>NC_141166.1:97692500-100092500 GCF_055505025.1 Bos grunniens
TATCAAACCAGTCAATCCTAAAGTCAATCCTGAATATTCATTAGAAGGACTGATGATGAAGCTGAAGCTCCAATACTTTGGCCACCCAATGCAAAGAGTGACTCATTAGAAAAGACCCTGATGCTGGGAAAGATTGAAGGCAGGAGGAGAAGGGGATAATAGAAGACAAGATGGTTAGATGGCATCACTGACTCAATGGACATGAGTTTGGGCAAGCTCCAGGAGATGGTGAAAGACATGGAAACCTGATATGCTGCAGTCCATGAGGTTGCAAGAGTTGGACACAACTGAGCAACTGAACAACAACAACATATGTATATAGTAAGATCTTATTTCTTATTATATATCTTCTTATATGTATAATATATAGTATAAATGCACAGTATATATATATATATATATATATATATATATATATATATATCTATCTTAATGAGGACTTCCTAAGGTGATGCTAGTGGTAAAGAACCCATCTGTCAATGCAGGAGATGCAAGAGATGAGTTCAATCCCTGGGTTGGGAAGATTCCCTGGAGTAGGAAATAGCAAGCTGCTCCAGTATTCTTGCCTGGAAAATTCCATGGACAGAGGAGCCTGGTGGGTCCATGGCCAAAAAGAGTCAGACATGACTAAGCTACTGAGCTTACATATATATACATATATGAACTTACATATATATATATACATATATACATACTGAGCTTACATATATATACACATATATATGTGTGTATGTATATGCATATATATAGTAAGAAGATAAAGACTTCTATGTTTTGTTTTATAAATATGTAAAATACATATATATTAAAGTTCTCTGACATCTTTTATTATACTCTGCCTTTTAATCATCAAATAGCCATTGGGTCCCAAAACCCAGACCTATAGACTATGAAAGATAGACGAAGCAGCGTGGTCCCTTAGGGGGCATTCAAGACTCACATTTTTTGTAAACATTCAAGTTCCTTAAAGGCAGGAAAAGATCTTGCATTTGTATTTGCTTCTTCCATTGTACACAATATGTGCCCAATAAGGATTTGTGTGGTAAAGAGATTGTGAAATCCAAAGGCTTTCACCATTTTGAACTAAAGTAGCTTAGGGGCCCTCACTTGTTTGGGCCTCCTCTAAGTCCTTGGAAGGGTCTCTAGCAGGATGTAACTTTGCTTTTGTAATATTTCTGTAAGATTTTTAAAATTCCGATTCATTAAGACTGCTGCCTCATTCCAATTTGAATTCTCTGTTGCCATTTGTTATGCTAAGTGTGGGCCGGGGCATTGGAGAGGCCTCAGGAATTTCATATCTGTAAATGTGTATCATTTTTCTTAAAGAGGAACACAAATTACAAAACTTCATGGCCCTACAAATTCTGGAATGTTCTCTTATCTTTAAAGTCACCTGACATAGAATATCATTTCTACTCTGAAATAGGAATCGCTTAACTACCCATGTATAATACTGTGCAAAAATGAGGACTCAAGTTAGCTTCTTACAGGACTTCACAACTTCAATGACTTTTTTTTGGCAGTCCAAAAGGAAGTTTTCTAAAAGAAATGCCTTATTTACAATTATTTCCCAAGGAATTCTCCCTATCTATCTTAATGAAGTTAATATTGCACAAATGAAATCTTTTTTAGATTTTTTTTAGAATATGTTTCTCAAGTGATAAAGATGCTAAGGTGTAAAACTTTTTAGCTTGAGTTTAATTCTTGTCTTTTCAAAATATTAATGTATGCTATATATATACATATACACATACATACATAATATATGCTATATATACATAGTGCTAGTAAATGTCTGAATTAATTCTTTTTATCTTCCTAAACAATTATACAACAGTTTATAAAAACAAACAGCTTGTAGCAGCACATCTTATTTATACACGCAGAAGTTAGGAGAGGGCAGGCACTGAAGTAAACAATTATGCCATAATGTAAAGCATCGCTAGCCCAGTTCATGCAAGCAATGATAAGTCTAATGAAACGAGAGAGGGCAAAGCCAGGATAAACTTGAAGGACTCTTGAAAGCCCAGGATATTCCTTAACTGAATCTCATACCCAATTCGAGGCTTCTCTCATTCTGAAGCAATGATGCATCCTTACGTGACAGCAGTTCAGGCAACTCTTGGAAGTCTATGTAACTCACCTTTAAAAGGTTTTGAATTTTATCTGGCCCCAAATGGAAAAGAACATTTACACTTTACCATAGTTGCAATCTTTTTCTCTGGGGGAAGTAAAAGATGGTGATTTGCATCAGAATTAGCAACTTTCTTAAGAAAATTAACAACTGAGCTTCCTTGGGGTTATCCCAGAACCTGAGACTCTCAGATTCGACTCTTACAGGTTGTTAAATGAACCATTGTTACATTCAAAATGAGATGAAAGAAATTGTGTGAGAATACTAAATGATTAAAATGGAAAGCTTAGCTGTAAATCCAAGAGAGCTCCCTTCTCTGCTCCAGAGAGGATGGGTTCCAAATATATGAAGAGATATTGAGGAGTCAATGACACAAAGAAATATCACATAAATCTACCAATGTAAAACTCAGACTGGGCTGCATTCATTATTACTCTTTAGAGTTATTTTCCATTTCAAAGGAACAAGTCTACAAGAAAATTTTGAAACTTGGACAAAAAAGAAAAGATTATCAGTTCAATTGCAAAGAACCACATTTGTTTGTTATTCATTGCCACATAAATAAGAATTTATTGTATTCTGTATGTATCAGACATTATGCTACATCCAAGAGATAACTTTTTTTTTAAGTCCTATTCTCTAGGAGCAAACAGTTGAATTAAAAGATGAAAACTCAACAGTAAACAAAGTGTAATATCATAATTGCTTGGAGAGATGCATACTTAGTGAATGATTTTGATTTCTCCAGGTTTTGGAAAGAAAAGGACTACACAAAGAGTCTTGAAAGTTTTGTTCTGGTATTGATTCTACCAGTAACTAACCATGTGACTTACCTACAGAATCCCTTTCTAGGATTCTGTTCCTTCATCTGCAAAATGAAAGATATTTGACCAGATGCTCTCTACAGTTTGACCAGATACTCTCTGCAGTTTGACCAGATACTCTCTACATTATCTTATTCTGTGGGAAATTCCCTAATTAATTCCCTATTAATTCTCTTCATTTTGGATGATTTTAGTAACTCTAACGGCACAACTTGTTTGCCTTTCAATAGGCTCATTCTTTCAAAGAAGGCCAGCTATGTGTCTTTTTCTCATCCCCTCTTCTATTGATTAGCCCATTTGCTTCTTCCTTCAATAAAGGAAACAAAGCACTTTCTGTTAGTCATCATTATGCTCAATAAACAGGTAAGGAATTTTTTTCAAGAGAAAGATGCTAAAATTGCCTTTGAGTTCTACAAAATTCTCCATGTCTTAAAGTGAAATCCTAGATCCCACAATACATTGTAAAACTTTGCTGGAGGAGATGCTTTGCAGGTAATAAAGGGTTACTCCATTGTAAGTGGCAGCTATATCTATGATTATTTAGCATAGGTAAGGGAACTGCTACTTGCCTTGTTCTTGGGCAGAAGGTAAAAAGAAGTCCAGGACTTTCTTTTCACAGATCTCACCAGAGAAGTACAAATTTCTACCATAAGCTGTCTAGCATAGGGCAAGATAAGTATCCTTGCTGAGGAAGAGTAAAAACAAAGAATGAAATTAATTCAGTAGACGACTCTATTCCCTTTATTCTCCTTGCCACCATCCATCTTTGGCTATAGCTATCCAAGTTCCTCGATCAATGAAAGTTAAAGACCTCTCCCTAGCTGATATATTGTAGGTTTCAAGGTAGACTCAGAAGATGCTCAAGGCCAGTTTTCAGAGTGGTCTAAAATTTGGTGACTTCAGTTTGTTGCTTAGTAGTCAATGTCTTCATTAGAAACTTATCCACTGTCACAAATCACAACGTTCTTGCTTTTTAGCTGAATCTTAGAGTAAAGCTGCTTCTCAGGTAAGGATAAAAAACTCTTTTCAAAGAAGATTTAGGATAACTTACATAAATGTCAAACTGTTTATTTACATCACCCTTATCTCTTTTATATTAATACATATTAAAGATCTTATCTTAAGCCTTCCCTTCATAGCTGAGCAAAATTGGCAGTTGATCAGTTGTTGATCTTGTAACTGAAGAACAATATTTTGCTACATTAAATCCACAGATAGTACAGCTGGTAAGTGGAAAAGTCAGAATGATATCTGCTTCACACTCAACCCCACTGAATAGCATTTGAGCTAATTATATAAGCCAAGATACAAATTAAGCCAAGATACAAAACTTTTCATTAATGACCAGAGGCAATTAGGGTGACCATTAACATTGCTTCTGAACCTGCAGCAGAGTTTGTCACCGAGTAGAGGACCTCCACATTCTTATCACTGTGGTGAAGATCACAGTGTCCTACAAAATGAGGACAGTGATATCACCATGTTAACATCCGACACAGCAATGGAAGAGACCTCAGTGTCTCACTCATGTGTTGGTACTCTGAGGACATCTCCAGGAGATGGCAGGTCCACAGCAGCCATGGATACGGAAAGAGTTTATGCCTGGCAGCAATTGATGGTCATAGATAGCATGACAGCTGTTAAACCCTGAGTTAAAATGTTTTTGTGAGCTAGATAGTTTCCAAAAATTCTCGAGGGTGAGGATTACGTAGTTCGGGCCGCATAAGTACTGTTTTAGATGGGAGCAAGAGTTTGCTGGGCTTCCGAGGTGACACTACTGGTAGAGAACCTGCCTGCCAACACAGGAGTTGTAAGAGACACAGGTTCTATCCCTGGGTCAGAAAGATCCCTTGGAGGAAGGCACGGCAACCTACTCCAGTATTCTTGCCTGGAGAATCTCATGGACGGAGGAGCCTGGCGGGCTACTATCCGTGGAGTCGCACAGAGTCAGACACGACTGAAGGAACTTAGCACACACATGAGCTTTTTATCTGGCTTAAGTAGAGACTTTGTTGAGGAAAATGCAAAAGGATATGAAAGTCTCTTACGTTCCACAGTTTACCCTTAGTCTTTTCATTCATTCAACAAAATATTTCATAAGGATCCACTATGTCAGGTACTCTGCTAGGTTTAAGGTATACTGTGGCTCTTGTCTTTATATACCTAGTGACCCAGACAGTAAAGAATCTGCTTGCAATGCAGGACACCAGAGTTTGATCCCTGGGTCGGGAAGATCTCCCAGAGAAGGGAAGAGCAACCCACTCCAGTATTCTTCCCTTGAGCTTTTCATGGACAGAAGAGCCTGTTGGGCTACAGTCTATGATGTCACAAAGAGTCAGACATGACTGAGCAACTAACACTTTCATTTTCACTTGTCTTTATGGAGTTTACAGTCTAATCAAGGAGACAAATATGGAACAAGCCAACAAATGAGTTAATGTATGATAACATTATAATAGATGCTATGAAGGAAAATAGAGAACTAAGAAAGAAAAATACCAGAGTGTTGAGATTTACTTTTGTTTGTTTAGTTTCAAGAGGGCTTTCTGAGGAGACCACATTTCGGGGAGATATGAAGGATAAGGGGAAGCCATGGTTAAAGACACAATGGTGGGAAGAGGGTGTGTGTCTGAGAATGGAAGTCAGGACAGCATAGCTGGAGTTTAGTGACAGATTTCACCAGATTGAGTCTTAAGTTGAATAGACATAGCTTTGAACCATTGCCTCTCTTAATAATCTCCAGTGTCACAGAGTGAGAAAATGCTTATCAGGAAGAATTTTATAATTGTTGACATGCCAAAGTATTTGATATATCCTTTTTCAACTTTTCACTGAAAAGCTATATTGGGAACAAAAGAAAAAAGAAGAGCTATGTCATAAACTATGAGCTGGCCTAGGGAGACAGGAGAAGTAAAAACAGTATGATACAAAGTTATTATTTGTTCTTCAATATCATAATTAAAGTAATATTGATTTAAACGTGTGTATACGATAAAGACATAATTGGTAGAATTTAAAACAGAAGATCCTTTTAAAATCTCTTTAAAAGACAAAAACATTGAAACATGTATAATATCATATAAGAAATGAATCGCCAGTCCAGGTTTGATGCAGGATACAGGATGCTTGGGGCTGGTGCACTGGGATGACCCAGAGGGATGGTACAGGGAGGGAGGTGGGAGGGGGGTTCAGGATGGGGAGCACGTGTACACCCGTGGCAGATTCATGTTGATGTATGGCAAAACCAATACAATATTGTAAAGTAATTAGCCTCCAATTAAAATAAATAAATTTAAATTTTAAAAAAAGACAAAAACAAAATATGGTCAAATATCAAGAGAGGAAACATAGAAAATAGCAAGGAGGCATAGAAAATAGAATCTATAAAACAAGATAACAGAAGTTAAGACCAAACGTATCAGTGATGACAATGTATGTAAATGTGTTGAACTCCCCAATTAAAAGGCAAAGACTCTCAGATTCGAGTAGAAAACAACACTGAACAATATGCTGTTTACAAGAGACAAACTTAAAACAAGATGACTTAGAAAGATTATAAATAAAGGATAGGCTAAGATACATCTGTAAAATACAAACAAAATGACAACAGAAGTGGCAATATTTGTATCAGTCAAAGTAGAATTCAAGATAAAGATTATTAACAGTGCAAAGAGGATTTTATTGTCTTTATAACAGAAGCAATCTGAATGCAGTCATATTCATTATCAAATATATGTGCCAAACAATCAAAATACAAAGGAGAAAAACCCATATAAATAATTTTAACTAAATCATCATCATAGTAAGGGACTTTGATACACCACATGAATTCATGCCAGAGTAGCTGAATAAAATATAAGAATCTAGAAAAATTGATATATATTAAAATCTACAACTTTAAGAAAGAAAATAAACAAGATCTTGTTTTTAAATTGGCAATAACCTAGGAATAAAGAGAATGGAATAAGTTCTCTAAAGCAGAAATTATTTAGAATACAATCCAAAACACAAAGAAAATATTGTGAATTATTTTATTTTTTTAAGTTTAAACAAAGTATTGCAACATCATAAAAAGTTTAAAACTCATGCCTTAATACGAATTGAGTCAAAGAATGAGCACAGATGAGAACTATAGACTAGAAAACACCAAAAATCATAAAACCAATGAAAGCTAACATTTATGGAGTACTTAACTGTGATTAGGAGAAGGCAATGGCACCCCACTCCAGTACTATTGCCTGGAAAATCCCATGGACGGAGGAGCCTGGTAGGCTGCAGTCCATGGGGTCGCTAAGAGTCGGACACGACTGAACGACTTTACTTTCACTTTTGACTTTCATGCATTGGAGAAGGAAATGGCAACCCACTCCAGTGTTCTTGCCTGGAGAATTCCAGGGATGGGGGAACCTGGTGGGCTGCTGTCTATGGGGTCGCATAGAGTCGGACACGACTGAAGCAACTTAGCAGCAGCAACAGTAAGTGAGATTTGGGACTTTGCTAAATGCATTCCATGCCTTGGCTCATGCACAACAAACCTATGAGATAAGTAATATTTTATTACTACTTGCTTTCACAGAAAATGAAACTTGGAAGTGTTAAAAATATGTAGCAAGTTCCATTGTAGTATAATTCAGTTCAGTTCAGTTCAGTCGCTCAGACATGTCTGACTCTTTGCGACCCCATGAACCGCAGCACACCAGGCCTCCCTGTCCATCACCAACTCCTGGAGTCCACCCAAACCCATGTCCACTGAGTTGGTATTAGTTTAGTTCAGTCGCTCAGTCGTGTCCGACTCTTTGCGACCCCATGAACTGCAGCATGCCAGGCCTCCCTGTCCACACCAACTCCTGGAGTTCACTCAAACTCACGTCCATCGAGTCAGTGATGCCATCCAGCCATCTCATCCTCTGTTGTCCCCTTCTCCTCCTGCCCCCAATCCCTCCCAGCATCAGAGTCTTTTCCAATGAGTCAACTCTTCGCATGAGGTGGCCAAAGTACTGGAGTTTCAGCTTTAGCATCATTCCTTCCAAAGAACACCCAGGACTGATCCCCTTTAGAATGGACTGGTTGGATCTCCTTGCAGACCAAGGGACTCTCAAGAGTCTTCACCAACACCACAGTTCGAAAGCATCAATTCTTCACTGCTCAGCTTTCTTCACAGTCCAACACTCACGCCCATACATGACCACTGAAAGAACCATAGCCTTGACTAGACAGACCTTTGTTGGCAAAGTAATGTCTCTGCTTTTGCTATATGCTATCTAGGTTGGTCATAACTTTCCTTCCAAGGAGTAAGTGTCTTTTTTTTTTTTTTTTTTTTTTATTCTTCCAATTTTATTTTATTTTTAAACTTTACATAATTGTATTAGTTTTGCCAAATATCAAAATGAATCCGCCACAGGTATACATGTGTTCCCCATCCCGAACCCTCCTCCCTCCTCCCTCCCCATACCATCCCTCTGGGCCGTCCCAGTGCACCAGCCCCAAGCATCCAGCATCATGCATCGAACCTGGACTGGCAACTCGTTTCCTACATGATATTTTACATGTTTCATTGCCATTCTCTCAAATCTTCCCACCCTCTCCCTCTCCCACAGAGTCCATAAGACTGTTCGATACATCAGTGTCTCTTTTGCTGTCTCGTACACCGGGTAATTGTTACCATCTTTCTAAATTCCATATATGTGCGTTAGTATACTGTATTTATGTTTTTCCTTCTGGCTTACTTCACTCTGTATAATAGGCTCCAGTTTCATCCACCTCATTAGAACTGATTCAAATGTATTCTTTTTAATGGCTGAGTAATACTCCATTGTGTATATGTACCACAGCTTTCTTATCCATTCATCTGCTGATGGACATCTAGGTTGCTTCCATGTCTTGGCTATTATAAACAGTGCTGCGATGAACATTGGGGTACACGTGTCTCTTTCCCTTCTGGTTTCCTCAGTATGTATGCCCAGCAGTGGGGTTGCTGGATCATAAGGCAGTTCTATTTCCAGTTTTTTAAGGAATCTCCACACTGTTCTCCATAGTGGCTGTACTAGTTTGCATTCCCACCAACAGTGTAAGAGGGTTCCCTTTTCTCCACACCCTCTCCAGCATTTATTATTTGTAGACTTTTGGATCGCAGCCATTCTGACTGGTGTGAAATGGTACCTCATAGTGGTTTTGATTTGCATTTCTCTGATAATGAGTGATGTTGAGCATCTTTTCATGTGTTTGTTAGCCCTCTGTATGTCTTTTTTGGAGAAATGTCTATTTAGTTCTTTGGCCCATTTTTTGATTGGGTCGTTTATTTTTCTGGAGTTGAGCTGTAGGAGTTGCTTGTATATTTTTGAGATTAGTTGTTTGTCGGTTGCTTCATTTGCTATTATTTTCTCCCATTCTGAAGGCTGTCTTTTCACCTTGCTAATAGTTTCCTTTGATGTGCAGAAGCTTTTAAGGTTAATTAGGTCCCATTTGTTTATTTTTTCTTTTATTTCCAATATTCTGGGAGGTGGGTCATAGAGGATCCTGCTGTGATGTATGTCAGAGAGTGTTTTGCCTATGTTCTCCTCTAGGAGTTTTATAGTTTCTGGTCTTACGTTTAGATCTTTAATCCATTTTGAGTTTATTTTTGTGTATGGTGTTAGAAAGTGGTCCAGTTTCATTCTTTTACAAGTGGTTGACCAGATTTCCCAGCACCACTTGTTAAAGAGATTGTCTTTAATCCATTGTATATTCTTGCCTCCTTTGTCGAAGATAAGGTGTCCATATGTGCGTGGATTTATCTCTGGGCTTTCTATTTTATTCCATTGATCAATATTTCTGTCTTTGTGCCAGTACCATACTGTCTTGATAACTGTGGCTTTGTAGTAGAGCCTGAAGTCAGGTAGGTTGATTCCTCCAGTTCCATTCTTCTTTCTCAAGATCGCTTTGGCTATTCGAGGTTTTTTGTATTTCCATACAAATTGTGAAATTATTTGTTCTAGCTCTGTGAAGAATACTGTTGGTAGCTTGATAGGGATTGCGTTGAATCTATAAATTGCTTTGGGTAGTATACTCATTTTCACTATATTGATTCTTCCAATCCATGAACATGGTATATTTCTCCATCTATTAGTGTCCTCTTTGATTTCTTTCACCAGTGTTTTATAGTTTTCTATATATAGGTCTTTAGTTTCTTTAGGTAGATATATTCCTAAGTATTTTATTCTTTCCGTTGCAATGGTGAATGGAATTGTTTCCTTAATTTCTCTTTCTGTTTTCTCATTATTAGTGTATAGGAATGCCAGGGATTTCTGTGTGTTGATTTTATATCCTGCAACTTTACTGTAGTCATTGATTATTTCTAGTAATTTTCTGGTGGACTCTTTAGGGTTTTCTATGTAGAGGATCATGTCATCTGCAAATAGTGAGAGTTTTACTTCTTCTTTTCCAATTTGGATTCCTTTTATTTCTTTTTCTGCTCTGATTGCTGTGGCCAAAACTTCCAAAACTATGTTGAATAGTAATGGTGAAAGTGGGCACCCTTGTCTTGTTCCTGACTTTAGAGGAAATGCTTTCAATTTTTCACCATTGAGGATAATGTTTGCAGTGGGTTTGTCATATATAGCTTTTATTATGTTGAGGTATGTTCCTTCTATTCCTGCTTTCTGGAGAGTTTTTATCATAAATGGATGTTGAATTTTGTCAAAGGCTTTCTCTGCATCTATTGAGATAATCATATGGTTTTTATTTTTCAATTTGTTAATGTGGTGTATTACATTGATTGATTTGCGGATATTGAAGAATCCTTGCATCCCTGGGATAAAGCCCACTTGATCATGGTGTATGATCTTTTTAATGTGTTGTTGGATTCTGATTGCTAGAATTTTGTTAAGGATTTTTGCATCTATGTTCATCAGTGATATTGGCCTGTAGTTTTCTTTTTTTGTGGGATCTTTGTCAGGTTTTGGTATTAGGGTGATGGTGGCCTCATAGAATGAGTTTGGAAGTTTACCTTCCTCTGCAATTTTCTGGAAGAGTTTGAGCAGGATAGGTGTTAGCTCTTCTCTAAATTTTTGGTAGAATTCAGCTGTGAAGCCGTCTGGACCGGGGCTTTTGTTTGCTGGAAGATTTTTGATTACAGTTTCAATTTCCATGCTTGTGATGGGTCTGTTAAGATTTTCTATTTCTTCCTGGTCCAGTTTTGGAAAGTTGTACTTTTCTAAGAATTTGTCCATTTCTTCCACGTTGTCCATTTTATTGGCATATAATTGTTGATAGTAGTCTCTTATGATCCTTTGTATTTCTGTGTTGTCTGTTGTGATCTCTCCATTTTCGTTTCTAATTTTGTTGATTTGATTTTTCTCCCTTTGTTTCTTGATGAGTCTGGCTAATGGTTTGTCAATTTTATTTATCCTTTCAAAGAACCAGCTTTTGGTTTTGTTGATTTTTGCTATGGTCTCTTTTGTTTCTTTTGCATTTATTTCTGCCCTAATTTTTAAGATTTCTTTCCTTCTACTAACCCTGGGGTTCTTCATTTCTTCCTTTTCTAGTTGCTTTAGGTGTAGAGTTAGGTTATTTATTTGACTTTTTTCTTGTTTCTTGAGGTGTGCCTGTATTGCTATGAACTTTCCCCTTAGGACTGCTTTTACCGTGTCCCACAGGTTTTGGGTTGTTGTGTTTTCATTTTCATTCGTTTCTATGCAAATTTTGATTTCTTTTTTGATTTCTTCTGTGATTTGTTGGTTATTCAGCAGCGTGTTGTTCAGCCTCCATATGTTGGAATTTTTAATAGTTTTTCTCCTGTAATTGAGATCTAATCTTACTGCATTGTGGTCAGAAAAAATGCTTGGAATGATTTCTATTTTTTTGAATTTACCAAGGCTAGCTTTATGGCCCAGGATGTGATCTATCCTGGAGAAGGTTCCATGTGCGCTTGAGAAAAAGGTGAAATTCATTGTTTTGGGATGAAATGACCTATAGATATCAATTAGGTCTAACTGGTCTATTGTATCGTTTAAAGTTTGTGTTTCCTTGTTAATTTTCTGTTTAGTTGATCTATCCATAGGTGTAAGTGGGGTATTAAAGTCTCCCACTATTATTGTGTTATTGTTAATTTCTCCTTTCATACTTGTTAGCATTTGTCTTACGTACTGTGGTGCTCCTGTGTTGGGTGCATATATATTTATAATTGTTATATCTTCTTCTTGGATTGATCCTTTGATCATTATGTAGTGACCTTCTTTGTCTCTTTTCACAGCCTTTGTTTTAAAGTCTATTTTATCTGATATGAGTATTGCTACTCCTGCTTTCTTTTGGTTCCTATTTGCATGGAAAATCTTTTTCCAGCCCTTCACTTTCAGTCTGTATGTGTCCCCTGTTTTGAGGTGGGTCTCTTGTAGACAACATATGTAGGGGTCTTGTTTTTGTATCCATTCAGCCAGTCTTTGTCTTTTGGTTGGGGCATTCAACCCATTTACATTTAAGGTAATTACTGATAAGTATGTTCCTGTTGCCATTTACTTTATTGTTTTGGGTTCGAGTTTATATACCATTTTTGTGTTTCCTGTCTAGAGAATATCCTTTAGTATTTGTTGGAGAGCTGGTTTGGTGGTGCAGAATTCTCTCAGCTTTTGCTTGTCTGAAAAGCTTTTGATTTCTCCTTCATACTTGAATGAGATCCTTGCTGGGTACAATAATCTGGGCTGTAGGTTATTTTCTTTCATCATTTTAAGTATGTCTTGCCATTCCCTCCTGGCTTGAAGAGTTTCTATTGAAAGATCAGCTGTTATCCTTATGGGAATTCCCTTGTGTGTTATTTGTTGTTTTTCCCTTGCTGCTTTTAATATTTGTTCTTTGTGTTTGATCTTTGTTAATTTGATTAATATGTGTCTTGGGGTGTTTCTCCTTGGGTTTATCCTGTTTGGTACTCTCTGGGTTTCTTGGACTTGGGTGATTATTTCCTTCCCCATTTTAGGGAAGTTTTCCACTATTATCTCCTCAAGTATTTTCTCATGGTCTTTCTTTTTGTCTTCTTCTTCTGGAACCCCTATGATTCGAATGTTGTAGCGTTTAATATTGTCCTGGAGGTCTCTGAGATTGTCCTCATTTCTTTTAATTCGTTTTTCTTTTATCCTCTCTGATTCATTTATTTCTACCATTCTATCTTCTAATTCACTAATCCTGTCTTCTGCCTCTGTTATTCTACTATTTGTTGCCTCCAGAGTGTTTTTAATTTCACTTATTGCATTATTCATTATATATTGACTCTTTTTTATTTCTTCTAGGTCCTTGTTAAACCTTTCTTGCATCTTCTCAATCCTTGTCTCCAGGCTATTTATCTGTGATTCCATTTTAGTTTCAAGATTTTGGATCAATTTCACTATCATTATTCGGAATTCTTTATCAGGTAGATTCCCTATCTCTTCCTCTTTTGTTTGGTTTGGTGGGCATTTATCCTGTTCCTTTATCTGCTGAGTATTCCTCTGTCTCTTCATCTTGTTTAAATTGCTGAGTTTGGGGTGTCCTTTCTGTATTCTGGCAGTTTGTGGAGTTCTCTTTATTGTGGCGTTTCCTCACTGTGTGTGGGTTTGTACAGGTGGCTTGTCAAGGTTTCCTGGTTAGGGAAGCTTGTGTCGGTGTTCTGGTGGGTGGAGCTGTATTTCTTCTCTCTCCTTTCGAAGAGTTGGGTTGCTTTTCTGGGTGCCTGATGTCCTCTGCCGGCATTCAGAAGTTGTTTTGTGGAATTTACTCGACGTTTAAATGCTCTTTTGATGAATTTGTGGGGGAGAAAGTGTTCTCCCCGTCCTACTCCTCCGCCATCTTGGCTCCTCCCCCCCAAGGAGTAAGTGTCTTTTAATTTCATGGCTGCAGTCACCATCTGTAGTGATTTTGGAGCCACAAAAAATAAAGTCTGACACTGTTTCCACTGTTTCCCCATCTATTTCCCATGAAGTAATGGGACCAGATGCCATGATCTTTGTTTTCTGAATGTTGAGCTTTAAGCCAACTTTTCACTCTCCTCTTTCACTTTCATCAAGAGGCTTTTGAGTTCCTTTTCACTTTCTGCCATAAGGGTGGTGTCATCTGCATATGTGAGGTTATTGATACTTCTCCCAGCAATGTTGATTCCAACTTGTGTTTCTTCCAGCCCAGTGTTTCTCATGATGTATTCTGCATATAAGTTAAATAAGCAGGGTGACAATATACAGCCTTGACGTATTCCTTTTCCTATTTGGAACCAGTCTAGCATAATTAGGGGATGGAATAAAGCTCTAATCAGAAGAAATTATTACACTTAAAACATTTTACTGAAGTTAGAAACAAAGGGAAAAAGGAACTTCCAATATATAAAGAAGAAATAGGTAACAAAGGTAAGAGCAATTACCAAGAAGTTTGAGAGACAAAATGCAAAACCGAATCCAAGATTTTAGTCTTTAGATAATATGAACACAAAATAGACAAACACCTGACAAATACAAACAAGGAAATCAGATGAAAAGCATAAAAAATTTGGCGATAAAAGGGGATGTAAAACATGGAAGTAGAAACACGGAAAAAATTTAAATATATGAAATAATATTATATTCAAGCCCATGAGAATACATTTGAAATTATGGTCTAATTGAATGAATACTGGAAATATTAACTCTCAACAAGTATACTATATTTGAGTTATAAAAGTTTTGCATAAGCTAACTTGTTTTAAAAAGAGAAAAAGTTTTTCTGGCTTTTTGGAGGGAGGAAAAGTAAGTTCAAAGATTAGTGTGTTTAACAAAACTCCTTTCCTTTCTTTTCTGAGCACAGAAGAGACTACATTTTTCAGTCTCTCTATCATTTAACTTCTGGCCAATGGAGTGTGGATGTTAGTGTGAAGTCACTAAGGCTTGGAGGTTTTGATAATAGTTAGCTTTTCATGCCCAGTTTATATAGAAGGCTTAGTGGAAGTCTTTCTTTTAAGTTAAGTGATGAAAAGGATATAGAATTAAAGAAATGGAAATAAAAAGAATTCTAAGCAGAGGAAAGAAATTGAACAAATCTAGGCCATGGCCTAAAAAAATGAAAGATATGTACAGGAAAATCAAGAAGTTCAAGTGGCCTCTAGAATTGTAGATGAATGTGAAGAAAATGAATGCTCAAACTACCGCCCAATTGCACTCATCTCACACACTAGTAAAGTAATGCTTAAAATTCTCCAAGCCAGGCTTCAATAGTACATGAACTGTGAACTTACAGATGTTCAGCTGGATTTAGAAAAGACAGAGGAACCAGAGATCACATTGCCAACATCCACTGATCGTTGAAAAAGCAAGAGAGTTCCAGAAAAATGTCAACTTCTGCTTTATTGACTATGCCAAAGCCTTTGACTGTGTGGACCACAACAAACCCTGGAAAATTTGGAAAGAGATGGGAATACCAGACCACCTGACCTGCCTCTTGAGAAACCTGTATGCAGGTCAGGAAGCAACAGATAGAACTGGACATGGAACAACAGACGGGCTCCAAATAGGGAAAGGAGTACATCAAGGCTGTATATTGTCACCCTGCTTATTATAACTTATATGCAGAGTACATCATGAGAAACACTGGACTGGAGGAAGCACAAGCTGGAATCAAGATTGCTGGGAGAAATATCAATAACCTCAGATATGCAGATGACACCACCCTTATGGCAGAAAGCAAAGAACTAAACAGCCTCTTGATGAAGGTAAAAGAGGAGAGTGAAAAAGTTGGCTTAAAACTCAACATTCAGAAAACTAAGATCATGGCATCTGGTCCCATTACTTCATGGCAAATAGATGGGGAAACAGTGGAAACAGTGACAGACTTTATTTGTTGGGGCTCCAAAATCACTGCAGATGGTGATTGCAGCCATGAAATTAAAAGACGCTTGCTCCTGGGAAGAAAAGTTATGACCAACCTAGACAGCATGTTAAAAAGCAGAGACATTACTTTGCCAACAAAGGTCCAAATGGTCAAGGCTATGGTTTTTCCAGTAGTCATGTATGGATGTGAGTTGGTCTAAAAAGAAAGCTGAGCACCAAAGAATTGATGCTTTTGAACTGTGGTTGGTGAAGACTCTTGAGAGTTCCTTGGACTGCAAGGAGGTTGAGCCAGTCCATCCTAAAGGAAATAGGTCCTGAGTATTCATTGGAATGACTGAAGCTGAAGCTGAAGCTCCAATACTCTGGCCACCTGATGTGAAGAACTGACTCATTTGAAAAGACCCTGATGCTAAGAAAGATTGAAGGTGGGGGGAGATGGGGATGGCAGAGGATGAGATGATTGGATGGCATCACTGACTCAATGGACATGAGTTTCGGCAAGCTCCGAGAGCTGGAGATGGACAGGGAGGCCCGGCGTGCTGCAGTCCATAGTGTCGCAAAGAGTCAGACACAAATGAGTGACTGAACTGAACTGAACTGTGCATACGTGAAGACAGAGGGAGATAAAGCTTTAATTTGTAGTCAGACCATGGGTTTGAATTTTAATCTTAGGACATAGTGAGGCATTGCAGGTTAGTAAATGAAACATGTCATCACCATAATTATGTGTGAAGAAAATTATTCTGGCAAATACTTAAACAATGTAATGGAAAGATAAGTTAAAGAAATAGCTAAAGAAGGAAAGTCCATTGAAAAAACAGAAATCTAGATGAGGCAATGGGGATGGGATCAGTAGGGATGAAGGCAGAAATTGAAAAAAAGGAGATAGATGCAGCAAAAAAATTACTGCAAAAGAATTGATGGGATTTGGAATCGTACATAGAAGCAGAGTGACAGAACTGGGAAGAAATTTGGAAATTATCTATTCCCAGTTAGTTGATTTGCTAGATAAATGGAAAGTTCAAGCAATTAAATGAGTTGTCCAATGTCCCAGAGGCTGTTATAATATTAATGAAGCTAAAACCAAGACCAAATTCTTCGAGTTACTAGTTCATTCTTTACTCTCTACTAACTTGGATATAGGATGTTAGGGAAAGAAAAAAAATACTAGAAATACCTGGAGTTTTGAACCAAGAGTAGGGTTTTGTCACAAACCAAAATGGGAACCCAAGAGCTAAGTTGTGTTCTGGTTCTAGTGGGACATGTAACTGAAAGGATCTATCAAACAGCTAAAAATGTATGGCTGGATCTGAAAATCAAGAACAGAATTATGTTTTGGAAGTCATATTTGAAGACTACTATTTGAAGACTAGAGGACAGGAAGATAAAGAAGAAAGGGCAAAAGAGGCAGAAAGGGAAAAGGAATGAGAACAAATGAGAAAGTAGATAACTGAGTACATGTTATTTAGAAGACAGGAAAAAAATCAGGAACTAGAGAAGAATAGTAAAATGTCAGTGACGTCAGAAGTGACAAACAGTCTAAATGCAGTCCCTCAGGGATGATGGAAAAAGGTTTCGTGTGTTGGGAGAAAGGTTGAAGTTTATGACATCTGAGTTCTTTGCAATTCAGAGACTCAAATCGATTATTGTAGCAAAATGTGAAGTGGATTTTGTCAAATTTGACTTTCACATTGCATTTTATGTCTATGCCACTGACTAAGGAATGCATAAATGTAGCTTTTGTACATTAACAGTAAATATTAAAACTGCTAGGACTGCAAGTTCCTTGGGCACTGTTTTATATCATGGGAGTAGGGGCCAAGTATAAACCAATACACACACGCGTGCACGCACACACACATGCACACATGTGTAAGCCATATGGGCCCTTTGATTACCTGTGTGGAGTTTGTTGCACTGCAGTGACCTGATATGATTTGTGACATTTTCTTCCTGTGTGCTACAACCATTTGGAAAGTTGCTCTCTGAAGAAGGAATAGGTAGCTTTTCAAAGTACAAACCATCTAGTCCCTGGTTTTTAAAGGGTCTGATACACAAAGTATACACAATAAATGTAAATCATTGACAGAAGCTACCAGGAGAATCTGTAAAGAATGAGTGGTCAAAGGTCACTTCAAAATTATTTCAGTATACAGCACCCAGTTCAGTTCAGTTCAGTCGCTCAGTTGTGTCCGACTCTTTGCAACCCCACGAATCGCAGCACGCCAGGCCTCCCTGTCCATCACCAACTCCCGGAGTTCACCCAGACTCACGTCCATCGAGTCAGTGATGCCATCCATCCATCTCATCCTGTTGTCCCCTTCTCCTCCTGCCCAAAACAGAGGCAAACCCAATTCAAGGTTGATGTACTAACATAAGCGGGAAACAAAAAAGAACATTAATTAAATTTCTTTCTTATCTATAGTCTGAGCACATTTTAACTATTCTCTGAATCATTTCTTTATTTAGGTGCTTGAACATTTTCAGTGTGTTCAGGGCAAATCTGCTCTCTTCTCTGGGATCCCACTGGATTATTCTGTTAGAGGATCTAACACATTGTTTAATATGCAGTTTATACAACCAGAAGGTCCCCCAGTTCTCACCACATTGTGAGTGCAATTAAGGTCATACTAAAAGACAGAAACATATTTACTTGAAAGTTCTTTCCTCCCTTCCCAAAGCAGAACCTCTTCCCTCTCCCCTTTATGGGTTTTCTCACTATAGAATCTCTATATGCATACCCATGGCAGTAGACAGTCCCGCAGGTGTTCCCACCATCTTAGCCATCAGTCTGCTCAGCTCTCTGTGTGTGCCCGCTCAGTTGTGTCTGACTCTTTGTGACCCCAGGGACTGTAGCCCATCAGACGCTTCTGTCCATGGGATTTTCCAGGCAAGAACACTGGAGTGGGTTGCCATTTCCTCCTCCAGGGAACCTTCCAGACTCAGGGATTGAACCTGTGTCTCCTGCATTGGCAGGCAGATTCTTTACCACTAGCCCCTCCTGGAAATCTGTCAGGCAGCCTTCTGATGGATGCCTTTGTGATAGCGGTCTCTTGGGTCATTCTGCTCCAGGCCGTGCTGTGCTGGATTACCGCCTGTCACCACGCCAGGGCAGTCCAGCTTGCCACCAACCTCAGCCTCTGTGCCCGAGTCTCTGAGGCACTCTTGGCTTATCCTTCTGCATCAATGCTGCTCTCAGCTGCTGCCCAGTGCTTTAGAGCTAATTCTTGCAGCACCCTGGCATTGCATTCCAGACAGGCCTTGTCTTCCCTTTCACATCTCATTGCCAGGTCACCAAATGAAGTTCTTCTGCTCACTGGGTCTCTAGGGCTTGCAAATAAAACAAGTAGCTTTTTGGGAGTTCCCTGACTGCCCAGTAGTTAAGATTTTGTCCCTCCACTGCAGGAAACGCAGGTTTGATTTTTGGTAGGGAAACTGGAGACCAGGGTTCAATCCCTGGGTTGGGAAGATCCCCTGGAGAAGGAAATGGCAATCCACTCCAGTATCCTTGCCTGGAAAAACCCATGGACAGAGGAGCCTGGCAGGCTATAGTTCATGGGAGGCACAAAGAATAGGACACGACTGAGCGACTTCACTTCACTTCAGGGGAACTAAGATCCCAGATGCGGCATGGCCAAATTAAATAAAATTAAAAAACTGCTTTTAAAAAGCAGCTTCTCTTTGTGTTCTGTTCCTTTAGAAAAGCCCCACAGTCCTTAATCCTTAGGATATTAACAATAGCTACATTTGTTGAATGTTCAATACGTGTCTGAATCTTTTCTAAGCACTTTTAAGGTATTGACTCATTTCATCTCTCTACAAAAACTCTCTAATATAGATGCTATTGTTTTGTTGTTGTGGTTGTTGTTGTTGTTTAGTCGTAAAGTTGTGTCGAACTCTTTGCAACTCCATGGACTGCAGCCCATTAAGCTCCTTTGTCACTGGATTCTCCAGGCAAGAATACTGGAGTGGGTTGCTATTTCCTTCTGCAGGGGGTTTTCCTGACCCAGGGATCAAATCCTCGTCTCCCACATTGGCAGGTGGATTCTTTTATCACTGAGCCACCACGGAAGCCCCTTAGATGCTATTATTAACTCCATTCTTCAGTTGTAGAAACTAAAGTACACAGAAATAACTTACCCAAGGACACCCAGCTACCAAGTAACAGAAGCAGGATGTGAACCCAGGCCATCTGGCTCTGGATATTGTACTCCTAACAGCTGTGCTATGCAGCAGGACTTTGGGTCATCGTGGGTCTCCTAAGAGCCACATGTTTTTCCCCTCTAACTCCCAGGCCCTGCTAGTCACTCTGGAATTTCTGTTTAGTCATTGTTTTCCCTCTAAGAAATACTTTCCTAGGAATTTTCAGTCAAACCTCTACAAGGCAGCTCCTCATTCCAATTCAACTCAGGTGATGAGTACATCACCTGTTGTGAAGTCAGAATTCAAGATTTTTCTCAAGAAGTTTCTAGCCTAATGTAAGTCTAGGGATACCGCCACCCTGCAGTGGGTGAAGCATCGCCTATCCTACCTTGTTTTCGGGCTCATGAGGAGCCCCCTCTCACTGCTCACAGCCATGACTCCCAGATGGACTGGGAGTTTCCATACTTTGTCTTCTGTGTTTTAATTGCATGCATAGCATTTAGTAAGCACTCAGAAGGCAATGGCAACCCACTCCAGTACTCTTGCCTGGAAAATCCCATGGACAGAGGAGCCTGGTGGGCTGCAGTCCATGGGGTCACGAAGAGTTGGTCACGAATGAGCGACTTCACTTTCACTTTTCACTTTCATGCATTGGAGAAGGAAATGGCAACCCACTCCAGTGTTCTTGCCTGGAGAATCCTAGGGACGGGGGAGCCTGGTGGGCTGCTGTCTATGGGGTCACACAGAGTCGGACACGACTGAAGTGACTTAGCAGCAGCAGCAGTAAAATTTTAACAGACACGTTTAAATGAATTGATTGGATCTTTTGGTTATAATGAGGGGAGAATGTTAAGTAAATCTAGAGTATCGGTTCAAGGCCTACAAAGATGAGCTAAATATTTAGTAAAAGCTCTGTAAATATTTGCTGTAATATCATTAATATGCAGAAGTGGCACGACTGGCTTTGAAACTCTACTAAGAAGATGTAAGACAAAAATATCACAAACAGAGTTGAACCAATAATGCAGTAAGAATTCAAAAATGAGTGTACAAGAAAAAGTTTCATATTTCATTGTTTATTAATTTTATTTTGCAAATTCTATTACTATGGGAAAAATTGGTTCTAGTGAGAAGTTTGAGTTTTTTAATACATTTAGAATATTTACAATTCAACTGTAGTTGCCACTCTGCTCCAAACAGTAAAATGCCAATATACAAACACGTGTCTTAGAATGTATACAAAAAGAATTGTTAGCCCCAAGCCCCCAGTAGAAAGTTCTGCCTGTACGTCCTATTGCCTGCACTTGAGAAACACTAATAGAGGTAGGTGGAAAGTGCATATGACATCGGCTTTCTCTAAAAACAGAGGAGCATAAAGCTGCATCTGTTTCTAGGGTTTTAGGAACCTAGTCTCTGGCTGTAAAAATACTTGCTATAGTTTATTCCCATTTCTCCTTCAAATATGCTTTCCTCATGTTATTTGTTAGTTGGTACATTAGTTTTCTTTTGTGCAGCAACAGATTACCATAAACGCTAGCTTAAAACAGCCTACTGGATGCTTGGGGCTAGTGCACTGGGACGACCCAGAGGGATGGTATGGGGAGGGAGGAGGGAGGAGGGTTCAGGATGGGGAACACATATATACCTGTGGTGGATTCATTTTGATATTTGGCAAAACTAATACAATTATGTAAAGTTTAAAAATAAAATAAAATTAAAAAAAAAAAAAAAAACCAGCCTAAATGCGTTATCTTACAGTGCTGTAGGTTTGACGGAGCTCACCAGGCATCAGCATTATTGCTTTCCTTTCTGGAGTCTCCAGGGGAGGATCCATTTCCTACTCATTGGGGCTGTGAGCAAAATTCAGTATTTTGTCATTGCGTGACCAAGGTCTATGTTCTCTTGTTGCCTATAAAGTGAGGATCCCTCCCAGGTTCTAGAAGCTACCGCACTGCTTGACTCACAGACTTTCCTTCATCTTCAAAGCTCTTCTTTTTCCCTCTTCCATTTTTAAGGACTATCTAAAGCTATGACATAAAAGTTAGCATTAAAAAGCAGAGACATCATTTTGCCAACCAAGGTCTGTATAGTCAAAGACATGGTTTTTCCAGTAGTCATCTATGGATGTTAGAGTTGGACTATAAAGAAAGCTGAGTGCTGAAGAACTGATGCTTTTGAACTGTGGTGTTAGGGAAGACTCTTGAGAGTTCCTTGGACAGCAAGGAGATCCAACCAGTCCATCCTAAAGGAAATCAGTCCTGAATATTCATTGGAAGGGCTGATGCTGAAGGTGAAGCTCCAATACTCTGGCCACCGGATGCAAAGAACTGACTCACTGGAAAAGACCCTGATGCTGGGAAAGATTGAAGGCAGGAGGAGAAGGGGACAACAGAGGATGAGATGATTGGATGGCATCACCGACTCGATGGACGTGAGTTTGAGCAAGCTCTGGGAGTTGGTGATGGACAGGGAAGTCTGGCGTGCTGCAGTCCATGGGGTCACATAGAATCAGACATGACTGAGTGACTGAACTGACTGACTGATTGTGCTTAGATCAAGTCCACTTACATAAATCCAGGATGAGCTCCTCATTTTGAGTTCTTAACCTTAATCATATCTGCAAAGTCCCTGTTTCCATGTAATGTGACACATTGGCTGGTTCTGGTTATTATAGCATAGATTTCTTTGGGGGGGATAGTCCTGCCTATCAGACTTGGCCACCAAGGATCCTTGATACAAAAGATCATATTGTCTCTATATCTATAGTATCAGGCTGCATCACCTTCATATCTCCATGTAATTGCTTTGCATGTTTCCCAATATTAAAGAAATGCATTTGTGTTCATATATATATTTTTTTTTTTTTTACTTAAACACCAGAATTGTGTGATGCCCTTGTTGGCATAGTCTGTAGTTCAGTATTTGCAGGTTTACTTTGGTTGCTTAGGCACAAAGAAGACATTTTTATTCATCAATGTGTTCGAGATTGTGATCTTTAAGTGGAACTATGCAAACAACCACAAAGTCTTAATATCACCCTGGAAATGCAAAAAGTTGATCTTTATTCTCAGACTTTAAATTGCCTATCAGACCCTATAAAAGACAAAGTAAAGACAATAAAAACAAACGTTGGGCATTGTTATGGAAAACCAAGAGAAAAGAAAATCATCACACAATTTTGTCAGCAAACATTATTCTGAGATTCATCTATAGACTCATTTTTGAGTGATTGCTTTCTCCTTTCACTGCTAGGTCCTATTTCCCTACACAAACCATTAATTTAGAAATATAAATAAGGCTTTGGAAGCCATTCTTATAGCATCAGAGAAAAATGGGAGAAAAATAAAGAAAATAAAATCTAAACCTGCTTAGGTAATTACAATAGGAAAGTCATGAATTAAGAATGGTAGTATTGAAAACAAAAATATGGATCCCAATGTACAGCATCATGCCAATCTTTATTCTAGGCTGTATATTTTTTATATCAACCTGAGCAATTTTATTTCTTATCAAGTTGTCTGTGATCAGGAGATGCTCCTTAAAGTGAATATTTATCTATGCTCGCATTATATCAAGATTTCCCAAGCTAATTTTTGTATAAAACACTATTGCTCCATGCATGTACATAGGGATTCCTCCTCTAAGAAATACAACTATAGGGAAACTCAGTCTTTCCCCAATTTACCAAACTATAGCACTTTTTATTTTAACAAGTAAAATGAATAGTCAAAAAATTATTGGATATATTAGAAGACAGCAATTTATTGTTTGAATAAGGGAGTGATATGATGAAAGTAAAGTTTATGGTAGATTAATCTAGTACAACTGTGGGATAGATAAGAAGTAAGAGAGTTGATTCGAGGAAGCCAGATCAGAGAACATTGCAGTTAATATAGAAGGGCTTGATTTAGTATAGAAGACATAAAAATTAAGCATGTAGTCATGAATCTAAAAGACTCATATCCACGGTGGGCTGTTTCTGTCACTAAATCAGAGTTCACTTGTTTTACTCTATTAGCTATGTCAGTGCTTACTTGACTCTATGCTATCATTTAGAAAACTGCATTTCTCTCTCTCTTCGTCTACCTCCAACCTGGCCCCCCCGACCCTGCCTGCCATCCCCTCCAGGTAGAATTTGATCTGACTCATATAATCACGCTCTCCAAGTTGGCCACAATGTAGAGGATTACACAGACTGTGCTAGCAGCCACACCATGTATCTGATATGCATTTAATAAACTGATTTCTCTTGATAAGTCCTTAGTTCTGGATTGTAGCTGCATTCCTTTACAAAGGGTTTTTAAGTTCTTAAGAGAAGTTTCAATTTGATGCTGAACAAAATAAGTATTCATGAAGACTGTTGGGTAGAAAATTTCTTTTCTTTCCACATTTTCTTCATTTATCATTCTAAGAAAACAACAAGACAACATGCCTTTATATTTTACTTTTCCTATGGTCTCTTGTTCCAATAGGCTTTTTTTCTATCATGAAACATCTATGGAATGGACAACTATAAATATTTTTCATCTGGAATCAAGAAGGGTAAGATTATCCATAAAATAAAAATCCTGCGGCAGTTTTGGTTCTCTCTAGTCAAAGCTGCTCTTAATCCAGGCTATTACAGAGGCAAGAATTGAAAACAATAAGAATCAATTTTGGCCTACAGACACATTTTGTTGGCAAAAATATTATTTTAAAAAACTTATATGTGAATATCTTTAAGCAGAACATAAGTTTTCTATTTTACCATAGTCTTCACCATTCCCCATCACTTAGCTTCCATCATGGGATTGCTTCAATCACTGAATTTGTTTGCTTGGCCACTGAAGATATATGAATAGCAAACTCTGGTTAAAGGTTCCTCTTTACATTTAAATTCCTTTAAAATCAGTTTACTGGACACAAAATAATTTTCAAAAATATGGTACTAGACACACAGCAGAATATGATGAGGCTAAAACCTGAAGTCCTGCCTTTATAGTATATATAAAAAAAAGAAAACTCTATCTTAAAACACTGCTATTCTATGTTATTTTGTGCCATAAAGTAAAACCTGCTTAGAATAAAGACATGGATTTGAATCTGAACTTTGACACTTACTACCTATGTGATCCCAGTCAATTATAACTTTACTTAAGCTTCACAAATAATGTTGAAAGTTTCATCAATCATGCAAGAAATATTTAACAAACAGTCAAAGTTTTGAGCAGAAGGAAATGTGAGACTCAAGAGGAAACACGGGCCAGCACTGAAAGAGTCCACTGGCCTTGCCAAAGCATCACATTTCATAGTTGGATGTTGCAGCAATCAAGAGCCATAGTGAAGTACCAGAGCCCTGGGAGAGGACGTAATGATTCTGGGAATCTGTATGGAGGAGCAACACAGTAAGGGATATAAACACTAAGGAGTGGGCAATGGTGGGAAATGTTTCCAAAGGAATTGAGGAGCAGCTAGAGATTGGAAAAAAACAGGAGACAGCAGTCATAGGAAAACAGGGAAAGAGAAAAGTATAAAGGAAGTGTTTGGCCACATAAATGCTCCTCAGGGGTCAGATGAAAGGGACTAGAAAGCTACCTCC
This sequence comes from Bos grunniens, assembly GCF_055505025.1. Classification (NCBI taxonomy): domain Eukaryota; kingdom Metazoa; phylum Chordata; class Mammalia; order Artiodactyla; family Bovidae; genus Bos; species Bos grunniens. The sequence goes on from NC_141166.1 coordinate 97,717,974, forward strand.
TTACCAAGAACAGAGTGACGGTATGAGATACTGACAACACAAGATGAGAGTAGAACTGAGGTAAAGACAATGGAGATGTAAAAAAATCTCACAAAAATCCAGTAAGTAAAAGAGAGAAAGATAAAAAGCTTTAGCAAGATGTGTTGGTTTATAAAAGATTTACTTAATGGAAGAGATTACATATATACTTGTATTGGAAAAGCCACATTAATCTCCTCCCTTACTCTTACACTCACAATACTTCTGACACCAGATGTGTGGGTTATCTACACGAAGCAGTTCTGACACTAACTGCCTGGAGTTAATGCAGGTCAGATTAAGGACACAGTCTCACAAAACTGCCTACCACTTCAGATGGCAGCCTCAAGCAGAATGTCCCCAGGTTATCTACAACTTCTGAGTTTGCTACAAATCAGAGGTTCCCATAAACCCCTCTTGTGTGTGTGTGTATGTTAGTTGCTCAGTTGTGTCTGATTCTTTGAGACCCCATGGACTGTAGCTGACCATGGGATTTTCCAGGCAAGAATACTGGAGTGGGTTGCCATTCCCTTCTTCAGGGGATCTTCCTGATCCAGAGATCAAACCCGGGTTTCCAGCATTGCAGACAGATTCTTTACCATCTGAGCCACCAGGGAAGCCCTAAACCCCCTATTAGATTCTATAATTTTCTAGAACAGTGCATAGAACTCAGGGAGACATGTTTACTGGTTTATTATATAATAATCAATATGATGAAGGATATAGTTGGACAGTCTGATGAAGAGGGCAAGGTCTGGAAATACCCTAAGTGCAGGAGCCTCTGTCCCTGTGGAGTTGGGTAGACCATCCTTCTAACATATACATGCATATTCACCAGTCTGGAAGCTCTCCAACCCCTGTACTGTAGGGAATTTTATGGAGGCTTTATCATCAACTCAGTTTCTAGCTCCTCTTCCTTTCCTAGAAGATGAGGGTTATGGTAAGAAAGTTCCAACCTTCTAATCATAGCTTAGTCTTTCTGATAACCAGTCCCCATCCTGAAGCCATCCTGGAGTTCACCAAAAGTCATGGCATTGGAATAAAAGACAATCCTATCACTTCAGAAATTATGGGTTTTAAGAGGCCAGTGTTAGGAACTAGGCTCACCTGTTAGCTGTCAGAACCATTCTTCACCCTTACCCTGCTCATCTTTACATCACAGGGAACAATATTGGCTCTCCTACTAGTGGGTTTCTATTAGGTTCAACTTATGGGAAGCACTGGTGGAAGACAGGAGGGCAGGGGGACAAGTCAGGGTTCTGATGATTCTTTGGTGTCTTTATCTTCTTTCTCCCTCCCCGCATGCCCATCTTCTAGAGGTGATATCCCCAGCAATGGACACTTTTCTTCTCTGGCTCCAGGTCCTGCTAGAGAGTCCCTCCCATGGTGTCCACACCGTCTACCAGGCAGGCTCAGATCTTGGGCTCTGTTACACTACCTCCTATTTTTGACTCCCCAGCCCTGTAAATGCAGACCCTTCTGGATGTGTCTGAGCCTTAGGTGCCTCTCCGCATTTCCTTAACTTTCCGTTACTTGTATAACCAATTACTTGTATTGAATTTTCTCTGCTTATGTTATCTAGGGTAGTTCCTGATTTTTCTCATCATATTCTAACTGAAAAAAGGCTAAATCAATACTAATGGATTGATAGAAATAGAGAGACCAGATTAAGAGAAGTAGTAGTCTTGTGTTCTGCAGCGATCAAACCACACTTAGATTCTTTGCTTTAGCTCATTTGAAGAAAACTATCTCTAAACAGGATGTCTGGAATAAGACAGACTCTAATTATGAGGGATATAGAGACCTCACTACATCAGACAAAATAAAAGAACTTGGGAGCATAGTTATAGGAATCACCTTGAATGTGAAATATTCAAAGTGTGGTCACACTGAAGGAAAAACCAGACATATTTTATGTTTTACAGTGTGAAATGAGGAGGATCAGATTATGAAGAATCTTCCAATAAATAAAAATGAATGGACTGCCTCATGAAGTTTGTGTTTTTAGTCATTAAAAATGACCAAGAAAAGGCTATAAGGCCATTTTCAAGAGAGTCCTGTACTAGTGCTGGGCTGTACTGGGTGATGCGTAAAATTCTTTCCAAAGTGAAAAGTATATGGCATACAGTATCGACAGCACAATCCATGAAAGAAATAGTAATTGTCTAACAGTTAAAAACTTCTCTAAGAAAGGCAATGTCTAGAAAATGAGAAGCCACAGATTGGGAAAAAATGGTTGTCAAAGACATACGTGATAAAGGACTTGATCCAAAATATATACGGAACTCTTAAAATTTAACAATGGGAAAATGAACAGCCAGATTTTTAAATGGCCCAAAGACCTTAACAGACCCTTCACCAAAAGATATACAGATTACAAATAAATATTACGAAAAAGCACTCCACATCATAAGCCATCAGGGAAATGCAAATTAGAACAAAAATGAGATATTATTACATACCTATTACAAAGGCCAAAATCCAAAACACTGACAACATTAAATGCTAATGAGGATGTGGAGCAACAGGAACATTCATTGCTGGTAGGAAGAGAAAATGCCACAGCCACTTTGGAAAATATTTCGGTAATTTCTTACAAAACTAAACAGACTCTTACTTACCATAAGATTCAGCAGTCACACTTCTTGATATCTACCCAAAGGAGTTAAAAACATATATCCACAAAACACATGCACACAGATATTTATAGCAGCTTATTCAGAATTGCTAAAACTTGAAAGCAGCAAAGATGTCCTTCAATAGGTTAATAGATATGCAAACTGTGGTACATCCAGACAATGGAATAGTATTCAGCACTAAAAAGAAATGAGCTACATAGCCGTGAAAAGGCAAGGAGGAAATTTAAATGCATATTGCTAAGTGAAAAAAGCCAATCTGAAAGGCTATCTACTGTATAATTTAAACTATATGACATATTGGAAAAGGCAAAATTATAGAGACAGTAAAAAGATCAGTGGTTGCCAGCAACAGGGAGTATATGGCTTACCCAGGTCTCTGCAACCAGATCAAATATAGTAGCACAATGAGAGCACGGTACCATGAATCCATAAAATTTCCTCATTTTAAAGATACCTATTTAAGTCAACCAAGTTCAAGTCCATGCACCCATTTCCAAAGCATCTCACAGTTACCAATTTACATTTGCAAGAAGACTAAGATATGGCTCATTTTATATCATGTTCCTCTCAAAATAAGCTCTGTCAACTTGTGGTGTGCTATCTGAGTGGAAATTATCAAGAAGATTGCTATTTCAATAGGACTGATACTTGCCCATCTGGGAAGATCCATATCACAACAGTTCGCTGATAGACATATTTTGATAAAAATCTAAATTGTGTTTTATCTCTACAGATTTTTTCACCTCGCTTTCTTCTTGATTTTATCTCAAGTACTTTGAAATGTTCCAATTTTGACATCAATCCAATTGCAGAGAACTCTAGCATAAAATGAAGAAAGATACATGAAAAGAACAGCATTAACCATATAAAACATATTCATGCTACATTCAAAGCAATCAGAGAAAACACGCTTACATACCCAAGATATGCAATCTAATATGTGTGACATTCTATTTAATAAAGGAATACATTTTTTTAATTTATGCTGGTCAATTACATATTTGCTTTTTCTTTTGGCCACACCACAAGCATCCATCCCCTAAGAGGAACTGAACCTGTGCCCCTTACATGGAGGCACAGTGGCAATGTGTCACAGTGCCCCCCTCATGGCAGTCCAGTGGTTAAGACTCCATGGTTAGTCATGGAGTCCATGGAGTCCTAACCACTGGACGGTCAGGGAATTCCCTTACGTATTTTCTTTAACAATAACTAGAAATTAAATGGCATCTAATCACGATATTTTCCATGCTAAAACAAAAAAGAAATTCTTGTGTATCAACTGCAGTAAACATAGCACTTATATCTATTTTTCTTGCTATCTTTATTATAAATGTCTTTTTGCTTTGAGCCAATCCATAAATAAAAATACAGTATTTCTATATATAGTATTAACAATGCTGCATGATAAAACCACCTCAACAGCAATGGCTTAGGATAATAAGCTTTTACTTAGCTTGCAAGCCTTCACATCAGCAGATCAAGTTAAACTGCTGGGCTGGTCTTGGTTGGGCTTACTCACACATCTGGTGGATAGCTGGCTAAAGTGACAGTAGTGACTAGGTTATTTATCTTTCATCATTCAGGAAGCTAGTTTGAGCATATTCTAAAGCTGCAAGCAGAGAAGAAAAAAAATGGAAACTTGCACATGTTTTTCCAAGACTCCCTCGTCTCAAGACGGCCACCAACCCACTGGTCAAGGAAGTCACGTAGCCAATTTCAGAGTCACTGTTGAGGGTATAAGTAATTTGTGTGGGTACAGCATAGCTGGGTAAATTGGGGCCATTGATTCCACATAAAACAAATCAAGAACATGTTCTTAAGTACACAGTTTATGCAATCTGTGTACTAACCAATCTATTGGTATGTGTAATAACCAATCTAACAAAGGGGTAGATGTATCCCTTTATCTGTGCTAAATGTTTAAATTAAAAACTTAGATGCCATCTATTTACAATATTTTCCTTGACAGAAACCTTAAAATATTTCATATTTATCATTTGCTAATTAGCTTAGTTATCTACATTTACTCTACTTCTTTATTGTAAAAGTCTTTTCCTTTCAGCTCAATGAATAAATAAAAATTTAAACACCTTGTTGGTGTGCTGTTGGTTTTGCTGAAGAGCTTCTATTCTTGAATCAAGATGCTGACTGTTTATTTCCATGAGTCAAAATGAAAATTTTAAGCATATCAAATTGTCCACTGTTCATGGCTGGATCTTTGGCAAACACAATGCAACAATTTAAATATGGCTGTGGAAATGGTTACGGCTGATGACACAGAGAATTATTCATCATCAGCTCGTACTCTCTGTTTTTTATCTTCTACTCCTCAGGAATATTGGAAGGATAGCTGTTGAAGCTGAAGCTCCAATACTTTGGCCACCTAATGTGAAGAGCTGACTCATTGGAAAAGTTCCTAATGCTAGGAAAGATTGAGGCCAGGAGTACAAGAGGGCAACAGAGGATGAGATGATTGGATGGCATCACAGATTCAGTGGACCTGGTTTTGAGCAAACTCCAGGAGCTAGTGAAAGACAGGGAAGCCTGGTGTGCTGCAGTCTATGGAGTCACAAAGAATCGACACTTTAGCTACTGAACAGCAAACTCAGAAATAAGACTGATCACCATTAACTGACCATATCCGAAATAATTAGTAGTCATAAGCCCCTCCCCCTTTACCAAATACTTAAAAAAAAAAAATTTTTTTAAATTTAAGAATAAACAATCCAAGTAACTTTTGTTATCTACTAAACCATAATTTTTAAGTGTTCACGCAAACCAATACCTCCTCAAACTTCTGAAGTAATTGAACAGGTTATATTACAAAAAGTAGGCAAAATCTACTAAAGGTCTTTTTTCTCACCTTCAAAGTGGTTCTTCAAAGAAGATTCACAGTAATAGATAGAAACCAAAAGATTATTTCATGTGAAGTTTCCCTTTTGCTTTATTTTCCTCCATTCAAAAGAACACTCATACATTGGCATGAATATCACTTGTCTCATTATAAACAAGTATCCAAACAAATGATCACATCTTAAAACAACAAAGTGTGTACAAAGATCAGTCTTCTGGAAAATGTTTAAAAGACAGCGTGGATTTTTCCATTTACAGAAGCCTTATTGTTTATTCCTCTCCACATCTGCTGTTCATTTGAGTGACTTCCCAACAATTCAGTGAATAAAGGTGCCAAAATGTTGCTACTAGTAATTCTCAAGAATCTTCTTTCTTTGCTTTGAATAAAAGGTCTTCAAACACATCGAAAATTACTTAGTTTCATGTGGACCAGGATTCTTAACTACAAATCCTTAGTTTTGGTGACCCTATTTTGTGAAAACATGATGCACTGACATTTAGGGGGATTTAATCCCCACAGTGTTTAGTTTGTACTGTCAGAGCAGCTAAACCCAGGAAATGAGGACCAGTTCAACCTGGGTGTCACCAAGATTGCTATGAAATTTAGCAACTTCTCTAAGTCCTAGTTTTCTCATCTGCCTATAATTTTTATAACCATAATTGCGACATAAATGTCTCAAGGAAGCTTACTTACTGAAAAAAAGAAGGCAGGAAAGAAGAAAAGGAGAGATGGAAGAAGAGAGGGAGAGAGAGAGAACGAAGGAAAGAAAGAAAAAGTTTGTAGAAAATCGTTCAGTAAAAGACAGTATTTTGTAACACAAATCCCAATCTCTCTCCGTAAATGTAGATTTTTGCATTTTGATTTTCCTGAAAAGAGGCACACCTATATTTCTAGAATAAACAACGACAAAACTTTCCTAGTTTTGGAGCTGAAAATATGAAAGTAATGATGTTTTTGTCCCACTGGCGCAGATGCTTTAAAAGAACCTCCTACTTCTTAATCCCTCTCTCCCTATTCTTGCCAAGCTCTCTGGAAATCTGAGTCTTGGACACCCTCCAATCCCACATCTCATCCATCTGCCTGCCCCAGAGGAAGACATTCCGCAGGCTCTTTCCTTCACTCTATGAATGATTCATGTGTTAAAATCTTAAATACTAGCCGAACCATGAACCTAATAGCTTGAAAACCTGATCTGACGTCAAGGAAATGTGTTTTAGGTCCATGCTTCTAAAATTGGTTGTTGATCCTCGTTCCATCCAGAACCAGAAATTCCTGTATTAGGCAAGCAGAAGGCATGGATTTTTTTCCCTGAGATTCACATTTCTGATGAGGACGTCAACTCTGATATCAAAGTGGGTCAGTGGGCTTTTGTTGACCACAATATGTTTATGTTTATGCTAGGAAAAGTAAGTGGTAAATTAATTCAATTATTTTTCTCCAAGAAAAATAAGCCATACTGAAAAATCACTTTTACCATGTATAGCAAAATTACAAATTAAAACACATCTAGGGAGAGTTGATAACTAAAAACAGTAGACAAGTAAGAATGATCCAACTAGAGGGTATGTCCAGTAAAAGGAGGCTGCCTTATTTAGTAGCAGGTCAATGATTTTTCTCTGGACACATGGAACTAGAGATCCCAGAACTTCCAGAACTTGAATAGAAGCTAGTAATCTTTATTCTTACTTGAAATCTCTCAAGTTTAAATTTTGGCTATTAATTGAGGCAAATGAAGACTATATGGGCTTCCCTGGTGGCTCAATGATGAAGAATCTGTCTGCAATGCAGAAGACCCAGGTTCAATCCCTGGGTCGGGGAGATCCCCTGGAGGAGGAAATAGCAAATCACTTCAGTATAAGCCAAAGTCTGGTGAAGACTGTATAAGCCAAACATACACATTTGTAGGGCATATTTGACCTGTTCTGCCAAGCAGCCTTCGACCTATAGCTTACTTTCTGTTATTTCATTTAAAGGTGTTTTAAATGTTGCATTGTTGTTTAGTCGCTAAATTGTGTCTGACCCTTTTGCAACCCCACAGACTGTAGTCTCCAAGACTCCTCTGTCTATGGGATTCTCCAGGCAAGAATACTAGAATGGGTTGCCATTTCCTTCTCCACGGGATCTTCCAGACCGAGGGATCAATTCCACATCTCCTATATTGCAGGTGGATTCTTGACTGTTGAACCACCAGGGAAAACCTTAAACATTATAGAGAAAAAATTAAACAGAGCCCAGATTCTTTAAATCATCAGTAAAACTCTGTTGCAAGACTATAAAATAGTGAGAAAAGAAAATATTTACCTTGCGGAACAAGGAGAGAGTACAGGTCTCCTGTGAGTTAATGTCTTGTCTTCATCATCTGCTGGCTGAGGCAACAAGAGAATGTGATCTAAACTCTCTAAACTTCAGTTTGAGAAATGGTGATAATGATGAAAGTGAAAGAGGAGAGTGAAAAAGTTGGCTTAAAGCTCAACATTCAGAAAACTAAGATCATGGCATCTAGTCCCATCACTTCATGGGAAATAAATGGGGAAACAGTGTTAGAATTTATTTTGGGGGGCTCCAAAATCACTGCAGATGGTGATTGCAGCCATGAAATTAAAAGACGCTTACTCCTTGGAAGGAAAGTTATGACCAACCTAGATAGCATATTCAAAAGCAGAGACGTTACTTTGCTAACAAAGGTCCATCTAGTCAAGGCTACGGTTTTTCCAGTGGTCATGTATGAAAGTAAGAGTTGGACTATAAAGAAAGCTAAGCACCGAAGAATTAATGCTTTTGAACTGTGATGTTGGAGAAGACTCTTGCGAGTCCCTTGGACTGACTGTAAGGAGATCCAACCAGTCCATTCTAAAGGATATCAGTCCTGGGTGTTCTTTGGAAGGACTGATGCTAAAGCTGAAACTCCAATACTTTGGCCACCTCATGCGAAGAGTTGACTCATTGGAAAAGACTCTGATGCTGGGAGGGATTGGGGGCAGGAGGAGAAGGGGACGACAGAGGATGAGATGGCTGGATGGCATCACTGACTCGATGGATGTGAGTTTGAGTGAACTCCGGGAGTTGGTGATGGACAGGAAGGCCTGGCGTGCTGCAATTCATGGGGTCGCAAAGAGTCAGACACGACTGAGCAACTGAATTGAACTGAACTGATAATAATATTTACTTCATGCAATTGTTGTAAGAAGAATGCATTGTTTACATGAATCTCACAGTCATAGAGTTCCTAAGACACAGCAGGAACTTAATAAGTGCTACCTACATTCTTGTTAGTGGGCTTCTCGGGTGACTCAGCAGTAAAGAATCCACCTGCCAATGAAGGAGACAAAGGTTCGATCCTTGGGTCAAAAAGATACCCTAGAGGAGGAAATAGCAACCCAGTCCAGTATTCTTGCCTGGAGAATCCCATAGACAGAGAAGCCTGGTGGGCTACAGTCCATAGGGTGGCAAAGAGTCAGACACAACTAGGCATGCACACATTCTTATTAGCACAATTTTCATGATCATTTTGATAATAAACCTATATAGGTTATTTAGGAAACTAATTATATTAGCTAATATTTGTTGAGTCCTTACCAAATAACAGGCAAAATTCTAATTCTAATACTTTTAATCGTTAAAGCAATCCTACAAAGTAAATTCTATTTTTAACTATACTTTATACATAAGGAATGGCACCCCACTCCACTACTCTTGCCTAGAAAATCCCATGGATGGAGGAGCCTGGTAGGCTGCAGTCCATGGGGTCGCTAAGAGTTGGACACGACTGAGCCACTTCACTTTCACTTTTCATTTGCATGCATTTGAGAAGGAAATGGCAACCCACTCCCGTGTTCTTGCCTGGAGAATCCCAGGGATGGGGGAGCCTGGTGGGCTGCCGTCTATGGGGTCGCACAGAGTCGAACACGACTGAAGTGACTTAGCAGCAGCATACATAAGGAAACAGGTCCAGTTTGACTGATTAACATACTCTTGTGTTTGTGTTCAATCACTTCAGTTGTGTCCTACTCTGTGAACCCAAGGACTATAGCCTGCCAGGCTCCTCTGTTCATGGGATTCTCCAGACAAGAATACTGAAGTGGGTTGCCAAGCCCTCCTCCAGGAGATCTTCCTGACCCAGGGATCAAACCTGTGTCTCTTGCATCAGCAGGTGAATTCTTTATCCACTGAGACACTGGGAACCCCGGTTAATATACCCGAGATTTCACAAATAATAAAGTGAAAGTTGGAGGCTGAGCAGAATTTAAACAAAGATGCCTGCCTCCAGCATCCATAGTCTTCCCCATTACACTAAATTTTAAAGTACACTATATTCAAATTAATCTTTGAAATTGTTCCAAGCTATAAAGGTCTTGGAATTTGGAAAGGCATTTCAAGAAAGAGTAAATAAGGCTCCTTCTGACTACAAAAGACCACCCCAAGCAATTCAGTGTAAATGTTTCTCTTTTAAACTTGGAAGAAAAATCCAAATTTACTCTGAACTGTGCATAATAACCTGGGGAAGTAAGATAAATATCTCTCCTTCGTATGCATGTATATGACTCTAAATCTCTTGTCTTGATGTAAATTGAATCATTCTTTATATATGAGGAAGTTGTAATTAGTTAATAGAATTCTTTGATAATAGTTATGCATAATTAGTTTTATTTAGAAAAAGCACAGGGGCCTGCAAAAAGTATACATTATATATTTACTAAAGGCAGAAAAAAAGTCTCTTTCACTTAAGTCCACATCATTTATCATTTTGAAAAACTTCAGGTATTCAAAATCCAACCATCTTCCATTTCTTCTTTTTTCTGTCAGAAATTCAATTTTGTTCAGCTTCTCACTCCTTCCTATCATGAAAGGGAAGATGAGTTCTTTCCCAGCTCCGGAAAGGGATCCTGGTTAATCCAGAAATGGATTTCTTCTAGAGTTTCCTACAGATTTAGACACAAGCACATGACCTGAGTGGGCCAAGTCAGACTAAAAGCAGAGACTTGCATTCCATGCTAGATGTAAAGAGTGGCCTCTGGCTCCGCTTGCGGGGAGCAAGACTCATATACGTAACTGACACAGGGAATCATCTTCCCCTTGCTACCAGAGAGAACCAGACTCAAAAGAGGCCTCGTGCTTAAGATAGAAGAGAAGTTCAGAAAGATCTGAAGTTTTTCATGAAATTATTCATTCATTAGAGTTCACTGTTAAATTTTGTGTGATAATGCATGTGTGCTGAGTTGTTTCAGTTATGTCCGATTCTCTGTGACCCCATGGACTATAGCCCACCAGGCTCCTCTGCCCGTGGGACTCTCCAGGCCAGATTACTGGAGTGGAGTGGGTTGCCATGCCCTTCTCCAGGGGACCTTCCGACCCAGGGACTGAACCCACCTCTCCTGTCTCCTGCACTGGCAGGCAGGTTCTTTACCACTAGCACCATCTAGCAAGCTCTGATAATATATAAGCTTATTATTATCAGAGGTTTTTTGTTACTTATAGTGAAAATCATTCTATCTGATAAACCATAGCTTTCACATAATATATGATTAGTGAATATTTTAAATAATTCAATATATTTGATTCAATATATTAACTCTGCCATATGGAAAACCAAAGAATTAAGATTCTGTGTCTATGGTTCAGTAACAACCATCTTTCTCATGGTCAGATGTAGTCACAGAATCTAAAAGGAGCTTAAACAGCCTCTGCAAAGTTATGTTACTAACTTTCAACCTTTAGCCAGTGCTGGGAAATTTCTCTCCTTTCAAACTGATGTGCCCACAATTATAGCTGATATCTAATTTCCTTTGAAGCAAAAATATTTATTTCTCTTAATTAGTAAGTTCCATGAGGTCAGAAATCACATTTGTAAATATATGTCAAATGCAATTAATGTTTTCTCTTTCCTGTTCAAATTAGAAATAAAATTTTCTTAGTCTCATGCAAAATAGAGATATCAAATAAGAAATTTATTAATAATTATGTCTTAGTTTAATCCATGGTTCTCAGCTTTAGTAGAACAGTAAAATTATCTCTGGAGCTTTTAAAGAATATCTATGCCTTCCTTCCATCCCCAGAAATTTATTTTTTGTTGGTCTGAGACAGGACTTAGATATAAGGATTGGGTTAATGTTTCTAGGTGATTTTAACAGAAGCTCAGGTTATAATGCAGTAGTTTAAATTATCTAAGTAGAAGTGTCCAAGCTATATCACTATTTCTTCTTCAGATGAAATTTCATCAGTGTCTCCATGTAAGTACAATACATTTCCACATTATATATTTTTCAAAAGTCTCAAATAATTCTTGGTATAACCACATTATTTTCAAACGATTAGTTATAGCATCTGAGATATTATTGTATTATTTAAGCATTAAAGCTTTCTTTTTTCTATTTTGAAAACATAGAAGAAATCCAGAGCAGATTTCATGAAGATTTTCTTGTATATAACTATGTGAGTCATAAAAGAAATGCTTTGCTCACATTCCTGAAAAAAATTCAGAAAAACACTTTCAATATAAACAAATGACTCAAGGAAGTTAAAGTGCAGGTTGACTTTCCAAATCACTTCTTCCAGTATTTTCCAAAGTGTGATCTTCAGCCCACCTGTGCTAAAGTTGCTACAGTCACATCCAACTATTTGTGACCCTATGGACTGTGGCCTGCCAGATTCCTCTGTCTTTAGGACACTCCAGGCAAGAATACTGGAGTGGGTTGCCAGGGGATCTTCCTGATCCAGGAATTGAACCCATGTCTCCTGCATTTCCATTTTCAGAGTCACCTGGGAAGACCAGCCCACCTACAGCAGGTGCTTATTAAAATGCAGATTCCAAAGTCCCATCCCTGATCTACTGCATCAGAATCTCCGAGGAGGGAGCCTAATAAAGACATTTCAAATGAAACCACATGATTCTAACAAACACTAATGAACTCCAAGCTTGGGAATCAAAAATAATGGCATCCAGTCAGATTCACTATTCAAGAAATTGTTGAAATCTTTCTCTTTTTTAAACATAACTCCTTTTGACCCATTGAGATTCTTACACTTGATTAGGGGGAAATGTTTTAAACTTCCCATAATCTTTGCTGATAGCTTGACGGGAATTCAGATAACCTCTTAGTGATATCCTCTGTATTTAACTGTATTTACTACAGTATGAGAACACTACACACGTATTTTTAGATTAGTACCTAGGAAGGCAGTCATTTTGAAAAGACACACAAATATTCAGATCCTAAAGATTTACATTTGTCTCTTCAAAATGTATGAGTATAGACTTTCAAAAAGCATTAAAAATTGGTCAAAGTCCTTACCATGACAAAATTGACTCTTCCAAAATAAGCATTAATATTGACACTTTTCAACTTATAAAGCACTGTGTAAACCATTTCACAACACCCAAGAAGTAGATGCTAGTTTTAGAACATTGGTGACATGACTTGTCTCAAACCATGTAGCCAATGTGTATCAGAGTTAGAGACCTACAAATTCCTGCTTCGTAATGGCTACTGACTCAAAAGTATTTCTCTAATCTTTTGCCCAGAAGCCAAGGATTCATTCTGTTCCCACTCAGAGTTTGCCCTCTCCTCAGTTCAGTTCAGCCGCTCAGTCGTGTCAGACTCTTTGTGACCCCATGAACACCAGACCTCCCTGTCCATCACCAACTCCCAAAGCCTACCCAAACTCATGTCCATTGAGTCGGTGATACCATCCAACCATCTCATCCTCTGTTGTCCCCTTCTCCTCCTGCCCTCAATCTTTCCATCAGGGTCTTTTCAAATGAGTCAGCTCTTCGCATCAGGTAGCCAAAGTATTGGAGTTTCAGCTTCAACATCAGTTCTTCCAGTGAACACTCAGAACTGATCTCCTTTAGGGTGGACTGGTTGGATTTCCTTGCAGTCCAAGGGACTCACAAGAGTCTTCCCCAATACCACAGTTCAAAAGCATCAATTCTTCGGTGCTCAGCTTTCTTTATAGTCCAACTCTCACAACCACACATGACTACTGGAAAAACAATAGCTTTGACTAGATGGACCTTTGTTGGCAAAGTAATGTCTCTGCTTTTTAATATTCTGTCTAGGTTGCTCATAACTTTCCTTCCAAGGAGTAAGTATCTTTTAATTTCATGGCTGCAATCACCATCTGCAGTGATTTTGGAGCCCAAACTTTTCATAAAAGGTCTCTTGTTACCACACAATGATTCCTGTATAGCAAAGATAAAAGAGTTCATCTCTGAACCCAGTAGATCACTGGTGATCTCCCTAAGCACTTGTTCTTTTCTGTCACTACGTCATCACCAAAGGCCTGTTTTCTGACCCCAATTATCAGGAATTCCTTACCATACATTTGCACAGTAGGACTGTTTCACGCTACATAAGGCATCATTACCCAAGAGGGCACCGTATCAGTAGGAAATCTAGCCCAGGCCCCTCTTAGCTAACTTTGACTCAAACTAAGACACAAATACCTTTTGGTAATTGATATGCCTACAGAGGGACACCTTTTAAACAGTTTGTTTGCCAGAGGGAAGCACCTTCTTCTGATTTGTGTTAGAACACTGTATCTGCCTGTAGAGACTCAGACTATGTACATAGTCCGAGAGTAGGGGAAGGCTGGTGCTTTTTAAGGTTAAATTTTGTTTTCTTTTGTCTTCCAGGGACAGTTCTATAGCTTGTGGAGAACTGAAATTCACAAAGAAACATCCAGTTCCTTATATATTGCCCAGTCCAAGCTTCTGATGTAATTGCTCCTTCATTCACTAAATTTCACATTGAAAGTGAAAGTGTTAGTTGCTCAGTCATTAAGGATAATGAAATTAGCCTTTACCCAACTTTTCACAGCCATAAAACTGGATTTGCAGCTACCACTGAAGAGTTGGTGAATGCTATAAGAGCCATGGATAAAAACAGGCATTAAAAAAAAATCTATGTAATAATAAGAAATCCAGGGTTCAATGTTCTCAGACCTTAGAGTTGCATAAGACTCACCTGGGTAACTTGTGAAAAATGCTGATTCCTGATTCCACTCCAGCTCTCCTGATTTGGATCTGGGGTAGGGCCAGCTCTATCTCCAGGATTCTATGAAGTGTAGGGCTTAGGGGAGGCCATCTGGTTGGAAGAGGAAGCTGGGAGCTTTGCCATGAGGCTATGTTTGCAAAGCAAGCACTCTCTTTTTAACTTAGTGTGTATGTTACAGAGCACTATCGATATTAAAGTTTCCTAAATAAACTTCTAGTCACACTTTACATAAGAACGATTAAATTGGACATATTAAAAATATATTTTATTTATGAATGGAGGAAGCTGATGGAAATCAAGGCAGCTACAGCCCTAGGTACTAACAATGAATGGAGCCCAGGCATTTGAGTGGAGCCCAGATGTCTGCCCTTCTAGTCATCACCATGGAAGAGTCTTGTTTACTAATTCACTCATTCAACAAAATATTTACTGAATGTGCCAGGTATTGTTCTAGGTAAATTATTGGGATATAGTGATAAACATAATTAATAAAATAATTACTAAAAGTCCTTCCTTATGGATTATATTTTAATCAGGGAAACTAGGCAATAAACAATAAATATAAAATATCAGATATTGCATGGTATGTTGAAAGATATTTCTCATCTTTGAGAAACATAATCTGAGCAAGTAACACATTCCTCAGTGAGACACCCCATCTCCTCATATATATACTTAGATCATTACTAGGGCATTTCCCCAGGAGACAAAATTACTAGAACTAGAAGCAAACAAAATGTGTTTCCCCAGGCTTCAAAATGACAAATACCAAGTGTGTGTGGTTTGGGAGGCAGGCATGTGTGTGGGGGCTATAAGTGTAAGCTTGAACACCTCGTGGAGAACTATCAAATCTTATCTATATCTCTTTAGATTACAAATCCCACACCCTTTGCACTATACAATGCTGCCTTTCCAAGGAATGAAGCAAGCCTTGTGGAATCTTTGAAGGGACAATTATGAGCTGAACCAGTTGCATGCCTAAACATTTATGCAGTTAACAAACACACACACACATTTGTAAGTATAAAATAGCTCAATAATTCCTTTTTCTACAAAAAAAAAAGATGCAAAATTCATTTAGAAAGTTAAAGAGAAATAAATTGACTTTACACTAATTCCATTAAATTAATCAGACCCAATGTCAGGACAATGTTATTTAAAGCCCTTTAATGATTTTAAAACAAATGGTCCCCGTAGCAGGAAAATAGCTAAACTAACATTGCTAAAATTAATTTAATTTCTTTGGAATTGAAATATTAAATGAACCCATTCGATCCTATTTACTTTTCAAACAATGTCAGAAAATACCTGAGGACCTCTCAGCAAAAATCTAACAGGATCCTTCAATCTGTTCATCAGTTCAGTGGAACTGTAATTGTATGGGAATTTGGTCGTAAGTCAGTTCTATTTGGTACATAGAAAAGAGTCTATTATCACTATGTATGTCTCTCTACAACCTTCCTTTGTGAAAATTCCAGGCTCAATTTATCAACAGCAGAAACTTACTTAGCATGGTTGTATATTCTATATATATTTTTTCCAACTTAATGTGAGTCATCATAGCATATCTCCTTAACCATATGTGCTAGAGCTAAGGACAGACAGTTATTTTAATATTCCTGGCCTAGAATCCTTCCCACAACAAACACATTTGATGCTCATACATGGTCCCTTTCTTGCCGACACTCACGCCTGTCAAAATGGCATGGTGCCTACTCAACATATGGACTGCTAGCTTTTCTCACTGGGGCACAGTTGCCAAAGAAAGATGGGTTAAGCTGGGCACCCTGTGCAGCAAAGCAGGTGACAGCTCTCCCGTCCTCCATCATGTAGCTGCAACTGCTCTAGCCACATGCCACCCTCTAACCTCTCTTTCACGGTAAAGAGAAAAGGAAAGGGACCTTGAACAGTAGTAACCTCTTTCAGACAATTTCTGCTTACTGCCTTTGATCTCACTACCTTTTATTCAAAGTGAGGAATCTCTCCTCTGCCAAAAACATGCTAAAATTTCAAAATCATTTGGAAGCACAAAGTTGTAAGAAAACTTGATAGCCAGCAAAGGCTCTAAGTAGATGTGTGTGCATGCATGCAGGCTCACACACACACACACACAGAGGAAATGTGTGTGCTTTCCTCCCCGCTGCTTTTCATTTTCCACCTAGAATAGAACAGAGCTGGGCAGCAATAGCAGCACTAAGTATTAAAGAAAGAACTGGGCGATTGTTTAAGTCTTGCACAAATAGAGCCTATCTAATTACGTTAATCCAGTGAATCATTTCCTCCTGAACCAGACTACATCCTGTTTGGTTAGCAATTTTTGTTTTAAAATTTCCAAATCAATTTTTATTTGTCCAAATGAGTTTGTCTTGGCAATAACAGAAAAGTATCAAGTTTCCCCAAACAAAGGCTTTTCCTTCATGTGCCTTCGTCATTCTACAGGAAACCCAAATAAGGTATTTGATCTGAGTCGGACTTCTGAGGCCAGAGACCACAAGAACTTTTACCAAACAAGTCCATCCGGACTTAAAGATACCCGATTTAAATTGTAGCCTGGAGTTGGTGGCCATGGATTAGCCAATTAATAATCTTTAATGACTACTCTAATGTCAGGTACCTTTACAGGAATGATTTCATCTGACCATGTCCACATCTCTGCAGGGTAGGAGTCATTTTTTCCATTTTAGAGATGTATAGAAATCTGATCAGTATTTCCTACATGGAAGCTGTTTGGCACTGTTCTCTAATAATAAAAATAGCCAACATTCATTAAAGTCTTACTGTGCACTGTTCTAGAAACCTTCTGCATATCAGCTCATCTACAAAGTTATGAAGTAATCCCTGTCAATATTCATAATTTATAGATGAGGAAAAGACAGCAGTAAGAAGTTAACTGATTTTCCCAAGGTTACAGATAATAAGTGGTGATGCCAGATTTCAAATTCAGTTAGTATTACTCTGGAATTATCATTCTTAACCACTGCTCTAACTGTATTGGTGATACTAACATGTATCTCTGACCATTCTTTAGTTTTGCACCTTGTTAATATTTTAAGGTCTAAGGCAAATGTTTCCTTTCTTTAAGGTACTGTTTTCATCTCGCTTCTCCGATCAGGGTCTCCTATGGCTCTGCATTCCCCGCAAAATAAAATCCAGATTGGCACCTTGGCATTCACAGGACTTCAAATATACCCTGGCCTCTATCAAACCCTCCACAGTGAATTTTCCAATTTGGCTATATATGCTTTATTCTTGACCATTTTACACATTTACTCATGTGATTTGTTTTGTTCCTTAATCCAAGATGTCCTTGCTATTTCTCTCTATCCATACAAAGCCTACCTTTCAAACCCATTTAGGTTCACTTCCTCTCTGAGTACCTCCCCTGTCTCTTCAGCCCACAGCAATTTCTCCAACCACTAACCGTCTGGGTTACTGGCCAATGGACCACGTATTCAGAATGCTTAGCCACAATGTCATCACAAGGCTTGCTCAGAATATTTATCACATACCACATACTGTTTTTAGGTGTATATGTGCAATCTCCCCAATTAGTACAGCCACTCTTCGAGGAGATGACTCATGTCTTGTATCTTGATGGTATGTTATAACACCTACCATATCGCTTAAGTGACCCCCATTTTTTGATCAGTCTCCAATAATTTTTTTTTCTTTTGCCATTACTATATTCTGTACTCCTTGTGTGTGACTCTTAAGACTGCAGACAGTGTAAGGTCTGATTACAGAGTTGGATGTGATTACCTTACAAAAGGTTGCCTGCTAACCAGTACCATTTGCATCACTGTGAAAGGTCAGTACCCACGTGAAGATAAAAGAATTCCATAACACTAAAAGATCTCTCAAAGATGAATTCCTCCCAAATGTTATGTTTTGCAGAAGCTGAAAAGTTGCTTTAATTTCTTAAGAGTTCAGTAACTTATGCTGGGAAATGGAAGACCATTATTAAACTTATTTCATCTTTTAATATTATAGTGCCTGTCATTTGCATGAATAAATACATCACCAAAAATGAAAACTTGCATTATTCTAAGCAGTTAAGATTGTATATTCAACGTTCAACTTTTAATAGCCAATTGTTGCTTAGAATCAATCTAAAAGTTGACTCAGTCATGTGTGAGTAAATGTTAGTGGTATTCCTGGACAGGCTTTTCTGCAATCCTGCCAAGAGTCCAGAAAATTGACTAGTTGACTTCTCAAGTCTGTTTCAACTGATTCTGGGAATCCAGGATTCTTTGCCTGTCTACCCGTTTCTGGTTAAAGGCAACCACTTTGGTCTCATTTTCTCTCGACTCGAACACTTTGGAAGGTCTCCAAGTGTAAAATGGTACAACATATGTAGCCCGCAAGCAGGGCAGGCATAAGAAACACCATAAGGATACATTGAAGCAAACCTCAAGCTGTGGGATGCTGGGAAACAATCACAGGCAACACACCAACTTGGCATAAAACAATCAGAGAATGAGGTGGCTCTTTTTGAGCAAAAGCATAATACTGGCTAAGATGCAAAGAAGACCACACAGATAGAAATATTGTACTGAGCCATCCATCCTGCCAGTCAAGGGTAATCTTTGGAGGCGCTCAATGCCAAAAAGCTGATGGTCATTCTTTCTTTCCATTGGCATTCACATGCCCGAAAATACTGCCCCAAGATCAGCCTCTTTGACTGTAACCACATATCCCTGCAACTAAATGAAACTTGTTCTCCTTTTGCAGGCTTTTTTCCCCCTAGTAAATTTCTACTCATCCTTAAGAATGTAGCTCAAAAGCCAGCCCCTCAGTAACTGCTGTCTACCCTCAGAAGAGTTAACAGCTCCGTATTCTGCAGGCTTTCCGTATTTTATGCCATTTCATTTATGGCAATAGCATGTTAGGGCTCCCCAGGTTGTGCTGTGATAAAGCATCTGCCTGCCAGTGCAGGAGACACAATAGATGCGATCCCTGGGTCAGGAAGATCTCCTGGAGGAGGAAATGGCAACCCACTCCAGTATTCTTGCCTGGAAAATCCTATGGACAGAGGAGCCTGGCAGGCTATAGTCCATGGAATCACAAAAAGTCAGATGCAACTGAGCATGCACACATATCATTATGCTGTTTTTACTTATATGCTATATTTATATACTTATGCTATATTTATTGATGGACCTGTCTTCTTGAATATACTGCAAACTCCTTTAGAGCAGAATTCATGTCATTTTTCACTATCATATCCCAGGTGACCATTATGATGACTTGCACATAGAAAATACTGCCTAAATATCATTAGATGAACAAAGGAAATTACCTATTTTTCCATTAGTCATTTATTCAATCAATAAATATTTATCAAATGCCTTCTCTGTGTGCCACTCCAGATACTAAAGACAGCAGCAAACAAGAAGCACACTCTTCCACCCTAGAGATTATATTATATTAGAAGAAGACAGAAAATATATATGAAAAATAGGAAGATGTTGATGTTGCATTACAATAAATAGTGAGAAAAACAAAACAAGCAATGGGCTAAGGAATTTAGAGAAAGGTTGTAATTTAAATACGATGATTAGAAGTGACTCACAGAGAGTATGTCATTTAGGTAAAAACTCAAGGAGATGAAGGATGGGGTCATAAGAATATTAGAGAAAAGCAAAGAGTAGAGGAAAGCACATGTGCAAAGGCCCCGGGGCAGGAAACTTTATAAGCACTTAATGTCTGTAAATCATTCCTAGGATATGTGATCAGTCGTTTCTGTCATTGTCCGACTCCGCAACGCTATGGACTTATGCCCACCAGGCTCCTCTCTCCATGGGATTTCCCAGGCAAGAATACTGGAGAGGCTTGCCATTTCCTTCTCCAGGGGATCTTCCCGACCCAGCAATTGAACCCTCGGCTCCCGCAGCTCCTGTACTACAGGCAGATTTTTTACCCTGAGTCACCATGTACAATGATTTGATCTAAAAGAGACTCAAACAAGAAAAATATTGGCATAATTTCTAATAAAGTCTCAAGAAATTCTTTGATCACATTTAAGGTAAAACAATTACTAAGCATTTTCTATTTACCTATTCAGTCAAATCTAAATTCTGTGTTGCCTGGGTAAATGCAACAATCTCTCTCATGGCTGATACATTTATTCATAGTGGGGAGAATTCCTTTAACCTCAATCAGACTAAATAGGGAAGTCTTAGTTTTCTTCTCAGACAGACCTACCTCAGAACCAGTCTTCAGCATGGTTTGGCCAATAGGACCCTTTCCAGGTCATGAGCTTTTCCTAGTTCCAGATCTGTATAGGACTTTCCTTCCACTTTCCCATTTCTGACCTCAATCCCCTCAAATCTTGTGGCCCATCTATATATTTACTACCATGAAAATGTTCTCAACGGATCTTCAGAAATGCATAAGACTTGCAACCAAGGTTCCAAACATCAAATTCTGAAATCCACCCTATGGTTTACAGAATTCTCTTGCCATTGGCACTGACTCAGGCACCCACAAAGGTTGAAACAGTCAATCATAATAGGAGAAAATTGCCACACATTTTGCTTAGTGTTACTGTTTTCTTAATTATGTTCTTTTAAGCTGTCTCAGACACACATCTATAATTTCAAGTTATGGGGGAAAAGTAAGCTTCACTTTATATATAAGTTTATTAAGAATAATTTCCCTGGGACTTACTCTATGTTCCCAGTGCAGCAGGCCCAGGTTTGATCCCTGGTCAGAAAACTAAATCCCACCTGCCTCAATTAAGATGTGGTGTGACCAAAAATAATAATAGTAATTTTCCTATGAAGGGGTGTAAAAGAAGTTTTTATACTATAATCATACTAGAAGAAAGATCTTAACTTAGTATTATTTGATAAATAGTTGTATTTTCCAGGACAGAGAGCCTATAGTTTTCATAAAATTCTCAAGAGTATTAGTCATGTATTTTTTTAATATTAAGAATTAAAAAAAAAAACATTTCCACATGTCAAAAATAACAGACCTATGAAATGATATTTGGGGGTGGAAGGCAGTGTGTATATGCCCAAGTTATAGGCAATGTTACCAAAGAGATTGTGTACAACATGGAGGATATAGACAATATTTTAGGATAACTATAAATGGAATATAGGGCTTCCCAGATGGTTCAGTAGTAACAAATCTGCCTAGCAATGTAAGAGATGCAGGAGATGAAGGTTTAATTCCTGGGTCAGGAAGATCCCTTGGAGGAGAAAACTGCAACCCACTCCAGATTCTTGCTTGAAAAGTCCCATGGGCAGAGGAACCTGGTGGGTTACAGTCTGTGGGGTCACAGAGTCAGACACAACTTAGCGACTGAGAATGAACAGTAGAGTACAGCCCTTAAGAATTGTTAATCACAATTTTATACACCTGTAACTTATACAATATTGTACAGAAGCTATACTTCAATTTTCAAAAACAGAGATCATTATTCAATACTAACTTACATTTTAGTCAGTGATCTCTCATTAAAATATCTAAAAATGCCCATTAGAGGAACAAAGATACATTCCCATTCTTTTTTTTTGAGAAATTATTTATTGGTTTATGATCAATTTATACTAATATATTATTTGATTTGTATATAAGTATTTGTTAGTAAATTATACAATATTTATCCCACACTAGGAGTTCAGTCATTCTCGACAAATCTAATATCTCTTTTTGATTTTATATTGGAGCATAGTTGATTAACAATGTTGTGTTAGTTTCAGGTGTACAGAAAAGTGATTCAATCACACATATGTATGTATCTATTCTTTCTCAAAGTCTTTTCCCATCTTGGTTATTACAGAATATGAAGCAGAGTTCTCTGTGCTATAAAGTAGGTCCTTGTTGCTAATCTATTTTAAATATAGCAGTGTGTACATTCTTGATGGTATAGTTCTTTGTGAAAAGTTATCTAAAGGAGAAGAATTTTGGACATATGTAATTTACATGGAAGCTACAACTAATGGCTTATTATATTATTTTTAGAACTCCTGAATACATACACAAGATGTAAGTGTATCCTCCAGTTGTGGCAATTATAAATATTAAAAGCTCTAAAGCAGTTGTTTCAGAACATAGGAGCTTGGGAAGCTGCTCATATTTTCTTTTTCTACTTTTGTCTTAGGCTCACTTCACTGAATCTCAGGAAGATGTCTTAGTCCTTTGACCTCCATTTTCTCCCTATAACCTCTTGTAAATTATTTACTCAAGTCTATTCAGAGCAAATTTTTAATCTCAAGCTGGGTTTCCATTACTACTCAAGATATTCTATTAACTGCCTGACAAGTGTATACCCCATCAAGAGATACAAATTATTTTCAATATTGTCTTAAGGACTGCTAAGTGAATTCAAAGAATTAATCAGCAAGTCACACAATATATGTCCTATAAAAGTGAAGACACTCAGTCGTATCCGACTCTGAGACCCCATGGACTGTAGCCTATCAGGCTCCTCTGTCCATGGGATTTTCCAGGCAAGAAAACCGGAGTGGGTTGCCATTTCCTTCTCCAGGAGATCTTCCCAACCTAGGGATTGAACCCGGGTCTTCCACATTGTAGGCAGATGCTTTACTGTCTGAGCCACCAGGGAAGTCCATAGATAGATATAAAATAATTTAAAATTATATTTTGTTTTAGTAACAATCTCATTAATGTTGTCTTCTAGAATAAGGCAATGTTCAACAAAGGTGATGCACAAACCCCAGGGTGTTGTTTAGTACAGTCTGTTAGATTTGGAAGGAAAATCAGCCTTGTATTTATACTTACATTTTCTTTCTTATCATGCTCTTTGTTTCCTATATTTTGTGTACATAATAGAATATAAGGTGAACTACAACATTTTATAATGTAGTAGACACTAATTAGTATTAGTACTAGTTTTTAATATATTGTGCTAATGTTACCATTACTACATTATTGTTGTTTTTGTGGTTCAGTGACTAAGTTGTGTCTGACTCTTTGCAACCCCATGAACTGTAGCATGGCAGGCTCCTCTGTCCTCTACTATCTCCAGGAGTTTCTCAAATTCAAATTGAAATTCAAAGTCAGTGGTGCTATCTAACCATCACATCTTCTGCCACCCCTCTTCTCCTTTTGCCTTCAATTTATCCCCACATCAGGGTCTTTCCCTCTGAGTCACCTCTTCAAATCAGGTGGCCAATGTATTGGAGCTTCAGCTTCAGCAAGTCCTTTCAGTGAATTTTCAGGTTTGTTATTAATAAAACATACACTATATTTTACATTTTCCAATTTTTTTATTATTTTTTTTAGAGTTTCTTTCTTTTCTTTTTTTTTTTTTTTTTACTTTACAATATTGTATTGGTTTTGCCATACATCAACATGAATCTGCCACAGGTGTACACATGTTCCCAATCCTGAGCCCCCCCTCCCACCTCCCTCCCCATACCATCCCTCTGGGTCATCCCAGTGCACCAGCTCCAAGCTTCCTGTATCCTGCATCGAACCTGGACTGGCGATTCATTTCTTATATGATATTATACATGTTTCAATGCCATTCTCCCAAATGATCCCCCCCCTTCTCCTACAGAGTCCAAAAGACTGTTCTATACATCTGTGTCTCTTTTGCTGTCTCACAAAAGAGGTATTTTAATGATAACATCAAATTTATAGTATAGTTCTATACACATATAAATTATCTATGAAATATATAAATATGCATAGTGTGTAAATGCATGTTCAATAGCACGAATTTATTACTGATGGAGTAAATGATTGAAATTAGTTTGGAGACCACTGGTGCTGTAATGTGATGCTTAAGGATTCATTCAAAACACAAGCAAAAATCTAAATATATATAAAAAAATCTAAATGTGGAGAAGCACAGTGGGTGAGGATAACGGTTGTTGCCATCACTGTTGACACCTGTGAAGTGGAATTTTAACAAAGCATATTGCAGGGTGGTTAACACAGAGGATTATGCTGGGGGAAGCATATGGGGGAAAGATGTTTCTTTGAAAAGAGCATGGAACACTTGAACGTGTCTGGTTGAGAACGTGTCTGAACAGCAGAGATGTGTACACATCTCCCCGTGCCTTGTTGGCCTGCATCTCTGGGAAGACTATAATTAAGAGCCGCAAGTTTCCAGTGAGCAAGGTAAAATGGATTGAAATTGGGACTGGAAAGCAAGCATGAAGAGACTATACATGAAATTCAGCACTGTGCCTCTAGTTCTAGAATGAGAAGGCAACATGAAAAGAAAAAAAAAAAAAAGGACTGGCACATTAATGAGATCTCCAGGACAGGACTTGCCACACACTGACCTTGACAATGGAGACTTGAAAGCCACTGCACTTTGTTCCCATCTCAGAAAACAAATTAGAGGAATGACTAAAATACAAACAAAAAATTATGCTGATGAAACTACAAATATGTAAGTTATTCTTGAGTTGAAATACAATGAAAATTCTAGGTTCTGTCTCAGAGGACTAGGTGGTTAGATTCAACAAATTTTAGTTGCAGAAGGTAAACCGTCTTGTGTGCACATCTAAGAATCAATCTAATGATTGATTCACCCAAGATTGGAATAGAACATAGCAGAGAAAGACAGCATCGACAAAGGACCTGGTGTTCCACGGCAGACAGGCACTGCTTGAATCCTGGTACTCCCTGACCCATGTTCCTGTTATTGCACTAATGTTCCAAAACCACAGCATTCCAAAAGGGGACAGGCATAATCAGGCCCAAGAACGATCTGAAACATAAATGTGGCTCAATTTTTAGATGATATCAGATGTGGAAATTAAGAGTTCTTTAGCTGTCTTCAACTTAATGGAATTTTAAAAAATCTGTGTGTTGGTGAGTCAGTCTGCACACTGCTCCTTGTCTCCCCACCCCCGTGTCCCTTCAGATGCTCTATGGTGCTCTCTGATGCACGGTGACACCTGACACCCCAGGAGACGTTTCCTGCTTGCCTTCGTGTTTTTCCTCTCTCCTTCAGCTGTCATTCCTTCTTAGTTTATCATCATCATCGATAAAGCCTAGAGGTAGCTTGTCTGCCATAAATACCTATCTTATAAAGAAGGGAAAAAGCCTTTTGGAACACGTAGGTGGCCTGTCTTGTCCATTATTTGCCTGGGGAAATGTGAGAATTTGTAATCCCTATTGCTAGAGATTTCTGGTCATTTTGAAGCACCATTAAAATGATTATCAAAGCTTTAAATTCAGCAGTGAAACACATGATTCTCTTAATGACAAGGTCAACTTAACTGGGTGTCTGTCCTACGTGAAATATTGCTCATAACTTGCATCCCCCCATGAAGTTTAATCTAAAATAATTTAAGTTGGAAATTTTAATTTTTTTTATTTTTATTTTATTTTTTAATTTTACAATATTGTATTGGTTTTGCCATATATGAAAATGAATCCGCCACAGGTATACATGTGTTCCCCATCCTGAACCCTCCTTCCTCCTCCCTCCCGATACCATCCCTCTGGGTCGTCCCAGTGCACCAGCCCCAAGCATCCAGTATCGTGCATCGAACCTGGACTGGCGACTCGTTTCATATATGATATTATACATGTTTCAGTGCCATTATCCCAAATCATCCCACCCTCTCCCTCTCCCACAGAGTCCAAAAGACTGTTTTATACATAAGTTGGAAATTTAAAAAAAAAAGCAGTGTATAGGAAATGAAACTTACGAATACACATCCAGGTCTGAATTTTATAGCAGAGATTACATGAAAACATAACCAATCAACAATCTTTATCAATTAAACAGATTTTAATTAGTCCTGTGCTAATAGGGAAATCTGAGTCATATCATTTCCAGCCCCATCTTTCAAGAAAAACTTGTTTAAAATTTGTTAACTTGATTTCTCATTTATTTTCATATTAGTAAGGTGAAGCACTAGGTAAAGGCTTCTTCTTCTTTGCTTTGTCCCTGTGTCCTTGCCTAGAATCACAGATAATATCTCAATTGTTGTGATTATATTTACTGATGAAATGTTAATGTCTTACCAAATTCTCAGCCCAGTCAATGCATTTAATGCCCACTTAAGCTGGTAAAGAATCTGCCTGCAATGCAGAAGACCCCAGTTTGATTCCTGGGACAGGAAGATCTGATGGAGAAGGGAATGGCTACTCGCTCCAGTATTCTGGCCTGGAGAATTCCATGGACTATATAGTCCATGGGGTGGCAAAGAGTTGGATATGACTGAGCAACTTTCACTTCACTTCAATGCTAACTTACAGATGTGCATTCATTTGTCCTAGTCCTAATTATTTTCCAGTACTCACTGGGCTAGAAAATTTTAAAATTGCTTAATGTGAAACCACATTTCCACCTACTCTTTTCCTAAAAATTGTAAATACATGGCACAATGGAAGCCCTCACTCCCTGACCTCAGGGAAACTGCATTAAACAGCACTTGGCACTGAGCATTCAATGTGTATAATCATTATGGCCGGCAGTGTGCCAATCCCAGGAATACACAACCCTCAGCATGCAAGGAACAACAAGTATGGCAGGCATCCCATTGAAGAATGAATTAGTGGGCCTCCTGGCCTTATCAGATTGGTCAGTAATTATCCTCTAACAAACTTCATCAGATTTTAGAAGAAAATGCCATTTGAATTGATATCACTGGTTTCAATTCATTATGTAAAAGCTACCAGTGACTACACTTTTACATAGGACTTGAACAATGCCCCAGTGGGTGGTGAACATTAATGTCATGTTCTCCTGCCTGTCACAGAAAACTAATCAAACTGATTGCATGGACCGTAGTCTTGTCAAACCCAATGAAACTATGAACCATGCCGTGTAGGGCCACCCAAGATGAGCAGATCATGGTGGAGAGTTCTGACAGAATGTGGTCTGCTAGAAAAGGGAATGGCAAACCACTTCAGTATTTTTGCCTTGAGAACCCCATGAACAGTAAGAAAAGGCAAAAAGATAGACCACTGAAAGATGAATTCCCCAGGTCGGTAGGTGGCCATTATGCTATGGAGATAAGAGGAGAAATAACTCCAGAAAGAATGAAGAGATGGAGCCAAAGCAAAAACAACACCCAGGTGTGGATGTGACTGGTGATGGAAGTACAGTCTGATGCTGTAAAGAGCAATATTGCATGGAAACCTGGAATGTTCAGTCCATGAATCCAGGTGAATCGGAAATGATCAAACAGGAAATGGCAAGAGTGAACATCAACATTTTAGGAATCAGCAAACTAAAATGGACTGGAATGGGTGAATTTAACTCAGATGACCCTTATAGCTACTACTGTGGGCAAGAATCCCTTAGAAGAAATGGAGTAGCCATCATAGTCAACAAAAGAGTCAGAAATGCAGTACTTGGATGCAATCTCAAAAATGACAGAATGATCTCTGTTCATTTCCAAGGCAAACCATTCAATATTACAGTAATCCCAGTCTATGCCCAACCAGTAATGCTGAAGAAGCTGAAGTTGAACAGTTCTATGAAGACCTACAAGACCTTCTAGAACTAATACCCAAAAAAGATGTCTTTTTCATTATAGGGGACTGGAATGCAAAAGTAGGAAGTCAAGAAACACCTGGAGTAACAGGAAAATTTGGCCTTGGAGTATGGAATGAAGCAGGGCAAAGGCTAATAGAATTTTACCAAGAGAACGCACTGGTCATAACAAACACCCTCTTCCAACAACATAAGAGAAGACTCTACACATGGACATTCACCAGATGGTCAACACTGAAATCATTGATTATATTCTTTGCAGCCAAAGATGGAGAAGCTCTATACAGTCAGCAAAAACAAGACTGGGAGCTGACTGTGGCTCAGATCATGAACTCTTTACTGCCAAATTTAGACTTAAATTGAAGAAAGTAGGGAAAGCTAGTAGATCATTCAAGTATGACCTAAATCAAATCCCTTAAGATTATACAGTGGAAGTGACAAATAGATTCAAGGGATTAGATCTGATAAACAGAGTGCCTAAAGAACTATGGACAGAGGTTCATGATCTTGTATAGGAGGCAATGATCAAGACCATCCCCAAGAAAAAGAAATGCAAAAAGGCAAAATGGTTGTCTGACAAGGCCTTAAAAATAGCTGAAAAAAGAAAGCTAAAGGCAAAGGAGAAAAGGAAAGATATACCCATTTTGAATGCAGAGTTCCATAGAATAGCAAGGAGAAATAAGAAAGCCTTCCTCAGTGATAACTGCAAAGAAATTGTAGGGAAACTGCAAAGAAATTGAGGGAAACTGTAGAATGGGAAAGACTAGAGATCTCTTCAAGAAAATTAGAGATACCAGGGAACATTTCATGCAAAGATGGACACAAAAAAGGACAGAAATGGTATGAACCTAACAGAAGCAAATGACATTAAGAAGATGTGGCAAGAATATACAAAAAGGATTGTCATGACCCAGATAACCACAATGGTGTGATCATTCACCTAGAGCCAGACATCCTGGAATGTGAAGTCAAGTGGGCCTTAGGAAGCATCACTACAAACAAAGCTAGTGGAGGTGATGGAATTCCAGTTGAACTATTTCAAATCCTAAAAGATGATGCTGTGAATGTGCTGCACTCAATATACCAGCAAATTCGGAAAACTCAGCAGTGGCCACAGGACTGGAAATGGTCAGTTTTCATTCCAATCTCTAAGAAAGGCAATGCCAAAGAACGCTCAAACTACCACACAATTGCACTCATCTCACACAGTAGTAAAGTAATGCTCAAAATTCTCCAAGCCAGGCTTCAACAGTATGTGAACTGTAAACTTTCAGATGTTCAAGCTGGATTTAGAAAAGGCAGAGGAACCAGAAATCAAATTGCCAACATCCACAGGATCATCGAAAAAGCAAGAGAGTTCCAGAAAAACAACCACTTCTGCTTTATTGACTACACCAAAGCCTTTGACTGTGTGGATCACAACAAACTATGGAAAATCTGAAAGAGATGGAAATACCAGACCACCTGACCTGCCTCCTGAGAAATCTGTATGCAGGCCAGAAGCAACAGTTAAAACTGGACATGGAACAACAGACTGGTTCCAAATAGGGAAAGGAGTACATCAAGGCTGTATATTGTCACTCTGCTTATTTAACTTTTACGCAGAGTGCATCATGCGAAATGCTGTCTGGATGAAACACAAGCTAGAATCAAGATTGCCAGGAGAAATATCAATAACCTCAGATATGCACATGACACCACCCTTACGGCAGAAAGCGAAGAAGAACTAAAGAGCCTCTTGATGAAGGTGAAAGAGGAGACTGAAAAAGTTGGCTTAAAACTCAACATTCAGAAAACTAAGATCATGGCATCCAGTTCCATCACTTCATGGCAAATAGATGGGGAAATAATGGAAAAAGTGAGAGACTTTATTTTGGGGGGCTCCAAAATCACTGCAGATGGTGACTGCAGCCATGAAATTAAAAGATGCTTGCTCCTTGGAAGGAAAGTTATGACCAACCTAGACAGCATATTAAAAAGCAGAGACATTACTTTGCCAACAAAAGTCCATGTAGTCAAAGCTATGGTTTTTCCAGTAGTCATGTATGGATGTGAGAGCTGGACTATAAAGCTGAGCGCCCAAGAATTGATGCTTTTGAACTGTGGAGAAACTCTTGAGAGTCCCTTGGACTGCAAGGAGATCCACCAGTCCATCCTAAAGGAAATCAGTCCTGAATATTCATTATAAGGACTGATGCTGAAGCTGAAACTCCAATACTTTGGCCACCTGATGAAAAGAACTGAGTCATTGGAACAGACCCTGATTCTGGGAAACATTGAAGGTGGAAGGAAAAGGGAGCAACAGAGGATGAGATGGTTAGATGTCATCACTGACTCAATGGACATGAGTTTGAGTAAGCTCTGGGAGTTGGTGATGGACAGGGAAGTCTGTCATGCTGCAGTCCATGGGGTTGCTAAGAGCCAGACATGACTGAGCAACTGAACTGAACTGAACTCCTGCCTGTAGGCAACCTGAGTCATCCCGACTTCTTCATCTTATCCCAATTCTTGGGGTAGATTTTTCTTTTCTTTGACCTTAATCCTGGTACCACAGTTATGTGCCCAAGTGTTGGATTGATTCAACATACTGATCCCCCTTTTCAGTGTGATTTTAATCCTGTCTGCAACTTCAAATGCAAGGACTGTTCCTTATCATCTGTCCCCAGTCCTGACTCTGGAAGAGATTTCATAGATGTTGCTTGTGAACACCTAAGGACTAGGCATTGGTCAAGTGATAATGCTTTGTCAAGTGATAATGCTTGAGACAGCATATTAAAAAGCAGAAACATTACTTTGCCAACAAAGGTCTGTCTAGTCAAGGCTATGGTTTTTCCAGTAGTCTTGTATGGATGTGAGAGTTGGACTATAAAGAAAGCTGAGCACCCAAGAATTGATGCTTTTGAACTGTGGTGTTGGAGAAGATTCTTGAGAGTCCCCTGGACTGTAAGGAGATCCAACCAGTCCATCCTAAAGGAAATCAGTTCTGAATGTTCTTTGGAAGGACTGTTATTGAAGCTGAAACTCCAATACTTTGGCCACCTGATGCATAGAGCTGACTCATTGGTAAAGATCCTGATGCTGGGAAAGATTGAAGGTGGGAGGAGAAGGGGACGACAGAGGATAATATGGTTGGATGGCATCACTGACTCAATGGACGTGAGTTTAAATAAACTCCGGGAGTTGGTGATGGACAGGGAGGCCTGGGGTGCTGCAGTCCATGGGGTCACAGAGAGTCGGACACGACTGAGCAGCTGAACTGAACTGAACTGAACTGAATGCTTGAGAACTAGATGACTGATAACTGGTTAATCTACCTGAGGTGGAGTCTGTGGGAGGGACTGCTTCTGCTGCTGCTAAGTCACTTCAGTCATGTCTGACTCTGGACTTATTTATTCTTCCAGGCTTTAAAGTAGAATAAGAAATGCATTTCAACACCTTTCCCGATAGTAGGCATCCATAAGTCTTACAAACCAGGAACTGAGCTACTTGAAGTAACTTAAGGGAGAAAAGTAAAAGCCAAGTATAGTTAGGACAGACTTTGATTTGAGAGAAAATCATTAAAAACACAGTAAGTTCAGGTGCTCTCATAGCTCAGAGTCACACCAGAGCATCATGGAACTGAGAACCGTAGCAGATGAGCTGTAGGTGGTACTGTACTCAGGATCACTCTCTTGCCCTCACATGCACTTGAGGAGAAGACTGCAGCGTGGCATCCGTTGAAATCTGACAGCATGCAGATCTTCCTTTCTCAATTTTGACAGGACAGTGACTGTGGACGACTGGGAAGAAGAAAATCATCAGTTATTTTTGCCTCAGCAATGTGTGCCGAAGAATCTTTTTGTTCCCTCAAGTAGCTAGGCGTGGAAGGTCCCTGTCACTGATGTGTTAACCTGAGTATTTCATGCACTTCAGGTATTACTGACTTGAGATGGAGGCAGATAAAAAGTCAAGTTTCCTTGACTAACTTCCCTACAAAACATCCCTTTTTCACTGACAGGAGTGTGCTGATTGCTCAAATCTTTCTTAGAAGTAAAGAATTCAGGAAATAATATACTCAAGACGGTAATAGTCACCCAGTCATCAGAAGAAAGTAATCCCTGAGTCAGGAGTTGAAACTATGTCTTCTCTCCTCCACTTTTAGATGACTAAGGACTTTTTACTCTTACACAGGACCCACATGCCTCAATACAATCTTAATATATAGCAACAGAAAAACCTGTCTCAACCCTCCACCCTGGGGAACAGGTAAATCAGTTGCTCAGTAGAGGCGGTCTTTAACAAAAGTTCAAACAAAATTGTTCTGGAGACTTTGGGAGACTTTAAGTAGCTGCTTAAGACAGGGAGCCACTTGCAAAGGTGAGTCCTCTATGCAGGGGTCTCCTTGCTGCCTCCATGTATGTTAGGTAACCCCACATCCCCCTCATTTGCCCGCCCTCTGCTTCAACCCAAACCCCACTCACACACAAAGCCTTGACATAAATTGAGGTAAGCAAGAGGTTATCAATTTAGTGAAATTTTGTTTAAAAACATAAAATAATAATTGTTGATTTAAAAAAAAAAGGACTATGCTTCACAGAGTTGGCATTCATTTTTCTGTTCTGCCACTGGGATCAGGCAAAAAGGTAGTCAGGTGGAACCGGAACATTTTAAATGTTTTGAGGTTGAAATTTGAAGTCAAGTTGCAACTATGGCTCTGGATAAAACTCTGGATTCTTTTTATAATGGTAACTTGTTTCCTGAACGCTTCCTGAAAAAAATTGGGTTGCAGTATCCCCAAAAACCCTGCCAGGCTGGTAGATGATGATTCTTTGTTCCAAAATAATTTGCTCCAGTGCCTTACATTTTAAATGGCAAGATATAGTAAAACTATGAAATACTTGATCTTTATGAAAATCTCTTAAGGCAGGAAATCTAAAAGAAGGCTAGCAGATTAAAATGAAAAAAGTGAGCAAAGCATTTCACAAGAAGGAAAAAAAGTCTTTGCAGAAAGGTTTTTGTTAACAGAACAACAGTTGGAAAATCAAGAGACAGTATACAAAGAATGCTTTTTTACAGCTAAGAGACTGAATGAAGGATATTTACAGGCTCTTCAACTTCCAAATCTTAAGATGGACATGACTGTCATGGGAAAGGAATAAACTCAACTTGGTACAAGCCAAGAAATCCTTTTAGAATAAAAAAAGCCAATGAAGAATGGAACAATGGCATTCATGCCAAAAAAAAAAAAAGTAAGACATCGTGGATATAAAACATAGCAAGTTTATATTTAGAGGTTTCTTTTTACCTTCTTGCTTTCGAACCCAAACACACTAAGAGAACCGCTTAATAAAACTAGCATTTCACAAACTCTTGTTTCAGCATCTTAATAAATAGGTCTATGATATGTCAGGGATTATATAATATACAGATGTTGGTTACGGGAAGGGACTCTCCTCAGTTGTGAACAGAAGTAACAAACACTGAGTTACAAACCCTGCTTAAAAACAGATAAAATGGATTGTCCCTGTGGATTAAAAAAAATGCTTTTCATTTTCACCCTCATATTAATATTTCTTACCCAAGGGTATAGGAAGTAGTGTGCTTTGGAAATGATAACAAGTGCTTTGAACTTTAATGATTCTTATAAAATTAAAGTCTTTTGTCAACAATTTTAGTTATTTGTGTTCTCAATAGACTTACAGAATACAAAAGCACCATCTTGTGGCTAAAAAGGAAAAGTACTTCAACACAAGCCAATGAATCACATTTTTTTTTCACACATACTTTTTATGAAATATTTGTCAAGTTTAATTTTAAGCGCTTGGTAACTTTTTTCTAAAACAGATGGCTAACTGATTTAATACAATTTAGAAACGAATGTATCTTTAATACATTTGTATATGGATATGATTCAAGATAACAAATCCCAGTATGTGATAACCATATGAGGTTGAAATTCCTTAGTCAAATTGAAACAAAAATAGAATTTAGCTTTAATAAAAAGAAAATTTAGTCTTTGTGTTTTATTAATGAAACTCTTAATTGATCATTTTAACTTAGAAGTATAGTCAGTTGTTTGTCCAGCAGGAAGTAGAAATTGCTCTCCCAGAATTATTACAAATAAAATTTTTTTAAATGTTAGCATTTGTATATGGTGAATTTCTTTCATAGGGAGAAGAAAAATGATGAGATAAGAAAGACTGAAATGGAAATAGATATTCTGACACAATTTGACATAATAAGAGGTACAAAACCAGAGGATATTTTTGTCTTTTAGCAATACTGAATATCTTATACACTGCAATTTCATTACTGTTTTACCACTGCTCTCACTTTAGAACTGGGATAACCAAAGTACAGAGAGACCGAGTAAACTGCCCAAGTTCATAGTGCTGGTAAAAAGCAGGAGCAGAATTTGAATCAGTACCTCAGGATCCCCCTCCTCATTTTTCTAGTTCCCAAACCCTGTTCCTCAGCTATGGCTGGGATGGCTGCCCCCAAATCATCAGGAATGTTTTTCCAATTCTTGGAAACTTTGATTTCGTCGATAAGAACCTGAAGTCCGAGTCTGAAAAATTCCCTGTAATTCTAGTGAGAAAAAGCTAAAAATAACAGGCAAGATAAATATTGAGCAAAAAATTGAACATCAGTGAATTCTGTTCATTTTAGTTATGTCTCAGAGTATCGCAATTCATAATGCCACTTTCAAAATCTACCAAAAAGCACACCTACTTTAAAAGTTTTTCCAGATGAGTTGAACTCCTTTTGTCAATTACTCCTTTGTTACATAGACATGCTTAAAAATAACATCAACTGCTACCTATATAGAAGATATTATGCTGGATGTTTTAGTTTATCACTTTTAAATAATGATAAAATATACAATAATCTTTATTGCAAATTCCATATAGTCAACTGATTCTCATAGAATACTTCTGTTGACTTTTGTCCATCTCTTTATCTATAGCCAACCTATGGTTGCATGTGAGAAACAACCGTAGCGCCTAAATATAAATTGATAATTCTATTTAGGTTATTAAATAAAAGTGAAAAAAAGAAGACATGTGTTGGACTTCATTCATTCATCAATGATTGAGTGACTATTTTGTTGAATTGAATAACTGTTTTCAGACTAGGTTCTCAGTTTTTGTGCTATTGACAATGTGACAATTAAAACCATGACACTTCTATATTTAATCCTTTAATATAATATTCATCTCCATTTCCTTGAATATAGAAATCAGCCAAAGGATAATCCCTAATTTATATGGTCAGCAATTTGTGTACAGTATATAATATTGTATGTTATTTTCACCCTATGAATAACATTGACATAATGAACTTCAAAAACATGTAATACTAAGGTGCTACAAAATAATTAGGAGGTCATGAAATTTTTAGTATATGTTACCTTTGATTTTAACATAATTTATTTAATTGAAAGTTTATATAATTTAATTTTTAATAATGACAATGTTTAATAATCAGATTTCCAAATTCCTGAAAATTAAGCAATCGGCTCTTGCAAGCCAATGAGAATAGATTCTACCATACTTCTAACTATTCACATTTTATAGATGAGAAAACTAGGTAATCCAAGTGTGATCTATCCTATGTCTTAAAGAATATAATACACAGATCATGATTAAAAACTCGGATCTCTTCAATTCCAGTTGGTACTTTTGCCCAGTCTCTGTACTATCTACCTACGGTCCACCTGTATAACATTAGTCAGCTCCTGCTTATATATTGCTTTAAAATATTTTTCAAACATTTTTATGTGTGAAGTTTTATTCCTGTAATTTGAATTTTGTGTCCTTTTCCTTCTAAAATCTCCCATAAAAATCTGATATATTTTTACTGTTAGTAAACTCTCAAAATTTTGTTACTTAACAAAATTCAACTATAAATTAATTTAAAGCTACCTGTTGTCAAATTTCAAGATAGCCTTTAGAAATTAACTTAAAGTTAGCATTAGGTCTAATACAGAATACTATTTTCTTTTGGGAACCATTTTATTTCCAGATTTCTTTTTTTGAGTTATGTATTAACTGCTTTTCTTAAAGATCAGGACAGTTAAGGAATCTACGACAGAAGTCACTTATAAAAAAAATAGGTCCTATCATTACGAAATTCACACCGGCAACAGGAGAGGTAAATAAGATAGTAAGAAAGATGAGTTTTTTTAAGAAATTGATATAAAATAAAATTCAATTTTTTCTCTATTTAGAACTTAACTTACGTGTTTCTAAAGTCCATGTAAATTTTAAATCTAGTAAATTTTTCAATAAAGGAGCATTTAAACTTTGCTTATATAACTTTGTTTCTTCCTTTCTCACTTGAAATGGAAAACAGAAACTTTCTGAATGTAATGTTAAGTGTAAAATTTTGTCTGCACTTTTATCTCACTGAGGAAAGTTACCTTGGTAAACATGTTGTAAATTTGAATTTGAAAATTAAAAATCAATAGTTTGTCAGCTACTTTGAAGGAAACTAACCCAAAATTATCCTCATCAATTTTTGATGAATAACAAAAGGAACTAAATAATTGCACAGCAATATAACCACATTAATTATTTGAATTGTAATTTGATTATGTCTTACCCTTAAAATTAAAAATAATAATGGCTAAGCGTTGACATGAAAAATGACCCTAAATATTAGAAGATTAGTCTGTATGTAATATTATGTGAGGAACACTAAGAGTTTTCCCAGCCACTGTTTAAAATAGCCCTAGTCATCACTGGTCTACCATGGCTGCCTAAATTCCCATATTGCTCTTTCAGATATTTCAAAAAGACAAGGCATGCAAACCAAGTTGTTACCACCCATTAACATCTCCACAGAAATTATACTGTCATATTAGCTAGTCACTCTGAAGAAACTACTCAGGAAAATCAAGTTGTGAAGTAACTGGAGTAAAGAAAATGGATGTCTATGAAGTTAAACATATAGAAATTTTCCATCACCTATGAAAGGCCACAGTGAGGGGAGATGGTTCTGCTACCCCTGGAACCATAATAAAGGGTCCAAATAGAAAAAAGGGCAACACTGAAACAGTGTTAAATTGCTAAAATACATAAGTTGGTAGAAATTTTGTTTCCCTTGGAAGAAACAAGAGGAAATAAAATTTTAGGTCTTTTATACTTTATATTTTATTCAACTTAGGTAAAATTCATTAATTCATAAACCAATTGGTTAAGATTTTATTATTTCACTAAAAGAAGATCAGCCCTGGGATTTCCTTGGAAGGAATTATACTAAAACTGAAACTCCAGTAGTTTGGCCACCTCATGCGAAGAGTTGACTCATTGGAAAAGACTCTGATGCTGGAAGGGATTGGGGTCCGGAGGAGAAGGGGACGACAGAGGATGAGATGGCTGGATGGCATCGCTGACTCGATGGACGTGAGTCTGAGTGAACTCCAAGAGTTGGTGATGGACAGGGAGGCCTGGCGTGCTGCGATTCATGGGGTCGCAAAGAGTCGGACATGACTGAGCGACTGAACTGAACTGGAGTGAGAAGTTGTTTTATTTTTCTTAATTTTTGTTTTTTTAAACAAATCAAAGTCATTGTGTTTATAAAGAAATAGGTAAAATATTCCATCTGTCTTTTAAAGTAATAGAATGGGAATCAGTAATTAATTTCAGTTTCAGCTTAATGATCGGCTACACTTGATCTCAAGAGATAAGCTCGTAAGCCTAGGTTTGTCCCAATAGAAAAAAGATTTTAGATTAAATGCACCTGAGATACATACTATTCTCTCCTGCCCTTCTGGAATATCATAAGCAAATCCCACGCATAATTTCACTTTCTTCGTAAATACTTCAGCATATGTTTCTAAAAAACAAAGCCTTTTTTTTTTACCTCTAATCACAATGTGATTATCACAAAAAAGTTCTCAACATTGTCAAATATCCAGTTAATATATAAATTTTCCCTATTGTCTCATAATTTGCTTATAGTTTATTTTTTCAAATTGAAATTCAAAGACCACAGACTGCAATAGCTATTAAGTCCTTTTGAATTTATGTATTTCCCCCTCTAGCTTTTCTTTTTTTTTTTTAAATTTAAATTTATTTATTTTAATCTAGCTTTTCTTTATTGTCTTTTCCCCCAGTGTACTTACTGAAGAAGCAGAGTTTTTGCTAGTAGTATTTTTCATACTCTGGCTTTTGCTAATGGTATCCCTGTGGTGTCAACTAGCAAGTTTCTCCGTCTCCTCTTATATGAGTTGGTAGTAAGATCTTGAGGCTTGATAAGAGTAACGTTCAATGTTTGGCAAGACTGCCTCACAGGTGATGACATGTATACCTTACCTCCTACACACAGTGTTTTGAGTGTTTTGGCTGTTAAGATTGATAAGGGTGTCAGCTTGGTTCATCCACCTAAAAATTCCCATCAGCATAAGCTTTCACCTGTTTTAACAAACTTCAATAATCATTCTCCAAATACGTTGTTTTATTAAGGAAAGCAAAATGATGATATTTTGATTTTGTTATAGGATGGAGTGGTGACTTCTAAGCTCTTTCAAGCTAAACCAGAAAACAGAATTTGGAACGTTTTTCTTTAAGGAAGGATTCTGCTCACATGTTTTGTTTAATCTGCTAACCCGCTTTTAGACTTTTCTGGCTTAAGAGATTTTCATAAAGATCAAGTATTTCATACTTTTACTATATCTTGCCTTAAAAATGTAAGACACTAGAGCAAATTATTTTAGAGAAACAATTCTCCTCCATAAAAAAAAAAAAAATCAAGAGAATGAGGAAACAAACTACAGACTGGAAGGAAATACTTATAAAACACATATCTGATGAAGGACGGTTATACAAAGAACTCTTAAAACTCAACAATAAGAGAATGAACAACTCAAATAAAAACGGACAAGAAACCTGAACAGATATCTCAACCTGAGATGTCAAATAAGTACATGGAAATATATTTAATACCACATATTAGGGAATTGCAAATTAAAATGACAGTGAGACACCATAACACACTATTAGAATGGCCAAAATGCAAAAAGGATATGGAGCAACAGGAACTCTCACTTCTTGCTGTAGGGAATATAAAATGATACAGCCACTTGGAAGATGGTTTGATGGTTTTCTTAGAAAACTAAACATACTCTTACCAAATGATCCACCAATTTTACGTCTTCACATCTACCCAAAGTAGTTAAAAACCTGTGCGCACACAAAAACCTGCCCACAAATTTTTATAGCAATTTCATTCATAACTGGCAAACTTGAAGCAGCCAAGATGTCTTTGGGTAGATAAATAAACTATGGTATAATTAATAAACAATGGAATATTATTAAGTACTATAAGGAAATAGACTCTTAAGCAATGAAGAGACATGGAGGAAATTTAAATGCATATTACTAACTGGAAGAAGCCAATCTGAAAAGACCATACTGTATGATTCCAACTATGTGACATTTTGGAAAATGCAAAACTATGGAGACAGTAAAAGATCAGTGATTGCCAGGAGCTAAAGGAGAAGCAAGGATAAATGGGCAAAGAACAGAGGATTTTTTAGGGCAATGAAAATTATTCTGTATAATACTACAATGCTGGTTATATGTCATTACACATTTGTCAAAACTCATAGACAGTACCATACCAAGAGTGAACTCAAATGTAAACTGTGAACTTTGGGTGATGATGTGTCAATGTAGGTTCATCAATTGAAGTAAATGTACCCTGTGGTCCAGGATACTGATAGGGGGGAGGTTTGGGAGGGGTGGAGTGTAATGGGAATGCTGTACTTCCTGCTCAAATTTGTTGCTCTAAAAATGTTTTTATTTTTTTAAAAAACACATATACAGAAGAAGAAAAACCTCCCTTTATCAACTATTCAGTTACCCTGAGATACAATTCATACAAAAAGTCAAGATAAACAAGGTATTTCCTGTTACTTATTAGAATGATGAGATATTCTCTTGCATTTTCCAAAGGTTCATAGATTTTTAAATACTTAAATGAAATAACTTGTATGATAGCAGAATAAATATATAATGTATATAGCCATGTCTTTATTTGCAAACAGGCACATAAAACTTTTTCAAAGTCACACTTATCTTTCATTATTATATCTTTAGAAGAATTATGTATATTTGTTGCTGTTCAGTTGCTAAGTTGTGTCTGATTCTTTGTGTCCCAATGGACTGCAGCGTACTGGGCTCCTCTGTCCTCCATTACCTCCTGAAGTTTGCTCAAATTCATGTCCATTAATATACCTGTATTAAAAATGCTTAGTGACACCACCTGGTCAGGCAACCTTGAGACTGTACCTTAACCTATCTTCACTTTACCTTCCCCATATGTAAATAGGCATGATAATACCTAAGCTTTATGAAGAAGGCAATGGCACCCCATGCCAGTTCTCTTGCCTGGAAAATCCATGGATGGAAGAGCCTGGTAGGCTGCAGTCCGTGGGGTCGCTAAGAGCTGGACACGACTGAGTGACTTTACTTTCACTTTTTACTTTCATGCGTTGGAGAAGGAAATGGCAATGCACTCCAGTGTTCTTGCCTGGAGAATCCCAGGGACTGGGAAGCTTGGTGGGCTGCCGTCTATGGGGTCGCACAGAGTCGGACACGACTGAAGTGACTTAGCAGCAGCAGCAGCAGCAGACCATACTTGGGTTTTAAAGACAGGAAGATTATCAGAGACCACTCATAAAGGGTTTTCAGCCTTGACATAATGAGTGCTATGAGCTTGATAGGCCTTTGCCTGGGAGAGGACTTCACTCGTACGTTGTGCATGTGTGCAAAGCTCACTTCAGTCATGTCTGACTCTTTGGGATGCTATGCATGTTAGCCCGCCAGGTTCCACTGTCTATGGGGATTCTCCAGGCAAGAATACTGGAGTTGATTGCCATGCCCTCCTCCAGGGGATCTTCCCCACCCAGGGATCTAACCCATGTCCCTTATGTCTCCTGCACTGGCAGGCAGGTTCTTTACTACCAGTGTCACCTGTGAAGCCCTTAGTATACTGTAGGATGTTTATTCAACAACTTCAGATGGTAAAGAATCTGTCTGCAATGCAGACCTGGGTTCAATTCCTGGGTCAGGAAGATCCCCGGGAGGCCCACTTCAGTATTCTTGCCTGGAGAATTCCATGGACAGAAGAGCCTGGTGGGCTATAGTCCATGGGGTTCCAAAGAGTTGGACACGACTGAGCGACTAACACTTTCACTCTCATGCCTTTTTTCTACCCACTAGATGCCAGTAGCAAACCTCCCTACACATTTGTGACAACCAAAAAGTCCTCCAGACGTTGTCAAATGTCCTTAGGTGAGGGGAGGAGAGCTAAATCACTCCTGGCTGTAGAGTAATAGTGACCTTCAAAATGTAAAAGATAAAATCATCTTGACCTTTTCCTAGAAAAATTGCCCTCATACTTTAAACTTTTCCTGCTTTGAGTATGACAGGCTTTTTTTGACCAGAACTGTCTTTGTGGTTTTTCTCTGAAACTCACCCTGGTTTTCAACTGTATGGAAAGACAAGTAATAAAAGGCCAAGTACTAAATTATTTTGAACCTTTATACTCATATTTAGTTTCACTATTGTTCTACTATTAGCAGTTTGTTATGGCGGTAGTGATACTGACTATGCAGAGAACGCGCATGCTCTGTTGCGAAGCCGTGTCTCATTCTTCGTGGCCCCATGAACTGCAGCCCACCAGGTTCCTCTGTCTATGGGATTTTCCAAGCAAGAGTAACTGAGTGGGTTGTCATTGCCTCCTCTGAGAGATCTTCCCCATCTAGGGATGCAGAGTAAGTATGTTCAAACATATTCTCTCTCCACACGTTGAACATAATCTTTAAAAATAAGATTTAAAATCTTTCAAATCATCAGTTTAAATAGCAAATCATAACGTTTTTATGCTATATTTTGACATATTTTCAGTGGATAGTTTGAAGATCACAAAAATTAATCAGTTTTCCATAAAAAAT
Organism: Bos grunniens; assembly: GCF_055505025.1. Lineage (NCBI taxonomy): Eukaryota > Metazoa > Chordata > Mammalia > Artiodactyla > Bovidae > Bos > Bos grunniens. The sequence continues at coordinate 97,759,864 of NC_141166.1, forward strand.
AAACAAACACGCAGTCTTCAAACAAGGACCTTATAGGAGCCCTAGAAGTAAATACCCCCTTCTTTCCGTCTAGCCTAGCCTCAAGACGCCATGAAGACCTCTATCTATTGCCATCTCGTGTACCAAGAATGACAAGCTTAGTCTGAATTAAAACTTGTTTTGATTAAACCTACAGCAAGCTGTTCACCAGAATTTCTAACAAATAAGCCCTTCTGTTCACTTGTTAGAGTCATAATCAACAAGAAGCCAAAATAAAAATGTTGTTAGCCCATTAGATTCTTTAATCACTGAAAAAAAGAAAGATTGAGAAGAATGAGTCACTGAGCTAGCAAAGAGTTAACCATTGGTTTAAGATGGGTCACATGACAAAAAACTAAAATATTTCTTCTCTAAAAGTCAATATTTAATACCATGCTATATGGTTATACATTTCAATGTCCATGTCAAAGATAAACCTATACACTGTTGTTCAAGACTTTCTCATAACAAGAGAATGACTTCTAGTGAGGGAAAAAAAACACACATTTAAATTAGTATTCCCATAACTCTGCTTGTGAAACTCAGTATCCACTCAATAAAAATCAGTCCTTATTGACCAATTACATGGCATCAAAGCAATATAAATCCATCCATTTGACAGATTTGAGAAAATCTGGGAGAGGGAAGAAAAAACATGGAAAGAAGTAAAATTTCCTTTGACTCATTTTCCAGTGGCATCCCCCCACAAATGACTATAGATAAAAAGGAATAACAAGTTTAATACTAAGTTCTAAGATAAATTTTCTCTTTGATCTTTGTGAGGAAAGCTTAGATATTTGTAAATATTCCCTGTTAAAAAGATAAGGCTTTACAAGCGAGAAAATCCTTGAAGAGAATCATCTTGTATTAGATGTCACTGTTCATATAACTGCTAATAAAAGTAATAATTACAAAGATACCATAATTTGCACACATACTGTATGCTTTAAATATTTAATCTTCACCACAAACATGAATGTGGGATTATTATCTCTGTTTATAGGTAAGAAAAATGAATGCTATATTAAGCAAGTATTTTTTTCAAAGTCATATACCCAGTATTATCAATTTCACAATTCACATTTTTATGCGTATATGTGTGTCCTTCTGAGAAATCTCCTCCAAACATGTAGCAGAAAGATTTTTCCCTATGTTTTATTATGGAAATTATTTTAGTTTTAGCTCTTAGTCTTACATTTAGGCCTATAGTCCATTTTGAGTCTGATATGGGTGTTGAATTTCACTACTTTGCATCTAGATCCAAATTTTTCAATCTCATATTTTCAATAAAAAATAATGAAAAAAAAATATTATTCATTCTCCATTAAATTACCTTGGCACCTTTATCAAAAATTAATTGACTGTATATGTGTAGGTCTGTTTCTGACTTATTCTGTTCCATTGCTCAATGTATCTATCCTTAAATCAATACTACATTATTTTATTTAGGATGACTTTATAAAAATGTTTTGAAATCAGGTAGTGTGAGTCCCCTCTGTTTTTGAATATTTTAAATTATTTTGGGTAATATAGGTCCCTTGGATTTCAGTTTCTATTTTAAAAAAACCCACTGGAATTTTGATGAGAATTAACATTTTATCATTATTGAGTATTCTGATCCATAAAAACATATTGCTCCCAGTTATTTGCCTTCTTTGTTTTCTGTCAATAATATTTCATTGTTTCCAGTATAATGGTCTTGCATATATATGTTTATACATACACTAAAAAAATTTTTACTAAGTATTTGGTGGAATTTTATGCTATTATAAATGGCATTTTTAACTTCAATTTCCAGTTTGTTTCTATATATGGAAATATAATTGATTCTTATATGTTGACTTTTGTATGCTTTTCCATATCCATTAATATAATGTTATGACCATTTCCTTATTTAGTCTTTTAAAATAGAACATTACAGTAACTGCTACTTAAATAATCAACCAACCTTGCATTCCTGGGATAAATCCAGGTTGGTAATTATGTACTATTATTTTTCTGTATTGATAGATTTAATTTATTAATTTTTTTGTTAATCGTTTTTATGTCTTTATGAGAAACACTGGTTTCTCGTTTCTTATCTTGTAATGTCTTTGTCTAGTTTTTCTACCAAGTATCAGGGTAATACAGACTTGATGAGTTTAGATGTCTGTCCTCTCTTGTTTTTCTGGGAAGAATTTGTAAAAAGTTGGTAATGTACATCATTTCTCCCTTAAACATTCAATAGAATTTACCAGTGAAGATAGTGGAATTGGAACTTCCTTTGTTGAAAGATTTCTAACTACAAATACTACAAATGTAATATCTTTAATAAATATAGGACCTTTAGGTTATATGTTTCTTCTTTTTCTCTTTTGTTTCAGTTTGAATGCTTTCTATTGATCTAATTTTAAGTTAACCAATTCTTCCCACTGTTGTATCCAGACTGCTGATAAGCCCATCAATTGAAATTTTCTTCTCTGTTAGCATGTTTTTCATTTCCAGCATTCTTATTGGATTCTTTTTTTATCTCCATATGCCTGCTGAAATTTCCCATCTGTTCATGCATGTGTTTCTCTTTTCCACTACACTCTTTAACATATTTAACATAGTTATTTCAAAGTACTTCATCTAATGTTCCATAATCAGGGTCACGTTCTGATTTGATTCTGTTGATTGTTTGTCTCTTGCTAATGGGTTATTGTTGTTGTTGCTGCCACTTTTTTACTCATTTTGTAATATTTAATCAAATGCAGGCATTGCATATAAAAGAAAAATAGTGAGATAACTGCTCAGTATTATGTAACAACCTAAATGGGAAAATAATTTGAAAAAGAATAGATATATGTATATGTATGACTGAAAAAGAAATGTATTACAATCCCAGGCAAGGAAATCATTGAATTGTACACTTTAAAATGGGGGAATTTTATGATATGTGAACTATATCTCAATAAATCTGTAATTTTAAAAAGAAAAATAAATTGAGAAATAGTGAGGTCAATTTAAAACAGCAAATGGACACATTTCTTTATCTGCCAGTCCATGAGTGTGGAGGATGAGTCAATCTATGCAACAGTGGAACTCGGTTTTTGTTGTTGCTCTAACTACCTTTGTGCTAAGTTGCTTCAGTTGTGACTGACTCTTTGCGACCCCATGGACTATAGCCCACCAGGCTTCTCTGTCCTTGGGATTTTCCAGGCAAGAATACTGGAGTGGGTTGCCATTTCCTCCTCCAGAAGATCTTCCTGACTCAGGGATTGAACTCAGGTCTCTTAGGTCTCCTGCACTGGCAGATGAGTTCAACCAAGTTTTTCCATTCACTAGTGGCAGACAGCTTTTTCCTTCTACTCCTAACCCAGTGGGAACCAAACTTTGCTTGCCATCAATCAGGGCATATGGAGAGTTACCTACCCCTCCCCAGTGGCAGACATCTTTCATTCATGTAAGAAAAAGATTCAGAAAAGCACCAGACATTGCACCTTTCCATCGATAGCAGGCAGTCACCATCCACATCCTGTACCACTAAAGAGTTCCCTTCAGGTTTCCTTGCTTGCCTCCAATCCTATTCATGAGCACACAGGTAGGGCTCCTGGACAAGCATTGGTGAGCACTGGCAAGCTCTCTTTTGTGTGGGGTTTTCAAGAAATCTAAATTGTTATGCTCAGTCAAATTTGACCTTCAAGAGTTTGCTAAAATTTTAGTTTGTATTAGTCACGGGTCTCCAGAGAAACAGACCAAACAAGATGTGTATGTGCATGAACGCATATGTGTGTGTGTGTAAAGAATTTTATTGTAAGGAATCGGCTTATATAATTAGAAGCTAAAAAGTCCAGACCCAAAGGAGCTGATGGTATACTTCTAGCTTGGGTCTGAAGACCTGAGAAGCAAGAAATGATGCAAGTTCCAGTCCAAATCTGAAGGCCGGAGAAGACCAATATCTGAGCTCCAAGTCAGGCAGAGAAAAAGAATACATTTGTACTCGGCCTTTTACTCTATGCAGGTCTTCCCAGATTGGAAGAGGCCCACCCACATCAGGAAAGGTGACCTACTTCACTCAGTTTACCAATTCAAATATTAATCTCATTCAGAAACATCCTCACAGACACATCCAATAACAATGTTAATAAAATCTAATAATAATAAACAATGTTTAATCAAATATTTGGGCATCCTATGGCCCAGTCAAGTTGACACAAAAAATGAATATACACACATTGGTTTTCTTCTTACCTGATTTTATGGCTGACTCCTGTTTTTTACTGTATTCTATCAAAGGCAATTTTTGCGTGGCCCTTATCTCCTTGGGGGCTTTCCAGGAGGCTCAGCGGTAAAAAATCTGCCTACCAAGCAGGAGACACAGGTTCGATCTCTGGGTTGGGAAGATCCCCTGGAGGAGGAAATGGCAACCCACTCCAGTATTCTTGCCTGGAAAATCCCATAAACAGAGAAGCCTGGCTGGCTGTAGTCCATGGAGTCACAAAAAAGTTGGACACAACTTAGTGACTAAACAAAAATACCTCCTTGGAGGGGCTTGTCATCTTTTGAAATTCAGTGACACTAATTGTCTCAAGTCTCTGATAAGTACAAACAAATTATGACTTTGTAAATTATCCCATGCTTTCATAGTTAGAGTAGGAGCAATCTATATTCAAAAATAGAAACAGTATTCCTGCATACTCCTAACATTCAGAGTAAAAAAGCTCTTGAATCAAGACATGTTCACTGAACACCTGTCAAGTTTTGTTTTTTACAACTGGAAAGATAAATAATAATGTAATAATATGATGTCTCTACTCAATGCATCACTAACATAGTGCCTGAGAATGATGGGTGGTGTAACAACAAATAATACCAATATTAATAGTTTAGTGAAAATAATTTAATAATAATATTCCTTACGCTAAGAACCTAGGTCACAGAAAATAGACCCAATTCTCACAATAAATATATTATTAAGAGCTCAGTAAAAAAAAAAAAAGCAATTAACTGTTTTATGAAATTGTTATTTGAAAATTGTTTTAGCTCCTTTGAGAATTATCCCAGAAATGTTCACTAAAAAGTAATAGCGTCAAGGAAATTTTGTAGGCAGCAGCCGACTTCCACTTGCTTTTCTCCCCATTTTCCCTGTTACAGGCCATGGAAAGATGTCAGTGCAGTTGGAATCCTTAATAGAAAATGTTCACTCACTCTAACAGTTTAGCCCACTCACTACAAAACAAACTAAGGGCCAGGGGTCAGTGCCAACAACTCTTTTCTGTTTGTCTTGTTGTTTTTAAAATATGATATATGACAACTGTCCCCTGAATTTCAGTTTCCTGAAGACAATATGATAAATTTATTTCAACTATTCTGATGCAGAAAGCTAATTAAGTAAACTAGTTTAGCAACCGATCACGTTTCACTAATTTCAACCATCTGCTTCAACATTTGTTCCTATGTGCACTAGCTTTCATAGCTTCTTTCCTCTAATAGCAATTAATGAAATTGTTAATAAGCTACATATATGATATGATGTTGCAACAATTTACCAAAGGATTACATTATGAGGCAAATTTAACAAATGTAGAAAAATGACTCTGATAATCAAATGTTGTACAACAGCAACTAGTTTTCTTCTTAACTCATACTTCTCAATTAATCGTCTAATTAACACACATTTTATACATAATTCATAATTTTAAACTCATGGTCATATTTACCACCCCTTTTTACATGCTAACTGCTTATATAAGACACATATTAATGAAACACAACCTCTGTGCAAATTCTGAGCCTTGATTTTGTTTTAATTCACTGAGCATTTTCATCACATTTACTTTCAATTATTGTGGAATGCATCAGGAGGCAAGCTATGCCACTATCCAGTTTCTATGCTATATTCAGAGAATGGTCTATGCACAAACATACACTTACATCATGATTTTAGTATTTTTAAATGAGATTAACTTATAAAGACCTTGAAACGTGAGTCCGATTGAACTACTTTAGCTTACTGCAATAGCTTGATACATTCAGTAACATTCATACAAATGAAAAATATAAAATATCGTTAGACTTTAATAAGTATTGGGGCTTTATTTTCATGGCAATTTAAACAAATAAATATTAACACCTCTTTAATATGCTTGCATGAAATACATGGTCAGTGCTAAAAGTTCACCTCATCAATATTGTCTCCCTCTGGTTTTAGCTACTACTCTTGCCCAAATATACATGCCTATACAGTTGATCCTTGAACAACAGGAATTTGAGCTACTTGGGTCCACTTACACGAGGATTTTTTTCAATAGTTGATACTACAATTCTACACAATCCATTGTTGGTTGACTCTACAGAGGCAGAGGAATAATGAATATGGAGGAACCACCAATATGAAGGAGGAACCATCAATATGAAGCTATGAATTATATGCAGATCCAACTGCAGTAGGTTGCACCCCTAACCTCCTGGGTTGTTTCTGTGCATGCCCTCACCCATACTGAAAACTACTCCCTTCTCTCTGATGACCACCACCTTCTATTTCCATATCCACAATCAAAATATTGTTATAGAGGGGAATAAAACTGGATATTGTGAAATATCCAAAACATCTTTACAAAGGTGCAAACTTTGTTTATAGATGTGTATATGTATGTATAGATGATCCTACACATTCTTCTTCCAATAACTTGTTTGGATAACATAGACCTAAGTTAGGAAATTTTTAAATTATTTTATCAATTTACAGTGAATGATATGAATAAGAAAATATATCTGAGATCATAATATAACAATGAAAATATACAACAAGTTTCCAAATGACTTGAAAATGCAAGTTGGGGTCTCAATGAATCATAAAATGGATATATTCATAGACTTATTCCCATCTTCCACCAAGCAGCATTCATCCTATGACTCAGGTATATGAAGACTGGACACAACTGAAGGACTGATTAAGCAAACTTACAAAAATCTGTTTAAAAAGGATATTACAGCAACTCATTCCAAAGGAGGAGAGAAAAAGGCACCAATTTGGTTCAAGTTCAGAAACTCAGCATTGGTGAGGCCAAGCAAATGAGAAAATCCTCCATTCAGGGTATTGCTAGCTTAGTTCCATAAACATGTGTTTTTAATCTCCTTTAACCCATGAGGAGATTGAAGTTTAAAGAATTTTGGTCAACATCATAAAACTCAAAATATAACCATTAAATTTACAGCAACTTGCCTAGAAACATAACTAGCATTAATCTGTATCCAGATCACTAATTATCCATCAATCATTCTCTGTTCCTCAATCAATTGGCAGATTATATTTGTCCTTCCCTGCCTAAAAAATTTAATACCAAACTATTGGGAACACCTATATATACTTCTCACGAAAAGCTTACTTCTCAGATTTTGCTTGATATTATAATTTGTGGACATAAGCAAAAATACAGTATATTGATACAGTTGCATTTAGAGTGAGGATTGAAGAAATATAGTATGATACTAAGCAGTCTTGGTTCTCCTGTGTTTTACATGTTTTTGTATAATTTAGCAATTCTAATTTAAACTAATGTCATTTTACCATTGGTATATAGACATAATTTAAATAACAGAATAAAAATAAAAAGAATTCAAAACATAAGAACTACATCCTTAGAAGGAATTGGGAGCCATGTTAGAAAGATTAAACTCAAATTGATAACATAATCTGGCCTCCTTTAAATATGCCACTTTTTATGATGTAAGTAGCTTTCATTTTACAATGGATACTCCATGGCTTAATTAAAATAATCAGGTTGAAAATGCCTTGAAACAGAGGCAATAGAACTGAGAAACACTGTTTTCTTCAAATAGGGCAAGAATAAAACTGTTAATCTCTCAGTTGGGTCTGAATCTTTGGGACCCCATGGTCTATAGCCCACCAGGCTCTTCTGTTCATGGAATTCTCCAAACAAGAATACTGGAGTGTGTAACCATTCACTTCTCCAGGGGATCTTCCCAACCTAGGGATCAAACCTGGGTCTCTGCCTTGCAGGCAGATTTCTTTGCCATCTGAACCACCTGGGAAGCCCTGGTGTGAGAATAGTAGGGAGAATAATTCCACCCCAATCTAGGATTCACTGAAATTGCTTCATCAACAAATTACTTCATCAGTTATGTCTGTATCAGTTTCACCACTTAAAAAGATTAAAGCCACTGTTTATATTTTGTATTTCATCCTAAGCAACATTCACTCTTAAATCTAGTGTCCACAGTTTTGAGAGCACACTAACCATAATTCTACAGTTTCTCAGTAACTCAGTGACAGAACTAAAATGTTATACCATGCCCCAGTGAAAATAGAAGTTGTGCATGGGCCATGAAAAAGAAAACTTCTCTTCCTTACATCAAAAGAAAAAAGGAAAAGAAGGGAGGGAGGAAAGAAAAAAAATTGTGTCATGATTACATAGTATGTAAATATCACACCCAAAGTCATAAAACCCAATAAATCTGTATTTCACTAAGGACCAAGTCAATGATGAATGAGTGAAAAAACAAGTGTGCCCAGTTCAGGGCACTGTCACCATAGATAAGGCATGACTGACTGTCATGGCCCAGGGAAATTTGTGTTTTAATGGGTACAACTTGAGTGCCTTTTGATGTTTATTAAACACATATGAGAGCTTCTAAGTTTGACTTGTCATTTTCTAACACTGTTTACAATCACAATTTTTACATTGTCTGAAACATTCTACCCCTTTCCTTTTTATTTTATAATTTTCTTACCTTTTTCCTTTCTATTCCAAGAAGCCTAAGCAGTGGTTCAAGTTAATTTTTTATCAATTTTACCATAGAAGATACATATCAGAAGACAAAGAACTCATTCATTAAGACCATAATAAAGAAAAAATAAACCATTTGGCAGAACCTGAAATAGTTATAATTTTTTAAATGGGGTAAAATGTAGCTGCAATATTTAAGCACCAAATTTAATCTTTAAACCAATTTAAACTGAAGCCAAGGGCAAAAGAAGATTAAAATGTTGGTGTCTAGTCCCCTAGCTATTTAGAGTCCTAAGAATGGAGCTTCCTGTCCCTACTGGTAAAGAACCCTCCTGACAAAGCAGGAGACATAAGAGACACAGGTTCAGTCCCTGGGTGGGGAAGATCCCGTGGAGGAGGGCTTGGCAACCTACTCTAGTGTTCTTGCTTGGAGAATCCCATGGACAGAGGAGCCTGGCAGGCTAAAATCCATAGGGTCGCAAAGAGTCAGACATGACTGAAGGGACTGAGCACTTAGCACATGGTGAGAAGCAGGATATAAGCAGCACCAGCAGCCACAGCAGAGGGCCCCTGAAACAGCTAGTCTTCTAGGCAGAGACTCCTCTGGTATTCTCATTCTGGCTCCATTCCCCTTTCCTAAAATAACCTCTTAATCTTGACCTCCATAACCTATGCGGTGGATAAAGACAGAGACACACACCACAAAACTGGACAAGTGCGGCTCATTGGCTGGCAGCGGGAAATCTGGTCCTAAAAGTTTCCTAGATCAGGGATCTAACTCTGCAGGCTTTGAAGGAGTAAGCACTTAGACCACCCCTTCCCTTGACCACAACTCCGAACACAGCCACTGAGCAGCCATATTTCATTGTGAGGGTGAGACAGAGGAGTTCCAAATTAGTGGCTTTGTTCATTAATAATACGCCAATCATTTTCTATAATGAGCAAAATCTAATATGTCTAGCAATGTCAGGAAAAGCAACTGTTTAGCCTTTTTTTTTTTTTTTTTTTACCGCATAAGTAAAACAAACATTTAACAATGACACTTTTGAAAACTATCTTTTTAAGAACAGCATTTAACCTGTAATGACAATTTCAGGGTTATCATTTTGATTATTAGTTACTGAATTGGGTATAGTGAAATAATACCTTAGGAAGGCAGGTAGAGCTGCATAAATGATCCCTAGTCACTGTTCTTTTGCATGAAGAGTCTTGTGTCCTTCGTTTGAAACCTGCTATTATTTCTCATGACTGTCAATATGCTACCACTTTTCATCTGCTCCCTTACTCTCTATATGATTGTCTGGGTAAGGTTTTGAAAGTGTGCCAACCTCTCCTCTGGAGTAAACTCTGGACTGTCGTTTATCATTTAGAGGACTGTTTCACTTACTCCCTGGTTCACAATTTGATTTCAAATCATGGGCTAAAATCTGCCTTTTGGAGCCATTCAGGTTCACCATATTGTATATGTTATTGTTGTTTTCCCAGAGAGCATGATATGTTTAAACTAGATTGTCTTCTGTTACCATAAACAAGACATAAGAACTTGCCAAGAGTTTAATATATGGCCTAATAGCTTTAGAGAAATTCAGGGAACCCTGAAGTTTCATTCTCATAGGCGTCTTGGGTTTCCACCCAAAAATGTCACTTAAATAAGAAAAATATACCTATTTTCTTCATGACTAGCTCTGGTTATTTAAATCAGGCCGACTCAAATATATACATAAAACCTTAAAGCAAATCTTAAATATGCACCAAAGTTTATAGCTTTCTTCATGAGTTTCCTCTTAGTTATTCCTAATATAGTCCTTCATTTCAACTTTACTGAACCCCAGTCTTCTGAATCTGTGACCCTTAACTTTATTTCTTCTTCTGGTGTCTGAGTTTCAGGTTTTTTCAGTGAACCTGACTTGGATGTCCTTCTGGCTTTTGACTATGAATTACCTCTAGTAGAAATCTCATGCTATAATAGCTCCAGGAAAGGAAGGAAGGAAGGGAGAGGGAGGGAGGAAGAAAGGGAGAGAGAGACGGAAAGAAAGGAAGGGAGGGAGAAAGAAGCAGCAAATAGATATCTAGTCACAGGAGCTCAGACATTCACCCTTTACACTTTATATAGAGAGAGTATTTAGACTTCCAATTTCAAAGTCACTGTTAATTAGAGCAAGTTCAACTCCAGCTGATATTTTGTACAATAGGAAGCAAGTTACTTTCTATCTACCAACAAAGTGGTAGATAGACACATGGAATAGGAGAATGGGAAAATTATTTCATGACTTTTTTCTTCATCGTATGCATTTAACCACTTCACAGAATTAAGTGTGCGCAAACTTAATCAGAAGCATGTGAAAAATAGTGATTATGGAACAAGAATATTTAACTCTTCAAAAACATGAAAATTGCCAGCCACAATTTTTAATAACTTGCTGACTATTCTGTAAGGATTTCGAGGGGACTTTTCCTATTGTCTTAGAAATTCTGTTGAAGCTCCAATATGAAAATGGTAGGCAAGAAGTACATTTATCTTCTGAAAAATATACTACACACTCTGTGCTCAGTTCAGTTCAGTCACTCAGTCGTGTCTGACTCTTTGCGACCCCATGAACTGCAGCACTCCAGGCCTCCCTGTCCATCACCAACTCCCGGAGTTCACTCAAACTCACGTCCTTCAAGTCGGTGATGCCATCCAGCCATCTCATACTCTGTCGTCCCCTTCTCCTCCTGCCCCCAATCCCTCCCAGCATCAGAGTCTTTTCCAGTGAGTCAACTCTTCGCATAAGATGGCCAATGTATTGGAGTTTCAGCTTTAGCATCAGTCCTTCCAAAGAACACCCAGGACTGATCTCCTTTAGAATGGACTGGTTGGATCTCCTGGCAGTCCAAGGGACTCTCAAGACTAGACCTGACTAAAAGATGGCAGAAACAATCTAATGATTCTATCAATTACAATGATCCACTTCCTACCTCTATAGAGTAGAAAATAAACTGGAAAGGGTTGTTGAAATGGTTCATCAAATAGTCTTGTGTCATTCATTTCCTTTCTCAACCTTTAAAGAAGAGAAAGAAATTACTTCCCAATCACAAGTGAAGAAAGTCTGAAGTGCCTTCAATTCAAACAGGCATTTAACTTCCCAGTGAAATATTTGCTAAGCTAAGGAAATCTTGCAGAACCAGAAGTAAATGAGATAATGATGTGATTGGAGAGTTTGCAAAGTGCTCATGTAGACCAGCAACACAGTTGAATGAAGAGATTGACAACTGCTGCCTGCTTAGAAAATGTTGAAGGCAAAGGACCTGGAGGGATTGTCAGAGGAGAGAGTTCAGCTGCGAGATAAACCAGTCTTTTAAGCAGATGATGTTCTTAAGAAAACGTAAGCCTCCTCAGGCTGGATGGTCACCCACTTACAGTAGCTGGACTCAAGGCAAGTCAATGGGATCTTATCCAAGATGGCCGCCTTCTGGATTAAGGATCTCTAATAGAGTGGGGTGTTCCACCAGAGTCAGGAAGAATGTCACACAGAATTCACTGCTATGTCAGGGAATGGGAGCAGGTTCCGAACAAACTAGGAGTTTGTTATACTATGAACCTAATCTCCCGGCAAAATCATCATGTGTTTTGGACAAGGGACTAGTCAGCATTTGCCAAAGGAGTTTTAAAATTCCAAATATTAGTATCAATTTCAGATGATAGATTGTGACCAATTCTAAAATATGTTCTGAAAAAAATCTATGATGGACTAGGCTGCACAAACAGATCTGTGCTTAAAATAGCACCAAAAATCACATTAGAGCATTCTACCACATCTTGCACTATCAATATTCTACACCTGATGTGGCTCTAAAGGCTATGTAGTGAAAGACAGAACTATGAGAACAAAAGCCTGAAGTGGTTGTTAACTTAATGAAATAAGATGTTGATTTAACATTAAATAGGGATATTTTACCCTTATGGCAGAAAGTGAAGAGGAACTAAAAAGTCTCTTGATGAAAGTGAAAGATGAGAGTGAAAAAGTTGGCTTAAAGCTCAACATTCAGAAAACTAAGATCATGGCATCCGGTCCCATCACTTCATGGGAAATAGATGGGGAAACAGTGGAAACAGTGGCTGACTTTATTCTTTTGGGCTCCAAAATCACTGCAGATGGTGACTGCAGCCATGAAATTAAAAGATGCTTACTCCTTGGAAGGAAAGTTATGACCAACCTAGATAGCATATTCAAAAGCAGAGACATTACTTTGCCAACAAAGGTCCGTCTAGTCAAGCCTATGGTTTTTCCTGTGGTCATGTATGGATGTGAGAGTTGGACTGTGAAGAAGGCTGAGTGCCAAAGAATTGATGCTTTTGAACTGTGGTGTTGGAGAAGACTCTTGAGAGTCCCTTGGACTGCAAGGAGATCCAACCAGTTCATTCTAAACTTGATCAGTCCTGGGTGTTCTTTGGAAGGACTGATGCTAAGGCTGAAACTCCAGTACTTTGGCCACCTCATGCGAAGAGTTGACTCATTGGAAAAGACTCTGATGCTGGGAGGGATTGGGGACAGGAGGAGAAGGGGACGACAGAGGATGAGATGGCTGGATGGCATCACCGACTCGATGGACGTGAGTTTGAGTGAACTCCAGGAGTCGGTGATGGACAGGGAGGCCTGGCGTGCTGTGATTTATGGGGTCACAAAGAGTCAGAAACTACTGAGTGACTGAACTGAACTGAACTGAGGGATATTTCAAGTAATGACTTGGACTTTTGTAAACAGATGTTGAGGAGGACTTCTAAAAAATAGTATGACAATACTCCCAAAGTGGTAGATTAGCACAACTAAAAGGCAAGGACCCAGCCCAAGTGGCTATGCTCATTCATCCACTGACAGGCAGGGAAAACCCTGGGATTTATGTCAGGGTCAATCACAATACTAAATGCGATTTTTACCCTCCTTTCTAAAAATAGCCCCCTTGATTGACTATGCTATGCTAAGTCACTTCAGTCGTGTCCGACTCTGTGCGACCCCACAGATGGCAGTCCACCAGGCTCCCCCGTCCCTGGGATTCTCCAGGCAAGAACACTGGAGTGGGCTGCCATTTCCTTCTCCAATGCATGAAAGTGAAAAGTGAAAGTCAAGTCACTCAGTCGTGTCCAACTCTTAGCGACCCCATGGACTGCAGCCTACCAGGCTCCTCCATCCATGGGATTTTCCAAGCAAGAATACTAGGGTGGGGTTCCATTGCCTTCTCCGCCTTGATTGACTACAGTTAACGAAATGACAGTCCAAATCTGACACTTTTAAACAAAAATTAAAGGCAATACTTCTGAAACTAAAGTATTATTCAGTTCCAAATCTAAAAACAGTAAGAGATGAAAATGTGTATTGTTTAAGAGAGGGGGAAGATTTTGGATTTAAATAAGTGATTTGATCATGAGGTGAAATCTTTCACTGTGAACCACACACCTTCTATACTTTAAAAACCCATAGCTACTTTTCTAGACACAATTCTGCCAATTTTAGATCCTCCTCAAATGTCACAATTTTGATTTCTAAAATGATTTTGTTTTGATATGCCAAGTCACATCCTATTGTTTTCAAAGTCTTTTAAGTTTATCAAACTACTAGAAATGACCTTTTGAAAACAGTACCTGGAATATCCAAAAGGAAAAAAATCTCTAAATTTGAAATTCACCTTAGGTTTAACAATTTGGAAAAATTAAGAGGGAATAACTTGGAGTTTTTTATTTTGTTTAACTCAAGGTTTAACTCAACTCAGGGGCTTCCAAACACCAAATGTGGGGAGTATTTTGCTCTTCTTCCTGGTAGAGTTTGTTTTTTTTTTAAAGGAACCTTTTATAATCATTCTCATATTCTTATATTTTTCAGAAGTTTATTAAATACATAGATGATTGCTAGGTAATTAAGATATCCTTATGTCTTTCTGAGTCCTAGAAGTTTCAAAATATTTCAATTTTAGAGGTAAATAATGCCAAACACATTTTAAATTAATATAAGAGGGAAATTAGACTTCCCCAGTGACTCAGCAGTAAAGAGATGCAGGTTCAATCCCTGGGTTGGGAAAATCCCTTGGAGTAGAAAATGGTTACCTACTCCAGTATTCTTTCCTGAAGAATCCCGTGGACAGAGGAGCTGGCAGGCTACAGTCCATAGAGTCAGAAAGAGTCAGACATGACTGAAGCAACTGAGCACACGTGCACAGAAGAGGGGAAGAACATGCTGTGTTAATAGCTCAAGATTTCAGTCGGGCATCTTTTGTGCCCTCTGCCCTTTTTGCTGTTTTTAGTATATGTATGGTAGATAAATGTGGCTCAGCTGTAGAAACACATCAGGACATGTGTAGACTAACTTGAGCTTCAGAATTTAAGGCTCCTCTGGTATCTTTCCTCTCCTGAGACCGGGCAGGACACACCGGGCGAGACAGGGTTGGGAATAAGTGAATTCTCTCTCTGAATCCTTTGTAACTAAGGAATGACTGTTTTTCTACCATCATGTCCAAATGACAAAGAAAAAAACTCAAAAAAATAAAAAGTTTGCATCTGTTAGGTACCACCTACATCTGCCTACGTATCTTCATGACGCAGACCAAGAACAACATGTGTATTTCACTAGCAGAGGGGGCTGGAGTTCATAGCATGAATCCCATTGGCAAAGACGTATTTTAGTGGGTTGAATTACACCCATCTGATAAACAACATTTGGGATCACCGCAGGGAGGGCTTGGAAAGAGACAGGCTGCTCATGAGGAGATACTGACACTTGGGAGGAAAGCAGGGAGGAAATGCAGCATAACAAAATCCCATTTAGCTACTCAAGATGACTTCTCCAGCATGAGAGTATGCTGATCTTCTTGGAAGAAGTTACACAGATATTGATATGCTCAACTTAAAAAAAAAAAAAGTTCGTTCTTCAAATACCTTCTTTTAGATTAAGTTTTTTCCAAATAAATATACCTGTAGAATTATGCTGCAAAAAAAGACTATAAAAACCAAATATCAGAGAATTTTAAAGACATTTGTGATAAAATCTTCCCAGATATTCAATTGGATTAAAACTAATTCCTCTTATCCTCCAACCTACTGAGAATTTGCTTATCCCCTAGCCCTGTTCTGCTCACTTTTCTTATAATAACCTATAATGGAAAACAATCTAAAAATATATATATACACATATGTATGTATATAATTGAATTACTTTGCTGTACACCTGAAATTAACATAATGGAAATCAACTATATTTCAATATAAGTGAACCTAATTCCACTTCTGAGTCTGTCTAAAACTTTGTGTTTGGCTAGGTGAGTTAGTGATCACTTATTTTTGAAGTTTATTTTAGCTTTTAAAGTGTATATAGTGTGTAGTATATCTGAAAGCAATCAATATTTTTTCTATTGGCCTCTTACACAGCAATGTTGCTAAATCGACTTAGAAATTCTAATGATTTAGTTATAGATGCTACATAATTTTTTATGTAAGCAATCCTATCACCTGATATAAATACAATGACAATTCTATTTCTTTCTTCCAAATTCTCATAGCTCCATTTTCTTGACTCACCACACTGGCAGAGCCCTTCAAGAAAATGTTGAAAAACAGTGAATATTCAGTTAGATTTTTCAATTCCTTAAATCAAAAGTAAATCTTTCAGCATTCCTGGTTCAGGATGGTATTTCTGGATTTTTTTTTCTAGATATTCTTTATCAAATGGAGAGTCAATCCCTTTCTAGTCACAGTTTGCTAAGACTTTTGATCATGAATAAGAAATTTATTCTATCATAAGCTTTTTCTCCATCTATTGAGATAACCACATGATTATTCTTTGTTAATTTATAAATGCACTGATTTTTTTTAATGGAAAACCAATTTTGCATTCCTTGAATAAACCCAGTTTAATCATGATGTATCCTTTTTGGATATTGCTATATTGGGATTGCTGATACTTTGTTTAGGGTTTTTATATCTATTTTCATGAGTAAGATTGGTCTGTACATTTTCTTTTGTATAATGCCCTCCTGAGGTTTTAGTGTCAAGGTTATATTTGCCACATAAAACAAGTTGATGAATGTTCCTTCTTGATTCTCTGGCAGCATTGATCTAAATTGATGCAGTTCTTTTAAACGGATAAAATTCATCAAAGATGACAAGTGGCTTGGGAATATTTTTTTGTGGCAGAATTGGATTTTTTTCTGTTGGTTTAAGTTTATTTATCTTTTAAATTCAGGATTCAGTGTCTTTAATAGTCAAATTATTGTTCTTTTTGTGTTACTTTTGGTCAGTTTTATATTTTGGGATCTTATCCATATTTAAATTTATTAATATGTAGTTCATAATATCCTCTTTTAATATTTTTAATTGCTGAAAGATCTATAATGTAATTTCTTCCATTTTTATATTGATTATCTGTGCCTTTTAACTTTTTTTTCTTCATTCTTACCAAATGTTTATCTGTCTTAGTCTTTGCAAAAAAAAACAAATTTTGGCTTTGTTTATCCCTATAGTATGATTGATTTTTATTATATTATTTTATGCTTTATTATTAACTTTCAGTGGATTTAACTTGCTTTGTTTAACTAAGTTGTTAAACTTGCTTTGTTGATGTTCAGTCATTCTTTTTTAACATATAGACATACAAATATATATCAGCTTCCTTGGTGGCTCAGATGGTTAAAAATCTGCCCACAATGCAGGAGATCTGGGTTCAATCCCTGGGTGGGCAAGATACCCTAGAGAAGGGAACGGCTACCCCTTCTAGTATTCTTGCCTGGTAAATCCCATGGACAGAGGAGTCTGGAGGGTTACAGTCCATGGGATCACAGAGTCAGACACGACTGAATGACTAACATGTTCTTTCACTTTTCATACATATATATATATATATATATATCTCACAAGTTTGGATGTGTAGTGTTTTTGCAATCATTTATACATTTTCCATTTTTTACTTTGATTTTTCCTTTGACTCATTGGTTACTTGGAAGTACACTCCTTTAATTCCAAATATGTGAGAATTTTATGGTAATCATGCTGACTAGTTTCTAGCTCAACTGCATTGTAGTCTGATAAGATACTCTGTTTTCATTCATTGAAAATATTTGAGACTTGATTTGCAGTCTAAAATAATGTGTCTCTTGTGAAGGGGTGGGGTGAAGATGGCAGAATGAAAACATCTTGAACTCACTGTCTCCCACAGACAGGGCAAAACTACCACTACGCTCAGGATAATTCTCTGAGGGCAACATGAAGACCAGCAGAACAGCCCTTCCACAATTAAGAATATTAAGGAAAAAACACATTGAGATGGGGAGGAGGGGCAGAGATGCAACCTACTCAGTATTCACACCCCCCACAGAGGACTCACAAGCAAAAGGGATATCTCAAACTCCCAGTACTCCCTAAGGAGTAAGCGATTCAAGCCCCATACTAAGCACTCCCCAGGGCTGGGGTTTGGCACCAGAAAGATGAGCCCCAATAACTGGCTTTGAGAATCAGCAAAACTTACCACCCAGAGAGGCAGAAGTTTGTAGGTAGCCAAGACTCTGCTCTTAAAAGACTCATGCAAAAATTCACTGACTCTCAGAAAGAGAAAAACAAATATGTATTAACACACATATATGGAATCTCGAAAAATGGTACCGATGAATATATTTGCAGGATAGGAATCGGAACACAGACAAAGAATAGACTTGTGGACACACAGGGGAAAGAGAGGGTGATATATGCATACTTACGGCAGATTCACATTGTATGGCAGAAACCAATACAGTACTGTAAAGGAATTATTTTCCAATTAAAAACAAAACAAAGCTCACTGACTCTGGATCAGCAGCCCTTACCTGACCTCCCCTGTGTTGACTCGCTCACAGTCTACCGGCAGCCACAATGATCAGCCATTACAGAGGGCTGGATTCATCTAAAAGCCAGCTCAGCATCTGCTATTGGCCAGACCCATCATCAATCCCTGAAAGAGAGAGGTGAAGACAGCAGAGATTTGTTAAATCATTGTTCAAACTTTCCATCAGTCGCCAAGCTGAGGGTGGTATCTGCCTTATTATTGGTGAAGGGGTCCGCAGACTTTATAGCAGTATGGAGACAGTCAGCTGATTCATCGCCTGGAGGATTTATGGAAAAGGAGACTAGCAATGAGGAATGACTGGTGCCCTCTCACAGTAAGCAACACTAGGTCCTCCCATGTAGGGCTTGGCCCGCAGTAGCCTCATGTCTGCAGGCTTCCAGAAAAGCTGATTGTGGGGCCATACTCTCCTCATACTGGTCATATTGGCTTGGGCCGAGACCATTACTAATAAATGAGCCAATCAAAAATCAAACTGGGTCACTTGGTAAACCCATTACAGAGTTGCTGTGTGTGTGTGTGTGTGTGTGTGTGTGTGTGTGTGTGTGAGTTGCTCAATCCTGTCTGACTCTTTGTAACCCTATGCACCCAGGTTTTCTGCATTGCAGGCAGATTCTCGACTGTCAAGCCACCAGGGAAGCCCAAGTGTTGCTGTTGAAATAAGCTATTTTCCAGATTTTCAATGCGGGAAACCTGTCTTCAATCCCTGGGTCAGGAAGATCCCCTGGAGAAGGAAATGGCAATCCAGTCCAGTATTCTTGCCTGGAGAATCCCATAGACAGACAAGCCTGGTGGGCTACAGTCTATGGGTTCACAAAGAGTTGGACATGACTAAGTGACCAGCACACACACACAACTGCAAGAATACCTCTTAAATTGTATTAAATAATTAGTTGCAGCCTGATGAGTGTTATAAATTGCTCTAGTAAGTTGGGGGAAGAAAACCTCTATGTAACAGATTGAAAAAGCACCTGATATTCTAGCTGACTTGCCAAGACTGCCCCGGCATGACTCTGGCCATTACCCAACTCCAGCTTCAGCTCTCCCAGCAAGACTGCAGCCCTCAACACACACAAAAAATCACAGCTGTCCCTGGGCCCCGGGACCCTCCAAGAAAAGCCTTGGTCTGTGCCCATGGCAATTTTAGCCCTACTGCCAAATCTACCAAGCATACGCAGTCTGCATAGAGTGCAGTCTACACAAGGCCATGCTCCTAAGATGCACAAAGATAACTGTTCTAATTCACAGAAGTTAACAGAAAGTCAAACAAAATGAGAAGACAAAGGAGTTCATTCCAAAGGAAAGAACAAAATATAACTCCAGAGGAAAACTCTAATGAGAAGTCATTTACCTAAAAAAGAATTTAAAGCAATAATCACAAGAATGCTCACCAAACTTGGCAGAAGAACATAGAAATACAATAAGAACTTCAGTAGAGTTAGAAAATATAAAAAAGAATGAATCAGAACTGAAGAATACAATAACTCAAATGAAAAATACACTAGAGGGAATCAACAGCAAATTATTAATAGGTGATTCAGAAGAACACATAAGCATCCTGGAAGATAGAATAATGGAAACCACCCCTCTTTCAGAGAACTTCCAGATAGTTGGGACAAAAACTTATTCCATTTTGATATTGCAAGCATTTAGCACGATACCATGAAGATGGATACTGTGGATGAATAAATGCAAAAAGAGGGAAAAGGAAGGCCATTTCTCCAGATACTTGAGGATCATAAAATGTTCTCCTGCTATGAAATTCTTTTCTTCTTGAGTGATGCAATACACTTGGACTAGAGGCTTTAAACTGTGTGCAGTACAACATCTGGAATATCCTGACAGTAAGTAAAGTAGCTGCTGTTGGTGTTCAGTTGTTAAGTCGTGTCTGACTCTTTGCAATCCTATGGGACTGTAGCATTCCAGGCTCCTCTGTCCTCCACTATCACCAGGAATTTGCTCAAATTCGTGTCCATTGAGTAAGTGATGCTATCCTACCATCTCATCCTCTGTCATACCCTTCTTCTCCTGCCTTCTATCTTTCCCAGCATCAGGGTCTTTTCCAGTGAGTCAGCTCTTAACATCAGGTAGCCAAAGTATTAGAGCTTCTGCTTCAGCATCAGCCCTTCAAATGAATATTCGGGGTTGATTTCCTTTAGGATTGACTGGTTTGGTCTCCTTGGTGTCCACGGGACTCTCAAGAGTCTTCTCCAGCACCACAGTTCAAAAGCATCAATTATTTAGTGCTCATCTCTCTTTATGGTCCAAATTTCACATTCATACATGACTACTGAAAAAACTATAGCTTTGACTATATGGACCTTGGTTGGCAAAATGATGTCTCTGCTTTCTAACACTGTTTCTAAGTTTGTCATAGCTTTCCTTCCAAGGAGAAAGCATCTTTTAATTTCATGGCCGCAATCACCATCCACAATGATTTTGGCACTCAAGAAAATAAAACTGTCACTGCTTCCACTTTTTCCCCTTCTATTTGCCATCTTGAAGTGATGGGACCAGATGCTATGATCTTAGTTTTTTGAATGTTGAGTTTTAAGCCAGCTTTTTCACTCTCTTCTTTCACCCTCATCAAGAGGCTCTTTAGTTACTCTCCACTTTCTGTCATTAGAGTAGTATCATCTCGATATCTGAGGTTGTTGATATTTTTCCCTGCAATCTAGATTCCAGCTTGTAATTCATCCATCCTGGCATTTCGAATAATGTACTCTTCATAGAAGCTAAATAACCAGAGTAACAATATATAGCCTTGTATATTGTATATATGTGCTGTGTGCATTCTAAGTCATTTCAGTTGTGTCTGACTCTGTGCAGCCCTATGGACTGTAGCCCACCGGGCTTCTCTGTCCATGGAATTCTCTGGGCAAGAATACTGGAATGGGTTGCCATGCTCCCCTCCAGGGGATCTTCTTGACCCAGGGATCAAACCCACATGCCTATGGCTCCTGCCTTGCCGGTGGATTCTTTACCTTTGAGCCACCAGGGACCTTTCCCAATTTTGAAGCAGTATTTTGTTTCATGTCTGGTTCTAACTGTTGCTTCTTGACTAACATACAGGTTTCTCAGGAGATAGGTAAGGTGGTCTGCTACTCCCATTTCTTTAAGAATTTTCCACAGTTTATTGTGATCGACACAAAGACTTTCGAGTAGTCAATGGAGCAGAAGTAGGTGTTTTTCTGGAATTCCAATGTTGACAATTTGATCTCTGGTTCCTCTGCCTCTTTAAAACCCAGATTGAACATCTGGAAGTTCTCAGTTCATTTACTGCTAAAGCGTAGCTTGAAGGATTTTGAGTATAATCTTGCTAACATGTGAAATGAGTGGAATTGTACAGTAGTTTGAACATTCTTTGGCATTGCCCTTCATTGGGATTGGAATGAAAATAAAGTAGATAATTCTATGTTAAAATAAAATGAGAAACTCTTTTTAAAAAGAAGAGAAAAGAAAAAAAATGCCTATTTCTTCCAGTTATAAACAGATCTCTATGTTAAACTTTCAATAACAATTAGTTAATATGTCACTTTTTTAATTAAAAAATTAACATTTTGAAAAAGGTGGAGGAAGGTAATTTTTTTAAATGAAGTTTGTTTGACAAAGCTCAGTTAGATAGCTGGTCATTCATATTTTCTCACAAGGAGTCCCAAAGACAACAGTATACTTTTAAATTTTCAGTTCTTGGCCTGAACCCTGAAAATTATTTCTGTTAACATGACTAAACATTCCCATAGCAAGTACCGTAGACTGAATTTCTGAATAAATGCACACATGTTCCTGTCTTTTTGAACAGCATGTCCTTCCTTGAGAAAATAGTCACCGCTATGTAGATTAACTGATTAGTTAAGTCCATACGACTCCAAATTTAAAATAGCATGAAGGGCTATATTTTCAAACTCATAAGTAAGGAGTTTTTGATTTGCATTGAGAGGTGCTTCAAAGTGTTAACAATAGCAGAATAAGACAAATCATTCTCTGTGACTAAAGAGTTTCTCCAGCTAATGATTGAGAGGAAATCAAAATGTATCCCAATATTTTAGGGAACCTAAAGAGAACAAGGAAAGAGAGATCAAGTTTCTCTGATAGTCTTGTGGTCTTCGGTGGTTATGTTAATACACTACAAATGTCTGTGTACAACTTGTCTGACTGCAAAGAGGGTCTTCAAAAGACTTTAAAAGTAACACAGGTAACTTCTATTCAAAATGTAAAATGTACTTTTGCCACAGAGTGGAAGCATGTGACCAGAACAATATCATCAAAGAAGAAATAGTCACAGCACTCTCCACCCACCTAACTCAACCTCCTGGAAGCCAGTGTTGAGACTGGCCTTAGGTAAAGAACAAGAAGATCTCATTTTATTCTAATTAATATGGAGAAGATTATTGTGGTTTGTCAGAGAGAACTTTGAGTTGAACAAGGTGTATAAGAAGATAGTGAAAAGCACAGGTTAAGGAGATGGAGTAATAGTCAAGCCAAAAGTGGATAAATATTGTACTTATATACAGTGCAAAGTTGCAGTATTACACAGCTCCAAGGGCACCATTCTCAAAGAACAAATTACTGATGACTCCATAATCATGCAATTCATTTCCTCTACGGACTTCGCCGGTGAGGATACATGGAATCATGGTCGAGACAGTAAATGCTCCATCTGACAGGACAAAGAGTGAATGGTGACAAAGTCAAGAGTTTAGTAACTACAGTTGCTGCTGTAGATATGTTAGAACATATGAAGACTGTAATAGGGGCTGCTGATTCTCCAGTGCAGCTGTGGCTCTTGTAGTTCTTTTAAGTAAAGCACAAAAATTTATAGCAAGCTCTGAAATTGAAGAGTGAGAAGCATTAAATTTGAGTGAGGAAATTCCTTGATGTAACTAAATCAGTGACCTCAGTGGGCTGAATGATTTAAGGAGAGGCCAAAGGCCTTGTACACAAAATGTCACCAAGGTCAGCCACTATATGCCATTCCTCCCATGTAGCCTATGTTTGGTTTTAACGTTAAAGGGCCTTTGGAAGCAAAGGTACGCGGCAGCACCCTGAGTGTCCCAGTCATACAACAATGAAGATGACTGCTTGTTGACTTTTCTTTCCAGACTGGGCTCCTTCAGAGACAGAAAGATACAATTTAGTGAATGAAATTCCTCATAAAATCAAATTCTAGTAAGTGTTACCACCCCATTGGAGCTGGAGGTTGAGATACACATGAAAGAAAAAAATACATGATATTATACATGTTTCAATGCCATTCTCCCAAATCTCCCAACCCTCTCCCTCTCCCACAGAGTCCATAAGACTGATCTATATGTCAGTGTCTCTTTTGCTGTGTGGTGGATTCATTTCGATATTTGGCAAAACTAATACAATATTGTAAAGTTTAAAAAAAATAAAATAAAAAAGAATTATTTCCTAAAAAAAAAAAAGGAAAGAAAAGAAATAATTTAAAATTTTGGTTTTCAGATCAGATCCGATCAGTCGCTCAGGCGTGTCCAACTCTTTGCAACCCCATGAATCGCAGCACGCCAGGCCTCCCTGTCCATCACCAACTCCCGGAGTTCACTCAGACTCACGTCCATTGAGTCAGTGATTCCATCCAACCATCTCATCCTCTGTCGTCCCCTTCTCCTCCTGCCCCCAATCTCTCCCAGCATCAGAGTCTTTTCCAATGAGTCAACTCTTTGCATGAGGTGGCCAAAGTACTGGAGTTCCAGCTTTAGCATCATTCCTTCCAAAGAAATCCCAGGGCTGATCTCCTTCAGAATGGACTGGTTGGATCTCCTTGCAGACCAAGGGACTCTCAAGAGTCTTCTCCAACACCACACTTCAAAAGCATCAATTCTTCGGCACTCTTCACAGTCCAACTCTCACATCCATACATGACCACTGGAAAAACCATAGCCTTGACTAGACGAACCTTTGTTGGCAAAGTAATGTCTTTGCTTTTGAATATGCTATCTAGGTTGGTCATAACTTTCCTTCCAAGGAGTAAGCATCTTTTAATTTCATGGCTGCAGTCACCATCTGCAGTGATTTTGGAGCCCAGAAAAATAAAATCTGACACTGTTTCCACTGTTTCCCCATCTATTTCCCATGAAGTGATGGGACCAGATGCCATGATCTTAGTTTTCTGAATGTTGAGCTTTAAGCCAAATTTTTCACTCTCCACTTTCACTTTCATCAAGAGGCTTTTGAGTTCCTCTTCACTTTCTGCCATAAGGGTGGTGTCATCTGCATATCTGAGGTTATTGATATTTCTCCCAGCAATCTTGATTCCAGCTTGTGTTTCTTCCAGTCCAGCGTTTCTCATGATGTACTCTGCATATAAGTTAAATAAACTGGGTGACAATATACAGCCTTGACGAACACCTTTTCCTATTTGGAACCAGTCTGTTGTTCCATGTCCGGTTCTAACTGTTGCTTCCTGACCTGCATATAGGTTTCTCAAGAGGCAGATCAGGTGGTCTGGTATTCCCATCTCTTTCAGAATTTTCCACAGTTGATTCTGATCCACACAGTCAAAGGCTTTGGCATAATCAATAAAGCAGAAATAGATGCTTTTCTGGAACTCTCTTGCTTTTTCAATGATCCAGCGGATGTTGGCCGTTTGATCTCTGGTTCCTCTGCCTTTTCTAAAACCAGCTTGAACATCAGGAAGTTCACGGTTCACATATTGCTGAAGCCTGGCTTGGAGAATTTTGAGCATTACTTTATTAGCGTGTGAGATGAGTGCAATTGTGCGGTCATTTGAGCATTCTTTGACATTGCCTTTCTTTGGGATTGGAATGAAAACTGACCTTTTCCAGTCCTGTGGCCACTGCTGAGTTTTCCAAATTTGCTGGCATATTGAGTGCAGCACTTTCACGGCATCATCTTTCAGGA
The DNA here is from genome assembly GCF_055505025.1 of Bos grunniens. Taxonomy (NCBI): domain Eukaryota; kingdom Metazoa; phylum Chordata; class Mammalia; order Artiodactyla; family Bovidae; genus Bos; species Bos grunniens. The sequence continues at coordinate 97,785,317 of NC_141166.1, forward strand.
TTTGGAATAGCTCATGGACCCTGAATTCAGTTCAGTCTAGTCGCTTAGTCGTGTCCGACTCTTTGTGACCCCATGAACCGCAGCACACCAGGCCTCCTTGTCCATCCCCAACTCCCATAGTTCACCCAAACCTATGTCCTTTGAGTCAGTGATGCCATCCAGCCCTCTCATCCTCGGTCATCCCCTTCTCCTCCTGCCCTCAATCTTTCCCAGCATCAGGATCTTTTCAAATGAGTCAGCTCTTTGCATCAGGTGCCCAAAGTATTGGAGTTTCAGCTTCAACATCAGTCCTTCCAATGAATACCCAGGACTGATCTCCTTTGGAACCCAATCTTAATCCCCAAAATATGTTGTAAGCACTTAATGTTCTTCACTGGTGGCTCACATGGTAAAGAATCTGCCTGCAATGTAGGGTCCTAGGTTTGATACCTGGGTCTGGAAGATCCCCTGGAGAAGGGAATGGCTACCCACTCCAGTATTCTTGCCGGGAGAATTCCATGGACGGAGGAGCCTGGCTGGCTACAGACCATGGCAATGCAAGAAGTCAGACATGACTGAGCAATTAACACACAAACACACACAGCAGCACTTAATAGACTTTACTTTTTAGGGAAATTTTATTTCCATGAAAAAAAAAATAAGAGGAAGTACAGGGAGTTCCCACATATTCACTGTCCCACACATGCACAGCTTCCCCCACTATCAAGATCTTGCATCAGCGTGGTACACGGTGTTCTCTTAACTTAATAAATTTTAAGATATTTCCTCTTGATGAAAGTGAAAGAGGAGACTGAAAACGTTGGCTTAAAACTCAACATTCAGAAAACTAAGTTCATGGCATCTGGTCCCATCACTTCATGGCAAATTGATGGGGAAATAGTGGAAACAGTGACAGACTCTATTTTGGGGGCTCCAAAATCACTGCAGATGGTGACTGCAGCCATGAAATTAAGACAGTTGCTCCTTGGAAGAAAAATTATGACCAACCTAGACAGCATGTTAAAAGGTAGAGATATTACTTTGCCAACAAAGGTCCATCTAGTCAAGGCTATGGTTTTTCCAGTAGTCATGTATGGATGTAAGAGGTGGACTATAAAGAAAGCTGAGCGCCGAAGAATTGATGCTTTTGAACTGTGGTGTTGGAGAAGACTCTTGAGTGTCCTTCATCCTAAAGGAAATTAGTCCTGAACGTTCATTGGAAGGACTGATGCTGAGGCTGAAACTCCAATACTTTGGCCACCTGATGTGAAGAACTGACTCATTAGAAAAGACCCTGATGCTGGGAAAGATTGAAGGCAGGAGGAGAAGGGAACAACAGAGGATGAGATAGTTGGATGGCATCACTGAGTCAATGGACATGACTTTGAGTAAGCTCCAGGAGTGGGTGATGGACAGGGAGGCCTGGTGTGCTGCAATCCATGGGGTCACAAAGAGTTGGACATGACTGAGCAACTGAAGTGAACTGAACTGAAGATATCTCCATCCTCTCCATGGAATTTGTGGCACCTAACACATGGAAGTTTCATGTGCCAAAGGTTGATCACAAATGCATACATGAAAGGCAAGAAAAAGTTGAACACGTCTCAATATATATTCTTAGAAAAACACAGTAGTCATATCATGAGGGAATAATAGGATTAATTCCACATATTATCATATGTACTTGTATTTCCCTTCAAAGAGTCAGTCAAAGTAGAAAAGAGATGGGACAAAATCATTGTAAACAAATAGGAGACAATCAATTAAAAATATTGTTTATCATTCCCAAAGTATATACTGTTATGAAGAATTTGATTGACTCTGTCTTCATAATACAGATTAAAAATGAAAAGTAATCAAATTAATGTCTGGGATTTTAAGCAATTTTTTGGCACTACAATGTTTTAATAGATTCTGCTTAATCAAGTGTGCTTTCTTAAATTGACTTTTAACAAAATTATCATGAAAATCCATTATTATAACCTTGGGATTAGTCAAATCTTGAAACACCTTCTGAGTTAGTCTTAAAAAGATAAAATAATTTTTATCAGTGCAGGATTAAGAATGCTCGTTGTATGAATCACAACATTTCCAAGCATGAGAAACTGAAGAAAATTTTTTTCAAAATGTCATAGTCCTCTCATATATTGTAAACATATTTTTGTATCCATTTATTGAGCAAATGCATAGGAACAAAATTCCTATGACTTTAAATGAATTTTTATTTTGTTAATTACAATGCTGTATTAGGGAAATGGTTGAGTATGTATTTACATATGTATGAAGAGGAGAAAGAAGGGCAAACTGGTGTTGTCATGTCAGTGCTCACTGCACATATATCCATGGTAATACCATAGCAGCTTCACAACTTCCAAGTGTTTATAGGTCACACTTTTGTAAGTATTGGTTCATAATGTTCTAGTTTCCAAAGAGCTAAAGTATATGGAAACTCTCACATATTCAACCTGTACGATGAATCCAAATAGCCCATTCCCAGCCATTTCAGAAAAATCAAAATCATAGCTGACACTTGTTGAATGTGTTTTATTGCCTATGCACCTCTAAGCACTCGAACTGTTAATTCATTTAATCTTCACAGCAGCACTGTGGGGAGGTCCTCTTATTACCCTTCATAATACAGATGAGGAAACAAAAATCCAGAGAGGTTAAAATGCCTGTCCCAGATCACAGAGCTAAAGAGGGTAGAACCAGAATTCAAACCCAGATTGTCTGTCTCCAAAATCTCCGCCTCATCTACCTCAGTTGGGTAGATATATTTGGGATGGCATAATTCTGGATCAGATGAGAGTGTTCCATACAATGCAGGACATTCCGCTTTCCTTCCCTCCTCCCATCCAATGCCAGCAACAGTCCCCAGTCATTGTGACAATCAAAAGTGGCTCCCAATCCCCAGCTCTTACAGGCATCCACTTGGAAGAGGACTCCTCTAGGTTAAAAATACAATAAGCCTTATTCTCCAGGCAACGTGACAGCTCACTGAGGGTCTGCACGCACGCACACACACACACACACACACACATGCGTGTGCACACGCACACTCCAGTATACACACACATATTCACATACTGATACACAGCTAGGATCTTCCCTTCAGGGAAAAAAAAAATGTTAACCAAGTTAAACGCTTTCTTCCTCATGTTATTGTCTCAATGAAGACTGCCTTCCCTCCATCTCTAATATTTAGAGGGTACAGGTAGGATGAAGGAAAGGTAAGGAAAATAGAACAGAAAAAAAAAAAAAAAAACCTAAAAGCAAGAAAAAGAAGTAGGTGAAAACAGAAATCAAATAGAAGACAGAAGAAATTGTATGTTTAGTACCTATTGAGATAGGATTCACTGCTCATAAGTCACTGAATAAAATAAAAGCAGTCAGAAAACCAAAACCATTATCAGACTCAACTCCCCTTAAAAGGTGTTTGTTCATACCCAGAAAGGTATGAATATTTTAGAACCATTGAATTTCAGAATGGAGATGGCCCAGCAATAGCTACAGTGCAAACCCTTCACCAAATGGAAAAATGCCCCCTGCAACTTCTGTAACAGATGGCCACGCAGCCTCTGCCACATGTCATTTCCAAGAGTAGGCAGATCATTATCTCCTTTTAGAAGGAATACATGTCTCTTTTGTGTAGTACTAATTGTTAGAAAGTCGTTCTCATTTAGAACAGAAATCTGCTACGCCTCGGCCTCATTTCTAGCCTCTGGAACCATATGGAATGAGTTAAATCCTTCTTACATGATATCTCCCCAAAATTTTGAAGCAGTTATTATGTTGCCCTGTGTCTCCTTTTACCCAAAATAAACATGTGCACAGCATAGCATCTGCCCCTCAAAAATCAGTATACCTGGTAGTATGACCAGTGTCCTCAAAAACCCTGTTTCATTTCCTTCTCAATAATAATCTTTTTTGGAGCACTCAGAATCAGCACATCTGGTGTGTATTTGTTTGGGAGTGCTCTGTGAACTCTGTACATACATATGTGTATAAATATGAATATGTACACACAAGCATAAACCACACATGGAGTTTGTATGTTTGCACATAAATATATAGACACATATGTGTGCACACATGTAAAACATACACATTGCTCATCTCTCCTTTTCTCTCGAGTATTTCTTCTTTGCATGGCTCCCATCCAGTCCAAGTTCATGGAGAGAGTTCATCTATTTCCAGGCTTATTTCATTCCCCTGGAAATAAGGTGGGGACTTTAGGGTTATATTTACATTCCTTAGTTCAACCATGAGCAGATGCTTGCATGTTCCTATCTCCTACATGCCCAGCCTTGAGTAGCTAGCTAATCTTCAGCTTCCAAGGGGAAGAAAAACACTTAGAATTCTATATCAGAGGAGCTGAGTAACTCTGAAGATGTCATCATGTAAACAAAATTCAGGTCCTGTGATAACTGCAAGCCTGACATTAATCTAAACCCACTTGTCTTTTCCTCTCTTAGTTTTATTTCCAGTTAAATATCTCTTCCCATCATTTCTGGTTAGTTCATCACTTGTCCGTTTCCTATCCTATTTTCAGAAAGCAGAAAAATGAAATCCTCCTCCTTTGATATCAAGGAAAATGTCCAAAGGGCCATGAGTTCAAATCGCTTTCATTTCTTGTATTGTAATTTGAGTTTTACAGTTCAGTACTTCAGCAAACCTCCAATGCAAGGGTTGTTTCCAGGTTATGATAATGTAATTGGATCCAAAGTCATTGTCATCCTTTCATCCCACAGAAAGTTATTTTGATCTTGCTCCTGGGGGCAGAAATTGAGTTGGAGGTGGTGGGGAGAGATATGAAGCAGCCTCTAGCTCTTTTTCAAGTATTTCATTTCATCCTCCTTCTTCACAGCACACAAAAGTGCCTTCAAGTGCCCTCCATAGTGCCTGCCTTCTTCCCCTCCCACAAGATTTCTATCTCTACTCCTTCTCCACTCTTCCTTCTCTACTCTTTGTTAAAATGAAGGCTACAGAGAGAACAGAATGGTTCCAGGGTGGGACAATAAGAAGAAGACAAAATCAGGACATGTCCTGAGGGCATCTTTGGTACAGCACCTGGAATTGGGCAGAGGTGGTCCCAGCTGAGCACAGAGGGCTCCTCGGGGCTCGGGGCAGAGGGAGGGAGCCAAGCACTCATTTCACTTCACCTGACGGTTTTGCTCTGGCCAACCCCTATAGAGACTCACTCAGGTCTTTGTTTCTTTAACTCAAGCCTTGCCTATGAGTCGTTGAAACTTAAGTGGGTGATATTGGAGAGTAACTGAAGATGAATCCAATTTCTGCCAAAAGAGACAGAGGGGAAATTTTTAGATCATTAGTGACAGGTTTGTGAAGGATAAAGTCCCTAACACGCCTGTGGTTATTAGAGAATATTTCCTTCCACCAAGCAAACAAAGAAACACCCAACAAAACCCTAGTATCTGTAGAAACTACTAATGCCTCAAGAGCCAACCCTTCTGCTTCCTATAGGAAGCATCCCACGACATCCTCCTCTCCACCACGCTGGTCAGAAACCATCAGTCCATACCTACTTCTCTATCACCCTGTGTCATTCCGTTCACGGACACTATGGACTGTCTACACCCCACTCTGTTCTGCTGTCACTCAGTGTGTTTCCCCTGGATTAGAGGCATCGGTTTAAAAGTCAGTGGGATGCTCCAAGCTCTCTGACTGTCTTTGCTCCTGTGGTGAGTTAGCTGCACTTCTCTCTCTTCATAACAACTGATTCCAACATTCACCAAGTGTCTTGTCCCCTGCCTACCAACTCCCAACTCCACTGTCTATCTCGTGCTTATGTAAAATCATTGGAAGCCCATCGTGTACAAATTCCCTGAACTTTATTTCCTTCAACTCCTCTCATTTTTATCTGCCCTGGAACAGGTACAATTTCAAAATGAAACATGCCCCTAGTCATTTCTAAATTGAGTTAAATAATCCACCTGTGTTCTTAACCTTATTTCCTGTCTCCTCTGGGACCTCACTTTAATCTGATAAGGCTTTACCTACTCTTTGTCTTCAACCTCCCCACCCCTATGCCTTAGTCTTCAAAAACATTCAAGTCTAGCTCATCTGAAAATAAAAAACAGTTCATCAAGCCACTGATTAAACCCCTTTTATTTCCCTATTTATTAAAAAATTATACTATAAATGCATTTATAAAAGAGATATAATTTATTTATTAAAAAGTATTCTCTTATTTATAAAAAATTTTGTTACAAAAATTATGTGTTTAGAAGAGATATTACAGTGCAGTGTATGCAGTTTTCTCAGTGAGGTGTTATCACCTTCAAGAGGCCAAAAATTAGTTTTTGGGGGATGCCTCAAAAACATTCTACAATATTGCAATGGGTTCTGGCCCTCCAAAGCTTAGGGTTAGGGTTAGGGCTAGTGTTAGAAATACAAAGTAGTATTTCTTAGCATTTAAATTCTCTCTCTTCAGGGAGAGTTTTAAATTAATTTTTCTCCCAAGGAGTGGGCTCTGATAATGAGAAAGAGATGGAGAAACACTGATGTAGAGGATCCAGATCACATCCTAAGTCCACATCCTGAACCCACCACTACTTGGCTGGCTGTGTGACCTTTGACAGGCTACTTTATCTCACTGTGTCTCAGTTTTCTTACCTATAAAGTGGAGATATCAGTACCTAAATCATAAAGCTGATTTTAAGTAAAGACTACATGAGGTAATATAGGTACTGCTATAAACGTTAGTCCACTCTTTCAACCAATTGAGTCATATACACAATAAATTGGCTAGGAAATCTGGACCCTGCCTACATTTTCATCTCCTCACTCATTCTACTCTAGCTACACTCACATTCTTATCAGTCCCCAAAATGCCAGGCTTGCTTCCAATTTCAGATCTTGATTTTTCTGTTTTTACCATCTGGAATCTCTTCCCCCAGATTTTCTCATGGCTCACTCACTCTCTTACTTTATTCAGGTTACTGCTCAGATGTTACCTCTTAAAAGAGGTTTCCCTGATTTATATTCTCTTTTCTTTCCCTATTTCCTTTAACTTTCTTTCTAGCATGCATGAGTACCTAAAATTACACATTTTTGTCTGTTTATTTGTTGTGTGTGAACTGCAAGATGATGGAACTTCTCTGGTTTAGTCACTGTTGTATTCTTGGTGCCCAGAACACTGTGAAAAGTATTATTGATTGAGTAGTAGACTCTAAAGATACCGTGGTAAGTAAAAGAAATTCAGTCTTTGCTTTCATGGAACCTAAAATCTAGTGAGGGGTCAGACATTAAACAAGAAAATATACATTAATGCTTAAGAAATAACCACAATTACACAAGAGCCTGCTTTCCCAGATAGTCCGAAGCAACACAGTACAAGTCATAGATTCTGCATGGCCCAGATGATCCCCTCTGACAGGACCGCAGATCCTTCTTAGGACAGAGACCTAGGACCTGATTTCTTGTAAAACTTCAGGCTATACTAATGGCTAGTCCCATTTTTGTCCTATCTGAAGTGTTATTAAACTAAAGTGCTTGTCTTCTTGTTAAGAATTATTTTTATTTTTCATTTCTTAATGCTTTATAGAGGTATAATAGACATACAGCAAAATGCATGTTTTAAGGTGTATGACTTGATAAATTTTGATGTTGTGTTACACAGGAAACTATTACCAGGATCACAATAATCTATCATATTTAAAAGTGCCTTTGTGTCCCTAATAGATAGCAAAATTAATTCATTAAAAATGGACAAAATGTATGAATAGGTCCTTTATCAAAGAATTTACACAGATGACCAACAAGCATGTGAAAATTTGCTCGATATCATTAGTTATTGTTATTGTTGTTTAGTGGCTAGGAAAACATAAATTAAAAACCATAAATTGATGCAACTGCATGCCTAAAAGAAAGACAAACATTAAGAAGCCGAATGTTGTTGAATTTGGAGCAACTGGAACTCTCATACAGTATTGGTGGAAATATAAAACTCTGTTGATATAAATTTTTTGGAAAATACTTCGGCAGTTTCTTAAAAGTTAAACGTACCCTAGGCTTTTAAAGATGGGGTAGAGGCATTTAGTTGGCTCAGTGGTAAAGAATCCACCTGTAAATGCAGGAAGACACAGGTGACACAGATTTGATCCCTGGATCAGGTAGATCCAGTAGAAAATAGCAACCCACTCCAGTATTCTTGCCTGGAAAATTCCATGGGCAGAGTAGCCTAGTGGGCTACAGTCCATGGGATCACAAAGAATTGGACACAACTGAACGACACACAACTGAGCAACTGAGTGACTGAGATTACACGCACATGCAGAGGCATTTATAGTGTGCTTTATCTGTATTCAAAGAGTTTGTATATTTAATAAAGCCCATTCTTTTAGTAGGAAATGATTCTGTATATCTAGAAAAATATCTTTTAAACAGTCTGCTGCTGCTGCTAAGTCACTTCAGTCATGTCTGACTCTGTGCGACCTCATAGACGGCAGCCCACCAGGCTCCCCCGTCCCTGGGATTCTCCAGGCAAGAACAATGGAGTGGGTTGCCATTTCCTTCTCCAATGCATGAAAGAGAAAAGTGAAAGTGAAGTTGCTCAGTCGTGTCCAACTCTTCGTGACCCCATGGACTACAGCCTACCAGGCTTCTCCATCCATGGGATTTTCCAGGCAAGAGTACTGGAGTGGGTTGCCATTGCCTTCTCTGATTAAACAGTCTAAACACCTACAATTAAAGTTTAGATTTTAATCCATGTCTGATTAGACTGTTGGCAAGAAGGGCAGTGAAAGTGAATAGGGAGCGTTCATTCTAACTGGTGTCCCAGCCCACAGCTTCAGTTCAGTTCAGTTCAGTCGCTCAGTCGTGTCCGACTCTTTGCGACCCCATGAATCTCAGCACTCCAGGCATCCCTGTCATTCACCAACTCCCGGAGTTAACTCAGACTCACGTCCATCGAGTCAGTGATCCCATCCAGCCATCTCATCCTCTGTCGTCCCTTTCTCCTTGTGCCCCCAATCCCTCCCAGCATCAGAGTTTTTTCCAATGAGTCAACTCTTCACATGAGGTGGCCAAAGTACTGGAGTTTCAGCTTTAGCATCATTCCTTCCAAAGAAATCCCAGGGCTGATCTCCTTCAGAATGGACTGGTTGGATCTCCTTGCAGTCCAAGGGACTCTCAAGAGTCTTCTCCAACACCACAGTTCAAAAGCATCAATTCTTCGGCACTCAGCTTTCTTCACAGTCCAACTCTCACACCCATACATGACTACTGGAAAGACCATAGCCTTGACTAGATGGACCTTTGTTGGCAGAGTAATGTCTCTGCTTTTGAATATGCTATCTAGGTCGGTCATAACTTTCCTTCCAAGGAGTAAGCGTCTTTTAATTTCATGGCTGCAGTCACCATTTGCAGTGATTTTGAAGCCCAAAAAATAAAGTCTGATACTGTTTCCACTGTTTCCCCATCTATTTCCCATGAAGTGATGGGGCCCACAGCTTACCTACTACCAATTCTCCATATAGCCACTAGTTTTCTATTTAAAAACATGAGTGTATCACACTCCAACTTTAAAAAAGCTCCAAATGCTTCTATTCCCTGAAAGAGAAAATTTCTAAATCCCAACTTGACCAAGAGCATATCTCAACCCAGGTGCAGCCAACAATCTGTGCCTCATTGCTTGGCAATCCACTATAGAATCCAGTTATTTCAAGCAGTTATTCATCCATGTCATTCTCAAGTCTTTCTCCCTCAGTGCTTTGAGGCTGGTCTTTCCTCTGCTGGAATATTCTTCCTAAGTTTCCCCTTCCCTATCTGTAAGGTGAATTCACACTCAATCATTACCACCAGGAAGCCTTCCCAACCACCCTGATAAATTATTAATCGTTTCTTGTTTTACCTTTCCCATTTTAATATAAATGTTTTCCTTTGCCACTAAACCAAGTGTAGGTTTCGATCCATTCATATCAAACTCATTTGATACTCTAGTTAAGCATTTAGATTCCTGTGCCTTATATCCAACCTCACAATTGTTGAGAGTAGAAGATGAGAATCTGTATCCCTGCCCATGAGGTTTTTTGATGTGAAAAAAATTGAAAATAACTACATTAAACTGTGAGTTTTAGCTTCTTAGTTTTCCTAGAGCCTAGTGCACAGTTGGAGAAGGAAATGGTAACCCACTCCAGTACTCTTGCCTGGAAAATCCCATGGATGGAGGAGCCTGTTAGGCTGCAGTCCATAGGGTCACGACGAGTCGGACACGACTGAGCGATTTCACTTTCACTTTTCACTTTCATGCACTGGAGAAGGAAATGGCAACCCACTCCATTGTTCTTGCCTGGAGAATCCCAGGGACAGAGGAGCCTGGTGGGCTGCCGTCTATGGGGTCGCACAGAGTCGGACACGACTGAAGGGACTTAGTAGCAGCTTAGCAGTGTGCGGTTGGTACTCAATAAAAATATGCTTACTATATACGTGGTTACATATTCCACATGTATTTCAATCCCAGCATGTTACTATCTGAACTTCTTTTTTTTTCCAGACTATCATTATTCTTCATACTTTTTCTGTCTGTATTAGTGCAGCCTTTATCAAAGTCATCCTGAGCTATTTTCCTTTTTCCTCCAAATTTATAGTTAACCAATGCCAATGGCTCTGTTAACTTAGTATCTGAGTTAAAAGTCTTGAGTTCATTCACAACCTGTTTCTTAGGGCAATTTTTTTCCCCTTCTGATAACTAGTACAGTTCTTTATCCAAGGTGGATACTCAATAGATGTCTTATTTTTAATTTATTAAGTTTTTCTTAATCAAAATAAAATATTAAAAAATTTAAGTTGGTGAGGGACCTATGAAGCACAAATGTTGGCTAGACTCCACTCTTCAAATATTAATGAAACTTGAGGTCTAAAGCACAGTGTATTATCTTTCAATGGTAGAGGGCTTGCTTTCTTCAAACTCGGGCTAAATGGATTATGATTTACCACCACTAACATGGGAAAATTTTTCAAGGGCATATGTTGGACGGAAGATCATAGCAGTCTTCATTCTCTGGGCTTTAGACAATGAGGCTGTTTGTTAACCAGCTTCCAAATCTTATAAAAAAGTATACATGCACCAGTGCTTCTATGGCTGCCAGTTGTAGTCATCCATCTTTACTGGAAGAATCAGTTAAATTGTAATAAAATTATCATTTTTATATTGATGCCACCCATGGATTTTATAAAAACTTCAGCTTTTGAATTATTGTTTTCAACTTTCTTTTTTTCATAAAATTTGTTCACAAAACCATCTTATTTTCTTGAATACAATTTCTCTTTTTACCAAAAAAGAAGAATCTGAAAGAAAAAAATGATCATATTAAAATACAAAAGCAAAATTATGTTTAATATTTACTTAGGTTTCCCATTCAAATTTCACAAGTGAATAATTTCTTCATCCCATGTCTTTAACTGGAATCTCCAAAGTTAAATCTAAATTCAAATTTAGTGATGCATCTGTAGATTCTCATTATTCTGTAAAGAATATACACTTAAAGGTATTGTCCTTGTATATCTTTTATAATTAAAGGTAAGCAATTGAGTAAATATTATAAAAGTCAATAGCTATTGGTTATTCAGAATATACTTTACATAGTCAAAAAACATTCAAATATTCTGAGAGAGTTATTTTAGATACAAATCCAGGGAACTGAAACCAGCACTTCTAATATTCCACATTCTGATGGGGGAAATTTGAGAAGAGAAATTTTAAAAAATGTTTATTGAACTCCTACTGATTATCAATAAGAATGATTCAGAGATACTCACCATGGAAGCAGAAGAAAGGTACATAGATTCTACTATGTGTAGAACTGTCCTGCTAAACAGTTTATGATTTGGCCTAGGAGAATCCAGTGTCAGGCACTCAGTAAATTCTCAATAAATGATAGCTATCAACATAATAATTCCTATAGCAAACAGATAAAGTTTAAGGACAGATTCTTCTACTGATATACTCATTTTACAGAAGAAGAAACTAAAATATATTTTTTTAATTTTTTACTACATGCTGCTGCTAAGTCACGTTAGTCGTGTCCGACTCTGTGCGATCCCATAGACGGCAGCCCACCAGGCTCCCCCGTCCCTGGGACTCTGCAGGCAAGAACACTGGAGTGAGTTGCCATTTCCTTCTCTAATGCATGAAAGTGAAGAGTGAAAGTGAAGTCATTCAGTCATGTCAGACCCTCAGCGACCCCATGGACTGCAGCCTTCCAGGCTCCTCCGTCCATGGGATTTTCCAGGCAAGAATACTGGAGTGGGGTGCCATTGCCTTCTCTGTTTTTACTACATAGGTGGACTCAAAATTAGAATTAGGGAACCACCTTCAAAAGCCTCCTAAGGACCACTTCATAGCCCTAGGGTTTTAGAATGATACCCACTTGAACTAAGTATGCGCAGACCCTTGTGAAATTTGACCAGGTAAGTCTACCACTGGGGATGACAACCAGGAGTACCTAACCCACTTATATAATTAGTTCTCTTCTGGTAATATGGAAATGAATACAGCTAAGCCAAACAAGAGAATCTTTTATTTATATGAAAGTTCATCTGTTGGATAAAGTGTATTTTGACAACTCTTAAAGGTAAAAGTTGTTAATTTCTTTGTTTTCCATTCTTTTTTATTCCTACTTTGTCATTGCTGTGAACATTATGGGAGTCCAGCTAAAAGGGGAAGAAAAAGAGGAGAAATTTATAGGTGGTGGGGACCACCAGTAGAGATTTTTTACTGAGTTTCTGAAGATACTTGGTATTGAGTCTATAGAGGGGCTTATAATCAACTTCTGTCATCCTTACGATTCTCACAGACTCGCTGGACAAAAGATGTGGAAAATACTGGGAAGAAACCTTGAGAAAAGCTCTTTCAAGTGTGACATATCGGTGGTCATGTGTATTAATGGTCAAATCAGTGCTTGAGACGGGTCTATCATTCCACTCCTTCTTTTCTAGGAATTTCAGCAGTGTTTCTTTCCTCTCGTATACTCTTTATGTCTTATCCTGAATTCTATGTCAGGGGGAGAGGAAGACTAAGGCACAATTAGTAGCTTTACTTAGGGTAGATAAGCCAAGATTTTCCTTTAATTTTCTTAACATTTTCTCTCCTATTGCAAGTAATTTATGTTTCAATTAATATGGACAGATTAGAGAAAGAAAGAGGAATAAATCATTGTTCTTAGATCAAGTAAATACAGAAGACATAGGATATTTTTCAAGCAGTGTTTTAAAGCTGTCAGACATAGTAAGGGTGTAACAAGTGTTGACTTTTCAAATAGGAGTTTGAGCAATTACAGCTGCCATTTGGGGTGGGGATATGATAAGATAAGACTTAAATATTGGAAAGTATTTTCAAAGCATTCTATATTCATAGTCTCAAAATATGTAATGCAAGCCACTTATCCATGACACTGAAAAAAATTTTCCTACTTTATTTGGGAAGGTGGATCCTAAATAGTTGTGTTATGCTGCAAAGGTTCTATTCATGGTAGTTTTAAGGTCATTGGGGGCAGAAACAATATCATCTGCTTCATGCTTTGAGCATATAGGGAGTTCTTAGTGAACAATTGTTTATTGATTCAATCCATAATAAAAGGAAAATAAGAACAGCAAGAAAAAAAAATGCTCAGATGTACTTCTTGTCCTATTGCCAAAGTCATGTTAGTCACCAGTCTTCTATTCAGTGTTTGTGAGGAACAGGTATGCTTTCTCCCACATGCACCCCCACATTCCTATCACAACAAAGTATCAGTAATATTATTAACGGCAGTGACTATCATTTAGAGAGTACATTCAAATGACAAGAACTTAATTTTCTCTAGTCTTTGCATTCATCTACAAAACAGAAATAATTTCCTTTTGTATAGCTAAGTAAACACATAAAATGAGCTACCGTGCAAGGTCGTGCAGCTAGAGAAGCAGTACTGTATAGTATTTAAGCACATGGACTATAGCATCATATACTCACTCATTCCAAATCCAACTACTTCCATCGTTTTTTCACCTCTCTAAGTTATTTCTTTTTGCTACAAGGTGATGACTAGAATCGTATCATTCCCATTGGATTGTTGTGAAGATTGAATAAGATACTCAATGGAAAGAGTTTAGCAAAGAGTTTGGGGCATATGGGGTACACGCATACACATAATCCTGACTTTCCGATCATGTTGTTGTTGTTGTTTAGTTGCTAAGACATGCCCAACTCTTTGTGACCCCGTGGACTATAGCCCGCCAGGCTCCTCTGTCCATGGGACTATCCTGGCAGGAATACTAGAGTGGGTTGCCATTCCCTTCTTCAGGGGATCTTCTCTACCTAGGGATCAAACCCAAGTCTCCTGCATTACAGGCAGATTCTTTACCACTAAACCACCAGGGAAGCCCAATCATGCTGGTTCTTAGAAATGCATGCTTCCCATAAGTACTATGATCATAAGTAATCTCTCTTCACTTCTATGTTTTTGCTAATTTATCTGTTTTTCACCATCCAGCTAGTATTTCTTTTTCTGGAACACAGTATGAACAAAGATAATTATGTTCTTGTTTATCCTTCAAGTCTAAGGATAATTTCACCAAAAATCATCCCCAAATAATCCAGGATATAGTTCTCTCTACTATTTACTCTGTGTTTTATGGTACTTATTACCTATCTATGTCCCCCACTAGACTGTGAGAGCTCAAAAATAAGAACTAGGTCCTTCTTAGTCAATATCTCTCAACACCCAAAACAAGGCCTGAGTGATGGAACAGACTCAACAAAATGTTGGAAGGATGGGTAAATGGAGGCATGGATGCATGGAGGAAATGACTCAGCCACCAACGCTGCCATGGGTGCATTCCAAACTGGAGGGTAGGCATTGAGTGAAAAGAAAAATTGGAGATTCAAGAAACACATTACCATGCCTGCATTTATCTGGGTTCCTTCCCATGGGGTAAAATACAAACTTATTTTGTCTATGAAAGACAATGTGTAAGTATAAAAAAATTCAGAATCTTTCCTTCCTATAATCCCAAGTCTATGGGAGCCTAAGTTTATCTCAAAGCAGGGACACTATACTGCTCCTAACACTGCAGTAATACGTGGCATCACTATCTGTAGATCATCCAGAGGCCCTGAGAGAACAGTGCTCCTAGGCAGTGCCTCTCAAACTTTAGGTGAGGTTAGAATGCAGACTCTTGAAAAAGAACAGATATATGTATATGTAGAACAGAATCACTTTGCTGTATACCTGAAACTAACACAGCATTGTAAATCGCCTATACTCCAATATAAATCACTTATATTCTAATATAAAATATAAATTAAACTCATAAAAAGGCAGATTCTGGTTGAATGGTTCTGGGAATGTATAGTTTTTATTAGGTTTTACTCTGGGAGAAAATTTCACAAAAAATTGTGGGCAGTGTTCAAAAACCCAAAAAATCACAGTGAGGCATTTTATTCTAGGGCAACCAACTCCAGTATTTTTGCCTGGAGAATCCCCATAAACAGAGGAACCTATCAGGCTACAGTCCCTGGAGTCGCAAAGAGTCAGACATGACTGAATGGCTAAGCACAGCACAGCACAGTGTTTCTCAACTTTGGCTGTACATTAGAAAGATGCGGGAAGCTTCTAAAAACACAGTGGAGACCAGTGGTCATCTTTACTCCCCCCCCCCATCAATCGATCAGAATTTGGGAGGATTTCTTCCATGAGATTCCGTTACAAAGCTGTGAGAACCAGGGTTCTACCTACCAGTCCACCAGCACCACTCAAGGGGCTGATCCAAATTTCTGATTCAGTCTGCAAACTGTTGCATCTGTGACAAGATAAGTACCCAAACAGAGTAAGAGTTTAGAAACTTTTACAGCAACGTGACAAATTAAGTTTACGTCTACTGAATCTAGCAATAAAATAGATGAATTCGTTTAAAACAAAAAGCTGACTTCCAAAGAAACATTTTGATTACCCTGCCTCAAAGAGGCATTCTGAATAAACACCCATCTCTGGTATGGAGGATTGCCCGGACCCTTCTCTAAGCTGTTACCTCTCAAAGCTGAAACATGGAGGCCAATAATTGCTGGGGCAAATTACTTGGAGACCTGGGTACAACAGGGTTAATAAACAGGACTGTGGTAGGTGGGGTTACAAACCAGGAACACATGCCCTCCAAGTTAGATAGCTTTCTTTAATTGCTCTGAAAACAAACACACTCTCACATAACACGGAAGGTGAGAGCTGAATGAAGTTTTCTGGGTAATGGCTTGAAATGTTTTCCTTATGAGAAGTGGTGTTGAGTTACAGTGTGCAGACCGAGAACTGGGAGGAGAGAAGCCGCAGCCCCAGCCGGGCCCCCACCTTTCCTGGGGCTTGTAGGAAGGTGGACATGGGCTCATGGAGATGAGATGAGTGATCTGTTGAACTGTCTGGTGGCTGGAATTGACTGCTCCCAGAGTGGCCAAAGGGCAGTATCGAGCAGGGCTTCACCAGGGGCCAGCTGAGCAGGCACGGATGCTCTGCTGTGAAATGCCACGCAGGCAGAGACTGACAAGCCGTAGGAGCTGAGCTCTCCCCTTGGACGGCTGCTTCCTGCTGTGTTCACGGGAGGGGGGCGCTTTCTGGCAACTTGGCTGCTGCAGCTACTGCTACTGCTACTACTTCAGCTCCCTCTCCACTCAAGGTAAGCAGGCTCAGAGGGAGGGCAGGCTGCAAGGGAAGCCTTTGTACCATGAACAAGATCCGAAAGTTTTTCCGAGGAAGTGGGCGAGTCCTGGCATTTATATTTGCAGCTTCTGTCATCTGGCTGCTCTTTGACATGGCAGCTCTCCGCCTCTCATTCAGTGAGATCAACACTCAGATCCTGAAGGAAGGCATTGTTCGGAGGGAGCGGGTAGGGTTCAGAGTTCAGTCAGACCAGGTGAAGAGCCTTGACAGCAGCAGGACAGAGATGAAGCCCCCACGGAAGGGACACGGGAAGGGCGTGTGGGGCAAAGAGAACTTTAGGAAGACTGAGGAGAGTAAGCTCAAGGTCGAGGATGATTTGGACCAAACCCAGAAGGAAAGAAAAGTACAGAACGCCCCGGGAAGAGGCAAGGTTGCGCCTTTGTGGCATCCTGCATATAGGCAGGCTCACCCAGTGACTTTTACCAAGTGGAAGACAGAGGGGCGAGACATCCGACCTGCAGTTTCCTCTCACCCCATGACACCAAAGCAAATGACAGCTCAGGGGCTTGAGAAAACTCCATTCATTGCAGCAAGGGGAACTCCACTGGCCAAAATATCTGTGCACACAGGACCTGTCGGTATAAACAAGCAGGGCCCGAAGAGCCATGGTCTCAACAGTGACATATCAAAGCAAGCAGCTGAGAGGTACCCCACTGTGACTACCAGTCTTAGTAATGACAGATTAAAGCAGAGGTACCAGGCAGGAGTAAATGAAAGAAACTATCCTGCCAGCCCACCAGTGCCAAGACCCAGGGAAGCCATAGCCTTAAATAAAACTGAGACTCCGAGCAAAGAACTGAATGCAAATAGACACAAAGCCAATAAGAACCTTACCTTTTCCAAGTTCATTGCCAATTCAGATCGCTTAAAGAAGCCATCTATTAATGAGATACAGTGGGGAGGCTTGCTGAAGGATGACAGAGCCAAGGTGGCTGGTGGGAAGAAACTCAATTTGTCTGAAAGCCATGTAGTAATTATAACCAAGGAGGAGGAGCTAAAGACAGACACCAGAGAGGTCCCCAATTCCAACACCAAAACTACATCTACTATAGTATTGGGCAAAAGCCAAGAGAAACGCATTGGCATGAAGAACAATGAGGCATCTTTCTCTTCACTTGCTCTACAGAGAGCAGCAGTATCTCAAGCCAATCAAGCCTTAACTGAGGGACAGGAGTTAGGAAAGATCAACTTAACTGCCAAGACCCGGCCTGCACAACTCAACCAAAGTCAGACAAAAGCCCTTTCACCTGAAGATGGCAGAAGGCACCGTGTGTTAAGAATTGATGCGACACTTTCTCCAAGGGACCCCAAAGCTCCAGGTCAGTTTGGACGTCCAGTAGTTGTTCCCCACGGAAAGGAGAAGGAGGTGGAAAGAAGATGGAAAGAAGGAAATTTCAATGTCTACCTCAGTGATTTGATCCCAGTGGACAGAGCCATTGAAGACACAAGACCTGCTGGGTAAGATCCATTTCTCTTCTCTTTCCTCAGCCCCAGGTATTTTGGGTCTTATACAGAAAAGATTTATTTCTAGATACTTCTGTGTGATTTTTGGTTGCCTAGAGAATTAGAGAAATTGTAATCACTAGGCAGAGTTCAGATAGTCTACCATCCTCCCAAAGAAAAGTTCTGCCATCAGCAGACCCAATGAACTCTCTTTATTCCTTTACTTCTCTGAGACTTTGGCCCTCATCCCCGTTAGCTCATGGTTCTCTTCCCTTTTCTTTAATAGGTATTGAAAACCTACTAAAATGATGAGATGAGCTCAATTCCTAATAAGATGTATATGAACAGTAGAGCTTAAAATGTAATTTCATTAAAACAGTGACAATGAAGTGAATTCTCAATTTTGAAACTTTTTATTACCAGCAAGTTTGTCAGGAGTCTATTCGGAAAAGGAGCATGGGGAAGGAGGCTTCTAGGCCTCTCTGGAATCATATTTTAAGCAGCAGAATTCTGCCTAATTGTGAGTAATGATTATCATAATAGCAAGTGAAGAAGTGACTCTACTCCCTAGAATTTAATAGCCTTTAGAGATGAGGATGGTAGACAGCTCAGGAGCTCAGTGATGCAGGAATAATAATGTTGGAAAAAGTCAATCAGCTAATAAGTAGCAAACACCTGCAAGACACACAAGAATATATTTTATATTTCTAGAGCTTCACTATTTATGAAGCAACTGCATACAAATCACATGAACTTCATAAGAGCCCTACAAAGGAGGTGGCACAT
The DNA here is from genome assembly GCF_055505025.1 of Bos grunniens. NCBI lineage: Eukaryota > Metazoa > Chordata > Mammalia > Artiodactyla > Bovidae > Bos > Bos grunniens. The sequence continues at coordinate 97,804,231 of NC_141166.1, forward strand.
ATTATGGGTTCAAATGAGCAAATGAGAACACTCAGGAACTATGTCGCTTTCCCAAGGTAACTGAGCTCTACCGCTGCCCAATGAGTCTTCATGAACCAGGTTTTAAAGAATTAAATTCCTATAACTAAAAGGTAGATCACAGAACCTGATCTGATTCAAACATAGTTGGTTCCTGGCTCTTTTCGGCTCACTCATAAATGAAGGTATGAGCCATATGTTGTAGCCACATGTTTAGTTCCCATTAATTGTTAATACAGCTTCATACATGCCTTGATATTCGATTCCTGAGCCAAACAAGGTTTGCCAAGAAGTTGAAATTAGGGACTGTCAAGATTCAGACTTACAATATGTAGTATGTAAATAATGCCCTTGTTTGGCCTATGTAAAAGTAAACAACTCTTCTTTGTGATCTGGATATCAGTCTTACTAGGAAGAAGGCTGGAGAAGGAAATGGCAACCCACTCCAGTGTTCTTGCCTGGAGAATCCCATGGATGGAGAAGCCTGGTAGGCTGCAATCCATGGGGTCGCACAGAGTCGGACATGACTGAAGCGACTTAGCAGCAGCAGCAGCAGCAGGAAGAAGGCAGTTAGAGATGTGCCTGTATTCATACTGGTAAGAAGGGCCTCGTCATTGTGATGTTAATCATTTTCAGCTCTTAGCCATTGACAGACGTCTATCGGCCATGCATTAATCACCTGTTTAGAATAAGCACTCTGCCATTCATGTTCCTCTCCCTGGTGAAACTCACAACCTTGAGGAGAACACAAATAAACCTAACATCCCAAAATAAAAATAAAGAAACTGAGGCCCTGGGAGGCTGTATTGTGTTCATAGAGCTAGTAATTATAGAGAAATGATTAAAATACATGCTCAAAATTATGTTGTGCTATTAATCGCCCATCTCTTGCTAATTACTACAACAAAAAATCTCCCAAATTATGTTGGACCAGCTCTGATCTGAAATCCTGTATATCACATGTCAAATATATCACATATATTTATGATACACTATATCACTATACTGGGGCTTCGCATGTGGCACAGTGATAAAGAATCTGCCTGCCAACGCAGGAGACACAGAAAAGGCAGGTTTGATCCCTAGGTCAGGAAGTTCCCTGGAGTAGGAAATGGCTACCCACTCCAGGATTCCTGCCTGGGAAATCTCATGGACAGAAGAGCCTGGTGGGCTACAGTCCATGGGGCCCCAAAGAGTCGGACACAACTGAGCAACTGAATACACACACATATCACTAAATTACTACATATATATATTTTATATGGCATATTCAAATATGCCAGTATACAGCATATACTATATATGCCACTATGAATGGCATATTACTATACATACCCTATGTAGCATATACTATATGGCCATATACTACCCATGGCAACTTTCAATACAAAATGCCAGTAGTAAAGTAGCTTTATTTTAATATCCCTTCTGTGGTCTGGCAGACTGCTATGGAGCTTGGGGAAAAAAAATCAGACACTGCACAGAAGTCCAGGCTTCAGTTACAAACCAGAGAAAGGGCAATTGTATGAGAGCCAAAGCAAGCAATAATGATGTTATCGTCCATGTGATTTATTGGAAGCTCAATGGCTTCCAGTGCTCGTTATTTTCTAAAATTTGATCTCTGGAAGCTAAGGGTTGCTGCCCAGGAAAGTCACAGTCAGGCTGTCTTTTCTGAAGGAGGCTGTCCCAACTGTAGGAGAAAGTGACACGTGTGCTTGAGAGCATGAGTCAGACAGCGTGTGGCCAGGGCCTCTCCCTCTTATCACACAACCTACCTTGGCTAAATATAGGTGCCCCTAGCAAGCTGCCTATCTGATGCTCTACTCTCCCAACAGGACGGAGGTGACAGTTTAACCAACAGGGATCCTATGTACAGAGCCCCTTTTGTGCCATTCTTACAGGAAAGAGAATAGATTATTTTTCTTTTCTTTTATCCAAACACTGACTACAAGTATGTGAAAATTATGTATTCAAATGGATAAAGGTTGGAAGGAAATACATTTGGTGTTGGTGAAAAGGTTGGTGAAAAACATTTGATTCTTCAGGTTGGCATGATTTAAAGTTGTCTTATTTTGATTTTATTTTTTTCCAGCTTTGCTCAAAAGGTATATGAGATGCTTATAAGTACACACTTACAAGATTTTTTGAGACAATAATTTTTAAAAGTCTGCATGGGGGAAATTGCTATATAATATAGTAAGAATATATGTATGTGTATGTGAAAGAGAGGGGGGAGAAGAGAAAAGAAAGAAGCCAGAAAGAAAAACACCAATACAGCATACTAACGCATATATATGGAATTTAGAAAGATGGTAACAATAGCCCTGTATACGAGACAGCAAAAGAGACACTGATGTATAGAACAGTCTTTTGGACTCTGTGGTAGAGGGAGAGGGTGGGATGATTTGGGAGAATTGCATTGAAATATGTATAATATCATATATGAAACAAGTCGCCAGTCCAGGTTCGATGCACGATACTGGATGCTTGGGGCTGGTGCACTGAGACGACCCATAGGGATGGTATGGGGAGGGAGGAGGGAGGAGGGTTCAGGATGGGGAACACATGTATACCTGTGGCAGATTCATTTTGATATATGGCAAAACCAATACAATATTGTAAAGTTAAAAAATAAAATAAAATTTAAAAAAAGAAAGAAATCTATAAGAATGCAGAAGAACTGGGCTTAAAATTAGTTGCAGTAACAATCCACTGAACCCTTTAAAGTTTAAGAGATCTGGGGACTATCTCCCTTACTGCTTCTTTCATTTCCTCCAAATCTGTGTCATAACTGGCTATTGAATACACATTGAATCAAAACAAGGATTAAAAATCATAGGTTTGCTAGTATGTTTGTTTCGATTTAGTTCCCCCCTGGTAAAGATAATAAGTAGTTACTAGTTCTTAAGAATGATGATTTAACTGATATGCTAGGATGAGGGTAACATGGAGAAGAAGAGAGAAGCAGGATTTCTAGGACAACGTCTCCTGCTCTTGTTCTAAAACCAGACTCTTTAAAACCTGCTCTTCCCTCCTTTTCTCCTGAGTCCCAAAGAACCATTCTAAGGTGTTGAGATGCAGTAATGGCCTTTTTCAAAAGCACAAACCCCTTTCTGTCATCAGCATTATTTTACTGTCCTTTTTAGTGCCACCTAGATTTCTACCCCTTGCCCTGTGGCTATCACTTATGGAGTGTGCCGGTCTCTCCAATGAGGGCCTTTAGCATAAGGATAGTTAGTCTCATGATCTTTTTCTACACATCAAGTTCATTACTACCCACTGATGTTTTTCTTAACTGGTCCCTTCCCACAGCTTCCTACTATCCTCACCTTGTAGTCTTCACCCCCAAACATCTTAACCTGACATTGCTTACCATCTAACTGTATCTCACTTCCACCTGTACCATGATTTGACTTAACCTCTGTACTTCAGTGACCCTTAATGCTCTTGTTGTTACTAAAACACTCCTTACTATGTGCTGTTCACTAACTAGAGCCTTGAGAATCTGTTTCACCTTGTCAGTGAAATTCAAAGCTTCAGGAAGAAACTCTGTCATTTACTTCATTTTGTATCCCCTTAGCACAGAGCACCAGTGGTGAAGAATCCGCCTGCCATTGCAGGAGATGGGGGTTTGATCCATACGTTGGGAAGATCCCCTGGAGGAGGAAATGGAAATGCACTCCAGTGTTCTTGCCTGGGAAATCCCATGGACAGAAGGAACCTGGAGGGCTCCATCCATGGGATCTCAAAAGAGTCAGACACGACTGAGTGACTAAACAACAGAACTGAGCACAGGGCAGGGCACTCAAAAGATTCACGTTTATGCAATATGGTTTTGAAGACAAGTTTCTCTTATTTTTGAAAATTGACACTATTTTTTTAAAAAAATGAATGACAGATACCTATTCAAATTAGGTTGTGAGAAGTCACTTTACAAATTAGTAATAATGACTTAATAGTAACTTCCTAAATTTTCATTTTGGATATATAGAGTATGTTAGTGTCTTGTTTAAGGTAAATATGTCCTCTTCTAACACTATGATCTATTCATTAAGTCATGTTTATTCACTAATTCATATTTCTGTTGTTGTTTGTCATGCATTTTAATGTTTTGATTTTCAATAGATGAAAATCTCCTTGCTTCATTCATAAGAAAGTTTTCTGCCCATAAGTAAAATGCAATTTCATTTTTGCCTAGAATTTTTGCCTATAAAATATGCTTCAAATAAAATACATTTTTGACAGTCATTTCACATTTCCATATTAAACCCTTTCTTTATAAAAAGATAATCCTTGCAGTTCCTACTCGTATTGAAGCTTGGTTTAGCCAGCAATAATCAATACACCCACACAAGATTTACTAAGATAGAGTCCTGCCTACTGGAAATGCAAGCCAATTCTCCTTAGAGAGGTCTGTCCTGTGGCCTGCAGCTAGAGGGAAGATGAAACTCCAAAAAGGAACCTATTTTAAGAGTGCACTTCCTGAATCTGCATTTAGAGAAAAATGACTCAAGGACACATTTGCTGCCAGCATTTAGTTTTTTAGAGTACAGTAAGAATTACAGCGTGCTCCTCCAGCGCTGCTGCGTCGTCATGATGTTAGTCGATTGTTTAATTTAATGCTTTGCTTTTCCTGCAGTATTCTGGCAAGCCCCTCTATAAAGCAATTAAAATGGGTCTATTCTCTTAGCCTAGAGCTGGGACTGTCAACCAATAATTTAATTCCTTCCTACACACTAAAGAGAGTTTTCTTTTGGCACATGTGAAAAGCAAAAGATAGCACCATGCATTTGCCACAAACCAGTCTAATTCACTGAGGGAAAAGAAGAACCTTTCTAGATCCTTAGTTTCTATCTGCCCTGTTCTTCCAATCCTAGTAAGGTCCAAAACCACAACTAATGAACTGCTGGAGGAGGAGCTCGAAGAGAGAAAATAGACTGATTCCAGAGCTTTCCATACTTCAGGCTTCTAGATGTGTGTATCAGGCTGAAAGAAAAAGAAACTGAACAGTGAGATGAAGCTCAATCTCCTTAGTTTTACATTGGATTAATATTTCAGTTGGTGAAATGAGATAGCTTTTGTGATTTCAGTGACTGGAAAAGCTACGAGATCTCCCTAAGAAACCAAACAAGGGCAGAGGGGGAGAAAATCTCAGAAGATGGATTTTAATAGGTTGTTTCCTGCTTTTTCTTCTATAAATGTACACAAAGCAATGTTGCGTGTTGCTTCTGAATTGTGCGTGCGTGTACACGTTCATGCACATTTGTGTGTTTGTGTGTGTTAGAGGGCAGTGTGCCATTTCACTAAAAAGCTGTATCTGAAAGCTGGAAATACACAGCAGAATTTGTTTAAAAGGTGCAAGATAGACCATAACAAAACAAAGGGTAAATGTGGCCAAAAGATGACTATAGAGTTTTTGATGTTTTTAGTTATCACACTCTCCTCACAATTGGGGTGATAAGGAGAGAAATGATCAGAAGGTATAAAACACACTTCCGCTACTGACTTGAAGAGAAAAAAACAGGTAAGAAATGACTAATTAATGTAAAACTGAGAAATGGTAAAACAAATCAATGACTTTGTCTCCTAAATACAGCCAAAGACCTAGAAATATTTATGGGAGAAAGGAATTGGTAAATGTAGAAATTTGAACCTGTGTACACTTCTTGGTACAGACCTCATCCAAGGCCCAGTTTAACCATCGTAAAATAATTCATCAAATTCTTACAGTGATATTGCAGTGAGTACTCTTGTCCCATAAAATAGCTTTCTTTTGGGCTGTTCTGGGTGAACCATTCAGAGCAGAGTTTCCTAAGAAGAGAACAGTTTTAGGTCAAGGCTCAGAAAATTGGGGAAAAGTAGCAATATTTAGAAGCTCTGTTTTGTTGTTTGCTTTCAGAAGGAAGGGAGCATTTTAGAATCTCCTCTATGTTTAAAAAAAAAAATCTATATTTTTCTACACTAAAATACCTTCTAAATTGGCCCCACTTCTAAAACATTTGTGTATGGATATGTGTGAGAAGGAGCTATAGAGAGAGAAGCAGAGTATTCACAAAGGGCTTTACTACTTGCCTTCTCATTTGTTCCTTAAACCCATCCCTCAAGACAGGTACTGTCACCATCCCAGCTTCACCGAAAGAGAAGCTGAGACTTAGAGAGGAGGCTGAGGTCTCAGATGGCAGTTGGTAAGGTGGTTGGCACAGTTCATTCTATTCCACATCTGTTTGCTCACTGCTTGTCATAACCTGGGCAGCTGGGACCTTTTATCTTCCATGTACATCACCTTACCTGATCCTTAAAACAGCCATACCAGATTGATAAAGTGATACAGATGAGCAAACAAAGCACATAGAAAGGTAACTTGCCCAGGGACTCACAGCTCATGCATGGCAAGGTTGGGATCCAACCCTTAGTCTTCCTCACTCAGCAGTAATTCTATACCCCAGGCTGGCTCTCACATAGACACCTGCTCTGCCCTCATGGCAACCATCCTATCTCCACCTCTCCCGAGATTGTCCAGGTCTCTCTCAATAAGGGATCTCTCCCTTGCTGAGCCTCACCAAAATGGTGCCTATTATGCTCCATGTAGTGATTGTGTGTGTATGCATTTGTGTGTTTTATATGTGTGTGTTTATTCTAACCAATCCTCACAGTCACACTATGAAAGACATACTTTCGTATGTGATTTACAGGTCAGAAAAGTGAGACTCTGAAAGAATAAATGATAAATCTGCTGTCCCAGCAAACTAAGAGCAGATTCGCAGTTCAAAAGAAAGTTTTCTGTCCAATTCTAATACTCTTTCCATTGGATACAGCTCGTCTCTCCTTTGTTTCCCTATAATCATATGACTTGAGCAGAAATTAAAACAGCTGTCTTCCTTATACTCGGGAGGGAGTGGGGAATAGAGTCAGAGGTATTTGAGGTAGTTTTGCACATCAGTTATCTTGTCAGGGAGAAAATTTATAGGAAATCACCTTCTATTCAGCATTAAGCAAAGATGATTCTTTAAAACTGCCCAACAACCACAGCTTAGCAGTGAACAAATATCTCTGAGCTCCTTTCTACTCTGCCATCTCACATCTGAGCATAGATCCTGCCTTCAAGGCAAATAGAACAAAATGTTCCTTGGAAATAGAGTGAACTACTCAGGCAAGGATGAGAAAGGCTGAGCCTGGCCTGAGAGAGGGCACAAGTGTTTGAGCTGCAAACTGAAGGGAGTTAAAGACATAGGGGGAGGGGGTAAAAAGAGTGATCCATTGAGAAACAGGGAAATCTGACCTGAGACTGGGGAGAGCAGAGAGGGTGGATATGAGACCATAGAAATAAGCATGAGTCCAGACCAAGTAGGACCTTGTTAAAGTGCTTCAAGGACCAATGGGAAAATACCCAAAGACTTAAAACCCAAAACAGCAATTTAATTTACCTTTTCTCAGATGTCTTCTGACCCAGAGGGAAGCACTAATGGGTGAATGAGGCTAAAATTGCATAGAGCATTACAGAATATTAACATTAGATAAAACTTCCTTCAAAAGATCTCTAATCCCACCCCTTACATTACAGAGAAGGCTGAGGAGGGAATGACTTGCCCAAGGTCCCAGGACCCTCCAGGAGAGACAGAACTACCTCCACAGTGCTCTAACCTCAACCTAGAACTATTTCTGTCACATCACGCCACATCTTGCTTTCCCCCCTCCCATCCATCCCCACTCTGACAGCTGCCTGCTCAATAGACTATTGTCAAAGTGGTGAATGCTGTGGCTGGTGGCTTCTATTTCTAAGCTTGAGTCCAGTAGCTTTGACAGGTAGACGGTTGCCTCAGGACTACAGATTCAGCCTTTGGAGTGTGACTAAAATCTTCTCAGTGATCACAGGTGATTCTGATTAAATGTCAGGGCTGGGCTTCCCTGGTGGCTCAGACGGTAAAGAAACTGCCCGCAATGTGGGAGACCTGGGTTCTATCCCTGGGTTGTGAAGATCCCCTGGAAGAGGGCATGGCAAAGCACTCCAATATTCTTGCTTAGAGAAACCCATAGACAGAGGAGCCTGGTGGGCTACAGATCATGGGGTCACAAAGAGTTGGACACAACTAAGTGACTAAGCACAGCACAGTCTACTCTTGAAAGAACAAAACCTAAAAGTAAAAGTTTTATAGAACAACTATACCCCCTTATCAGTGAGAAGAATAGAAGAAGCCAAATAATTCCAAGGTCTTACAGAAAAGAATATAATTCTGGACCGAGCTCCTCAGATAGATGCTCTATTCTCTCTGTGATCCTCCTGAAGATACCAGAGCTTGGGGAGGGAAGGCCCCAGAACGCTCACACTGAGGCAGTAGTTGAATTGCAAATAGAAGCTGAGAGAATATTCTCCTCAACCTTCTGTTCAAACCTGCGAACACTGAGACTTGACCCACATAGTCCATTTTGACTGTTTTGGAATAAAAATGAAAAATTCATAGACATGAGGGAATATTATCATCCTCTCAATCATCTGATTTGAAACCTTCTTTATTCGATAGGATACATTCAAAGCAGTTTAGTGGCTGAGCCGTCAGCACACACAAGGCAAGAAGGCAAAACACATCACTTTCTGAGTCTCTTGGTAAATGACGAGTCCTCGATGGATTTGGATTAAAGGACTGCCTGGGAAAAGGGCAGTGCACCCAGTCAAAATGTGTGCATGTGTTTTGTGGATAATCATATGACCTTGCCGTTTTTGTTTTTTCCTTTTACCATGGAGTTTACAAAGTATTTTTATCTCCATTGTCTCATCAAATTTTTACAGACAGTCTGTGATGAAGGCACTGTGATTTCATCCTGAAAATGAGGAAACTGAGATTCTGAAAAGTTCTGACTTGCCCATAGTCATGCAGTCAGGATCAGAAAGGTCTAAATCTTGAGTTCCTTGTCATCTTCCTCAAGTTCAGGGTGTGTCTGTCTCACCAGAGTAGTGTATCCACATGGGCAGGACAGTGGAGTCCCCACATTAGTCTCCATTTGTTTTTAGTACTTGAATTGACTACAGTAATCTTTGGGTTAGTTTGTAAGTATAGCACAAGGTCTGTAGACTCTAAATACCTCACTTGTGCCATGCATGGGCATATAGGATACAAATATGATTTCTTAACCTCAAAAAAGCTTTTAAACTCAGAAGTATCTTGTATTAACTTAGACTTTACCTGAGCTGCAACTCTTCCTTCCAATATAGCAGAAAGGTTTCCACTGGGCAAATTGGAGGAAAGGAAATTTGCTTCAGTTGGGTCAGTGTTGGATAACATATAAATAGTTTCACCACCTATGGGAAGTCGATGACAGTCAGTGGGTAAGAATTTTGTAAGAGTTAATAAGACCAAAAGACTTTCCAGTTTGACACACTGTGCTTTTCAACAAAACAAGCATGCTGGGTTTTCTAGACACCTGGAAACATGTTTAACCTGTTTAGTGATGCAGAAAACCAGGTAGCTTTATATGTAGAGTGGCCAAGCATCTCAGCCACCCGAACCAAGACACACTACAAAGCTTGGTATTTGAAACCCCCCACATCGCCTTCTGTGTCCCTCTTCCCATCTTTAATGTCACCCTCTTTTCCAGGCACCGTATGACCTGTAAACATAATCTTCCACAGGATCACCCTCAATGTAATTCCCCAAATGCGTCTAAAATATACATTTGTTCATAACTGGCAGAGGTGCCATCTCCTGGGATAGAAATCTACATATTCATCTAGTGAAATTCTTCATGATCAGTCCTGATGGGGAAATTAAAGCATCACGTAAGTAAGGTTGAGAGGTGAGGAGGGACAGATTATTTGGTGAAGAGTGCTGCCTTTCCCAAACCTCTCAAATTTCTGAGGGTTCTGTCAACCTCTAATTTCAGAGTGGCTCACATTACCTCCTAGAACTTTCTTCTGAAAGAGACCAAAACTCTATTGAATTATACTATGAAAAGATCCATCGACTTTAGCCTGCTTGCCTAATTCTCCCCAATGTATTTTCATTTGTAACTAGATGTTTCTGAAGTCAACCGCATTTTAATGATAAGACAACTTTGGGACTTCACAACTAAGGCTTGTTGATTCACATAGCTCAGGCAGAATTCATGCAGCTGACCCTTCCTTTTTAGAACTGATTTATTTTTTTCAGGGGCAAATGTTGTGAAGAATATTTAGGTGTGAAATGAGTATTTCCCATTCATTTACACTATAAAATTAGAGATGAGGGAGTCACAGAAGGTCATTGATGTTTTCTATACTCTTCTTTCATTCAGGCTAATCAACTCCTCTTCGCTTTACTTTCTCTTACCCAGCTTAGAGCCTAAGGTGGGCTATTTAACCAGACTACACTAGTACCTTCAAAATCTTCCACCGCTTTTGTTTCTACCTCACTTTCTCTGATGATCCCCAGATCTGGATTAAACCATCTGTTCACATTTCCATACACAGCCTTCCTAATGAATGGTGCTGGGTAGGTCATTTAACTTCTCAAGCTTCAGTCTGCTCTATTTGAAGAACAACATAATAGTATGCATTTTAAGCAGTTGTTAAAAAGATTGAATTTATGTACATAATAGTATTTTACCATGCAAATGGTATTTTACCATGCAGTAAAGTGCCATGCAAATGTGTTTTTTCTATGGTTTTTACTCATATATTGTTTTGTTTGTGGACTAAGCACAGTGCCATTATGCTGTCTCACAGAAATGCCTGCTTCCACAAAATGCCACATCTACTGCCAGCTGCTTTTATTCTTGTGGACTTACAACTTCCTGAATAGCTATTACAGGAACCAAACTGGACCAGAGCTTGAATCCCAACTCCACCATTGACTGGCAGTATAATCATGGCATAGTCTCCCCATGATTTCAATTATTCTTCTATAAAGAGGGAAGAAGAAATGCTGTTGGTTTGAGGTTTAAAATGAAATAATGCAGAAGGCTGATAATATTTATTTATGATCATCATAATTTAATTATTACATTACAGAGAGTGTCTGAGTTAGAAAAATGGCAAATACTCTTTGTGAGTGTCCACTGGGTACCATCATGTGAAGAGTTACCCAGGCAGGAGATGGAAGACTGCCAGCAGTGAGGCTTGATGCACTTCAGGGTATGGAGAAAACCCAAGACCAATTACAACCCACCTGAATACCAACTCCCACTATAGTCATGTTCTCATTTCCATGCCAGCAAAATGATTTCAACTGTGGCTACCCTGGAGCACAAAGAATCTCAGCAAGGACCCCTTAAATAGATACGGAAGCTATCTATTTAAGAGTTTAAGTAGTGTATAATACATATCATATATATCCATAAATACATTCACATGCAGTGGGAAAGAATATTTTCTTTGGCACTTGGCAGAAGGCCAGTTGAGAAGGCAATCATAAATGGCTTTGTAGCATTAAGTGAATTAATGTTAATTAAGTAACATTAAGTAAGAGAATAGGAATGTTCTCTTGTGGTCTATAACCTAATTGGGAAAGCAGTAGCTACCATTTGGTGAATTCCTCAGCCCAGAAACTGTGCTAGATATTTTATTTACATGCATTCTCACTAAGCTGTAAATCTCTTTTCAATAAGGCATGTTACCTCATTTTACATATGAGGAAACTGAGGCACAGAAGGATTAAGTAAAGAATCTAGACGACAATTTGAAAAATTTTTGGTGGTGAGCTTCAAAATAGTGTCTTAACCACCTATAAAGCCAGTGTCCTTTCCACTACAGGGTGATGTCTTCACAGGAAGTTCTCATGTCTTGCATGGTTAGGCCTCTTAGCAACAATTGTCACTGGGTCTGTCAACATGCAGGAAGCAACAGGTTAGACCCCTCAGTTGAGAAGATCCCCTGGAAGAGCAAATGGCTACCCACTTGAGTATTCTTGCCTGAGAAATCCCATGGACATAGGAGCCTGGTGGGCTACAGTCCATGGGGTTGCCAAAAAGACAGAAATAACTTGGCAAGTAAACAAAAACAAATATCCTTCCTCTGCTCTTTATTTTATTTATAACTCTCTCCAACAAAAGTGCACAAGAAAATCATCATATAGATAGATGGATAGATAGATAGACGATGTGTGCATGCTAAGTCACTTCAGTCATGTCGGACTTTTTGCAACCCTATGGACACAGGCCAGCCATGCTCCTCTGTCTGTGGAATTCTCCAGGCAAGAATACTGGAGTGGGTTGTCATGCCTTTCTCCAAGATAGATGATAGATAAACAAAGAAATAGATGATAGACGGATTGATGGATAGATAGGTAAGTAACTAGATGATTGATAGATAACTTGAGTGTATGTGTATTTACACACAATTGCACCTTGTGGGTTTTTCTTAGAGGACTTACAACAAGAATTTTCTCATAGTTCTAGAGTCTGGAATGGCACCAGCAGGTTGGGTTTCTGTGAGGCCTCTTTCCTCAACTTATAGACAGTCATCTCTCTCCGTGTCCTCAGAGAGAGAGAGAGAGAGAGAACTCCATTTCTGCTGTCTCTTCCTCTTACACCTTGTGGATCTTGTTGGCACACTTTTTGTGCTCTGCTTATATTCTGGCCCAGGTGTGCAGAGCAACTTGTTCACAATAACCTCCCAACCACCAGTATCATCATGTGCTTTGTGGATGAGGTGTGGTCCACTCTCCTGAGGTCTGTACATAGCGTCCTCAACCGCTCTCCTCCCCACCTCATCAAGGAGATTCTACTGGTGGATGACTTCAGCACCAAAGGTAAGAAAACTACTCCCTGGAAAATCAAAGTTTGATGCGAGGCAATAACAATTCGGATACAAAAATTACAGGATAATTTGATAAAGAATGAATGATTTATAAATGCCCAATCATTGTTTGATACTGTGGCTTAGAGGCATAAGTCCAAGCATCTGTGAATTACAGAAAGTCATCTCAACCACCCATGGCCTTGTCCAGCTAGTCACCGCAGACTCTCCTTCAGCTGTGACTTCTCTGTTGTGTAGGAGTGATTTTCTAATTACAGGTCTTTGGAGATGGGTACTTTGAGGTCCTGGAGACCAGAAGATGTTCTCTACAATTGCATAAATGCCTTTTTATGAAATCTAACAAGCAAAGATGCCACAATTAACAGAGTTAGTTATAGAAGACAATGAAATGTAAGCCCTACGGCTTCTGCTTTATTATATGTTCAGCTAAGAGTTGAGAAGACAAGTTGCCAATGGGACCAGAAAAATGAGGTTCCAACAGAGTTCAAAGGCAGAATTCACCAGTGTCTTTACTTTTTTGTTTTGATTACAGTGAAGAATCTCTCTCTTTGGACTGTAAAAAACTGGGTATGTAAGTGGTCCCATGACTGCCAAAGGTCCTAGACCACATTACAAAAATCCCCAAATGCAACCCACTTCAGAAAAACTTAAAAAGTAGCAAAGAGACAGCAACCTTAATAGAACACTTTAGCCTTGGTCATGACAACAAGGACATGAGCCAGTTCTCACTTCTCTCTCTTAGAGTGCCTACCAGGGTCACACTGAGCTCCAGGAGCAGGGAGATATATAAGGAAAACTGGTTGAAAACGTTGAGAAGTAGTCTTGAAAGCATCAACAGAAATAGAATCTAGTTACCAAGCAGATAACAGTCCCTTTAGGAATGGCCTATTCAGATTTTGTGGCCCTGAAGGATCTATGCTGCTGCTATTGCTGCTAAGTCACTTCAGTTGTGTCCGACTCTGTGCGATCCCATAGACGGCAGCCCACCAGGCTCCCCCATCCCTGGGATTCTCCAGGCAAGAACTCTGGAGTGAGTGAAGGATCTATGAAGTCCTCTTTAAGAGAAAGATGACACGATTGGTAGGAAAGCGAGCAGCAGAAGTATTCACAGAAGCCATTCCTACCTGGGATATGTCAATACCTTAATCATACATAGAAGTAACTGTAAGCTACATAAATATACCACCCCCCCACAAAGAGCAAGAAAGCAGAGGTGTGATGGAGAGAGTGTCATAGTAGGAAGTGGCAATGGTCTTAGCCAATTGCAGTTGCAATATCTTTCTTTTGCAAATTTTTCAATTTGCATACAATGCATGGCCTCTCTCCTAGGTCTTAGAAGAGGCCTTTACAAGGGGAAAAGTTTGTGCAGAAACCGAGCTTCATTTATTTCAAGGTAAATTTGTACCTGTCCTGACAAATGCTCAGAAAAAGTGAGCCCTTCTCTTGATAACTCATCTACACTGAAAGGTGGATTTGAGTTTTAGGAAAACAGAAACTTAGAGTATTGAACCCAAAAATCCATTTAAGAAAATGACATCATGGCTCAAAGGATAAAATATAGTGACTATGGTAAATATCATAGTTTTGGGTATTTGATCTGATCTTATTTGATCCAGATATTATTTTTAAAGTATTTCCTTGTCTAATTTCTCCCTGATATAGACTACCTAAAAGATAACTTGGATAAATACATGTCTCAGTTTCCAAAAGTTCGGATTCTTCGCCTCAAAGAGAGACATGGCTTAATAAGAGCCAGGCTGGCAGGGGCACAAAAGGCAACAGGTAAGAAGCTGCTAATTTTTTGTTTTTGCTACATCTTTATTTTAGTTTAATCTTTTCCAAATACATATCAAATTTGAAATAATACTACAATGAGCACTCCTATGTCCATCATTTCATTCCACCAGTTTCTAACTTTTTGCAATATGAATCCCACTAAACTGTTTCAATGACACACTGAGGGGTCACAACTCTGAAAAACTCCAGCTAGGTACATTTTAATTACTTGCCACTATTCAGTAGAGGGTATATTCCCAAACCATCACAGAAGGACATTCTTTTTCCTAATTAACATTGTTGTGGACCCCTTTATGAATGATAATAAAAATCAATTACCTAAAAACAAAATGGGAAAAATATATAACTATATACACAATTATATATACATATATCTAGATATATACATAATTACATATATGTGGGTATATGTCTATTTGAACACTCATATATATGAACTAGACAACAAATTAACAATTACTCTGGCAAGCTGCTGTGAAGTTTCAAAACATGTGTTCTCAATTTCTGTCCCTGTCTCCCTATGGGTGGCAGTGTCTATGACCCACACTTAGAGCAGCAATAATGGAGGGCTGATTTCTGAGTTTGGAAAGAAGCAGAAAGATCTATTTGAATGGAGTTAGAAATAGACTCATCTAAGGATAAATTCAGTGGCCTTAAAGTGCACCTGACCCTGTGGGGAGTTTAAGGAAATTCAGGGTCCTGCACCAGCTTTAGTTCAGTTCAGTTCAGTTGCTCAGTTGTGTCCAACTCTTTGCGACCCCATGAACTACAGCACGCCAGGCCTCCCTGTCCATCACCAACTCCCAGAGTTCAATTAAACTCATGTCCATCGAGTCGGTGATGCCATCCAACCATCTTACGCTCTCTCATCCCCTTCTCCTCCTGCCCTCAATCTTTCCCAGCACCAGGGGCTTTGCAAATGAGTCAGCTCTTTGTATCAGGTGGCCAAAGTATTGGAGTTTCAGCTTCAACATCTGTCCTTCCAATGAGCACTCAGGACTGATCTCCTTTAGGATGGACTGGTTGGATCTCCTTGCAGCCCAAGGGACTCTCAAGAGTCTTCTCCAACACCACAGTTCAAAAACATCAATTCTTCAGCACTCAGCTTTCTTTATAGTCCAACTCTTACATCCATACATGACTACTGGAAAAACCATAGCCTTGTCTAGACAGACCTTTGCTGACAAAGTAATGTCTCTGCTTTTTAATATGCTGTCTAGGCTGGTCATAACTTTCCTTCCAAGCAGTAAGCGTCTTTTAATTTCATGGCTGCAATCACCATCTGCATGCAGTCATTTTGGAGCCCCCAAAAATAAAGTTAGCCACTGTTTCCATTCTTTCCCCATCTATTTGCCATGAAGTGATGGGATCAGATGCCATGATCTTCGTTTTCTGAAAGTTGAGCTTTAAGCCAACTTTTTCACTCTCCTCTTTCATTTTCATCAAGAGGCTCTTTAGTTCTTCTTCACTTTCTGCCATAAGGGTGGTGTTATCTGCATATCTGAGGTTATTGATATTTCTCCCGGCAATCTTGATTCCAGCTTGTGCTTCTTCCAGCCCAGCATTTCTCATGATGTACTCTGCATATAAGTTAAATAAGCAGGGTGACAATATACAGCCTTAACGTACTCCTTTTCCTATTTTGAACCAGTTTGTTGTTCCATGTCCAGTTCTAACTGTTGCTTCCTGACCTGCATACAGGTTTCTCAAGAGGCAGGCAGATAGTATTCCCATCTCTTTCAGAATTTTCCACAGTTTATTGTGATCCACACAGTCAAAGGCTTTGGCATAGTCAATAAAGCAGAAATATACATTTTTCTGAAACTCTCTTGCTTTATCGATGATCCAACAGATGTTGGCAATTTGATCTCTGGTTCCTCTGCCTTTTCTAAAACCAGCTTGAACATCTGGAAGTTCATGGTTCATGTATTGCTGAAGCCTGGCTTGGAGAATTTTGAGCATTACTTTACTAGCATCTGAGATGAGTACAATTGTGTGGTAGTTTGAGTATTCTTTGGCATTGCCTTTCTTTGGGATTGGAATGAAAACTGACCATTTCCAGTCCTGTGGCCACTGCTGAGTTTTCCAAATTTGCTGACATATTGAGTGCAGCACTTTCACAGCATCATCTTTTAGGATCTGCAATAGCTCAACTGGAATTCCATTACCTCCACTAGCTTTGTTCGTGGTGATGCTTCCTAAGGCCCACTTGGCTTCACATTCCATGATGTCTGGCTCTAGGTGAGTGATCACACCATCGTGGTTATCTGGGTCATGAAGATCTTTTTTGTACAGTTCTTCTGTGTATTCTTGCCACCTCGTCTTAATATCGTCTGCTTCTGTTAGGTCCATACCATTTCTGTCCTTTATTGAGCCCATCTTTGCAAGAAATGTTCCCTTGGTATCTCTAATTTTCTTGAAGAGTTCTCTAGTCTTTCCCATTCTATTGTTTTCCTCTATTTCTTTGCATTGATAGCTGAGGAAGGCTTTCTTATGTCTCCTGGCTATTCCTTGGAACTCTGCATTCAAATTGGTATATCTTTCCTTTTCTCCTTTCCTTTTTGCTTCTCTTCTTTTCTCAACTATTTTTAAGGCCTCCTCAGACAACCATTTTGCCTTTTTGCATTTCTTTTTCTTGGGGATGGTCTTCATCCCTATCTCTCATGCAATGTTAGCCAAGACTGTAATTCAGGGACTGTTCAGGGCCCTCATTGAGCAGGGCTGACCAGCCTAGTGAGTCCTCCCAAACTCCCCCAGAGCACTCCCCAGCCCTCACAGGTAGAGTACAGGCAGCAGATGGCTCTGGGTCTGAAGAGTCTCTGTAATCAGAGATCTACATTGATGCCACTGCAGAATCTTTTCTAGAATGCATAACCAAACAAAAAGATCAAAGATAAGAATCTGAATCCAGAATCTCATAGGCCTTGAGCTACTCATTTATCCTTTAGGATTCAGGGAAAAAAGAAGAGGAACCACAGGCAAAGTTGAAATTAGCTAGTCGAGGACATGGGAGAAGGCAATGGCACCCCACTCCAGTACTCTTGCCTGGAAAATCCCATGGGCGGACGAGCCTGGTAGGCTGCAGTCCATGGGGTCGCAAAGAGCTGGACACAACTGACTGACTTCACTTTCACTTTTTACTTTCATGCATTGGTGAAGGAAATGGCAACCCACTCCAGTGTTCTTGCCTGGAGAATCCCAGGGACAGGGGAGCCTGGTGGGCTGCCGTCTATAGGATGGCACAGAGTCAGACATGACTGAAGCGACTTAGCAGCAGTAGCAGTAGCAGTAGCAGTAGCAGCAGTCAAGAACATGCAGAAGCTGAAGTCGAGTTGGCCTCGTTTTGGTCTCAGAGAGTCTTTTAGAGTCTTCCACAAAGAAATAAGGGCAAATCTGTAACTCTTTAACTTCAAGCAATTTCCCTCCACATTCAGGCTCCAGGGCATGATAGATTCTTTCTCTCCATCTCATTCAGTCATCAATTGTTTACTGAGAATGAGGAATTAGGTCAAGCAGGATTTCAAAAATTAAAAGACAGGCCTTGGTCAGTGGGTCTCAAGGGAAAGTCTTTTACATAAAGGCAACAGAAGTAAAAAGAAAAGGGGTAATTTGGATACAAAAAACAAGCCAGATATCATGATAGTGTTGAACACACCAAGCCAGTTATAACCCTGACAAGAGCAGCCTGCAGGTGGGCAGGTTTGATAGTGCTCTGATTCTGGAGGGTCAGAGTAGAGATCAGATTCTCATTTCCTATATAACACGGCAGTTAGCAAAATAGCTGTAATGCTGTGAGCATTCCAAAGAGTCAGTTGGCTAATTTTAAATATGTGGACAACAAGTGACATCTAACTTCCAATGCCAATGCTGACATTCCCTGAAGAGCAACAGTCCTTTTATAAATTTCTACAACTTGTTTCTTCTGCAGGTCAAACAGGTAGCTTCCTTAGTATCACTTATAAATCATTCTTTAAAATTAAGTGAGCAGCAGGTCCACATTCATCAAGGAACTCTAAACACAGCACTATCACCAACCAGTGCTAGCAGCAGTATCCTAAGCTGGTCAGCTAAATCTAAGGGGGGTCAATGCTCAACAAGGAGCCAAAGCTATTTGGCACATTGAGCATGTCTGAGTTGGCACAAAAAATTGAAAACTAAGTAAGTTACAACCAAACCCATCGGCAAACAATCCAGTATGTCTGGAATCTACTCTCAGAACAACCTTCCAGGTAGTTATCAATATGGAGTTAGTTATTTTGAGCTCTAGCCTGAACAACGGTTGAAAACCAGTCATCGTAATAGCTATCTATTAGGAATCGAGGTTATTAGGTATACTTTGAAATATCTCCATAATGTAAAGCTCAAAGAGATTAAGTAATTTATCCAATGTGGCCAAGAAAAGTAGAGCTACGATGAAGACAGTTCTGGGGAAATTCAATCCTATGCCATTTCACCATGCCCACAAGTGGGGAAATAAATGCACGTTTGAGGATCCATCTTGCTGCCACTAGGGAAAGGCAATCTAGTAGAGACTAGACTCTTTAAACACCTCGACTGAATGGACCAGGATAGGAGTGGTGAGAAAGAAGACCATCTTTTATACATTCTATACAGCTAGACCATTTGTGTTTAGTTGCTCAATCATGTTTGACTCTTTGCGACCCCACGGACTGTAGCCCCTGCCAGGCTCCTCTGTCCATGGGGATTCTCCAGGCAAGAATACAAGGGTGGGTTGCCATGCGCTCCTCCAGGGGATCTTCTCAACCCAGGGATCAAACCCAGGTCTCCTGCATTGCAGGCAGATTCTTTACTATCTGAGCCACCAAGGAAGCCCAATAGGACTAAGCAAACATACTTGTATACCTTATACACCTAGATGAACCCTAAAAGCCTTCCCAGGATAAGGAGAAGTCTATGCAAGAGGGCACCCTTAGAAAACAATAGCTTCCATTATCAAGTAATCCATAACTCCTGGAAAATAGGAACCCCCTCCCCCAATCCCAGCATGATCAGGAGATGTAACTGCACCTCCAAGAGTAGTAGATGAGGTAGGGAGGGGGCTTCTGGCTAGCACAGCCTGTTCCTATCTAAAGAGACATCTCAAGACCATTTCCCATCAAGACTTTGTCTAAGGTTAGTCCCTTCACCTTTATGCAAAAATTCCATTGTTAATCAGGTAATTAATAAGATCTATTCATTAAGAAGTAGTTTAGAGATTTCAGTGGATAATAATCTATTATTCAGGTATTTATTTGCACCTTTTTCTTTGCCTGCTGCTGTCTTCTGCTTTTACTTTAAGCTTTCCCATACTCATATCTCTGTCTCTTTCTCATTTGCAGGGGGTGGGAGGGGAGAGGCAAGAGGTTGTATGCAGATATTTTCTAGTATCAGGCTGCCACTTAGCTTTGCAAACTTGGCAAAGTTGCCTAAGTGTTTCATTCCTTGACCTATACTTTAGGTTTGTCACAAGGATAAACCTTAAATAAGACAATAAGACAATCATTCAGAATGTTCAGAACAGTATCTGGCACAGAGTAAGCATCAAATCAAAAATCAGTGATGTTATTGTAGGTTTTTCAGATGCTGAGGGGTGTAGCTAAGAGTCAGAGTGGTCAATTAAAACAATAAACCAAAGTAAAGGTAACAGTCAAGTCTTCAAGCACTTTCTGCAATCACATAAGTAAAAAGTATAGGTAGGAAGCCAGACAGAAGACAGCACTGACTCCCTCAGTGCTCCGTATTTTCCCATGGAAGAATGGGCTGGTGGATCGGAGTAGATGTGTAGATCATCTTACTGACCAAAGAGCCTGAAATAAGGTTCCTCCTGTTTTGGAGCCAGGGGGCCAGGATTAAAGAAAGGGAGAAGGGCTAGTAGTAAGAAAAAAATGTCCTGAAGATCTACCCATCACCCACAAGGTGAGAAAGAAGTCTTGGCCTGAGACAGTCTCCAGCTGGGTGAACCTGGGTCAGGAATGCAGTTCTTTATAAGTGCATGTCCAGCTAAGGGGCTGGGGGACCTGAGTCCTTGACTATATCTTCCTTCAGAGACTCTGGGGCACAAACTGTGAACCAATTCTGTGTGGAGATGGCAGCTTCCCCTCAAGAGGCCTGCCAGGTAAAGCTTTTGTAATAGCTTTGGGCCTCGGCTTCCCAGGTGGCACTAGTGGTAAAGAACCTGCCTGCCAATGCAGGAGACAATAAGAGACGTGAGTTTGGTCCCTGGGTCAGGAAGATTCCATGGAGAAGGGCATAGCAACCCACTCCAGTATTCTTGCCTGAAGAATCCATGGACAGAGGAGCCTGGTGGGCTACAGTCCATAGGATTGCACAGAGCTGGACACAACTGAAGCAATTTAGCATGCATACATGCACGACTGGGTCTGAGATTATACATAGGATTCTGGCCAAGACCCAGATTCCTCTGGTTATTATTCACACACACACACACACACACACACACACTCAATCCACTTGTACAGAATAATTTGGAACAATGTAGACCATTGCTAAAATTTTCATTGGAAATAAAGAGTGTTACTTCACACAACTAATAGAACAAAAAGAATTCATAATTATTCCTGTCCTCCAAGTTTCTTTTCTCTTCTCCTGTAACTCTTTTTTTTTTTTAATTATGATAAAATACATATATAAAATTTACTATCTGAGCCATTTTTCAAGTGTACATTTCACTGTAAAGTACTTTCACATTGTTGAGCAACCGATCTCCAGCATTTCTCTTGTGAAACTAAACTCTATACCCATTAAACAATTCCTTGTTCCCCCTCTGTAACACTTTTTAAACTACCTCCTAGTCTTACTAGTTCCCCCACTTTAATTTCTTTTCACTGTAATAATGTGGAATGATTTTTCCTCTTCATCATTTCTAAGGCTAAAGTTGGAATCTCAGATTCTTCCTTGTCTTCCACAAAACAAAGTTTCAGTCCTCCACCACCAAGAGTTAATGGGATTTACCCTCCTTAGAAAGGACAAAAGCAACTACCTTTAATACTAAATATTCCCTTCAGAGCCTTGACTCCTCATTCTAAGTGGCTTATCAATTTTTTTTTCAACCATAAATGATACTTGCCCCAAAAGACTACTAGAAACCAACTTTTTTTCATTTCACTATAGAATGAAATTAGAGAGACAAAGAAGAAATTCAGTAAGAAGAAAAGACTACTATGCTTACAACCACATTTCTGGAACAATCTCCAGAACTTATGAACACGAAATACACACACTAAGTATATTGCATTTTCAAATTGTTTTTTTCTGGCTCTCTAGGTGATGTGTTGACATTCTTAGATTCTCACGTGGAATGTAACATTGGCTGGTTGGAACCTCTCCTGGAAAGAGTTTACTTAAGCAGAAAGAAAGTAGCCTGTCCAGTAATTGAAGTCATCAATGATAAGGATATGAGGTAATATTGTCATATTCCACAGGATACTTCTAAGTGACTTTTTAACCAGTAGCAGAAGGTAGTGGTCATACTCCTAAAATGTACAACTTTGCAAATCTAAGTAATACATGGTTTATCTGTTTAAATAAATTGAAATAATTGATATATCATGAGATCAAAGCAGATCTATCCAATTGTTTATTTGATCATCACAAATTCTTAACCCTAAATGTCAATAAATACTAATACTCAGTGTCCAGGACTCTCCTCTTTCTATACAGCTGAACACCCAAATATTTATTTTTCTTAAGATTAGTTCTTCTTTTTGTGGTGTGTATATATACATATATACATACACACATATATATACATATATATATACACATGTATATTCTTAAGTAGAGTTTTTTTCCCCTCAAAATGGCCAGAATATTATTAAAAGACAAGTATGTTAAAAGCAAGCAATCCAGCACTAATGCTAATTATATCCATATCTCTCATTGAAATGTTATTAAAAGCTTTGTGGTGATCTAAAATCATCTTCGCAAGTGCTTGTTTCGTCCACATGCACAACACGTGGTGTCAGGCTGATAATGTGAATGACCTCAGGTAGCATTTTTTTTCCCTTGACTAGTTACATGACAGTGGACAACTTTCAAAGAGGCATATTTGTGTGGCCAATGAACTTTGGTTGGAGAACAATTCCTCCAGACGTTGTTGCAAAAAACAAAATTAAAGAGACTGATATAATAAGGTAAGTGTGTGAAACTTAAGACGAGGAGGGAGTCATGTATCTTCTTACAAAGGCACAGGAAGCAATTCCACAAAACAGGCATAAGCTGTCATTTACAGAACACCAAGAATTACAGTTCTAGCCGACAGATTGACCAAAAGCAAAAACCTTTCCTGGGAAATTACTCGTCCACAGCCAAAACTCACCTTTTAAGTGGGTAATTATATCTTATTCAGCCCTCAACTCAAGAAATTCACTGATACTATTTCTGTTCTCTGGGATTTGCAAACTATGAAACATAAGCCACTTAAATGTGCTGCATAAATTCTATATAAACACATATAACACTGAAGTAAACATGAGTGAAAATTAAGAATAAATAATAGTAATAGAAATATCATTCTAATTCTTTTTGAGTCTAGTCCTATACTGTCATTGGGAGGAGTGCCAAATTCTGTGAATAAAGTGAGAAACAGACACACACGCTAGATGCAAATTGAAGTTGGGGCTTTATTGCTGGGGAAACTGGATTTAAGAACAGATTTTAGACCTGAAGCTAAAGTGGGGGCTTCCTAACCCCTCCCCCAAAGTCTAGACCTGTAGGACAAGCACTCTGTCAGCCTCAGGCAGAGCAGCAGGAACCCTGGAGCTTTCCTTATTGGAGAAAGAACTTGAGCAGACTTAAGCCAGAAAGTCCCAAAAGAAAGTCCGAGCCCAGCCTGTACGTTGCAGCATCCTTTCCCTGAACTCACCCCTCCAAACAGTGCCTTATATTCTTCCAAATGTGATGTTTCACAGTTGACACTCCTAACAAGTGAAGGAAGAGTACGACCATTTATTAAGCACTGTGCAACCTCTCTATAACTCTAGGAGGGAGACTGTGGTTTTTCCATTATAGAGATAAGGAAATAGAGACCTAAGAGAGTTAAGTAATTTTCCTGGGGATATTTGTTGCTGTTGTTCAGTCGCCAAGTTATGTCCAACTCTTTGCAACCCCATGGACTGCAGTACACCAGGCTTCCCTATTCATCACTGTCTCCCAGAGTTTGCTCAAACTCATGTCCATTGAGTTGGTGATGCCATCCAACCATCTCATCCTCTGCCACCATCTTCTCCTTTTGCCTTCAATCTTTCCCAGCACTGGGGCCTTTTCCAATGAGTTGGCTCTTCACATCAGGTGGCCAAAGTATTGGAGCTTCAGCTTCAGCATCAGTCCTTCCAGTGAACATGCAGGGTTGATTTCCTTTAGGATTGACTGGTTTGATCTCCCTGCAGTCCAAGGGATATACAGCTTGCAAAAGAAGAAATTGGGATTCAAATCTGAATCTGCCTGGATATAATATACTTGCTCTGATCCTACACCTAAAGAACCTCTTTGCCTTTTTCAGACTCCAATTCTGAGAGTCAATGTAGTGATTGAGTTCAAATTTATTCAGTGTAATGTTAGAGAATGCATTCTGGATAGTCTGGAAAGGACAGTTGGGATTCAGAAAAAAAAAAAAAAAAAAAAACACATAAATCATGGGGGAAGAGAGCTAGGTGTGGGGTGAGGTTTACATTACCATTGAGATTGCTACAGAGCTTCCATACAAACCTCTTTCAGCTGGCTCCATGGCAACCACCATTGGACATGATTACTGCCTTTTCTAACTGCTGACTCAACTGTAGTTTCTCTTCCCCATGATCAATAACAGCAGTGAAGACTCCAGAGTCGGACTCCTTGGGTTTAAATCTCAACTCTACTATGTACTAGTGGTGTGAGCTTTAAAAAGTTACTTAACCTCTTTCTGTTTCTGTTTCTTCATTTTTATATTAACACTAACAGAAGTAGCTACCTCTTGGATTGTTTTGAGAATTAAATCAGATAATAGTATACATAAAGTGTTTTAAAAAGTATTTGCCAAGAACTTCCCTGATGGTCCAGTGGTTAAGCCTCTGAGCTCCCAGTGCAGGGTTCCATCCCTGGTCAGGGAACTAAGAGCCACAGCCCTGCAGCCCAGCCAAGAAGGAAAAAAAAAAAAAAAAAAAAAATATATATATATATATATAAGTGTTTGCCACATAACAAGCTGTTATAACGTTTCTATATTGTTGATGCAGTAGAATGGAGAAGAGATCTTAGAGTCAAGCCAGATCCCCTAAATTTGAACCCCAGATGTACATCCCACAGACCGGTGGGTCTGTAAACTTGGGAAATTTTCTTGCCTTTTGGGGCTGTAGTTTCTTAAGGGTACATACTCAAAGGATTTTTGTGAGGCCTGAGTTAATACATCTATAACACTTAAAACAGTGCCTGACTCATCTTTCCTAAATAGCACTAAATAACTGGTTAAAAATAACATCTTTGGAGAATTTTTGTTGAAGTGTCAAAGCCAAGGAAGAATCCTAGTTCTAGACCCTGTCTTTGCTGCCTCTAATCAAGTTCTGCCACAAGAACCAGGGAACTTGTCACTGAGGTGTTCTTTGTGACTTTATCCAAGACCTCCCTGCATGTGGTAATTATTCTAAAATGCCTCTTGTTAGGGAACACTCCCTAAAAGTTGAGCTCCCCTGACATGCAAGATTTAAAAGCCAACTTTTCTTTTTGTAGATGTCCCGTCATGGCAGGTGGATTATTTTCTATTGATAAAAATTACTTTTTTGAACTTGGAACATATGATCCTGGGCTCGATGTTTGGGGTGGAGAAAATATGGAGCTCTCTTTCAAGGTATCGCTGAGTGTTTCTCAAATTATCTTTACAATTAAGAGTCTAGCACTTTTAAATGGTTTCATTTTACTAATACAATCAGATATATGACTGCCTCTGGGAGGAAACTTCACAGAAATATTAGGGCCTCTGGATTAATGTCTTCATATCCCAGACTGAATTTGGAAGAATCAATAACCCTCATGAAATTTATTACCATTCCCTCATATTTCACAACACAGTTTCTGCATCTGAATGTGAGGGAAATAATTGTCTGCCATTTAGTGAAAAGGCTGTAGGATGAATATTTGATGCAAATAACTCATATATTTTTCTAATGTATTAGAAGTAATGAAATTATTTAGTAATAGGCCATCTTGGAGCGCACAGACAGAAGAATAAAAAGAGCCACTACAGCAGGCCACCAAAAGGCCATACTACAGCAACTTAGGGAAGCTCAGATAATGCTGGGTATTTATATAAGCATTGATTAATAGCTGAGAAATCAGTGGCGGCAGCCATAGTGCAGAGTATCCATATCACCTGCTTTCCTATGGAGTTGGGTGTATATAGTAATACGGGTGTGACTTTGAGCCCTTGATCAAGAAGGATGGTCTTTAAGTTGTGTTCCACAAGTCAGGTAGATCATCCCAAATGTGAGAAGGGGATACTGAGAAAATGGAAACATACACTCTTTTCCTTGATTCTACTAAAGCAGGAACTTGTGTTACACATTTTATACATAGGGATTCTGTGAGGATTTCTTTAGGGGGGTGGGGGGGAAAGATTTACAATTCAGGAGAGGAAAAGAGAAATATATATAATTTAATAATCCTAAAATGGTTCACAGCAATAGAATAAAATTAAATAAACCTGTTGAGTTTAATTTTCTGTTGAAAAGGGTATTAGAAGAGTATTACTCAACAGGGGGAAAAAGTCGCCAGATGGTTTTTTCGTTATTGTTAATTGCCCATGATTTGTGGACAATCATTTGATAACTGGTACTGTTCCAGGTGTGGATGTGTGGCGGTGAAATTGAGATAGTTCCCTGTTCCCGAGTGGGACACATATTCCGAAATGACAATCCCTACTCCTTCCCCAAAGACCGGATGAAGACGGTGGAGCGGAACTTGGGGCGGGTGGCTGAGGTCTGGCTCGATGAGTACAAGGAGCTCTTCTACGGCCACGGGGATCACCTCATAGATCAAGGGTTAGACGTCGGAAACCTTACCCAGCAGCGGGAACTTCGAAAGAAGCTAAAATGCAAAAGCTTCAAGTGGTACTTGGAGAATGTTTTTCCAGACTTGAAGGCTCCCATTGTGAGGGCAAGTGGTGTGGTAAGTTCAAGCAGCAACTTCAAATCTGACTTTGTGAAAATACAAGGTAAAAACCTTTTTGAAAATGTGTGGGAAAGAATGAATTATTACTTTATAAATAAGTACCAAGTATGAGTGCAGAGGAGACAAAGTGTGGTTTGTCTTGACTGCCCATATTAGGTAAAGTTGAGGAAGGCTTCCAGGAAGGCATGTTTATTGATTAATTCAGCAAACACCCACAAACTGTCATGAAACCAAGCATTATTTAAGAACTGGACTACAGGGTAATGAATAAAGTAGATTGATCCCTTCTCTGTGGAACTTAAAGCTGAGTAGGATAGAAAGATAATAAAGAAATAAGCAAATAAAGTGTAAATTTAAAAATATAGTAGCTTTTAATCAGGGAAGTGGCCACAAGTGATGAATTTTTCTTAAGAGTACTCAAATCTGTGAAGACATTGAAGGTCAGGTCTGAAAGACCAAGAGTCCACCATGCTGTAAAGAAAGAGAGCCCCAGGCAAAGGATGTCACTTATGCAAAAATTCTGACATGTGGCAGCTTGAGGCACTCAGGAACTAGAAAGAAGGATGTTGTTATCAAGGTTTGAGGAGGCGGGAGGAATGGCACCAGATGAAGGTCAAGAAGGAGAAGGAGTTGGATCCCACAGGTCCCTGTGGGCAGAGTAAGGGTTTTCTCTCTCTCATCTTTTTCTGTCTCTTCCTTTTTTCAGAATGCAATTGGAAGTTACTGAGTAGGGTTAAGCAATGGGATGACATGGTTTATTTAGAGTTTTATAGATTTCAAAGAGGGATTGAAAATAACAGAAATTGTCAGACAACAGCAGAGAAAATTCCACGGCACAAAATAACATACTAAAAAGAAAGAAGTCAAACTTGATAGGTTTGATAGAGTACAAAGCTAAGAAAAAATTAAGGAAGGAGAAAAACTCTTTTAAAAAAGCCATTTCAAACCCATTTTAAGAGTGAGACTTAATTTGAAGAGGATGGCAAGAGATGAGGATTTTTATCATATAATAAGTTTAGAGATGATTAGTCAAGCCTTGACCTAGAGGTCTTCCCTGATCATGCAAAATTTTAATCTCTTTTACTATTTTATTTCTCATGTAATTTTTACTTATAAACATTCCCAGTGCTGTTTTCTTTTTCTTCTTGCAAAATGTTCAGACTTGGCCCTCAGTAAGCCTGCTCTTTTTACACCATTTTTTTTTTTTCAGTTCTCCCTAGCAAGTGAATTGTACAAACCAATCTTTCTCTGCCTACCAAATTTCCTGATAATAAGACACTTAGGCCATTTCCCTTGATGGTATAAGGGAGATTCTGGAAAAGTGGGAAAGAGAGAAAACCAGTCTAAGAATTTGTTCTGCTTTCATAAAATTCAACTGACGCATAAGTATATGTAACCGGTTTATATATAACATAATTGCCCATTTTTGTAGGTCAAAATGCAATAACTGCTACTTCAGAGGTTCAACTTGATTATTTTATCTTAGATAATTCTTTAGGAAGAATACCCTGAGTTTATATACTGTTCAAGTAACATGCCTGTAAGATAAATTTACATTTTTTAAAACTCTATTCAGCCCACCAGGCTCTCCCATCCCTGGGATTCTTCAGGCAAGAACACTGGAGTGGGTTGCCATTTCCTTCTGCAATTTCTTAAGTAGGATAAAAGAAAAAGACATTCTCATCATAGCAATTTTTTCCTGTCCTAAAAACACAGAATCTCAGTAAGAGCATTACTGGACTTTAACCACCAGAGGGAACTAAAAAACTGTCTTTTGCCTCCTCTTTGAGGTTAGCTTGTCTAATAGTTTCCATTCAAATTTTGAAGAACTCTTCTAATGAAAGTGCTTTCTCTTGATGCCTGAGCTACAGTACAACAAAATGCAGAAATGATTTTAATAAATTCTTTCTTTCTGTTTTCCTCCTTATTTGTTGCCTTCCTTAGACAAATTTTAATAAAAATGACATTGGTTCCCTCCGAAACAAGAAGTAGGGAGCATTATTACCATTAAAAAAAGGACCTTTCTCCAGGAAATTCAGAGGAAGGTTAACTAAATCATTGTTTTGGATAGATAATCTTGTAAAGTTCCAAGAAACTGAAATCCAGAACTTTTTGTTACTTGCTCCATATCATTCCTTCTTTCAACCTACACACCTAGGAAAGTTTGACTTTTTAAAAATTGGAATAAATCTTTTCTCACTGAACCAAAAATATTTTAAAATAATAAAAGAACCTCAGCAATAATTTGAACTTATATTGGATTTAACTCAGCAAACAGCTTCTAGTCTAGTGTTTACCAATTCTGGGATAAACGGTAGAAAACTCCAACTTCCTAAATTGGAAAATGAAATAATTCAAAATGGATTATGTAAAATTTATACATACTTCCTGATTTTAAAATAAGATTGATATGGTTTACAATAAAAGCATAGATGTGTTAAGTGAGAGCCCAGTTTTCAAAACTATTCCTAATGAGAGAAAGAATATCAATTCCTTAGCACTTCATAGACCATTTCTATATGAATGAAGGAAAGCTGCTGCTGCTGCTAAGTCGCTTCAGTCATGTCCGACTCTGTATGACCCCATAGACGGCAGACCACCAGGCTCCTCTGTCCATGGGATTCTCCAGGCAAGAATAATGGAGTGGGTTGCCATTTCCTTCTCCAATGCATGCATGCATGCTAAGTCGCTTCAGTAGTGTCCGACTCTGTGCGACCCCAGAGACAGCAGCCCACCAGGCTCCTCTGTCCCTGGGATTCTCCAGGCAAGAACACTGGAGTGGGTTGCCATTTCCTTCTCCAATGAATGAAAGTGAAAAGGGAAAGTGAAGTCGCTCAGTCGTTCCCGACTCTTAGCGACCCCATGGACTACAGCCTACCAGGCTCCTCTGTCCATGGATTTTCCAGGCAAGAGTACTGGAGTGGGGTGCCATTGCCTTCTCCCATGAAGGAAAGCAGTTTCCCCAATAATTTCCAAAAGGAGGGAAGAGAAACATATCTTCAAATGAAGTGGGGGAGAGGAAGGCAAGGAATAGAAAATATTTCTCTCCTTCTCGTGCCATTTAGTTCTTGGAAGAAGGGATTGTGAGAAATAAATACAAAGCAATCAATTAACCAGGGGTTCCCAAACACTGTTCTGGGCAAAGTTATGCTGTCAAAGAGGATTCTGTGGTCACATGTATTTGGCAAACTCTTGTACCGCATTCCCTCTGCACTCAGGACCGGAGGTTTTGAGAGGTTCTGGAGTAGGGCAGCCTGGTCAGCTGTCCTGAAGCCAGAGTTTTCCAAACTCACTTGAAGATATTTTCTGCATGA
Source organism: Bos grunniens (assembly GCF_055505025.1). Taxonomy (NCBI): domain Eukaryota; kingdom Metazoa; phylum Chordata; class Mammalia; order Artiodactyla; family Bovidae; genus Bos; species Bos grunniens. The sequence goes on from NC_141166.1 coordinate 97,834,246, forward strand.
TCTACAGGTACAGGAGTTTTTGTTTGTTTTGTATTAAGATCAACTGGGACACCATTTCCTTTCTTTCAACTCCAGGCTTATTCTACCTCCACACACGACTGCTAACTCTCTTCCCTGAAGGTCATGGTGGTGGATTCCTCCTGTGGGTTCTGACTGCTCCCACTAATGATGGAGTGTGTGTGTGTGTGTGTGCATTTGTGCATGTGCTCAGTCACTCACTCATGTCTGATCCTTTGCAACCCCATGGACTGTAGCCCACCAGGCTCCTCTGTCCCTGTACTTTTCCAGGCAAGCATACTAGAATGCGTTGCCATTTCCTTCTCCAGGGGATCTTCCCAACCCAGGGACTGAACTTGCATCTCTTGCGCCTCCTGCATTGGCAGGCTGATTCTTTACCACGGTGCCACCTGGGAAGCCAATTGTCTCCTCCCAAATCTGGCACTTTAAATTGTGAATAGAGCTTCCTTTGAGGATTTCTGTTGGAGAGTCTGTTCTTCTAGAATTGTTTTGCATGCGGGTCACCCCAGAAACAACAAAACTGGTAGATTTTAATGTTTGTATGTTTGTTTTTTTCAGTGCTTTGAGGGTTCTGTCAGGGTTCCTAGTCAATGCAAGTGGTGTGCGCATCTCACACTCAAATGAAGGTTGATGTACGGTTTCAGATTCCCTTGGGAGAAGCTTCCTCTTTGTCTCCCAGTGCTAATGAATAAGTTGTTTTTCCCTGTACACCATTCCACCCAGGGCCTAACGTTTTAGCTTTCCATCATGTGTGGAAGACCTCAACTCTAGGTTTTTTCATATTCAGTATCAGTCCCCTGCTTACCAGTATTTGCCATTTTACCTCTCGTTTTTAGGTTTTGTTCTTCACTTTATGGAAGTGCCCCCTACTTTCTTGTAGGAAAAATTAAGCATGTAAAAGTGCAAACCAAGCCACTGAGCACTGTATTATGAAATCTGACAACTCTGTGAGCACCCCAACTTGCGTCCTACAATGCTTCTAGTTAGAGCTCTTGCTTAGTTACCCTGGAACAGGAGGGGGCACAAATGGTGCCCCTGGCCACAGAAACCACCCCACTTTCCAGCACAGGACGCTTCCCTGAGTGTAGACGGAGCTCTACACAGCTCTTCAGAAGTCTGAAAAGTTCAAATTGTGTTATACTGTTAACCCACCTTCTCTTTAGACCTGCCCAGAATGTCAGAGGGAGCAAGGGAATCAACATTTCTCTGCATTAAATGGGGACTTACAGACAGCTGCCTCCATGTTGGACCCTGCAAATCCATTAAAAACCTGGGGGCTTGCCAGAAAGTGTCTTTAAGCTTGGCTCCATACTAGCGTTCGTGACTTCCCTCTAATGAATTGTAGCTTGCCTGAGTCATTAGGAAGATTCTGACCGGGAGTCAGCTGGAATCTGCTGTTTTTGAAAGACTCAATTTATCTATGATTCAGTGCCTAAGCAGTCAGATAGCTTAGAGGGGTCAGCCAGGGAACAGAGCCCATAACCACTGCTTTGATTAAATTGCACGTATGTGCACTGACTTTTAATATATGCATCAGACAAACTTAAGACAAGAAAATAACTGCTTTTCATGCCACCTTTTGCTCTTTTCCTGTTCAGCATTCCAGGAAAGGGTTAATTAAAAGCTTCTGTGTGTTGGCTCTGTGGCTGAATCACAGGCCTAAATTGACAGATTGAAGCTGTACTTCAGCAAGATTACATTATGTCCCTGTTAGAGATAGCAACCAATAAAATCGTATAGTGCTAAGTAATGCTAAGCTATTAACTTAACTATCTTTAACCTTATTATTGTTTTATATTCTGTGTTTTCTGAATGTCTTGTTCTACTTTAAAATATTTTGTTCTTAATGCGTATTTTATGTTTTGCTTCCTAGCTTATTAATGTGGCCTTGGGTAAATGCATTTCCATCAGAAACACCACAGCCATTCTGGAAGACTGTGATGGGAGCAGCCAGGTACACTGAGCTGGGTTTTCTCTCTCAGAGTCGGTATAGCTGTTAGTGCTAGTGCGGTTGATAGGTGAAGGGTATGACACCGGCATCACTCACTTGAGATGTTCTTTTTGCCTATGGAAACAATAATTAATTTTCACATTTTTGTATCATCATAAGGTTGGTGACATTTAGGGTCCACCTCTGTATGTAAAAGACAGTGACAAAGGGAATAAAGGTGGATACTGTAGTCAACCCGCCATGGACCCACTTCTGGTTCCACCATTTGTAAAAATGCATTAACTGCAAATTCCTTAACCCTTAGGTGAATGGCAATGATAATAGTGCTGGCCCCAAAGCTGCTGTGAGGATGGAATTAGATACTACACAGGAAGCCTATAAAATAATATCGAACATTTGGTGCTCTATAAATATTCACTGCTATAGTAATAAAGACAAAAATGAGAAAAGTAACACATCACATATAAAGACAAAATGATAAAAATAAAGTCATACAAATTCTTAAATAATGAATCTAAGGGAGCACCCGTCACCCATCCTTCCCCGTCCCCTACCCAGGCACTCCTAAGGGAGTAATGCAAATAGCACAATTCATGATCCATGGTGGAAAACTCCACGGCCGAACTTCAACAAATCTGAGCACAGTATTTAGGGGAGGGAGTAGGGCCTGGGAAAACAGAGCCCTGACTCTGTAGAGCTCTGAGCAATGACACCTCCCTCTCCAACATATGCTCCTGCCCACTCTCATTCTGTTCGGACAGTTATCAACTTGGCTGCTATATTAGACTCACAGGAACATGGATTCAGGAGTCGAACTCAGCCCCCTAAAGCTGCAGATAACTCTTTGCCAGAGAAATTATTTTGTGATGGGAATCTAGGCTTGCTTTGCTTTGTGTTAGAGATATTACTTTATTTTCCACTATATCCCATGTTTACCTCTTAATTCAAAGCTGCTGCTAGGAAAATAAAAAGATATTTTTGTCATCTCTGTTGATATAATTCAGCCATGGATTGTAAACTTGAGTTAATGGAATTCTTTCTTAATTAAGAAAGAGGAGACAGAAGGGAAGAGAAAAGTGTCAAAAATTAATTGAAAGAAATAATTTTCATGCATTAAGAATTCAAGAAGAAAATCAAGTCAAAAAGTATAAGACAAAACCATAAATAGTCCAAATTATGTGAAAGCAAACTATTAAATAATATGTATCCTTCAAGACTGATCATTATAGTGACTTTTTTTGTCTGATTAATCAGTATTTTACCTGAAAACCCAAGTTCTCAATAACCGCTGAGTCTCTCAACGGGCTGCTAGGAGATAAAAAGTATAAATCATGTAGCCCCTGCTTTCCACAAACGTCCATCTTCTTTTTTTGTCTTGTCACTCATTTTTAAATTCTGCTTCATTGGGTTGGTTTGAATAATTAAACGTAAAGGAGCATGGAGGAAGTTAACTTATTTTTGGCAGAATTAACGAGGCTTTGACTGTGTAGATTACAATAAACTGTGGAAAATTTTGAAAGAGATGGGACTACCAGACCACCTGACCTGCCTCTTGAGAAACCTATATGCAGGTCAGGAAGCAACAGTTAGAACTGGACATGGAACAACAGACTGGTTCCAAATAGGAAAAGGAGTACGTCAAGGCTGTATATTGTCACCCTGCTTATTTAACTTACATGCAGGGTACATCATGAGAAACGCTGGACTGGAAGAAGCACAAGCTGGAATCAAGATTGCCAGGAGAAATATCAATAACCTCAGATATGCAGATGACACCACCTTTATGGCAGAAAGTGAAGAGGAACTAAAAAGCCTCTTGATGAAAGTGAAAGAGGAGAGTGAAAAAGTTGGCTTAAGGCTCAACATTCAGGAAACTAAGATCATGGCATCCGGTCCCATCACTTCGTGGGAAATAGATGGGGAAACAGTGGAAACAGTGTCAGACTTTATTTTTGGGGGGCTCCAAAATCACTGCAGATGGTGATTGCAGCCATGACATTAAAAGACGCTTACTCCTTGGAAGGAAAGTTATGACCAACCTAGATAGCATATTGAAAAGCGGAGGCATTACTTTGCCAACAAGGTCTATCTAGTCAAGGCTATGGTTTTTCCAGTGGTCATGTATGGATGTGAGAGTTGGACTGTAAAGAAAGCTGAGCTCAAAAGAATTGATGCTTTTGAACTGTGGTGTTGGAGAAGACCCTTGAGAGTCCCTTGGACTGCAAGGAGATCCAACTAGTCCATCCTAAAGGAGATCAGTCCTTGGTGTTCATTGGAAGGACTGATGCTGAAGCTGAAACTCCAATACTTTGGCCACCTCATGCGAAGAGTTGACTCATTGGAAAAGACCCTGATGCTGGGAGGGATTGGGGGCCAGAGGAGCAGGGGACAACATAGGATGAGATGGCTGGATGGCATCACCAACTCGATGGACATGAGTTTGGGTAAACCCCGGGAGTTGGTGATGGACAAGGAGGTCTGGCTTACTACGATTCATGAAGTCACAAAGAGTCAGACACGACTGAGTGACTGAACTGAACTGAACTGAATATTAAGCCGTTGACTGTAGGATTCCTCCATAAAAGTTCAAAAGGAATAAAACCCTAGGACTGAACCATCAAGCCCTAGCTTCATCTTACTTAAGATGTCTCCTTAGTTACTAACTTTTCAGTCAGTTAAAATGTCCCTTTTCAATAAATCCTTGTATTATGACACACATCCATGCTTCTCTAATTCAATATGCATTCAGGTCATCTGGGGAGTTTATTACAATGCAGATTCTAATTCAGTAGGTCCATCGTGGGGACTGAAATTCAGCGTTTCTAACTAGCTCCCAGGAGATGCTAATGTTAGTCCAGGGACTACTGTTTGAATGGAAAGTTCTACCACAATAACATACTTGATAATCTAAATTAAATTCCAATCACATTACAAATGATGCATTAGATGAAAGTATTAGGTAGATTTTAGCAACAGAATATAATATAATATTTTTCTTATTATATTTACATTGGTTTAAAACAACCTCAGATATGCAGATGACACCACCCATATGGCAGAAAGTGAAGAACTAAAGAGCCTCTTGATGAAAGTGAAAGAGGAGAGTGAAAAAGTTGGCTTAAAGTCAACATTCAGAACACTAAGGTCATGGCATCCAGTTCCGTTACTTCATGGCAAATAGATGGGGAAACAGTGGAAACAGTGGCTGACTTTATTTTTTGGGGCTCCAAAATCACTGCAGATGGTGATTGCAGCCATGAAATTAAAAGATGCTTACTCCTTGGAAGGAAAGTTATGAGCAACCTAGAGAACATATTCAAAAGCAGAGACATTACTTTGCCAACAAAGGTCCATCTAGTCAAGGCTATGGTTTTTCCAGTGGTCATATATGGATGTGAGAGTTGGACTGTAAAGAAAGCTGAGCACAGAAGAATTGATGCTTTTGAACTGTGGTGTTGGAGAAGACCCTTGAGAGTCCCTTGGACTGCAAGGAGATCCAACTAGTCCATCCTAAAGGAGATCAGTCCTTGGTGTTCATTGGAAGGACAGATGTTGAAGCTGAAACTCCAATACTTTGGCCACCTCATGCAGAGAGCTGACTCATTTGAAAAGACCCTGATGCTGGGAAAGATTGAAGGCAGGAGGAGAAGGGGACAACAGAGGATGAGATGGTTGGATGGCATCACCGACTCAATGGACATGAGTTTGGGTAAACTCCGGGAGTTGGTGATGGACAGGGAGGCCTGATGTTCTGCAGTTCATGGGGTCGCAAAGAGTCAGACATAACTGAGCGACTGAACTGAACTGAACTGAAAACAAATTTCCTACAGACCCAGTGCTTTAGAGTATATTGACTGGGCAGATAGAACGAAGTTTAAAAAAAATTTATAAAAATTAAAAAGACAGTCCCATTACCTAAAACACTATTTATTTTAGACATTGGCAACTCCCCCAAACTGGACTTCTCCAAGAGGAGTTGCTGTGAACTGGGAGATATTAACACAGTGCAAACTGGTGAATCTTTGTGCTATCAGTCAAGAAAGATTTTTAACCTTTCCTATAATAGAACACAGCCTCTAGGAGTCCAATTTTCTAGTATTAAAAAAAACAAGCATAGTAATTCCCATCGAAGTCATTTAGGACTGGGACTTGGCTCTCCCTGTAGCCCCAGTGGCTAGGGGCCTGAATCGTGTGGTGGTTTGAATGCTCCAATACTTCAAATACCAGGTTAGCCTGGCACTCAGAACACTTAAAAGGGCACCCATTCACAGACATGTACTAATTGTACTAAATATTGTTTTATTATTGCAGCTAACACTTATTGATGTCTTACTGTGTGCTCACTATTGCTATCCAACTTAAAAATTAGAAAAATGAGATTAGACAGGGTAAATAATACAGCCATACTATCAGAATTGAAAGTGGCCATACCAAGATTTTGAACATGAAACATCTGACTAGAGTGCCTATATTCTTAAGCATTACTAATAAAAATGTTTAGCAAAGAGTTTGCTGCCGAAAGTCACCTTCTCCTTATACATTTTCCCCACAGCTTCAACAATTTAATTACACCTGGTTAAGGCTTATTAAACATGGAGCATGGTGCTTAGCTCCTGTGCCTGATAACGGGGCCCTGAGGCTGCACCTTTGTGATAACAGAAACAAAGGGCTAAGATGGCTGCATAAATCAACATCAGTCTTCCGTCCAGAACTGGTAAGCAAAATATTTGTACCTTTTCCTTACCACAAATCCAACTTTCCATTAAATGCGACATAAACCCTCCTTGTCAGCTTCCTCAATCAGAGGCTTTAAATGTGTAAGGGACAACAGAGGCAGTGTAAAAGTTCTTACGCAGAGATAAACAGATTTTTTTAATATATAAATTGTTGAGTCCTTTTTTATTCTTTTAACAAAATTTACTTCAAATCAGTTCTTTTGGTTATATTTCTGTTATCATCTTTGTTTCTGAAAGTCGTTTGCTTCTGAAAGTCAGTTAGCAATGCCAAAAGTCAGGCTTATGGCTTAGAACTGGTTCTCATTGATTACCAGAAAAGTTAATAGGGAGAGTAGATGGGGAAAGCAAGAAGCAGTGTGCTTCCCCAAGCCCTGCGCTTAGTATGAATCTGTCTCCACTTCCTGCCTCCTTTCCTTAGAGAGATTTTCTCATGTCCTCTGGTTCCTCAAGACTTAGGTTCTGGAGAGTCTAAGGGTGCTGGAGTCTCTGGGTGCTGGAGTCAGTTCCAACCAGCTTGCAGGTGCTGACCGTGTGCAGCTCTTGCCAACTTCACACTCAGTGATGTCACATTGGTGATTTGAAACCAACCATGACAGTATTTACAAAACCCCATGCTAGAAATCAAGGGATGGTTTTCCAGAGGTCAAGTTGTAGATATTAACCAGAACAACCATGCCCTATCCTATTTGCTGTTCAAGTACTCTGCTTTCCCCAATCATATTTTAGTAAGATACAAAGTCATAAGTTTTCTGTAGGATTTTTGAGTGGCAGGAATAATTTCAGGCCTGCCTTCTCAAATTTTCTTCTGTTTCACTAGCGGGTAGCCACCAAACCCACTGAATGAGTAGTGAGTATGTGGAGACCATCATTTTGCTCAGGGATGACCCCAAATTATGCACACTTTTTTCCTTGGGGTGTCTCCATTCTTTCTGATGCCACGGCCAGTGATTGCTTTCTTCATGACATTTTTTTTTTTTCCTGCTCAGGATAAAATTAGGACCTAAGCATCACACTCTCCAATCTTCCTTTCCATACCTCATCCTTATTATATTTGATGGATCTCTTTACAACTCACCAGCAGATTATTATAGCTAATCCAGATCTTCTCAGTGTCATCTTTTTTACAAATCCTTGAGGTTATTCAAGTATCATATTTCTAAAATTCTAAAAGAGTGACAATATTCTGTTTTGTATTTTTTTTTTGGCTGTGCTGGGTCTTCTCTGCTACAGGGGCTTTCTCTAGTTGCAGCAAGCAGGGATCACTCTCTAGTTGCTGTGCATGGGCTTCTCATTGAGGTGGCTTCTCTCGCTGTGGAGCACAGGCTCGAGGGAATACAGACTTCAGCAGTAGTGGCACCTGGGCCTATTTGCCCCATGGCAATGTGGAATCTTCCCAGATCATGGATCGAACCTGTGTCTCTTGCAATGGCAGGCAGATTCTCAGCCACTGGACCACCAGGGGAGCCCAAGGGTGACAGTGTTTTTGTAAGAGTATCTTTAAAATAAATTATTATAAAGTCACCTCTATTTGATAAAATTTTAGAGCATTTCAAAACTTGTGTGTTTGTTAGTGGTTCAGCTATGTTCAATTCTTTGCAACCCCATGGACTGTGGCCTACCAGGCTCCTCTATCTATAGAATTCTCCAGGCAAGAAGGATTAAAATGACCTTTGTCACAGTTATGGATATTTGAGAGGATTGATAGGTGAAAAAATTATAAACTCATGAGCAAGTTGTAAGTAGGTTATTGACAATTTCTAGGATGTTTAATAAGTATTAATCAATAATAGAACCCTCTGAAATACCTGTGACTTCTTCTAGTTATATCTGGACTTTCTGGACATTGGGCATTATGTTCTATCAGAGAACATGGTAAGGAACTCGTAAATAAAATACATCATTTCTAACACATTTTATTCTAAATTTTCATTTTAAGGCATGAACTTAAGAAATTAACTAACTCATTTTTTGTGATGGTGTTTTTTTTTTTTTTCTTTACTACCATCCGTGAGGGAGCCAGTCACCATATACAGTAAACACCATCTGGAGATATTTCCTTTAAATAATACAGTTATCAGCCATATCATCAGAAAATTCATCTTTTACTTCATGAAGAACTGAAAGTTGTAGCTTGGAGAGTGTGAGAATTTAGTTTAAGATAAAGACAAATTTAATACTGTCTAAAGTCTGGTTTATGTTATTCATCTATTTCAGGGGAATTCCTAAAAAATAAAAAATGAAATCACCTTTTTTAAAAATTGGTAATTGGTTTTAATTTCTTTACATCACAATTGTTAAATTCAGCCTATGGCTCATTATCAGATCCCCTTTCTTTCCAGGTGAACCACCTTGTTTTTGGAAACTATCATCAGTTGTTATGCTTGGAAGGAGATTTTACTCAGAAGACCCTGAAAGTTGCACCTTGTGACCCAGCAAAGCCAGATCAAAAGTGGAAATTTGAAAACTATTATGAAGACTGAAGAGGAAGTGATATTTTGATCTAGGAAACCCACTAGACACTGTGAATTCGACAGTGAATTTGGTGACCATATTTCCCCATGCTAGTTTAAAATTTTCAAAATTAATAACATTTAAATGGAAGATTTTTTTTAAAAATCACAATATTTGAGATACCAAAATTTAACTCAGGGAGAAAAATCCAACATTGGATTGGAGTCCTTCTTCAGCACTAGGTGGCCTTTTAAATTGCCTGCTTTCTACTCTCTGCTGGAACAAAGCCTGCTAGCTGTCCCATTCCATCTAACAGGTAACCAGAAATGAAGACAGAAGAACTTGGAAAAGTACAATGATATTCAATCATGGCTGATCATAACCAGCATTTTTGACCCACAAGTAGGTATAATTAATGAGAAGCTGGTCCTTTATTTGCCAGTTTTTCATCAAAAATAAAAGAGGTAGAAGGAAAGAAAGAAAAGAAGAAGGAAAGAAAATTACTTGAGTTCCTAGACTAAAAGAACTCAGAAACACACAGCTTTCACCTTGATGAAATCTCTTCCAACCACATGCATGTTTACCTAATGTTAGAAATAATATTAATATAATACTCCTTGATGGCAGGGTTTTGATCTAGATGACTGTATAATGTTTTTCTTACTCTGAGTCAGTGGAAAATTTCTAAGTGAGGAAGTCAAATGCTTATTCAATTCTAGACATGGATGTTTCCATTCATTTTGTGCTTTTAAACTGCACTTTAAAAAATGGCCATACAAGTAGCTTCTAGATTTATGTGGATATTAAACAAGAAAAAAAATGGAAAGAAATACAGACTGCATCACTTCACACAGTAGTAACTGAAAATAAATTTCATCATTGAACCTACTCTAATATAGAACCAAATAAGAGGAGTTAAAATGAATAAAGCAGAAATAGAGCACTAAAAATAAGAAAGTTCTCTTATGTGAAAATCCTACTTTATATTCAGTAGCATTCACACAGATGAAGTATGCTAAAATAGGCTTTACAAGTTTTCAAGGTAGAAATAAAGTGAAGGAGATGTAAAGAAAGGGGAAGAGAATGATAACCACAGTGAAGAAGAGAGTTAAGAGAAAACTGTCCTAGATTTAGCCAAAATAAGGAAGGGGATCTTGCACCTCTGTGGGGGAGAAAAGAATAAATGCCTAGATGCAGACCTAAAGATAACACTGATAAGTTTGGAGAAAATCCCAATATTACTTTGATCCAAATTGAGTACCTAATCTTAGGTATGCCTGCTGCTGCTGCTAAGTCGCTTCAGTCGTGTCAGACTCTGTGTGACCCCATAGACGGAAGCCCACCAGGCTCCCCTGCCCCTGGGATTCTCCAGGCAAGAACACTGGAGTGGGTTGCCATTTCCCTCTCCATAGGTATGCCTAAACTTAGTCATACTGAAAGATATCTTAGAAATTCTGATAACCTTTGCATTCATTTGGTAGAAATTTGATGTCTAGCAGACACATTACCTATCTAAAAATCCCAGGCCAGTTAGTAAGAGAATCAGGATTAGAATTAGAATCAGAATTAGATTAAATTAGATATCTGGAATCAGGATCTCCAAAAATGGGGCCACCAGCCTAACCAAAATTGCTCCACGACATTCTTAAAAAAAAAAAAAGCATAAATTTTTTGGTTGAGGTTTGGTGTCTGGAGAATAATCATGCTACATGCTTGTTACTATTTGTAAAAAAAAGAAAGAAAGAAACCTGTGCAATTGAGTTGATGGTGAAACTTGGTATCCTTAGTCTGATTTCCTATTAAAACTTTAATTTTAATTCCCAATTAATTACACAAAAACAGCAATAACTAAGAATTGGAAGGGGAAATAGTTTTGAACATTTGTATCATATTTAAGATATTTTATGTAAATAATTGATATTGCAGATGAGATGAGAAAATGACTAGCAAATGAGATCATTCTTTTCAAAACAGCGCCATGTGGGGGATAAAACATAAGTTAGTTGCCAAAGGACTAATTGAGTTGCTGACCAAACTCAATGCGCTGGATGCCCTATGCAATTCTTTGTGTGAGTGAAAAAATGTTGAAAGGTTTTCTGCCAGTCTAATGAATCTCTTTTTATTCAAAAACAGTTTCCACCATAATTGTCAACTCTATTCAGAAAAAGATGAGTTATGTTTTGGATAGGTTTATCTTTGGGCATACCAGCTGAAGATATTCAAATGTTTTTGCTCAAAAGAACCCTCTGTGACCTGTTCGGTGTATTCTCCTCCTGGCTTTACCTTGACATACTTATTATGTGAAGCTATATTTGAATCCATATTGTCAGTATAGCAAGGAAGTATTTTCATACATCACATGTTTGTTCTTGGGTAGAATTTTTAAAACAGGTTTTACCGTGTTTTTCCTGCTTACTCTAAGAAGCAAGGCAATAATCAGTAGTTAGAAATCATATGGGCCTTAAAGGAGTATGGACTAATTGTGAAATCTACTACCAACATTCTTTTAAGCAATGTGCTCTAAATTTTTGTTTTCTGAAGACTGTAATAAAGGTATAAATGCCTCTAGATATTCTGGTACTTCTAATGATAAACCCTTGGATGAGACACATTAGGGTCTTAATCAGCCCTGAGTTCTTCAATAAGGGGTTCTGTTCTTAGGGCCTTTATAGAGTTTTCTCTGGATTAGCTTAAGCTATTTATTACCTTTCCTAGAAAAATATATTTGCATCTTATTACCTTGAACACAAGCATAGTTGATAATATTTTACAGGTCTTATTGGCTCAAAAACTAATTTACCAAACCATTTGAGTACTTCTGAGCCTTCCAGTTTGCACAATTCTTTTCTCATTTTCAACCACTACTCTCCTGAAGGATGACACAGCTGTTGTTGGTACAACTGTGTTTTATCACCAGCATCAAATTTGCTCAGTTCTGCTTGATGATATTCAATCAACTGTCTTTCACAAGGGCGAAAACTACCATGCACCATGATCATAATATATCATTCAGGTCAGTTCAGTCGCTCAGTTGCATCCGACTCTTTGCGACCCCATGAATCGCAGCACGCCAGGCCTCCCTGTCCATCACCATCTCCCGGAGTTCACTCAGACTCACATCCATCGAGTCGGTGATGCCATCCAGCCATCTCATCCTCTGTCGTCCCCTTCTCCTCCTGCCCCCAATCCCTCCCAGCATCAGGGTCTTTTCCAATGAGTCAACTCTTCGCATGAGGCGGTCAAAGTACTGGAGTTTCAGCTTTAGCATCAGTCCTTCCAAAGAACACCCAGGGCTGATCTCCTTCAGAATGGACTGGTTGGATCTCCTTGCAGTCCAAGGGACTCTCAAGAGTCTTCTCCAACACCACAGTTCAAAAGCATCAATTCTTCTGCATTCAGTTTTCTTCACAGTCCAACTCTTGCATCCGTACATGACCACTGGAAAAACCATAGCCTTGACTAAACAGACCTTTGTTGGCAGAGTAATGTCTCTGCTTTTCAATATGCTATCTAGGTTGGTTATAACTTTTCTTCCAAGGAGTAAGCGTCTTTTAATTTCATGGCTGCAGTCACATTAGCTTTCAACTAATTTGGTAATACTTTCTTCAATATTAAAGCATCTTTCCTTTAGAATCACCTTCAAGATTGTAAAGGGGAAAATATACCAGTTATAGTGTAGGAATTCAATTTTCCCAGTCAATCTTGATTTTATGGATGGCTTAGAATGATTTTCAAGAGGCTGTCATGCAAGAGAAGGGAGTTGAGGTACACCAGATGGTACCGTTTTTGTTTTAATATCTTTATCTTTCACATTCAAACATAGAAAACAAATTCCATCTCAAAAGAAAGTCCACGATCTTGAATAAAAACAAGGAAATTACAAGAAATAAAGAGAAAGGAGATGGGACTAATTACCTTGAGTACCTACTATGTGCTAGGCATTGTTTGTGCCTCATCTCAGTCTGTGCACAACTCAATGAGGTGAGTCTCCTTCTCCTCATTATGCAGACGAAGATGATTGAGAGGGATTGTCTAAAGGCATCACACTAGAAAGAGTTAAAATCCAGATTCCATTCTATTAGGCTAAAAAAAAAATTAAAAAGTGAGCCTCTTTCACTAAACGATGCTTCTATGATTTTTTTTTCCTCTTCTTCCTTTTCCTCTTCTTCCTTTTCCTCTTCTTCCTTTTCCTCTACCTCTTCTCCTTCTTTTTATTTTTCTTCTTCTCCTTTTTTTTCTATTTCTTCTTTTATAAGTAGGGCAGGCAACTCAGGTGGGCTCAGTTAAAATCCTTTGGTACAGAGTCACATCTTTTTAGTGATGAGATGTGGTTTTTGGTGATTTGATGTGACCTTTTGGCCAAATCTTTTTGGATGTTGAACCAACAGGAAATAGAGGCTTCACTCCTTACTGTTAAACAACTGAAGTGTAGGCTTAAGGATAATTATACTCACACACTTCACAGTGGTCTTATCTCCTGACTTCATGCAGAACTTATTCCTTTCCATTTCCTAGAAGAAGTATGAGAGAGAGAAGTGGACATAGAGAGATTGCTTCTCTGTGAATGATATTACCAACTCTTTGTTCCCTTAACCATTAATCAAAGCTGACAGATTGCTTAATTTGAATGCAGGTGGGAAGTGGAAAATCAGAGTCCAAAAATCAAATCTTGTAACTTTCACTTCACTGTGTAGATTGTCACCAAAGTGCTTTTACAAAAACCTTTGCATGAGTGTATTCAACAATTGCTAGAAACCAAGATACCTTGACATGAGAAAAGGAACACTAACCACAGCTTATATATATATATATATATTTATTTTGGACAAATAGTCATTCCAAAAACAGCTTTGGACAAGTCATGTAAAAGAGTATCTCCAATCCTTTGGCCACCTGATGCAAAGAGTCAACTCATTGGAAAAGACCCTGAAGCAAGGAAAGATTGAAGGCAAAAGGAGAAGGGGATGACAGAGGATGAGATGGTTAGATAGCATCATCAACTCAATGGACATGAATCTGAGTAAACTTACGGAGATAGTGAAGGACAGGGGAGCCTGACATGCTGCAGTCCAAGGGGTCTTAAAGAATCGAACATGACTTAACAACTGAACAACATCAAAAATATTATCTAGTCCTGGTGAAGTTTAATGGATGGAATTTCAAGTGTTTCTGGTATTTGTGTCTAAAATAAAGGGAAAAAAATACCATCACACTAAGATTTAATGCCCCTGCTTTCAACCTAAAGAGTCAACCGGTAGCTATCACTATGATTGGGGTCTCTTTGAAAGTTTATGTGAGTCTTTGCTTTCCAAAAACACAAAATTCTTATTTTCCAACAAATAGAGCAACTTCTAATACACTAAGTTTCTAATGACGTTTGCCATTGAATAAGTAGTAACAAATAATTTCTTTGAAAACGAGGCTTTCCTATTTTGTTATTGATGGATGGATTTTTCCCAGTCAAGGATGTTGGTCCTAAATATCTATATAAAGTCTTTATATTAGATATTGAAACTAAAACATATATATAAATGGCTTCACGAATACACAGAAGAACTATACAAAAAAGATCTTCACGACCCAGATAATCACGATGGTGTGATCACTCACCTAGAGCCAGACATCCTGGAATGTGAAGTCAAGTGGGCCTTAGGAAGCATCACTATGAACAAAGCTAGTGGAGGTGATGGAATTACAGTTGAGCTATTTCAAATCCTGAAAGATGATGCTGTGAAAGTGCTGCACTCAGTATGCCAGCAAATTTGGAAAACTCAGCAGTGACCACAGGACTGGAAAATGTCAGTTTTCATTCCAATACCAAAGAAAGGCAATGTCAAAGAATGCTCGAACTACCACACAATTGCACTCATCTCACATGCTAGTGAAGTAACTCAAAACTTTCCAAGCCAGGCTTCAGCAATATGTGAACTGTGAACTTTCAGATGTTCAAGCTGGTTTTAGAAAAGGCAGAGGAACCAGAGATCAAATTGCCAACATCTGCTGGATCATTGAAAAAGCAAGAGTTCCAGAAAAACAACTACTTCTGCTTTATTGACTATACCAAAGCCTTTGACTGTGTGGATCACGATAAACTGTGGAAAATTCTGAAAGAGATGGGAATACCAGACCACCTGATCTGCCTCTTGAGAAACCTATACGCAGGTCAGGAAGCAACAGTTAGACCTGGACATGGAACAGACTGGTTCCAAATAGGAAAAGGAGTACATTAAGGCTGTACATTGTCACCCTGCTTATTTAACTTATATGCAGAGTACATCATGAGATTCGCTGGGCTGTAAGAAGCACAAGCTGGAATCAAGATTGCCAGGAGAAATATCAATAACCTCAGATATGCAGATGACACCACCCTTATGGCAGAAAGTGAAGAGGAACTAAAAAGCTTCTTGATGAAAGTGAAAGAGGAGAGAGAAAAAGTTGGCTTAAAGCTCAACATTCAGAAAACTAAGATCATGGCATCTGGTCCCATCACTTCATGGGAAATAGATGGGGAAACAGTGGAAACAGTGTCTGACTTTATTTTGGGGGGCTCCAAAATCACTGCAGATGGTGACTGCAGCCATGAAATTAAAAGACGCTTACTCCTTGGATGGAAAGTTATGAGCAACCTAGACAGCATATTAAAAAGCAGAGACATTACTTTGCTAACAAAGGTCCATCTAGTCATGTCTATGGTTTTCCCAGTGGTCATGTATGGATGTGTGATTTGGACTGTGAAGAAAGCTGAGCACTGAAGAATTGATGCTTTTGAACTGTGGTGTTGGAGAAGACTCTTGAGAGTCCCTTGGACTGCAAGGAGATACAACCAGTCCATCCTAAAGGAGATCAGTCCTGGGTGTTCATTGGAAGGACTGATGCTGAAGCTGAAACTCCAATATTTTGGCCACCTCATGCAAATAGTTGACTCATTGGAAAAGATCCTGATGCTGGGAGGGATTGAGGGCAGGAGGAGAAGGGGACGACAGAGGATGAGATGGCTGGATGGCATCACTGACTCGATGGACATGAGTTTGGGTAACTCCAGGAGTTGGTGATGGACAGGAAAGCCTGGCATGCTGCAATTCATGGGGTCGCAGAGTCAGACATGACGGAGTGACTGAACTGAACTGAACTGATGCTTCTATATTTTATACTTTCAATTGACAGAAAGTAAAACCAAGAGTTTCTACAAATAAATAAAAATTTTGAAATGTTTGGGGTATTTTTAAGTCTCTTTTAAGTACACAGCTTTGTCTGCATCTGGCCTTCTGTACAAAAAATTCTCATGTGGACTTTTACTCTGGCTATTATTTTCCAGATGTGAGGAGTAACCAAACTAAATTATCGGGATCCTTGTTATTCAGTTTAGGTTTATACATATGTCTTAATTCTTCTTCAAACAACTGCCTGAATGTTGCTCAGTTCAGTGGCTCATTCCTGTGTGACTCTTTGCAACCCCATGGACTACAGCATGCCAAACTTCTCTGCCCATCACCAACTCCCGGAGTTGCTCAAGCTCAAGTCCATTGATTCAGTGATGCCATCTAACCTTCTCATCCTCTGTTGTCCCCTTCTCCTCCTGCATTCAATATTTCCCAGCGTCAGGGTCTTTTCCTACAAGTCAGTTCATCATATCAGGAGGCCAGAGTATTAGAATTTCAGCATCAGTCCTTCCAATGAATATTCAGGACTGATTTCCTTTAGGATGGACAGGTTGGATCTCCTTGAATTCCAAGGGACTCTCAAGAGTCTTCTCCAACACCACAGTTCAAAAGCATCAATTCTTTGGTGCTCAGCTTTCTTTATAGTCCAACTCTCACATCCGTACATGACTACTGTATGGAATGTTCCTAGTTTTATACATATTAGCTATAAGAGGTGGGCATAAAAAAAAAAGAAGACAAAGGTTAAATTAGTGAATTTTGTTATTGATTACCTAAGTTTCTAAGTAAATGTTCAATTACCTTTCAAATTCATATCTAAAACTCTTTCAAATTGGTAATTAATTACAAAGCTCTTTGATTTTATAGTTTCACATAAACTTTGGTGATTTCCACTACTCATTACTACCCATGTGTTTATGTTGATTGCATGTTCTACTTACCTTGTGTTCTTCACACATTTTGGTATTCATATTTATTATGTTACTGTGTGATATTTTATAATATTAGCAAATGTTTGCTATACTTTTGACATTACTTTTTATAGCCCTCTTACTTTTATGGAGCAGTGAAAGTTTAGGCTTTAAAAGAAGTAGTGCCTTTCTCATATGGTCAGACATATTTCTTCTTTATGATATGCTGATGTTTCTTCTTTTTCTATAATTCTCTATTATTACTTATTTTAAATGTTTTCTTATCATTTTGAAAAACTTAAATGCCCATTCTCCATTTGAAAATGTTCCAAAAGTACTACACCATGTAAATACATAAAACGATTACTATAAAAACGTCAGCATAGTTTACAGCAATGTTTTACATTAGAGACTACAAAGATATATATATATATATATATATGTTCCGAGTTGTTGGAATTAAGATGCATCTCAAACAATAGTTCAGTTCCTGTAAAAATAATAGAAATGTTTCATGAGCATTACATGTTTACCCATCAGAAATCCTTTTTGCAATTTCATATACAAGTATTTTAAGACCTTTTTGAAATAAATAATGCAAGTGAGTTAAAATAAGGTGTTCTCTTGATTTTTGAAAAAGCATTTATTGATGGTCTTAGTAGCTGCTGATGTGCGAGGGTTCTTCTAAATTTTAAAAGGCAACTAGAGAAAGTAAAATCTAGACACCAAAAAAAACAAGGATACAAACTTTTATTGAGAACAAGCAAACACAAAATTATTTGTTTAAACTGTTAATAGGTAGATCGATAGAGTCTGATGTACATGCTGTGTCTTTAAAGGTAGCATTATATGAAGGGTAAGTTTTATATTGACTGAGAAATAGAGCTGTTATTACTTCCTGTTCACCCAGCATCTAAGGAAGATAAAAAGTCAGGCAAGAAATATCAGCATTTTCATAATAAATCGGTTCTCCCTGCTAACAGCTACCAGAGTCCTTCTTCCATCCCTGAACCTTGAATCCCAAAGGCAGTCAGCCTTCACATGGAGCTCCCAGTTTGTATTCTTAATGTGTCCCATATGCTTTTCAAATGTTGAAGACCCACCCACTACAGTTGGAACCAGACCTGTGTCTTTTCCTAAGTTAGAAAGAATCACAGAGCCACCTATCACTGTTATGCGCTTCTGGTTCCTTCATTCTGGGCGATACGGAACATGGCAGCACAGGGCAATGAGCACTGATGCCAAACGATAGTTTCAATGCTCTGCAACTATGCTGCCTCCTCTGTGAGCATTAAGCATTTACTCATTGAACATACCCTGCAATAGTCTTGTTGACGAAATCTTTCATAGTTGGTTAATCATCTGATAAGATATCACAAAGCTAAAAGGGCCAGGGTTACTATATTTTGGAGCCCAATCAGAGATAGTTGATTGGCCACATCAAATGACCACAGACCACACACCTCACTCAAGTTCCACTGGAAGTTGCCACCTCTGCTGAAATAATTCAAAATACAGGCTCTGTTGATTGTAGGTTAACAATGGGTCCTGTCCTATGATGGATAATACAATACTGTGCTTTGAAGTTAAGTAGAAAATTATAGGGGTCACCAGTAATCCAAAAAAGAAAATAGGTTGTCCAGGTAAAAAGATTTAAAGGCACTAAATTAACAGATGACTGTCCTAGTGCATCAATCTTCTACTTAAATTTATCAATAAAGACCTGATCTTCCTGACTTTATTCTGAAAACTTACATTGTCAAGAATAAAATGTATAGATTCTATAGACTAAGCATGACAGACTTTGATATGGTCAGGCTATAAAGTATCTGCTTGAAAAAAAAACAAAAGGAAAAATTCAAAATTGAGTCTCATAAACACTTAATAATAGTGTATGATACTATGGAAACATATTATATGGCAACAGAGAATTAAAGAAAGTGCCTTTAGAATGTGTGGGATTTGTTACACATAAAGAAGCAAAAATCTGAGAAGGGCTAACCCAGGGCTTTTCACAAAATGAAAATAAGTAAACAAAGGGTTGAATAGTACAATGAAGACTGTATTACAGTCAGACAATGAGGAATTGTCTTTTTATTCCCAGGGCCAAAAAAATGTCTTTATCTGTGGTGACAGAAAGTTGAGGGTAATATATATAGAAGCATGAAATGAAAAATTATGGATCTAAGAATATAAATATAGATTCTCCCTTTTCATAAATATTCAGTACATTATTTGACACATTGGTTTGAGTGAAGCTTCACAAGCACAGTTTTAAGCATCTTGATTTGGGCTGAGGTCCAGTAAATTATATATTCCCAACAACCATCAGAGCTTTCTCACTAAAAATACACACTCACACTCTACTTTGAAAATATTCTAAGATAATTATTTCCATTTTCATAGTAACTAGTACAGTTATGACTAGAGTTGTCTCAGGTTTCTAAGGAAAGAAAATTATTCTGAGATTCTGTTAATAAGAGAAAGTGTAGTAATAGAGAGGGGTATTTTCTTAAAATTGTGCTAAAGCTGTCATTTTCATGTTTAATGACTTTAACTGTGCTAGACAAGATTTTGTTTTCAGTTTCAGAAATAAACTATCTGATATAACTCTTTAGTCAATTGCCCACAAATCTTCCAACCCCTCCTTCTAGCAATCTCACAATGGGTTTAATTCATCTTGAGAGCATAAAGCCAACATTTAGTAAACAGAATTTTCCTGACTGACAATTGCTCAGCCCCTCTAGTGAGAAAATTTAGTGAATGGTAACACCTAGGAAGGCGACCTATACAGAATTTCACTCCATAGATGCCAAGCAAAACAACTTAAAATCTGAAGGTAATAAGAAAGGCAGAGTATTTTGCAAAGTTTATTGCC
This sequence comes from Bos grunniens, assembly GCF_055505025.1. NCBI lineage: Eukaryota > Metazoa > Chordata > Mammalia > Artiodactyla > Bovidae > Bos > Bos grunniens. Next base: position 97,854,351 of record NC_141166.1, read on the forward strand.
AGAGTCTATAAAATCACATTTTAAATAAAGAGCGATTTGATACCAGACTTTCTATTCCCCTCAAGGTATAGGAAGAAAGACACAAAAAGAACTACATTTCATTTCAAATAGTACTCTTTCCTTTGATGACTACATTTCCCAGCATTGCTACTTTTAAAGCCAAACTTTTAAATGTTGGATTTCCCAGTGGTGCTCGCTGATTAGTGCTTAACACATAAGGCTATATTAGTGAAGTTTTAAAAAACAAATGTCCGAGAACGAGCCTAAAGCTTTTTGATTTGAGATTACAACACTGAATTTTTACTAGGGTTATTTCCACATTACTCTACAGTGAAACAGAGATTCAGCTTCCACTTCTTCAAAGGCAACAACTCAAATAAGGCAACAAAGATACACATCAGGAAAACCGAATTAGTTTTTGCTTTAGTGGGCATGAGAACGTCTCAATTCCAGTTAGTTTATCATAGACTCGAATTCATCGATTCTTTGCTTGGTGTTCCCCTTCCTGATTTTCCGGTAGGATATCGTATTGTATCTTGAATAAGCGTTTCTGGAGAAATCACCCTTCTTCCCAAAGGTCGGCTGCTCATCAGGTGTGACAGGTTGGGAACTGGGGCTGCTCAGGGGGGAGTCCTCACTTGCATCACCTTCCTCTTTTAATTGAGTATCCTCTTCATTTTTTTTCTTAAATTCTATCACGCGAACTTCATCTTCATCATCTTTGCAATCATCATCATCATCGTTATTAATTTCTTCATCCCAAACCTCTTGCTCCTCATCCTGCTTAGAATGTGACAGGTCAACCTGGCTCGATTTCTGAAATCCTAACCATTCAATTTCAGTTGCCTGAAGAGCTGTGTTCTCCAGCTCCTCATCTTCTCTCTCCTCTAGAGGTTGTTCAGAAATCCTTTCCTTTTGTCTGCTTATTTCTTGGTTGCTGCTGCTCAAAGGAATCTTCTCCCACTGATGCCCTGTAGCAAAATCAATTGGTAGTTGATATGTGTAGAGATTTCAAAATACCCACATATTCTCCTGATTATATTACTGTACAACCAATTTCCAGCATATATTTTATGAGATATTGTTCTGTGAGTTATTATTATGTTTTACACAATGGAACAGGCTACCCTATCAAATTATCTCAGAAAACACTGCATTAAACACAAATAAGCTTCCTCAGAATTTATCTAAACCTTTAAAATGCTAATGAATATTAGGATCCAGCAACCCAACCTCATTTTACTATGGAAATTTTTGTTATGAACGACTGTTGCAAGGTAGTCAAACCAGTCAGTCCTAAAGGAAATCAACCCTGTATATTCTTTGGAAGGACTGTTGCTAAAGCTGAAGCTCTAGTCCTTTGGCTACCTGATCCTAAGAACCAACTCATTGGAAAAGACCCCGGTGCTGGGAAAGATTGAAGGCAAAAGGAGAATGGAGTGGCAGAGGATGAGATGGTTAGATAGCATTATTGGCTCAGTGGACATGAATTTGAGCAAACTCGGGGAGATAATGGAGGACAGAGGAGCCTGGTGTGTCAGACACAACTTAGCAACTGAACAACAGCTAGCAACTGAACAACTGTATCTAGTGAGACTGGTATTCCATAAGACACACTTTTAAAAATCCTGTCTAGCTTATCATGACTGGGTATATGAACATGTTAAAAAAAAAAAAAACAACACAGGACCTATTTCCTAAACACACATGGATAGTCCTCAAAGAAAATTAGAAAAACATCTCCCAGTGAAAAAAGACTTCCTTCCAACAGTAAAAATAATGAAATAATGACTGCCAATGACTGGTCTCACTCAGAGTAGCAAATTCAGTATTTGCCACCATGCTTCTCAGAGTTGTCCTAAAATAGCAGGTGTAGAGAAGGAACAGGCAACCACAGATGGCCAAGAGACAGGTGCTGAGCTAATCAAGGCACCGAGTCCACCAAAGGACACACAGTGCAGCCTAGGATCTGCCACTGATTGCTAGCGAGTCAAGATTTAAAAATCTCATTGAGGTCATATCTAGCTAATGCTAGATTAGCCTACTATTTTAGACACGTCCTTAGTGGACAACTAATTAACTCAAGTGGTTTGGTACCATGTAGTGACTTTAAAAAGGCTCATTTAATTCACTGCAAATTTCACTTTTCAAACAGATCCTATCAGCATATCCTCAATAACATTTATTGAGCATGCAAAAACCAATTAATAAGGAGAGAGTAGAGACTGTTTTCAGAGCTTTCACCCCTAAAGGACTTTAGTGAGAAGCTTCAGCCTGCAGTGTGCCTGACTCAGGGTTGTGTTCACTACTCTCTTTCAACACCATTGTTGCTTATTTGCTAAGTCATGTCCGATTCCTTTACAACCCCATGGACTGTAGCCTGCCAGTCTCCTCTGTCCATGGGATTTCCCAGACAAAATACTAGAGTCTTTAAATAAAATGAGAGGCACTGTTTCTCTTTGCCTTTCTCCTCCACAGCTTCCTATTTTCACTGAAAGATGTTAACAAGTCCATTTCCATCAAAGATTTTTCATTCTCTTTTCATTTTATTTTCCTAACTATAATTGTAAAGTTACACAAACAGATAGAAGTGAAGATGGATCATCACTCCTCATTCCTTGTGCACAGCTCCTATAGGCCGCTGGTATCCAGTCAGTATTCTTTACATTATAAATACACATTATAATGTTTACTATAATCTTGTTTGGTTTTCTTTTTTTTTTCGCAAGAACCGAAGAAACTGATCTTTTGTCTCTTATCCATGACTCGGGCATAGAGTTGTCATGCATGAAATTACTTCTGTCTTTAAAGTATAGTATTTTTCTCAGTATTTTTAACATTTTCCTATTTTTCAACCCAAGAGTATTCGCTCCAGAGACTTTTTAGCTGTTTGCCACTGTGAAAATAAAAGATACCAAAATGTGTCCTTCTAACCCTACAGCAGAAACATATGTTCCACCAAACACAAAAGGATTCATGCAGGGAAAAATTCACCCTGAGACTATCCACTTTTAAAAATCAAGACTGCTTTTATTCTTTATTTAAAGAAAATGAAAGATCTTAGAGAACTATTGTCTCCAGCTGACCTTATGGTCAAAAATTTGAAAGGGACTCTAGATAAAAGTTGAGATCTCTGTCTTTGAGAGTTTGCTTGCTCATTGGCAGCAGAAGGGTTAGGGCAAGAGATTATTTAGTTCATCTCATAGAGTTTAGGTCTTAATAAATTAACTGTGATAGTGTAAGAACTTGACAATGACTGCTGCTTATGACATTATTCCTTGAGGGACTATACAGTGGACCACTGTATGCAGTCAGCAGACAGTCTGAGAGGTGTCCAGACAAGGTGGACAAACTCAGGAAACTGCCAACAACCTTGGCATCTACTATTTTATATGATGTTCTAATATTTCAATCAATAATTCTTCAGTGTTTTGCTTGCTAAGGTCCTAAATAAACTAAGTCACTTAGGTCTACCAAGCTGGTTTCAATTTTGAGATAAGATGTTTATGCCTGCAAGAGATGATATGAATAATTAATTAATAGATTTTTATCTTGCACTTTATTTGGAAATTATTTGAATGTGTTTCCTTAGAAGTCTGAAACACTTTGTGTCTCTTAGACTCTTGAGCTTATTTGTAAAATAATATAATCATTTAAAAATCCATGTTCTTTTTACTCAGGCATTTTATGAAAGGACACAATTAGAATTAACTTCATCACTCGGAAGATTTCTTTGACAAGAATTAGGTAACAATTTTGTACTTACATCAGAGGCCTAGAATTTTCCTATAGATCAAATAAATTTATAAGATTATTTTAAACTGTATGCAATGGTAAACTTTTAGGATAAATCCATTTTTGAAACATCTACAATTTGCAAGGTGGCTGACACAGACTTGAAGACACTAAATCAAAAGGAAAGGTTGATACTGTTGACTAACTTATTAAGACACAGATGTCATATCATCAAGTCAAAGTGTGCCAAGCAATTATACAGATCCATGCGGTTTCAGTCTTAAAGAGTCTATAATGCTTTCTAAGGTAGAACCCACAGATAAGTCCAGACTGCCTTATCTGCCTAAAACAGCATGACTTCAAAATGACTTCTGGATTCCTTTTTTAATACCACACTCACACAACATCCCATGCAAAAACTGTCCTCCATATCCAGTCAAACAATTTCTGTGTACAAAATGGAAGTTCTTCTTACCTTCTCTCAATGCCATTTCATCAACAGCTGCTTCTTGGAGAGAAAGATCTGTGAGAGCCTTATGAACAACATAGAGCTTCTCTTCTGGTTTTTCTGGAGGGAAAAACCCCATAAGATAAATGTTTTAACATTTAAGTAGTTTAAGATAAATAAATTACCAATTTAGACTCTAATGAGGTAGATTTTTTTGTGTGGTCACTAAAATAACTATTTCACTCTTCCAACTCATTTCTTCACTGAGTTCTTTAGTTGTAAACATAATGCTAATCTTTTCTTTAATGTCTATATAAGGTATAGTACCATGAATTCTGATACTTTCAGGTAGATTTAGAAAGAAAAATTGAATTTACAAATTCCCTTTAACCAAATAATAATGGAGCTGCCCATATAATGATAAATAACAGAAGCTATCATTTAACAAACAATAATTTTCACAATAACTCTACAAATATCAGTACTATTATCTACCTCTTCTAAGGAGACAACTAAGGCTTCAGGAAGCCAGGAAAGTTGTCCAGGATGACAGAACTCTCAAATAAATGAGCTTGGATTTGACCCAAGGCAGAGGTTTAGTCCTTATGCTCTGAAGCCCCAACAGGATAAGGGGCCACATTTGGGCAAGGACAAGAGTGGAAGGATGTGCCATTTACTCCTTCATAACAGCTTATCCAAAGCCTCCTGAGTGAGTTCACAAATCAAATCAAAGCAAATTAGAGAGAAGGAAAATGCTTTACCTTTTAGAATCTTCTCATCCATGGACGAGCTGAGCAGTATGTCCTCTTGCAATTTTTCACTTTTCTCCTGATTTCTTTCTGTGGGTACATCAAGTCTAGGTTCTACCCTGCAGTGTGGTGGGGTGCCATCCACGTCACTGGCTCCTTCTGTGATTTTAGTAATCTTCTGTTGACCGTTTTCAGGGGGTGTATCCCCATTACACTCCACCTGACTGAATGTCACTGGTACGTCTGTCATAATGTACAGTTGAGTCCCACTTGGAGAGAGCTTTGGGGAAGATCCTGGATCCTTGATAAGTTCTCTTGCCTTCAAATCCAACTCCTACTCTAAAAACACAAATTATTTACTTTAGTGCATAATAACAAGCTTCTTTTCCTAAAGGTATCCAGATAGAGAGTAGAAGAAAAGTAATAGAACTTGTCAGATTTGCACCAATCCATGAGCAAGAATCCAGCCAATCACCACCTTGTTTGTTGCTCAGCAGTTCCACTTGCAGAATTAATGGCAGTCTTTTGATTTACATAAGCAAACAATCCGAGGCAATCAGGCTTTTGTGTTGGCATGTATAGGGGGACTTTCAGCTTGTCAGTCCCCCTCTGGGAACAGAGATTTTTGTCCCTTTTCATAATGGTCCTTTGTCATTTTCCTTGTAACAGGAGCCACAATTGTTCCACAGCTTTAATCCAGAGAGAATGACCACCTTGAGGCATATTAGTTCTGTGTAACCAGCTTAACATTTCCAAACAGATTTTGCTCAAGTAAAACCTCAGCTATTTTGTAAAGGACAATGGCATCATTTCTTATTTATTAAAGAATAAAAACAGCTTATCAAAAACCTGTAAACAAGGCAACTTTATTGTACATCGCTCTGGCTGCAGATTCCATAGTATGCTTTCAGAACCCACAGAAATAAACCTAAGAAAAAACAAACACAAATTCTGCCATTTTGCTAATATCAAAAATTTTACATTTCAGAGTAATTTATTTGGTCTATAGCTTCTTATTTTAGTTTATTCACTTCTATAATAGCTCAATTCATCCTGTAAAACCCTAGAATAATTGCCTCCATGAAATTTTCCCTTTCCCCAATCAGAATTACTATCAATATCCCCTACTGATGTTGCATGATGCTTGTAAAATGATAAGATACCAACACTGTCTACCCTTGGGGGAAACAGGTGATTATATAAAACATCTGTCACCTACCACTCCTTCCTTCTTAAAGTAAGATATTAATTCTTTATTTGTATGTGGATTTCTTGTAGACAATCATCTGTTCTTATTTTTATTATTGTTTTAATTCCACCATGGTGCTTTATCTTTTAATTTTTACTGGAGAGTAGTTGATTTACAATGTTGTGTTAGTTTCTGCTGTACTGCAAAGTGAACCAATAGAAGTATATCCACTCTTTTTTTAGATTCTTTCCCCATATAGGCCATTACAGGATATTGAATAGAGTTTCCGGTGCTATACAGTAGGTCCTTATTAGTTATCTATTTTATATGTGAAAAGCCAGTTGCTCAGTCTTGTCCAACTCTTTGCAACCTCAGGGACTATAACAGGCCAGTCTCCTCTGTCCATGGAGTTCCTTCAGGCAAGAATACTGGAATGGGTTGCCATGCCCTCCTCCAGGAGATCTTCCCAACCCAGGGTTCGAACCTGGATCTCCTGCATTGCAGGCAGATTCTTTACCTTCTGAGCCAACAGGGTTGCCTATTTTATATATGGTAGTGTGTATATGTGAATCCCAATCTCCCAATATTTCCCTTCCTGCTTTCCCTCCTGGTAACCATAAATTTGTTTTCTATGTCTGTAACTCTATTTCTGTTTCATAAATAGGTTCATTTGCACCATTTTTATGTTAATTCTTCTTTGTTGAATTTCATCTAGTGCAAAATAATTCCAGAGCCTTTGTTCATGCTGCGCCCTCAGCTTGGAATACCCTTCTCTTCCTCAAGGCCAAATCTCTAGCCTAATCGGCTGCTCTAAGTGCTCAACTCTCAGTTGAAATACTATTTCTTTAAAGTCACTTTTCTTGACCCACAGGATTAGAATGGGACTCCTGTTACACGTTATCTTGTCCTTCAGAATGCTCTTCACAGTTGTGATTAAATAAGTAATTGCACAATTATCTGCTTAATGTCTCTTTCACCAAGTAGAATCTGAGCTTTATCTGGACAGGGACCATGGTTAACTTCTTTACATGTGTCCCCAACATGTAGCATCTTCCTTGAAATAAGTAGGTATTCAACAAAGAAAAAAAATTACCATTGAGGAAATGAATAAATGCTACTCCTAGAGGATACATTTTGGATCTTTTCTAAAGGGAAGAGGAACAGAGGTTAGAGGGTAATTGTGCATATATCACCTTTAAAACTGTGTCTAGGGCTAAGCCCATTAGGGTCTACATCAGTGATGACAAGTACAAGGCACTCTGGTCTCATCCCTTTCTCCCATATACTTGGCAGACATCTCTGAGATTCTAGAATTCTCTCCTTTGACATTTCCAGCTGCTCTCTGTTTAACACACTGATTATTTGTTTCTGTGCAGGTGGAAAATAAATTTCCCTCTACCTGCTTCTGAAATCTTGTCTGAGATCAAGTAATTTATCAAATTAATCTATCTGTAATAAAAGATAGATTCATAAGAAAAGTGAATAGAGGTTTAAATATCTTGTTAAAAAGTAAATTGAGGTATTTAAAAAATTTTAAGAGGTTTTTCTGAGCAAAAATCAATTCTAATTGAGTAACACTGAACTGGAAGTGGCTAGGAGCACTCCACAGGACAGGACATGTCGAGACTTTTACAGAGAAAAAGCAGAAGGGAAGTAAGGAAATTACTGATTGGTGGCTCAGATAGTAAATTATCTGCCTGCAATGCAGGAGACCTGGGTTCAATCCCCGGCTTGGGACAATCCTTTGGAGAAAGAATGGTTATCCACTCTAGTATTTTTTTTTTAATTGAAGGATAATTGCTTTACAGAATTTTGCTGTTTTCTGCCAAACCTCAACATGAATCAGCCATAGGTATACATATATCCCCTTCCTTTTGAAACTCCCTCCCATCTCCCTCCCCATTCCACCCCTCTAGGTTGATACAGAGCCCCTGCTTGAGTTTCCTGAGCCATATAGCAATTCCACGGACAGAGAAGACTGGCAGGCTACATTCCATGGGGTCGCAGAGTTGGACACAACTGAGCAACTAACACCTTCACACTTTCATAGCTTCAAACCTATTTGGCTATTTGTGACTGGTTGTCCTTAACATTTTGATCTTGTAAGCTTGAAGCATTTACATGCTTTTCCTTTGGTTTGCTTGTGTAGGCCACCAGAAACTAGACCCACATTAGGCCAAGGGCCACCTTGTTTAATTACTTGAACAATGTATGTGCTGCGTGTGTAGCTCACCAGGTTCCTCTGTCCAGAGGATTTCCCAGGCAAGAATACTGCAGTGGATTACCAGTTCCTACTCCAGGGCATCTTCCCAACCCAGGGAAGGACCTGGTGTCTCTTGCATCTCCTACATTGGCTGTGGATTCTTTACCACTGTGCCACCTGGGAAGCCTTTTAACAATAATGCCTCATATGGGCTTCCCAGGTGATTCAGTGGTAAAGAATCTGCCTGCCAATGCAGAGACACAGGAGACATGGGTTTGATCCTTGGTTTGGGAAGATCTCCTGGAGGAGGAAATGGCAACCCACTCCAGTATTCTTGCCTGGAGAATCCCATGGACAGAGAAGCCTGGTGGGCTCCTCTGGAGTCTATGGAGTCACAAAGAGTCAGACAGGACTGAGCACACATGCATGATGATCATGAAGACATATGGGAGACCCAGGGAAACCGAGTAACTCCCTAAGATGACATAAATCACTCCTTAATTGCCACCTCCAGCTGAAATCAAAAGAGAGAAAGGTGTGTGCCAGGGGTGGAACAGGGAGCCCAGTTTGAGGTTTCCAGGAAAGGCACAGTAAAAAGGGATATGGTTTGTTGTGCAGATTTAAGTGGCTGCCGTCTCCATTGACAAAGAGTCTGTTGTGATTTAGAGCCATTCTTCTCTTCCTGGTATAGAGACACCTTTACAAAGGGAGATCCTCTTTATAAGTGTCAATTTCCCTTACAAAAGATAACATTCTATTTTCTGAGCTTCTCCAGTGTCTGCTACTTCTTAAAAATAATTAGCTCAAAATAATCCTTATCTCAAAAAGACATATTTTGGGATGGCATATTCTAATGTTCTTCATTTGTTTGTTTTTAATATTTTTATTTACAAACTTTCACATAGCATTTATTATATGTCAGGCACTGTTCAACTTCTTCAAAAATAATAACACATTTGATCTTCAAAACAGCTCTGTAAGGAAGGTGCTATTATTAGCCTCATTATGCAGAATAGAAAAATTCAGCACAGAGAGATTAAGAAACTTGCTCAAGATCACACAGCTCAAGTAAACCTACTGTTGAGAGTTTGGAACTTAGATGAAGCTGAGAACCATCCCTGGTCTGGGTGCTGATGTTTCCTTGGGCCCACTTAGGGCTCCACCCCTGGGCCCCACCAAACTGATGAATTAACTGCCAAGGCTGCAGAAGCAGCTCTAGCCTGCAAAGGGCAACAGACGACCTGAAGTAGTATCAAGATCTTCCTGAGACAGACACCCAGGAGCTGAGGATAGGGTTGGGAGGATCAGGGAGTTTTCTCCCACCGGGTATGACAGAGCTATTCTCTTAATTCAAGAATCAGAGTCCAGAGCTTCAGGACCAGGTTTGTTCACCCTCACTAATTTAGAACAGTCCAGGATCTAGGGCAAGAAGAAAATGCTAGGGGAATCAGATGAGGGGATGCAGAGATTAAGACCAATGCTAGGAATATTCGGGTTCATATTAGATTGTGAGATCCTGAAGGGCAGTACTAATTCAACCGAATTCCCAGCAGTAAACAGAGAAATAAAGAATTGCTCACATTAGCCATAAAGTCCTATCTCCAACGTCTGTCGGTTCCGAGACTGCTAAGCACTTTAGTTCAGGGACACAGCAGATTTTGGTCTCTCTCTCTCTTACTCTTAGACTTCAATGATCCTGTAACAACTTGCAACTTATAGCTTAGTTTTTATGGGGATTAAAATTTAGGGGCCAAGGATTATGTATTTTCTAAACCTTGTGTTTAATTCTTCTGGCATTAGAATTATTTTAGATTTATAAATATAAAAAAATGATCTAGAGTTCTATCAGCCTCAGCTAACCAGTGTGTTCACCTCTATAAAACAGAAGCTAAAATGTTTGGTAACGTGTAAGTTTTCCTACAAGAAGATGGCAACAGAAGAAACATTTAGCTCCAAGATAAATCTAACTACCAAATAAAATATAGAGTATTTTATACAAGACGCATGCTGTCACCACTGTTTGTAACAACCTATGATTTTTAAAGTGTGTTAGAATTTGCATTAAGGATTCTCAATTCAAATACTATTACATAATCTTCACTGCATGAAACATAACTTTTTAATTTTTTTGAAAAGTCAAATGTTTTTATTAGTGTCATTTCCAAGTATTTTAACTGACTTACCTCTCTTTCCCCTTTAAGCCTAGTATATCCAACATTGCTTTATTAGTTTGTGCATATATTGTAATAAGTAAAATCTGCTTGGTCTAGGCCACAGCTGAACAGATTATAACTACAAACTAGTGAAGAAAAATAAATTCACTTCAGTCAGAATATAGTATGACATGTCAAGCCTCAATTAACATCAATATACCAATTTGACAGCTGATCTAATAATCAGAAAAGTATATTTTTGTTTCAAGTATTTGTGAGATTTTTCCACGTACACTTTTTTCCATAATGCTTTTCAAAAATAAGTCTATATGGTTTTTCCAAAAAGGTGTATAAAAGATACTTTTCTAGTATGTTAGTCAGAACAAAGCCTAAAGCAATTCTGTATACTTCATAGTGCAAAATCACCTATTTTGAGTTTAAAAATATGGTCAAATTATCTTTTGCATTTGTATTTTTTTCCTTAGAAGGGAGACTCTGGAAAACATATGTAAACATGACTTTTTAAAAGAGAATTTACTGGAGTATTTTTTTCTTTACTTATTCTTAGTAAAGGATGTCATATAAATGTAACCATTCTGAAATATTTAATGAAATATGATAATGAAAGAATCTTCACATGGGAATGTAAAAAGTATCAAAATTACATTATGTAAATACCCACATTTCACTTGTCAAATGCCAAATGATTAATGTTAAGGCTATATTAGGTCCAGCTAAGGAGGTAGAATAACCTAATTTGGTTCACTTAAGGGGCCAATATTCCAAATTGAAGGGACAACCCAGCTAACGTGAACTGTTATGGAAGTACAAAGTAGCATAACATCATAAAATCAATCAGTAATCACATATCTCCCTTCAAAAAACAATTGTCTACTACCTAGCATAAATTAGATTAAGCTGACTATCTTGAGCCATCTTCATGTGAAGATGCCATCTTCAGCTACTGTGAAGCATCAGCCATTTATTCGGGCAATCCAAAAAACGTGGAACTCAGCAGTGGCCACAGGACTGGAAAAGATCAGTTTTCATTCCAATACCAAAGAAAGGCAATGTCAAAGAATGCTCAAACTACCACACAATTGCACTCATCTCACATGCTAGTAAAGTAATGCTCAAAATTCTCCAAGCCAGGCTTCAGCAATATGTGAACCGTGAACTTCCTGATGTTCAAGCTGGTTTTAGAAAAGGCAGAGAAACCAGAGATCAAATTGCCAGCATCCACTGGATCATCGAAAAAGCAAGAGAGTTCCAGAAAAAACAATTATTTCAGCTTTATTGACTATGCCAAAGCCTTTGACTGTGTGGATCACAATAAACTCTGGAAAATTCTTTAAGAGATGGGAATACCAGACCACCTGATCTGCCTCTTGAGAAACCTATATGCAGATCAAGAAGCAACAGTTAGAACTGGACATGGAACAACAGACTGGTTCCAAATAGGAAAAGGAATATGTCAAGGCTGTATATTGTCACCCTGCTTATTTAACTTATATGCCGAGCACATCATGAGAAACACTGGGCTGGAAGAAGCGCAAGCTGGAGTCAAGATTGCCAGGAGAAATATCAATAACCTCAGATATGAAGATGACACCACCCTTATGGCAGAAAGTGAAGAGGAACTAAAGAGCCTCTTGATGAAAGTGCAAAAGGAGAGTGAAAAAGTTGGCTTAAAGCTCAACATTCAGAAAAGAAAGATCATGGCATCTGGTCCCATCACTCATGGGAAATAGATGGGGAAACAGTGGAAACAGTGTCAGTCTTTATTTTTCTGGGCTCCAAAATCACTGCAGATGGTGACTTCAGCCATGAAATTAAAAGATGCTTACTCCTTGGAAGAAAAGTTATGACCAACCTAGATAGCATTTTGAAAAGCAGAGACATTACTTTGCCAACAAAGGTCTGTCTAGTCAAGGCTATGGTTTTTCCAGTGGTCATGTATGGATGTGAGAGTTGGACTGTGAAGAAAGCTGAGCGCTGAAGAATTGATGCTTTTGTACTGTGGTGTTGGAGAAGACTCTTGAGAGTCCCTTGGACTGCAAGGAGATCCAACCAGTCCATTCTGAAGGAGATCAGTTCTGGGTGTTCTTTGGAAGGACTGATGCTAAAGCTGAAACTCCAGTACTTTGGCCACCTTATACGAAGAGTTGATTAATTGGAAAAGACTCTGATGCTGGGAGGGATTGGGGGCAGGAGGAGAAGGGGACGACAGAGGATGAGATGGCTGGATGGCATCACTGACTCAATGGACATGAGTCTGAGTGAACTCCAGGAGATGATGACGGACAGGGAGGCATGGCGTGCTGTGATTCATGGGGTCGCAGAGAGTTGGACACGACTGAGCGACTGAATGGAAGGTCTTATAGTAAAGGATGGTGCCTTCCAGGCAGCCAATAGTGAAATCATGGGTGATACTTGAGATTTAAGAATTTAAAGTAACAAAATATGAAAATTCAACTGTGTCTAAGAGCATGTTTTCCAGTCTTGGTCGTGGGTCAAGTTGGAAGGGGATGGTTAACTATCAAAGTCTTTTTTATATCCCAGGAAAGATACATATCTTTGCAGCCATAGAATCTGGGGCTGGTTTTCCCAGTGAGTCACTGTTTATCATTTTTTTTTAAGTACCGGAAGAAACAGGCTAGGAATTTGGTGAGGATTAGAGGAGTATATCCCTGAACAAAGAAGCCACAAAGTAAATCCCTGTGACCAAGGCAGGCAGGGTGGGGGTGAGGAGGGAGAGCCCAAACCAAGAATTATAAATAAGGAGGCTTCCTTGGTGGCTCAGATGGTAAAGAATCCACCTGCAACTCAGGATACCTGGGTTTAATCCCTGAGTTAGGAAGATTCCCTGGAGGAGGGCATGGCAACCCACTTCAATACTCTGGCCTGGAGAGTCCCCATGGACAGCAGAGCTTGGTGGGTTACAGTCCATGGGGTCACAAACAGTCAGACATGACTGAGTGACTATACACAGCACAGCACTCAAATAAAGGGCCAGTGAGCATTATCATCAGCGACCCCTGTAGTGATCAAGAAGATGGACTCTGGGCATCAAATGACCTGGAATGAAATCCTAGCTCTGCTGTTTTGTAATCCTGAGCAGGTGTACAAATCATGCATGTTCAGGTTGCGGATTTCAGAAATTCAATTCAAAGAATCTTCAACTTTGTGAATTTAGCAGACCATTTCATTAGAAAATCCAGAATTGGCTTTGTACTGATACTTGTTTCAGTCTGAAGATTTAAACAATGTCACAGGTAACTTTTCTCTCTCCTTTCCAAGGAAGGGGTGACTATTAGGAGGTATTTAGGTGAAATTTTTTTTAGGTCCCATAAGATCTCCAGCCAAGTGCAATAGGATGGATGATGACCACCCCTCACTAGTGTCCAAGCCCTAATTCCCATACTCTGTGAATTGTTACCTTACAGGGTGAAAGGGACTTTGCAGAGGTGATTAAATTAAGGATCTTGAGGTAAGGAAATCATCCTGGATTATCAGATTGAATCCAATATAATAATCACAAGAGTCCTCCTAAAAGGGAGGCAATGTTGGATGACACAGGCTTAGGGGCTTCCCAGGTGGCACTGTTGGTAAAGAACCCACCTGCAAATGCAGGTGACATAAGAGATGTGGGTTCAATCCCTGGGTCAGGAAGATCTTCTGAAGGAGGGCCTGGCAACTCACTCCAGTATTCTGGCCTGGAAAATCCCATGGACAGAGGAGCCTGAAGAGCTATAGTCTATAGGGTTGCAAAGAGTCAGACACAACTGAAGCGACTTAGCACACAAACAGAAAAAGGTGACAGGAAAGCAAAAGGCTAGAGTTATAAAAGGAAGAGATCCTGAGCTAAGAAACATGGATAGTCTCTTAAGGCTGAAATGGGCAGGGAAATGGAATACAAAGCCTTGCAAGGAAAACAACCCTTGATTTAGACTTCCAACATCCAGAACCAAAAGAGAATAAATGTGTACTGTTTTTAGCTATTACATCTGTGATAATTTGTTACAGCAACAATAAGAAGCTAATACATGGAGCTTCTTCTTTCTCTGCCTTTATTTTCATTGATTGAAATGAAAAATTGAGCAGAAAATTCATCTTTTCCAACTATTCATGGGAATATATATTTTTGAATCTCAATTACCTTGGATTACTTCATACTGGCTGAAAAAGACCTCTCATATTCTCATAATAAGATTGTGTTTTCTTCTCTCTCATCTGCCCATCAGTACAGATTTTATTGTTGTTGTTTTTTTAAGAAGTTTTCTAAGAACTATCAGAAAATACAAACTCCCCAAGCATCCTGCTATTTTTCTATCAAGTCTCTTAAAATTCAATCTTTAGTAGGAAATGGTCTGAATCAAGATTCGAGGGGAACAATTTAAAGTGATGATGGTCAGTTGCCCAATCAGGACTGAGAGAATTCTCATTGCTTCTCATCACTGCTAGTGATCCAATCCCACATCTTAAGGTCTATAATCTGCCTTTCACTCTTTGTGTCCATTTCTTTGATATATAATGTTTCACTGGCAGAAAGTGAAAGAGATTCAGTTGAAGACAAATTCCACAGAAAGAATTATTCTAGCTTCTGGAAATATTCTCTCTCTCTGTTTTTTATTGTTCTGCTTTCCTCTTATTCCTCAGGTAAATACTCCCTCAGTTCAGTTCAGTCGCTCATTCACGTCCGACTCTTTGCGACCCCGTGAATTGCAGCACGCCAGGCCTCCCTGTCCATCACCAACTCCTGGAGTTCACTCAGACTCATGTCCATCCAGTCAGTGATGCCATCCAGCCATCTCATCTTCTGTCATCCCCTTCTCTTCCTGTCCCCAATCCCTCCCATCATCAGGGTCTTTTTCGATGAGTTAACTCTTCGCATGAGGTGGCCAAAGTATTGGAGTTTCAGCTTTAGCATCAGTCCTTCCAATGAACACCTAGGACTGATCTCCTTTAGGATGGACTGGTTTGATCTCCTTGCTGTCCAAGGGACTCTCAAGAGTCTTCTCCAACACCACAGTTCAAAAACATCAATTCTTCGGCACTCAGCTTTCTTCACAGTCCAACACTCACATCCATACACGACCACTGGAAAGACCATAGCCTTGACTAGATGGACCTTTGTTGGCAAAGTAATGTCTCTTCTTTTTAATATGCTATATAGGTTGGTCATAATTTTCCTTCCAAGGAGTAAGCATCTTTTAATTTCATGGCTGCAATCACAATCTGTAGTGATTTTGGAGCCAAAAAAAATAAAGTCTGGCACTGTTTCCACTGTTTCCCCATCTATTTCCCATGAAGTGATGGGACCAGATGCCATGATCTTAGTTTTCTGAATGTTGAGCCTTCATAACAAATATTTCCCTGGCCACCATAAGCTTGCATTATCAAGATAAATATTCATGTAAAACAAGGGAGCACTTCTTTCCCATAATTCCAGCTCAAGTCCCTGGGATAGCCCTCACTGGGTTACTTTGGGATATAGGTTAATTCCTGAGCCAATTGTTGTAACTTGGGGATAGAATCCTCCAATGGGCCATGTCTGGGTCAGGGGTCCACTCTTGAGCAGAAAAATTGGTAAAAATGAGAAGGACTATAGAACAAACAAAAGCCAGACACTAGCAGATGCCTACCTTTTGAAGAGATTCCAATCTTTCATCAGTAGAAGATAGATTCTAATAAAATGTTCATCCTAGAATTGTAAAAACTAAACAAGTTAATTCAGTGAAACTGTTTAGCACAGTGTGGCATAGTAGATATTCATTCATTTTTTTTTATTGTTTTACTGTTAGTTAATGTGCTATTATTATGACTGCTAACCTTGTAGCTTTGGAAAAGCCACTTAACATACCTGAGCCTATTCCCTCGTATTAATAGGACTGATGACACATTCCTTGTCAGATGGCAATAAAAAGCAAGTTAATGTGTACAAGGTGCCTAGCACAAGGCAGGCACATGAGAGAGAATCATGAAGAGGAGATGCTATTTTTATTGTTATCTGAGAAAGAAGGCCGATCTTACCTACACATGCACAGATTTTTTTACAAACCAAACTCTGAAATTTGACGTTGGAGATAGGTACCATTAGGTGATTGAAAGGCTCCTTTTCACTCAGGAAGCAATGCAGGGGCTGCTCCTGAGGCTGCCACACATACGTCCATTTAGATCTAATGTAGCTTCAGTCCTGTCCCTTCCTGTAGTCCCTGGGAAAGCTTAAGCCATCAACACCCTTTAAAATGACTTGTTGGGGGCCGGGGGGAGGGGTCATTTCAAACAGTAGTGGTTTCTGTTCCACATAATAATACACACCTGTATGAGTACCATGGCTTCATCCTTTCTGCCTTAAATTGGGGTTAGTGTGTGAGCCACTATGGCCAATACAAATACCCCAGCACACTGACTTGGTGAAAACTGGCCCTAAAGTGTATGAAATACTAGGTGACTATGAAAACCTTGATCCCGAGATCTCTCTCTCTCACACCTGTCCTTGCACTAGAAAATGAATTATGTTTGAGACTTGGAGAGCAATCACACAAGGTGATGAAGGGGAAGCCCCATGAAATGAAATCATTTCACTCTACTGGCCTGTTCTAAGAGTATTCTCTCCTAGATAATGAAGAAGTGTCCCCAGTGAGCTGGGCTCTTGAGAGCTTTTAGCCAGGCAATTATAATACTGTCTTACTTACAATGGGATTTTTTATGCACTTTAATGGAAAGAATGGTTTCTCTATTCAATTTCTCTATTTATATATACTCCATATATGTTAGAGGGATAGAAAAGTAATTTGTGCAGGTGTGTATAAAACCACAGAAAGAGAACTTTAACTGTAGAGGCACACACATTCTTTGGTAGTTGGAAATCATTTTATCATCCTCCTGGGGAAGCAAAGCTGTATGAAGCTCATATTACTGTCAGCAGCATCCCTCCTGAACTATTTTGAATGTCACTAGGACTTTAAGGCAGCATGTCGTTTTTTTTTTGTTTTTTTGTTTTTTTTTTTTCAGAGAAGAAAGGCAACAAAATAATTAAGCACATTTTTTCTTCAGGAAAAAGAAAAACAAGTCATCTCTGTTTTTTGTACCAAGGTGCTATGATGTGACCACGAAAAAATATAATTTCTCCTAAAATGCCACTGGTCATTTAGCTCAGAAGACTCTATCTCAGGGTAAGCAGGAAAAATTCACACACTCTCAATGAGTGAAATGTGTCTGCAGAGAGATTAGAATTTCTTGTAAAGCCTTGTGCTGAATCCAGATGAGGATCATCAGACATCTGTGAAGATTCTCCTGACCTTTAGGTGAGGAGAACAATAATTTGAAAGCTCTGTTTAGTGATTAGTACATTTACCCCCTAAAACTTGAAGTCAAAAGGGAAATGCACTTCAGGAACCATACATGGGAGAACAGACACTCACTCTACAGGATCTACACAACCAAGTGTTGTGGGCCATTGTAATTGTCTTCTAACTGGTCCCCAACTCCAGTTTTCAATCCTGTCTCCCACCTCCAAATGATAATACAGTAAATCCCAAGTACATTATCTGGTTCATAGTAGAGGAGCAATAAAAACATGATTTAAACGATTTTCTCTTTTCCATAATCACACACAGGGAAACTCAGCTTTTGCTCATTGTTGCAGTGCATGTCATATGCAGTACCGGTTCCTTGTAAAATAACACCACAACTTTTCGGATTAACCACCCCAGATTGTTGTTGTTTAGTTGCTAAGTCATGTCCAACTCTTCGAAAGTCCATAGACTCTACCTGCCAAGGTCTTCTGTCCGTGGAATTTCCCAGACAAGAACACTGGAGTGGGTTGCCATTTCCTTCTCCAAGGGATCTTACCGACCCAGGGATCAAACCCGCATGCCCTGCATTGACTGGTGGATTCTTTACCACAGAGCCACCAGGGAAGTCCCACCCAGATTGTCCCTTTTTTTTTTTTCTACACTTGCGAAAGAAAAGTATTCCATGTTACCAAATGTGATTCCCATTTCCATTCTTAGCTTATTCTTTCCCCCATGCCTGGAACTTTTAGAACTTCAGAACATCTGCAGAATGCCTATCTCATGGAATTTTTGAGAAGATTAAATCATGTAACAAAATACATGTGGATCACCCAGTACAGTGCTTGACATACAGTGAGAGCTGAATAATAGCAACAATGCTACTTATTAATAATAAGTTGTCAGATCCTTGCGCACCACCTGGTTCGTGGTCTATGTTATATACACAAGATTTGAGTTGGCAATAGAAGTTTCTGGCATTAGAATGTCACAGTAAAAATTCATTTTAATATATCTCTGATCCCCTTTTTGTCTTTATTTTATAAATCTTTTTTTATCTATTTCAATTAGGTATTAGGGGTTCCCAGGTAGCTCAGTGGTAAAGAATCTGCCTACCAGTGCAGGAGACAAGAGTTTGATCCCTGAGTTGGGAAGATCTCCTGTAGGAGGAAATGGCAACCCACTCCAGTATTCTTGCTTGGGAAATCCCATGGACAGAGGAGTCTGGCGGGCTACAGTCCATAGGGTTGCAAAAGAGTTGACACGACTTAACGACTAAATAACAACAATTAGGGATGCAGGAGCTGGGTTTTCTGAGTCTGGTTTTCTAGTGTCAGATTGAAGTGTTGCTTTAGAAGATGCCACCTACTGGCAAACAGGCAGAGTTCAAGTGAAAATGAAAAGCTCAATGGTGCCACAAAAAACTGTTTCCTAAGCGTTCTGGTCTTCACGCTCCTGGCTGTTCACTGGACAGAACCTCTCAGTAAAATACACATTGGCTAATATAGTCTTCACATAGAGAGTTTTATAGGTCAGCTCTGACTAGTTTGTGGGTAAATATTTTGGGTCAGATATCCCAGAGCAGAAAGCATCAACAAAGGAAGAGCATGTAATTAGACAGGATGTGACTGGTTTGAACTTTTTAGGAACCCTAGATTCTAGCCAAGTAGACAGACCCCCACCCCATCCCTCAGTGTGCCTCCTCACCAGTAGCTCTTGGGAAAATCATTTAACCCATGACAGTCACAATTCTGATCTGAAAAACTAAGATCGTGATAGAATGTGCTCTCAGAGGCCTCGTGCAAGGGTTTAATAAGATCCTATCCAGAGATCTCAGTGACTAGTATCTAATACATGCTCTCAAAACAGACCTATTGCTGTGATTAAGGGAGAAAAAAAAAAAAAAGGCTTTACTTCTTTCACTTTACAATATCCCAATGTTGAATTCCCATTATTAACATTTTTCAGCCTGGCGTTCATGGGTAGACTTGCAACAATCTTTATACTTGTCTGCCTTTTTAATGAAAAAAAAAAAAAAATGAACTGTCTAATAAAACCAATACATCCTCACTAAAAGTCAAGGTTCAGAAAGACTAAAGGGGTGGAAAAGTTCTAGCAACCTCTATAGAAGGCAGGTTTTGAGGGAAAGAGCTAATGTAAACTTAAAAGCCTAAAGATTTTACTATCTACAGTAAGAGACATAATCTAATGGGGAATGTCTCCCAGGCTATGTTCTCAGGAGACTATGGCTGAGAATAAAATTCATGCCTGAGGCTGGCTTTTGCAACCAATTTTAAGAAGGAACTTACCACTTTTCCCATCCCAAATCCTGAGAGAGAAATAAAAATTGAGTAAGAAAATGACAGGACTCAGAACTCATAGTTATCCTTAAGGGGAAACTGGAAGACATTCAACAGTGATTTGTTTTCTTTCTGTCTAATCACTCAGTCTCTGCACACAGGCTTTTGGATAATAAAAGTATGTGTATAGATAGAGAGTTCCAGTGTTCACAGTCTTCTACAATCATTCATTTGATATGAATGAACCAAATCATTTCAGGCCGAGCCCAGTGAGGAGCTTTTTAAAGA
Organism: Bos grunniens; assembly: GCF_055505025.1. Taxonomy (NCBI): domain Eukaryota; kingdom Metazoa; phylum Chordata; class Mammalia; order Artiodactyla; family Bovidae; genus Bos; species Bos grunniens. The sequence continues at coordinate 97,874,714 of NC_141166.1, forward strand.
CAGTGTTGGCAGTCCAGGACCGTAGGTGTCTTGTCGCTCTCTTGATGTGGGCTCCGAGCACCTGAGGGTGAGCCAGGATTGTCCCTTTGCATTACAAAAAAACTAGTGCAATGCCTGCCACCAAGGACCTACGTCATAAATGCTAGTAAAATGAAAAAACAGAGTATCTTACCCAACCCATTCCATTTATAGAGGAAAAGTTCAAAGCTCCTAGAAGTGGACAGCTTCATGAAGCAGAAGTTAGGACATAAAGAGAGGCAAAAGAGCCAGGCAAGTAGCCAAGCTTTAGACAAGCTTCTTAAAAATAAGCTGAACTCAGTTAGGTTTGAGTTGCTGTGTATACCTTGATGATGGTACACCTCTGTTTTTATTTGTCTCTCTTTGGTTAGTAGCCTTCAGGAGTAAAGAAGTTTTCAACTTGTAGTCAAACTTAGCAGCAGCTTATCTCATTAGTTAAGCTATGCAGTTCTCTGCTCTCATTTTATTTGGGCGTTAAAGAGGGGAATAAACTTGACATAATGTATGTAAGTAATTCACAGAAATGGAAGAATTACCACTGACACTCCTGCCTCTTGGTCAGAGAATCAAAGTGACTCAGGGACGAAGGAATCCTTGAGTTGAACATTTAACACTGACTGTCCAATAGTTGAATTTCCTTTTACAGCACCCACTCAAATCACTTGACTATTCTACTTATGAATATCTTTAAATCATGGAGAATTCAGCACTTCATGAAGGCAGCCATGCTTAAACTGATCTGAGTTCTGAAAACATATCCCTGTGTGGAGATGAACTTTCATGCCCTAAAGCTTTCACACATCAATTGTGCTTGATTGAACTCTTTGGAGCCACCCAGAAAAGTCTAGTCTGTCTTCCACCTGACAACCTTTCAGATATTTGAAGACAGCTTTCATGCCCGCCCCCATCACCTAAGTCTTCCCTTTTCTGGAATAAACTTCTCTGGTTCCTTTGGCTGTTCATCATGTAACCTTGTACTGAGCAGCTTTACACGGTCAAACATTCTTCCCTGAACATACTGCTGTATGCTATGTACAGGGCTGACAAGGGTCAGATACAACTAGTATAGATACACTGTCAACTAAAATATTAAAATAGTTTCATTATAATCAATAAAAAGCCATTGTTCTAAATCTCTCCCTTAGTATTCACCACCGCACATCACCTGGCTCCCTCCTGATACTGGCATGACCAATATCCAAGGGCTGTTCCTAGAGCAATGTGTTGGTTGGTAAATGACTAAATCATATCAGTTGCTAGATGTTCTACATATGACCTGTTTCTAAGTGTCTTTTTCAAGGTAATGGCCAAATTAAAAAAAAAAGTAACTTAAAGGAAACTTAAAGGACTTCACAGGTGTCTCAGTGGTAAAGAATCCACCTGCCAATGCAGGAGACTCAGGTTCAATCCCTGGGTCAGGAAGGTCTTCTAGAGGAGGAAATAGGAGCACACTCCAGTATTCTTGCCTGGACAATCCCATGGACAGAGGAGTCTGGCAGGATATAGTCCATGGTGTTGCACAGAGTTGGACATGACTGAGCACACACAAAGAAACTTCCAATGTTTATTAAGAACTTTTTATGTGCTCAGCAATAATGGCAAGCATTTTCAAACATTCAGTCAGTTCAGTTCAGTTCAGTTGCTCAGTCGTGTCCGACTCTTTGCAGCCCCATGAATCGCAGCACGCCAGGCCTCCCTGTCCATCACCAACTCCCAGAGTTCACTCAAACTCACGTCCATTGAGTCGGTGATGCCATTGAGCCATCTCATCTTCTGTGTCCCCTTCTCCTCCTGCCCCAATCCCTCCCAGCATCAGAGCCTTTTCCAATGAGTCAACTCTTCCCATGAGGTGGCCAAAGTACTGGAGTTTCAGCTTTAGCATCATTCCTTCCAAAGAAATCCCAGGGGTGAGCTCCTTTAGAATGAACTGGTTGGATCTCCTTGCAGTCCAAGGGACTCTCAAGAGTCTTCTCCAACACCACAGTTCAAAAGCATCAACTCTTCGGTGCTCAGCTCTCTTCACAGTCCAACTCTCACATCCATACATGACCACTGGAAAAACCATAGCCTTGACTAGACGGACCTTTGTTGGCAAAGTAATGTCTCTGCTTTTGAATATGCTATCTAGGTTGGTCATAACTTTTCTTCCAAGGAGTAAGCGTCTTTTAATTTCATGGCTGCAGTCACCACCTGCAGCGATTTTGGAGCCCAAGAAAATAAAGTCTGACGCTGTTTCCACTGTTTCCCCATCTATTTCCCAGGAAGTGATGGGACCGGATGCCATGATCTTCGTTTTCTGAATGTTGAGCTTTAAGCCAACTTTTTCACTCTCTTTCACTTTCATCAAGAGGCTTTTTAGTTCCTCTTCACTTTCTGCCATAAGGGTGGTATCATCTGCATATCTGAGGTTATTGATATTTCTCCCGGCAATCTTGATTCCAGCTTGTGTTTCTTTCAGCCCAGCGTTTCTCATAACGTACTCTGCACAGAAGTTAAATAAGCAGGGTGACAATATACAGCCTTGACATACTCCTTTTCCTATTTGGAACCAGTCTGTTGTTCCATGTCCAGTTCTAACTGTTGCTTCCTGACTTGCGTATAGATTTTTCAAGAGGCAGGTCAGGTGGTCTGGTATTCCCATCTCTTGAAGAATTTTCCAGAGTTTATTGTGATCCACACAGTCAAAGGCTTTGGCATAGTCAATAAAGCAGAAATAGATGTTTTTCTGGAACTCTCTTGCTTTTTCCGTGATCCAGCAGATGCTGGCAATTTGATCTCTGGTTCCTCTGCCTTTTCTAAAACCAGCTTGAACATCTGGAAGTTCACGGTTCACATATTGCTGAAGCCTGGCTTGGAGAATTTTGAGCACTACTTTACTAGCGTGTGAGATTAGTTCAATTGTGTGGTAGTTTGAGCATTCTTTGGCCTTGCCTTTCTTTGGGATTATTATCATCTAAATTTCATAGCATCAACTGTGCAATAATCATCATTATTCTTATTCTAGAAGTAAAAATACTAAGATCCTTAGAGGTGAAGTGTCTTATTCAGCATTTTACAACTGTTCAATGCCAGGGCCAGAATTCAAAAACAGATTAACGGTCAAATAAATTTGGCAAATGCTACAGGTTCTTTATCCTCATGGAAAATCATGATGAACTTGAGTACATTAAAGATTCTAAAAAGTTTTTTAGTAATGAAAGCAGTTTTGGGCATTTCCCTGGTGGTTCAGCAGTAAAGAATCTACCTGCAAGACACCAGTTCGATCCCTGGCCCAGGAATATCCCACATGCCGCAGAGGAGCTAAGTCCCCTGCACCACAGCTACTGAGCCTGTTCTCTAGAGCTCGAGAACTGAAACTACTGAAGTCCATGAGCCCTAGAACCTGTCTTCCACAAGAAGAAAAGCCACCTCAATAAGAAGCCTTCACACCCCAAGTAGAGAGTAGCCCTCTCTTATCACAACTAGAGAAAGGCCCAGGCCCAGCAACAGACTCAGCATAACCCAAAATAAACAGATAGTAAAAATTATTTTTTAAAAAAGAAAGTAGTTTAACCCAATGTATTTGAAGTTTTATTCTTATGTAAACTTTTAATAAAGTTTTAAACCTTATTAAAGTTATATGAATCAGTGCTTTAATTACTTTGGAAGCTGATCCTCTCTGTTGATTCACAGTAATCTAAATGATGACTAAAACTCCATGGATAGCATTGTTAAAGATCAGCTCTCTTTTCCTTCCCTTGAAAAAAGTGTTTTGAACCCAAGGGCAGAAACTAAAGTTCACCTCTTTTATGTTACCTTTAGTTAAATTCATAACTTCTTCCAACTTGTCAGTATCATGAATTGCCATCTTACGTAGTCACTATTCCTCTTGTTTAATTCATCCTTACACTGGCTGATCACATTCTCTACATTTAGACTCAGAACTATAAATGTTAAACATAGAAGAATTGAGGACTTTCAACTCTAACATTTAATGAGATCAGAAGTCATCACCTCCATCCTTGTGATTAAAAATCTTAGATAACCTAAAAAAACCCACTGACTTTTCTTAGACCTATCAAAGAACTGACAAAAACCTGACCCTCAAATCTGGAGAGAAAAGATCATCCAGAGAGGCACAGTTGTTATCTGCTTAGAGCAGAAGGTACTGGAGCCATAAATTGTTAGGAACACTCACATGATAACTTTGACAAATTGCTAGAAGCTGAATGAAGATTAGTATGAGAGGAGAAATTTCTGGTGGGTACAGTCTCAGAGGTGCCCTTACACATTTATGGGCTTTACCTTCACAAATCCACCCAGATTCTCAGGGTAAAGATCTGAGAAAGATCATCTACTGATTCTGGCAGAAAAAAAAAGGGAAGAAAAATAATAGTGAAATATGCCCCAGAGTCTTCTTCATAACGAAGGCCTACCCTCCTGGGGAAAGACTTTCCCTGAGGTTTATTCTCACTGAGGAGGGTATTCCTGTCGCTCCAGTCCCCTCTAGCTGTCCTGTTTTACCTAGGGGAGAAATTATAAAGCTATGCTACTGCAGAAACACTGGTGAAGGTGACAGCCCAGAGACACTGCTCCCAAAAGGACTGAGATTTAATCATAAAATTATTGAATGTTTCTGCTCCCCTTATCTCCAGCACAGCAATGAAGCTCCAGTATAATAGTGGGTTGCCAATGAAGGATCTTCAAGACACAGATTCTTTCTGAGGAAAACTACACAGGGAAGCCAAAAGGCAAGATGAGAGACAAAAGTAAGGAGGATTTGGACATCTCTGGCACTGTAATACTATAGTGAACACTAAACACAGACCAACTACTAGCCAGATGAATATAAATCCTTTTACTAAAAGCCTATTACCTATTTATATGACTAATTTTCAACCGAAATGTTACTAAGCATGCCAAAAGGAAAGCAAAAAACATACCCTGAAGAGAAAAATCAATCAGAACCAGACTCAGGTATGACAGGTCAAACTGGTATTTTACAAAATAACAACTATGATTAATGTATTAAGGGCTTTAATTTTTAAAAGTAGATAACATTCAAGATCAGATAAATGATGCAAGCAGAGATGAAAGTTTTTAAAAATAATTAAAAGAGAGATGAAAATCCTAAAAAATAATTACAAGAAAATGTTCCAAATAAAAAAAAACCACTCTAATTTATGGAGAACAGTACCTTAAAATTCTGAAAATAGAGCTGCCATTCAATTCCACTACTGAGCATATATCCAGAGAAAACGCTAATTTAAAAAGATATATTCTCCCGTGTTCACTGTAGCTCTATACATAAAAACCAAGACATGGAAGCAACCTAAGCAACAACAGATGAATGGATAAAGATGTGGTATATATATACACAATGGACTACAACTCAGCCATAAAATAGAAGGAAATAATGCCACTTGCAGCAACTTGGATGGACCTAGAGATTATCTTACTAAGTGAAATAAGCTAGGCAGAGAAAGACAAATATATGATATAGCATGAATGTGAAATCTAAAAAAAATACAAATGAATTTATAAACAAAATAGAAATAGATCCACAGACTTCAAAAACAAACATATGGCTACCAAAGGGGGGAGGGGGAGATAAATAAAGAGTTGAAATTAACATTTACACACTCAGTTCAGTTCAGTTCAGTCACTCAGTCGTGTCCAACTCTTTGCAACCCCATGAATCACAGCACGCCAGGCCTCCCTGTCCATCACCAACTCCCGGAGTTCACTCAGACTCACGTCCATCGAGTCAGTGATGCCATCCAGCCATCTCACCCTCTGTCGTCCCCTTCTCCTCCTGCCCCCAATCCCTCCCAGCATCAGAGTCTTTTCCAATGAGTCAACTCTTCAAATGAGGTGGCCAAAGTACTGTAGTTTTACCCTTAGCATCATTCCTGGCTGATCTCCTTCAGGATGGACTGGTTGGATCTCCTTGTATAAAACAGATAACCGAAAAGGACCTACATCACCAACTTGATGAACATGAGTTTGCGCAAGCTCGGGGAGTTGGTGATGGACAGGGAAGCCTGGCGTGCTGCAGTCCATGGAGCCATAAAGAGTCGGACACGACTGAGTGACTGAACTTAACTGAACTGATAAGAGAAAAGTTATCTTTTTAGACTGAAAAAACATATTATGTATATATACACACATATACACACACATATATATATATGCGTGTGCATGTGTTTTAGTCAGTTTTATCCAACTCTTTGTGACCCCATGGACTGTAGCCCACCAGGCTCCTCTGTCCATGGGATTCTCCAGGCAAGAATGTTGAAGTGGGTTGCCACGCCCTTCTCCAGAGGATCTTCCTAAACCATGTTGGGGATTGAACCCCCATCTCTTACATCTTCTGCACTGGCAGGTGGGTTCTTTAACACTAGTGCTGTCTGGGAAGCCTATGTATCAGATCAGATCAGTCGCTCAGTCGTGTCCAACTCTTTGCGACCCCATGAATCGCAGCATGCCAGGCCTCCCTGTCCATCACCAACTCCCGGAGTTCACTCAGACTCATGTCCATCGAGTCAGTGATGCCATCCAGCCATCTCATCTTCTGTTGTCCCCTTCCTCTCCTGCCCCCAATCCCTCCCAGCATCAGAGTCTTTTCCAATGAGTCAACTCTTCGCATGAGGTGGCCAAAGTACTGGAGTTTCAGCTTCAGCATCATTCCTTCCAAAGAAATCCCAGGGCTGATCTCCTTCAGAATGGACTGATTGGATCTCCTTGCAGTCCAAGGGACTCTCAAGAGTCTTCTCCAACACCACAGTTCAAAAGCATCAATTCTTCAGGCACTCAGCCTTCTTCACAGTCCAACTCTCACATCCATACATGACCACAGGAAAAACCATAGCCTTGACTAGACGAAACTTTGTTGGCAAAGTAATGTCTCTGCTTTGGAATATGCTGTCTAGCTTGGTCATAACTTTTCTTCCAAGGAGTAAGCGTCTTTTAATGTCATGGCTGAAGTCACCATCTGTAGCGATTTTGGAGCCCAGAAAAATAAAGTCTGACACTGTTTCCACTGTTTCCCCATCTATTTCCCATGAAGTGGTGGGACCAGATGCCATGATGTTCGTTTTCTGAATGTTGAGCTTTCAGCCAACTTTTCACTCTCCACTTTCACTTTCATCAAGAGGCTTTTGAGCTCCTCTTCACTTTCTGCCATAAGGGTGGTGTCATCTGCATATCTGAGGTTATTAATATTTCTCCCAGCAGTCTTGATTCCAGCTTGTGTTTTTTCCAGTCCAGCGTTTCTCATGATGTACTCTGCATATAAGTTAAATAAACAGGGTGACAATATATAGCCTATGTATACATATGTATATATGTATATACATATATATATGAATCACTTTGCTGTACAATTGAAACTAATGCAACATTGTAAACCAACTATATTTCAATTAAAAAAAATAACTCAATAGCAACCTCCAAAAATTCAAATGTAAGGAAAAAATAATAAGAAAAATTAACAGAACATTTAAGAAGCAAGGGACAGTTTCAAAAGGTATAGTATGTAATTGGCGTACTAGTACAAAAAAAAAAAAAATAAGACAGAGAGAATGAAGAAGAAATATTTAGAGTATAATGACCAAAAACTTTGCAAAATTAATATCAGACGCCAAACCAAGAAGATCAGAGAATACCAAGCAGAATAAATAAGAAAAACAAAGCAAAAATTTATCCATATCTTATTCAAAGATATGCAGAAAATTGAACCCCCCCAAAAAAAATCAAAGGATGATTTTTTTTTACCAAATATGTAGAGGAGAAAGAATAAAAATAGCCGCAGACTTCTCATCAGAAACCGTGCAAGTAAGACAAGAGTGAAACACTTAAAGAGTATTTAAAGAAAAAAATCCACTCACCTAGAATTCTACATCCTGTGAAATCATCCTTTGAAAACAAACAACAAATACTTTTCTCAGACAAACAGAAACTGAGGGAATTCATCACCAGCAGACCTATCCTGCAAGAAATGTTAAGTGTGGAAGAGTCCTGGGAAGTAGCATTTAGAACTTCCTCTTTGGATGACATCATTCTGTTAAGCAGCCCTTCAGACACATTTTCCAACAGGATATTTATCATTGCATTAAATCTATTCTTTCTCATCCTTTCCCCAGAAACTTTATAAAGGAACTTCCAACATGCCTGTGGAAGATCAGATACACTCATACAACAAGCAATATTTCTTGCTAAAAGAGGAAATGATGTTATTCTGTCATGAACTGATCCCAGTGAACTTTTGATGGATCTTCTAGGTTTCTCTGAATCATCTCTTTAATAATTCATTCTGGAACCTTGCCCAACATTAATTTAAAGCTCCCTAATCCAGAATGGCAGAGCATGCTCTTTTTATTCCTCTTTTTAAAATTTGAATCTACATATGCATTTTCCTCTCTTCAACTTTTCCTTTATCCTTCAAATCCCTTCACAAAGCACTCTCCTCGTTTGCACCCTAGGAAATTGTACTTCTGATTGCCACAGCAGGAAACTTGAACTCATTTTTAGTAGCAGAATTATCTTAGATAGTTTTATCTCATTTTTATCTCCTATTCTGCCTTACCAGTGTTTATTTTGTACAGTTTAATATAAAAGTCAGTCTATCTCACAGAAAGGACAATTAGGAATTTAAAAGGTCTACCCTCCTATTTCAGCCAGCCACTTTATACCCTTATAGCAAAAAACTCCCTGTTCCTGAGTCTGTTCTCTTGATGATCTTATTTAAAACTGATCTTCAGATCTTTGCTTCCCTCTTTGCTATTACCTTAAATTTTTTCAAAATCAGGAGCCCTTACTTTTACTGATCTAAATCTGAGGTCTTTGAAGAGTGTGGTACATATTGTATGTGGCAAATCAGGCCAAATCTCTTCCTTCTCTGTACATCTATTACACTATATATAAATGCAGATGAATGAAATCCACTTACTAACCTATATTCCTCTTAAAATAAATCACAAGCACAGGCTGAATGCCAGTTAATAAAATGTGTACATCAGTGTATTGAAATTAAGAAAATCAGTTTCCTGTATCTTGATAATTTTTTTTGATAATTTCTACTTTTACTTATTTGAGATATTTAATTATAAAAGAGCTTAGTGAAATAAGTCAGACAGAGCAAACAAATACTGTATGATTTCACTTTTATGTAGAATTTTTAAAAACTGGACACAGAAACAGGGATTAGAAATGGTGGTTACCAGGGGCTAGAGTGTAAAATCGGAGAAGGCAATGGCACCCCACTCCAGTACTCTTGCCTGGAAAATCCCATGGATGGAGGAGCCTAGTGGGCTATAGCCCATGGCGTCGCTAAGAGTCGGACATGACTGAGCGACTTCACTTTCACCTTTCACTTTCATGCTTTGGAGAAGGAAATAGCAACCCACTCCAGTGTTCTTGCCTGGAGAATCCCAGGGACGGGGGAGCCTGGTGGGCTTCCGTCTGTGGGGTCGCACAGAGTCGGACACGACTGAAGCAACTTAGCAGCAGCAGCAGCGGAGTATAAAATAATGCGGGAGGTATTGATCAAAGAATACAAACTTCCAGCTGTAAGACAAGTAAATTCTGGGGATCTATTGACACAGCATGGCGATTATAATTAATGATACTATATTATATTCTTCAAAGTTGCTAAGAGACTAAATCCTAAATGCTTTCATTACTAAAAAGAAACAATGATTATGTAATGTGATATGATGCTGGTGTTAGCTAACCCTAGGGTGGTGATCATTTTATAACAATTAAGTGTATCAAATCAACAGATTGTAAACTTCAAACTTGTTGTCTACATATTTATATCTCATTAAGTTGGGAAGAAAAAAGGAACAAAATGTTTGAAATAGTTGTATAATGTATAACACAATAATAGTGTATAACATAATAATATAATACAATGACTGTATAGTTGGAAAACGTTTTGCTTCTAAAAACTCTGGGGTCCTGTCTATATCTAACACTGACTAAACACAAGGACAGGGGTGGTCTTTTAACCTCTTTAATCTTTGTTTCCACATCTCTAGAGTTGGCCTAATAAATGAACACATTGCTAATTCCAACCTCATAAGGTTCTTGTAAGGGTAAATGACATAAAGTGTATGGTCTTAACCTTGAAAGCCTCCAGGCAGTGAATTCAAAGTATGGGACATAAAATATGATGTTTTATGGCTATTGGACATGTACTAAGTAACATTAAAGCACACAGTAAGAAAACAACTTTAATTTTTTTAAATTATGTAAAGAAAACTCTGGTACTAGTATCATTTCACACTTCACTAGAACTTCTCTTTTGTGAACAAAGGGGAAGTAGATCACAGTCCACCCTTCAGCAGACAATATTTATCTAGAATTTAATTATATTGTTTTGTTTTAATTATACTCATTTTTGTAGTCCAGTTTAGGTCAGTTGCTTAGTCATGTCTGACTCTTAGCGACCCCATGGACTGCAGCACACCAGGCCTCCCTGTCCATCACCAACTCCTGGAGCTTGCTCAAACTCATGTCCATCTAGTCAGTGATGCCATCCAACCATGTCATCCTCTGTCATCCCCTTCTCTTCCTGCCTTCAATCTTTCCCAGCATCAGGATCTTTTCCAATGAGTCAGCTCTTCACATCAGGTGGCCAAAGTATAGGAGCTTCAGCTTCAGCTTCAGTCCTTACAATGAATATTCAGGACTGATTTCCCTTAGGACTGACTGGTTTGATCTCCTTGCAGTTCAAGGGACTCTCAAGAATCTTCTCCAACACCAAAATTGAAAAACACTAATTCTTCAGCACTCAGCTTTTTGTATGATCCAGCTCTCACATCTATACATGACTACTGGAAAAACCAAAGCTTTGACTAGACGGACCTTTGTCAGCAAAGTAATGTCTCTGCTTTTTAATATGCTGTCTAGGTTGGTCATTGCTTTTCTTCCAGGGAGCATCTTTTAATTTCAGGGCTGCAGTCACCGTCTACAGTGATTTTGGAGCCCAAGAAAATAAAGTCTCTCACTGTTTCCATTGTTTCTCCATCTATTTGCCATGAAGTGATGGGACTGGAGGCCATGATCTTAGTTTTTTTTTAATGTTGAGTTTTAAGCCAGGTTTTTCACTCTCCTCTTTCACATGCATCAAGAGGCTCTTCAGTTCCTCTTTGCTTTCTGCCATAAGCATGGTGTTATCTGCATATCTGAGGTTATTGATATTTCTCCTAGCAATCTTGATCCTGGCTTGTGCTTCATCTAGCCCAGCATTTCAAATGATGTCCTCTGCATATAAGTTAAATAAGCAGGGTGACAACATACAGCCTTGATGTACTCCTTTGCCAATTCAGAACCAGTCCGTTGTTCCTTGTCTGCTTCTGACTATTGCTTCTTGACCTGCATACAGATTTCTCAGGAGGCAGGTAAGGTGGTCTCGAGTTCCCATCTCTTTAAGAATTTTCCACATTTTGTTGTAATTGACCCAGTCAAAGGCTTTGGCATAGTCAATAAAGCAGAAGTAGATGTTTTTCTGGAACTCTCTTGCTTTTTCTATCATCCAATGGATGTTGGCAAACAGAGTTTGATGGCAAACTCTGGTTCCTCTGCCTTTTCTAAATCAAGCTTGGATATCTGGAAGTTCTCGGCTGCTGTACTGTTGCAGCCTGGCTTGGAGAATTTCAAGCATTACTTTGCTAGTGTGTAAGATGAGTGCATAGTTGTGAAAGTCGCTCAGTCGTGTCCGACTCTGCAACCCCATGGACTGTAAAGTCCTTGGAATTCTCCAGCCCAGAATACTGGAGTGGGTAGCCTTTCCCTTCTCCAGGGGAAATTCCCAACCCAGGGATTGAACCCAGGTCTCATGCATTGCAGGCAGATTCTTTACCAGCTGAGAAGGCAATGGCGAACCACTCTAGTACTCTTGCCTGGAAAATCCCATGGACAGAGGAGCCTGGTAGGCTGCAGTCCATGGGGTCGCTGAGTCGGACACGACTGAACAACTTCACTTTCACTTTTCACTTTCATGCACTGGAGAAGGAAATGGCAACCCACTCCAGTGTTCTTGCCTGGAGAATCCTAGGGACGAGGGAGCCTGGTGGGCTGCCGTCTATGGGGTCACGAAGAGTCAGACAGGACTAAAGTGACCCAGCTGCAAGATGAGTGCAATTGTGCGGTAGTTTGAGCATTCTTTGGCATTGCCTTTCTTTGGGATTGGAATGAAAACTGACCTTTTCCAGTCTTGTGGCCACTGCTGAGTTTTCCAAATTTGCTGGCATATTGAGTGCAGCACTTTCACAGCATCATCTTTTAGGACTTGAAATAGTTCAGCTGGAATTCCATCACCTCCACTAGCTTTGTTCATAATGGTGTTTCCTAAGGCCCACTTGACTTCACATTCCAGGATGTCTGGCTCTAGGTGAGTGGCCACACCATCATGGTTATGTGGGTCATTAACATCTTTTTTTGTATAGTTCTTCTGTGTATTCTTGCCACCTTTTCTTAATATCTTCTGCTGTTAGGTCCATACTGTTTCTGTCCTTTATTGTGCCCATCTTCACATGAAATGTCCCCTTGGTATCTCTCATTTTCTTGAAGAGATCTCTAGTATTTCCCATCCTATTTTTTTCCCTCTATTTCTTTGCATTGATCACTGAGGAAGGCTTTCTTATCTCTCCTTACTATTTTTTGAAACTCTGCATTCATATGGGTATAGCTTTCCTTTTCTCCTTTGCCTTCTACTTCTCTTCTTTTCACAGCTATTTGTAAGGCCTCCGCAGACAACCATCTTGCCTTTTTGCATCTTTTTTCCATGGTCTTGATCCCTGTCTCCTGTACAATGTCACGAACCTCTGTCCATAGTTCATCAGGCACTCTGTCTATCAGATCTAGTCCCTTAAACCCATTTCTCACTTCCACTGTATAATCATAAGGGATTTGATTTAGGTCATATCTGAATGATCTAGTGGTTTTCCCTACTTTCTTCAATTTAAGTCTGAATTTTGCAATAAGTAGTTCATGATCTGAGCCACAGTCAGCTCCCGGTCTTGTTTTTGCTGACTGTATAGAGCTTCTCCATCTTCAGCTGAAAAGAATATAATCAATCTGATTTCAGCTATATTTGTTTCCAAACTCCATTTCTTTTTCAAATAAATGAATTGAAATAAAAAGAAAATTGACAGTACAGATGGTTTAAGGTTTGGAATAAATCATGAAGTTAGTATAAAAAGAATTAAGGAAATAGCCCATAATTCAGTGTATACATTTTCATGTATTATACTGGTATCATCAATGAAATTATACTCTTGTTATTTATTACTAAAAATGATTCTTTGAAAAATCGGCATTTGGTACCCATTCCTACACCAGATTCCCAATGCTTTTACACAGAATTTTAAAAGAATTCATCAATAAATAATAAAAATGCAAGTTGCATTTGACTTTTATTTCCTTTAAATTACGGATACCATCCTAACTCTTCTGTGTGTCCTACAATAACTGTCAGAGTACTGAGTGCACAAGTATTGCTAAGTAAATATTTCAATGTGTTAAACTGACATTTAGGGATATCAAGAAAGTTTCTGATTTAAGATATCAGTACCTCCCCAACTCTTCTCAAGGTGTCTCCTGATGTTAACTAGCAGGACAACCTCCACACCCAACTCCCACTCTCGACTTTGAGGTTAGAGCTCAGGTAAGGCAGAGATGAGGGAAACCAGTCTGACTCCCAGAACATTTCACTGTTTAGCATGATGTCTGTCCGTACCCTGTAAGCAGGCTGTGTGATGCCCAAGACTAGAGCAAGGAAGTGTGCTTTTCTGCAGGGTTTATATATACTACAATTACAGTTATATATCATTAAGTATAATTATAATGTCTTATCTAACCCCGTCCCAATTCAGTCCCTGTTCCCCATCACCATGACAACACATATCCTGCAAAGAGAGTCTTTATCAGCAGTCATAAGGTGAGACTTTTTGACTTTTCTCTTCAGGGATCTCATCCACATTCATATTCTATTCATGTGGGATCCTGACTTTCTAATGTCTGAAATATATAAATCCTTTATAACCAACAGGAAAAAGAAAAATAATGTCTTTACATTCTAATCACAAAGAAGGTTGCTCAAAATCCTAAGCCAAAAAGGAATGAAAAATATTTCCAGGAACTTCATCTTGGAAGCTATTTCAATATTCATGAGAAGCATTATTGACCATTAAAATATCTGAAAAGGAAAACTAAAGCCTGCAGATGAAGGCCAGCTAAAGGCAGATTTAAAATTCTCTGCCCTTGAAGCTGTGTTAATAGAGCTCACACCACTTCAATTTGATTAGGTTCTTCTTTAAGCCTGTGTAATCCTCTCAACTAGTACAGTACTGTGCTTTCCCTTTATTTCTGACTCTTACTCTTAAGGCCCTTGACAATAACAACAACAACAACAAAAATGACATGGCTGACTGCCAAAATAACACAATTGACGAGAATTCCAAACTCTGACATATGTCTTCTATGCTAGGTTGTTCAACAGTGCCTAGATTTCTGAACCTTCTGAATGTTGGGCAGGTTGGCTGCTGGCTGATAACAAACACTTTCCCAATATTTCACCTGCCCTCAAGAAGGAATCTGTTGTGACCACTCGTGAAAGATCAAGTTACATTTTGCCCTTTTTCTGTGATTTCTCCCATCATCCTCCCAACTACTCAATGAGAAAGTTTTACTATTTGCATTATAGGGAGAAGGAAACCTGAGCTTTGAAAGCTAAGAAAGCTATTCAAGGTCATGGGTCTTGTGAAAAAGCAGCAAGTTAAAACCCAGGTCTGTCTGACTACAGAAGTCCTTTTCTTTCTGTTACACTGCTGCTGCTGCTGCTGCTAAGTCGCTTCAGTCGTGTCCAACTCTGTGCGACCCCATAGACCGCAGACCACCAGCCTCCTCTGTCCATGGGATTCTCCAGGCAAGAATAATGGAGTGGGTTGCCATTTCCTTCTCCAATGCACGCATGCATGCTAAATCGCTTCAGTCATGTCCGACTCTGTGTGACCCCATAGACGGGCAGCCCACCAGGCTCCCCCATCCCTGGGATTCTCCAGGCAAGAACACTGGAGTGGGTTGCCATTTCCTTCTCCAATGCATGAAAGTGAAAGGTGAAAGTGAAGTCGCTCAGTCGTGTTCAACTCTTAGCAACCCCATGGACTGCAGCCTACCAGGCTTCTCTGTCCATGGGATTTTCCAGGCACTCGGTTCAGTTCAGTTCAGTTGCTCAGTTGTGTCTGACTCTTTGTGACCCCATGAATTGCAGCACACCAGGCCTCCCTGTCCATCACCAACTCCCAGAGTTCACTCAAACTCACGTCCATCAAGTCGGTGATGCCATCCAGCCATCTCATCCTCTGTTGTCGCCTTCTCCTCCTGCCCCCAATCCCTCCCAGCATCAGAATCTTTCCCAATGAGTCAACTCTTCGCATGAGGTAGCCAAAGTACTGGAGTTTCAGCTTTAGCATCATTCCTTCCAATGAACTCCCAGGGCTGATCTCCTTTAGAATGGACTGGTTGGATCCCCTTGCAGTCCAAGGGACTCTCAAGAGTCTTCTCCAACACCACAGTTCAAAAGCATCAACTCTTCTGCGCTCAGCCTTCTTCACAGTCCAACTCTCACATCCGTACATGACCACTTGAAAACCTTAGCCTTGACTAGATGGACCTTTGTTGGCAAAGTAATGTCTCTGCTTTTCAATATGCTATGGTCACTAGCCAGTTCCAAAACAGTGTTATTCATAATGTCAATCTTAAGAGTGTTTTACAATATTTAAAGAAGTATTTCAATTGACTTGCATCCAATATTAGCTTATCACTTCCCTTAAGAGACTTCCCTGGTGTCTCAGACGGTAAAGTGTCGGTCTACAATGCAGGAGACCTGGGTTCTATCCCTGGGTTGGGAAGATCCCCTGGAGAAGGAAATGGCAATCCACTCCAGGACTATTGCCTGGAAAATCCCATGGACAGAGGAGCCTGGTAGGCTACAGCCCATGGGGTCGCAAAAAGTTGGACACAACTGAGCGACTTCACTTTCACTTTCCCTTAAGAAGCAACTATTTTTCTCCATCCGTTCAATAAGAAAATTCAGTCTCAACAGACATTTCATATTCCCTCTGTCAAACTTGTGATAGTAAAACAGCTCTTCTGTTCAATTGTTATTACAGTTATTTCATGTACATGTGATCATAGTCAAGGATGCCTGCTATGCTCTGTCCTTTCTGCAGGAAATACAGAAAATAAGTCAACTTTCACATCTTGCTAATGCTTATAATTTAGTCCATTGCTCACACTCCTAAGCTTCTGTTTAAATTCTGTTTTTCTATTTACATTATTGATTTTTTTCTTTACCACTAATAATTTTTGCTGTTGCTGTTTTATCATATTCAAGAAAATCTTCCTTCTGAACCTCTTTAACAGTATTTCCTACAGACCAACAGCACTTGGAAATGTAATAAGCTTGAGAAATCTGAAAATAATACTCCTCCCACTCTTAATTTTTTAATATTTTTTTCTTTCTTTCTTTAAAAAAATTTTTTTGGCCATACCTCGCGGCATGGTATATTCCCCAACCAGGAATTGAAACTGTTCCCCCTGCCGTGGAAGAGCAGAATTTTAAACACTGGACCATCAGGGGAGTCCCACTCCTCCCATGTATATATAACCAAGCCTTGGGGAAATATTCTATGACCCTTTCCACTTTCTCAAAAAAGACATGCTTTCATCTAGAGAAAAACAAAGCTTGGAACGGTTGGCTGCCTACTGAACACTTCCATACGTAAGTCTGTGATTCCCAAATTTTCTGACTAGTAATGCATGTTGGCATCTGCTTATTGCATCTGGAGGCTGCTGGTAGTATACAAATCATATATATATATATATATCTTCATTTTCCTAAATAGTGTTTCCTTCCTTCGCCATAACTTTAGGTCAAAACTCTTTCTGTTTATTATTTCCAAAATATGTCCTCCTTCTACAATTCTACCACCCTTCCCTGAATTATTCTAATAAACCAATTGTTAAAAGAGACCCCAACAGGATTTCTACACCAAGAGTGTTTCTATGAAGTTTTAGAAGCCCTTGGACCAGAGTTTTCTGAAATACAAACAAAATCATAAGGGAAGCCCACTACTATCATTTAATGGAACTGCTCATCGCTACCACTCTTTAGTTCCACAGAGATCAGAGGCACGTGTCTCTTTGAAGAGTAAGCAGTGGGTTCTAGGTCATAGGCAGCCCATTATGTCCTCACAGTGGTTTCTATTTTCCCAGTTAAACGCTGATTGATATGACATAATTTAATAAAAAGTGAGATTAAGAACCTAGGCTATCTGACCATTAGCCCCGTGCTCTTTCTACAAAGAAATAAATGGCACACTTATGACGGTAAGGAAATTTTCACCATCTTGGACATATATACACTACCCATGGCTAACTAAAATTTCACTTAGTACTAAGGGCAACTTAGATGTCATTCTAGTTCAGTGTCTCTTTTTACAGATGAGAAAACTGAGGTCCAGAATTATTGAGACTTTCCAGAATCACCCAGAGAGAATGTGCCATTGCCATAACACGGGTACAAATCTTCTGAGCTACATACAGAAATTATTTTACTTGATTAACACATTCACTTTCATATTACTACAAAGGAAGAAAGAATCTGGGGACCGGATACAAGAGAGGAATAGGTTCGGGTCTTGCTAAGAAAGGGAGGACAAATCCTAAAGATGCTGCCCTTTTTGAAGGAAATTAAGAGTAAAAGGAGGTATTAAGATTAACGCTGTCCTTTGAAATTGTGCCAACATAATTCACACACACACACATCAGTTCTTTATCAAAGCCAAGTCTGTTTGTGGAAATAAAATTATGAGTCTAACATGGCTTCCTTCTTTAGGATTGAAGAAACAAGTCTGTTTTGAATAGTGAAGGAAACTGTGAGGTATAAAAAAGTGGGGATGCTGATTTCCCTTCTGTGCCTGAGTAGGACACTGATCATCTGCACCCACTGTCTGGCAGGTGAAGAGTGGTGGGTGACTTGCTCATGTAAATTCTCCAGAGCACTGCCATTCAGGGTGGGAACTACAGATTCCCAAAGGGGAAGAAAAGATAAACTCAGAGTAATTTCAATACACGTAAGTTCCTAACAGAGAATTTTCTGTGGACAAATTAATATTATCAGGAGAGACACTGAGGAAGTAAAATGGATTCTAAAATTCCCAAATGGAGTTATTTTTAAAAGCAAATGTGCTCACTCTTTTCTTCACACTGGCTCCCTTCTCTTCACTACCTTGCCCCTTTCTGGGTCCTGCATATCACAGCTGAAAGAGGCATCTGGGGCCTTCTTTAGGGCAGCCCCAGACATCTGGGTGGGGAGACAGAGGAGTTGCTGCCATTTCTGCATGAAGAGAAGAGTCATCAAAACAGAGAAATTGCAAGTATGGTCCTAACCCCTGTCTTATTTTTGGGTGTTTCTTTAATTCTTCTTTCAATTTATTCCACAGAAAAAAGTTTAAAAGACAAAAAAACTTGAAAAAGTTTTGCAAATATCAGCCAAGAACACTTAAAGATTGCGCTTTCAAAATACCTTATTGTAAACAAACATTCGTCTCAGTAGGCAAGAGCTGAATGTCTGATTTAGAGGTTATCCTGAGACAGTCAAAAGAGTCGGAAAAACCTTAGATTCAATGTGATTGCACCCTAAGAAGTGGGAAAGGGCAATTTTTTTGGGCCACAACATTCAGCTTGCAAGATCTTAGTTTCCTGACTGAGGATTGAACCTTGGGCCCTTGGCCATGAAAGCAAGAAGTCCTAACCACTGGACTGCCAGGGTATTCCCAGGAGAGGGGAATGGAGAGGAGGAAAGAGGATTCATAATGCATGGCTAAGAAGGCTGAGGTCAACAAGCTTGGTGAGAAAGCTCAAGAAACAGCTTGAATTGAACTTAATCAAAACTAGCTAATAAAGTAGAATATCAATGTGATATTTGAATAGAAGGCTGAAATAATTCTAGAATAGGAGAATAGAGAAAGAATAATAGAAGAGTCTGATAATTTCATTGAAAAATTAAAGACAAACATAAACATTTTGCTGGACTTAGAAAACCAAATATAATCATATGTCAATAAAAGTCACAAACTGAACTAAAAATCTTAACAAAGGAGAATAAAAAAGAGAAAACATTGAACTCTTTCTTGAGGTCAAATATATCACTTCCTTTAATATGTGTAATAACTTTATATGACAAATATTATTATTTTTATTTTTTAAATTAGGAGGCCATGATTCTAGAAGATTCATAATGTGCTTGAGGTCACACAGATATTTTTGTTTCTGCAACTATTGGTAGGTATTTTACAAAAAAGGATTTCATGGTAAATACTTTTTGAAAAAAGCTTATCACATTTCTCTCTTCAGATTAAGCTCTGAGAGTTTGTGCAGAGATAAATCTTTTCAGCCTCCCTTAAACCCAAAATTTCTCAAACTTATAACATGATGGGAAATGTGTGTGTGTTTGTGTGTGTATATGTTTGTGTGTTCTTGCTACCTTTGTGAGCACACGAATGTTCTATGGGAAGCACTTTGGAAAAGATATCAAAAGCTATAATGGAGCTAAGCCAATAAAATGGAATTTAATAGAGGGCAACTTAAATCTGGCATTGGATAGTCTCAGAATCTCCATAGCTCTGTTTAAAGAAGAAATTGTATGTTTTTAAAGTCTGATTATGCAGGAACAAAGTTCAGGGCAACAATGTCATTTAAAATGCTCAGGAGCAGAGCTATCATGAGTCAAAAGATGATAACAAAGCTGAAAGTCAATGAAATCTCAGGCTATATTAATAAGAGTATAATGCCAATATCAAGTGAGGCATGTCTGACCCTGGATAAAACCTTGAAATAGAATGTTTACAAATTAAAGAAGAATCAGACACTGACAATGTTTAAAGTTCTGGGAACAACGTCACATGACATTACTGGGGAATCTGAGAATGTTTTAAATGATATTTGGTTAGAGGCTTGGGGCTGCTGAGGGGAGGTGGTTATCTTTCATAGTTAATAGATTGTCATAAGGATAATGGTGTAGACTTAATTGATGTTTTTCTAGAGTGATGAACAAGGACTAACGAACTATAGTGACAAGGGATTAAGTTTATTATTATACATGATAAAATGATTCACTAAGATATCTGAGAAAAAATATGGGTCGATGAATGATTAGACTTCTTATATAGTCTCTTGCTGCTGCTGCTGCTGCTAAGTCGCTTCAGTCCTGTCCGACTCTGTGCAGCCCCATAGACAGCAGCCCACCAGGCTTCCCCGTCCCTGGGATTCTCCAGGCAAGAACACTGGAGTGGGTTGCCATTTCCTTCTCCAATGCATGAAAGTGAAAAGTGAAAGTGAAATCACTCAGTCGTGTCCAACTCTTAGCGACCCCATGGACTGCAGCCCACCAGGCTCCTCCATCCATGGGATTCTCCAGGCAAGAGTACTGGAGTGGGGGTTACCAAAGACTAGAGGCATTTTTCAGTTACTTCATTCAATAGAGGTTCACTCTGGAAATTCATTAGTGAAAAAGGAAGTCTCCAGTTATCAATGTATGTTCCCAGATAAGAATACTGGAATGGATTATCATTTCCTACTCCAGGGGATCTTCCTCATCTAGGAGTCAAACACACATCTCTTGCATTGGCAGGCAGATTCTTTACCACTGATCCACTAGGGAAATCCCAGAAATCCCATAGCTGTGTTTAAAGAAGAAATAGATTATATACTGATGTCCAGAATTCAAACATCTTTAGCTATCAAAGAACTGCTTTGTTGACCCAACACAGCAACTCCAGTGATTGGCTTTGCTTTTGACTGGTCTTCTCCTCTTTGCTACTCCAGCAACTTTGATCTGCTCCACAATTAAATTCCTTCCAATTATCAACGTACATTCTTTCAAGCAACTGTAGAGTACTTGTTTGGTGCTCAGAAGAAAATTGGGCATTTGAATTTCAGGCACTTTTCTAGATTACGAAATCACCACTAGCCAATTGTTCAGCCTTGATTTTCCCCATTCCCTTCTCCATACTTTTCCCATTTGATTGCCCTTCACAACTCATATGTATACAACAACTAATTCTATATTTCTCATTAGTTTTTGCAAATCACATTGATTTGCCACTCAGATAATAAATCCTAGGGGAAATATCGAAGAGATTGAGCATCTACAATGTACCAGGTTCCCAAGGCTAAGGATACCGCAGTCAATAAGACAGATGAGTATCCTGTTCTCACAATTCTAATTTAGGAAGGCAGACACTGAACAATGAAGTAAATGGATAGATAATTCCAGAGATAAGTGTTATAAAGAAAAGAAGCTGAGTAACAGAATAAGGAAAAACAACAGAGATCGGGACACAGAAGAGGTTATTTCTACTCTCACAGCAGACTCTGAGAAGTGAAGAACTGAGTGATGAGAAGCCTCCCACTTGAACACTGGGAGGAAAAATGGTGAAAGTAGAGGGAACCACAATGGTAAGCATGACATGTTTAGGGAAGAGAGGCCACTATGGCAAAAGCACAAAAATCAGAATGTGGTTGAAGATGCGGTCAGTGTGATGAACAAGAGCCAGATTCTGCAAGGTTGTGGAAACCTTGAGAATGAGTTTGTGTTTAACCTAAGGGGCTTCCCTGGTACCTCAGATGGTAAAAGCGTCTGCCTACATTGCGGGAGACCTGGGTTCAATACCTGGGTCGGGAAGATCCCCTGGAGAAGGAAATGGCAACCCCTTCAGTACTCTTGCCCGGAAAATCACATGGACCGAGGAGCCTGGTAGGCTACAGTCCATGGGGTCGCAAAGAGTTGGACACGACTGAGCGACTTCACTTCACTTCACTTCAGTGAACAAGCAACTGGAGAGTTTCTAGCAATGGACCAGGAGGATCTAATTTACATTGTTAAGAGCTTACTCTGGTTATTTAGCACGTAGGAATGGAAATAGGGAAGTTATTTAGTCTTTCGAAACATTCAGTAATACAGACAAAAAATAGTTGATGGCTTGGACTATCATTGAAAGTGGGTCCAGAGAAGAAATGGTGACTGTAAGAGGTGGTCAGAGTCAGGATATATTTTAGAAGTAAAGTCAATGGGTTTTTTGATTGATGTGATGTGTGAAATCAAAATGAGAAATTGAGGCAACAATTTTTGTACTTTATTCTTCAGCCTATTTTATACCAGTCTCTGCACTGCGGGGTAGGAGTTCAAAGTTGATAACAAAAATAAAGTATCTAAGTAAGAGAAGGTTTGAAAATGAGGAAGGGTCTACTTGATATTAGAGAATTATAGAAGAATGCATTGTGAGACCAGTATAGAAATAAAAGTAAGTAAAGGCTGTCTCTAATTCTGTGATCACGGTAAAAAGACCAGGGCTTCTGCATCTGTGGGATTTTCCATGTCTTTCCTCTATTTATTCTACCTCAGTTTCTATATTTTAAACAGGATAATACATTTTTCACAATGTTTCATTAAGTGCTACCACCTTATTATATAATTTTGATAAAATTTTGTCAGCATAGATATGGACAAAGAAAAGCTAAAACAAAATGAAAGTGAAAAAATATGTAAAGGCAAAGGGGATGAAAGAAATAGAGGGGGAAAGCCTGAAACATGCCTGGAAATTACAAAGCAAATTCATTTCTAATCATCAGCTCTTGTGTACTTTTGAACCGAGGAAGTTTTGAGCTGAGTGAGCTAAAAAGGTGGCCAAGACTGATAACATGTCTTTGTTAATAGAAAAATTTTAAATGAGTCTACTTGAGGGAGGCAAATTTAGAAGTCCTCTAATGAGCTTCTCAGCAAAAAAAAAAATATGAACCTAACATTTGGTTCATAAGTTAGTTTTCTTATTGAAAGAAGAGTCTAGTGAAACAAATTTTACAAAATACTGAAAGAAAACATCTACAGAGAGTTGAGACTCCAAACCATTGCACTTCAGGCCTTTCTATTTTTTTTTTTTTTTTTCATCCTCTTTGTTGGCTAATCTAGAAACTACGCATCAGGCTTATAGGCAATACAAAGGTCTGAATGATTTGTGATAGACATTTGAAAAAAATCACTTATGTCTATCAAATCTTGTATTTGTGGAGGTGAACAATAAAAACCAGGAGAACGAGTCTGCAATCTGTATTTGCTCTACAAGGATAATGCCCAGAACCCTTTGTGCTAGAGGAAGAATAGCCCAGGATCTCAGGCCATGTCCTTGAAGTATTAATACAAATATGATTGCACAAGACTTCCCATGGAAGATCTGCTTAGACCTTGGTATTTTGGTAAACCAAGTTTCGCAGCCTTACAAATGCTGCAGGGAAATTTTAGTAAGAATCTCTTGAAAGCAGACGGATTGTAGAAAACATTACAAAGCTTTACTTCTTTAAGTCTCAAGGTAATTGTAAGCATCTGATTTTACCACCTCATTAATCTGGGAAACAGTCAGCTCCTTTTAACCATAGATAAAGAGTAAGAGAAATTTAAAGTTTCAAAGCTCTAAACTCTTCTAACCCAGTTTTTCAAACAGCTACAGAAAATATTTTGTCAACATAAGTAAATAAAATAAAGTGGTACTTGAGTTAAAATGGAATATTTATATAGAACTTTTCATAGTGAAATGGCCAAGGTAAATGGGATAGTGGGGTCAGTTGGAGAGATACACATTATTTTTATATAAAATATAAAAGTAGTGACATTAAAAGAGAGAACAAATTTTCCTTTTTATTGGTCATCAGCAAATATCGGTGTGCCCCTCTGGAAAAAAAATTCTTCCATCAATGGGGGAAAAATAACTAGTATATCTGGATGGTTAAAGTAACCCTGGAGAAAAAAATGTCAAAATCTAAAGGTTAATTCACATGTTTAAGCTGCTTAAACATCTGGGGGCTTCCCAGGTGACGCTAGTGGTAAATAACCTATCTACCAAGGCAGGAGATGTAAGAGATGTGGGTTCGATCCCTGGGAAGATCCCCTGGAGGAGGAAATGGCAACACACTCCAGTATTCTTGCCTGGAGAATCCGCATGGACAGAGGAGCCTAGCACGCTATAGTCCATGGGGTTGCAAAGCGTCAGACACAACTGACGTGACTTAGCATGCAAGCACAAGCTACTTTATTGGGGGGCATGCCCTACTGCAAAAAGAGCACAGAGTATATAGTAAGAAAGACATGTTTGTCTCCATGCTCCATCACTAACCAGCCAGGTCATCTCAGGCCAGTTGCTTTACTTTTCTGAGCCCCAGTGTCCTGAACTGTAAAATTAAGACTCAGAAATTAACCTCATTGGAGTTGCTCAAAGATGTAAATGAGACATCACCTTGGAAGCATTTGACTCATGATATGTAATGCTTCGGGGCTTCCCTGGTGGCTCAGGTGGTAAAGAACCTACCTGCAATGCAGTAGACCTAGGTTCGATCCCTGGGTCGGGAAGATCTTCTGGAGAAGGGAATGGCTACTGGCTACTCCAGTATTCTTGCCTGGAGAATCCCTTGGACAGAGGAGCCTGGTGGGCTACTCTGTAGCCCAAGGGGTCGCAAAGAATCAGACACAACTGAGCAACTAACACACACACACATTATGCCTAGAATACCTTTACATCTAATTCACTGCATCATCACTATTATAGTTGGCAAGACTATATCAATTTCTATGTACAGGAGAACAGCACCTATTCGAGAAATAAGAAAATTAAATGAGTCCCATAATTTTATTTTCCCTTAAAGTACTGAATGCTACTCTATAATTATACTGAGGCACTTTATTATTAGCAATGAGTTGTGCATGCTCAGTCCTTAGCTATGAATTAACCGTCTCTTTACACAAATACACATCTTTTTAGCTTAGAAGCTCAGGACAAAGGATAGTGAGAAACTTGCCTTTTTTAATAGACTTAGGGATAAATGGAATAAGTGAAAGTAAAAGGCTACAAGAATAGATGATTTCTTCTGTCTCAAAGGCATTTTAAAAGAGAGTATCTAGAGAAGAGCACGAAGTGTGGGCTTATTTAAGGTGAACATATTTGAAAAGTAATGGTCTAAGTTATAAATACTCAAGTAAGGTTATTTATAAATAAAGAGAAATTCTAGGATCAATAAAGAATTTTCCAACTTTCACACTTTTAAAAGAGTTGGGGAGATAAAAGCCAAAGTGTGGCAGTTTTTAAACATAATTAATGCTTAGTGAATCTTCCTTATAGACCAGGCACTAAACTGAGAGCTTACATTAACAATCTCATTTCATCACCCAATAGCTTTGTGATCTGTGTAATAAATTTTGACCTTGATTTTAAGCATAAAGAATAGGCCGAGATCAAAAAATTATGAGACACAAACACTAGCATCTGATTCCAAAGTCCAAGCATTCAACCCTTTCACTATGCTCTTTAACAACACCAGTAGATCTCATGAGCTTCTGCTCAAACATTTCCACGTACCAATAAAAGCCTCCTGATGTTTATCCATAACTTACAGGATCAAAGTCTTCAAAATGAGCAGTATAATATTGGACACAGTCTGACAATTTGTGTTCATTTTCTTCAGAAGCTTGTGAAAGTCTCCAGATTGAGCTTATGTTTTTTCCCAAGTGAATTCATTTTTAAAAATTCCATTTTCCTTTCCTCTTGCAAGTATCAGTAGGTATGAATTTCAGGAAACTCTGATTTATTTGCAGGAATCCCCTCTTCTTATGTAATCTCTTGCTTTCAATGAAGATATAAATTATTTCTTTTTATAGGCAGCATTTATTGAGTCTAAGTATGTGTCAGGCACAGTGCTAAGCTCTATGCATAACTTACTCAATTTGATCCTCACAAACCTCTGTAGATATATGTTGCTATTATCTCTGTGTTATGTCTGAAGAAACTGAGACTCAGAAAAGTTAAGTGTCTTGTCCAACATTATAAAGCTTGCAGAAAGAGATAGGGTGTGATTCCAGAGCTATGGGACTACAAGTTCAAACTTTTAGTCATTATAAAGTTGGGCTAATGTCACTTTTCATTAGCTGAGTGTACCTTGGATAAGACAGAAAACCGTAATGACTCACAATCTCCTCATATGAAAAATGGGAATGATGATATATTGGATTGGCCAAAAAGTTTTCTCAGGCTTTCTGTAATATGTTATGAAAAATCCAAATGAACTTTTTGGCCAACCTAATAACTAGCTCTTAGATTATGACCAGGAAATATGAGATAATGTATGTGTGGTAGCTTAAAGAGTACTAGAACATATGTAGTAAGTATTAAATAAACACAAACTAAAATTTTAATTCTACCCAGCAGAGTTTTTTAATAGAAATGATAAACACTATACAAATATGTTTGGGTGTATCTCAGATTTTATGAACACCAAGTTTCAATAATGGCAGGACAGAGAAGCTTCCTGGAAAGACTTCTATCTAATTATGTACTGTTAAAATGCTACTGTTGGTGTTGGTTAATCTTGCTTGGACTTGTCTTTTGGCTCAAACCTCACTCTCATGTGAGCTACTGTCCAAGTCCTAAGGAGAGGTGAGGCTATAAGTAAAAGCTCCCACAGTATTTTTGTGACCCAAAATATCTGTAAGACCCTGATGGGAAAAAACGGAAATGCACGGTGTCGCTCTCTATGATCAAAGTAACATGGAGGAAAGACAGTCCCCTAAAACTTTTTTCTGGGAAGAAGTTCATAGTGTTTAAACCCTTCCTCTTGCTTTGTTGTTTGGGCTTGCCTCCTTAGATGGTATCTCGTATCAAACCACAGCAAAGGACCATCCTGCAGGCTTACACTGAAAAAGAAGCAGGCCTTGAATTTTAACCCCATCTTTCTAAAATCATTTGGTTTGGCATTTCAGGAAAATATGTCAAAGTTACATTTATTCTTTAGTTTTCCTTGAAATCTACCAAAACTGCCCAAAAAGTTTTAATGGGGGTGGGGGGGGGGGGGACATTACACTCACAAGTTCAGAAAACAGCTAGTAAATAAACACTTAAAAAAAAATCAAGGGGAACAATCACACAAAAGCTACTGAGTTCGGTTTGGTAAAATGTAGCCAAAAATGAGGGAGGAAGATATAAACTTAAGCATCTTGAAGTAAGCCAAAGGATCACTCAAAGACTCTTGCAATGGCATTTTATATAACATAAGGAGGATTAAGGGCATGGCTTCTGAAGAAGACTCATGGTACAGTCCTAAGAAAGTCAAAGCCAACACCATGCAAATAGAACAGGAGAAACTGCCATGAAGGCTGGGATATCTGACCTCTAACTACCATCTGGAAGTAACATGAAGAGAAGGATAAAAGAGGAACAAAAACCAGATTTGCAGTTAAGGATGAATGCAACTGAGCAGAAATAAATCCAGAATGATCACTTTCAAGACCATGGTAAGCCAAGACGCTCTACTGAAACCCAATATGGTCTCTGCCTAGTTCACCTGCTCGCCTTGAAAAGAAACATGCTATCAAGTCAGAAAACTATGTTGAATTGATGAGGACTTGTGAGGCAACATTCCTGATCTGAAGCTGTCCATGACTCCAGCTCAGACCTGGGGTGCATGTTCCACACCACTCTTAATTAAGGCACGGTGAACATTAACTTCCTCATTCAGGAAGAGGAATAAGAAACTTAAAGATTCCAACGTGGGAACCTCAACCAAAAGCCACAATTTCTTTTTTAAAGAATAAAAAGATAAGAACAGCAAAAAAACTAAGAGTACCCTATGAAATGGAAAAAATTTAAGCTCTACTACCCTACACTCTTATAAAATTAAAAGGATTATGAACTCTGAAAAGGGACTCAATGAAGAGCTACAGTGATCAAGAACACATCAAAGAAATAAATCACCCTGGTTAAGAGTAACCAGAAACAATAGATTGTATCATCAAAGTCTTCAGTTGAAACTATTAGGTACAGAATAAAAAATAGATATGTACTATAAAAATAAAAATATTGCTTTTTTAAATGAGCAAGGGACAAAAGAGTACTAAGTAATGATGAAAATTTTAAAAAGAACCAAGTAGAACATTTAGAGAACATAACCACTGAAATTAAACAATCAGTGGATGGATTAAACAGGAATTTAGATCCAGATGAAAGAATAGTCTGAAGAAATGATCCAGAATTAGTTAAATGTGAAGAAATCAAGATGGAAACATAGTGAAACGAAGAGATGGAAAATGCAAAATAGAGGTAAAACACAGAAGCACAGAATGGCATTATCTAACACACATCTAATTAAATATGCAGAAAAAGAAAAATTAAATGGAGGCAAGGGGATATTCAAGAGATATAGCTGAAAAATTTCCAGAGCTGATAAAAAAAAACAAGTCCTAGATATAGAAAGCAAAATATATACCAGTCAAGATAAACAAAAGAAATCAACATCTAGACATATAGCAGTAAAAAGGGTAGATAAGAATAGACAAGAAGATACCAAAATTATTCACTTAGGAAAAAAACTAGAAAGGAAAATAAACTGATACAGATCTCTGAATGGCAAAAATTTAATAAAGCTGTAAAATAAACTCTTCAGTGTGTTGAGAGAATATGCTACATGCCTAAAATTATGAATCTATAAAAAATCTTTATTCTGAAAAATGTGAAATGAAGATTGCTTTTATATTAAAAAAAAAGAGGATTCACCACTAGATTTTTACTAAAAGATCTTTTTCTGGATCAATATTTGGAAAAGAGAAAATGATCTCAGGCTGCCTGAGATTCAAGAAATAGTAAAAATTAATCAAGATAAGGGTAATAAAGAGTATCTTTACAAATAATAGTTGTTATATTTAATTTGTATAATTAGACAGAATTGAAATACTGGAAAATAATAGAATGAAAGTCAAGAGGAGGATAATCAAAGTTAATGGATAATATTTTGTATAATTTTTTTTTAATTTTATTTTATTTTTAAACTTTACATAATTGTATTAGTTTTGCCAAATATCAAAATGAATCCGCTACAGGTATACATGTGTTCCCCATCCTGAACCCTCCTCCCTCCTCCCTCCCCATACCATCCCTCTGGGTCGTCCCAGTGCACTAGCTTTCATCAAAAGAGGAGGTTAACTGTTTTTATGAACTTCAGACTTTGCTAGGTTATTAAGTGCACAAGGTACGAGTTTAAGGGTGCCTGTTAAAAGAGTTAAAATAGAAGTTAAAATAAGTTAAAATAGAGTTAAAATAGAAGTTAAAATAATTTTAAATTCAACCCAATAGATGGAAACACAAAAAGAAAATCCATTCACATAAAAAGGAGCATTTTCAGAAGCATATAAAAAACAAATCAATAGCTCCAGCACCATATAAAATACTAGGACAAAAAATTCACTTATCAAAATAAGTAAAATGAAACTATATATTACAACAAAAAAAGTAGACTTTTTAAGGATAAGCTTCTTTTAAAATTGAGCTACATTCTGTTTATAGAGACATCTAAAAGTTAAAGATCCAAAAACATTGAAAGCATGGAAAATGATACACCAGGCAAATATCAAATTAAAAATCCTGAAGTGTCTATATTAACATCAGAAATATGGACTTTAATATAAAAATTACTCTGGGGACAAAGACATCTCTACAAAGTGATGAATGTTGCCAGTCATCAGAAAGATGTATTAATTCTACACTTTTATACATCTAATAAGATAACTTCAGAATACATAAAGCAAAGTGGAAGATTTTCAAATACATGTCTCATTGACCAAGCACAGAAAGGTGAATTATATATAATTTTGTAGCCAGAAATTAGAGAATATACATCTGCTCCAGTACATGAGGAACAAGAAAATCTTGATCTGTAACAAGATAAAAAAATCTGTTAATATTAAACAAAATACATGATGCAAACCATTTTATTTGCAGTGTAGTTAATTAAGAAATGGGCTTCCCTTCTGGCTTAGCTGGTAAAGAATCTGGTTGCAATGCGGGAGATCTGGGTTTGATCTCTGGGTTGGGAAGATCCCCTGGAGAAGGGTAAGGCTACCTACTCCATTATTCTGGCCTGGAGAATTCCATGGCTTGTATAGCCCATGGGGTCGCAAAGAGTTGGACACGACTGAGCGACTTTCACTTTAATTAAGAAATAAATAACAAAAAGTTAAATAAAGTATCCCATACATTTGGAGATATAAAACACAATTCTATAATTATAAAATAAGTAGTAATGCAAAGTTAAAATATTTAGTACTAAACAATAAAAAATACAAAGATCAAATATGGGACAAAACCTATGGGATGCATCCAAACTAATCATTAGAAAGAAATCTATGATCTTAAATTATTACTTTAGAAAATACAAATCCATAATAAGAAATTAGAAATATAACAGTAGGCTAAGTTTGAAAAAAGTAGTAGGAAGAAGAAAATTTTAGAAGAGCTAAAATTAATGTGCTGTATGCTCAGTCGTGTCCACCTCTTTGTGGCCCCAGTCTCCCTTGCCTATGGAATTTTCCAGGCAAGTATACTGGAGTGGGTTGCTATTTTCTACTCCAGGGAATCTTCCCAACCCAAGGATCAAACCTGAATCTCTTGAGTTGGCAGATGGATTCTTTATCACTAGCATCACCTGGTAAGCCCCACAATCAAACAAAAATACAATAAATTCAACAAAGATAAAAGTTTATTCTTAAAGACTAATAAAATAGCCGAGCTTCTACCAAGATTGAAGGAGGAAAATGAAAAGAGACAAATAAACAATATTATGATTTTATTTTAAAGGTAATGTAACCAATAAAAAAGGTGAGCTTCCCAGATGGTACCAGTGGTAAAGAATCTGCCTGCCAATGCAGGAGAAATAAGAGATCTGGGTTCGATCCCTGGGCCAGGAAGATTCCCTGGAGAAGGGCATGGCAACCCACTCCAGTATTCTTGCCTGGAGAATCCCATAGACAGAAGATCCTGGCAGGCTACAGTCCATGGAGTCACAAAGAGTCAAACGACTGAAGTGACTTAGCACACACATATGCACAACCAAAAAGGTAGAAAGAAAATAAAATGATACTGTGAAAAATACTATGTTAAAGACTTTGAAAAGTGATACAAAATGAAGAGTTCTAGAAATAAATTATTAAAAAGTTCTCAAGAAGAAACAGTTCTTGAATAATCCTAAAAATAGTTGAGAAAAATCAAAACAAATTTTTAAAGATTTTCTGCAAAGTAAATAGTAGACCTAGGTGATTTTAAAGTTGAGTTCTATCAATCCTTTGAGGACCAGACTATGCCAGCCTTTCAGAAACTCTCTGGGAGAACAGAAAAAGACAGACATTGATCAGTCCTTGCTAACTCTAGAATTACCTTGATATGCACAGGGCCACAAGGAGGAAAATGATGCAGTAGAGTCAGTACTAGAAAGTTTTGTATAATCTTAAACCTCAAATATTCATTGGATCATAAACAAAGCATATCAACAGCCTCAGATATGCAGATGACACCACTCTAAAGGCAGAAAGTGAAGAACTTTCCAAAAATCAATGTGGAAGGTGACTACAGCCATGAAATTAAAAGATGTTTGCTCCTTGGAAGGAAAGCTATGACAAACCTAGACAGTGTATTAAAAAGCAAAGACATGACTTTGTCAACAAAGATCCCTATAGTCAAAGCTATGGCTTTTCCAGTAGTCATGTAGGGATGTGACAATGTGTGTGGGCATTCCCTCAGTCGTGTCTAACTCTTTGTGGCCCCATGGACTCTAGCCCACCAGGCTCCTCTGTCCATAGAATTTTCCAGGTAAGAATACTGGAGTGGTTTGCCATTTCCTACTCCAAAGCATCTCCCCGACCCAAGAATTGAACCTGTATCTCTTTGCACTTCCTGCGATGGCAGGCAGTTTTGTTACCACTGTGCCACTTGGGAAGA
The DNA here is from genome assembly GCF_055505025.1 of Bos grunniens. Taxonomy (NCBI): domain Eukaryota; kingdom Metazoa; phylum Chordata; class Mammalia; order Artiodactyla; family Bovidae; genus Bos; species Bos grunniens. Next base: position 97,906,582 of record NC_141166.1, read on the forward strand.
TGCTACTGATGTTGACAGTTGGACCATAAAGAGCACCATAGAATTGAAGCTTTCGAATTGTGGTGCTGGAGAAGACGCTTGAGAGTCCCTTAAAAAGGGAGGAAATCAAACCGGTCAATCCTCAAGGAAATCAATCCTGAATATTCATTGGAAGCACTTATGCTGAAGCTGAAGCTCCAGTACTTTGTCTACCTGATGCAAAAAGCCAGCTCATCGGAAAAGACCCTGATGCTGGGAAAGACTGAAGGCACAAGAAGAGGGCGGCAGAAGATGAAATGGTTAGATAGCATCACCAACTCAATGGACGTGAATTTGAGCAAACTCTGGGAGATAGTGAAGGACAGGGAAGACTGGAGTGCTACATACTACATACAGTCCACGGGGTCACAAAGAGTCAGGACACCACTCAGGGACTGAACAATAACAGCAAACTTCAAATAGTATAAGGAGGATGGCGTGGGAGTGGGGTGATTGGACATCTGTAACCAACACACACATGAAAGAAGAAAATCAAGAAATCATTAACTTAAGAAAGGGATTCATTAAAATAGTTAAAATGCTAATGAGAAGGAAAAAATTTTTTAAACTTAATAAGAAATTTCAAGGTGAAATAAATTTTAAAAGGCTTAGATATTAAAAACTTGATTCTAAATTTTATAAAAATAAGTAGACTGATGAAATATAAAACATCAATTTATTGAGCATTATATATGGTATAACTCATTTATATAAATATATTAAATGTTTTTGGTTTGGGGGATATTAAAAACTACAATTATATATATATATACACATACACACACACACATATATATATATACATATATTTTTTTAAGCCACAATTTAGTATATCAATGACCAGACAAAGGCCTGAGCCAAGAAATCTCACTAAAGTGTTGACAAAAACTCCTCTGAGCAAGTGAGTAGGAGTTAACTGTGAATATTTTTAATATGATTTAATAAAAACACAAAGTTTTTTCTCACTGCCAGGCAAATATGCTCATGAACACTCTCATTTTGTTGCAGGAGGGGGGACCCCTTCCAGGGCCTGAAAGTGGGCTCTCGTCTAACACTCAGAAATGAATCATCTGTGGAGACACATGTGTTGACAAAGCAAGAGATTTTATTGGGAAGGGCTGCCTGGGCAGAGAGCAATAGAATAGGGTAAAGGAACCCAGGAGAACTGCTCGGCCACATGGCTTGCAGTCTCAGGTTTTATGGTGATGGGATTAGTTTCTAGGTTGCCTTCAGCCTGTCGTTCTAACTCAGAGTCCTTCCTGCTGGTGCACGCCTCGTTCAGCCAAGACGGATGCCATGAGAAGGATTCTGGGAGATGGTTGGACATGTGGTGTCATATTTTGACCTTTCCTGAACTCTCCCGGGTGGTGGTGGTTTAGTAGTTCCATGTTCCACCTTTTCAGTTGTTTTATCTCCTGTCCTAAAACAGCTCATGCAAATGGTTACTATGGTGCCTGGCCAGGGTGGGCGGTTTCAGTCAGTGTGCTTCCACTAACAATTTGAGGAATGTCAATAATCCATGCTTGATTCTTGTTAAGCATGTTCCATGTTCTGGCACCTTACTAAGGGATTCTGCTCTTGTAAACTTGACATTTTCAAATTCTTTTTTGTTTCCAAAATAAGCCCAGTGGGCACACATATTTCTATTGCCTTTCCAAAATGATTCTCATCACTTCTCGGCCTTTTGGCTAAGATAAAGTATAGTATCTGTTGTTATCAGTTTAAAATGACTGCCAAGTTTTTAATCTGTTCCATGGCTAGCGAGTCATACACAATATTTTTTGTTGTTGTTGTTGTTTGTTTTTAAGGCAAAAACATCAATAAATATCTTTTGGACCACTTTGAATGTAAAATTCTTCCCCTTGAAATAGCGACAATCAAAAATCTCCAATTGCACAGAAATAAAGCATGTGGATTTACATACAATCTCAAATTATAAAATCAACATACATACTGCAAACATGAACATGCATTAAATCCAAAGATTTTGCTAAAAGCAGTGAATATCAACTCAGTATTGGCCTGGCAATATACCGTTTCTAAACTCAGTGTATCTTTTTCCCCAAGTTTGTCAACTCTGATGACAGAGAAAGGGAAGAAATTCATTATTACTGGCCTGCCAATTCTGTGACAGATTTTAGTCTCTTGGGTATTTAAATACAATCGTTCAACAGATTTGAGCACCTATTAGAGGTCCAGACGAAGCTGACAGCCAACATCCTTTGATCTTAATAAAAGGAGCGAGAGGAGTTTGGGGGTGTAAGAAACCAAACCGGTCTAAATACTTCCCATGTGTATATACAATGGTTGGTACAGTGGGAAACATAGGAATGAATACATAAATAAATCTGCCTTCAAATAATAAGGCATAAGATAAAAATACAAGTCACTATTCAGTATAACAAAGAAGAGAATCAGTACTATTAATATCAGGAAAGAGAAGCAAAAAGACCAAAGATAGGTAAAGGATAGAGAGTTCATATCAAGAAGAAAATTCAAATGGAAAATTGTGGGTGTGGTATGAGTGTGCATGCATATGTATATTTGCACACATGTAGAGTGATGAGCGGAGAAGGCAATGGCACCCCACTCCAGTACTCTTGCCTGGAGAATCCCATGGATGGAGGAGCCTGGTGGGCTATAGTCCATGGGGTCACTAGGAGTCAGACACGACTGAGCGACTTCCCTTTCAGGTTTCACTTTCATGCATTGGAGAAGGAAATGGCAACCCACTCCAGTGTTCTTGCCTGGAGAATCCCAGGGACAGGGGAGCCTGGTGGGCTTCCGTCTATGGGGTCGCACAGAGTCGGACAGGACTGAAGCGACTTAGCAGCAGCAGCAGCAGAGTGATGAGTGTGACATTTAAGCCAATTTATAAATAATGAATTTTGCCAATTTATAAATAATGAATTTCAGAAAATCAGACATGAAGAGGGGGACCTATAGCCTGAAGGAGCAGAGTAAATAAAACAATAATGTCAAGGGAATTTGGATGAAGGGAAGTTCAATTCAGTTCAGTTCAGTCACTCAGTTGTGTCCGACCCTTTGGGACCACATAAACTGCAGCACGTCAGCCTTCCCTGTCCATCACCATCTCCTGGAGCTTGCTCAGACTCATGGCCATCGAGTCAGTGATGCCATTCAACCTTATCCTCTGCCATCCCCTTCTCCTCCTGCCTTCAATCTTTCCCAGCATTCTGGTCTTTTCCAATGAGTTAGTTCTTTGTATCAGGTTGCCAAAGTATTTGAGCTTCAGCTTCAGCATCAGTCCTTCCAATGAATACTCAGGACTATTTTCCTTTAGAATTGAATAGTTTGATTGCCTTGAAGTCCAAGGGACTCTCAAGAGTCTTCTCCAACACCACAGTTCAAAAGCATCAATTCTTTGGCACTCAGCTTTCTTTATGGTACAGCTCTCACATCCATACATGACTACTGGAAAAAAACATAGCTTAGACTAGATGGACCTTTGTCAGCAAAGTAATGTCTCTTCTTTTTAATATGCTGTGTAGCTTAGTCATAGCTTTTCTTCCCAGGAGCAAGCGTCTTTTAATTTCATAGCTACAGTCACAATCTGCAGTGATTTTGGAGCTCAAGAAAATAAATTCTGTCACTGTTTCCATTGTGTCCCTATCGGGACCAGATGCCACAATCTTTGTGTTTTGAATGTTGAGTTTTAAACCCGCTTTTTCACTCTCCTTTCAGAGGGAGGGAGGTTGCAGACTACCAAATACAATCTGAGGTACTTTTGACACATAGTTGGTCAATCTAAAAAGTCTGTTAAAGCAGATAATCATGAAATGACATACATTTATTTTAACCTAAAGTATACATGTACAGGGGCTTCCCAGAATGCACTAGTGGTAAAGAACCCATCTGCCAATGCAGAAGAAATAAGATATCCAGTTTCAATCCCAAGGTCCAAAAGATGCCCTGGAGAAAGGAATGGTTACCCACTCTAGTGTTCTTGCCTGGAGAATCCCATGGACAGAGGAACCTGGTGGGTTACAGTCCCTAGGGTTACAGAGTCAGACATGACTGAAGTGACTTTGCATGCATGCATACAGGTATAGAGTCACTCATCGCCATTTTGACCTAAGGCCATATACTCTTCTTTCAGTATAGATCCACTAACTGGCACTCCAACGTTATCCTTCTTGTAAAAGCATTATCCAGAATATTCAGTCTTAGCTTCTTTAAAATGAAAGGAAAATTAGAAGACCCTTGTGAAGAAATCTGATTGCAGAATTTTGGATTTTTGCTATTTTCTTCTAACGTTTTATATTGTCCAGCCAATTTTCAACAACAGTTTTAAAATTGCAAGACCAGCTGAGAATAAAAACAAAGAAACCTTGAATGGCATATCCCCACTAGCAGGGGCAGAGGTGCGTGAGCATACCAAAGGTGGATGAAGGTAGGAACAGAGAGCTTGAGTCCCTCTGGTAGGGCAGTTAAGCAGATGTCTGCTGAGAAAGTCACTAAGGCAGAGACACAGGCAGAGAAGCAGGGAAAATAAGGCTGGACAGGAAAATTGTGACCATGTTGAGAAGAACATTTAGAGTTCTTCTAAGATTTTCTGATTGGTTTGACCAACAACAGAATGTTTTACTGGAAAATGACTTGCAGTTCACTTCAACCTTTGGAAGACAGATCCAGCAACTTTGTAAGGTGAGTGGAATAGGCAGAGACTTGAGTTAGAGCATGGATTGTGCAGGGAGTTTTGTCAATAATCTAGGTTGAGGCCAGAAGTTGCAAACTGCTTTTCATCAGGCTACAAACAGCTGGCAAATATATTATGGTTGGTTTGCCATGTGTCTTTTAAAATTTAGTTTTGAACATTTAGAAACCAGGGGATCATGTAGAAAGAAAGAAAGAGAGGAAGGGAGGAAGGAAGGATGAAAAGAAAGAAAGAGGGAAGGAGGGAGGGAAGTCTGAAAAACAATTCAGCAGGGCTGAGCAGCAGCTAGGTTCCTGGCCATGACCTCCTGGGTCTCACCTACCTTTCCCTCTGTTCTGACACTGAGAGAGAGTGTCTCTTCAAAATTATTTGTGATCCAGCCCATATCACTCATTTATATATTCTCCCTAATCTCTGTAATCATAGAAAATCACTGTTCATTCAGTATAACTGAAATACAGGATATGGAGGATAAACAGGGAAAGATAGGGTCAGACAGTTAGATTAAAAGCAAGAAATTATGTCTGGGAAAACTGCTGAGGTACACATCAGTGGTATGTGAAATTATAACAGAAGATGAGAACCCCAAGAAAAGAATATAGAGAGTGGAGAACCTAAGGAATCTCTCACGTAGGTGGCTGAAAGAGAAATCAGAAAAGGAATAATCAAGAAGGCAGTAGTGTTTCATAAAGGAAAGAGTCTGACTGCAGGTATCAAATGTTACAAAGTGGTTAAGGAAGATAAAGTTTAATTGAAAGAACCATAGCCTTGTTCTTTAGAAGGTTGTCAATGACACTTTTCCAAGATTAGCTGTTAACAGAAGGGAAAAGATACAGCAACAGATGCAAGAAGAAATCAGTCAAGAGAAGATGTATATATACAGATGTATACATATGTATGTATGTATATATACATATATACACACAGATATATACATGTATCTGTATATATACACATATATTTAAGGGAAATATGACAAATTTCTCTAAGTTTGGAAGTGGAGACAGCAAGTAATCTTGGAACATGATTTTGTTAATAAGGGAACAATCACTAGCTTGGCTCTTTAACGAACTAGTTCTAACACAAGTCACAACCTACCCTGCTGCTGCTAAGTCACTTTAGTCGTGTCCAACTCTGTGCGACCCCATAGATGGAAGCCCAGCAGGCTCTGCTGTCCCTGGGATTCTCCAGGCAAGAACATTGGAGTGGGTTGCCATTTCCTTCTCCAACGCATGAAAGTGAAAAGTGAAAGTGAAGTCGCTCAGTCGTGTCCAACTCTTAGCGACCCCCTGGACTGCAGCCTACCAGGCTCCTCCATCCATGGGATTTTCCAGGCAAGAGTACTGGAGTGGGGTGCCAGTGCCTTGTCCTACCATGTGTGAAAAAACAGGACCTTTCATCAGCAAACAACGAGCATCTTTGGTATGTGAAGTTGGATATCATTGGAGGAGAATCAATAAGTCAGAAAAGAAACACTGGTTCCCTCTCTCTAGACTCTAAAGTCAGCTCTTTAAGACCTTTCAGGAATTGAAATTGTCCTTAATGAAGTCCACTAACAGGAAAAGATCATAAAGAGATTTCACCACAGGGAAAGGAGCAGTCTCAGCTGGTGGGTTTTGCTTAATACCAGAACCTTGCTGGGTATGCAGACAGGGGTTGCTCTAGTGTGCAAAATTAGACCACAGCTCCTTCCAATTCAGCCATCCAATTAAGAAAGGTGTCTTGAAGACAAAAGATGAAAATTTTAAATTATTTAATTAATTTAAATTTTTAAATTATATTTTTAATTAAAAACGTGTATATCTAGTTTAAAAACAGATACAACATATGAATGAAAATTAAGAGAACTGAAATCTTAGAAACTCATATTCTTTTGGCTGCATTAATTACCTAGACCGGCCTCTTTCCAAAAAACACCAAGATCCTGAAGTCTCAGGACAAGAGATGATGTCAGTCTTTTTTTTTTTTTACTTTATTGTATTGGTTTTGCCATATATCGAAATGAATCCGCCACAGGTATACATGTGCTCCCCATCCTGAACCCTCCTCCCTCCTGGCTCCCCATACCGCGCTACAGGGCAGGATTTCAGTAATGATGTTTTGTGACCGTAGCAAAAGCAAGTAACAGAACCTGGACCCACTAGTGGCATTTCAAATTCTCCACTTCTTTTTTCAGGAAATTTGGAAGCTCTATCAAGTAAGGAAGGTCCCATTATTCTCAGGGAATTTAGAAATGAAGGTGAAACAGGACCCATGAATCAAAGTCTGCTCCTTCAAAGCTGAGCAGACTGTGGATTCATAAAATTAAATATTGAAGAGATACGATTTTATTTAATTTCACGCTGGAAAAGCAGGTCTAACTGGTCAAAATCAGAATAAGAAAAAATTTAAAAATAAAAACAAAACATGTACAGGCCTGATGGAAGACATCAATGGTTAAGTTAAAAAGATGTGGAAGATGGGAAAAACATGGTTTCACTTCTGTCAGTACCTTATCTCTGAACCAGGGGCAACGGAAAAGAGAGACAGAAGTCGTTGGAAGAAGGGAATTAAAGAAACTCCTTCCAGGTGACTTCCACTGCAGTGAATTAAGGGTTAGGGTTACACACGAAAAAAGAGGAGAAACAGAGGCTGGAAAGTGTAAAGATTTCACTCAGCCATGATGGGAAATCAAACAGGAAATTCATAGGAGAAATTCAGCTTTTTTCTAAAGACATTTTAATAATCTTTGTATTTCTCATAATTTTTAGTATACTTCTCTTCTTATAACTCAAAATCCAACCCTTTTACACATCCAGAGCTGGCAAACAAATAGTAAGTTTCTAGAACAGTGTTTCTTGACTATCTGTCTGAGAATCTCTTGGGGAGCTTGTTTAAAAGGAAGATTTCTGTACCCCGCACAGACCTATCTGACAGATTATCTGGGATCTGGTGCCTGGGAATCTGCATCCTAACAAGTTTCTCAGGTGATTCTTGCGCAGCAAGCCAGCACTGGTCTGATGATGCTGTTTCAGAACCACTATCTTAGCTCATGTCTAGTCCAGCAAGTCCTATGCATGACTATTCACCCACATCCTGTTTTTAATCAGTGGCTATGTCTACAGTTTTAAAACTGAAATAAAAGTGTCACACATTGTGGTGAGGAAATGGCAACTGTGCCTTCAAGTACAGTTAGCTAGGATCAGACTCAAACCCAAGCTCATCTTCTATGATTTTGTTATTTTTTAGTTTTAAAAAATAGTTTAAAATCCACTTATTTACGGATGGTCAAGAATGGTAGGATTACAATACTGAAGCATAGTTATAATAGTAACCTGTATTGTTTAGTCAATTAGATTTGAAGATGTATCAACTTAGTTACTTAATTCTGGGCATTTGGGGACAATTACAGAATTTTACTCTCCAAACAGTGCAAACACTATTCCTCTGCTCATTTCCTCTCTGGTTTAACTGGTTCATTGGTACTTAGAGATTCAAGTAGGAAACAAGCGTAGCAAAAGTGGAAGACACTTCGTGTTGGCCATTGAGAAGAAAGGTGGGCACCGTTCCACCTTCTCTTCTCTTCAGTCTGAGCACAGACACTTTCATCAGTAATGAATTTCTGATCTGGGCAGAATGTTCTCATGTCACCATTACCAAACTGACACTGTTGTGAAGGAAAGGAAAGCTCACTTCAAATTCAAGTGATTTGCTTACATGAAAAACTTCGTAGTTTCCTTTCTCCTATGTCTGACTTTCATGCATGCTGAATGGCTTCAGTTATGTCCAACTCTTTGCAACCCTATGGACTGTAGCCCTCCAGGGTCCTCTGTCCATGGGATTCTCCAGGCAAGGATAGTACAGTAGGTTGCCATGCCCTCCTCCAGGGGAATCTTCCTGACACAGGGATCAAATCCACATCCCCCATATCTCCTGGGTTGGCAGGCGGATTCTTTACCACTACTGCCGCCTGGGAAATCCATCTGACTTAACGTCATAAGTGAAATTCTTTGTTCTCCTCTTCTGAAGGATTTGTGAAAAATAATAATCATATTTCTAACTCCAGTCTGAGTTTAGTGGCCCTAGTATAAGTTCTTAAAATACATTACATATCTTTACCTTAGAATTTATCATGAGGAATTCTCTGGTAGTCCACTGGCTGGAACTCCACACTTTCACGGCTGGGGGCTCCACACTTCCCTGGTTGGAGAACAAAGATCCCGCATGCCGCATGGTGGGGTAAAAAAAAAAAAAAAAAAAAAGTATCATTCTATGATATAAATATGTGTCTTCTAACAGAACTCTACCCAAAGTCTTGTCTCTTTAATAAATATTTTCTTCGTCTAGTATCTGCAGAAATATAAGAAAAAAGGAAGTATACATGCCATCCTTGTAAGTTAAGTTGTGCACCTAGGAAAGGCTAGTGGAAAATCTCACAGAAGATGTCATGAAGTGGCATTCTTTACCATCAGAATTTGTAGGTAGGTCTCCTCCCTGTTAGAGATGGAGAAATTTGATTGTGTCAGCATCAGTATTGTTTCTTGTGATTTGTCTTTTCTCTTTGGTTGCTTTTAAATTTTTTCTCATTGGCTTAAGTGTTCCATGATTCTACTCTAATGTGTGAGAGTGGGTTTATTTTTATTTACTCCCCTCGAGTTGTTCTTGGGTGTTTACCAATTCTGCTAAATTCTCAGTCAGATCTTCAAATATTGCCCTCCTCTCATTTTCTCTATTTCGTCTTTCCAAATATCCATTAGATGTATATTGGATATTATTTATTTATATCTTCCCAATTAATGTTGCTATTACTATTCCAAAATGATTTTTATTCTTTTTATTTTCTTTAATCAATTTCAAAATTCTTATATTTAATAAACTTTATTTTTAGACCAATTTTATATCTACAGAAAAGTTGTGAAGATTGTACACAGAGTTCCTGTATACCTTGCACCCAGTTTCCCCTCTTACTGACATCATACATTAGTATGGTACATTTCTTATATTTAATAAGCCAATATTAATATATTATTATACTAACTACATAAATGGGATTTAGTGGACATTAACTAATGTCCATACTTAATTCAGAATTTCTTTTACCTAATGTCCTTTTCTGTTTCAGGATGCTATTTGGATATCACATTATATTTATTCATCATATCTACATAGGCTACTCTTGGCTATGACAGTTTCTCAGCCTTTACTGGTTTTGAAAACCTTAACAGTTTTGAGAAGTACCAGTTGGCATTTTGTAGAATGTCTTTTAACTACGATTTTTTTTTTCTATGTTTTTTTTTGTTGTTAGACTCAGGGTAAAGATTTAGGGGAGGAAGAACAAAGAGATAAAGTGCCATTTGCACTATGTCATATCAAATATACATATTATCAAAATGCCCTGTCATTACTGATGCTGATCTTGAGCATCTGACTGAAATAGTGTTTATCGAGTATCTCTATTGTAGAGTTACTTTTTTTCCTCCCCTTTCTACATTCTACTCTGGAAGAAAGTCACCATGCTTAAGAAATAGGACTTCTGCTCCATTTCCTTGAAAGTTCAGTTCAGTCACTCAGTCATGTCCGACTCTTTGCGACCCCATGAATCGCAGCACACCAGGCCTCCCTGTCCATCACCAACTCCCACAGTTCACCCAGACTCACGTCCATCGAGTCAGTGATGCCATCCAGCCATCTCATCCTCTGTCGTCCCCTTCTCCTCCTGCCCCCAATCCCTCCCAGCATCAGAGTCTTTTCCAATGAGTCAACTCTTTGCATGAAGTGGCCAAACTACTGGAGTTTCAGCTTCAGCATCATTCCTTCCAAAGAAATCCCAGGGCTGATCTCCTTTAGGAGAGACTTGTTCGACCTCCTTGCAGTCCAAGGGACTCGCAAGAGTCTTCTCCAACACCACAGTTGAAAAGCATCAATTCTTCGGCGCTCAGCCTTCTTCACAGTCCAACTCTCACATCCATACATGACCACTGGAAAAACCATAGCCTTGACTAGACGGACCTTTGTTGGCAAAGTAATGTCTCTGCTTTTGAATATGCTATCTAGGTTGGTCATCACTTTTCTTCCAAGGAGTAAGCGTCTTTTAATTTCATGGCTGCAGTCACCATCTGCAGTGATTTTGGAGCCTAAAAAAGTAAAAAGTTAGCCACTGTTTCCACTGTTTCCCCATCTATTTCCCACGAAGTGATGGGACCAGATGCCATGATCTTCGTTTTCTGAATGTTGAGCTTTAAGCCAACTTTTTCACTCTCCTCTTTCACTTTTATCAAGGGGCTTTGAGTGCATTAATTACATGGGAATCCTTTCACACAGGAGGTTTGTCTCTTTTACCCCATTTATTATTTATTCAGTCATCTATTTATATCAGTATGGATGGACTCATGCAAGGATATTTATTTTGTATTTTGGGCTACAATCTACTATTCTTTTATTTTGTGGCTCAAAGTGTTCCATATTTGGCCACTGGAAGCTTATTCAATTGGTTTCTGTGTCTCTGATATATTCCCATCACTGTGAGGTTTTTTTCTTTTTCTTTAATACTTCCTTATTTTCTAGCACCATAAAACACTTGAGGATCTTTTTGTACATTTCTTGTGCCAATCCTAGAATCACTTATTTTCCCAGGGAATGCTGTTTTCTTTTATTGGAGGATAGTATTAGAAACCAAGATCTTAGGTGTGCTCATTGCTACTAAGATATCTTTGTTTCTGGGCCCTCTCAGCTGACAGAGCAAATTACTATATGTGTGTATATTAACCCATGTATATAACATATCTATAAGTATTTCTCTGTATAATCATCTTTATCTATATTGATATTATAGTAGGTAAATTCTGATGTCTCCAACTCTAGTTACCTTTTCCATATGAATCATTCTAGGCTCTTCTGTTGCTTCTCTGTAAATTTTCACTCTAACAGTGAAAAGCCTGGTTCCCATAATCAGCTATTTATTTATTAATAGTTTAATTACAATATACATGTATACCAGTGTCAGAATGTTTAACTATCACTCCCATGGGAAACAAGTGTTTCAGTTAGAGTACATGTTTATGTGTCATTCTTTTTTTGCCTTTAATATTATAGACAAGTCATTTCCAAAGTTACTTAGGTCAGCTTCTTTTCCTTCCACTTTCTTAAGTTGTTTCATACATTATTAACACAGTTATATTGACTTGTCACATTCTGCAAATTCTGGGATCCCCCAACCTTCTAAGTGGGTTTTAATAATTTGCATACATTGAGTCATTCTTTGTGCTGAAAATCTATGTGTATTGACAAATGCATAGTGTCATATATTCATAATTATAATGTCATACAGAGTTGTTTGCTGTTCTTAGTCTGCTCAGCTCCCACAACAAAATTCCACAGACTAGGTAGCATATGCAACAGAAATTTTTCTCTTTGTTCTCAATGCTGGTTCCAGATCTAGCCCAAGATCAATTTGGGGAGGGTTCAGTTTTTGGTTAGAGCTCTTTTCTTGGCTTGCAAGTGATTTTGTCATCAGACAGCTTCCCTACCCCAAGGCTCCACTAGGCAGTCAGCCTCCAGAACTATGAGAAAAAAATAGATATCTGGGAAATAATAGATAAAAAATAGATATCTGTTGTTTCACCACCTAGTCTGTGGTATTTTATTTTGATAGCCCAGGTAGACTAAGAGAATGCTATAAAACTCATGAGTGCTCCATCTATTCAACCTTCTCCACATACCCAAACACCCCACACCACCCCTCCAAACCCCTGCAAACCACTGATCTTTTCACAATCACTACAGTATTGTCTCTTTCAGAATGTCATGTAAGTGGAACTATACTATGTAACCCTTTCAGACTAGCTTCTTTCACTAATCTACATGTATTTAAGGTTCATCAAGACTTTTCTTGGCTTGATAGGTCATTTTTACAATAGTTGAATAATATTCTGTTTGTTTTACATTAACCTATTAAAGGGCATTTCAGATCATTCCACTTCTTTCTGTGATTGAGAATAAAACTGCCACAAATATTTGTTTCTGTTTTTGTTTTTGTGAGGACATGTTTTCAAGTCAATCAGGTAAACATAAGCATGAAAAAAGTGAAAGTGTTAGTCGCTCAGCCATGTCCAACTGTTTACGACTTCATGGACTGCAGCCTGCCAGGCTCCTCTACCAGGCAAGAAAACAGGGGCAGGTTGCCTTCTCCAGGGGATCTTCCTGACCCAGGGATTGAACCTGGGTCTGCTGCTCTGCAGGCAGATTCTTACTGTCTGAGTACCATGCTGCTGCTGCTGCTGCGTCACTTCAGTCGTATCTGACTCTGTGAGACCCCACAGATGGCAGCCCACCAGGCTGGGATTCTCCAGGCAAGAATAATGGAGTGGGTTGCCATTTCCTTCTCCAGTCTGAGTACCATGCTGCTGCTGCTGCTGCTGCTGCTAAGTCGATTCAGTCATGTCTGACTCTGTGCGACCCCATAGACGGTAGCCCACCAGGCTCCCCCGTCCCTGGGATTCTCCAGGCAAGAACACTGGAGTGGGTTGCCATTTCCTTCTCCAATGCATGAAAGGGAAAAGTGAAAGTGAAGTCGCTTAGTCGTGTCCGACTCTTCGCAACCCCATGGTCTGCAGCCTACCAGGCTCCTCCGTCCATGGGATTTTCCAGGCAAGAGTACTGGAGTGGGGTGCCATTGCCTTCTCTAGAAGCCCCAAATATAGGCATACTTAGGAGATACTACAGGTTCAGTTCCAGACTCTGAAATAAAGTAAATGTGTGCATGCTAAGTCACTTCAGTTGTGTCCGACTCTTTGCAACCCTATGGACTGAAGCCTGGCAGGCTTCTCCATCCATGGGATTCTCTGGCAAGAATACTGGAGTGGGTAGCCATTTCCTTCTCCAGGGGATCTTCCCGACCCAGGGATTGAACCTGTGACTCTTAAGTCTCCAGCATTGATAGGCGTGTTCTTTACCACTAGCACCATTTGGGAAGCCCTAATAAAGTAAACAGCACAGTAAATAGAGTTACATGAATTTTTGGTTTCCCAGTCCATATAAAAGTTATATTTAAACTATATGCTGTCTATTAATTGTGCAATAACATTATTTAAAACAATGGCCAATGGGACTTCCCTGGTGGTACAGTGGAGAAGAATATGCCTGCCAATGCAGGGGACACAGCCTTGATTCCCTGGTCAGGGAAGATTTTACATGCAGCAGAACTGAGTCCACATGCTGTAATCCCTAAAGCCCACGCACTTAGAGCCCATGCTCTGCAATAAGAGAAGTCACCATAATGAGAAGCCCATGCACTGCAATGAAGGCTAGCCCCAGATCACCTCAACTAGAGAAAGCCGGCATGCAGCAACAGAGGCCCAGTGCAACCAAAAATAAATAAATAAGCTAATTAGTAAAAAAAAGAAAAAAAAGAATAGGATTAAAAATACCCACCAAAAAAAAAAAAATACCCACCAATGTATATACCTTAATTTAAAAATACTTTATTGCTAAAAAATGCTAACCATCATCTGTACCTTCAGTATGTTGTAATGCTTCTGTAGGTGGGGTGTCTTGCTTTGTTGATGGCTACTGACTGATCATGGTGGTGACTGTTGAAAGTTAGGATAGCTGTGGAATTTTTAAAAATAAGACAAAAATAAAGTTTACCACATCGATTGGCTCTTCCTTTTTTTGAATGATTTCTCTATAACATGCAATGCTATCTGATAGCATTCTACCGATTGTAGAACTTCTTTCATAATTGGAGTCAGTCCTTTCGAACCTTTACAGCTGCTTTATCAAATAAGTTTATATAATAAATTCTTTGTGATCATTTCAACAATCTTCACAGCATCATGACCAGGAGTAGATTCCACCTCAATAAATCACTTTCTTTGCTCATCTCTAAGAAGTAACTCCTCGTCAATTAAAATTTTATCATGAGATTGCAGCATTACAGACACATCTTCAGGCTCCATTTCTACTTCAGATTTTCCTGCTATTTCCACCTAATCTGCAGCTATCTCCTCTACTGAAGTTTTGAGCCCCTCAAAATCACATACAGGGAGTGGAATTACCTTCTTCCAAACTCTTGCTAATGTTCATATTTTGGCCTCTTCCCATGTATCACAGTTGTTCTTAACGGCATTTAGAATGGCAAATGTTTTCCTCAAGTTTCTTTGCCCAGGTCCATTAGAAGAATCACTATCTAGGGCAGCTATAACCTTACAAAATGTATTTCTTAAGTAATAATACTTAGAATTCATAATTATTCCTTGATCCATGAGCTGCACAATGAAGGTTGTGTTAGCAGGCATGAAAACAGCATGAATCTCATTGGATATCTCCAACAGAGCTCTTGGGTTATCACACACATTGTCAGTGAGCAGTAATGTTCTGAAAGAAATCTTTTTTTTCCTGAACAATAGGTCTTAACAGTGAGTTTAAAATAGTTAGCAAACCATGTTGTAAGCAGATGTTCTGCCATGTAAGCTCTGTATTTTTCCATTGATAGAGCACAGGCAAAGTAGTTTAACATACTTCGGAAGGGCTCTAGGATTTTCGGAATGGTTTCAACTTAAAGACAGTTGATGCATAAGCCTCCAACAAGAGTGTCAGTCTGTCGTTTGAGGCTCTGAAGCCAGGCATTGACTTCTCCTCTCTAGCTATGAAAGTCCTAGATGGAATCTTCTTCCAATAAAGCTGATCATCTATATGGAAAATCTATTGGTTAGTGTAATCACCTTCATTAATGATCTTAGCTAGATCTTCTGAATAACTTGCTGTAGCTTCTGCATCAGCACTGCTTCTTCACCTTACGCTTTGATGTTACGGAGATGCCTTCTTTCCTAAAACTTCAGAAACCAACTTCTACTACCTTCGAACGTTTCTTCTGTAGCTTCCTCACATCTCTTGGCCTTCATAGAATTAATGAATGCTCTGGATTAAGCTTTGGCTTAATGAAATATTGTGCCTAGTTTGAGCTTCTATCCAGACCACTCAAACTTTTCCTGTATTATCAATAACACTGTTTCACTCTCTTATTCATGTGTCATTCTCATAGGACCTTTAATTTTCTTCAGTATTTTTTTTTCCTTTGCATTCACAACTTGGCTAACTATTCAGGAAAAGGTCCTAACTTTTGACCTATCTCAGCTTTCAGTATGGCTTCCTCACTAAGCTCTATCATTTCTAGCTTTTGATTTAAAGGAGAAGGTGTGTGACTCTTCCTTTCATTTGAACATTTAGAGGCCCATTGCAGAGTTATTCACTGGCCTAATTTCAATATTGTGTATCTCAGAGAATAGGGAGGCCTGAGGCAATGGGGAGAGACCGGGAACAGTTGGTTGGTGGAACAGTCAGAATACACATAACATTTATCAATTAAATTTGCCATCTTATATGAACACAGTTTGTGGCAGCTCAAAACAACTACAGTAATAACATCAAAGATCACTGATCACAGATCCTCATAACAAACATAAAATACAATAGTAAAGAAAAAAAATAAATATTGCAAGAATTTGCAAAATGTGACACCGAGACATGAAGTGAGCAAATGCAGTTTGCTGATAGACTTGCTTAATGTGGAGTTGCCTTCAATTTTTTTAAAACCTTCAATTTGTAAAAAAGGCAAAAAAAAAAAAAAACACAAAAAAAAACAGTATCGGTGAAGTGTAACAAAATATAGTGCAATTAAGCAAGGTATGTCTGTTCCTAAAAGTGCAAATGCTAGCTCATACGGTAAAATTATGTTTAGCTTTGTAAAAATACCACCAAACTGTCTCCCAAAGCACTATACTAGTTTGCATTCCCATCAGCAATGAAGGAATATTCCTGTTAGTCTGCATCCTTGCCAGCAATTTGTATTGTCATTTATCTGGATTTTAGTCATCCTGACATCCATGGAGTAGTATCTTGTTACTACTTGGGATTTAATTTGTAAATTAAATTTAATTTGTAAATCCCAAGTGACAAATGATATTGAGCTCTTTTAATGCACTTATTTGCCACCTACATACCATCTTTGGAGATGTGCTTGCTCACATCTTTTGAGCATGCTTTAATTGGGTTGTTTGCATTCTTATTTTTGAATTTTAAAAGTTCTTTTTATATTTTGGATGCAAGTTCTTTTTCAAATATGTGTTTTGCAAATATTTTCTCCCAGTGTAAGATTTTTCTTTTGATTCTTTTAACAGTATCTTTCCTAAAGTGGAAGTATTTAATTTTAATAAAATCCAATATATCTGTTTTTGCTTTTACAAATCACCTTTTTGGTTTATGTAAAAAGTTATCATCAAATCCAAGGTTACCTAGATGTTCTCCTATGTCATCATCCAGAAATGTTACACTTTTATGTTCTGCATCTAGGTCTATGATTCATTTAAGTTAATTTCATGAAATGTGTAAAGTCTTGCATATGGATGTCCAATTGTTCAAGAACCATTTTTGAAAATACTGTCCTTTC
Source organism: Bos grunniens (assembly GCF_055505025.1). Taxonomy (NCBI): domain Eukaryota; kingdom Metazoa; phylum Chordata; class Mammalia; order Artiodactyla; family Bovidae; genus Bos; species Bos grunniens. The sequence goes on from NC_141166.1 coordinate 97,923,702, forward strand.
TCCATGAAACTACATTTACTTCTTTGTCAAAGATCAGTGACTATATTTGTGCAGGTCTATATCTGGGTACTTTAATCTGTTTCATTGATCTACAAGTCTATTCTTTTGCCAAAACCATGTTGTCTCAATCATTATAGATTTATAGGTCATCTAGAAATTGTGCATTATTATTCCTCTAATTTTTATCTTCTTCTCTTCCTCCTCCTCATTCTTATACTTCTTTGGTGTTACATGGGCTATTCTATCTTTTGCTTTTTCGTAGGAATTTTAGAATCTGTTTCTCAATGATTACAAAATAGCTTGCAGGAATGTTGATTGGGATGTCAGTGAACCTATAGATTAAGTTAGGAAGAACTAATACCAACATTATTGAGTCTTTCAACCCATGAACACAGAATATCTATTTAGATTTTCTTGGATTTATTTCATCAGCATTGAGATATAAATAGATCTGTATAGATCTGTACATATTTTGTCAAGTTTATACCTAAGTGTTTCATTTTTTTGGTACTATTGTGAACAGTATTGATGGTTGAGTTTAAAATCTTAGTTGTCCATTTCTTGTATACAGGAAACCAATTACCATATTTTTGTATAGTGATTTGTGTCCTATAACCGTGCTATACTCACTTTCTAGTTTCAGAATGTTTGTTGTTGATTTGGGGGGATTTTTCACATTGACAATCATATTATCTGAAAACAAAGGAAATTTCATGTCTTCCTTCCCAATTTGTATTTTATTTCCTTTCCTTGTCTTAGTGAACTAACTAGGATTTTCAGTATAGTGGTAAATAGAAGTGGTGAGGGGATATCTTTTGTTTGTACCTCATCTTAGGGGGAAAGCATCCAGTTTCTCATGTCATAATATTAGCTAGCTGTAAGGTTTTTATAGATGTTCTTTATCAAGTAGTAGGGCTTATCCTCTACTCCTAAGATATACATGCTTTCTATTCTTCAAACTGTCTTATTTTCCCAAGTTCTAATAAATGTGCTATTTGCAAGATCACCTGACAATTTGCTCATAATTAATCATATCATTTTGTGTTTTATAGTTTTGATCATGAAAGTTTTATTTCTCTGTGGAATTCCTTTCATCTGCTCACTAAGATGTACCCACATAGACTTGATAAAGTCCAGTATATCAATCAGTGAATTCACTTAAATACATTCAGATTCCCTGAGCAGAATTTAGAAGCAAGTAACTGGTTCACTCTTTAACATTCTTTTAAAATCTTCTGTCATTTCATGCACCTGGGGGACAAAGCTGGAAGGTCTGTAACAGAGCTGGATATAGTTTCCTCCTCAGCTTTTTGGCTGGTTATACAATCTTGGCCAATTTCTTTAAATTAAAAAGTCGTTGAAGACATACAGATGGCTAACAAACACATGAAAAGATGCTCAACATCACTCATTATCAGAGAAATGCAAATCAAAACCACTATGAGGTACCATTTCACACCAGTCAGAATGGCTGCGATCCAAAAGTCTACAAATAATAAATGCTGGAGAGGGTGTGGAGAAAAGGGAACCCTCTTACACTGTTGGTGGGAATGCAAACTAGTACAGCCACTATGGAGAACAGTGTGGAGATTCCTTAAAAATCTGGAAATAGAACTGCCTTATGATCCAGCAATCCCACTGCTGGGCATACACACTGAGGAAACCAGAAGGGAAAGAGACACGTGTACCCCAATGTTCATCGCAGCACTGTTTATAATAGCCAGGACATGGAAGCAACCTAGATGTCCATCAGCAGATGAATGGATAAGAAAGCTATGGTACATATACACAATGGAGTATTACTCAGCCATTAAAAAGAATACATTTGAATCAGTTCTAATGAGGTGGATGAAACTGGAGCCTATTATACAGAGTGAAGTAAGCCAGAAGGAAAAACATAAATACAGTATACTAACGCATATATATGGAATTTAGAAAGATGGTAACAATAACCTGGTGTACGAGATAGCAAAAGAGACACTGATGTATAGAACAGTCTTATGGACTCTGTGCGAGAGGGAGAGGGTGGGAAGATTTGGGAGAGTGACATTGAAACATGTAGAATATCATGTAAGAAACGAGTTGCCAGTCCAGGTTCGATGCGCGATACTGGATGCTTGGGGCTGGTGCACTGGGACGACCCAGAGGGATGGTGTGGGGAGGGAGGAGGGAGGAGGGTTCAGGATGGGGAACACATGTATGCCTGTGGCGGATTCATTTTGATATTTGGCAAAACTAATACAATTATGTAAAGTTTAAAAATAAAATAAAATTTAAAAGTCTATGCCTAAGGGAAAAAAAAAAAAAAAAGAACCTTTGTCCCCTCTTCAAAATAAACCATATCTTATACTCAAAAAAAAAAAAAAAAAAGTCGTTAATCTTAACATTGCTCTATGTAAAAATTAAAAACGGTGACATTCACACTTTCTTTTGCTCAAAGAAGTTTAGAGAAGACTCAGTATCTTAAATTATCAATTTGTGAACTCCTTGAATAGTGTTGTGAATAGCTTCTAAGGTAGCTCCCAGTCCCCTCCTCCTATTCATGCCTTTGTGTAAGCCCAGCTCTGTGAGTGTGGGTGGGTCCTGTGACTTGTATCTAACAAATAGATGGCACAATTGATGAGATATCACTCTTGTGATTATGTTCTGTTCTATGGCAAAGGTACTGGGATGTCAGTCTGGTTACACTGCATTATTTAGGGCTCTGTCTCACTTCCCTGGTGGCTCAGATGGTAAAGAATCTGCCTGCAATGTGGGAGACTCAGGTTCAATCCCTGAGTTGGGGAAAATCTTCCGGAGAAGGAAATGGCTACCCCCTCCAGTATCTTGCCTGGAGAATTTGACAGACAGAAGAGCCTGGCAGGCTACAGTCCATGGGGTCACAAAGAGTTGGACATGATTGAGCAACTAATGGTTATAGTATCTCTTTCTCTCTATTGTTGGGTTTTGATAAGCAAGTTGCCATGAAACCTATGGCTATAAGGAATGCTTCTGACAACAACCCTGAGGAATTGTGATAGGAAATCCTTCCCCAGTCAAGCCTGTAGATAAGAACTCAGTCCTGGGTGACATCATGATTGCTGCTCTGTGAAACTCTGAGGATGTTAAAAGATTGTGGAGTCTGGCTGCCCACAGTTCAAAAGCCAATAAACAGGCCAGTTTGGTAGAAAGGAAAGCTTGCTTTATTTCAGATTTCAGCAACTAGGGGGGTGGTGGGCAGACATCTGTCCAAAGGCTGTACCCCCCGACAACTGGCAGATGCCCCCCCACACACACAACCAGAGGGGCAAGAGCTTTTAGAGACAGAAATGAGGTTATATACAGAAACAGCACAGTCATCTTTGACAGTAATCTTCAAATTGGTCATCAGTGGTCTAATCAATGTCAACTTGGTTGTTGACATTGATTGTTTTAGGTACAGTTGGTTGTTGTAGGTACAGTTAATTTTCAGTTCCAGGGTCTGTTTCCTCCCATTTTTTGAGGCCAGTTCTTATAATTGTGGCAGCTTATGTCATGGGTATAGCCTGGTCATCATGTAGTTTATTTTTTTATAAGACAGCACCTGGGATATGGTTCAGAATATTATCTGTAGTCCTTGAGAAGGAAACAAAGGTCCTTAACTCCGTTTAATGACTACGTTATTATTATTTGATCTTCTTTGACTGTTTTCCTTTGTTTCTACATTTTCATTTCTCTGATTAAACTTATTCTTTGACTGAAGTTTTCCACAGACAAAAGCAGGCAGAGGATGTTGCAGGGTTTGGGGTCAAGGACCACAGGGTCCTGCTTCGTTTCAAGGAGACCCAGCTAAACATTGCCCGTACTCCTGATGCACAAACTTTTGAGATATTATATTTTAAACCTCTATGTTTGCAGCAATTTGTCAAACAATAACAGAAAGCTAATACAAGTGCAAAGCCTCAATTAAATAGGTAATATATTTTAAGAACCTCAAAGAGATAGGTGTTAATAGGTCACTCTAGATTTTTTAAATTCCATTTCATTTAAAGTAAGTAAAGACAGAGAGAGATAGCAGAAAGTTCTGTCATTGAAGAGTAGCATTCTTTATTTCAGAAAGGTGTCAAAATTTTATTTTATTGCCCATAGTTGTGTAAGGAATTGGATATAAAGCACCAATAATTTTGTGATCCAAAGTATAGTATAGTTGTTATGTGTTATATACTATGCTTAGACTGTATACATCCACCAATACTTATACTTTATGATTAGTATACACAAGCTGTTTCCAAGTTTGATCTTCACTTCAGACTAGGATTTTTAGTATTGTTTGTATCATGCACTAAGATGGAAAAGCATTAAAAAGTAGAAATGATAAATAAAATCATTTCAAAAAATATAGTTCCAACCTGTTTGACATGGTGGTGTTCCTATAGTCACATGACAAGAGTGACTCCTAATAGGTTTGATTCAAATTTGATTTATCAATCAAAGCCATATTAGAAAAATGCATTTTCATAACAAATTTTCAATTAGTAAATTCACCAATATTACATATTTGACAACTTTGGGGTTAAAAAAAAACTCTTCACTTTTCTTTTCCCAGTAAATTATATCAAAGTAAGTCACTGTGGTCATTGCACACCAGAAAATTAGAGAAATGACATCTTCTAAAGCCTCATTGAGGTCAGATTCAGGTTGAAAAACTATGCTATGAGAAATTTACCCACATTTCCACTCAACAACAGGTTTCTTACAACTTGTGAACACACAAAACATGCGATACCCTTCCTTCCTGTACTTTGGTTAAAAAATGCTTAACTTTTTTTCCAGAACATGTCTAACTCGGCTCTCATGCTTCTTATCGCAGGCGACAGTGCAGCATGCTGTGCTTCTTCCCTCTACCATTTTGGGTTTGATGTTTACTGTAAGATGGTATCATACTATATTTAACACTTAAAACCACAGAAAGGCAAATGACATGTTGTCTGCTTTTCCAGATGAACTGCGGTAGCTCTTAAAACATTGTTCACATAGAATACTTTAAAATCATCTTTCCTAAAATAAATATAGTATTTTTGCCCCTGGACTTGGTGAAAGAGGACAAACAGATAATGCTACACACATGTAAGCAGATCTTTAACATGACAATTCTAGTCTGTGGTGAGAAATAAGCAATATCTGTCAAATCACAATTGATTTGCAAGCCCCTGTTGAAAATAAATGTATTGCTAACCATGTAGTTATTATAAGTTATGTGCTTATATCTGAAAACTTGCTTGTAGACCTGAGAAGAGTCACCTTATATGTTTGCCTTTCTATTTACCAAATAGGGTCTTTTCTCCTATTTACAATATCCTTATTCATGCAATATCTACAATTGTACATTTTAAATATTGGGGTTGGGGCAAATGGTAGTCCTGTGGTGGTAACCACACAGAACCAGCAAAGAGGTGAACAACATCCAGAGAGACTAAGCAGGTAAGCTAGAGCTGGGAAAAACTGGCTTCCAATATTAGCCCTCCCAGTGACCATGGGGGCTTCTCTGAATACCTGCTTCCTTATCTATATGCCTAATGTCTCTCTACAGGTTTATTTCTGGGATCACATGGACAACATCTTTCACCTATTATGCATTCAGTAAATGACAGACAAGATTGCCGTTGTTCCTGTGAAAGCTCTATTCTTCACATGAATGATTCTTATGCAGAGCCCACTGGATCCTCCTGAATTCAAAGAATTAATAGAAAGTATGTCCCATTAGAAATATTTTCCTATTTTATTTTATCACTTATTTCTTACCCTACAAGCTTCCTTGCCCTCATCTCTTTTTTCCTCAAAATGAGTCACTCTTTATTCAGTTTATTTAAGTGTATCAGTTACACTCAGAGTCATCTATCTCTCACACATACACACACACACATGCACATACAGCATTGACAATCAGTAGGGACTGTATATTACATTGTCTAGATTATCTACCCTAGAATACAGGTAATGAGCAGCTGTATCGCCAGAACAGAGAAATCATGAACTTTAATTGGCATTGAATAAAAATGTGATTGAAAGATGAGGAGTAAAAGTGATACCAACATAACTAATAGACAAGAGAGTGCTGCAGCAATAACTACTAAGAATATATAATATAAAGTGAGGAGTAATGTGAAAAAATTCCACAGGAGGAAAATCTTTTTCCTAACTCTAATTTTTCAAACTTTAGATATTTGTTCAAAAAACATCACAAGGCTGTAGGATCTTGAGAGTTACAGACTCGTCATCAATGTTTAGGAAGAGCAAAAGTTGAATCAGGTAAGAAAGACATCCTCATCCATTTTGTTTAGGCCACCAGTAAAAAAGACCTTATTATAGTCTTCTTTAGTACCCATCTTAGAAAACATCTTTCAATGGATTTTATAAAGCTTAAATCCTCCTATTAAATCTACTTCCTGCTTTATTATCATTGTGGATATTAAAAAAAGGGCTGATGATCATCTTCGCTTCTAATCTTTCATAAATTTGAACAGAAACATTCAAAACGCCTATTAATAAGCCTCCCCATAGTCTACTGAGCTCAAGCAAATATAAGTTTTGTAACCCACCAGTTAATCTACAGAAGGTATTCCAAATAATTACATTCTGTCACATTCTTATTTATACTTGATTCTAAAAAGTTCTCAACTTTTCACATGACTAATCTAGAAAATAAATATTACCCTTGCTTTCACAGGCAGCATTAAAATGAGCAGGCACTTGAGTTAATTTGTTATATTTTGTAATTTACTATTATTTAATTTTCCTACTGCCTGCTTAGAACTTGAACCGGTCTGGTTAAAAAAAGATTGCAAAAGATACATAGTAGTACAAAAGTTTAAATAAAGTTCACTACAGCCATGAAATGAGATGTCAGTTTTGCAATCCATCTGCACTTTCCCACTAAACTGGGTGGAGCTGATCTAAAGGAATCTGAAGATATTTACAAAATAAGCTAATAGGAAAGGGCAGGGCAACCCATTAAAAGCGACTCTCTTCCTCTTCCACAGCGTGGTGAAGGCCTGGGATGAATTTCAAGAGCTGTTTCCGGACGCTTCCCCTTCTGCTTTTCCTGGGCAGGGTCCCATACATGCCTGAGAAGTTACCCTCACACAAAGGAGACATGGACCCACTGCTGGCAGAACTAATGCTCCGATTCCTCCTCGAAGAAGACCTCTTCAGAAAATCGTCTCCTTCCTTCAGGACAAAGCACTCGTCATCTGTGCTTGTCTGGCGGCTGAAGGCGTCCCGACTGGAGTCTTCAGACACACCGGTCTGGTACCCATCCTCACTGTCTATCGTCATGGAGCTCAGCCAGCTCTTACAGCTGCTGGCACTGGATAATCGATTCCGGTCCCGGAGGGCCGCGCCAGGCAGGGGTCCAAGCAGTGTGAATTCATCTATGTCCATATTTTCCAAGCTTGGGCAGTTAGTCGCATCACCTACAGTGCAGAAAAGAAAGCCTCCTGTGAAATAGATCTAAGCATCACTCCTTACAAGTAAATACATCAAAATTTCTCTTTGAAAGGCACAAGAAAGAGTAAGGGTAAATAGTTCTTTTCACCAAGCTTGCACAAATAAGTGACTGTCTATGAGATCATTTGATAAGCTTAAGAGTATGATTTTTCAAGCTATTTGTCCATAGACTGTGGGTGCTCAGTTACTTGGTTGTTTGACTCTTTGTGACCCTGTGACTCTAGGCTGCCAGGCTCTTCTGTCTATGGAGTTTTCCAGACAAGAATACTAGACTGGGTTGCCATTTCTATTCCAGGAATCTTCCTGACCCAGGGACCAAACCTCCATCTCTTGCATCTCCTGCACTGGTGAGCAGATTCTTTAGCGCTCTGCCACCTGGGAAAACCTTGTTTATGGATTAGTTTCATGTAAAGGATTCCATGGTCACAAAAAATGGTCTAGATTAAATAAATTGAAACAAAATCTTCACATTAGAATAGTTCAACTCATCTAACAGTATTCCAGTGCAACTTTTGAATTTCCAAAAGAATCATTTCTCACATTAAAGTGGCCCTGCCACTTTTTATTAAAATCATCATAGAAATGGGTTCCAAAGAATATACTTGGAGAAATGCCCTCTTGTGGATTTTCTCTATTTTAGTTCCTCCAGTTTTTAGTTACTGCATTTTTTAATAATTGTAAAATTATTATAACATCACTTGAAGTGTATGGAAATCACAGTTATAAAACCTGCACCTTACGGACTGATTATTAGAGAATTCAAAGATGCTTAGAACAGAAAGGATATCTTAGTGCCTCGATATTCCCAGTTTATTCTTAGAATACTTTAATACTTATATTCTTTGAAATGGTAGTGTACCAGAAAACATCCCTGTCCTAAAATAAATAATCATTTGAAAAAATTGAATGTTATCTGCTTAGCTGAATTTCTTCATCAACCTTTTATAACCTACATCTGGGCTCTCCAAAGTCAAATTTTAATCTCACACCAACAGCCTGTTCATATCCCACTTGCTTCTGTACTATCTGAGTTGTTTGGTATGCTGCTAAAAGAAAGGAGATTATTTGTAATGCTAGCCAGAAAAAAAAAATCATTTGAAGGTGACTTTGCTTCAGGAAAAGTAATAGGACATTACACACTCAGAAATGTGTTTTTTTAACCTCATGCTGATTGTCTCTACTGCTGCTCTCCTTTGCCCTTGGTTGACAATATTAAAAGAGACTGTTTGTTTATTTTTCCATTTGATCTGCAAGGTTGAGTAGGGTCAGCCCTATGGTGACCAGTTATAATGCGTTCTTTTTTGTTAACAAAACCTACTTTATTTCATTTGACAACAAGTTGATGAATGTCTTTTGATTGGAGAGCATTTGGCATGTAGAATCTCATGCCCTGGATATTTATTCTAGGTCTATAAAAAGTAAACTAAAGAACTCTTTTAATCTCTCAAAAAATATAGACAATGGCCTTATGAGGAGCCAATCTCCTTGATCCTGAACAAAGGACCTTGTCTATACAAGGCCATGCCCACAGAACCACAAAACTGCCTACACTTATCAGATCAAACCCCATCTCCCCTTTAGGATGCTCCTCTGCAAGTAGAGGCAAAGATATGCCAAACACCGTGTAGTCTACAGAAATCCAGGAAGTAGCCATATATTTGTGCCTCTGACTTGTTAGCAAATTTTAGATCCCTCAAAAAAACCCTGTTATTTTTAAGAATATTACTTTGTAAACACAAATAGAGAAGTAACTCATATATGTTTCATTTTCTGAAAAGAAAGAACTTGAACACCAACTTCTGTCATAAATTAGTGCCGAACTAAGAATTAAATATATCTTTTTTCTATAAACAGATGATCACTAAAACAAACAGATAGTGTAAGGTTATAAATAGAGACTTTAGGTCAGACTTATCTAACAAAGATATAAGCTGTATTTCACACCCACATAGCTAGTAGTTTCAGTGCATTATTTGCACATGTAAGTTCATTCCTCAGGTTATACCAGTCACACAGCAAGTGCCAAGTCAACGAATTTTAAACTCAACCCTTCTTCTCAGAATGCATACAATGGCAAGAAGCATGCATTTACTGTTTTAAAGATCCTTCACATTTCCTGGGTTTGAGGGCCATGAAGGAGAATACCTCTGCATTATTCTAACTTACACAATTTGAGCAAATAATACAAGCTCCACCCAAGAAGCATGCTACCTTTCCAGTTTCAAGAGTTTCTCAGAACTATGCAGCCCCTGAGCCAAAGGTATTCTCAGAAATTTAATTCATCTGCCAAAGTAATAAGAAAATGAGGCCACCATTCATATTGCTCTTCTAAAATCCCCAGGTGCTTCTTGCGAGTGTGTGCGTGCATGTGTGTCCATGTTTTCGTGTGCATGTGTTATGTGTGTGGAAGAGGGGGCGTCATCTGACTTACCCCTCCTCCAAATACACTGGTCACTCCAAAAGCCAAGCCAAAGGAATACAGACTATTTTTGACCCATGCTAGAAAATTTTTTCCTTGTAATGATGACAATCTTAAAACAATTTAGACACAGCAGTACTGAAAGAATGAAATGTAAGTGTGGTTTCTGAACCGGAAATCACATTTACCATGAAGCAGGCGCTGTTCCTGTAACTGCAGAGATCTGAACTCCACCCATTTCTTCTTTAAGGTTTGCTGAGAAAGAAGAAAAAAAGTGCTAATTATTAGGAAACCCCAGAGAAGACAGCAATGTACTTTCAGGGGCTCAGATTTGTCAATTCATTTTTTTTCATTTCTTTCTAGCACCAACAATCCCTCTCATTCATTTGAAAGATTTTTTTTTTCTGTATAATAGGGGAATATAGGGAACACCAATTTCTCAAGAAATAGTCTAGTAGCACCAACGAATTGAAACAATAACATTGTTTCAATAGAGATGACAGAAAATAGAAACAATGACATTTACGTTTTTTTATTTTAAATTATTGGAAAAGCAGATTGCTTGGGTTTGTGTCCATTTACTAGCTGATTCAGCAAGACTTTAAACTCTAGGCTTCTCTCATTTATAACATGAGGACAACAGAACCTAAACCCTTGGATTTTCATGAGGATTATAAGCATTAGTAGATGAAAATGGGTGGAATGGTGGATACAGCTTAGTAAATGTTCAAAAATGCCATGATCATTTTGAACGGACACAAGATGTGGTACATATATACAATGAAATATTACTCAGCTATGAAAAAGAATGAAATAATGGCATTTGCAGCAACATGGATGGGCCTAGAGATTTTCACACTAAGCAAAAAGCAAGTCAGAAAGAGAAAGACAAATACTGTATGATATCACTTATATGTGGAACCTAAAAAAAATGATACCAATAAGCTTATTTATAAAACAGAAACAGATTCACAGACAGAAAACAAACATGCTTATCAAAGGGGAAATGGGGCAGGAGAGGGATAAATTAGGAGTATAGGATTAAGACATACACACTATTATACATAAAATAGATGAACAACAAGAATTTATCGTACACCACAGAGAACTACATTCAGTAGCTTATAGTAACATGTAATAGAAAGAAATCTGAAAAATATATGTATATATAACTGGATCACTTTGCTGTACATCCAAAACTAACACAATATTGTAAATCAACTGTATTTCGATTAAAAAAAAATACCACCATCATTCTATAAGCCTGGGTCACTAACATTATTTTTTCTGCTGGATATCTATTTCTTTTCTTTTTTTTTTTTTAATTTAATTTAATTTTATTTTATTTTTTAACTTTACAATATTGTATTGGTTTTGCCATACATCAAAATGAATCCGCCACAGGTATACATGTGTTCCCCATCCTGAACCCTCCTCTCTCCTCCCTCCCTCGCCAAGGGAAGCTGACCAGCTCTAAAAGATATCCTTGGAGGGCTAAACTTAGAACATTTCTTAACAGTTCTTGACTTCTTAACTGCTTCCTTCCTTGGCTGCTCCGTGCATGAGAACAGTGGCCCAGGGAGGGATGAAGGGGCTGCTGTAATGGTCACGACTGCACATGAGGCCTGGCCTAGCCCACAGCCAGGCTGCGGATGGGAGTCGAACGTCAACAAAGGAGAAGGCACCTGACGAGGCAAAAGGCTCCTTCTCCCTTCTCTCTGCTTTTCACTCCACCCCTTCTTTGCCACTTCAGGTCCACAGCAAGCCCCCAGATTTAGGTACCCCACCACTCAGATTTGCCTGTGGACATTTATCAGGAAGGAAAGGCAGCCTAAGAAGAAACAAATGGTCCTTTGTACAGATCAGTCTGGAAGGGGTAGACGAAGGCTAAAATGGGAGAGTAGGGGAAAAGTACATTTGGAAGAGGAAGACTAAAGGAAAAGAAAATATTACAAGAATGCCATTAAATGTTTAAGGGGGACTCTGGCTGTTCAGGGAATGAACAATCACTGGGCAGGACTTTCTCAGCCTTGATAACAGTAACATATAGCAGCATTCCTTATGCCTGTCAGTATAATATGTAATCAATAAATCAAAGACATAAAATACCTCACTCAGTTAATTCCTTGTCCTTTCTATACTATAACATAGTCTACCTGGCTCTAAGACTGCTGGGCTACCTGAATTTATAGCTCTTATAAACCTGAGGTCATGTGAAGGTCAGAGTCAGGAAACCAGGAAGTACAGAACCAGCAGGGATCTGGCATATAAGCCCTTTTTTCTTTCTTAAAGAGGTTTATCTCTTACAAGAGAATAGAGTCCAATTGGGGAGCATAAGGATAGACCAATACTCAAAACTAATTATAGGCAGAAGAGGAAGTTGTATTTCTGTACTTACTACCTATAAATACAAAGTCAGGACTTGCCAAATAGTTTCTGTGAAAATAAAGGTTTTTAAGTATCAAATCTGTTGATTTGTCCCAGTCATCTCAGTATGTCGTCACTTAAACCAAGAAAATACCAGTGTAAAGAGCAGCTGTGTCAAAGTGACTAAGAGCTTTTAGTCTGTACTGAAGCTTCCTCATTTTGCTCAAAGTCTGTTTCGGTCTATTATTAACATCACAGTGGTGTATTTGGACAAATCTAACCTCTCATTCAGAGAAGGCAATGGCACCCCACTCCAGTACTCTTGCCTGGAAAATCCCATGGATGGAGGAGCCTGGTAGGCTGCCATCCATGGGGTCGTGAAGAGTCGGACACGACTGCGCGACTTCACCTTCACTTTTTACTTTCATGCATTGGAGAAGGAAATGGCAAGCCACTCCTGTGTTCTTGCCTGGAGAATCCCAGGGACGGGGGAGCCTGGTGGGCTGCCATCTATGGGGTCGCACAGAGTCGGACACGACTGAAGCGACTTAGCAGCAGCAGCAGCAACCTCTCATTATTAGAAGAAAATTGAAGCATAGGTGAGATCTAACCCTACTTGGCCACATCAGCTCAGCTCACTGTGCCTAGGTGAGTGCCTATCATACTGAAGCTGCTCCTTAAATGTTGAATAAATGAAAGGGTGTCTTCCTGAAGCAACACTCAGCTGTCACAGACTGGATATTTGGTTGAATATGTCTCCAATGTTTTCATTCTCCATGAGACTTTAGATAAACATTTCCATGGCACTTTACTACTTATATGCCACCTGGGCTTACCTGGTGGCTCAGACAGAAAACAGTCTGCCTGCAATGCAATGCAGGAGACCCTGGGTTTGAACCCTGGGTCAGGAAGATCCCCTGGAGAATGGAATGGCTACCCACTCCAGTATTTTTGCCTGGAGAATTCCATGGCCAGAGGAGCCTGATGGGCTATGGTCTGTGGGGTCACAAAGGGTAAGACATGACTGAGCAACTAACACTTACTACTTTTATCATGTTTTCATAAATAATGGTCCTAAAAGTTCCAGATTAAAAAATAAAGGTTCAGTGTAGCAAAATGGTTCCCAAGGGCTACAAACTCAGTAAATATCAGATAATAGCTCCCTCAGTTAGCCCACTAGATGTGCTGTTTTCATGTCAAACATTTGAATCATAGGTCACAAGAAAGGGAATCCCTGAAAATTTAGCTCAAAAGGGACCATCGTTTCTGAAGAAGAGGTCGTGGCCACACAAGGAACCTTTGTGAGACACGATGCCACTGACGCAGCAGGATGCACAAACTAAATGTCACTGCGTGAAGGGGAAGCCAACCTGACTCTGGTTAATAGGTCAGATCCAGACATTTCTAGCCCAAGTGATGAGCTGGAAACCTCACAATTACAAGATTAGAAAGGCAACAGAAATGAAAGATGATGAACAGGAATGAACCCAAAGTTCTACTAGACCTGGAGAAAAAGAAAGAAGTCAGGAGAAAATTAGACCCTATGTGAGGCAGAGACAAAGACAGGTTTCCCGCTTGAGAGAAGAACCTTGGTTAAGCTCTACCACCATGAAAAAGAGGCTGAACAAAGCTGCTAAGGGTGACTATAGCTCATGGAAAGCATGTACCCACAGGGCCAGGAGCGCATGAACGCAGCCTCACGACCCAAGCTGCATGCTGGCCCCCAGGGAAGGCATCCAAGCTGCCAGACCTGGCTCTGTACTGGAAGTCTTGAGTTGCAGAGCAGAAGCCACTGCCCAACTCACACTGAGTGGCACAGAGAGGCCAAGGGAAGCAGGCAATCCACACTCTCCAGAACTCCACATAAGTTTAATGATAAGAAAGACAACAAAACTGATAATCAGTACATGAATTCTCTCCAAACAAAAAACAGAAAAGTGTTCAAAGACTTTAAAATAAAGAGTATTTGCAATCCTGAAAGAGAAATGTGATGTTCCTCAGAACAAGAAATTTTAAACAAAGGAAGAAAAGAAAAGATAGGCATGAAAAAGAATTATTTGAAAATAAAAAATTAATATTTAAAACTCAATAGAAAGAACACATTCTATACAGAACACAGACAACATTACTGAAGATATTACAAAGGAATTAAAAAATAACATAACAATGAAAAGAATTGAAAAAAGAATGCAGATATAGTAGATACATACACATATATATGTATCAGTGAATCACTTTGCTATACACCTGAAACTAACAAAATTGATTGCAAATCAATTATACTTCAGTTAAAAAATTAAACAAAAACATAATGTGATACAAAATCTGAAAGGGTGGTTAAGAAGCATGGAAGGTAAATCAAAAGATTCTGAAATGCGCCTAGCAGGAGTTTCAGAAGATTATCCAGGGAATGATGAGGAAGGTATATTCACAGAGGTCAAGCTGATAATTACCCCAAACGGAAGAAAGTCACAAAAACTGAGAACACTGCAAGTTCCCAGCAGGATAAATTTAGAAATGAATCCAAGCCTAATGAGACTGTGGTGAAGCTGTAGATCAGGAAAGACAAAAAACTCCTTAAAAGCAATCAGGAAAAAGATGGATAATTGACCAAAATTGAAATACTGGGTTTTGAAAAGATCCCCAAATGGGAAATCCTCTAGAGAGAATTACCAAGGGGGAAAAAAAAAAAAAAAAGACATAAAAAGTAGTACAAATGAAAATGGGGACATAAGCACAGCTTGTTAGAAAAGAAAAAGATGAAAATAGAATGTTTATTATCAACTTTGTGCAATAAATTTGAAAATTTCAAAACTTTACTAGCAAAAACATCATTCAATAAAGCTGGCTCAAGCAAACAAACAAACAAAAGCAGAAACCTCGAGCAGTCTTATAAAGAAACCAAAACCAAGTTTAGAAGTATTCATATCAAAAAGAACCCCAAGGCCAGGTGATTCAGATAGTGTTACAAGAATTCTACCAGAGGACAAAAAGGGGAAGAGATTCCTTAGCTCATGCTAAGAGCCTAGTAAATTCGATACCAAAACTAAAAAAGAAGATTAAAAAAAAGATAGTCTGAGAGAAGAAAATTACAGGCCATTCTACCTGTAAAATGAAGTTACCCTCAACAATTCTAAAGAAAATGTCAGCAGGCCAAATCTACAAGTATATAAAAAATATAAATTATGACCATAATTTACATAATTATGTTATACTTATTATACTTATGTAAATTATGGATTTATTATAGAAATGCAAGGGTGTTTTTACATTAAAAAATCTTTAAATGTTATTCATCAAACTGACAGATTTTTAAAAA
Organism: Bos grunniens; assembly: GCF_055505025.1. Lineage (NCBI taxonomy): Eukaryota > Metazoa > Chordata > Mammalia > Artiodactyla > Bovidae > Bos > Bos grunniens. The sequence goes on from NC_141166.1 coordinate 97,939,271, forward strand.
TAAATAAGACCATCTCAACACTTACAGAAAAAAAATGTATCTGATACAAGATAATATGCAAGCACTTTTTTACACAAGTAAAAAAAACCAGCAAACTTGGTATAGAAGGGAGCCTTCTTAACATGAAAAATATATCCCTAGAGATAAGAAAGAGTCAAAAGAACTCCCTTTATGATCAAGAGCAAAGCAAGGATGCCTACTAGTTTAGTTTCTATTCATCATTGTATTATAGACCTTACCCAATATAGCAAAATAAGGGCTGAATATCATTCCTAATAGATAGTTACTATCTTCATGAGAAACTCAAAATAATCTATAGAGAATTAGAAATTATATAGTCTGGCAAAGTGTTTGAGTATAATAACAGCATAGAAAAATTTATTTCACACAGCTATGCATAAACCTCAAAACAATATTTTTAATAAAGTAACTATATAACAATAAAAATCATTTTACAAAGGAATAAATCTAATAAAAGATTCATAAGATCTATCTACATAAAAACATAGGACCTTATTGAAATACAAAAAATAATTTAAAATTAACTAGTGAGATAGTCTGTCAGTAAGAAAGCCCAATAGCATACAGATATCAGCTTTCCTCAAATTGATCTATAAAAACGATGCTACCTATCAAAACTCCAAAATTAGTTATAGAATTTGACAATCTGATTCTAAAATGTGCACAGACAATTAAAGAGCCAAGAATAACCTAAAAATCTTGCCCAATCAGACATCAATATTTATTACAAAGGTAGAATAGCTGAGCCTAAGGGAAACAAGTTAATCAATGAATCAGAATTAGAAGCCTGTAAGACCCATTCATATATGGAACTAGTGTAAAAACAGAAGTTTCATTTCAGGTCCACTGGGGAGAAAGAAAGACTGTATAAAATAAATGGTACTGGGAGAACTGAGTTTCCAAAGAGAAAAAATAAAATAAAGTTGGAATCCTAACTTATACTACATAAAAAATTAATTCTAAGTGAATTAAAGACTTCAATATTAAAAAATAACACTTTAAACTTTTAGAAGAAAATATAGAAAATGCAAATTACCTACAAAAGATAAACAGTTAGGAGATCCCTCACAAACAAAATATCAAAGAACAATAGAATCAAAGTGCTAAGGAGACAAAACATCACCTTAGAATAATCCAATTACTTATAAAACTCTTTCAATAGCAGCAGTGAAATGAATATTTTTCAATAAAGACCCACCCACTCTCACTGAAAGAAACACTATGGCAAGAAGGAAAGTGAACCCAAAAGTAAAGAACAGAATATGAGAAACTGGGCAAGCCCATCACTTCACAGGCTGGTATACTTGCTCATTACCAGCAGTTAGGAATAAAAACCTGTCTTTTTTATTTTGAAAATTGATAGAATTTTCTAAAGTAAGCAATAATAAGGAAGATGGAGTCTTAAATGGATGTTTAAAGATGTTAAGATTCGTGATATTCTGGGAGAGGATGGAGGTGTTGAACATTTTCTAGGTTAGAAAAACAATAAAGTATGTATATTAAAACTTTAAGAGAAAATGTTCAAAGCACAGAAAATGCTTATAAACATGCAAATATGTGTTGTGCAAGAGAGTTCTTTATTCCATGAAACATAAACCTATTTTTCACTTATGTTTTAAATAACATTGCTAGCTTATATTCTACATTTCTTTCCTTTTTTTCTTACAAAAGGCTGAAACAGCCAGTTTTACTTTTTCAAAAAAGATTTTCACTCAGACTCTCTTCTGCAGAAACAAATTAGCTTTCGACAGTTTTAAAAAACCTAAAGATAATATGATGAGCTATTTACTCCTTACAAAACTTCAATGATAAAATGTTAGAGACTTTTTTTAACTTGAAAACTCACACTCACTATTTGCAATATCCTGAAGGTCCTAACCAATATTATAAGAGAAGAAAAAAATAAACTAGTTGAATAATTGGGAGTAAAGGGGCAAACTTTTATTATGTGCAGATAATATGTTTATATAAAAAATCCAAGGGAGTCTGCAAACATATAGCCAGAATAAAGGGAGTTCAGCAAGACTCTTGGATTTAAAACTTTATATAAATATCAATAGCAATAAGCAATTGAAAAATTAAAAGACCACATTAATTACAGCAAGAAAAATTTAGAAATAATTATATTTATTAATTAAAAATACAATTTAAATTTATTTATTATATAGGAATAAATCTATCAGTGCATATGTAATATACATTATATAATATATAATGTATAATCAGTGTAAATATAAAATGGATGAAGAAAATACAGAATGTTTTTGAAGTATATAAACAACTTGAATGGAAAGACACAGACCCTGTGTTTGAAGTAAGGAAAGCAAAAATCATAAAAATGTTCATTGATCTCATTTATTCTATAAAGACAATTCAATTCTTATCACCATCTAACAGAGGATATTTTTTTTAAGAATTTTCTAAATTGATTCAAAAGATCAGAGGAATAAGCAAAATGATAAGAATATAAAACTAATGTTGAGAAAGAAGAAAACAGGGCTTGTTGATAAATTAGATGTGGGAAAAGGGAGGAATACAAGATAATACAGAAATATGGTAACTCTACCCTCTTGGGCTCAATAATTAAGATGCACATAGTGAGGTCCTAGATTTCATGGCCTGCCAGAACTTCCTCACTCTAGGAAACAGATTTTGAAGACCCTCAAAGAGCCCAGAGAATATTCACTGAACATCCTGCATTGTGCAGTATCTCCTGAAAACTTCAATTTCTCCTCCAGAGTTGACAGTGTATTTGCCAGCAAAAGTAGATTCAAAGACATCCACAGGAGTAGAGGAACTTGATCTTCGTAGTAAGAAGGAGGCGAAATGGGAGAACAACAGAAAACAAAAACCCCAGGCCTTCCCCACACACACAGCACTTGGGAAAATGACAGCTCCTCCATCTTTGCTTTTTCCCACACAGAATGGAAATCAAAAGAGGTCACAGGTGCATTAATGAAAACTTCTTCAGGAGATGTGCTTTCCTGTTGCCTTTCTGAGCCCCATAGACACACAGAAGGAGGAAGGAAGGAAGTGATTTGCCCTGGTTTGTAAATTTAATATTCCTGCAAAGGTAATTGTACGGCTCTTGATAATTCAGCAGTTTAGACTCATCACGACATTTCATCTTCAAGGGCTATCTCAGTTCTTCAAATAGATCTTTATTCTTCCACTCACACATTCAAGGATGAAAAATTTGTCTCACTGTATTAAATTAAATTACCTTTAAAACTTGCAGCTTTGCCTCAAGCTCTGTTCTTTTGAGAATCATTGTTCCATTAAGAGTCTCTATCCTGTTTTAAGAAAAAAAAGGAGGGGGGTGGGAAATAACATGAGTGATTCTCTCAAACAAGCACCATCCCTTACAAAGTACTACACTCTGAGCACAGACTATCCTCAAAAAGCAACATAAATGTCACCATTCTCATGGCACTTCAAGTATCTGGATGTAAGCCAAACCTTCTGACAACATTCAAAGAACGAATATGGCAAAAAAAAAAAAAAAAAAACACACACCTTTTGAGAGGGTGACTAGAAGAAAAGGCCCTGGTTTATTTGTAAACTGTAGCTCATTTTATAGAAGCCACTCTAAGGCAATGATGGTTGTTCTCTACTAGAACGTATTGTGTGGTCTGGCTGAACCACCTCTTTCATTTGGTGAGTATTCATTGGGCATCTACTATGAGCCAGTCTCTAGACATCATGCTAAGCATGAGGAATACAGCAATTGAAAACCCGCACTAGGGCCTTTCAAACAATGAAATCAAAAAACTACGTATTGAAATGGGAAAATCTGTTCTACCTTAAGAGTCTAGAAAATTTTACTTTTGTAAATTGCCCGAAATTTAGAACTAGAACAAATAGGATCAACACTACTGAGATATTAACTTTCAAATGACTCATCTCAAAACTTTTAAGTGTACAACTTTTAATCCTTGAATTATCAATTTAATGGTGTTCTTTTTCCCTGTACCAAATGCCTTTCTAAAAATAAAGAGACTTGTTCTATCCTGAGTGATTTATTTGTTTTGTGGGCTCAAGTTAGAAGACTTTATTTTGACTACTAAACCATCATTCTGAATAAGATAAATATGACGTATGAGTTACAAAACTAAGCATCTTTTTAAGTATTGGTTCAAAGTCATTCTGATAAATAAGCTGTAACTCTATAAAGATGCAAGAAATTTGTCAAGGCCTGGTAAAGTAATAATATTAAATGCAATCTATTGGGTATAATGCTGTTTCCAATAGCATTATACCCAAGACAATGAGATGATAGCAAGCCAACACATCAGCTTTCTCATTACGGGCTCTTGACTCTAGATGTTAGGGAGGATCCATGTGAATCTGTTTGGTACCTTCCTGTTGATCCGACCTACCCAAGCAACAGATATCTGTGGGCAGAACTGTAGGCATAGATTGGCCGCTGTCTTCAGTATTTGTACAAACTGTCTCTCATTTCCCTGACCTCTGGATTTCCACCTGTCTCCACCCACTACTCTAATTATACACCTGCGGTCTGCCCACTTAACCCACTTGGAATACAGGTTTCTGATTCTAACCACCAGCACGTTCCCTTGAACATGTTCCTACCTCATGGACTGAAATTTCTCTGGAGCTAGAGTGGTCCCCATCCTTTATCCTGAACTCATAGCAACCATAGAGTTGGACACGGGCCTCTTCCACCACCAGTCATCTTTCAAAATTACTCTCACACAACCTCCCCCACCCCGCAAAAAAAAAACATCCTTTGAAGTTTTAGACTAGAACCACAAAAGAGTGTCCAGGGAATTTTTTATTGGCAGCTTGCAAGGAACAGCTGTGGGATAGCTGGAGAAAGGATCCTGGCATCCAGAGCAGATGGTCAGATCCCAGCTCAGGCACTTACTAGGTGGTTGGTTTTAACTAAACCTCATTTCAGCCTGAGTCACTTCGTTTATAAATAGGAATAAAATCAACTTCACAGGATGACTGTAAAGAATAAATGAGATAATCAGAATAAATTATAAACTATTAAACCTAACTGGTGAGACCCTTGCTCTGCTTACTGGAGAATGCTCTGTCTTCATTTCTTACTCTACTCTTCTTAATTCACCAGCCACCAATTAATTATTCTGGCTATCTCTCTATCCCTTGAACATGCCAAGCCTACTTTGATAACTCAAACCTCTCTTTTACCTGAAATGTTCTCACCAGGAGTTCATCGAACCATCCCTTCTCATCATTTCACTCTCAGCTCAAAATTCACCTTCTCAGAAAGGACCACTTTTAACACTTAAGCTAAAAATGCAGCCCTCTCGCTCAGTGTTTTATCCCATCCCTTTTTCTATTTTCTCCATAATAGTTATCATAATTTAAATATCAAAATATCTTATTTTTGCGGGCTTTTCTTACCTATCTCTTTCCATAATTAATAAAGCAATAGAAGTGTCTTTGTCTCCCTGAGCCTATCACAGAGCTGGAAATATAGTATTTGCTCAATAAATGTTATTTTAATGAATGGCTGAATTCCATCTTTGTCTTATTAGGTTCTAAGGGTGAAAACGTCAGTTGAATCTCTACTGGGGAAGCAAGCCTCCCATTAGTAAACTGCGAATAGCAGCAGGTGTCAGTGTGCATGTTGCAGGGCAGGAGGGCTGAGCAGACTGCTCTTTCAGACAGAACACTAGGAGGGAAAAACAACTGGCTGGTGGTCTAAGAAGAAAAAGCTCAGCCCTTCTGAACTTTCGTTTGCTCTAACCACAGGATTATGTCAGCCACGGAAACTCGATTCATTCCTCTCTGTCTAAAGAGAATGTGGGCCAGTTAAATTGAATGTGAATCAAAAATAAAATTTTTAAAATGTCCCACTCAGACATAGGGCTACTGATGCCCTCTGACTTCAGATGTTGACAACACGTTCAAGTTTGAGGAAACCTTGAGAAACAAAAGGAACTGATAGAAACGTCTGTACCCAATATCCCCAAGCTATGGTGCGCTGCCTCCCTTGTGATCCCGAACAAAAAACCTATTCATTCACTCAACAGGCATTATGAGAGACCGTAACAATTTTTTAAGCCCCATGGGAAGCAACCAGATAGTTACGTTAACAGGTTTCCTGACGATCTGATCAGGTCAACAACTTGTTTGTGGGTAAAGCCTTCTGTGCTCACACCATTGATTTTTGCAAGGACATCACCTGGGAGATACCAAGAAAAACGAGTGTTAAAATGGTTGGTTAAATAATCTTTCCTGACCCACATATTAAACAAAACACACAAGCCCCAAACCTTGGCAACATAAAGGAGCTGAGGAAACTCAAAGCAACAATCACATCCTGACCTTCACCATCAAAAAAAAAATTTTTTTCTTGCTATTTAAATAATTCCAAACATAAGCATAGTTCTGACTTACCAGCTTGCAGACCAGCGCAGTGTGCTGGGCTGTCCTCCTGGATTTTGCAGATCAGGGTGCACATATCTGCGGAGCAGGTGTTTTGGTTTGGGAGCCTGTAAGTCTGTAAAATGAGAAAGATACATAATTACTATTAAAAAACTCAAAATCTATTTGTCAAAAAAAATTAAGCAGTATCAATTACCTTACATAACATGATACATAAGTACAAAGAACAGTTCAGGAAGCTTTTCTGAGTATAAATTGAATATAAGGACCAATCTGACACTTCTCCCACACATTTTGTAGCTGACCCCATTCATAAAAAAACACCTCTGGGGCTTCGCTGGTGGCTCAGTGGTAAAGAACCTGCCTGCCAATGCAGGAGACACAAGTTGGATCCCTGGTCCGGTATTATCCCGCATGCCAGGGGGCAACTAAGCCCATGTGCCACAACTACTGAGCCTGTGCTCTAGGGCCTGCGAGTCGCAACTACCGAAGCCCACATGCTCTAGAGCCTGTGCTTTGCAAAAAGAGAAGCCACTGCAATGAGAAGCCCACTCACTGCGACTGGAGAGTAGTCCCCACTCTCTACAACCAGAGAAAAGCAACACAGCAACAAAGAACCAGCACAACCAAAAAGTAATGAATAAATGTTAAAAAAAAAAAAAAAAAAAAACACATCTCGCTTAAGAAAGAAAGCAGTGTAAGACTGGTTTAAGATATAAGACTTTCATGCCTAAGAGACCACCTGATGCTATTGTGTATTTAACAAGAAAAATTCAGTTTCTCTTTCCCCATAGGATAAAATAGCAGTAGGCAAGAGCAGAGAGAAAAATCTCTATGTGGTTCTTCCAAGCTAAAGTACTTATTACAGGAGCGTAGGAAACATTACACATCCAGCAAGGGAGACATGCCAACATTAATTATTTTAAATCAGAGTTCTGCAAATAATGACAATCTGCCCTTCATTAATTCAAAAGTATTATAATTGACTCAATTATCTTCATTCCTGAACGCTCGTTGGTACACCTGCCCTGAATACTCACCAATTTATTAGCCACTCGACTAAAAGATAAAAAGTTATGCTTCGCCTCTTGCCTCAATTTGGCAAAAGCAACTTGGTTTTGTTTTTCCTTTCGATTTGTACCAAGAACACAGCACCAGTGTTTGATGAATAGAGTGGCCCAGTGATCTATATTCTTCTTTTTCACATATTGAAGTTATGAGGTCTAGTTCCATTTAGAATCAAAATCAGCATTCTAAGTAAGTCTTCCTAATATGTTTCCTAAAATTAAACCACATCCCAGCACTGCTTCCTTGTGGAAAAACTAATGTTCAATGTCCATTCCTTTATATTTTAGACATACAGTTTCCAGAACCAGCAGAACCAGAAGTCAATCAATGCAAGAAACTTCTAGAAACTTGACTTTGTTAACCTTGAAGGGATTTCGATTCACTCTGAAAGGCATTTAGAGTCCCCCTATCTTAAAGGCAGATGAGACTTTTAGAGATCATATAATCTACTTTCAAGACCCTGATGCTAGGAAAGATTGAAGGCAGGAGGAGAAGGAGATAACAGAGGATGAGATGGTTGGATGGTGTCACTGACTCGATGGACATGAGTTTGAGCAAGCTCCAGGAGTTGGTGATGGACAGGGAAGCCCAGCATGCTGCAGTCTATGGAGTCGCAAAGAGTCGTACATGACTGGCAAACTGAACTGAACTGAACTGAACTGAATTTACTTTCCATCAATATCACAGATTCCTTTAACAGATTTTTTTTTTTTTTTTGGCCAGGGAATCTTCTTGCCACTGCCCAGGCCCTTCCAGAAATGAAGCATGGTCTGGTTCACACAACACATGGACCAAAGATATGAGAGACCTTCCTTTGGGAAACCACTGTTATAATGATTCTCATTAGCAGTGAGAATTTATGCTCCATGTCCAGGAAGCAAAGTAAGTACCATGAAGGGGAAACGTTAATTGATGTAGCATGCACTTGCGTATATGTTTGCCACAGGTGTAAAATTTGTGGTTAGAGATAGGCAGAGGTCCCAAAGCTTTGGAAAGAACTAATCAGTTGGATATTTTTCTTTTGCTCAGTCATTTCCTAGAGACACAAAAGTGCACTACTTTCTCATGCCTTCATTCTAACACTTGTCATTTGCTTACCTTCTACTGGAATCAGGCACATTACTAAGTACTTCACATATGTTATCTCATTTAAAATGCCTAAGAACCTACTAAAGTAGCACTGAAAGAACACAAATTCAGTTGTAAATGAATCTAAGGTCTGTGTTCTGGTCTTGCTACATTACTCTCCATATCAGCAAAACACTAACATCCATGGAAACCAGAGGAGGTCGACTTGTTCTCTCCCAGCATGCCCTGTGCCCCACTGACCAAGACCCAAACACGTGTTAATGAATGGAGGCTCAATAAGGGTATATGAGTTTCTACTTGGCCTTTAAAATGTTCTCAGAGCATGCCGCCTATTTGACAATCGCTATAAACCTTGTGAGTACTAGGAAATAGGTAATGCATAGAGCTAGTAATGGAAAGCATACACCCATAGGGAATTTGCGGAGGAATTGACCCTTGCATCACTAAAATAATATGCTACAGTCCAGAGGTGAAGCCATCATTCACGTGAATCCACAAAGGTTCAGGCCGCTATAACCTGCTGTCTCCTAATGAAAGTTTTGATTCTTGCTCCATGTAGTGTTTATGGTATGAAGGAGAAATGTGGGAGAAGCAGTGGTATGTCTATAGAAAGATGAGAAGAGATTCTCCTTGATCACATTAAGTAAGGATAAATGAGTAGTCTCTGCTCCTGTTTTCAGTAGCAATCACTGCACATCCTTGGGCATAATTCTCATTTGAAAAGAAGTGGTCACAAAAAGCACAGTGTCTCTACAATACAGAATAGGGAGTGTTTCATGTGAATGAGTAATAAGAGAAAGCACTATGCTTCTAAAGCCCAATGAAAGAAAGAGATTTCACCAAATTCAAAAGTAGAATTCAGAAAGGAGAAGGTCTCTTCTTTTCTCTGAGAGCCTTCTCCCTGCTCATTGCAGCTAAAGTTCCATTTTGTTTATTCTTAAAATGCATCTTACAGAGCAGCCTCTTGTTCCTAATCTTAAAACACACTGAGTTTCCAATTGTTGTGCTGATAATTAGTCACCAAAGTTTTCTGAAGCCAGCACCAAAGTTAAGATATAAAAACTGATATTTTGTATGAGGATATGATTATGCAGACTGCTTCTAAAAGAAATGCAAAAGTATACTGGAAAAAGAACACAGTAATACTTAAACTACTCTGTTGTGCTTAATTAGACAAGACTTTGTTTGACCTAATGCATCATATTTACAAATATAGCCGTGAAAAAGCAGACAGCAAATAAGAAATTAAATTCTTAGGCTTTTAAATAGAAATCCATAAAGACTTAAAATTTCCTACAGCATGAGGCAATACACGCATAGAGCCAAATATTAAGTATTTTCAAATAATAGTTATAAAATGTTATCACTAAGGAAAAGAGTACAAACTTCTCATAGAGTCCAATATGAAAACTTTAGTATTTTCAAATGTAATAGTAACTATAAATGGATACAGTCCATATACACAAATATATTTCCTTCAACTATCTCTGAATACTGAAGTGTAGGCAAAATCTGATGCACACTATAAGAAATTATTAGGCAAAACCCATCACTAATGCAAATATATAAGATTCACTTATAAAGAGTACGTCATTCTCTTATTTATGAGCTGACTGATAGCAAGAATTTCTGATCAGTCTCAGACCGACAAGAATAATAAAGCAAAGAGAAACAAGAAGTTGAGTAAATCTCAGGGTGATTATTTTATCTGCTTGAATGTTTTCTTTCCTTGGTGGTACCCAACAAACCGAAAAACTATCAAAAACAGCCACACATAGAACACAAGTCACAGCCTCTGTCAATCCCTAAGCCCGACTTCATTCTTTCTTTGTAAATATCATGACATTGCCGGTGCCACTTTCTTAATTAAAAGTCTGGAAAATTTGAAAACTGCCCACCTGAATTTCAAATCCAAATGTTCCATTATCTTGTTTTTCCACAATAACAAGCTTTCTGTAAAAAAAAAAAAAAGCTAGGAATGAATATCAAAGTGTCACATTTGGCACATATCTATCATTAAAAATAACTGTCAATAAAAAATAGCTGATGTTTGTATAAACTGTAGTATGTATGACTGTGTGTGTGTGTGTGTGTATGTGTGTGTATGTCTGAGATATCAACATCCTGGAAAGCTGTGTTCCTAAATATCTTGGTGAGACACCAAAAAACAAATGAAATTCTTTACCTTTGAGACCAGGAAAAGTCACCTACAGAACTTGACCTTGTCAGAGCAAGCTGAAAAATAAAAGTACACAGTTACTGAAAGATCCTTAAGACACAACTGTAAAATGTTCTAAATCACAAAGGACTCTTCTTTAGCCCCACTCCTGGAAAATTGTTACAGAAAGGCAGTAATTTCCATTCTCTAGTGATAGCAAAGGACAGCTGGGAAAGGAACCATTCAGGTATTCCATTTGAAAGATTAAAACAGGCTTCGATAATAACACCCTATGGCAAAAGAGTTAATGTAATGTTGCAAAATTCCAAAGCTTCCAAAAAGAACTTCATATCTAATCTGTATCTAAAATAGCCTCTGAAAGTTTAACCGCAGCAGTTTATAATCACACTGAAATCCAAAGGAAAAATAACACCCATAGAATGACATATAAAACCAAATAGTTGATAGTTTGGGGAGATGCTAATGAAATGACTGTTTATTGTAATAGTTCAATATGTTACTGTTTTTAGAAGGATAAAATCATCTAATAACTAGAAGCATAATTTGGGTAAAATGAGGGACTCAAAATCTCAATTATTATGATTTATTTTTGCAATCATTTTAAAAGAGTACAGTAAGATTTCTATCCAAGAAAGGAAAGGAACTTCAGAATGGTATAAACATTGTAAATGGCATAAACTTTTGCTTCCCTGGTAGCTCAGACAGTAAAGAATCTGCCTGCAATGTGGGAGACCTGGGTTTGATCCCTGGGTCAGGAAGATCCCCTGGAGATGAGAATGGCTACCCACTCTGGTATTCTTGCCTGGAGAATCCCATTGACAGATGAGCCTGGCAGGCTATAGTCCATGGGGTCGCAAAGAGTCAGACAGGACTGAGCAACTAACACTTTCACTTTACTCCTCTGCATGTTTTGGGAAGAGATCATTTAAAGATAAGCTTCCGGGATACAGTCTATCATTATAAATAAAGGAAAAGTTGCCTGAAGGTATCATCTTTTTTTTAAGGTAATTATAGTGAGTTTTGTGTGTTTTGTGTTGGTTCTTTGCTTAGGCATTAACAAATGTTAATCAGCTCTTTCTCAAGTGTTGGTCCAGGGTTCCAAAACAGAAGTTCATGCTACTGGTTAGTCCAAGGTGTTTATTTAAGTGGCAACCTATTATGCTTCTTATATATCAGTGACTACAGAAAATATCAGGAGATAATGCAGGAGTCCAAACAAATAAAGGTAAAATAGAAGCTAAGAGCCAAATTGAGAAAAGTGTGCAGAAGAAATTAATGCACAAATGAAATCTTCATTAAGGCATTTGTTAGAGAAGCTACATCACTGTAAGGAATTTGAATTACCAAGTATAAAATGCCAGCATTCTCACAAATTTTCTCGAATGGTTCAGTGTTCAGAATTTGGCCACTGGTCAGTATTGTTAACGCCGTGAAAAAACTGACATCTTCCTACAATAATAATAAGTTTATTATACTTTCCTCTTTTATTAGTTCTGGACTGAAATCATTTATATCATCTTGAAGACTACAGCAAGAGAAGGCTCAGAACCGGGGGGGGGGGGGGGGAACATTTCTCTATATTTGCTTAAAAAAAACAACCCTAGTGGTGGGAAAGATTGAAGGCAAAAGGAAAAGAGGGCAGCAGAGGATGATACGGTTATATAGCAACACTGATTCAATGGACATGAATCAGAGCAAACTCCAGGAGACAGTGAAGGACAGGAAGCCTGGCATGCTGCATCCATGGGGTTACAAAGAATCAGACACGACAGCGAGTGAACAACAATCTATTTTTAATTTATAAGGACTAACTGTGGAAGGCCTATTACAGTTTGTATGGTTTGTTTCAGCCTGATTTTGTCCTGATAAGTACCATTAACAAGGGTGGGGACCATTCAGCTATGCAGTGGGCTGCCTTCTTGTGGAAGAGAACAATAAACTTGATATGCCCAAGCATTCTCAACCTCTCAACTATACTGTACTCATATTTTCTTAATTTATTTTCATTATCTCCATTTGCTTGGCTTTTATCCTTATTTCAGATGTAAAGTACTTAGGTAGGTCATATCATGCTATCTGTAAATCATAATGTGTTTATATTTAAAAATATTATTCTTGCTATCAATACTCATCAGATTATGTCTCATATTTATATATGTGGAAGCATATATGTATACTTATATGAAGGGCAGATGGGATTAAATACCTCACTTCTGTTCAGAATTACCTGTAGCCTTTGGGCCTTTTAGGGGATGTATTCATTTTATTTCTACCCCAACACCTAGCACAGGGTTTGGAATAGAATGCAACCATATAAACAGCTAAACAGAAAAACAGAAGTAAACCACTAGATAACAATACAATCAAGTAAGTGGTAGTGGGAGATGCAAAGTTTTATAAAAGAGTCTTCAACTCTGTCCATTAAATTAAATATTCATAGGAAAAGCTCAAGGGTAGACTTTTAAAAATATAAAATAAAATTTAAAATGGAAGAAAACAAACAAGGATTAAAAAAAAAAAAAAAACCACCTTAATTCTAAAACAGCAAGAACCATAGCAAAAGAACTAATAGAAAACAAAGTCAAACTCTAGCTAATTGACCTGATTAAAATGGAAATATCTGCCTAGAATAATATGATATGCAGAGCAGATACTCAGCTCTTGCGGACTGACTTGGGTCATCAGTGAAACAAAGAAAAAAGTCAGACTAAATCAAATTATGAATTAGTTCCCACTCTGGATCAGCAATGAGCCTGTCATAGGCACTTAACATTAAATACACAACTGCTAAATGAATGAATAGTTCATTTTCATTCACTTAGCAGGAATTAATGAATTCTTAAAGTTTTGAGACTTTTTCCTCATCAATTTTAAATACACCTTTGCTAAGCAAATAATCATAGCATTGATGAGAATCTCAAGATTTCATCTCACCCTCCATTAACCTGCCTTCTAAATCAAAAAAATCATTCTAGATAGATTCAAATACAAAATTAAGTCCACAAGACAAATCCAAGACCTCTGTAGAAAAGGAAATTTCCCCACCTCTCTTGGGCTAACCTTTCTACTCTAGCTAATTAGATTAAAATGGAAATTTCTATCTAGCACAGCATAAGATGCAGAGCAGAAACTCAGTTCTTGTGGACTGACTTGGGTTCAGTGAGAAAAAGAAAAAACTCAAACTAAATCAAATTATAAATTAGTTTCCACTCTGGATCAGCAATGAGCCTGTCATAGGCACCTAACATTTAAATTAAAACCATCAAATTCTCTGACACATGCCACATCCAGACACAGTACCTACTTGTTTTTGATCTGAACTCTCAGACTCAGGCAATGTGGAATGTTCTTAGGGTTCAACCAAAAGAATGTTCTTAGGGTTCAACCAAACTATCTGTCTAAGTGAAAAGAAGTATGTCTGAAGTCTTATCAAAGATTTTACATTTTAGAACAAGTTTTGTCTGCAGCCCTCTCCCTGGAGTGAGCAGCCTTCTTTTAGAATCTGACCAGTGGAGTCTCTGCTCCCTAGACTGCCCTCCCAACCGGAGTCTTTTCTCGGGGCTGGAGGGATGACATCAAAACTCTTGAATGAGGAACTGGTATGTAACAAACAGCATATGCTGGCAACAGCTGTCTTTTATTACACATTATCTAATATGAGAAATCTAGGTTTAGCAATTTGGCAGGGCTGCAAACTACACATTCAATTATGTCTCCTGAGAGGACAAAGCTCCTTAACCCCTTGCTAGCTTCTGATCCCTGGGGTGGGAAGATCCTCTGGAGAAGGGAATGGCTACCCACTCCAGTATTCTTGCCTGGAGAATTTCATGGACAGAGGAGCCTGGTGGGCTACAGTCCATGGGGTCACAAATAGTCGGACATGACTGAGCAACTAACGCTTTCACTTTTTTTCAGCTTCTAATATAAAGATGCCTGGGGTTTGGGCTGAGGATCCCAACTCTTGGGTTTTTAGTCAGGTGATTTAAAAGCTTACCAAAAAATGTAACGTAGTTTTTGCTGCTATGAGATGATTCACAATGTCCCTCTTTAGTGGGAAACAAATACCAAATATTTGAACAGTCAGTTTGCAAAAAATAGGAATACTCGGTAGCAGAGCCAGATATTCAGCCCTGTAGAGGAGCTTGTAGTTTCATACTGTAAATACTTCTGCTGCTAAGTAACAGCCTGCTACTTCCTCTCCCCACTGTGCACTCATTTCCTGAAAGTGTCATGAGTGGGGGAAGGGGCAGATACCTATTCACAGATGAGATATTTTTGTTGTTTGTTTCAAAAGTCCACAAATTATGTGTTCTGCTCCCTTTCCAGTACCCTACCTCATTCTCCCAATTCTTCCATGAATACAGGTTTTTCCCCTTTTCGAGTCAGGAAGCTTAGAATAACATGGCTCTGCAGAAATATTTTAAGACTAACAAAATAATGGAGCTGAACTCAATTTCTTAACTGTAAGTGCTCTTGAGGAATGTAAATACTGTACAACTTTGCAGCTTCTCAAGAAAATCTTATTGTGGGCTCATGAATCTCTTTCAAGAAAAATTTTTGGATATATTCTCTAAGCGCACTACAATATGGATTAGAGAATACTTATCAAATTCTTTTGTAATGAAGTTAACAGTTTTCTACTAAAAGTATTCATTAAATGATCAAAATATCTTGTTGTCATCAAGAACACTTAGGAATTTTGGTGACAGATGAGTGTGTGGCCAGAAATAAAATAAAAGCTCCTGAAGGGCAGAACCCATCTCAAAAATACATACAAAGTCAGCACAATATTCTATATCTGACTTATAACTGAAATCACCCTTCCAGAAGTTGTCCATTTAGTAATAATTTGATAACCAAAGAAAAGCAAACAAAGAGAAGCAGTTTGTGGTTCCACGAATGCAGATTCAGTCTTCCCCTCTGTTTGTCAGTTTTTCTCTATAGCATTCAGTGAAAACTGCTTTCCAAGGGTGACCTACTGCCCTTGAGGAAATGGGTGTAAGGCCTATGGCTACTCTCTTAGTATCACAACATTCATCAAGATAACCTTACTTCATACCATCTCCTTCCTACAGCATTTTCCATTGCAGGGATTTTTTTTCCCTAAAACTGTGTTCAAAAGTAGGAGACCGCACTGGGAGTATGTCACCTCCTACAAATACAGGTATTGAGATAATATAAACACAGAGAAATCTATTTTTAAATAATGTTGAGTGCAAACACCCCAATGATTCTGAAGATTAATCTGAAACTACAGGCTAACCAGATACAGCTTTGCAGAAACCAGAGCCAACGATAACAAGAAGTATGAATTGTTGACGTCAGCACTGAAAGGGTTGAAAATAACAGTGGGTAGAAAACACCTGCTGTGGGATTGCTTCACAGGGATCTCGTTGCCTGCAATGCAGTCAGTGCCAAATGAAGAGTTATTCTCTAAAGACCAGTTAAAGGAAATGAACATCCATTTGGAAAATTCTAAACGGTTGGAATAAACTTGCATCAAGTCTCATTGATGATAATTGTACAGAATTAAATATATCATATACAAATGCTTTGTTTTGCTTTTTATTTTCCTTAAGTAAATTTCACAATGGTAACAAAAAGCCATCTAAATAGGAGGAGTCTCACCACAGGAAAGAATAAGAGGAAAGGGAGAAGAAAGGACCTACAAAAGATGTGAACATATAAATAAAATAATTGGTGAGGAAGTGTGTGTGTATGTGTACATAGATATACAGATTACACACACACACACACCACATCTGTATCTCATATACCTAAATCGTTCTCATCTTCTCCCATAACCTCCCTGATTGCTTCTTTGCAGTTCATGCTTTCTTTACTCAGACTTAAAACCAAATGTGGCTCCCTCTTCTTCACTGCTTTTCACAGCCAAGTCTTTGTGTCTCTTCTCCATTCCTTCAGTTCCTCTTTCTCCAACTACTGCAAAAATTGCTCCCGCACCACTAGTCTCTACCCACTTACCGACAAGCAAGTTTCCACAGTAAGGTTCTGGACTGAACCTTAGACTGAAAACCTTGTATTCAGTCATGCTCAGTTGGTTCCCTGTGTGCTGGTCAGATTACTACTTCCTCGGGGTAAGTGTCCAAGTCTTATGAAAAGCAGCCCAGCTCTGAAGTCTCCCCTCCTCTCCCACACAGACACTTATCGGGTCCACCTAACACAGTGATGTACTGTTACTTAAACTGCCCTAAGGGCCCCAAGATCTGTACCTCAGCATTTTAATTATTCCTTTGCTCTGGAATACCCATCAATATCCAGTATATCTATCCTTGAAGGTTGTATTCAGACATGTACTTGGGTTAGAGCATGTATGTTACTTTGTATTGTATAACACCTACTTGTTCTGTCTACTCAATCGTAAACCCTATAAGGCCAGGAAATTTTCCTTCTCATCTTTATACACCCAACACTGCTATACACCTGAAAAGTGAATAAAGGTTTTGGTACTTCCCACAGGGGCTTTATTTTCAGACAGTGACTCGATAGGAATGTTTTTTATTAAACTTAATGTCATAAAGGCACTTTGGAATTGAAAAAGATCAATCATCCAAACCAGAACAAATTATTCCCTTATCTCTTTTGAAACATACCGAAGAATCAGCTACGTGCATCCCTGAAAAAAGACCATGACTCTTCCACTATGTTATAACTCTGTAATCCTGAAATTAGAAGGCTTAAGAGGAACATACAATGTGCATGCAAGATTTAAGGGAAAACTTCATGCTTTAAAAAAATTCTAAATATTTTTGTATTCAGATGTGTACGTGGAGCATTATAGCAAGCTAACTAACCAAAATCTAAAGAGATTTTTTGGTTTAATTCTTTTTTACAAGTTGGGAATTGAAAAAAACTTGCAATAAATCCAGTTGGACATGGATTTTCCCAAATGAGTTTTCCTCTCTAGGGAAATACTTTGCAATCACAATTAAAATAATAACATAATTACTGAGTTATTTAGCACATACTACATATCAGTCATTCTGTTAAACACTGTGCATTTCTTCACTTACACCACAGAAGAGCTCCGCAGGATGGTTCTATTACTATCTTCATTTCAGAAAAAAAGCAAACTGAATCTTAGAGAAGAAAATGACTTACTCAAGGTTCCACAGCTACTAAGTGGCAGATCTTGCACTCATTTATCCAATAAAAGTCTTAATTCCCAATAGTGTGAGGTACATGCCAGTGCTCAGAACTAAAGATAATTTTGTCAACAAAACTTACACTAAAAAATAATGTATTCGCCTTGGATTATGAATTGACATGACTATTAGAGACTGGGAGAGAGTCTGGGAGGGAAGGACTCAATGGGAGACATACAAGAAAAAGGAACAATAATTCTCAAACTGGTTGTGCCTGCAATACACACCATCTTCAAGTTGATATGCTTAATGATTTTTAATTCATCAGAATACCTCTTGTAGTGAGAAAATAATCTTCTTTCAGGTTTTGCTTAAAAATGTTTTCTTATGGTCTTAAATCTTAAGACTTAATGACTAGAGTGTGAGTTCTCTGGGCTCCTTGCCTCTCTCTTTACCCATACTCTGAGCCACTAATTTCAAAGGATCTGAAATAACATTTTTAACATGCAGTCAGACAAACATATCACTCTGCTCTCAAGAGAACAAGAACACTGTAAAAGGTAAAAAATAGCACTCATACCTGCTTTCTTCCCCGAGGCAAAGTAGCCACAGTATCTGCCAGCATTTGAAGCCTTCTATTATCATCATCCACGGTAAAACTGCCTGTGAGTGTGGAGTAAGAGCTATGCCCTGGACCAGCGCAGTACTCCATGAAATTGCCATTGCTGTTCTGTTTCCTGAGCTTTTGTAAAGACATTGTGAGTAAAGATAACTCCAGCTAGCACATGGTTGAGTGGCCTTGCAGGGTGGGGGAAGCTAAAAGTATAACCCTCTGACAAGTAATCAAAAGTAGCAAAGCAGAAAGAGCCCATGTGACTTCTGTGGTTTGAGGTTACTTGTTACACAAACACTATTTTGCAGTTCACTCCCATTTCTCAGTGTTTTTTTCTTTAGGCCCCTGAGAGAAGGCTAGTTTTTAGCATTAAAATAAATAGATTTATATTTTTTTTCTCTTCGAACAGCCAGAACTCTTACGCTTTCACGTTCTATGGCAAGTTGTGTTCAAAACACCGTCTACCTTTTTTGTAAAAGAAAAAAAAAATTTCCCCAAATTCTGCCATTAGTTTGACATCCACTCTCCTACTTAACATGGTCCAGTGTAGTGTAAAGGTCAGGATGTGCGGATACTGATTCCTCATGGGTATAAGCAAGACCTACAGGGTCCAGTCACAATGTCCTCTCACGAAGTCCTTGTAATGTACTTTCGCCAAAGTACATCTTAGCTCATTAATGTTCATGAAAAAACATTATATCTGCCACTTGGGCTGTGACCAGTCAGCATTCCTCTGGTTGTACTTCCACTAGTTCATCCTCACTAAAATTATCCATCATGTCTACAAAAAGCAATGGGAGGGGAAGCACATTTAGAGCACAAAGTTGGCCATGTCTTAGACTAGACTTAGTTACAACATCAGCAAGTGGTCCAAGGGAATGGAGAGGGCATAAAAGTAACAGGCAAACCAAACACGCACAAGAACATTTCCATTTGGTCCCTGCCAATGCATATGCACCAAGGGCAACAACGTGAATTACTCTCTTTCACTGATGCTTTTATTGGTGGAAGTTGGAGAAATGCAGTTTTAAGGAAATTAGTTTCAGAGGAGGAGCAGGAGACATAAATAGAAGAAAGATTCAAAATAAAATCAAAATGAGAAGTTTTGTATAGTATAAAAAGTGAATTGTCATTTTCAAAATCATTGGGAAGTTCAATAGTAGAATATTAAAGAGTCAAAAGTCTTTAAAATGGAAGTCAAAGCAAATTCAGCTCAAGCAAAATCTGCCAAATGTAAATCATAAAATCTTCAGAGTTAATGGTGCTGAAGAGATGGAGTCACCTCAGAAATTTTTAAAACCCTATCACAGCATGACTCATTACGATTGGAACTAGATAATGACATGAACAAAATGATGTCTCCAAAGACCTGAATGAATGAAGGAAAGTCATTCAGTCATGTCTGACTCTTTGCTTCCCTATGGACTGTATAGCCTGCCAGGCTCTTCTGTCCATGGGGATTTTCCAAGTCAGAATACTGGAGTGGGTAGCCATTCCCTTCTCCAGGGGAGCTTCCTAATCCAGGAATCGAACCCAAGTCTCCCACACTGCAGGCGATTCTTTACGGTCTGAGCCACCAGGGAAGCCCTATAAAGATCTAAATCAGGGATGACAAACACATATGCCTTCAAGGTTCAGTTGGATAAAATAATATAAATGTGTAATACAAAAGGGAGTGGTAGAGACTTTGGCAACTAATGAATATGGTCAGTTATAAAGACATTTATGGGGTGTGTGTGTGTGAGAGAGACAGAGAGAGAGAGAAGAGAGAGAGATTGAGTTTTAAAGTATCTCCAGGTTACTATAAGGTACATGAAGTAAATTAACACTATTACTTGAGGACAGCAGTCTACCCGTCTTCTGGGAATTTTATAAAATTAGGTAAATATTTTAATATTTCAAGATACCAAATATAAATGACATGTTTGTCTGATATAAGGACACTAAGCCAACCAACAATCAGGTTTTACAGACAGATGTTAAAATTGAATCAAGTTGTATGATACTAATCTTAAGCTAGTATAAACTATAGAAATCTATTGAAAGAATAGATTCTAGAGAAATATATTAAATTCAGAAATTGGAAAATAAAAATTTTACTAGATTTATGAAATGTGTTTAACTAGTAGAATATTTTAGATCATGAGATCCATGGCTGTAAAATCAGAGTCAAGGGCAAATTTGACATTCAGCCAGTACATACCAGTATGGTCACCCTTGTTAATTACATGTGAGAGGGTAACAGGCAGGAAGGCCAGGGGTCTCCAAATGGAGGAAGTAAGACTGCAAGTGTCAGACATTTTTATCTCTCTTAAGCGGCAGGAGGAAACAAACTAGCAATATTTTTTTCCTTCTCTATACAAATTTAAAAGGAGGTTTCTCTTAAAATACTGTGTTGCCGTAATGACACCTGGTTTCACCTGAAGTTAACCAATGCATTTCTCTTATGGAAATGTCTGTCTTAAGCTATGCTAATGTACTATGCGTTTACCCCCAGACTCTGTCTTCAAGTCGGTTCCGCCTCTTGGCTCAGAACCTACTTGACAAACCAGTATGTTATACTCAGATATTGTTCCCCTAATCTATGTAAATGAAACTATTTGTATGGTGGTCTGCCCTTCTTCAAGATTCAAGTTAATCATTTTATGGCCCAGGATAAACCATTTGGTGCCAAGATTATCCCAAAATGCATCTTATGGGTGAGGGGCCTGGTGCCATTCTGAATTTTAAGACATTCCTTTCTTTCATTAACAGACTGCTAGTGACTATATAACATCCAGCTGAAGACTAGCAGAGGGGTACCTTCTGCCCTCTTCTGATGCCTATGTCAGAAGCTTTCTCTATCTCCTTTATACTTTAATAAAACTTTATTACACAAAAGCTCTGAGCGATCAAGCCTCGTCTCTGGCCCCGGATTGAATTCATCTCCTCCGGGGGCCAAGAATCCTGGTGTCTTTTCGTGATTCAGCAACAACCTTTCACATGTTTATGACTTTGTCTATTTTGATCAAAATAGATCAGTTCCCTGTTCTGATTATCAGGACATGTATCACACTAATTAATAAATATTTTAATAACTTCATTTTTCAGTCTCTCAGTTGTGTCGAATTCTTTGTGACCCCATGGACTGCTGCATGTCAGGCTTCCCTGTCCTTCACAATCTCCCTGAGTTTGCTCAAACTCATGTCTACGGAGTCAATGATGCCATCCAACTATCTCATCTTCTGTTGCCCTCTTATCCTCCAGCCCTCAATCTTTCCCAGTATCAGGGTCTCTTCCAATGAGTAGGCTCTTCATATCAGATGGCCAAAGTATTGGAGTTTCAGCTTCAGCATCAATCCTTCCAGTAAATATTCAGGATTGATTTCCATTAAGATTGACTGGTTTGATCTCCTTGCTGTCCAAGGGACTCTCAAAAGTCTTCTCCAGCACCACAGTTAGAAATTTTTTATTTTAATAACTACCCTGATCAAAAGCATCCTTTGTGATAAATGTGGGGGAAAACTAATGTTTCCATACAAATGTGATTTCAACCTTCAAATCTTGATTTACAAAGATTTTCTACTATTTACTTCATTTTCTATAAAATTGCCACTAAGATAATTATAATACCCTGAAACCATCTTCCCCTTCATCATCGCCTTTATTTCAAAATAAAATGAAACCAGATCAAGTTATCTACCTACTCAGAAAAATTCAGGAGTACCTCATTGTCTATAAAACAAATAAAAGATTCCAAGTTCTTATCTAACTTCATCTCTGAAATGTCATATACTTTTTAAGATACATCAGTAGTTTATGGATGGCAGGTCTTACACCTCTGAAGCAAGGTCCTGGAGTGACACTGTGTGCTGCCGACAGAAGGCAAGACACGGTGACTGCCTTCATTTTCATATCACTTTTTCAGATCATTCTTTTAAGATTTAATATTTTACAGTTAGATTATAAAGCTAATTGTACACGAGTCTGTTTCTACACTAATTTCCTCTAACCACCTCATGTTTTATATCTAACATTCTCATATCACTTTTTTCAGATCATTCTTTTAAGACTTAACATTTTACAGTTAGATTATAAAGGTAATTTAACTTATATGCGGAGTACATCATGAGAAATGCTGGGCTGGAGGAAGCACAACCTGGAATCAAGATTGCTGGGAGAAATATCAATAACCTCAGATATGCAGATGACACCACCCTTATGGAAGAAAGTGAAGAAGAACTAAAGAGCTTCTTCATGAAAGTGAAAGAGGAGAGTAAAAAAGTTGGCTTAAAGCTCAACATTCAGAAAACTACGATCATGGCATCCGGTCCCATCCCTTCAAGGCAAATCAATGGGGAAACAGTGGAAACAGTTTATAAAGTCAATGCTGACTTTATTTTTCTGGGCTCCAAAATCACTGCAGATGGTGATTGCAGCCATGAAATTAAAAGATGCGTACTTCTGGAAAGGAAAGTAATGAGCAACCTAGATAGCATATTCAAAAGCAGAGACATTACTTTGTCAACAAAGGTCCATCTAGTCAATGCTATGGTTTTTCCAGTGGTCATGTATGGATGTAAGAGTTGGACTATAAAGAAAGCTGAGCACAGAAGAACTGATGCTTTTGAACTGTGGTGTTGGAGAAGACTCTTGAGAGTCCCTTGGACTGCAAGGAGATCCAACCAGTCCATTCTAAAGGAGGTCAGTCCTGGGTGTTCATTGGAAGAGTTGATGCTGAAGCTGAAACTCCAATACTTTGGCCACCTCATGCGAAGAGCTGACTCATTGGAAAAGACCCTGATGCTGGGAAAGATTGAGGGCAGGAGGAGAAGGGGATGACAGAGGATGAGATGGCTGGATGGCATCACCGACTCAAAGGACATGGGTTTGAGTGAACTCCGAGAGTTGGTGATGGACAGGGAGGCCTGGTGTGCTGCAGTTCATGGGGTCACAGAGTCAGACACAACTGAGCGACTGAACTGAACTGAACTGATAAAGCTAATTGTACACAAGTCTGTTTCTACACTGTCTAATTTCCTCTAACCTCATGTTCTATATGAACACCTATATGTAGGTGTTCAGTAAATGTTTGTTAATAGAAATAAAAGGGTAGAGGAGAAGATATTTAACAAAATTAATTCAACAACATTGTTCTAAAG
This sequence comes from Bos grunniens, assembly GCF_055505025.1. NCBI lineage: Eukaryota > Metazoa > Chordata > Mammalia > Artiodactyla > Bovidae > Bos > Bos grunniens. The sequence goes on from NC_141166.1 coordinate 97,962,869, forward strand.
CATCAAAGACGAAAAACTAAACTGGCAGAAGATTTTGTGCTATTAACCCATATTCCAAAGTTCTATAATTTTCTATAAACAGTGATCTGAAAGATGTGGACAGAATTTTTTACAGTATTCAAACTAGTCAAAAGTCTTAAGATGAGATCCAGTTTATTTTACCAGTGCTATACTAAATTTTCAAGATAAATACAAATCTTATATTAATTGTCCAAGAGCATAAAACAAGATGCATTCTCTAAAGCTAATTCATCTGATCCTGCCTGAGAATCCCATGGACAGAGGAGACTGGCCAGCTATAGTTCATAGGATCACAGAGTCAGACACGACTGAAGAGACTTAGCATGCGTACACAAACTATACATAGAAGGCATAAATGAAGGAAGGAGGAAAAGAAAGGAGAGAGAAAATTAAGCTAATCTCACTTATTAATTCTGATACAAATGTCCTAATAAAAACATCAAATTGAGCCAAATACTGTATTAAAAATAATACTTCTCAACACAGTAGGATTATCCCAGGAATATAAAGATACTTCAACATTAGGATACAAAATATTAACATAAATCACTAAATCTCCAGATGAAAGAAAAAATTCAGTGCAATAGACACCAAGACTGGTATGATTTCTTTGCTTTGAAACGTCCTAAGTAAGTTAGGAATAGAAGGAAAACTTTCTTAACATAATGAAAAGTATCTGTCAGGAACACCCACCAAAGTGTTGAAATTATTTCTAATACAGTGAGAAGAAAAGAAGAGATGACAATAACCCTCACCAATGATCACTGCTGTACTTCATATCACAAATAGGAGGTATAGAATTTGTAAAGAAAGAAACTAAACCATAAGATTTGCTTGTGACATGGCTGCATAACTAGAATATCCAAGACAATCCACTGAAGAACAGACTTAGTAAGATAATTTTCCTAAATGTAAGATTCAAAGGGTATATAAAGAGAAATAAATTTCTCATATAGCAGCAGGGGATGATATGAACTTGTAATAACAGAGGAAAGGAACACTAACAAAATAGCCAAAATTTCATAAAACAGGAATGAACTTAGCAAGCATTTTTAATATTTTATGAAAAACATTATCAAGTCCAGAGCAAGGGAAAAAAATACCATGTTCCCGTATGAGAAAGTCCTTCTTGTAAAGATGTCTATTATCTTCAAATTTTCTAAAATATTCAATATACTGAATTCAAAATCTACATAGGTTTTGTTAGCTTGCTAGTTTATAAAATTTGACACATATTCTTACACCCATCTGAAAGAGAAAGTGCACAAGACTAAGAAGAATTTGAAAATAATGATAGGGGATAGAGGTAAGGTGAACATTGAGAAAAGTACCCTACTCGGGTATCAGTTCAGTTCAGTTCAGTCGCACGGTTGCGTCCGACTCTGCGACCCCATGAATCGCAGCGTGCCAGGCTTCCCTGTCCATCACCAACTCCCAGAGTTCACTCAAACTCATGTCCATCGAGTCGGTGATGCCATACAACCATCTCATCCTCTGTCGTCCCCTTCTCCTCCTGCCCCCAATCCCTCCCAGCATCAGAGTCTTTTTCCAGTGACTCAACTCTTCGCATGAGGTGGCCAGAGTATTGGAGTTTCAGCTTCACCATCAACCCTTCCAATGAACACCCAAGACTGACCTCCTTTAGAATGGACTGGTTGGATCTTCTTGCAGTCCAAGGGACTCTCAAGAGTCTTCTCCAGCACCACAGTTCAAAAGCATCAATTCTTCTGTGCTCAGCTTTCTTCACAGTCCAACTCTCACATCCATACATGACCACTGGAAAAACCACAGCCTTGACTAGACAGAACTTTGTTGACAAAGTAATGTCTCTGCTTTTGAATATGCTGTCTAGGTTGGTCATAACTTTCCTTCCAAGGAGTAAGCGTCTTTTAATGTCATGGCTGCAGTCACCATCTGCAGTGATTTTGGAGCCCAGAAAAATAAAGTCAGCCACTGTTTCCCCATCGATTTGCCATGAAGTGATGGGACCAGATGCCATGATCTTAGTTTTCTGAATGTTGGGCTTTAAGCTAACTTTTTTTTACTCTCCTCTTTCACTTTCATCAAGAGGCTTTTTAGTGCCTCTTCACTTTCTCCCATAAGGGTGGTGTCATCTGCATATCTGAGGTTATTGATATTTTGGGTATAGAAAACGTTAAAAGAGGATTGTGTGGTCAGATAGGATAGGTAAATGAAAAGAATACTGAAAAATCAAATATTGTCAATAAATAGAAAATCCCAAAACATATCCATGCATATTCATAGATGTATTATATCATTAACCTACTTGAATTCGTTAGGAAAAGAATAGCCCTTCCAATAAATGGGATTGGTACCTGTATGGAAACAATTAAGTTATAGTCTTTTATTAAGTTATAAAAATAATTCCAGATGACTTAAGGAGCTAAATGTAAAAATAATTTTTTGATGTAGATATTTTTTAAAGTCTTTACTGAATTTGTTACAATATTGCTTCTGCTTTATGTTTTTGGCCATAAGGCATGTGGGATCTTAGCTCCCCAATCAGGGATCGACTCCCTCTGCATTGGAAGGCTAACTCTTAACCACTGGACACCCAAGAAAGTCCCTAAAAATAACTTAAAATATTCAAAGTAATCACAGAAAAATATAGAGTATTTCAGTAAGAGTAGATTAGAAAGTTCAGAGAGCATTAGTAACATAAATGTTAAAAACTTCTATTCAGTGGAAGCTATAATATACCTAGGCTAATGCTAAATGACAACAAGAAATTATTTGTTATACATAATTGGTTAAAGGCCATAATACATAAGGAATATTTAAATTATTCTTTGAAGAAAAGTATTTATAAATGAGTAAAGACTCTGAAGAGATAACTTACAAAGAAAGCTCAAATCAATAATATACTTATTAAAGGATGTTCAAACATACAAGTAATCAGGAAAGTAAAACTTGAAAAAACAGTTAGAGACTAACTGTTGCCCACCAAAAACTGAACAAAAAGTTAAAACTGGTGGTATCCAGTACTGGTGAAGTTACAATCAAATGGGCTCTTTAGAACTTTGTAGGAATATAAATCAATAAAATTTTATTAGTGGAGCAATTTGACAGTGCGTTTCCCAAACGACACTAGTATCAAAGAACCTGCCTGCCAAGGCAGGAGACCAGGTTCAATCCCTGGGTTGGTAAGATCCCATGGAGGAGGGCATGGCAACCCTCTCCAGTAATCTTGCCTGGATAATCCCATGGACAGAGGAGCCTGGAGGCCTTCGGTCCACAGGGTCTCAAAGAGTCAAATACTACTGAAGCACGCCGGCACACAATTCAACAGCATTGTGTTGACTTAGCAGGCAGACACACAATTCAACTGCAGGCACGCAATTAAACAGTGTCAAAATTTTTAAATGCGTTCCAACAATTCTACTTTTAAGAATTTATTCTACAAAAGTACTCTTACATGTGCAGAAAACAAGTATGTTTCTTGTGACGTTGTTTGTAATTGTGAAAAATTGATGTTTTAATGAATATCAATTGAGAAATAGCTAATAACTTATGATAATTTAATTCAGTGGAATACTAGGCACTCATTGAAAAGTATAGACAATTATGTGTAAAATCATTTTTAAGACAAAAGTAGGGGGAAAGGAGAACCATGGGCACAATATGATCCCATTTATTCTTTTTTCTTAAAGAAAGATCACGTATCTATATGTACTCAGTCACTCAGTCATGTCCAACTCTTTGCTACCCCATGGACTGTAGCCTGTCAGGCTCCTCTGTCCATGGGATCCTCCTTGCAAGAATACTGAAGTAGATTGCCATTTCCTCCTCCAGGGGATCTTTCCAACCCAGGGATCTCACCCTCTTCTCCTGTGTCTCCTGCATTGCAGGCAGATTCTTTTAACACTGAGCCACATACAATAACATGTATAAACATAAAAAAGATTACACAATCTGGATTGTCCCCCACTTAAAATGGTCTGACTTAGAATTTTTCAACTTTACATTGATGTGAAAGTGGCATTCAAAAGAAACCAAGACTCTTGAGAGCCCTTTGGACCACGAGGAGATCCAATCAGCCAATCCTAAAGGAAATCAGTCCTGAATATTCTTTGGAAGGACTGATACTGAAGCTGAAACCCCAATACTTTGGTCATCTGATTTTGTGAAGAATGTGAAGAACTGACTCATTTGAAAAGACCCTGATGCTGGGGAAGATTGAAGGTAGGCAGAGAAGTGGATGACAGAGGATGAGATGGTTGGATGGCATCACTGACTCAACGGACATGAGTTTGAGTAATCTCTGGGAGTTGGTGATGGACCGGGAGGCCTTACGTACTGCATTCCATGGGGTCACAAATAGTCAGACATGACTGAGCAACTGAACTGACTGATACTTTGAATTATGAAATTTGATTTTCAGGCTAGTGACATAGGAAATAATACTTGTGATGCTGGGCAAGGCAACACCCCACGGCTCCCAGTCAGCCATGTCATCATGAGGATAAACAATCAATACATCTACAACCATTCTATTTCTCACTTTCAGTATAGTACTCAACAAATTACATGAAATATTCAACATAACATAGACTTTATGTTAAATGATTTTGCCCAACTATAGGTAAATAAATTTTTCTGAGAACATTTAAATTCAGCTGGGCTCAGCTATGCTGTTCGGTAGATTAGATGTATCAAATGTATCAACTAACAATATTTTCAGTTTACAGTAGGTCTATTAGGGCATAACCTCATTGCATGGAGAGGAAGATCTGCATATACTAATCTGTTAACAGTGGTTACCTCTGGAGGAGTTGAGGGAAGAGTTAACATGAAAGTGTTAGCCACTCAGTCATACCTAACTCTTGGCAACCCCCTGCACTGTAAGACTCCTCTCTCCATGGAGTCCTCCAGGCAAGAATACTGGAGTGGGTTGCTATTCCCTTCTCCAGGGGATCTTCCTGACCCAGAGATCAAACCCAGGTCTCCCGCATTTCAGGCAGATTCTTTAACATATGAATCACCAGGGAAGAATATGGAAGGTTATGAAGGAAGACTTTCAATTTTTATTCTATATATGGTTTGCACCTTTTTTAAAAAACAAGTATGCATTCTTATTTTAGTTGGTCAACTTTTAAAATATTAATAACTCACAGAGAATTTTTTAAAAACCAATCACATATTGATGATAGTGATATCTTATGATTTTCTAGGTCCTCATATTGTTTATGCTAGTGATGAGAATTATTGTTTTATTAACTGAAGGTTTGGTATTTGTTTATAGGCTAAGGTTTTATTTTGCTTAATGGGATTTTTAGGTAATTCTTTCATATTTCTTAATCATTTTCTTCCAACCAAGTAAAATTCCTCCTCAAAAAGGACTGATAAAATTTTCATAAACTAGAATCATAAAGGAAAGTAATGCAATCATGGGCCTCTACATTTTATGCGAGCAAAGAGCATTGGTGGGTCCTATCACAAGCCACCGTTCTCAAGTTGACAGTTACCAATTGCCTAATTCAGTTCTCATTAGTCATTTAGTATCTCCACCTCCCCCACTAATGCACACAGTTCCATTTCAAAATCCAAATCTTTTATCAAAATTCAAGGTAAACAAGTGGCGATGTTGCTTCTTCTTCCCTTAACTAACACCATGTGTCACCCTTCGGGTTCAAGTTTTACTTCACTTGCTCAATAGGTGTGGACAGAGTCACCTCATAGAACCAGGAAGGACTTCAGGGCTTTAGAAAGTAACTTCTTAGAAACAATAAACCTGTCTGAGACTGGAATTTTGTGTAATACTTGAAACAATAAAATACTTACTTGACATGCAGATAATTTCCCCCTGGCTTTTTTTTTTTTTCCTCTTAATTTTATTTTATTTAACTTTACAATATTGTATTGGTTTTTCCATATATCAAAATGAATCTTCCCCCTGGCTTTTGAGTAAAAATCCAAAAGTTTTAGCCCGTAGTTTGAGGTTGTATATGCTCCAGCAGATCCTATGACGTCATATCAAACCATATTCTGGTCACACTGGCCTTCCTTCTAACCCTCTGAGAGATGCAGCTTCTCTTCAGGACTTTCGCACTCACACTTCCTTCTGCCCGAATCACTGTTCCCCCACCAGCCTTCATTTGTCTTGTTTCCTCTCTCTCTCTCCATATATATGTGCATGTATACACACCTTCAAATCTCAGCTCAAATACTATCTACAGAGAAGGCAATGGCAACGCACTCCAGTACTCTTGCCTGGAAGATCTCATGGATGGAGGAGCCTGGTAGGCTGCAGTCCATGGGGTCGCTAAGAGTTGGGCATGACTAAGCAACTTTACTTTCACTTTTCACTTTCAGGCATTGGAGAGGGAAATGGCAACCCACTCCAGTATTCTTGCCTGGAGAATCCCAGGGACAGAGGAGCCTAGTGGGCTGCCGTCTATGGGGTCACACAGAGTTGGACACGACTGAAGTGACTTAGCAGCAGCAGCAGAGAAGCCCTAAATATTCCCAACTGAATGGAGAAAGGTGTTAAACAGGCCACGTCCAAATGGAATGGCTCCAAGAAGATCTATCACTTTGGAGTCTCTAAGCAGACACTCCTACAATCCCCTCACTACCCAGAGCTGCCTGGATTGGCCCTGCTACCTGTAGGAGACTTGCCTTTGACAATAGTAAGAATCAGCAGAGAAGGGCCAGCAGGAAGCAACTTAAGGAAGTGCTCCACACCTTCTCAGTTTTTGTTTTGAGTCTAGAAAGGTGGGTTGGGGGAGGGATGTGTGTGCACCAGAAGGAAGTACAAAAGAGAAATAAGGTGGCTTTAGAACACCAGAATCCTTTATTTTCTATCACTGTCTAATTACAATTTCAAAAAAAGATAGGAAATCTCAATTTCTTTGAGATTCAAATATAGTACAAGGAAGAACAGTATAGTAATCATCTGTATGTGTCCATAACCTAGCACAGAACCTGATTAACAATGGACATCAGTAAATATTTCTTAACTTTATTTAGTTAAAATAATAAAACCAAACAAATGCAGCACAAAATAGTAAGTATGGAAGATAAACCAATAATAATACATCCTTCTTTGGTAAATCCATGTTTGTTAGAAGAGAACAGAATCAACTATACATAGAACTACGAGTCATCAGAAGATATCAGCTTAATTTACAGAATACTAGACTGGAAGGAAACTTAGAGCCATCTCATCTAACTCCCTTAATTTTCAGATTAAAAAAAATAAGGCCTAGAAAATTTAGGTTTTGCCAGTGTCAGAGTAATTTAATGGCAGAACAATTACTGGATCACTCGATCTCCTTCAACTCAATTCTACAAATATTTACTGAGAATATAGTCATAGTAACAGCTAGGCAATGGGCTAAAGAGTTTAATCTCATAAAACAATGAGAATAGTAATATAGTTCTCATTCTTTTCCAGGTGAAGATTCTGAGGCTAACACACTGCCTAATATTACACAGCTAATACCTAGCACAGCCAGGATTAGAATTCACAGCATCCATTTCCAATGACAGGGTTACCGCTGTGCAATACTGCCTTCCCAAATTATGCTAGCATTGTCTGGATATAAAGATGAACGAGGTATGACCCTTACCTTCATGGAGTTCATATCTGGTAGAAAAGACAGAGAAAAAATAATGTCTCATTGTGAAGCAATTAAAATAGTGGTTCTAACAACCACTATGAATTTACCATAGAAGGACAAAATAGTATTTCCTCTACTATAGTTCAACTCATAGCTTTGAGAAGTTTACAATCCATGTCTGTATATCATTAACCATAATGAAAGGAAAAGTACCAATTACTGGTTACTACATTATGGGTTAAACTATATCTCTCCAAAAGATATGTTGAAATCCTCTAACTCTCGGTATCTGTATGATTCATTTTAGAAATAGGGTCTTTACAGTTAAGATGAGGTCTTAGGGTATCCCCAATCAAACATGGTGCTTCCCAAGTGGCTCAATGGTAAAGAATCCCCCTATCAAAAAGCAGGAAACAAAGCGTCGATCTCTGGGTCAGGAAGATCTCCTGGAGTAGGAAATGGCAACCCACTCTAGTATTCTTGCCTGGGAAATCCCATGGACAGAGGAGCCTGGTGGGCTACAGTCCACGGGGTCGCAAAAGAGTCAGACAGGACTTAGGGACTAAACAACAATTCAATATGACTGGCATAAGTCCTTGTAAGAGGAGGAAAATGCCATGTTCCAAACAGACACTCAGGAAGAACACAGCGTGATGACAAAGGCAGAGTTCGGATCGTCAGCTTTGTGGTTGTAAAGCAAGCAGCAGCTGTACCAACGGCCTGCACCAGGAGCTGTGAAGAGGTGAGGAAGGACTCTACCCAGTGTCCTAGAGGGCGCCTGGCCCTATGACAGCTTTTGCAGCCTCTGCAACTGTGAGGGAAAAATTCTGTTGTTTGAAGGCACTAAAATTTGTGATAATTTGTCATGGCAACTAGAAAACTCATACATTCTTCTCCCTTACATTTAGAGATATTATGACACTATTAAAAGCACAATGTGCTGTCAATCTCAAGAACAGGTGATTGTTCAGCACCTCATTGGCCAGGATATTAACTCAAAACACAGGGGACGGTCTTTGAAATAACGAGTGTTGAAATTTAATATTCAAATATATGACAAAGAATTGTGCTGAATTTGGAAATAGGGACACTTCAGCCAAGCACTGTGAGCATGCTATTTCACTAATAAGCTGCAGGTGGGGAGGAGGAAATTAGAAAGGTTGTGAGATGAATGATTTAATGTAAGATAGTTGGACAGCTGACCCAGTTCCCAAAAGAGAAGTCTGGGGAAATTGCCATGAAGTCCGGACACCGTTTCAAGAGGGAGCAGCGAGGACGGCTCCCTCCTCACCAATGGAAAGTACAGAAGCTCCTGCCTCTTGAACAAGCCCCTGACCAGTCTGGCCTGCTGCTGTTAACCAGAAACCAGTCTGTTCTCTCTTGTTGGGCACAGATACTATTTTCTCCTTAGGAGAACTGATTTCTGGTGTTGAGAAAACCCATCAGTTACTGTATGTAGACCCATTTACACCTTTGAATGTAATGAGGGCATTGTTGATGTAAAACCAGTGAAAGGAAAAAAAGGCTTGAGAAAAAGGCAGTAGCAATGATTTAAGCTCCAGAAGATCTTGTTTCCTTCTCTAGCTCTACCATCTGTCAGCCCTGGGGCTTGTTTAGGCGAAGTTAGTGCCAGTGAGGGGTACATTTCCCCATATACTCAATGCAGGGAGACATGCCACATTGATCTAAGAATTCAAATAAATGACATAGGAAAAGGAAAAGGTTTTTTGATAATGCAAAGTCCTATAAAAATGTAAGGGTTTTAAAAGTTCCCTAGAGGCTGCTAGAATTTGGCACACAGCCTATACTCCTCTGATGCCATATTCCTAAAAATTATTAATAGGGCCTCCCTGGTGTTCCAATGGTTAAGAATCTGCCTTGCAATGCAAATTACAAGGGAACACTGGTTCAATCCCTGGTCCAAGAAGAGCCCACATGATAAGGGACAACTAAGCTGTGTACCACAACTACTGAGCCTGCACTCTAATGCCTTGAGCCAAAACTCAGCCTTTGTGTCACAACTACTGAAGGCCAGGTGCCCTGGAGCCCGTGCTGTGCCACAGGAGAAGCCACACAATGAGAAGCCGGCACACCATAACTAGAGGAGCACCTGCTCGCCGCAGCTAGAGAAAGCCTCCTCACAGCAACAAAGACCCAGCACAGCCAAATGAATAAATAAATAAAATGAAGACCACTGCACACATGGATTCTATTACACACACACCAAAAGGCAGGTGGCCAAGTGTTTCAAATGCAGAGACTGCCTTCACATCAGCTACAGGGTCAACGTCAGACTCCATCACATAATTTGTAGAACCTTCCCTAACCTGAGTCCCGCGTTCTTTCACTACTGAATATTTTTTTGTGTGCACTTATGTGCATACGACTTCTGAAAGGAATACTGCCAACTGGTTCAGCTTGAGCTCTTAGGCCCCTGGGTAAATTAACTGACCTGGGCTCACTGTCCTCAGCTTTAAAATGGGATCAATCATTCTACATATTACCCAGTAAAATATAGTAGGACCCAGTACATAGTGTTTGCTCAATAAATATTTCTTGTTATTATTATTATTATTTGTAGTTTGCCCTGCAACTATCTGGGGCTATTGTGTTCCCTGAATATGCATGGTTTTTCAAACGTCATCTTGTCCACAACACGTAGTTCACTTGGATTTACTTGTGATTGTATGGTGGTGGTTTAGTTGCTGAGTTATGTCTGACTCTCTTGCAGCCCCATGGACTATTTCTGCCAGGTTCCTCTGTCCATGGGATTTCCCAGGTAAGAATACTGGAGTGGGTCGCCAGTTCCTTATCCAGGGATCTTTCTGATCCAGGGATTGAACCCATATCTCCTGCATCACAGGCAGCTTCTTTACCACTGAGCCACCAGGGAAGCCCACATTTACCTACTTCACCTCTATCTGTGGAGATCCTACCCATTCTCCCTGGCCCACCTTAAATGCTACCTCCTTCATGAAACCTTGCCTGGTATCCCCAAGCAGATATGAGCATCCCCTCCCCAGAGCACTTGAAACATGTCTGAAGGATCTCTCTATGATAAATCATACTTTGTTCCATTAAAAATTCTGTGCACCTGCCTTTCTTTTGTAATAACTTGTAAGCTCACCTCCCCCAGTCCTACCCCAAGGGAGTTTCTTTCTCGTTCATCTTTGTATCCCTCCAGCCCTTAAAAGAGTGACTTTCTTATAAGAGCTGTGTGGTACACATTTGATGGATACATCCATAATCTTCTCAAAGCTCTGGCAGTTGATTTATTCTCCCAGTGATTCTTTCCTTTGGGCAATGTAGGAGTTTGATGAATAATATTTACTGTGTGCTTAATACTTAAATGTAATTTATGTTTACTGGGTGTTTGGCTTAATAACAATGAGTGTGAAATAATTTGATAGTTTGAAAGGAAAATCTAATACAGTAATAATATATATTTTATACTTTATTTCTATGATGATAAAGTGCTATCAATTGCAATATTCACCATCGATTTACCAACTTCTTTTCAAGGAAAACTTCCACATTTAATGTACCCAGAGATGGTAAGAAGCATCCTAATTTCAGAAATGTAAAATGTGAAGAAGTTGTGCATCAGAAATGAAGAAGTACAGTTGGGGCTCTTTTCTCCCAACATAGACCCCTCTTGCGGCCTCCACCGGACCCCAGGATGCATACCTGTTAAACTAAATTCACCCAGCCAGTCCTGCAGGGCAGAACGCAGCCTCACTTCTCGTTTGTCTCAGGTTTCTTTACTTCTATTTGCTTGGACCTCACATTTTGTGACTTCTGCCTCTAAAATGTCTAACATCTGTCTCCCCACCTCCATGGCCACGTGCTTCTTCCAAGCTCGGGTCTTGGATTCAGTCCTTAACACAATAGAGCAGGCAAAGGGTCTCCCAGTATAGACTCTCCCAAACCTGTCTAATCATGTCCTACCCTATGCCTACTGAATTAGGTTTAGATTTCTTAGCCTTTTATTAAGTTACCCACAATCTAACACTTAGCTAATTTTCCAGTATTAATTTTTAATCTAAATAATTTGGTTTAGAGACTTCCCTGGTGGTCCAGTAGTTAAAACTCTGCACTTCCACTGAAAGGGGCATGGTCTTGATCTTTGGTTGAGTAACTAAAATCCCCCATGACATGTGGTGCAGCCATAAATAAAGAAATTATTTTAGAGGCTCCAAGATATAATAGCCTTCCTCCTGAGTACAGGCCTATCATTGTTATACCTCTGCATCTTTTTAAAAATATTCCCTCTTCCTAAAATTCCCTTCCACTCATTTGAAATTCCCTCTACTATTAAGAGCGGAGCTTAAAAGCCACCTACCCTGTGGAGCATACCCTGATGACAGCAGCCAGAATGTTTCAATACCAGTACTGAACTTCTATAAAATTTACTGTCTGCCCCATTCACATAGCCCTTGGCACATCATCATATAATATAGCTATTTATTTACATAGCTATTCTCATACTAGCGTAGGAACCTCAATTTATATTAATATTTATTTGCAACCCTCATAGGCTTCAGCATCTTGGTTTAGTAAAAGTTGGATGAACATATATTAAATAAATAAGTTTTTGGAACAGATAATTTAGGTGATTGGATGTCACAAGGAGGTGTCTGAGGTGCCATGGAGAGAGTCAGACCAAATAAAAATTACTGAAATTAAGAATTTTATTTCAAGCTATATCAGACATTCATTCAGTGCAACATTCAGAAGCATGGCAGAGGAACACTGGGGAAGTTAAGAATGTACTAGAAGGTGAAATAGCCATTGTCCCTAACCGATTTGTTTTTCTTAGACCAAACAGAATATGTGCAAAGTATAAATTATAAAGTGATACATATTCTCAGAGTCAAGGAGGGGGAAAACCAGGGTACAGGTAATCTACAAAATACCAGTATTTTGCATTAGTAGTGTCAAGAAAAATGTATCATCACCATTTTACAGGCAAGAGAGAAGCAAGGAAAAATAATGCCATTTTACAAGAAGAGAAAAGGAAGCACTTTATGTCTTTCTTGCTAGTGGTACAACTTCAGCAGATCAGCTCTGAAACACAGAGAATTTCAGCAACACCCTTCTTCTTAAGACTGGTGAAGAATAAAAATGAAGTCTGTGTAAGAGATTCATCTGGAGAGAGACAGTAATTACCGGCCAGGACTGATTAAAATTCTCACTAGGGCCTCAAAGAAGCACACTGAACATGGCTGAGTAACGGAAGGAAAGCATAACAACCGCTTCTCAGAGCACGTGTGGAGGGAGGAACAAAGACAGGAAAATATAACCCTGGCTTCCAGCCACGAGCTAAAAATCTGAATGAAGGAAAAGCCAGATTGTATCGATCTGTCACTCCTATCCGTGATATGATATTCAGCTCTACCATTGGTAAGGAGATTATTAATAGTCCAGATCTTTTACACACTGCTGTATTTCCTCTTCCCAAATAATAGCTATCAGCAAGGCCAAGTGTGTTTGTGTCACATATTTTGTCTCACTCACTCATCTGCAAAAATTCTGTATGTATTACACACCAATACAGAATCAAATAGGGAATGTTTCTTTCCCTCTTGACTCCAGAAAACAGACCCAAGATTTCACTCCCAGAACCAAGGGTTGCAAGGTGTGTTTTTTGCCAGGCTTCTGATTCCCCTCTTTCCCTGGCTTTGAGAGTCAGTTTACTAACTGGCTTTTTACGTAGGTTTTTCAAAATAGATGTTTTTGAAACATTCTTTCTAAAATGCAGGGATAGGAACTTCCCTGGAAGTCCAGTGGTTAAGATGCAGGGAGCACTGATTCAGTCCTTGGTCAGGGAATTAAGATCCCACATGCCACACGGGCATGTCCAAAATAAGTAAAATAAAGAGATTCAAAATAAAGAATAACTAAAACGCAGGGATAACATGAGCAATGGTGTTCACTACACTTAACTGACTTGTTTTCCAACTACTGCTAACTGATGACTTTATTTTTTTCAAAGGGTAATAATACCCCTAAATAGTAAAGAGCTCGTAAGAGCATCCATTGCCAATTAGTCCTTCTTCACAGGATCCCTTGTTTGCTGTTTGCTATCCTTTTCTTAATGGTTTGACTTTTGAAACACGGCTCTCTTTTAAGCAACTGGAAAACTAAAACCCCCTAAACTGGTGAACTCTCCAGGAAAAACAGTATGGGGCACGGGGTAGGGGGCAGAAGGGACACGCTAGGAAGTAAAATAGCCTTCATCATTTTCAAGGGCACCACCTTCCTTAGGGTAACTTCCCCTTTCCTTCACTTTTGGAATTCGATTTCCTCAGAGGCAGGAATCATGTCAGGGAAACTTTGGACTGCATGGGACTTTAAAAATTGGCTAGTCCTTGCTCAATAAAACTTGAAGCCCTTTTGCCATTCTCCTAGGGAATAGTAGTTCATTATTTTCTCAGTTCCTTGGGCTTGTGAAAGTTTTAGGTACAGAGAAAAATGCAATTCTGTTATTTTGCTTTTAAGTACTGAAAGTTTGTTAGTTTTATAATATTTAGTTTTGTGGTTGTCTTTCTTTTTATTTCCTTTTTTTAACCTTTTTTTTTTTTTTTTTGTAACATGGTTTGCAAAGAGACACACAAAATTGGCATGCAAACCAGATTTGAAAAAAAGTAGGGCAGGCTGGGTAAAACCAGTGGACTTCACAGAAGAAATTGTACTTGGCATTAATTTTATTTATATTCTTTTTTTTCCTTTTTTTTTAAATTTATTTTATTTTATTTTTTAACTTTACAATATTGTATTGGTTTTGCCATATATTAACATGAATCCGCCACAGGTATTTTTACAGCTGGTATTTGAACACTGCTAAGAATTAGCAGGACAATGGGCTTTGTAGAAGGAAGGAAGGAAGATAAGCATTGAACCCAAATTTCCACATCATAGACTAAATAAAATTTCTCCTAATTTTATGAATGTTTCATCATTAGCTTTAAGAATGCTGTATTTTTTTTTCTTCCATGGTTAAGTCCATACACTGCACGTTTCTTCTCATTCCATATTGCAGGTAGATGAGAAGCCATTATAAATTCTGAGCTGTGGAGACCTTAAAAATCAACCAATGTCCTCAGTATCCAATGCAGACAATTTGATACAAAGAGGTAAAGCAACTTGTCTGGAGAGATTGGGTCATTGGGAGTAGCTATAGAAAAAGGCAAAGGACTTCTAGTTCCCAGAGCCATGCTCTTCCTGCCAAAGTGAAAGTTGCTCAGTTGTGTCTGACTCTTTGCGACCATACAGTCCATGGAATTCTCCAGGCCAGAATACTAGAGTGGGTAGCCTTTCCCTTCTCCAGGGGATCTTCCCAACCCAGGGATCGAACCTATGTCTCCTGCATTGAGGGCAGATTCTTTATCAGCTGAGCTACAGAGGGAAGCCCAAGAATATTGGAGTGAGTAGTCTATCCCTTTTCCAGCAGATCTTCCCGACCCAGGAATTGAATCAGGGTCTCCTGCATTGCAGGTTGGTTCTTTACCAACTGAGTTATCAAGGAAGCCCAAATCACCCTACCTTTTACTGGAGGATCATCATTAGAACCCACTTTGCTGTTTTCTCACCTTCATAAATCTAACCTTTTAAATGTTCAATCATTTTTACAACCTTTCAACTAATCTGTAAAATTTCAACATGCAGTTAGGTAACAATAAACTTTCAATAAAATGTAAAATAATCAGGTCCTTTTTTCATATTGGTATCAAACATTCCAGCTCTCTAACCTTACTATCATTCTCTTCCTCCTAGTAAAAATAATTCTTTGCTTCTATTTTCTGACTTTAGACCAAATTCTCATACATATTTCTGGTTTTGCTTTTTGTTCTACCCCTTTTCATGTGCTACAGATCAGAATGCTAAGATTTCTGAAGCCTGACACAAGAATCGTTTAGTACTCAATCCTGCTGCCTACTGCCTGTCATCCGTCCATCAATTCAAAAATGAATATGTAGGAATGCATTTCACAGTCTTGGCAGGACAAATTTTTTAAAGACTCTGACTGATTTACAACATTATACCAAATTGCTAGAAATATACTTTGACAAAAAAAAAAAAAAAAAAACCCTCAATACTAAAACATAATTATAAGACAGCAAAAACAAAAAAACACCTGGAAAAAGTCCGAGATAAATCAACTCTAAATGAAACTGCTTTTCTTTTTACTTGTTATTTTAAATTAAGTAAATCTAAGATATTTTTGCCCTTGATTATTTGAGGTATAAAGGAAAAGAAATCAAATACAGATACAATCAGAATAACTGGAATTTCATTAGAAAATAAAACTAATATATTAAAGCAAAAAAAATCCATTTTACCAAAATACGCACATTGAATTAGTATGACCTTTTTATATAGAAAGGAAAAATATCATGGAGTACGGAATCTCACACTCTAATAAATATTCTCTCCACTGAGCCTTTGCCATCTCAGGTGGAAAGCTAGGGAAATGAAAAAGTTAATTTAAGATGTATACCTGTGGCGGATTCATTTTGATATTTGGCAAAACTAATACAATTTTGTAAAGTTAAAAAAAAAAACACACATAATAAAGTTTTTAAAAACACACATGGATATTGACACTTTTTGTTCAATATCAGTCTATATAAAAATAAGAATTTGGAGTAATCATTGTAAAATATCCTAAGTGTGCCACCTAAAAAAAGTGTGTGTTTTCCTCTAGAAGAATAAAACAGAAAGAAAGAAGTAGAAAGAAGGGCATGGGAGAAAGAGGAGGAAAATAAGGGGATAAAAGGAGAAGAAGAAGGAAAATCAGCAGCGGGAGGAGAAAGTTGTGGAGTTTTCCTGAGTTATGGTGAAGACTCAGCAGGAGAAAGATGGTCCTATTTAACTCTTAAGTTTTCTCCTCTTTAACTTCATAATTCATGTCTTTCTGTCCAACTCTCCCTTCACATTACCTTTCTATCCACACTGAACTTCATCTAGAATCTCAAAATCAAATAGTATGATTGGAATATAAAACATCCTTGGGATAATCCCTCTCCTGTGCTTCATTTACAGACAAAGAAACTTAGAAACACGGCCTTTAGTTTGCCCAAGAACACATAGAAAATTGTTTTAAATAAGTTAGAAGACACTGATATATTTTAAATGGATGACCAACAAGGACCTACTGTATAGTACAGGGAACTCTACTCAGTGTTACGTGGCCGCCTGAGTGGGAAGGGAATTCAGGAGAGAATGGATATGTGTATATGTATAGCTGAGTCCCCTTACTGTCCACCTGAAACCATCACAACATTATAAATTGGCTATACTCCAATACAAAATATAAAGTTTCAAGAAAAAAATTTAGAAAATGATTCCAAACAAAATTACTCTGGGCAGGAGGTGGTCGGATGACCCTTTAGATCAGCTTATCAAAAACCTATAACTGAATATTTAGGAAACATACATTGTTTGTCCTCAAGTGTTCAATCCCATGCATATGAAGACACTTAAGTTGGAGGACTAAGAATAACTTTTTCTTAAAAGTTTTCACAGGAGTATATCTTCTTGGTTTTTGAGGCTTTTAACTAGAAGAGTTGGAGTTGAACTAGTTGGTAAAAAGTAGACTTCCTTCACTGAATTTATTTCACATAGAAGAAACTTAAATATGGGAAATATTAATAACTTCAGAGGAAAGAAAGCCCCAATTTTAGCATTTCATAGGTTGTGGATATATGGGAGATGATTCAGAGAAGTAAACAGGAAGAAACTAAAACTCTAATGATAGGGTTTGGATAAAGCATAAATGACTTGATATCAATCTTTTGATTATCTACCAGAGGACATGACTGACATCCTCAGATGTCCAAATAAGAACAATCTGGTTATTCCTCTTCAGATGATTACTTGACGTGGTACTTTCCAGAAAGGAAGACCTTCAACATTAGCATGTACTGTCAAGAGGATTTGTGAAGTGTCTTTTCTGAAGTTCTACAAAGGCAAGACATCTGGGGAAGAGGGTTGGATGAAACCCAGTGACTGCATATAAGAACTGAGTATGTGGGATTTCCCTGGTTAGTATTCGGTGCTTTCACTGCCATGGTCCAGGTTCAGTCACTGGTTGGGGAACTAAGATCCTGCATGTCATGGGGCATGATCAAAATAAATAAATGAATAAAACTGGGCACGTAAGAATTGAGTGTTATCAAGTACTTATCTAGCCCTAACAAGTCAAGCAGAAGACCAATAATGTGGGGAAAAGAAAATATATCCTATCCTCAAGAGCAAAAAAAAAGGAGGTAAAAAGGAAATTGCCTTAGTCCGTCTCCTAGCATTTACACAACAGAACACCACGGTGTTTGCATCGACAAAGACTGAAAGATACTATCAAAAATTATCAGTTTGTGGGGTCACAGTTCCTACCAGAGTAACCTAATTGTCTTTGACTCACTTTTAATCTGAGTGGATGTGGTGAGAATGGCTGATGTGCTTAACAGCATTTAGTGTTGGTGTTAAATATAGAAAATTCACAAAAGATTCTTATCTACAGAGGAATGGAAAACATTGTTACATACGATGAAAGAGTCAGAGAGAAAGAAAGGTGGGAAACATCCCCCTTCCTGCCACACAGTTCAGCTATCAACAAAGCTCTGACTGGCCTCAAAGGAAGCTCTGTGCCCAAAAGAAATAGGTGAATGTGTGGTGGGGGCTGAAAATCAGATACATTATGAATAAAATTACCAAAATATACATATATGTATTACCTAAAGGTATGATGGAAAAATGACACACTTCAAAATTGAAAACAGGATAGCTAAATATTCTTAAGAGGTACAAAGAGAACCAATTCTGAACACTGTAACATTTAATATAAGAGAAAAAAGATTTGAAACAACAAATCACAAGAAAGAGTTTTCTTTAAAAATAGCAGTTTTCAAACCTTAATTGCAATTTTATGTGACCCTAAAGCTCATCCTGGCCTATGCATCAGTTAGCTCATGTTAGTATAGTTGAAGATGGAAAGACACATTGGAGGTTCTCTCTTTTCATAAACCTACCACACAAAAGAGCTCACCTCTAAAAGGAAATCAAGAAAATAAAAGCATAAGGCATATATATCAAAATACTTAAAGACATCCCATATCAGCATATTGCGTAAACAACCATTGGCAATATGTGGACTTAGTGTCTACAAGAGTTATCAGAGTTGATAAGGTTTAACACATAAGAATAATCACCATACACCAATTTTTGAGGAAACAGTTCTTGGGCAATTATATCTCTTTGATATCCTTTAATAAATCACATGAAAAACTTTTGGTTTTCAAAATATCATCATAGTAATTAGACACCAAAACCAATCATACATTGTCACCACTTGGTTCACACTCTTAACATACAGAAAAACTGGAGTTAATGGTCTGAATTAGATGAAACTTTACCCAGAGAGAATCGGTGAAAATTCAATTAGCAACAACTTTTAGCAAAGGTCTAAAACAATGTTGAAGTTATTAAAACCTCATCTCTGTCCTGCATGAGCCTACAGTCTGGTAAAAATCAACTTACCCATTTCCATAGCATACAAAACAGAAAATGGTAAAAGTCACTTCAAGAAGACTGAACAGAGAGATTAATTTTTCTTGAGATGGGTAGGAGTTGCCTTTGAAGGAGGAAGAGAAATTTAGAGAATCAGTATAATTCTGATAGTTAGAGGTGGTGGCCAGGGAAGAACTAACATTTCCCATGTGAATGAGCTATTCCATGTGAAGGAGAATCATTAAGGAAAACACAGAGAGAGAACTGATCAGAGACTGGTGAGGAGACTGGTGTTCCAGAATAGTAAAAAGGGAATATAAAAAAATGCTTAGCAAGGGGTAATTACCATGCATCTTATTAGGGCTGGATGTCTACTATGCCAAATAATTTGAACTTCATTCAACAATCAAAGGGGAATGACTCTTTTTCTTTTTTGGCTGTGCCACATGGCTTACAGGACCTTCGTTCCCCAACCAGGGACTGAATCCGGGGCCACAACAAAGAAAGTACTGAGTCCTAACCACTGGACCTCCAGAGAAATCCCCAGGGAATCATCATTTTGAGGAGAGGTATAAGTTAACTAACTAGGAATTTTAGGAAAATGACTTGGAATTAGATTAGGAACTGAAGGGAAAAAGCTTAAGACCAGTTCAGTTAATGTCATAATCTTATAAACAGGCGACAAAGGTTTGAACTAGATGAGTATCAGTGGAGGAAAAGAAGGAAAAAATAGAAGCCAGAAGCACTGGAAAGAAATAAGTAATGGGACTTTGTGCCCCCTCCATATAAGAAGAATGGATGAGGGATATAACTCAACTATCCTGAGGAATAGGAAGGATGATGGACAGTGATAGCAAGGATACTGCTCCACTGTTTGACCCTAATTTCATCGCCACCACTCCAGTCAAGATCCAACAGTTCAGTTCAGTTGCTCAGTTGTGTCCAACTCTTTACAATCCCATGAGCTGCAGCACGCCAGGCTTCCCTGTCCATCACCAACGCCCAGACCTTGCTGAAACATGTTCATCCAGTCGGTAATGCCATTCAGCCATCTCATCCTCTGTCATCCCCTTTTCCTCCTGCCTTCAATCTTTCCCAGCATCAGGGTCTTTTCCAGTCAGTCAGTTCTTCGCATCAGGTAGCCAAAGTATTGGAGTTTCAGCTTCAGCATCAGTGCTTCCAGTGAATATTCAGGACTGATTTCCTTCAGGAATGACTGGTTTGATCTCCTTGCAGACCAAGGGACTCTCAAGAGTCTTCTCCAACACCACAGTTCAAATACATTAATTTTTTGGAGTGCCAAAGATCCAACAAACAAGGCTCAAACTCTGAGTTTCATAAATTAAAATCACATTGAGAAATCTAAATCATCACTACAAACAAAGCGAGTGGAGGTGATGGAACTCCAGTCGAGTCATTTCAAATCCTAAAAGATGATGCTGTGAAAGTGCTGCACTCAATAGGCCAGAAAATTTGGAAAAGTCAGCAGTGGCCACAAGATTGGAAAATGTCAGTTTTCATTCCCAAAAAAAGGCAATGCCAAAGAATGCTCAAACTACTGCACAATTGCACTTATCTCACACGCTACCAAAGTAATGCTCAAAATTCTCCAAGCCAGGCTTCAACGGTACATGAACTGTGAAATTCCAGATGGTCAAGCTGGATCAAGAGAGGCAGAGGAACCAGAGATCAAATTGCCAACATCCATTGGATCATCCAAAAAGCAAAAGAGTTTCAGAAAAATATCTACTTCTGCTTTATTGACTATGCCAAAGCCTTTGTGTGGATCACAATAAACTGTGGAAAATTCTGAAAGAGATGGGAATACCAGACCACCTGACTTGCCTCTTGAGAAACCTATGTGCAGGTCAGGAAGCAACAGTTAGAACTGGACATGGAACAGACTGGCTCAAAATAGGGAAAGGAGTACGTCAAGGCTGTATATTGTCACCCTGCTTATTTAACTTTTATGCAGAATACATCATGAGAAACACTGGGCTGGATGGAGCACAAGCTGGAATCAAGATTGCCAGGAGAAATATCAATAACCTCAGGTATGCAGATGACACCACTCTTATGGCAGAAAGTGAAGAAGAACTAAAGAGCCTCTTGATGAAAGTGAAAGAGGAGAGTAAAAATATTGGCTTAAAACTCAACATTCAGAAAACTAAGATCATGGCATCTGGTGCCATCACTTCATGGCAAATAGATGGGGAAACAGTGGAAACAGTGACAGACTTTATTTTGGGGGACTCCAAAATCACTGCAGATGGTAACTGCAGCCATGAAATTAAAAGACACTAGCTCCTTGGAAGAAAATTTATGACGAACCTGGACAGCGTATTAAAAAGCAGACATTACTTTGCCAACAAAGGTCTGTCTAGTCAAGGCCATGGTTTTTCCAGTAGTCATGTATGGATATGAGAGTTGGACTATAAAGAAAGTGAAGTCGCTCAGTCGTGTCCAACTCTTTGCAACCCCATGGACTGTAGCCTACCACGTTCCTATGTCCATGGGATTTTGCAGGCAAGAGTACTGGAGTGGGGTGCCATTTCCTTCTCCAAAGAGAAGAAAGCGGAGTGCCAAAGAATTGATCCTTTTGAACTGTGGTGTTGGAGAAGACTCTTGAGAGTCCCTTGGACTGCAAGGAGATCCAACCAATCCATCCTAAAGGAAATCTGTCCTGAGTGTTCATTGGAAGGACTGATGTTGAAGCTGAAACTCCAATACTTTGGCCACCTGATGCGAAGAACTGACTGATTAGAAAAGACCCTGATGCTGGGAAAGATTGAAGACAGGAGAAGAAGGGGATGATAGAGGATGAGATGGTTGGTTGGCATCACCAACTCAATGGACATGAGTTTGAGTAAACTCCAGGAGCTGGTGATGGACAGGGAGGCCTGGCGTGCTGCAGCCCATGGGGTCACAAAGAGCCAGACATGAGTGAGCAACTGAACTGAACTGGGAAATCTAATTCTCTCTTTATCTGACTCTACAGAAATCATTTTCATTGGCAGGTTAAAAAGTATAAAGATGCTGTCGCTTTCCAAAAACAATAATTCTGACAGTCATACTAAATGTGCACCTTGAATTGGGCTAGATAATTGAATGTCTGACCATTCCTTTAGACCAGTGTCCAATGACTTGAGTATCAAAAGGCTGTCATGAGATTCACATTTTAGTTGCTTTTTCTTCCTATATCAAGCACCCCCAAATGGTTACCCTGAAGTTATACTCTACTAGTGAATTTCATCAATAGGGGAAGAACGTGGACAGTGACATTTAGAGGTTGGCCTTCAATGATCTATTAAAAAGTAATGGTTTCCAAGTAGCTTGAATATTAAAAATAATAATAAAGCATAAGCCACTACCTCATGTTCCTTGTTAGCACTAAATAAAAGGGAGGATGGAGTCAAACAATACTAAGGATATCCACTTGGGTGGAGAATTCAGTAGGCAACATAACAGAAAGCTTCTACATGTAGCCAGACATATTTAGCCAAAGACACTGACTCTGACAGAAGTTTTCCAAATACACTTATGAGTACAACAAGCTCTTTTCACATTGTGTCTCTGGTTCTAAGCCCGTTCATCATCACTGAATCTTAATGATTGTTTGCTATAACTCTATCAAAGTCAAAATGGGAAGAAGAACAGAGCCCTTGAAGCTTGACTGCCCCACTTAAGACCCCTCTGAGGGAAGACCACGATTATGTGCATTGAAGTTGGACCTGTTCTTGTGGTGGAGGGCCAAAGATTATTCCTAGTAGCCAGATTGGTCTGATTCAGGGTTATCAGTTCAACTGACATCAAGAGAGAACAAATATGTCAATTTCCTGTGAGCAGAGGAGTTGAGAGCGGACTGAGGAAACCAAGTGTGAGACAGCAGTACAAAGAAGAAGACAGAAAAACAAAAAAGACAAAATAAGACATATCAGAAATGGGTTCCGAAACAAATTCTGTGAAAAAGACCTTCCATCCTGTTCATGTTTCTGTTTTGCACAGCTTACTTTGCTTGGCTTGGCCAAGAGATATGTTCTTCAAAAACCAGGCCTCAGCTGGAGTTACAGACTAGTCTCAATACCAGAAGGCCAACATGCTTTCTGTCAGTGCTCTGATCGGCACCTATAATATTCATCCCCCCAAATGTAAGAGCAAAGAAGACATATTTGGCCTTCATCTTTCCTGATCAGAGTTTCACCTTCATACTAATTTGCTGCTGCTGCTGCTGCTGCTAAGTCACTTCAGTCATGTCCGACTCCGTGCGACACCATAGACGGCAGCCCACCAGGCTCCCCCGTCCCTGGGATTCTCCAGGCAAGAACACTGGAGTGGGTTGCCATTTCCTTCTCCAATGCATGAAAGTGAAAAGTGAAAGTGAAGTCGCTCAGTTGTGTTCGACTCTTTGCGACCCCAAGGACTGCAGCCTACCAGGCTCCTCCGTCCATGGGATTTTCCAGGCAAGAGTACTGGAGTGGGGTGCCATTGCCTTCTCCGTCATACTAATTTAACCACTACCAAATATGCAAAATTTTTGAGCAATTCAGGTGAGCAGGGCTTTACATGCTGACTATGGTTCCTAGAGGATGCAAGGTTTCAGTGCACCTGCTTACAAGAAACTCAGCCTCACACTGGCTCTGTTTCCCCTTCACAGTCACAACGGCACTTCTCAGAAGCCTCCTGGACAAAGAAGATAGCTCAAAGGCATCTGCTAGTTACCCCCAAGGGAATCATTTCATAAACACCTTTTCTAGGAACCCCTAGCAATTGTGCCTGGTGTAAAATCGTTTGAGATAACATTTGTCGTTTGTCGTTTGAGATAACGACAGCATCTTCACAAGCATGAACCACTACCTCCCCTCCCTTGTTGGCCCAGAGCAGTGTAAAGAGCTGCCTCCTCCCAACCTGGGTTCACAATTCAATTTCCTGGAGTGTAACTGAGCACCTACTGTATACAAGTATAGAAAATAAAGGTCTGGACAATAGAGGGATATGTCTACAATAAAAAGATACTTGCAACAGTTGAATTTTCCAAAGGTGGCCTCAACCATATAGCCTATCCCATGCAATCTACTTGCAATGTGATTATTGAGAGGGAAGATTTGCATTCTGTTTTTTAATTGAGGGATCTTAACTGAGCATGCACACGCACACACAAAAACAGTTGCTTTCAAAGTTGTGTTAGTTTTTGCTGTACAACAAAGTGAATTAAATATATATTTACACATATCCCGTCCTTCTTGGTGCTCCCTCCCCCATCCCACTAATCTAGGTCACCACAAAGCAATGAACAGAGCTCCCTGAGCTATACAGCAGGTTCCCATCAGCTATCTGTTTTACACTCAGCAGTGCACAAATGTTAGTCCCAGTCTCCCAACTCATCGCACCCCTTCCCCCAGGTCCTGGATCCACATATCCATTCTCTCCATCTGCATCTGTATTCCTGCCCTGAAAATCGATGCATCTGCACCATTTTTCTAGATTCCACATGTATGCGTTAATATACAATATATGTTTTTCTCTTTCTGACTTCATTCTGTATGACAGACTTAAGTCCATCCACATCTCTATGAAGGAACCAATATCATTCCATTTTATGGCTGAGTAATAAATGCCCAAAGACATATGAATGGATAAAGAAGACATGGTACATATATACAATGGAATACTACTCAAGATATACATTCTTTCCCCTTGAGTCTGGGTAAGTCTATTGCTCCTGCAGAACCGATGTTATGTGACCCAAGAGTAAGTTATAAAAGAAGATAGAGCTTCTGCATGGTCCTCTCAGTAGGCTTAAAATCCAGCCACCACAATCTGAGGAAGCCAAGTGGCTACATGGAAAAGTATGTACAAGAGACCCAGCCACCATCCCATCCAAAGTCCCATAGAGAGCCAGCGCCAAACACGGCACATGTGAACAACGGGAACTCCAGGTAATTCTAGTCCCCGGGCTCTGAGCCACCCCAGCTGATCTTACAGCAAAGATGAGATCTTCCCCTCAGCTCTGCCTAAATGGAAGATCTATGAGCAAAATAAATGTTGTCCTATTTAAAGCCACTAAATCTTGGGATTATTTGTTACTTAACAATAGATAACCAGGACAGCGCATACAGCATAATCTCAGAGACCTCATAGTCAATTCAGGGAAATAAACGTGTCCACTAGGTAGTGGCCCCCCTCCCGCCTGAGCCTCTGTTCAACCTCACAACAGGTGGTGTGCTCAGTCTCTCAGGCATATCTGACTCTTTGCAACCCCATGGACTATAGCCCACCAGGCTCCTCTGTCCGTGGGATTCTCCAGGCAAGAATACTGGTACAGGTTGCCATATCCTCCTACAGGGGATCTTCTTGACCCAGGGATTGAACCTCCATCACCTGTGTCTCCTGCATTGCAGGTGGATTCTTTACCTGCTGAGCCAGTGGGGAAGCATGTTCACAAATACCTATAATACATCAATTTATGACACAAGTATCTTAAGAGATCCATAAACTAAAATGAATATTTATACATGTGTGTATATCCTGATTTATGCATAGACAATTCTGAAATACATTAAAAAAATTAATATGTTACCATTGTAAAGTACTGCTTAGGGGTAAGGAGTGGAAGTCTTTGTGTTTGCCCATCTCTTTGTATGTTTTAGTCCTTATGTTATACATGCACTTACTTCTGTAGCTTCAAAAATAGTTTAATTCCTAAAATAAAAACAAAATAAAGTGGGAAAGGGCTAAACAAGTGATGCTGAGTACCCCATGAGGACTGTACTACGGACCCCATGAGGACAGGATGCAACCAAGCAGCTGGGAATCACTGAATTTTCTCTCTGTGTGTGCCTCAGTTTTGACATCTATACAAAAGAGTAGCAACCTCATACAGTATTTGTGAGAACTGAAGTGCTGTAGAAGTTCCTGACACAATACCAAGCACTCAATAAACATAATAAAAATATCTATACAGAAGCTCTACACAATCAGCAAAAACAAGACCAGGAGCTGACTGTGGCTCAGATCATAAACTCCTTATTGCCAAATTCAGACTTAAATGAAGAAAGTAGGGAAAACCACTAGACCATTCAGGTATGACCTAAAACAAATCCCTTACGATTATACAGTGAAAGTGACAAATAGATTCAAGGGACTAGATCTGATAGACAGAATGCCTAAAGAACTATGGAGAGAGGTTTGTAACATTGTATAGGAGGTGGTGATCAAAATCATCCCCAAGAAGAAAAAATGCAAAAAGAGGCAAAATGGTTGTATGAGGAGACCTTACAAATAGCTGAGAAAATAAGAGAAGCTAAAAGCAAAGGAGAAAAGGAAAGATATACCCATTTGAACACAGAGTTTCAAACAATAGGAAGAAGAGATAAGTAAGCCTTCCTAAGTGATCAATACAAAGAAATAGAAGAAAACAAAAGAATGGGAAAGACTAGAGATCTCTTCAAGAAAATTAGAGATACCAAGGGAACATTTCATGCAAAGATGGGTACAATAAGGACAGAAATGGTATGGACCTAACGGAAGATATTAAAAAGAGCTGGCAAGAATACACAGAACTATCCAAAAAATCTTAATGACCCAGATAACCACGATGATGTGATCATTCACCTAGAGCCAGACATCCTGGACTGCAAAGTCAAGTGGGCATTAGGAAGCACGTCTATAAACAAAGCTAGTGGAGGTGACGGAACTCCAGTTGAATCATTTCAAATCCTAAAAGATGATGCTGTGAAAGTGCTGCACTCAATATGACAGAAAATTTGGAAATCTCAGCAGTGGCCACAGGACTGGAAAAGGTCAGTTTTCATTCCAATCACAAAGAAAGGCAATGCCAAATGATGTTCAAACTACTGCACAATTGCATTCATCTCACACACTATTAAAGTAATGCTCAAAATTCTCCAAGCCATGCTTCAACAATACGTGAACCAAGAACTTCCAGATATTCAAGCTGGATTTAGCAAAGGCAGAGGAACCAGAGATCAAATTGCCAACATCTGTTGGATCACTGAAAATCAAGAGTTCCAGAAAAAACATCTACTTCTGCTTCACTGACTACACTAAAGCCTTTGACTGTGTGGATCACAACAAAAAGCGGAAAATTCTTCAAAAGATGGGAATACCAGACCACCTGACCTGCCTCTTGAGAAATCTGTATGCAGGTCAGGAAGCAACAGTTAGAACCAGACATGGAACAATGGAATGGTTCCAAGGTGAGAAAGGAGTACGTCAAGGCTGTATATTGTCACCCTGCTTAATTAATTTAAATGCAGAGTACATCATGTGAAATGCCAGGCTGGATGAAGCACAAGCAGGAATCAAGATTACCAGGAGAAACATCAATAACCTCAGATACACAGATGACACCACCCTTATGGCAGAAAGCAAAGAGGAACTAAAGAGTCTCTTGGTGAAAGTGAAAGAGGAGAGTAAAAAAGCTGGCTTAAAACCCAATATTCAAAAAACGAAGATCATGGCATCTGGTCCCATCATTTCATGGCAAAAAAATGGGGAAACAATGGAAACAGTGAGAGACTTTATTTTCTTGGGCTCCAAAATCACTGCAGAAGGTGACTGCAGCCTGAAACTAAAAGACACTTTCTCCTTGGAAGAAAAGCTATGACAAACCTAGAAAGTGTATTAAAAGTGTACTTTGCTGACAAAGGTCCATACAGTCAAAGCTATGGTTTTTCCAGTAGTCAAGTATGGATGTGAGAGTTGGACTATAAAGAAAGCTGAGCCCCAAAGAACTGATGTTTTTGAACTATGGTATTGGAAAAGACTCTTGAGAGTTCCTTGGACTGCAAGGAGTTCAAACCTTTTAGTCCTAAAGGAAATCAGTCCTGAATATTCACTGGAAGGACTGATGCAGAAGCTGAAACTCCAATACTTTGGCCACCTGGTGTGAAGAACTGACTCATTAGAAAAGACCCTGGGAAAGATCAAAGGCTGGAGGAGAAGGGGACGATAGAGGATGAGGCGGTTGTATGGCATCACCGACTTGATGGCCATGAGTCTGAGAAAGCTCTGGGGGTTAGCGAAGGACAGGTAAGCCTGAAGTGCTGCAGTCCATGGGGTCTCAAAGAGTCGAACATGACTGAGCAATTGAACTGAACTAAAGATATTCTCAAATATTAACACATATATGGCAATCTAGAAAAACAGTACTGATGAACCTATTTGCAGGGAAGGAATGGAGACACAGACATAGAGAATGGACTTATGAATACAGCAGGGAAGGAGATGGTAGAATGAATTGAGAAAGTAGCATTGACATATATACACTATGCATGTTTAAAATAGATAGTTAGTGGGAAGCTTCTATATAACCTAGGGCCTTTTGTGATGACCTGGAGTAGTGAAATGGGAGGAGGAAGGAAGGCTCAAGAAGGAGAGGATATATATATAGTTATGACTGATTCACATTGCTGTACAGCAAAAACCAACACAACATTGTAAAGCAATTATCTTCCAATTAAAAAACAAAACAAATATCTAAGCTATCCTGAGTGGCTGAGAACTGGCACAGCATGTAGACACAGAATCAGACAGTTGCTTTAGGAGGAAAGACAATCTCTTTCCTCCTTAAAGGATATAAAGGAACCAGCATTTTTAGGTGTAATTACAAGATAGAATATATGATGGCTTCGATAACAATTTGAGAACTTCTGCAAACGCTACATTGACTTACATTTTCCAGAATGTTAAAAGACCACTAAATTAAAATTTTTCCACCCACTTCCCCATTCTGCTTCCCCTTCAGAGTTTTCACTGGGGATGATGAGCTGTCTGCATGTTACAGATGACTGCCAGCCATAGGAGATCAAGGAGATTAGGTGGTTTACGATAATTTTGCATCTAACATTTAGCTTCAACTTGTATTTAGAGAAGTCTAGTATTATCTCAGCTATGTCAAAGCAACACCAATCCTTCCACTTGTTCTCATGTATAATTTTCCCATTCAAATTATATAGGATGGAGTAGGTCACCCAAAAGATGGAGTGTTGTAAGTTTTCTTCTTCCCCAATATATACCATGTTCTAAAAAGTTTATGAAAATATAACCTAGCTCTGAAGGGCTGGAGTTATCTAAAGGAAATGGAGAAGATGAAGTTGTTCATGAGATTACATGGTGTGAGAGCACAACCATAGTATTTCATAATTGACAATGAGTTGTCTAAAGTTTTGTAGATTTCAGGGTAATGGCATCATCACCCTGCTTGCTAAGTCAAATGAGTAATGAGCAGTTCCTCTCTGACTCAAGAACCTCTATTTCTTCCTGTTTGGTTTAACTTACCCAAGTACCTTAGAAACAGATAAAATATTATTTCAGCTCCTTAAAGATGGCTGGACTTAATTTTTTTTTTTATTATGAACTAGGTGTTTTACCTCTTGCAAATTTCTGGCATCTCAGGAAAATTTTTTATCTCCATTTTTGTTTCTTTAACTTAGAGATGATTCCAACTTCTGAACTGTAAGAAAACTCTCTATACTCACAATGAATTAAACCAAAAAAAGAAGAGTAAAAACTCTCCAAAGAAAAGAGAAATGATGCTAAAGGTTGTCAAGAGCCAACTGATTGCATTTTAATAAAATTTAGCCACTTTAAATCCCTTTTAGTATTAACAGGGATGAGATCAAACAAGCCAAGAGATTGACTAACACAATTTGGCTGATTCCACCACTGTGCAGTGAATAAGGACAAATGTATGTATGTGAATTGTAATGAACATGGAGAATAGACCAGACAAACTGCATATTCCAAACTTGTTGATACATCAGGTGGAATGGAATATAGGTACAAAGTATCCCTGATTAGCTCTGTGTGAAGTTTTTTTAAAGGGAAAAATTTACCTACAAAGATTGTGACAACATTTAGCTGGGACTTCTGAAAGTTGGTCCTAGCAACCATCAAAAAAAGTTTTAAAGGATTTATGTGATACAACAGTCAGCCCTTTTCCAGGCCATTTTCCCCTCCATTTCATGTCTCTGCCTATGGCAATATTCTGAAAAAGTGTAAAGTCATGTTAAAATAACAATGGGCATTAATTTCCTTTTAAGTACTCTTCTATCGCAAGCCTTTAGCATTCATGTTGCTTCAATAGGAAGGCTACTCATTATAAGACAAATAAGGTTTGAGAGTCTAATGTATAACATGATATGATAGTTGGTAACACTGTATTGTATAATCGAAATTTGTACAAATATAGAATTTAAATGTTCTCACTAAAAAAAAAAAAAAAAGGTAAACTTGTGATATGATGGATAGGTTAACTAACTCAGTCTGGGTGATCCTTTCATATGTATACATACATTAGATCATCATGCCATACACATTAAATATCTTACAGTTTTGTCCATTATATCTCAGTAAAGCTGTAGGTAAAAAAAAAAAAAAGAAGTCTATTGAGGTAGACAGTACTTCTAAATAAGAAATAGAGCCCCACTAACCCATGACCTACAGCTAAATACACCTTCTATTCTTAGCCTTCCAGGTCATACCTCTTACTCCATCACTAGAAATGCCTCTTCAATGATCTGATTAAAATCAATTTGACACCTGCTCTAACTTCATCCCTTCAAAATAAGGTATTTCTATACTTTTTAAAAATACATCTAAATTTAAAGGACATACATGCTCATAAGCCCCTTACCTAGAACAGAGAGTAAAAATTTAAATTTGTTTTTGCATTCTCCCTTATTTTATGTATTCTTACAATAAGTAAAAAATATTCTTATAATGTTTTTTACTGAAAAAGTTTTTATAGCATGCCAAAGCATCAATATATTTTCACATTACATAACAATTGCTGATATAAATTGTTTTAATCTGATAATCCAAGCACCTGGTGTCTTCCTGTCCCCACGTGGAGTGGTTTCAACTAAAATACTTCAGATCATTTTTTATGACCAAGAATTAACAAGGCCAAACCCATAACAACCAACACTAAGCAGATAGTATGAACAAAAACAAAAAACAAAACAGAACGTTAGTGCCGAATAAAACCTCTGCCCCAGGATGGAGTGTTCAGGCCTCCCCACT
Source organism: Bos grunniens (assembly GCF_055505025.1). Lineage (NCBI taxonomy): Eukaryota > Metazoa > Chordata > Mammalia > Artiodactyla > Bovidae > Bos > Bos grunniens. The sequence goes on from NC_141166.1 coordinate 97,994,026, forward strand.
GAGTGCTGACTCAGTCTGACAGTGTTTCTCCATCACTGGGGCCCACCTGCCCTCGAGAAGACCCTTTGTCTGTCTTGTGTTTTGCACTGCATGTTTATGTTCACCACCACCCCTCCCCCACCAAATTCATGGGCTTCCCAGGTGGTGGTAGCGGTAAAGAACTCACCTGCCAACGCAGGTTCAATTGCTGGGTCAGGAAGATCTCCTGAAGGAGGGCATGGCAACCAACTCCAGTATTCTTTCCTGGAGAATCTCATGGACAGAGGAGCCTGGTGGGCTACAGTCCAGGGTCGCAAAAAGTCAGACGCAACTGAAGCAACTTAGCATGCACATGCATGCCCCAAATTCATATATTGAAACCCTAATGCCCAATGTGATGGTATTTGGAGATGAGGCCTTCAGAAGGTAATTAGGTCTTAGGAGTGGAGCTCTAATGACACGATTAGTGCCCTTATCAGAAAAAGACAAGAAAGTTTGTCTCTGTCTATGCTCTCTCTACCACATGAGGACACAGCAAAAAGGAAGTTGACTCTTGGCAGAATCTGACCATTCTAGCCCTGTGATCTTAGACTTCCCAAACTCCAGAAGTGTGAGAAATAAAGATTTGTTGTTTAAACCATCCAGTCAATGGTGTTTTTATAGCAGCCTGAGATTAACTCACATTGAAACCTGTGATAAATGTACAGTCCACAAAGTCTACCAGGCTATTTGGTCGTGTTGTTGCCAGAGTGTCCCCTAGCAGGAAGCACTGCTGGGATGCACAGGCTTTGGGGATCAAGTAAATTGTGAATGGAGCTCAAGCACCATTTACTGTTAAATATCGTATATTATTTGAATCTATTCCATAAACTGAGGATACTATTCAGTAAACCAAAGTTTCTTAAATTCTCTGAACCTCAGTAACCTCACCTGCAAAATGAAGATAATATATTTGTTTTTGCAGGGTTGTTCTGAGAGATGAAAAAATGCCTAGGTCAGGGCTTGAAATATAGTAACTCAAAATTTAAAATGGCTTAATACTATGGAGAACAGTATTCAGATTCTTAAAAAAAACAAAAACAGAGCTACCATTTGATCCAGCAATCTACCTACTGGGCATAGTCGGGAGAAGATAGTAATTCAAAAAGATATATACACGTCAATGCTCATTGCAGCACTATTTATGACAGCTAAGACATGGAAGCAACATAAATGTCCATCAACAGAGAAATGGATAAAGAGGATGTGGTATATATAACACAGTGGAATATTACTCACCCATAAAAAAGAACAAAATAATGCCATTTGCAGCAACATGAACCTAGAGATTATCATACTAAATGAAGTAAGTCACACAGAGAAAGACGAATGTCATATAATACCACTCATAAGTGGAATCTAAAACAATGAAACAGGTTTTTTGTTTACAAAACAGAAGCAGACTCACAGACAGAGGACACAGGCTTGTGGTTGCCAAAGGGGAAAGGTGAGGAAAGGGATGAATTGGGAGGTTGGGATTGGCATATGCACGCTACTATATGTAAACAGATGATCAACAAAGACCTATTGGATAGCACAGGGAACTCTACTCAATACTCCGTAATAACCTATAATGGGAAAAGAATCTGAAGATTAGATATATGAGTATGTGTAACTAAATCACTGTACAGCTAAAACTAACAGAACATTGTGAATCAATTATACTCCAGTATAAAACGAAAATCTCAAAGTCTTAGTAGTAGTGGTAAGAGGAGAAGGAAAAGTGGCAACAGTAGAAATAGTCATAGTGGTTGTTGCAATAGTCGTAAGGTAGTAGTAGTCGTAAGGTAGTAGTAGTCCTAAGGTGGTAGTAGTCGTAAAGTAGTAGTAATAACATTAGTAAAGACACTGGACTACTACTGAAAGAATGATAAGGGAGAGATAACGACCCATGACATTGTAGGCTAAGCATGTTCAAGAGCCATCATGCCAGGCATAAGAAATTTGAGTCAGTGAAGTCCGCTTCTAAGCAGAACAAGGAAGAATCTACAGAAAACATCCTGGGAAAATGACCGCATCACTTCAACTTTGGCTACATAGATCTCTAATGAGGCTGTTCACAAGAAGGGTCCATTCTAGGAGGTCACTTGATGAGATTTGAACAAACCTTCAGGCAAGTTGGATCTGCAGTAGGACACCAGAAGAACCCTTCAATCCAGAAAGGCACATTCAGGATTTCTGTTCACAATATCACTGCTTATGTAATTTCTTTGTGACATGAATTAAGCAATACTGAGAAAACACCCCAAAGTTTTAACAAACCATAGCACCATGAAAAACAATGATTTCCACTTCCCTATCTCTTGTCAGAGTCTGGCCAAGCTTGGTTTGGATGATTTACTACTCTGTGATTCTGGTGCTTCTGGAGTCCCAGGGTAAGTTTGTGTCACATGCTTCACCCATGTGTCTCCCATGAGGAGGGACTTGGAAGCATCAGACCCACACAGCCTCGCTCCTTCAGGTTTTAGCTTGCTTCTCCAGGACACTTTCCATGATCACCCTCTCCAAGGACCCATGTGAGTGTCTGTCTATGCACCGTGTTCTGCCACAGTACGTGGGATTTTTCTTAACACAACATCCTGTAACCAGCTCTCTGTTTTCTAGAATTTCTGAAGGATTTAAGCTCTCTCGAGGCAAGGTCACTTTCCTTTTCTTCACTTGTATCTCTGTCACACAGCTAAGTGCCTGGCAATAGTTGGTGCTCTCTCTGTATTTGCTAAAAGAATGACTGACTGTGAAGCAACGGTGGAGAAGGGTTCACATCAGAGGTTAAGAGCAACGAGGATTCCAAGAAGGCACACAGGGACTTACATGACATGGAGTAGAACTGCAGGCTGATACACCTGCACACTTCTAAAGAAACTTGGTGACTGCAGATGCATTTGAGCCTACCTATAGACGTTCCAACTTAAAATTTACAATTCTGGTTGTGACTTTTACATTTACAAAGCAGCAGCCAAAATCAATAACTGTCCTACCAGTAGGTGCGTACCCACTGAAAGGTGAACTGGCTCAAGTGAAGAAATGTTCCTGTAAATAGGCACAACACCACTTGCATTTAAAAAAGTGGCATTTGGGGTACAGTATTTGGTGACAGGCAAAACTGCCTTCAGAGAGAAAGAGGAGATGGGAAATGAAAGAAAGTGAGCGCTGAGGAGTGGGAATTCACAGGCATCGCCTTGGCTCAGCAGAGCAAAACATCAAAACAACGCATATGCTACGATGACTAATGCCATGGGACTCAGTGACATCACTCTTCGGAGATTCAGCAACCAGAAAGTCACATCCTGGGCTGATGGAGAACCCTGCGGAATCTTACTGAGTCTGAGGATAAGGAAAATGCTCCTCTCTACATAATAGAGTTCAGCGATGACTCAATGGAAAAATACAGCTTTAAGTACACTTTATTCAAGATCTTCAGACATGAATAATTATGTTCATAGTTTAACTAAAAACCACTGATATCTTCTGAAAAGGAATTTAAAAAAATAGCATTCTTTTATGTCATGCCCACCTAAGTGGTCACTCACCGTTGGAATATGGTGGACAGGCTAGTGCAAGGGAAGATGGGATGAGACCCCCAGAGTAATCTGAGACAGAAGCTGAACCTATAGACTTGAGTGTGTGGATCAGGGATCCAGTATGCTGAGAGCAAGCACATAAGGGCCTATCTCTGGAAGGGTTTGATTATAGCTAAGAGGTCCAGTTGAGAACTGAAAATTCAGGGAAATAAATTCTATTGGCTATGGAACCAAGCCTACAGCCAGGAGATTAGCACATCCAACTTCAGGGGAGAAAAGTGTTTGAAGAAAATAGGCCTTCATATACCTCCAAGACAGATGAGGCCAACTGAAGTAAAGATAGGAAAAACTGGAAACTTCTGTATTTTTAAACTATAGAGAAGTTAAAGCAATAGTTAATAGACAAATTATGTCTATATTTGCTGCTGCTTCCTAAACTCTCAAAATTTATAATATAGCAATGAATTGGAAAGCATATTCATGGACTTAAATAAAATATAGAGAAAATGCTAGAGACTGAATTCCAACATTCATTTCTTTGAAAACACCTTAACTAGACATTTTAAAGGTAACTGAAAATCTATGTGGCATCTGTAAAAACATGAGTTTGGGCAGCAAACTGGTTTGTTTTAGGAAAACACTTTCATCAACATATCCCAAGGGATAGGTTGGCTTCCCAATGGCTGAGTGAGAAGCCCAGGTCAGTCCTTGCAGTTGCTCTATCGATCCCAATGCTCTGAAGGTGTTAGCCAAAAGCATTCATTGTTCCAGTATCTTTATTTGCTCTACACTCCATTCCAGCTCTGCCACAGTCTCAGATTTGAGATCATATTTATGTGCCTTTCACCATTTTCAAAGAACTACCTTTTTTTCTTTGTCTCTGTATTGTACCCTGTATTTCTTTCTTTTTTCTTATTTAAAATAATTTTCCCCATTATTATGTCTGTTTTAGGCAGTTTGTAAAATATAAAAATCCATTCCACCACCAATTATCACTGTGAACATTTGTCATGACTTTTCTAGTCCTTTTTATTGGTATTAATTTAACTAGATTAAACAGTTATACATAAATAATTATATATATATATCTGCTTTTATTACACTTAGAGCACTATCTAATAACTGTTTTCTTTCCTCACGAAGAATTACTCACAAAATGATCTTAATTTGGTGTGATGGTTCATCCTATAGCTATAGCACTGCTGCTGCTGCTGCTGCTAAGTGGTTTCAGTCGTGTCTGACTCTGTGCGACCCCTCAGATGGCAGCCCACCAGGCTCCTCCATCCCTGGGATTTTCCAGGCAAGAATACTGGAGTGGGTTGCCATTTCCTTCTCCAGCTATACCACAGTTTCCACTCATTACTAATTAATTCAATTTTATTAAACATTATTTCTAATAATTCACTATTAGAAATAATGATTGCTATAAAAATGTGAACATAAATCTTTGTCCACACAGTCATTTTTGTAGAATAAAATCCTTATATGAGAAAATATTGGTTTGAAAAATATGGCTGGTTTTAAGGCTCTTGATGGTGGTGGTTTAGTTGCTAAGTCGTGTCTGACTCTTGCGACCCATGGACTTTAGCCCTGCAGGCTCCTCTGTCCATGGGATTCTCCAGGCAAGAATACTGGAGTGGATTGCCATTTCCTTCTCCAGGGGATCTTCCCGACCCAGGAATCGAACCCAGGTCTCCAGCATTGCAGGAAGACTCTTTACCAACTGAGCTATGAGGGAAGCCCAGGCTCATGATGGATATTGCTAAATTAATGGCAGAAAACTTGCACATTAAATCGTTCATCCCTCCTGCAGAATTCCTGACAAAGTTGATTATTATCAGTTAAAAATCTTTGCTAAAATGAAAACTGCTACCAAAAATCTTTGCTAAAAGGTGCTCTGTGAAAACTACTACCAAATTTTTGTTTTAATTTGAATTTTTGAAAATGTGCCCTTCTTTTAATACAAGAGAAGGTTAGGATTTTTCATATTTTATTAATCATTCTGTTTCCTCCTTTATGATTTGCTTATAGATATGTATGAGAAATCACAATTTCCTTAATGTGTTAATAGCTGTTTATCTTTTCATTTGGCTTATAACATACAGAAAATTCTTTTAATTTTTTGTTCATCAGTCGTTTCCTCTGTCATTTCCTTAATTGCTTTTAAGTTTAGAAAATATTTTTCCATCTAAAGATCAGATAAATATTCAAATATATTTCTTCCAAATTATTTTGGTTTAAGTATTTACACTTAGCTTTTTAATCTATTTGGAATAAAATGGGTATTTTTATGGGGATTCACTAAACTGAATTTTTTTAATCTAAATACTCTATTTCCCCAAAATAGCATTTTAAATTACCCATCCCCTGTCTCACTGATTTATGGTACTTAATTTATCCTATTAAGCTTTTCTGTTATTCTATCCTATTTATTTTCATTAAATTAATAGCTGTGATCTTTAGCTAGTACTGGTTCTTGTTCTCAGATTTCAACTCTACCCCTTACTAGTTATCTAGCAGTAGACTAATTATGGCCTCTGTGACTCAGTTTCCTTACCTGTAAAATAGGCATATCAGTATTATTCCCATCATGACACTGTCATGAAGAGAACATTGATTAATAAAATAAAGAACTTAGAACAATGTTTGGCACATAGAAAGCACCACAGTGTTGGCTATTACTGTTGCCATTCTGTGTTAGCAAGGCAAATCTTTTTTGCAACCCTGATCTTTCAAATTTTTCATACCTCCTTTATCTGTTTTTTTTAAAACAACCTTTATTTTCAAATGAAAATAGATTTCTTTTAATTTTCTGATAATAAAAAATATGTGTCCATTATAAGAACATTTTTCAGAAAATGCATAAATATAACTTTAAATCACTTAACACCCACCACCCAAAATACATGTTCTTAATACTTAGCTAGGAAATTTTCAAATATTGACTCTTTATTCATTGGGTACAACCTCTTATTCTGATAGAAGGTTGAGAGTCCAAGGTACACAAAGAATGGGCATCTACAGCTAAATGTGAAAGAGTAACATAATAAGCAAATGCAAGCTTTGCCCAAGGGGCTACATTTCTCAGAACCATCCTACATTGAATTTACCAGCTTCAATTTTGTCTTTCTCTGCTTCTTTTAACCTGGTTTAAAGACCAACAAAAATTGTGAACACAAAAGAATGTTCTAGGAAAACAGATCCCAGCTTTTGGGGAGTGCTTGGTTTTTTCAGGTAATAATGAGTCACAGTAGACTTACATCATTCAGAACAGTAACTGTGGTGCAGAGTTTTCTGTGGCCTTGAGCTGACTGTACTATCAAAGAGAAGGCTTCCAGGAAGAGGTGTCTCTACTTACACACCTGTGCTGCTGCCTAGTCATCTCAGGATCAGTATCAGTGATTATAAAATACAGAGGAGGCAGAAGACAGTGCAACTATCATTTGGTAGACGTTCACTGTCAAAGGGGAGTCATAAAACATCATTCAGTCCCATACAAAAGTGGAAAATCTATTATCTATTTAGAAAGCAGATTTCTCTATTTTGACTGTTTATAATAATATAATAATATTTCAATATAAATTAACTTTAAGTAGACTATCTTTTAGAGTAGTTTTAGGATCACAGCAAAATGGAATAGAAAGTACAGAGTTCTCATATGCCCCTTGTCCTCATACACACACAGCCACGCCCACCATCAACATTCCACTCCAGGGGATTTGTTACCACTAATGAACCTACACTAATGTATTATTATCACGCATAGTCCAGAGTTCATATTAGGGTTCACTTCGTGTGTTGTACATTCTGTGGGTTTGGGTAAGTATCTAAGGACATGTATCCACCATTGTGGTATCATACAGACAAATCTCACTGCTCTAAAATCCTTTGTTCTCCACTGGCTCATCTCTCTGTACCCCCACTCCCTAGCAATCAGTGATCTTTTCACTGTCTGCAAGTTTTGCCTTTTCCTGGATATCACATAGCTGAAATTTGGAATCAAACATTTTGTAGCCTTTTCAGGTAGTCTTCTTTCACTTAGTACTATGTATTTAAGATTCTTCCATGTTCTTTCATGGCTTGATAGCTAGCTCATTTTTTAGTACTGAATAATATTCCATGGTCTGGGCATACACAGTTTATTTACCTACTAAAGAACATTTTGGTTGCTTTCTAGTTTGGGCATTCAGGTACAGGCAACAATGTAGATGTAATTTTTCAGCTCATTTGGGTAAATAACTAAGGATTGCAGTTGCTAGATTCTGTGGTAAGTACATGCTCAGTTTTATAAGAAACTATCAAACTGTCTTCCAGAGTGACTGTATCATTTCTAATTCCCACTAGCAATTAATAAGCGTTTCTGTTGCTCCCCATCTTGACTAGCATTTAGTGTTGTCCGTGTTCTATATTTTCACCATTCAAATAGGTGTGTACTGGTATCTTACTGTCATTTCAGTTTGCAATTCTGTAATGAGATGATGCTGGGCATCTTTATAAATGTTTATCTGCTATTTGTATATCTTCTTTGAAGAAGTGTCCATTTTGGATCTTTTGTACATTTATTAATCAGCTTGGTTTTTTATCGTTGAGTTTCAAGTTTCTTTGTATATTTTGGATAGCTGTCTTTTATCAGGTATGTCTTTTATAAGTATCTTCTCCCAGTATGTCTGGCCATTTCATTTTCTTGACAGTATCTTTCACAGGTAAGTTATATAACTTATATCAATTAATTTTTGCCCCCCAAGGGTGCACAATGTAACAGGCTATGGAGGGCAAGTTTTCCTTCTATCCCAGATGTGACCTGCAGAGCCTCAGTAGTGAGATAAAGAAGATGGATAACTAGCGACTAAAGCCACCATCTCCTTCAAGGCTCACTAAAGTGAAAGTGAAAGTCGCTTAGTCATGCCCAACTCTTTCTGACCCCATGGACTATACAGTCCATGGAATTCTCCAGGTTGGAATACTGGAGTGGGTAGCCATTCCCTTCTCCAGGGGATCTTCCCAACCCAGGGATCGAACCCAGGTCCCCCGCATCGCAGGGGGATTCTTTACCAACTGAGCCACCAGGGAAGCCCAAGAATACTGGAGTGGGTAGCCTATCCCTTCTCCAACGGATCCTCCCATCCCAGGAATCAAACTGGTGTCTCCTGCACTAAGGCACAGGTGAAAAACTCTGTTGCTCTCCACTGTCATTCATACTGTGCCCTCTCCTTCCCCGGTTGAGTCTAAAAGGAAAACTGAAATGGAAAAGAGAAGCAGAAAATCGTCAAAGCTGTGAGGCAGCCTTAGTAAGGGTGGGAAGGGAGTGATGTTTGAAGTTCTTCATCTCCACCTCTCACCACTGAACAAGTGTAGCAGCTGCCAAGAGAGCCATTCTTAAAACCAGAGAGCAGTGCCTACAGTAAGGGAATGCTGCCATTTCATGTCCAGCTTTGACATCTGTATAGGTGGTGCCCTTGCTAATCCACCCACCCCACCCCCCACCCTGTACCTGTTTGAACAGAAGGAAAAATTGAGATGTAGAGAAGAGACAAGGCACAATCCTGGAGCATGTGTCCCTGTGCCAAGTGAACTCAGGGGAAATAGCCAGGTTTGTGCTCTCTTACCACGTTCCATGCATGAGGGCTGGCTGCTGAAGGAGCAGACCTCAGCAGCAGGAGGCTGAGTGGCTCTCAGGCCTTCCTGTGGCAGGGTTTCCTATATCACTGACTGTCCACTGATAACCCTCCTATGGATGCCTACCATCCAGAGAGCTGGCCAGTGCACATTAAGCAGAAAAAGAGCCAAAAACTTACACAGAAGAACTACAGGTACACTATTAAATGTGAAAGACTTGTCCTCTTTTCTTCTCCTTCCTCCCTGCCCCAAATATCATGAAACTGTAGTAGCCTAGAAATGTGAGAGGGTATGGTATCTCAGAGATATAACACAGCTGTGTCCTTCTGATCTCTAAACCTTACTTCTGTCCTGTGATATTGGAGGGCACCATTTTCAATTGGGTGAGATTGAGTTTTTACAGCACAGAATTGGTTTTGTTTTTGTTTTACAGAAAAAGAAAACTGACCAAGCCATCATTGTATCTGCTCAAAGAAAAGGGAGATTTGACAAAGCTTCAGTAATTAGAGAAGAAAAAAATTGTTACTTTCATGCATATGCCCTAGGCCAGTTCAGACTTCTCAGTAAACTCATTACTCAAAGTAAAAAAAATAATATAATATTACCATTAAGAATAGAAGTGCTCCATTAAAATGATCATAAGTGGAAAATGAACGAACAGGACACTAATATACTTTGCATTATATTTATGAATAAAAATTAGGAAACAAAGAGAAACAATACAGGATTATTATGAATGCAGTTGTACAGCAGATGTAAGGTATATTAGAGTAGAAGGGCTTCCCAGGTGGTGCTAGTGGTAAAGAACCTGCCTGCCAATGCAGAAGATTTAAGAGATTCAGGTTCGATCCCTAGGTTGGAAGATCCCCTGGAGAAAGGCAAAGCAATCCACTCCAGTATTCTTGCCTGGAGAATCCCATGGACAGAGGAGCCTGGTGGGCTACAGTCCCTGAGATTGCAAGAGAGTCGGACATGGCTGAAGGGACTTGGCATAATGACCCAAAAGGAGTAGAAACATGGGTTTTGGAATTAGGAAGACCTAGGTTCAAATCCTGATTGTGCTGTTTGCTGTCTCTGTGACCTCTCATAATCCTCCTGGAAAATGGTCACAAGGTTAACCTCGTTAACCTTAACAAGGTTAGTATAAGGATGAAAGATGAAATATGATGATTGGAGTGGGTAGCCTTTCCCTTCTCCAGGGGATCTTCCTAACCCAAGGATGAAGTCCAGGTCTCTCACATTGCAGGTGGATTCTTTACCAGCTAAGCCACAAGGGAAGCCCATAATACCTGTCAGCTGATAGGTATTCAAAAAAATAATGGCTTCTGTTATCACTGTTTGCTTCACTATTTATCATTACTGTCAATTTCACAGTTGTTTATCCAGAGGACTAACAGCATTGGTTAAAAATATATTTAAGTTGAAATTTGAATTTGTGTGGGGAAAACACTAAAAATTTCATGCTGCTGCTGCTGATGCTAAGTCGCTTCAGTCGTGTCTGACTCTGTGCGACCCCATAGACAGTAGCCCACCAGGCTCCTCTGTCCCTGGGATTCTCCAGGCAAGAATACTGGAGTCGGTTGCCATTTCCTTCTCCAATGCATGCATGCATGCTAAGTCGCTGCAGTCTTGTCCGACTCTGCGCAACCCTATGGACAGCAGCCCACCAGGCTGCTCCGTCCACAGGATTCATTAGGCAAGAACACTGGAGTGGGTTGCCAAAAAATTTCATAGTTCAGGGTAAACAAAATTCCTGAAAATAGCTCTCATCTGGTGACAACTTAGGTACTATAGTTAGGGACTACTTTCCAGATGAGAGAAATATAAAATGAAATGTTTAAAGTGTTGGGATTTGGCCCACCATCTACGCCTTATCACCATGTATCAGGCCTAGAAGGACATTTAGAGAGGAGAAAGTGAAAGTGAAGTCGCTCAGTCGTGTCTGACTCTTTGCGACCCCATGGACTGTAGCCTACCAGGCTCCTCAGTCCATGGAATTTTCGAGGCAAGAGTAGTGAGTGGGTTGCCATTTCTCTCTCCAGGGGATCTTCCCAACCCAGGGATCAAACCCGGGTCTCCCACATTACAGGCAGATGCTTCACTGAGCCACCAGGGAAGTTTAGAGAGGAGAGTAAGGCCCAAAGAAGCTAAATTACTTGCCTGCAGATACTTTGAGCCTACCTAACCCTTGGACTCCAGTACTCTTGCCTGGAAAATCCCATGGATGGAGGAGCCTGTTAGGCTGCAGTCCATAGGGTCACGACGAGTCGGACATGACTGAGCGACTTCACTTTCACTTTTCATTTTCATGCATTGGAGAAGGAAATGGCAACCCACTCCAGTGTTCTTGCCTGGAGAATCCCAGGGATGGCGGAGCCTCCTGGACCGCCGTCTATGGGGTCGCACAAAGTCGGACACGACTGAAGCGACTTAGCAGCAGCAGCAACAACCCTTGGACTGCAAGGACATCCAACCAGTCCATTCTAAAGGAGATCGGTCCTGGGTGTTCACTGGAAGGACTGATGCTGAAGCTGAAACTCCAATACTTTGGCCACCTCATGTGAAGAGTTGACTCATTGGAAAAGACTCTGATGCTGGGAGGGATTGGGGGCAGGAGGAAAAGGGGACGACAGAGGATGAAATGGCTGGATGGCATCACCAACTCAATGGACATGAGTCTGAGTGAACTCCAGGAGTTGGTGATGGACAGGGAGGCCTGATGTGCTGGGATTCATGGGGTTGCAAAGAGTCAGACACGACTGAGCGACTGAACTGAACTGAACTGAACCCTTTCCTGTTCATATCCCTCATCTATTGACTTGTTGGCTGGTTCAGCCATAGCTTACATTCAAGTGCTGATAAATGTCATCTTTGTCTTTTAAGAAAGGCACCAAACTGGGACTTCCCTGGTGGTCCAGTGGCTGAGACTCCATGCTCCTAATTCAGGGGGCCCGGGTTCGATCCCTGGTCAGGGAACTGGATCCCACATACTGCAACTAAGAGTTCTCATGCTGCAACTAAGACCTGGTGTAGCCAAAGAAATAAGTTTTTTGTTTTTTTTTTTTTAAAGGCACCTAACTAGGGAATCAGTCCCATTTCCTCTTCTCATCATCTTGGGAGAGAAACTGGCAGCAGCCATCCGCAAGCCAGCCAGCCAGTTCAGTACAACCTGACATCACACTGAATTACCAGAAAACGATTTCATTTAATGACAGTCTATTTGATTTGTGGGTCCTGTTTCCTTCCTCCCTTTGACTGTTTCTCTCTTCATTCATTATTCCTTTGATGTAGGGTGGGTGGCAGAGATGAACAAATCACTGAATTTGATGCATTTCACTTTGTTCCATTTTAGACGTTCTTATAATGGTTTTCCCAAGGAAAATCCATTCAAGTATTGATTTAAATACTATTTGGGGATCAATTATAATTCCAATTAACTGTGCCATCTGTGTTGTTCATTACTATTCTCGGGAAACATTCACGATGGTGAGAAACTGTGTCTCCCAAGCTCGTGTTTATTCATCTTCTGGTCTAGGATCTATCTTCAGATGCTGCACCTGGACCCTCAGGATCCAGGAGCTAGCCTCCTGGTTGATCCTGCTTTGTATCTGCTGCAAACTATCTTCCTGGCTTCAGAGGAATTATCATTGACATTTCTTTCTCTCCCCACCACAAGAGTAAATGTTTACTAATTACTTTATTATATGCCAATCACTCTGCTAGGTGATTTGTATTGTTTCTTTAAATCCATGAGGTAGACAACAAGGTTCTCCTCTTTCAAAAAAGAATATGAATTTCAGAAAGAAAAGCACTTTCCGAAAAAGCCACAAGGGTATTTGAACCCAGGTCTGGGTGCCACAGGCACTGCTTCTTCATCTGGGCTGCTCAGTCCCTCTCAGCACCAGGTGGCTGGTGGCTTCTGAACCAACAGTCCTCTGATGAGATCAACAAGCTAGAGAAACTCTATACATTCTTTCTCAAGAGTAATGTCCTCCCACACCTACCTCTTTTACAAAGTAAAGACTCCCAGGGATACATATTCCCAACCCCAACTGCTGACTTCCTGAATCAGAATCACTAGAAGTAACAACAATCACCAGAAGTTCCAGAACTAGTCCTAGAACATTTTTCCATCCTAAAAGTTTGAGATCCACTGCTCTGTCTTTCCTCTTTGACACCAAAACTGTCCTTTAATAAAGTTTTCTTGGAGACAATGTCCTGACCTCTGGTGGTTGAACCAAAAGTGTGACCGCCTTGATGAGCATTTGAGGGAACACTGTAATCTGCTCACAGCTCACCTTCTGGCTGCAACATTTTGAGTAAGTTCCAGCTGCCTCTGCCTGAGCTCTGATTACCTTATTCAGGCTGGTCTCACAGAAAGTACATAAAGCACCTAGTTTGGTGATCTTTTTTCATAGCAGCTACAAAAAGAAATATCTTTTTTGATCAGTAAGTTTTTTTGATTGTCTATTCTTTGCAGATTGTACAGAGCTAAGAACACAGTCCCTGTCCTCAGAAAGGCTAATATGGATATAGATAAGAAAATAATAAGTCTTCTCTACCTTTTTTCTTACACACACACACAGACACGGTAAATTTCCATTAGCTGCCTTATCCTGTCTTCGTCATTAGCATATCATATTTGAACTCTAGTGCTCAGTCCATTTAAATTTGGCTTCTCACCAATTTCCTCTTTCCTTTTCTCTTAACAAGAACCTTCAACTTTCTAAATCAGCCTATTTTATTGGTATTTTTCCTTTCTTGCAGTAACATCATACTCCTATTTTTACTGGACCTTTATAACTGTTGCCCAAAATTGTCTGAATGTCACAAATTCAACATTTGCCTGAAAGAAGACATCCCTGTGATCAAATCTACTGACCATATGCTATCAGAGAAAGTAGAAGAGACATAGTAGCAAGCATATCAACCAAAAAGAGACCCAGTAAACAAGTAGAAGCTGAAAATATTTAGGAACTAAACCAGAAAGAACCAAGCAGCTCATTAAACACTTTGAATAAAGAATTCTCAACAATAATTCTGTCCATATTTTATTTATCTTATTATAAAACACTTCATTAGAATTTGTTCATTTCCTCCCCTCCCCCACATCAAAGACAAGAACATAATGAGAATCAAGCACAGATTTCAAAGTCGAACTTACCATAGAAGTTTAGCTGGTAAACCTCAGCCACAGATCCCTCCTGGTTCCCACACCAGAGCTGTAAGGTATAATCTGGTCTGCTGTAAATGAATTTACAGCCCCCTGCAATGCAACAAGACACTGACATTCCGAAAAGGAAATTCAATCTCACCCTAATTCGTGCTGCCCTTCTCCTTCTTCCTGAAGGGGGTTCCCATCTATTTATTTCAGGACATGGGAAAACTGTTTAGTATCAAATACCTCACAAAAATAAACAACAAAAATTCAGTAATGCCTACTGATCCTTGAGCCCTGTACAAATGGAAAATCAAGGCTCTTCATTCTATACTGAATTAAGTGGAGAAAAAAACCATTTCTTATCAGAAGTCACTCCTATCTAAATGTTTCACATGTGGATTTTATGGGGACACTTAAGTTTTCAGAGTTTCAAATGCTACTTACTATAAACTAACCCCAAATTTTATTCCCCTTGCTTTTGTTTTCAGATTAATGTGTTCAGTTTAATTGGAAGGCACTTCCATAATTTGTTCTAAACAAAATTTAAGACCTTTGGTTTACTTCATGCTGTTCAACTAAAGTCAGACTTACCTGAGTTTTCCCTTTAAAGCAAAGCAGACACCATCCATGTGGTCTGTCCTTTCAACAGAAAACCATGTTAGTTTTTTATCCACATAATATTCATTTCCAGTCCCTAGAAACAATTTCTAGAGAGAGCAAATTTGCCACACATACAGCAAGTAGCATATAAATATGCATCATGAAAAATTTTCCACACACAGAGAAAACATCATGATTTGGTTTGGAAAACAAGTCATTTTAAAAGTTGTGGAAAATAGGATCTGTTCCTGTCTTTAAGGCAAGATCTGCCGCTGACAGTCATTTTAGTTATTCTGTGCCTGTAACCAGCTTTCCCTGAATTACCTTGAGATAATCATGGTGTGTGATCAATTGTAAGCTCATATATTGTAACCTCAAAAAAAAAAAAAAATTCTTTTTCTTGAATTTGTTCATAAAGGACAGCTATTCTTAATAGAAAACAGTTTTGTTTCCCAAATCACATTTGAACTGTTTAATTATTGACTTTCTAAATATCAAGACAATGTTTATAGCAATAAACACCTTGGAAAACATTGCAGCCTATGATTATCTATTGTGAGATAGAATCTCTCTTTTTCATCATCAAATATAAAAAAAAAAACTTGTAGGGAAAGTAATCATAAAAGTTGAAGTTTCTACCCATGTAAAAGAAACACATCTTCTCTTATTGAGTTCCTTCTTATGAAACTATAGTATTTTCTACCAGTTACTATCAAGGTTTTGAATTGTGTGTCTAAAATCATACACACTTTAGAAACCAGCTGCTTCGGCGTGTGCTCCCAATTGCCTCTACGACACCCTCTATCTCCCTTCAGGATCTAAATCAAGGTATCCTCACAGATCAACCTGCCTGTCCCAATAGTTTCTTCCATGGCTGATGAAGAATCTGCACCCTTCTATACACCAGTTGCTCTAAGTGTTATTAGGATCAACCCAAATTCCATTTTACCAGAGTCTCTTGTGAAGTCTTAAATCTTTCTGGCATGTGCTCTGCCCCTACCTGTGCTGCAGGGCTGGAGGTAGCAGGGAAAAGGCAGCGAGAGCAGTGTGGCTGCCTTCTGGGAGATCCTGGCCCGGCACAGAGCCGAGGAAGGCAAAGCCGGAGGAAGGAGAGGAGGAGGAATTCGTGTGCCACTGCAAATGTGAAAGGGTGCCAAAAAAAACACCATTCTTTTTCCCAAGAAGTTCAAAGAGCTTTGCAAACATTAACTCAGGAGCCCAAGTAGTCATGCAGAAATTATTAATCTATTATGCCCTTAAAGTAACCACCGCAAGCAAAGTCATGAGCAAAGGGAGTCTATTCGTTGTTTCACTAGACCTCAGATATTTATTGAGTACCTACTACGTGTGAGGCCCTGAAGGTACAGAAACAAGCAAGACGGCCAAGATCTGTGCTCCTCCAGGCTCTAATGCTAGTCCCCAGCCTTTGTTCACCCAGTCAGGGTACAAAGCACCTGGCTACACTCTTATTACACTTATTTACACTTTATTTTTGCCCAAATTGTTTAATGGGATGTGCTCCATCCTTCAGAATGCCTATAATGTGCTAAGTGCTGAGGAAACACAGAAAAGAAAGATTACCTGTAAATCTCATTACCATGATCAGAGTTGGGGAGTATCAGTTCAAAGTGCTTTATTTTAAGAAGCCATAAGCAAAGCTTTATTGTGAGTAGTCCTGTCTCTTGCAATGTTTATGGAATTACTATAGGCAGACAAAAAGAGTTAAGATCAGTAATATTATCCAAGCAGTTTATATTAGTAATTTGACTTTAAAAAAATGATTAATCAGCCGAGCAAGCATATTTGGTAAAGTGGAGAGGTTTTATCCATGAGTCTTTTTCTGACCTCTTTTTTGTTTTATGTGACAAAACAGCAGGTCAGATATAGAAAGTGACTTATACCATTTCTAAGTATTTCTTCTTAGCAGACTAGATATTTTAAGTTATATGGTTATCTATGACTAACTGGACCGAAGAGGCTGTTTTTTAAAAATGTGTGACTTTCTGATGAATCAAAAGGGATTTAAGCTGTTGTGTTTTTAAAATGCAAGATAACAATTCTAGTCTGTTCTGGAAGTCTCTAACCCAGTTTGGATGGAACTTAGAAACTACTGCAGTCCTTATTCAGCAACTTACACAATGTTGAAAGTCAGAGGGAATTATAATACCACTTAAAACTCAACTTCCCTCCCCCATAAACATTTCTCTGACTAAACGGAATACAACAGAGGATGGACTTCCCTGGCGGTTCAGTAGCTAAGACTCTACACTGCCAGTGCAGGGGGCCCAGGTTCAATCTCTGGTTGGGGAACTAGATCCCACATGCCACGACCAAGAGTTTACTTGCTGCGACTGAGTCCACAAGCCACAACTAACACCCAGCACAGCCAAACAGATACATAAATATTTTAAAAAAGAATGTAACAGAGAAATAATATTGATCTGTTACCAAGTGTATTATTTAATACACATACCCCATGAAATTCAAACTCCTTATCTTATTAACTAAATAGCCTCTACAATGGGCCCCAAACTACTAGTCCAGCCTCAGGCTCATCTCCCTATTATTCTCACTGCAGCATAGACATTCATAATTTTCACTATATCATACTTACCTGGAGCACGGCCTTGAAGACTGCTCCCCACTCCCTCCAATACATGTGTAATGAACTCTGCCCACCTGGAAAATTGTTGATTTTTTAAGATCGGATAATTCTAGTTACTTCTTCCCCAATTTTCACACCATTAGCTTGTTACGTATCTATTTATATAAGTATGTAGTTAAGCTTGCAAACTTCCTATAGAGAGAGATTCCTTTGTATGTTCAATAACTAGTACTACAACTTTGTAGAAGCTGAATTTCCTACAAAACATCAATATAACACTTCCTGAAGCTGGCAAGGTGACGAATTAAACATGGGTTTACTCTGCAGGTAAAAGCACAAATGGGATGTCTAAAAACCCTTTATTATGCAGAGCTGCTAATAAAGAGAATAATATAAGTTAAATAAATTATTATGTTAAAAATATACTATTTTTGTTAAAAACCTACTACAATAATATCAACATCATTGCCATTCAGCTTTTTACCCTTTAAATGAGCCAAGACCATATTCTATTCCTATTATAATAATTACACTGAAGAGAAAATGGTATGCTTACGGAATTGCTACAGAGGACGAGAAAGCTAACCACTGAAGCAGTGACAATACTAGCTGAAGCTATTTATTTCTGGTTTCAAATGAAACTGGAGAAAAGAAGCGAGGGATAG
Source organism: Bos grunniens (assembly GCF_055505025.1). Lineage (NCBI taxonomy): Eukaryota > Metazoa > Chordata > Mammalia > Artiodactyla > Bovidae > Bos > Bos grunniens. Next base: position 98,012,212 of record NC_141166.1, read on the forward strand.
GAAGGGCCCAGAAAAAAAGAGGAAAGAAGAAAATGGAGGCTGTATTGCTGTCAAAAATTATCCTTCAGATTCACTTTTGCCATTTTTCTCTTTATTAAAGTGAGAAAAATAGATGTTCTGATAGGTTGTACAGAAAGAACATAGTGACAGTCAGTTGAAGATAAATACTGCTTAGTAAACAAGCCGTTTTGTCTCTAGGGGTTCTTATAAAAATTATTTACAGGATATCCTTTCTTTTCATTCTCTGGATTTTAAATATTGATGATCTGTTTTCTAGTTTTGTGCAAATAAATTTCAGGAATTCAATAACTGAACAATGTGGATTTGTACATTAGTGTGAACTCTTGTATGGTCTGTCTTATGTAAAGTTAGTTGATAAAGCAGCAACAAGGTTTCAGAGGATTGATTCTAATTTTGAAATAAGTTCTACTTTGGATAAAATGTTATTAAACAGCATTGCAGACTGCAGAGAAATCATTCATGAAAGGAAGAGTCAACCAAGGAAGTAAGCTAACTGCTATCCTATTTTAAGAAGATGCCACAGCCATTCAAGCCTCAGCAACCACCACCCTGATCAGTCAACAGCCATCATCCTCAAGGCAAGAACCTCCACCAGCCTTGCTGAAGGCTGAGACATGATTAGCAGTTTTTTAGCATAATTTATAATTTAGGGATATACGTTGTTTTTTAAAGACATAATGCTATTGCACATTTCATAGACTATAGTGTAAACATAATTTTTATATGCACTGGAAAACCAAAAGTTTATTTGACTCAGCTTATTGTGATACTTGCATTACTGCAGTGATTTGTATCCGAACCTGAAATATCACTGAGGTTGGCCTCCTCCACATCACTTTGTGTGTGTGTGTGTGTGTGTGTGTGTGTGTGTGTGTGTATTCTGTGTGTGCATATTCTGGTGTGAATCTGTGAATAGCATATGTATTTAAGATGTCACACTTTCAATGGACACAGTGAAGTGCTTTCTCATTCCTTATTAGTTCATCTGATCCTCACAGCAACATTTTAGGTGGGTATGTACCTTACAGATGAAGAGACTTCATCTCAGATAGATTGAGTTAACTTGCAGAATTTATACATAAACCCAGGCAGTGTGACAGTACTCCCAAGGTTCTTCCATCATAAACCATGTGAATACTTCAAAAATTATTAAAGATGCAGCGTTGATTCTTCACATTTCTTTAAAAATGCTAATATTGTACCCCTATTTACTGAGCAAGAAGTATGCATATGCTACACAAAGGTTGTTTTTTTTTTTCCCTGATGATTGGAAGTCTTCTAAGAAGCCACATGTCATTCAGGGGATGCATTCCTTGGTTAATTAGTCCTCATCAACACGCAAGCAAATATTTAGTTTCAGATAAAACCCTGAACTCTCAACCTTCATTAATTCTTTAACAGGCAATGCAAATTTGTTTTTCCTGCCAAAGCCAGCAGAGGGCAGGATGCTCCCACCAACAGCCAGCTAGTTGGTGCCACCAGCCAAACCAGGGTAACTACTTGGTAGAGAGTGTTGTGATGTTAGAGCAATCATCATTTTCTCACCTGAATCTGAGAACGGGTGTGGGCTTGAGCTGAGAATAGTGGCTGTGGTCCATGGTCTGAGAAATGTCAGAAAAAGTATTACTTTGAAGTTTGCCCACATTTTGTTTGGAATTTGATCTTTAAGATACCTGGAAACCAGCCAATTCCAATTATCTTCCTGAAATATCTTGCTGAAGTAGGCTACATGAGAGAATTAATTTAAAAGGTGGCATGATAATTTCTGATTCTGGTGTGAGGCTGTCTGAGGTCACAGGTGGGCCATTATACTCACATGCCCTATCTCAGGTCGCCATCTCAGCCCATCCTGCACTTACCGCCTCTCTCTGTTCTTCAGAACTTCTCATGGCTTCCCACTGTGTGCCCTCCTCTGCTTGTCTTCACTGCACAGTCCCCAGTGATAAGGGCTAATGACCTCCTGCTCACTAATTTAAATCCTCTCTTTCTCCAGGCCCAACTCAGGGGCCCACTACTTCTAGGAAGTTTCTGGAGATCCCAGCCCCAGTGATCATGATTGAGAAACTTTCATCAAGTGAACTACTATGTGATGGCTTTGTACCAGGCCTTGGGTCATAAAAAGTATCGCCCATTCCCCTAGTCCAGGTCTTAGCATGGACAATGCAAAATGAAAGTAAGCAAAAATAAACACCACAGTTCCCAGGAGAGACAAACCAGGGCTTCTGAAGGTGGTAGAAAAATTGTAACGATCTGCGAGTGTTTCCAAATTACGGACTAGAAGTTTATCATTGGTATCATTTATATCTCCCTTTTGTGCTCTCCCTCTCTCTCTTCCTGTATGTATTATATATGTAATAATTTATAGGCAATTATTATAAATAAATATATTTATGCTTTTGTGTGTGTTAGTCACTCAGTGATGTCTGACTCTTTGCAGCCCCACGGACTATAACCCTCCAGGCTCTTTCATTCATGGGATTTTCCAGGCAAGAATACTAGACTGGATTGCCATTTCCTTCTCCAGGAGATCTTCCCAACCCAGGGATCAAACCTGGGTCTCCCACATTGCAGGCAGATTCTTTACCATCTGAGCCACCAAGGAAGCTAATGTTATGTTTTTATGTGTATATAAAACTAGTAGTGAAATTGATACCTATAATTCTAATACATAAGGTTCCCTCTAGTCTTCTCCCTTTGTTCATTTGTAACTCCTTTTTCTGACAGCGATAATTCAGCTCTCATTCTACAAAATTTATTTACTTATTTACTCAATTTCAGAATATGCACAGTTTCAGAATTACTAACATACATAACCTCTGTGAAAAACAAATTTACTAAAATGAATGCAATATTTACATGCAGCTCTTTTGTCTTTGGGCTTCCTTGATGGCTCAATGGTAAAGAATCCTCCTGCCGATGCAGCAGATGCAGGTTTGATCCCTGGGTCAGGAAGATCCCCTGGAGAAGGATATGGCAATCCACTCCAGTATTCTTGCCTGGAGAATTCCATGGACAGAGGAGTCTGACGGGCTACAGTCCATGCGGTCTCAAAGAGTTGGACATGATTGAGCAACTGAGCACTCACGGGTGCTTTTGTCTTTGACCTTGTAGAATATATTCAAATCACTGTAATATTACTTAGGTTTATTATTTTTTATCCCATTTGTTATAGTTGTGGTATTCATTTCTAGTACACTTATTGAAAGTGAAAGTCACTTAGTCATGTCTGACTCTTTGCAATCCCGTGGACTACACAGTCCATGGAATTCTCCAGGCCAGAATACTGGAGTGGGTAGACTTTCCCTTCTCCAGGGGATCTTCCCAACCCAGGGATCGAACCCAGGTCTCTCACATTGCAGGCGGATTCTTTACCAGCTTATTAGTAATCTTTTATATTGTTTGGATTCCTACACGTCTTGGTTAGTACTTAACATTTTTCATATGTGAACCACTAGTTGGTCCTCAAAGTCAGAACAATACAAGATTTGTTTACAGAAGTGTCCCCATTCATCCTTTGTACCCATTCCCAAACATCTCTACAGATAAATTAAGGTTTTGATTGTAATAACATTAATATTTTAATTTATTCTTGCCATATTACTTTTTGCCCAATGAGCAGATTTATGTTTAATTTCTTCTGTCTTCTTCATTTTTACTTGAAGGGTACCATACTCTAGATATATTTTGACACTTTGCTTTTTTATACAAAAGCATATTCTGGATATCACTATATGTTGGTTCAAAATGGCCTTTCTCATTCCTTTTTATAGCTGCATAATACTCTCTATAGAGAGGATGTATCATAGTTTGTTCAATGGCTCTCCCACAAATGAGCATTTAGGTGGTTTTCCAAATTTAGGGTTTACAAACAATGTTCTAATGAATAATATTGTGCATTGTGTTACTAGAGACAGTTCTTCAAAATAACTTCCTTGAAACAGGATTCAGTCAAAAAGCAAATGCATATGTGCCTTTGTTAAATATTGCTAAATTTTCCTGGAAAGCTTTTAATATCTGTTAATGCCAAAGCCCTACTCACAGAGGTTCTTGTTTAATTGACTGAAGAATATGGCCAAGCATTATATTAGTATCATGTTTTTATACTTTCTATCACTTGAGAGGTATAATTTGCCCCATAAACCCATATAATCTAAGTGTACAGTTAAATAATCTTTAAAATAAATGTGTAGATTTGTTCAAATATCACCACAATTGGTATCTTTTCAAAGCTTCCTAATCATTCTAATGACAATGAAGAGTTTAAGGCCCACTCCTGTTGGTGCTTTTTGCTACCACATGGTGTCGCTATTAAAGGCTCATCTGCTACTTGGGGGCAGAGGGCTTTTCCTGCGCTGCAGCGCCCCTGCTGGTTTAGATTCAGTGGAACCTGTTTCACGTGGAACCTGTTTCACATGGAACAAACCACCGGGCAAAATCAGTTCTCATTCTTCAGAGTGAAATCAAAATCCCTAAGCTACAAAGCCTCCATTTGAGGGAGCTTCCAGCAAAAGTTACACCCTTGTCCAAATCAGTTCTCCACTAAACTAGTTGTGCTAAAACCTTGTCATTAAGCCAGATTTCATTTGTGACTTCTTTAAGGATAATCTCTTTTACATGTCATTTGGTTCCTTCTATCTCAGCAACAATCTGAGGATAACCCTAAGAAAGGAAAACCCAACATGAATTTTAAATATCTCCAATATGAGATACTCCTTTGAATGTCTCCCTGAAAAACCACTCATACTGCTTCTTACAGACAGGGTGTAACTAGGGCAGACTCAGTCTGGGAGATGTTGAAAGGGTTTCCTTAGCAGGAGATATTTGAACAAAGCTTTAACTGAAGACTACTAATTAACCTGGTGAAACAGGTAGATAAAGAGGACACATCCCAGCCAAAGCAAGAGACATGAATATGCAAAGAGCTTGCAGGAGGGTAGAAAAGTAAGGCTAGTGTGACTGGTGCAGAGAGAGATGATGGGGGAATATGCTGCTAGATAAGGTTCTATAGAAGCTGAAGGATTTTGCTCCTAATCTTAAAAGCAGTGAAGTCTCACTGAAAAGAAAATTAAGTCCTGTATTAGGGAAAGATAGGGGGATTGCATGACTTGGCAACATTTACTAAGAAAAGTTCACTGACTGAAGCAAAGAAAACAGACTGGCAAAAGTAGCTAGTGGAAACCCAATTAGAAAACTAACGCTTTGAAACAGGGAGAAATGATGTTTTTTTTTTTTAATCCAGTGGGTGACTGAAGTGGTGCTAATATTGAAAAATGCAATAGACTGACAGGACTTAATGACTGGCTGACTCTGAAGGCTGGGAGAAAGGTTATCAAGGATGACTCAAGCTAACATACTATACCACCTACTTCCCCTCCTCATTGCAGTTATCTTCAGCCCTCCTCATCATTCATTTTAAACTTTTAGCTCATAACTCTCTGTCACTTTCTCCAAGAGACAATTCTTGGCTATTGTTGCTTGGAGAAAGAAACAATAATCTTGAATTGTGATAATTCTTGATTATTTCAATATACCTGCAGGAAATCCTTCCATTATCCTGGTTGCTTTAGTTCTTTGATTTCCTCTCCTTCAATCATTTTGTGTTCTCTGTCACCTTAGTAACAGATTCCCGTGGACACATACCTGACCTTTCACTCTTGTTAACTGAAATCCCTCCATAGTCTCATTTGCAAAAAACCCTCCTAGCCCTGTAATAACTTTTTGACTCTACTTGGCCCTGTATGCATTGATTCTTCCACAACTGCACTGTCCATCATCCCATCGTATGCTTACCTTCATTACTAAACAACTTAAATTCCAGAATTATTGCAATCACCCTCTTTCATATACCTTCAACTCACTTATATCCCTTGCAATCTGTAGACACTCATGGCCAACCCACCATTATGATCATTAAGCGATGCCTTTTGAGGTTGTGTAAAAATAAGGCATATGCCCTGTATCTTATGTTTTCCCCTTAAGATCTAATCTCTTTCCTCTTCCTTCCCACTCGATGCCTTGAGAAGCTGATCTGTATTATTTCTGTAGTGTTCTCATGTCCTCTGCTTTCAAATGTGCAAACAATGGAAAGTCCTAGCAGGATATAGAAAGGATAGAGTATAATAGAGTTCTGGTTATTTATTCTATTGGTTTTGTCCCTGCAAGTTCACTGAAGGCTGTCCACATCCCTAAACGAAGTCAGTTCACTGGCCCACTGTAGGGGACTCATGCTCCTTCTGGATTTTGGAAATCTCTGCTTTCACCCAGGCCTTCCGTCTAGAGATGATAGTAGCTCTATTGCTAGTAGACCTGGATTCCTGCACATATCTATAGTTCGACTGCACTCCACTCACAACTTTTGTTTTAGATTTATTATCAAAGTATAAGTGACACAATGTAATGCACACGAGCCACTCTCCTCTGACAAATGTATACACCTAAAAATCCCACATTCAAATTAAAATATAGAAAATTTCCATCACATCTGAACATTTTCTCATGACCCTTTCCTGTCAGTAAAATGCCATTCTGCCACAGCAAGCGCTATTCTGATTTCTGGTCACCATAAATTATATTTATCTACTTTAAATTTTCATAAATTAAATTACATAGTTTTTATTCTGCTATGTCTTGCTTTTTGCTATCAACATTATGTCTACGAGATTCATAATATAGTTGTATCTGTGGTATATCTCTTTTTACTGCAAACGTTTTCCCAGTGTATGCATATACTATATACATTAAAGTGGTTTCTAGTTACTGTTTTTTACACATAAAGATGTTATGAGTGTTCTTCTAGAGTCTTTTTGTGGGCATATGTTTTCATTTTTCTTAGATAATTAAAGAGGAGTGGAAATGCTAAGTCATAAGGAAAATCCGTGTTGACTTTTGTAAGAAATCTCTAGTTTTTCAAAGTGATCAAATGATTTTATATTCCATAAGTAAAGCATGATGGCTCCAGTTGCTCCATGTTTTCACAGTGTTTGGGGTTTTCTTTATAATTTTAGGCATTTTACTGAATGCGTGGTAGTATCTCATTGTGCTTTTAACTTGCATTTCTAATACTGAGCACCTGCTCATGTGCTTTTTGAGCATTTGTCAACCTTCTTTTGGGAGGTGTCCCAGTCTTTGGCCCAGTGGGTAAGGGAGCATTTATCTTTCTATGAGCAAATTATACATAGTTCTTTTTATATTCTCAATGTAAGGCTTTTTCATATACATATATTTTGACAGTATTTTCTTTCATTTACTGCCTTGCTTAATCCACATTTTCTGTAGATAAGAGACTATTATATTGATGTTAATTTCCTGTTTTGATCATTATATTACTGTGGTTATCTAACAGAATGTCCTTGTTTTAGAAGATACACACTAAAGAAGGCAGAAGTTAAGAAGCATCATGTCTGATATAGGGAGAGATGTCTCTCTCTCTCTCTTTCTCTAATATATTAGAGAGAGAGAAAATGCTATAGCAAATATGATAAAATGTTAACATGGAGAATCTGAGTGAAGAGTAATAAGGAAGTCTTCACACTAGCAACTTTTCTGAAAGCCTGAAATTATTTCAACATAAAATTTTTAAAGATAATTTACAATATGAAAGAAATCCTAACAATAAAGTCTTTTAGTGAGAAGGAAGGTGTTAGAGACTGAATTTTTGTTTGGCTGTGCCACGCAGCTTACAGGATCTTAGTTCCCCAACCAGGGATCAAACCTGGGCCATGGCAGTAAAAGCACCGAGTCCTAAATACTGGACCACCAAGGAATTCCTGGACTGAATCTTTTTATGTCCCCCAAATCCATATGTTGAAGCCCTTACTTCAGTGTGATACATTAGGAGGTGGAGCCTTTGGAAAGTAATTAGGTCTAAACAAGATCATGATAGTAGCCCCTTAGTGATGGGATTAGTGCCATTTTAAGATGTGAAAGGGAAGCCAGCTTCCCTTTTCTGCTATGTGAGGATACAATGAGAAGTCAGCCATCTACAAACCAGGAAGAGGGATCTCATCAGACACTAAATCTGCCAGCACCTTAATATTAGACTCCCCAGCATCCAAAACTGTGAAAAATACTTATTTGTTTTTTAAGCTATTCACCCTCTGATATTTTGCTATAGGAGTCTAAACAAAGATGGAAAGATTCCTCAGATTTATATACCAGTGGGATGACAAGTCAGATGAGGATGGAAGTATGTTGAAAATGTTATGTAGAAGCTAAATTGTAGAAAATTTAAATGCCACACTAAAGATAATTGATTATATAACTAACAATAGAGCAACAATCATTAACAGTAACATTACAATACGTTAATAATTATTAACAATATGTTAGCAATTATTGACTATTGGGACAATATGTGTGATGTACTATTTTAGGAAAATTAATATGGCAAAGGCATTCTTGGGGAGACAAGAGACTAGTTGGAGGAACCAATTAATAGGTAATTGCAATAACCCAGCAAAAGAAGGTTTGAACTTGGGTGGTAATGAGAATGAAAAAGAAAGAATAGATATGAAAAGCATTATGATGCAGTACCTCCGGATGGGTCTTAAAAATCCATAACCTTTCAAAAGCTCCTCAGGAAATTCCCATACACAGCCAGCCTTTGAGACTAGAAGAAGTAACAGTACCATATAGTGACATAAATGAAGCAAGACCACTGGACAGAGGAATTCGTGATCAAAGAGAACAAGACTGATGCTAAAGAAAGTGAGGGTTACCACAATAAAATTGTGAGTTTAATTATCATCAGACAGAGCACTTGAACAAAATGAAAACTCAAAGTAGCAAATCCTAAAGGAATGTAACAAAATGGAAAACTTTATATTGACTAGAAATGAAGCCAAAAATTTAGATGAAGGCTGATCAGTATTGTTTGCTGCTGCTGCTGCTGCTGTTAAGTCGCTTCAGTCATGTCCGACTCTGTGCAACCCCATAGATGGCAGCCCACAAGGCTCCCCCGTCCCTGGGATTCTCCAGGCAAGAACACTGGAGTGGGTTGCCATTTCCTTTTCCAACGCATGAAAGTGAAAAGTCAAAGTGAAGTCGCTCAGTCATGTCCGACCCTCAGTGACGCCATGGACTGCAGCCTACCAGGCTCCTCCGTCCATGGGATTTTCCAGGCAAGAGTACTGTTGTGGGGTGCCATTGCCTTCTCCAGATCAGTACTGTTTAGGACAACATTTTTTAATATCTTTATTAAATTATAATGAATTTTAAGTTTTATTGTATGTATTTAGGAGAATATGAATTAATAAAAATACATATGATACAATGCAAGCTATATCTACTCTTATTCCTTTTGTTCATCTCCCCCATTGGCCTGAGCTGTAAAAGTCTTGCATATTTCCTAAAGAATGAACCAAATGCCTGTTCCTAAAACCTTTTAGATATACACTTAATTCTCTGTAATTTCTACCTCGTGAGCCTCCACAGGGCAGCACAGCAGAGAGTAGTTAGTGCTTTACACTCAGTGTCAAACAAAATGGAGTGAAGTCACCCTTCCAGTCATAAGATCAACAAAAAAATCCCTTTCTCCTGCCTCCTCTCTCTCTAATAGGATTCAAATAATTGCATATTTGAATGTTTTTTAAGAAAACAAAGTTTGGCTAATCCAGACAGTAAATACACAAGCAAACAGTGGAATAAAATGAGAGCTACATCACGCACTTCAAGGTGGTCGGTAAATGGTATCTTCCTTCCTCAACCAACTCCACCTACCATGAGAGGAGAGTGAGAGGTAGAAGAGAAACTGCTGTCATTTTAAAATAAAGTTCATTCGTGTTCTTGCTGGCAACCTCAGTTCTCTCAGACAACAAATTCATTTCTATTGGGCCCTGTTGGGATACAGAGTGTTTTACCAAAGGAGTGCAGAGAGGTCATAAAGTAACATTCAGGAGTATTTTCTGCTTAATGTGGGAGGAAAGAGAGAGTAGGCAAAGATCTCTGGGAACAATCTTATCTCCCCCACTAATTCTACCGATTAGAGATTCATAGTAGTTAATGAGCTGTTCTTTTAAAGTACAAAGGTCTTATACGGTTAAGCCTCACTTGCACCTGAATGTCAGCAAACAAATATTCTATTTTAGCTAAAATTCAAGGCAGAAAAACTTGTGGTAGGGGAAAGAGACATGAAGAAACTTTCTGAGGACTAGGGATAGTGGCAGATTTCTGATAGCTAGAGACTCAAATGGCAATGAGTATCTGAAACTAAGGGAAGAAATGGCAGGATCTCTAAAGTCAAAGAGGCAAAGGGGAAGTTCAGTGTTGACATTTTGATCAAAGGTCAAAGAGCAATGGATGTGTGCCACTCATCTTCCAGCAGGAATTTCAGATGACTACAGTAATATAGACTGATAATAATAGTTTCTCTAATTTTTATACAAAAAAAATATAATTCTTACAATTTTATGACAGGTATTATATCATCATTTCCTGACTGAGGAAACTTGCACACAGACATTATATAGCGTGCTCAAGTTTTACACTAAAACTCATTAATGGAAGGACAGAATTTGACTATACATTTTTTTTTTTTTTTTAACTACAAAATGTACCTTGCTTTCAGGGAAGGCCTCTGTATTTGGCAGGCTATAAATCTCATCTTCCTTCTGCTGGCCTCAATATTCTCAGTTGAGAGCTTAGTGGACTTGTCTAGTTCAACTCAATGTCTATCTGGTCAACCTATGCCCTTTTAAAGAAGGGTGTCAAAGAGTGGAAAGGATTCAAACTGTGGATTAACTCTGGGACTGCATCTCAGCTCTGCTATTTATGTGCTATGTGCTGCCAGCATAGTTCTTTGTCCGTAAAATCAATCATCATTCCTCTTAGAGTACTCTTGGTGATTATTTGAGTTATCTACTGCTGCATAACAAACCACATCACAATTTAGTGGCTTAAAAAAATGATATTTATTCGGGCTTCCCATGTGGCTCAGTGGTAAAGAATCTGCCTGCAATGCAGAATATGAGGGTTCAATCCCTAGGTCAAGAAGATTGCCTGGAGGAAATGACAACCCACTCTAGTATTCTTGCCTGGAAAATCCCATGGACAGAGGAACCTGGCAGACTACAGTCCATGGGGTTGAAGAGTCAGAAGCAACTGAGCACACATTGTGCTAATAATTCTGTGATCTGATCAAAGTCTGGTAGGGACAAGTCATATCTGCTCTACTTAATATCAGCAGGGGCAACTTGAAGCCTAGGGCAAGCATCATGTAAAGCAGGGATCTCCAACCTTCAGGATCTAATGATGATCTGAGTTGGAGCATAATAGTAGAAACAAAGTGCAAAATAAATGTAATGTGCTTGAATTACATTTACAATTCAGCTGAATTACAAAACTTTGCTTCCCAGTCCATATAAAGATTGTCTTCAATGAAACTAGTTCCTAGTGTCAAAAAGGTTGGGGACTGCTGATGTAAAAATGCTTCAGTTCAGTTCAGTTCAGTTCAGTCACTTAGTCGTGTCCGACTCTTTGTGACCCCATGAATCACAGCACGCCAGGCCTCCCTGTCCATCACCAACTCCCGGAGTTCATTCAAACTCACGTCCATCGAGCCAGTGATGCCATCCAGCCGTCTCATCCTCTGTCATCCCCTTCTCCTCCTGCCCCCAATCCCTCCCAGCATCAGAGTCTTTTCCAATGAGTCAACTCTTCGCATGAGGTGGCTAAAGTACTGGAGTTTCAGCTTTAGCATCGGTCCTTCCAATGAACACCCAGGACTGATCTCCTTTAGAATGGACTGGTTGGATCTCCTTGCAGTCCAAGGGACTCTCAAGAGTCTTCTCCAACACCACTAGTTACTCACAAATCTGGCTATTGATTCTGGCTGTAGTCTGATCCCTTCGCTGGTGCTGTCAGTCAGAACATCTACATCTCCCTGTAGCTTGGGCTTCCTTGCAGAATGGGGTTCCAGAATTACTCAATCCAAGAGAAAGAGCTGTTAGGTGGAAGCTCTATTTCTTTTTATGTTCTAGCCTCAGAAGCCATATAACACCACTTTTTATAGCATGTTATTCTTTGAGGTAGCCACTAAGGTTTGCCAGGTTTTAGGTAATGGGACATATATTCCATTAATGGGGGGACTAACAATGTTCTGGAAGATCACTGGGAACCAAAAGTAGTGTAGAGGCTGCTCTTGGAAACTAAAATCTTCCAGGATTAACTTTCGGTCATACCAATTCATTTCTCTCCCACAAGCAAAATGAACTCACTCTTCCACAAGACCTCTCTTCCAAGCTTATCAGGCTTAGACTTGAGGTTTTGGATCTTGTCATCTAAATCTGATGAAGTTCTTTGGGTGTGATTCCTTGGGTAAGCACCTCGAGTACCATTTCTCTTGATCTGCAGATCTGTGAACTGTAGAAATGATTCATCTATTCCACATACACCTGAGATACAATAATGTATTAGAGGGAAGAAAACCATTAAATGTATTCATATTCAAAAAAGGTAAAACACAGCAGTCCCTGGTTTATAACAGTTCTTACATACAGCCAGATACATGTTATTACCAGTTCCCTGATTAGTGCTCAGTTCTACTACCAGAAATTCTCCATGAGTCTTTGCTTTTTGGGCTCTTTCCAACCACTAACATATCTTTTCCATTCCATAAAATGTAGGTTACCTTTGCAGTTTAGTGGGTTTTTAGTCTGCTTTTTGTCCACAGATTTTGAGGGGTCCAAAGTGAGGGTTAGTCGCTCAGTCATGTCCAACTCTTTGCAACCCCATGGGCTCTAGCCCTCTAGGATTCTCTGCCCATGGGGTTTTCCAGGCAAGAATATTGGAGTGAGTAGCCATTCCCTTCTCCAGGGGATCTTCCTGACCCAGGGATGGAACATGAATCTCCCACATTGCAGGCAGATTCTCTATCATCTTAATATATCTTTCAAAGTTATACTATCTCTATCTTTTTCAGTAGAAGGAGATAAAATTCCTTTAAACATTTTGTGGGTTTCTTATGAATCAATTTACAATTCACCCCATTAGACAATAGAAATATATCCAGATCTCACTGGGATAGACCTTTTTCTGACTTGAGGTCTCCTTAAGGCCATTTCCTTTAAGATTCTTAGAAAGCTTATTATTTTTATAGAATGAATCTGTGAAGCACCTAGTGAGATCCCTAGAGGGCCTTCGTCTGTTTGAAATGGTCTGTAAGGTACTATCTAAAAACTTCATGAGGCTTTAACAAAAGATTTTATATTTAGACCACATTTTCCTGACAGCCCCCTGGATTTGATCTCTGCTCAGAAGCCACATCTTAATTTAGAATCATTTGCCATCTGGAGAGGCTGGGAATGAGAAACAGTTTTCTTTTCCAACCCAGCAAGTCCTGGAGACTTTATATATAACAGTTCTTTCTTTAGCTCATCTTTCTTCCTTGCATTTTACTACAGGAAGCTAAAAGCAGACAAGAGGCAAATCACATTCAACCCTCTTTCAGCGATTCTTCTTAGCTAGAAAATAGGTGTATTTCTTATTTCCCACCTTATTGCAGGAGACATTGTTGCTAAACTTTCTTTTACTATGTAACAAAAGTACCTTTTCCTTCAGCTTCCAACATTTTCCTCTTTCCTTTAAATTTTCACCATAAGTCTTTTTAAGGTCCATAAAGCTTTCTCATTTCCTCTACCCCTTTCAGATCTAACACTATCCTAAAGATGCTTCCCATTTCTGCCTGCTTCCAAGTCCTAGAGCTGCTTCCATATATATTTGGTTTAGTTTTGGCTGAACGTTGCTTCCTGAAACCATAATGTATTCCAGCTGTTTACTCCTGCCTATAAAACCACCCTAAAACTCAATGACCTAAAAGAAGGACATTTATTTTGCTCAGAAATCTCCAATTAGAGAAAAACTCTGTTCAACTCAGCCTTAGCAGGGGCAGCTTAAAAGCTGATGACTGAATTCATATTTTGTCTCTGCTCCATGATGTTTGGGATGTCAGCAGGTGAATGATTTGTAGGCTAGAGACTGGACCTGAAGACTTGTTAACTCAAGACTGATATTGGCTGTTGGCTGAAATCTTTTGGGCTGTTGGACAAAACAACTACACGTAATCTCTCCATGTGTCCTGAGCTTCCCTACAACATGGTGGCTGGATTGCAAGAGTTCACATTTTGAGAGAAATAGTGAGCCAAGAGAAGTTTCATTACCTTCTATGATTTACCCTTACAAGTCATGGATGTCACCTGTGCTGCGTTCTTTTCATTGAAATAGTCACACAGGTCCTGTAAGTTCAAGTGGAAGAGAAGTGGTTTCCCCAGAAAGGACAGTGGCAAAATTCTGGAGCAGTATGTGAAACCAAAATACATTATTGTCATTTTGGGAAAATATGCTCTGCCTCAAAAGGGAAAAATGAAATAATTTACATTTTAAAACATATGTCAGTTCACTGTCTCAAGTAAAACAAGTTTCTCTTCTATCTTCACCCAAAATACAGCCAAAATAACGTGGGGTATATTCATGGTCTTTAAAGACACCTTGGATTGAAGGTACAATCTTATGAGTGTAGATGTGTGTATAATTTTTATGTGGCAAGAACACATCACATTCTTAAAATATCATTGACCAGAATCTATTGACTAAGAACTGTTGCTATGATCTATATTATAGAGTGGGCTTCCCTGGTAGCTTAGATGGTAAAGAATCTGTCTGTAATGCAGGAGAGCTGGGTTCAACCCCTGAATTGGAAAGATCCCCTGAAGAAGGGAATGGCAACCCACTCTAGTATTCTTGTTGGGAGAATTCCATGGGCAGAGGAGCCTGGTGGGCTATAGTCCATGGGGTTGCAAAGAGTCGGACATGACTGAGAGTGACTAACCACCACGTATTATAGAGTACAATGTTTAAAACTGTATTTCCTATTCCAGTAATAGGACCTATCTCCAATAAGGCAGAAGGTCAGTTTTACAGATGTTTCCTTCAGAAAAATTAACAGAAGGAAAAAGGAACATCATTATAAAAAGTTATATTTCCTATCATTTTTATAATCTAACTGGTATGTATTAGACAGTCTTAAGCAAACACATATTGTCTCTTTGCTCCATTCTGCCCTTAAATAAACTCTCTCAACTGAAACCAGAATCAATTTACAGTAATTCAGCATTCCTGTTTCTTTAGAGTGGGCATCAAAAGGGGTACATTATGATAGTACTGAAAGCCATTGGGGACTGTGTCAACCTGCCCCTAGAGTTGTTCTCAAATTTCAATAACAAGCTCTAGTTTCATAAATCTAGCCTCAAAAGATGTTAAGTTAGATTCATGTGGGTCATGACTCAAAAGTGACCAAGCCATGTGAAGAAGGAAGTAATAAAGCAAAATTCTTTCCCCTTCTAAACCAATCCTCACCACTGTAATTCCCGTTATCGACTGCTTCTTGCGTTACTAGAGTGGAAAATGGAAGAACACACATAATCAGAAAGGAAAAGAAGAAAAAGCGGTAGTAAGAATGAGGACTGGAAGTATTCCACTAGGAGGCGTGTCAGGCACGGGCCACTCTAATCTCCAGTCCAGACAAGAAAAACTTGTTATCATCAGAAATTGGATAGAACTGTCTAAAGTATATATTATTACTTATATTCACTTAGAATATTAATCAATGGTTTTGTTTCTAGTGTTCTATAAAAATTGCAAATTGATAGGGATCTAAAACTAAAGATCTGAGTAACATAATCATGCTAGAAAATATTATTTTCCAGCTACTTCTACACTGACATTGAACGTTGCAGAGACAATTTCGAAAATGCTTACAAGTAGTCTGTACCTCAGAAGTTAACATTCACCACCTCCCACCATCTGTCTATACTAACTCCTCAATATGAACAAATGATTGTGATCTTTCTCTCTCTCATTGCCGGTTCGAACCCCCTTTAATGAGTTGGACCTGCCCAAAATTTTATTGCAGTTACTCTACTTGATTCAGTCTCAAAAGACCTAGTCCACTGAATAGATGAGCTTATTGATAAATAATTAGGAAAATACATATAATACATTAAAAACTTAAAAGTAAAAATAGATACTTCTGCTTTCATCCATGACAGACTATCTGGTGCAGTAATTGGTTCTCTGCCATCTAACAACGTGAATGATTCTCAAATATATTATGCTAAGCAAATGAAGTCAAATACAAAAAAAGAAGACATTTTAACATTTGAGTCTTTAGTAACTGTAGCACATCAGAGCGGATACATCAAGAAGCAACTAAAAATTAGGACTGCATCTTAGAAGAGAAGTTTGGACTATAAGCATGTAGGTTTGTTAAAGACAAAAGAGCAGATGAGATCACAAAAAGAGAATTTTTAGGTTGCAAAGAGCCAAAGCCAGAATGTTAGCATTTAAGGAATACACAGGGAAAGGAAACTATGTGAAGAACGCTGAGAAAGAGAAAAAGAGGTAGGAAAAGAAGAACCAGGAGACAGAGATATTTCAGAAAACAAGGAAAAATAACTCTGGGAGAGGACATTCTGTGTCAAAGACCCGAGAAGGACTAAGAAAGTGAAGGGTGACGTGTTTTTTGCAGTAGGCTATGGACGGCCATTCCTGAGCATAGAGAAGGTGATTTTAGATGAGTGATGAGAACAGGTCTATTACAGTGGATTGAGGAGTGGATGAGAGGGGGAGATGGGGACAGAGAATATATCCCACTTCATAAAAGTCTGTTTCAGAAAGTAAAGAAGAAATAATAGAAATAAAGAAGAAATAGCCAAGTCTTTGTATCTTTATGAATATTTCTATGAATGTAATCTTCCTACCTGATTGTAAATTTAGGCTATTTAATAAGTACTTTTCAGCAAATGGATTCTCAATAAGAGATTCAGGATATCACCCATGTATATCTGACAAAGGAAAACGGACTTAAGAGAAAAACACATCTTATGAACTACACTTCACATATAGAAAATCACATTTTATGAACCAGAGTTCACATGTTATATAAAAGCAAAGATCCAGATTGTGGTATAGAACTGAAATGAAAGTCTTGTTTTTGTTCTGTGCAGAAAACTAGGCTGTACTTCCTCGTTCTGGTTCACTTGCATCTCACACGATTGTGTCACCTTGTATCTTTCCTTTTGAAAATAAAAGGCAAACTCAGCAGTTCTTTTTTCCTAAACTGCTTCAGGAACCAGCCGTTGCCACATTAAAAGCTTTAGTTGGAAGATTATAAAAATAGTCTAATGCTTCCTAGCAGGTAACTACTTGTGAACCAATTCTCCTTTCATGGATGTAGTGAAGTTAAATCAAATGGCCCAGGAAAGAAAGGCTACGAGAGAGAAGAGAGAGCTGGTAGACATTTAAACAGCAAAAGTGCATTGTGTTTGGAATGTTTTGTGTAAATGTTAAACAGAACCCACATTTAACCACCTGCTTCTTGGAAGGGTTCAAATGACAATTTCAAGCACAACTGAGTAACACTCAAAAGAAAATCAAGTGTAATTTCCTAAGTTGCTGAAGCAAGGGTTCTTCTATGAAATCACCATTAGTATTTCTAAACTGAATTTGATAATATTTGAAATTTACTACACACAGTTCAGTGGCACCTGGAAACTTCTTCATGCACAGATAAAATTATAAGAAAGACTTTTAAAAATGATTGTTTCTCTGTGTGTGTGTTTTAAAATATCTTGTATCATATTTAAGATAAAACCAAATTATTAAAGATGAAATCTTTAATAATTTTTAATTTTTCTCTTTCTTATGAAAAAAAAAGTTTTTAAGACATATTGAAAAGTAGGGGGAAAAGTACCATATGAAGACACTTACATGATACCAACCATACAGCTTGTCTTGAAATTCTTAACCTGTCTGCTATCTCTCAATTAGGGGAGGAAAGCTAACAGTAGAATTTTCAGGTTTCTTTGATAAATCTCCTAAGATAGCTCTTTTACTACCTTTATTAAATACCAACTTCAGATTATGACTGCTGCTTTAAAACCTTCAGTTCAGTTCTGTTCAGTTCAGTCGCTCAGTTGTGTCCAACTCTGCAACCCCATGAATCGCAGCACACCAGCCTTCCCTGTCCATCACCAACTCCTGGAGTTCACTCAAACTCATGTCCATCAAGTCGGTGATGCCATCCAGCCATCTCATCCTCTATCGTCCCCTTCTACTCCTGTCCCCAATCCCTCCCAGCATCAGGGTCTTTTCCAATGAGTCAACTCTTTGCATGAGGTGGCCAAAGTATTGGAGTTCCAGCTTCAGCATCAGTCCTTCCAAAGAATACTCAGGACTGATCTTTAGAATGGACTGGTTGGATCGCCTTGCAGTCCAAGGGACTCTCAAGAGTCTTCTCCAGCACCACAGTTCAAAAGCATCAATTCTTTGGTGCTCAGCTTTCTGTATAGTCCAACTCTCACATCCATACATGACTACTGGAAAAACCATAGCTTTGACCAGACGGACCTTTGTTGGCAAAGTGATATCTCTGCTTTTTAATATGCTATCTAGGTTGGTCATAACTTTCCTTCCAAGGAGTAAGCATCTTTTAATTTCATGGCTGCAATCACCATCTGCAGTGATTTTGGAGCCCAAAAAAATAAAGTCTGACACTGTTTCCACTGTTTCACCATTTTTAAAATCTTCAGCCTCCCTCAAAGACATAACCAAGTTTAAATGCTATAATCTGAACCCCATCAGACCCTCCATTCTAATTCTATAGTTATTCACCACTACCAAGGACTTCTCTATTATACAAATCTTTCCTACCCTACAGCACCAACTCATTAATTTTCATGATGCTTTCAACTTAACTCATACTTCGTTTCCATATCTGTGTTATGATTTAATATCTGTACTCATATTCAGCCTTAATAATTTTCTTCCTTATAACATTTCTGTATTACTAACTTCTAAGGTTGGATAGCAATTCGTGTACATGCTTTGTCCTCCTAAATAGATTATCTTCTTAAGTACAGGAACTTACTGTTTCCTTAGCGCCACCTACAGTGACTGTTATGATACTATGCATTTAACAGCAATATTTGACAAAGATTTATTGACTAATATATAAGAGGAAAATAATTTAACTTGTTTTAGAAGTGATTGTAATTACAACTTTGTTAGATATAGCGTTAGCAAAAACTATAGAAAAACGCTTCTTATCAAATAATTTTAAAGAAACTATTCAAGTAAAATTTTAACAATGCTCCTTAACTGAATGTACACTCATTTCCTCTAAAAGTCATAAGGCATCTCTTTAAAATCTCACTTCTAGAACAACCCATAAAACAGCCTGGATTTAATAATTCTTTGACGTTCAGGAATCCATCCTAACGGAAAAAAGGTAACTCTTCAATTTTAAGTTCACCCATTAGGTAAATTATTTCATCAGCTTGTTCAACTTTTAAACACATTAGCGTAAAAACAATCAAATGCTGGGGGAAGAAGTGGGTAGGACAAATTGAGAGAATAGCATTGGCACACATGCCCCACAATGGGTAAACTAGCTACCTGGGGGAAGCTGCTGTACAGCACAGGGAGCTCAGCTCGATGTTCTGTGATGACCCATAAGGGTGGGATGGGAGGGTGGAACAGAGGCTCAAAAGGAAGGAATATATGTATACATACAGCTGATTCATGTTATTGTACAGCAGAAACTGCCACATTGTAAAGCAATTACATTCCAATGAAAAATAAATAAAAATCTTAACTTAAAAGTTATCACAAAATTAGAACTGAAGATAAAACACAACCACTCGTGCTACTGAAACTAAACCACCAGTTTTATTTATTGCATAGGTTTCACATAGGATTGATGTAAAGTATTTTGTCTTTCTCCTCAAATTCAAGAAGTTAATGAAGCTCGATTTAATGATTATTGAACAAAAATATTTGGCTTGTGAATCTGGTTAGTACTCAATGCAAGATAATGAAGACACAACAAAACGGCCCCCCAAATGGAAAAAAATGAAGAAGCAAAAGAAATTCAGAACCTACACCAAAAACAAAACCAATGCAGAGTTCTGTTTCTCTATGCTAAGTCCTAGAAAAATCTTTATAGGGTTAAAACTAAAAACCAACCTAATTTTCTCCTAATGTCAGTCTGGAATAGCCACTATGAATTTGGCTAAACTATTCTTGGTTGGATTTTATAACAGATATTTGTTGGGGAGTAGGGAGGGGGTGTTAATGTATTCCATACAATATTTCTGACTGTGCAAAATAATATGTTAGTCTTAATGATTTAAAATTACATCTTCAAATTTGACTGAAATTATCTTTAATTCTAGTGCTCAAGTACCTAGTCATCATGATTCTATATACTACAGGATACATGACATATAATGTCAGTTAATACACAATGCCATAAAGAAAATAAAACAGACTGAGTAGATAGTGAATGACAAACGGTGCTGCTCTATAAAAGGTGGCAGAAAAAAAAAAAAAAAAGGCTCATTTGGTGTGATGGTTTTCAAACAGAAACTTAAGCCATACAAATATCTAGAGGGGGAACAATACAGGCAGAGAAAACAAAGCAAATCCCTTGGACAGGTATGTGCAGGGCAGGTTCAAGGAGCAGCAAGCTGGAGAACAACTGGGGCTGGAGGTAATGGGATTGTGAAATAAAGGCAGAGAAGTTTTCAGGGTTTGTGTCCCTCAGGCATCTGTAGACCTCTTGAGTATTTTAAGCTTTTAAGTGTGAAGGAAGCTATTTTAGGCTGGAGAGCAGGCCAGGAGTCTTTCAACAAACACTCAAATATTTTTTCCTGTTACTCAACAGGAAAAATAAAACAAAGACTATAGTCCTAAGTCTCATGTAGAAAGTTCAGTTCAGTTCAGTTCAGACGCTCGGTCCTGTCTGACTCTTTGCGACACCCTGAACCGCATCACGCCAGGCCTCCCTGTCCATCACCAACTCCCAGAGTTCACCCAAACCCATGTCCATTGAGTCGGTGATGCCATCCAAAGTACTGTTAAAAAAGCAAATGTCTCTTCCAGGAAGGAAGGAAGGAAAATTCCAGTGCCCATGGAGCCAGCATTAAATTTCCAAAGCCCCCTTCACAAACTACCTGCAAATATAAATACAATTTTAAAATAATAGAATAACTGTACAGAAACTGGAATATGACACATTTTATTTAAAATAGAGCTCTATATGCTTCACAGAAACAGGTGCAAGGAGTGCTTAAGTTATTGTCTTTGCCACTTACAAAACAATACATTTTTGGAAAATGCGTACATAAAAATATAACATTTAGGTAAATACCTATTTACATCTGGAGACAGCTAAAAGCTAATAATCGCATAAATTATTGTTATGCAATAATATTTTTAAAAGCTTTAAAATAAATACTTTGATGACTTGCTGTTGGTTAAGTTAAACATTTTGGTATGAAGACTATCACTGAGTTCTTACTAAACACTAAAATACTCTTATTTTTAAACAAAACAAGTATACATGTATTACTATAAAATGCATGTTTCCACAGACTAGAATTTAATGAAACTTTTGAATATCATTCATTTACTCTGGAATTTGGAATTCTCTTCAGCTTAAATGATTCAATTGCAACTACTAAAATCTCCATATGCATATTTTTCATGTAATTTATTGTCTAATTCTCATTTTAAAACCTATTTTATTTCTTCATATTTCATATATACATTCATTTGTGCCTGTCTGTTGAAAAGTAATATCTTTTTACATTCTTAAAAATTTCAGCTAGTTTATAATAAGTCTTTACAACAGTGATTCTTTTCACAGTAGTTCAAGAGTTCAAGGCATGTTTTGCAATGTCAAAATGCAATGGTTTTGACATTTGTAATAAGTTCTTAGGTATAAGAAAAGTCACACTACCAAAAGAAAAGTATAATTAGTATTAGTACTTTGAAAGTCAATCCAAAATTCCTTTTTTTTTTGAGATGTGAATCTAATTTTCTGTTTTTAGGACATCTTAAAACGTGAAACATAGATTAAGTTTGAATAATTTTCTCTAGTGTAGGATCAGAAGAGTATAAGAACTTAACACTAATCACTGTGGAAATGAACTAGAGTTTAATATTTTGTCTAAAATAATCTTACTTTATATAAAGAGAAAAAATTATTGGATTTTTAAAAATATTTAGCTACTTATATTTAGCCTATTGGAAGAAATGGAGATATAGGTAAGTCACACTCTAATCCTGCACTAGTTAGAATTTAGGCAAGTAATTGCCTTTTTAAAGGCAAAATGAGTGAATAGATTTGGGCGTTGAATAAAAACTCAGTGGAGATATAAAAATTAGGATCCCTGTGTCTTGCTGCCTATTTTCTGGGTTGAAAAATTAAGTCAAAAGGATAAACATGCAATCTCTTTTGCTCTCTTGGGAATGTAGCATGAAAATTTAAAGTATTTTTTCCAAGTTCTCTGTTTAATTTGCAGATGTCAGAAACCATTTTGAAATTTAGGTCTCATTTTCTGAGGATGTATAAGCAGGCCCATTTCTGAAGATACATAAGCTAATACGGTACATTTCCGTAAAATATAAAAATATTTCTGAGTTGAAGAGCCAATTGCAGGTTGGAGTTCAACCCCTGCTGCTGCTGCTGCTGCTGCTAAGTCGCTTCAGTCGTGTCCGACTCTGTGCGACCCCATAGACGGCAGCCCACGAGGCTCTCCCATCTCTGGGATTCTCCAGGCAAGAAACACTAGAGTGGGTTGCCATTTCCTTCTCCCTGCAGACACTCAGTGTGGGGCTAATTTACTTAATGCAGTCAGATTCTTAATGGCCAGGCTAATACTCAGGTTCCTCTACTCCCGCGTAAAAATCTATCAGTTAAAACAGTTAGATATGGAGAGAAAAACTTCTTCTAAAATAACATTGACCAATGATAAGAAAATATAATCATATTTGAAAATATTAAAATCTAGGATGAGATAGAGCTCATACTCTCCCAACTATTGTATTAATCTATGACTGAATTAAAAAGTATCTTGGAAGTTATATTAATAGAGGGATTTTTCAATGGGGATTACTAACTAATTTCAAAATGATATTATATCCCAAACCATATGGCATAATGGCTTAATTTTAAAAGATGGTCAAAGCAAAACAAAGCAATAGTATGAAGTATAGCAGAAAGTAATTAAGCAATCACATTATGGGACATATATTTCTCATTCTCTGTCCACACCACTATCTCTTAAGTGGAATTTATCATTAAGGCAAAAGTAGACATTTGTTGTATGTTAACTAAAAGCTAAAATTTAACTAGACTGCTAGTCTTTTTAAAATTTAAAAGAAAGTCTTCTCTGCCATTAACAAATACAATTCTTCACAAGGCCAAATGAAAAATTGCCAGAAAAGGCATGAGATGAAGGTCCTCATATGGGGATACGGGAAATTAAAGTCTTGTTAGGAGGTTTAGTGTGTAGCGATCTGGATGGGAGCTAGAATACTAAATGAACAGTGATTGGAATTGATGAAATCCAGCAAAGATATTATTTAACGCACTGAAAGAATGAGGATGAGCTAATGAGAAACTAAGAAAAGAAAGAAGTAAGACAATGTGCTACTAGACATGGTCCCACATTTTAACTATCAAATCATTTTTTATTCCCGCTCCAATGTATACAGAGAAAAAACAATCCCTATAGAAAGGAGACAAGAAGAGCCATGAAGCGTCTCCTATCACTACTTGCATGAAAAAATTCTATATTCTCACAATTCCTAAATTTTACTCAGCACTCCAATGGCTGCCTACCTAGGTTGACAACTATTTTACAGTTCTTCCTTAGCCTACTTTGGTTTTTCTCACTAATCTCATCATAAGTGAGCAAATTGTTTTAGCAGAAATCAAGAGAAGTGAGATTTGATCATTGCCACGTTCATTAGTTTACCTTTAAGGTAGGTGCAGATAGATGCTAATTATTTTTTAATTAGTAAATGTTGGATATGGCAGGGTACTGTGGTAGGTATCACCACTGGGTTCTCATATTAGTTCTGCTAAAAACTAGCAGTTGTTTAATCTCTGATCTTTGTTTTCTTCATCTACAAAATATGGGAATTGAATTATAAAATCTCTTATATCCTTTGCAATTCCCAAATACTGGGTTTCAATTTTGTCTGATACCTCTAAAATAATTTAGACCACCAAGGGATTCTCCCTTCATTAGAAGGCTAAATAGTAGCATGATTAAGTTACATAGTAACTAGTCTTCTCTTTTAATTAGAGAGTAAAAATAATTTGGGGAGACAGTGAGGGAGAATATTTTAAAAGGAGGCGAAAAATAATGAAATATAAAAGAAAAGCTAGAGGGAGAAAAAAAGTCAAATAACTAAAATTCTGCATTAAAACACTTTGAAAATTTTCTATACTACATAAATTCTATTTAACATTGCAATGAAATTTTTGTATTCCAAATGAAATTTTTTTCTGTCTAGAAGAAACTCTCAGGAACAAAGGGATTACTGTCTTTACTAAATAACACATCAAGTCCATGTGGTAGCTTGTGGAGGGAGTTAACACAAAATATTATCAAATATAGAAGTAGTAGGTTTCACAAAAGAAAAAATATTTATAAACTCTTTGAAAAACACAATGACATCATCTTAAGATACTAATTCTTATACATTTCCAAATAACTTAAAATGCTGTAGTTGTAAATTCATCTAAAAGAACAATTATTGAAAACATCAACTGACATTAACTTCACTCATTTGCTATTGTTACTTTCTTGATTTCCTTATGGGAAATAAAATATCCATACTTTAAATTTATTTAAATGAATTACATTTCCATATTTATTTTAAAATAACTAACCAGAAACTATTCCCTGCTAAGTATTTTTAAGTTGAACTTTGTATAATGGCAAACATGGGTTTCCTGCCTTCGGATGATTTGCTAGTAGTTTCCCTGGAGCTCTAGTGCCAGGCTAGTGTTAGTCGCTCGGTCATGTCCCACTCTGCGACCCCACGGACTGCAGCCTACCAGGCTCCTCTGTCCATGGGATTCTCCAGTACTTTTGCATAAATTCTAAGATAGCCCTGAGTTTTCTCTGCCCCAGTAAGTCAAATGGTGGCAAAATTCCAGGATAGTAGAAGTAGTTTTGTTTTGTTTTATTTAATAATTCTACTAAGGTAGAAGTATTACAAATAATAAATGTTTATGGAACATCTAACCTAGTGAATCTATTGTAGATTTTCATTTTAAAATAAAAGCTGATTTTGAAGTCTTCAGACACTAGAATCAGGTTACTATTTTCATATAATCATGGAAATTTAAAATGCAAAGTTAATTGAAAGTATAAAGATGAGAAGCAAGTGCTATACCTAAAATAGTGCACGACACAGTCATGTTTCACTTAACTTTCAAGTCAGAATATGAATTAAGAATTCTAGATGTGACATGCCAAATATTTTAGACAGAATAAAGCACACAACAGAATCTGTACCAATTACATCCTTAAATGCTTAGCTTATAAGGCAACAAGTTCATGCTGAAATATTGACAACAAATGATGTTTCCCTTAGTTTAAGGAAGTGATGCTGCATTTAAATTCCATCACTTTATACAGTACTGAAATTTCATAAATAGCATTTTCCCAAGCTCCACATTATACCCAAAGCCAAAATACTTGAAAGGAGAAAAGAACACTGACACTCTGAGTCTAAGAAGAATAATTTTTTGCTTACAACAAAATTCAAAAGAAATAAATATTACACAGTAAGACTCTATCAAAAAGAAACAATATAAAGTTTAACATCATAGGTTATATACAATAAATTTGTCTAATGCTCTAAGCTATATCCTATTTTGTAAGCATTTTCTATTTATAATCATTCTGAGAGTTAAGGTCCCTATCATTTTTGTTAACCTACCCCTTTTCTTTAAAAATATATTTTGGAAATTGAAATATAAGACTATTCAGTTAGGAGGTACAGTTAACCAACACAAAAATGAGGAAAATATCTCAAAATGTACAGATTGCCCTAGAGTGAAAGTTGAATCAATAAAATTATGGAATTATGGACACTTTCAAATAGATTATAAAACATAATGTCAAATAAAATGGAGATTTAAATCATTTCTTAAAATTAAGTAAGTATATTCACCCAACATACATGAATAAAAGAGAAAATATTATTCTTGTTTGAAAGTCATACAATCATAGTACATAAATAATTTCATTCTCATATATGCAGAAACAATCTATGAGAAATTAAAGTAACAAGCACAAGCAAGATTACCCCTTCACATAAGCTTTTTTTAGAATCTCTTCCCATATGTACTTTTAAAAATTGATTACATAATTTAGATTGTCTGGAATAACTAAAGATACTTTCTAAATGCACTGCAAATTGGGATTTGTTTTTGAAAACCATCATCACACAGAATTTGAGACACCCTAATCTGTATCATATTTATTTGCCAATTTACTTCCCCCAAACACCCACACCCCTGTTCCTATTCCCAAATTAGACTTCAAAATCCCTGAGAACAGAACCTATCCATCTTTTAATTTCCTTATTGGACCCAAAGTTGTGGCAAGGAAGATATTCTTTAATGAATGGACAACTGCATGAATGAGAGTGAAAGAATATGCAAGCTAGAGCTGTCCGATTCTTGCCTTTGATAGCTCATCCTAGTCAAATGAAGATGGGTTCAGTAACATATTTTCATAGTGGAATGAAGTGTAATCACTAGATTGTGCTCTATATAGAGCACATCCTTTAGAACACTGTTACCCAAGCCATGCTTTGTAGAAACTAAAACGTAGGCTAATAAAAGGTTTCCCCTGTTTTTTATAAAAAGAGTCCCATTGGTCAAATAATTTGGGAAATCCAGTTTAAAGAAATTCAAGTAACAATTTTTACTGCTAGACTTCACAAAGCACATAATATGCTAATATGCAGTATCACTTTCTAAGATGTATCAAAGAATACTTTTGGTCTTTGATCATCTCAGAAGAGCATTCTAAGGAACAGGGTTTAGGAAACAACGTTTTAGAAGAATAAAAACATTCTGAGCAATGTTTTAGAAGATTTAACATTGCCAAAGCAGAATTATAGATTTGAAAAAATATTTAATATCCCATGTATTATTCAGAATGTTTCACTTCTGTCTCTACAGGAAGTAGAAGCAAAATTATCATGAGCATTCTTCCACACTCATTGCTCATTTTGAAAGGACAAGAGAATATCCTTTACAGTTACTGATAATCCTTAGTTAGGTTTGGTTATTACACTTCATTTAAGAGTTTTCTTAATTTTTCCTCAAAATATCTCCTAGTAACCTCTTCCTCTCTTGTCCTCTTTCTAAATGTATATGTACAAAGGTAGTAGGGACCTCTGAAATGCCTTAAAAACATTAAAAAAATGCCTTAAAAAATCTCTGACAATGGATTTTTATGACGGATTAATCTCTGGAACTATTGAGAGAACATTAAAACTATTTAACAAATAGGTTGACTATGGAATTTCCATGAGGAAAACACCAGTGGATATTGTCCTGGGAGTTCATCCAGGTCCATTAGGATTCTGCAAAATAATTTGCCTTCTGTTTGACTAAACCACAAATATCATCATGAAAGATGTTGTTTCTCCACAGGGAGAAGAAATACTATAGGAATTAAAGGGAAAGTAGGAAGCTAGCTAAACCTACCACGTGGATCATCACAAGATCTGGACCTAACGCCGGCTTTGTCACTAGCTGTGTCACTTTGGGACATTTCTCAATGATTCAAAATGTCAGGTATCTCATGTGAAAATAAGAGAAAGTAACAATCTCAGTGACTTTCAAACTGTTTGTCTCAGGAGCTGCTGTGGTTGTGCATTACGAAGAGTAGGAGGACAGGGAAGGAGAAACCAAGTAAGTGATCTGATCTCACTTCCATCTTCCAATCAAGCAGGTCTACTTTTACATATTTTGTATCCTAAACTTCAGAGCACTGTTTAATTTTTTAAAGGTCCTATTCATTAAAAAAAAAATAAAAAAAACCATAGATTATATAATCTAAAGCTTTGTTTAGATATAATATGTTCCAGTTCACATTTTTAATGAAAAGTTTTCATCTCGGGAGAAAAAGTAAATGGGCTTTTATATTTTTTTCTATTCATTCATGTGCTCCTGATTCAAGTAAAATAAAATCTTAATAACTTTTCTTACTTTATATAGCTTATTTTACACTTTTGTAATATGTTCCTTAAATAAAAAGATGAGCTGATGTGTTGCTTTTCAAAATAAAATTAAAGACAACATGGGGAGTAGATGACATCAACTCCAGCCCACACTTGACTTTAGTTATTTTTTCATGGTGCCTTTGGGCACTTAAATACTGCACTGCATTATCTTTGAGGTAGAACAAAAACAAGGACAAAACAAAGGCAAAAAATTCACATAAAAAGGGAAAATGAGAAAGAAAGCTGTGTGATTATTTCTTTTTAACATGATTTTCATCATCAGGCTTTGCAGTCTTCTTTGACACAAAGTTGAGATATAGTCTTCTTAATCCGAAGAGCAGTTAGTCGTGCTGCCCCATTGGCATACCAACACTCACGCATTATTCTCCCCATGACTCGGAGTGCCTTAAGAGAAAAAAATATCAAAATCTTTAGCACAAAACACAGTACAAGAGAAGAAAAATCACAAACGCAGGAATTGATGCTAAGCTCTGATATAGAAATAATAAATTTAAATCAATAGGAGAAGGAGATTAGGGTCAAATCACCTCAAAAATCCTGTGCAGGGTGTCTCCCCTCAGACAGACACGAGGGTGTCTCCCTTCAAACACAGACTGGGTCGTCTCCACTCAGACAGAGATTAGAGTCTCCTCTGAGACAAGGATCACGTGGTAACCAGAAGAGAGGACCAGTCTCCTCTCAAACAAGGGTCAAGGCACCTCTCCTTAGAAAAATACTGGAGCATTTCCTCTCAGACAGAAACCGGGGTGATTTCTTTCAGAAAAAAAGACCAGGGCAACTCCCTTCAGAAAGACATCAGAGTGTCTCCCCTCAGAAAAGAACCAGGGCTTCCCTGCTGGTCTAGGGGTTAAGAATCTGCCTGCTAATTCAGGGGACATGGGTTCAATCTCTGGTCCGGGAAGATCCCAGACGCTGGAGGAACTAAGCCTGTGTACCACAACTACTGAGCCTGCACTCTAGAGCCCTCAAGCTGCAACCACTGAAGCCTGTGCACCTAGAGCTGGTGTTCTGCAAAAGAGAAGACGTCTCCACAATGAGAAGCCCACGTACTGCAACAGAGTGGCCCCTGCTCATGGCAACCGGAGAAAGCCAAAGCACAGCAATGAAGACCCAGTGCTGAAAATGATAAATAAATAAATCTGAAATAAAAAAGAAAAACAGAAACTAGAGCATTTCCCCAGAGACAGAGACCAGGGTCCTCCTCTCACAAAAAGATCAGAGTGTCTCCTCTTGACAGAGACCAGAGGGATTTCTCTTAGAAAAAGATCAGAGCTCTACCTTCAGACAGAGACCAAAGTATCTCCCCTCAGACAAGGACCATGGCTTCTCCTCTCAGGCCAAGACCAAGACAACTTTTCTCAGAAAAAGACCAGGGTGTCTCTCCTCAGAAAGGCACCAGAGCATTTTCCTATACAGACAGCAAGGTGTCCATTCTCAGGGATCAGGGAGTCTCCTCTCAGACAAGGACAAAGGCAGCTCTCCTCAGAGAGTAGGACATCCCCCCTCTGAAAGGAACTAAATCTGCTGCTGCTGCTAAGTTGCTTCAGTCGTGTCCAACTCTCTGAGACCCTATAGTCTGCAGCCCACCAGGCTCCCGTCCCTGGGATTCTCCAAGCAAGAATACTGGAGTGGGTTGCCATTTCCTTCTTCAGTGCATGAAAGTGAAAAGTGAAAGTGAAGTTGCTCAGTCGTGTCTGACTCTTCATGACTCCATGGACTGTAGCCTACTAGGCTTCTCTGTCCATGGAATTTCCCAGGCAAGAGTACTGTAGTGGGCTGCCATTGCCTTCTCCGTGACCTAAAGCTAATCCCTTATAATTATACAGTGGAAGTGACAAAGAGATTCAAGGGATTAGATATGATAGACAGAGTGCCTGAGGAACTATGAACAGAGGTTTGTGACATTGTACAGGAGGCAGGGATCAAGACCCCTCCCCAAGAAAAAGAAATGCAAAAAGGCAAAATGGTTGTCTGAGGAGGCCTTACAAATAGCTGTGAAAAGAAGAGAAGTAAAAGGCAAAGGATAAGAGGGAAGATATACCCATTTGAATGCAGAGTTCCAAAGAATAGCAAGGAGAGATAAGAAAGCCTTCCTCAGTGATCAATGCAAAGAAATAGAGGAAAACTACAGAATGGGAAAGACTAGAGATCTCTTCAAGTAAATTAGAGATACCAAGGGAACATTTCATGCAAAGGTGGGTACAATAAAGGACAGAAATTGTATGGACCTAACAGAAGCAGAAGACATTAAGAAGCAGTGACAAGAATACACAGAAGAACTATAAAAAAAAGATCTTCACAACCCAGATAACAATGGTGAGATCACTCACCTAGAGCCAGACATCCTGGAATGCGAAGTCAAGTGGGCCTTAGGAAGCATCACTAGGAACAAAGCTAGTGGAGGTGATGGAATTCCAGTTGAGCTATTTCAAATCCTAAAAGATGATGCTGTGAAAGTATTGCACAAAATATGCCAGCAAATTTGGAAAACTCAGCAGTGGCCACAGGACTGGAAATGGTCAGTTTTCATTTCAATCCCAAAGAAAGGCAATGCCAATGAATGCTCAAACAACCGCACAATTGCACTCATCTCACACACTAGCAAAGTAATGCTCAAAATACTCCAAGCCAGGCTTCAACAGTATGTTAACCATGAACTTTCAGATGTTCAAGCTGGATTTAGAAAAGGCAGAGGAACCAGAGATCAAATTGCCAACATCTGGTGGATCATCGAAAAAGCAAGACAGTTGCAGAAAATCATCTACTTCTGCTTAATTGACTATGCTAAAGCCTTTGACTATGCGGATGAGAACAAACTGTGGAAAATTCTTCAAGAGATGGGAATATAAACCACCTGACCTGCCTCCTGAGAAATCTGTATGCAGATCAGGTGGTCTGGTATTCAGAATCTGTATACAGAAATCTGTATGCAACACTTAGAATGGGACATGGAACAACAGACTGGTTCCAATAGGAAAAGGAGTACGTCAAGGCTGTATATTATCACCCTGCTTATTTAATTTATATGCAGAGTACATCATGAGAAACTCTGGGCTAGATGAAGCACAAGCTGAAATCAAGATTGCCGGGAGAAATATCAATAACCTCAGATATGCAGATGACACCACCCTTATGGCAGAAAGTGAAGAAGAACTAAAGAGTCTCTTGATGAAAGTGAAAGAGGAGAGTGAAAAATTTGGCTTAAAACTCAACATTCAGAAAACTAAGATCATGGCATCCAGTCCCATCACTTCATGACAAATAGATAGGGAAACAAAGGAAACAGTGACAGACTTTATTTTTCTGGGCTCCAAGGTCACTGCAGATGCTGACTGCAGCCATGAAATTAAAAGACAATTGCTCTCTGGAAGAAAAGTTATGACCAACCTAGACAGCATATTAAAAAGCAGAGACATTACTTCACCAACAAAGGTCCATCTAGTCAAAGCTATGGCTTTTCCAGTAGTCATGTATGTTTGTGAGAGTTGGACTATAAAGAAAGCTGAGCATCAAAGAATTGATGCTTTTGAACTGTGGTGTTGGAGAAGACTTTTGAAAGTCCCTTGGACTGCAAGCAGATCAAACCAGTCCATCGTAAAGCAAATCAGTCCTGAATATTCATTGGAAGGACTGATGCTGAAGCTGAAACTCCACTACTTTGGCCACCTGATGTGAAGAACCGACTCATTGGAAAAGACCCTGGTGCTGGGAAAGATTGAAAGCGGGAGGAGAAGGGAACAACAGAGGATGAGATGGTTGGAAGGCATCACCGACTCAATGCACATGAGTTTGAGTAAACTCAGGGAGTTGGTGATGGACAGGGAGACCTGACGTGCTGCAGTCCATGGGGTCGCCTAGAGTTGGACAGACTGAGCAACTGAACTGAACAGTGAAATTAAGATATTTTTTAAAATTCTATAAAAACACAGATATTAACGCTATAGAGGATATACATTTTCCTTTAATTGAAAATTAATTTAATTATGGGAATATGACAGAATGACTATTCTACAAAATATTCTAAGAAAGGACATTAAAGACAAAAATGGATATGGGATGGGCTGGAAATTCTCTGTGTTGATCTTGATGATAAGTATACACATATACTTTTTTTTTTAAGTCATCAAGCTGGACACTAAAATTTATGCATTTTATTATATGTAAATTATAACACAATAACATAATGATAAAAATCAGTATAAGTGAACTGGTAAATAAATAAGATAAATACTCAGAAGGGAAAACAATGAGAAGGCATGAATCCAGAGTGGTGAAAGAAATCACTATAGCAAGGAGCTGCTCTGAGGGCATCTTTGGATCTTACAGTCTAGAACTTCAGAATTGACGGACTACATGTGAAAGACAGGAAACATAGTCCACAGCACACAAAAAGTGTCAGATAAAAATGTTTACAAAGTCTAGACTGTAAGGATGAATTGGTTGTAGAAGGAACTTTGCAAAGAAAATTGTCTAAATCTTGACACTTGGTAAAGAAAAAAAACCAAAGCTTAGCCTTATGATGTTGCAGTAAACCTGAATTCATAATGAAAATTCACAAGCAGATGAGGAAACAAACCATCTTTAACAAGAGGCAGTTAAAACAAAAAATAGGAAAATCAAACCTATCAAAACACTAGATGTTAGAGTTAAATGATATGAAAAATAAAATAAGTAAAAGCAACGAGAAAAGTCTAAACATTAGTATAAAAAAGTGTATTTACAAAAGAAAAAGTACTTTTCATGTCAGTAAAATTTGACATGAAAAATATAACCATTATAATAAAAACCTAAATGGATGAGTTAAAGGACAGATTGTGCTGTGCTGTGCTAAGTCGCTTCATTTGTATCTGACTCTTCGTGACTGTATGGACTATAGCCCACCAGGCTCCTCTATCCATAGGATTCTCCAGGTAAGAATATTGGAGTGGGTTGCCATGCCTTCCTCCAGGGGATCTTCCCAACCCAGGGATGGTAGAATTCACGTCTCTTGCAGCTCCCTCTTTGGCAGATGGGTTCTTTACTACTAGTGCCACCTGGGTAGCCCAAATGGCAGATTAGACACACGTAAATATAGAATTGGTGAACTGTAAGATGAATATGAGAGATTATTCATAAATGCAGTAATATGAATAATAGGAAAGAATAAGAGACAAGCAAAGTAAAATGAAAGGTCTAACATGCATACAGTGAGTTCTCTAAAAATGGGCAATTAAAAAAATGAAAAGATGAACTATTTGAAGAGATAATGGCTCCGAATTTTCCACAACTGAAGACAGTCACAAATCTTAAGAATCGGAAAGTCCAAAACGTCCAGGCAAAATTAATCAAGAGATATCCAAACCAAATACATCATAGAGAAACTCAGAATGCAAAAGACATAAAGAAGTTCTTAAAGAGGTCTGGAAGAAAAGATAAATTAGCTAAAAATAAAATTAGCTGACTTCTCAACAACAATAATGGAAGTTAGAAGCCAGTGGAATAACATCTTTAAAGTACTTAGAGAAAATAACTGCAAACCTAAATTCTAATGCCCAGATAAACTATTTGTTCAGAACTGAGGACAAAATAAAGATATTTTCAGACACCCAAACACTGAAAGAACTTACAACTTTTAGATCCTCACTAAAAAGCAATTCAAATAAAATACATTTAGAAGATGCACATGAAAAAATCTGAAAATTACCTTAAAATGAAGCTCTGAGAGCCAAGAAGGAATGTTGAACAAAGAAAATGATAAACATGTTCACAATTCCAGAAAAAAAACGATGATGGTATAAATATCTCATAAATATCTAATATGTGGGATTAATACAAAACAAAAGAGAACTAAAATATTGGGCAAAAATGAACAAATTCATTACATAAAATGTAGAAAATTCATTGTATAAAAATGACATTGTTAGGCCTATTCTAGGAATGCATGATTGGTTTAACAGTGGAAAATCCATAAATGCAATCTGTCATAATAAGACACTAAAGCAGAAATGACATATCACCTCAGAGATAGGAAGAAAGCTTTTATCAAACAAAAGTCAGTTTTTATGAGCAAAACCCACAGCAAATATGACATTCAAAGGTGAGACATGTAGGAGCAAACCTATCATCCTTACCAGGCAACATTATACTGGAAGTCCTAGAAATTGCAATAACAAAGCTATGAGGATTGTTTCTAGAACTCTCATTATTTGAGAGTCCCTTGGACTGCAAGGAGATCCAACCAGTCCATTCTAAAGGAGATCAGTCCTGGGTGTCCTTTGGAAGGAATGATGCTAAAGCTGAAACTCCAGTACTTTGGCCACCTCACACGAAGAGTTGACTCATTGGATAAGACTCTGATGCTGGGAGGGATTGGGGGCAGGAGGAGAAGGGGACGACAGAGGGTGAGATGGCTGGATGGCATCACTGACTCAATGGATGTGAGTCTGAGTGAACTCCGGGAGTTGGTGATGGATAGGGAGGCCTGGCGTGCTGCAATTCATGCGGTCGCAAAGAGTCGGACACGACTGAGCGACTGAACTGATCTGAACTGAATGATCATCTATGTGGACACTCCAAAAGAATCTACAGTTTTATACCCAATTTCTACAGACATATACACACAGAGCAGTGTTGTTCTAAAAGAAGCTAAAAATCACACATATGGCAATCAACAGCAGAATGAAAAAAAGAAATTGTGCTACATCCATACAATAGAGTACTATACAGATATGAAAATAAACCAATAATAGCTGTACTATATAAGGTAAAGTTAAAAAAAAAAAAAACTAAGAAGAATATCCATAGTGTCAATAATATACTTCACAAATAAACAAAAGTTAGCCATAAATATATAGCTAAATTCTAAAGAAAAGAAAAGTAATAATAAAATTATTAGTTACAATAGCAGCCTCTCAGAAGGGTGAAGAATGTTCAAAGGTATTAGAAGTGTTCTATTTTTCAAATGTGGAATTCTAATATTATCCTTTAAATTTATATATATGTTAATATTCTTTCATTCATGCATGAAATGGTTAATGTTAGAAACAATTTTAATTTAATTTCAATTTTTTTATAAATGCCTCAAATTCTGCTTCTAAAATAAGTATATTTTACCTATATAGAATACTTTACCTGTATTCTAAACAAAATTGAAATATCAGGACATAAATCTTGCCTTAAATAGAAAATAAGTTGAGCGAAACATGAAGGAGAGGAAAAATGAGGGGAAAAATAACTATTTAAGACATGACATATGACAAAGCCAAAACTAAAATATGTCACCTAAAAAAAGACCTCAAGCATTACACTTAAACATGACAGAAGATAAACAGTTGTAATTGGGATGGGGAGATTAAAGCATTAAAATAGTTTTGGAATTTGTTAGATGATTTATAGTTTTTCCCCTACCTTCCCTTCTACTTCCTGTGGGAGTTAGAAAAGTCTTTCTCTTCACATAGGCAAAACAAGCATTACAATATATCTGCTCTATGATGGTTACTACATGTGTGGTTCAGGATAAGGAGATAAACAACAATGATCCCTGCTATGGGGAAGTTTTCTGATGAAAGAAAACCATAAGTTAGGGATTAAGAATAATTTGTTGAATATAAGGATGACTAAAATTGTAATAATTGTGTAGCACAAACATTGACTACCCTCTGAATATGCCTGTGTTTCTGACATCCCCAGCCCCCTTCAATTAGATGGGACTGTGTATCTGGTTCTGGTCTATGAACCATGAGTGGAAGCGCTGTGTGTCACTTGAGGCAAAGCACTAGAGAGCTGGTGTCTGACCCTCTAGCTTCTCCCTTCCCCTGACCTATATCTCTGGAACTGTGTGTTGAAATAGCAGCACCCCAAGTCAAAGTCACCTGGATTACCGAGTCACCAAATATAGCACAGATGCTGATGAAAGTTGCCTAACCTGTAAGGGATTTGGCATAGCAAGAAATAAAGTCTTATGTAAAGTCACTGGGATGGCAAAGTAGTTCCTGTCACATAATTTAGCATTATGACACCAGCAGCTATAGGGAATAAAATCTTTCCGAAGCCTATACAAAGACATATACCCACATACGTGAAATGAATTGGAGGCCTAGATTAAGAGAAAGGAACTACATGGTGTCTGAAAATCCTCTCTGATACTTGCCTCAAAATTATAATGGGGAAATATATATATAAGAACATAGCCTTACTTCACAGCTTTGCCACTGGTTTGGAATACTTGGTCGGAACTTCTGGTCACAAACAACCTTCCTCATTTCTTCTACCGAGGGATCTGAAGGCACCATGTCATAATAAGGCAACTGGTACTCCTCAACAATTCCTATAAAAAATTTACATAATAAATTTCCTGGTGTGACTAATAAACAAAGATGTTTATTTGAAAATAATACCAGTTAAGTTTTCTAGGAACAAGTGGCATGCTGGAAAACTGGAAAATCAAGCTTATTCAAATTATATATCACTGTAATAACCAAACCTACAAGATGAAAGCTCTCAGTTGAGTAGTTATATGTTTATAAAATTTTTATTATAAAAATATATATAATTTTGGTAATTATTTATATGATATAAAACAAAATAGGATGGTATGGGGAGGGAGGTGGGAGGGGAGTCAGGATGGGGAACACGTGTATACCCGTAGCGGATGCATGTTGATGTATGGCAAAACCAATACAATATTGTAAAGTAAAAATAAATAAATTAATTAAAAAAAGAGAAATATTATTCTAGAAAAAAAAATTGTATAAAATATACTGTTTTACATTATATATTACACTTAATTTTATATTAAAACATTATTATATTTCTAGAACATTTAATAACTATAAAATATAATTTTATACTATAAAATTACATAAATTTGGATTTCCATAAAATGCCATCATGCAATTCAAAAGTAATACCTAATTGCAAAATTTACAGCAGATCCTCATTGATCTGTGAATGATGTATATTTCTCCATGAATAAAGTATGTTTATCCTTTTCAAAACAAAATGGCTTTCTTCTTTTTGAAAATTGTTAGGTAACCTTTCAAAAGCTGAGTTTTTTAACATTTGGATTTTAGAAGTACTACATCTGAGAAGGTTCCAGAGAAATAGCCAAAAGTATTTGAAGATGATCTTAATTATCAAAATGATACTTGAATTTAAGAATTTCCTTACAAAATCAGTCTAATTAACTATGTTTTTTTTTTAATTTAAGTATATAAAAAGTGCCATAATTTTGAAAGTGAAATTCAAATCATGTTACTAAATTAGTATTTCAACTATGGAAGAAAATTTAAAGATAAAAATCTAAAAGCAAATCTAGGCAAACATCAGTATGAAATTTGAAAAAATAATAACAAATGTGTTTTGAATCTTGCTATTTACTGAGTATCTATCTAAGTCCTTTACATGTTTTAACTAATTATTCCTCAAAACCAGTGACTAAAGAAAATATCAGATTATCCCATGTTTACTGAATCCGGAAACTGAGGCACAAAGTGTGGTGAATTTGCTCGAGGTCACGTCACTACTGAGTGGCAGGTCTGGAACTCAGTCCCGGGTTTGGGGATTCCAGTGTCCATGTTTTGCTTCTGCACCACCCTATTGTTTCTATAAATCGTCTCATCTTCCTGAATATTTTACTATCTAACCTAGGAATAAAAGGGGAAAAGCATGTTTCCTCATTCAAATATAATTTTAACCTTGTAAGGTTTTCACTTTTAAAAAAAATAAGATTGATGTAAGGCAAAACGACATCAAAACAAAATGCAATAACTGACAGTGGTTTCATCTTGACAGTTCCTGTTTACGGAGTAGGCTCTGTACTAAAAGCTTTACATGAGTTAACTGAATTAGTCCATTGAATCCTTAAAACCCAAGAGGTCAGTTTTAGTAATCTTCATTCTACAGACGAGGAAAGTGAGCCCACATACCTCACCTATAGTCAGATATTCAGGAAGTTGCTAAACCAAAGCTTAGGCCTAACTCTGTCTCACTTGAAATTGAAAACTCTAAATCATTTTCTACCAGGATTTAACTTTTCTCCACTGATGCAACAATTTCATCAGCCTGTGTTTACAGGGTTTCATCCTCCCAAATTCTTCCTCTCATTAATCTCTAAACTGCTGGGAGCAAAATCAGGAAGTTAGTCTTTGCTCACCTCTGCCCTCCACTTTGGTGCTGCTGCTGCTGCTAAGTCGCTTCAGTCGTGTCCAACTCTGTGCGACCCCATAGACGGCAGCCCACCATGCTCCCCCGTCCCTGGGATTCTCCAGGCAAGAATACTGGAGTGGGTTGCCATTTCCTTCTCCAATGCATGAAAGGGAAAAGTGAAAGTGAAGTCGCTCAGTCGTGTCCGACTCTTAGCGACCCCATGGACTGCAGCCTACCAGGCTCCTCCATCCATGGGATTTTCCAGGCAACAGTACTGGAGTGGGGCGCCATTGCCTTCTCCGGCCCTCCACTTTAATTCTCACATATTCATCATCACCAGAAAGAAAAGAACAAGAAAAGCCTGAGAACCAAAACACTTTAATTTAAATCCTGTAGCCTTGGCAAGCCATTTAGCTTCTTTGGGTTTCATTTCTGATATAAAATAGGGAAACAGCTTAAACAGAAAACATTTCAAGGGCTTTGCAAAATATTATTATGGAAACCAGAATTATCAGGAGAACTAAGCAGTAATTACAACTTAAAATCTCCATTCTGTTCAAGATGCTCCATTTTTACCACTGGAAAGATATCACAAAAGATAACCTTTTAAATGTTTAGAAATAATTTGATACAGTGCATTGAATTCAAGCACCAAGGAAAGGCAAACACAAAGAGTATTTCCAAAATCTTACCTCCAACTGAACACCTCCGGGCTATTTCCCAGTAAACCAGACCAACAGAATAGATGTCAGCTCGTTTGAAGGACTCGAAGATATTCACATTTATTGTATCATCAAGCATTTCAGGGGCCATATACCTTCAAAAACATGCATATTTCAGATTCCGTCTATGATTTTATAGCAGTCTGGTAAAACACAATCTTAATTAATCCTGATATATAAGTTAAGGCAGTTTACATCAAATTTACAGGTTGTCCTGAGCCACTATAATAGAATAAAATTAAATAATACAGTTATCAAAAGATAATTTTAAAAACTTTAAAAATAGAACTAGAGGTCATCCTAGTGTTAAAACATGTGGGTCAGGAGCCAAATACTTGGAAAGCACTCAACAGAAAAGATGGAACTCAAGTTCCACCAGCAAGCCAAGAAAGCTCTTTGAGGTCAAGGAGTATATTTTATTCATCATGGTGGGCCTGGTACACAGTGCTCAGAATTATTCCACAAATACCTACTCTGAATAAACAATTTTATTATATTGGCTTGGCTGATGAACTTTTTGGCCAACTGAATACACTGGCTTTGAAACATATATTCATATTACATATTGGCACCAAGATAATTTAGGCTGTTTGAGTAGAATTAAATCGAATTCCACAATCCATGGGACCTGCCTGAGCCAAGCTGTCCTAGGGAGATTTCAAGGATTTCTCAGAATAGTGACATGAGGATGCAACACTCTTCCCAGTCTTTTAAGTTTTAGACTCTCTGAAGGAATCCAGTATCCAAGGGCTTCCCTGAAGTACAGGTTGAAGCTTGCTTTTTAAGGGGAAAAGAGAAGAGATCCCTTAGGGCTTGCCCAGTCTGAATAAACCATCCTGAAGTGTTTCTGGGACCATTAAAGTCTCCCAGGAAACCAAGTGAAGGACTCAGCCTGGAATCTCAAATATGGCTTAGACACTAACTATACCAGCTTAGAAATCCTCTACTATCAAGGGCCTTTAACAACTCCAGGAAAGTGTTTTGGTTGTTACTGATTTCAAGGTCAATAAACCTGGAATTATGCCAAATAGCACAGATCCTGAAATTCAAGTGAAAGGAAATGGAAGTATGCTGGCCATGTGGCTACAGTCTGGCTATAATAGGAAAACACCAGAAATCCCATTACTAATGGGCCTGTCTTGACATATGTGTGGTATGCTCTATTTGTATCATGTTTGTTCTTAACTTTCAGAGATTCTGTTCCTTGGAAGTGGGAACTGTGTCCAAACTCATAGTATCTTAATACACATCAACTTGGGAGACTTCAGGATAAGTACAACCATAGCATAAGTATAACCATATATAATATTTTTAAGTATTGAGAGGATATAATAGCACATATATGTATTCATTGTAAGAGTCCCTTACTTGTCTGTATATTGATTCTATATCTATTGTTTAGAGTCTGAATATACACAAATAGCCTTGAATTTCAGATCATTTATGAAATATAGAGGCTTTGGAGGAGCTATACATTGTTGATGTGGCTGTTTTTTTTCCTCCTCTCTGTAAGAAAATGTATTCTCAGATGTGGCACATTAAAAGTAATATATCACCATCAATTCCATCATCCCTCTATACTGATTCCCCACCCAAATAGCTACTTTCTGTATGATTAAATGCCAACTCTCCTTGCTTTATAGCCATTGTGCCACTGATTTCTCAGTGAACCAGAGAAGAATTCTTGCTTTCTTAGGCCTAATGATGTTGCATATGCTGCCCTCCTCTCTAAACACATATCCCAGGCATTCATGTTTATGGGGCAGTCATAAGTCTTTGGAGTAGGAAATGGCAACCTATTCCAGTATTCTTACCTGGGAAATGCCATGGACAAAGGAGCCTGGTGGGCTACAGTGCATGAGGTAGCAAAGAATCGAACACGACTTAGCAACTAAACAACAACATGCTACCAAAGTATGTTATCTTACCTTTTGGTTCCTACTTTAGGGTTCTGAGGTATGTCAATAGTGTTCAGTATTGAATCATGCTTCACAGCCAACCCTAAGTCTGCTATGGCACAAGTTTCACATTTTTTCACTAAGATATTCTTTGATTTTATATCTCGATGAGCAATAGCAGGTTTACCTATGAAGCATAAGATAAATATATTCACTTTTTCCATTACCGAAGACTGAATCTGTCCAAAAGGATTCATTTTGAAAGACTTGGCTCAGATGTTACCTTCTAAGAACAGTGTTCCCTGACCCCTAATCAACATCCCAACTCACCCTCAGCAGACTACCCCCATTTTGCCTTCTTCACAGCTTTTATCGATGAGTTATCTTATTTATTTGTAGGCATTATTTGTCATTCCCAAGTAGACGGTAGGCTACATAAGACAGTGGTTATGTCTTACTCATTGCCATCCCTCCTTGCTTAGAATACTAGGTGACATTTAGTAACCACTAATAAATATTTGTTGAATAAGTAGGGAAAGTATTAGCATTATTACATCCACATAAGAACATAGCAAAAATTCTCCTAAAAAACAAGTTTCGAACTTTTATTATCCTAGAACAGAAGTCCTCAAATTTGGCCCAAAGATCCCTGGCGGTCCTTGAAGCTCTTTTTCAATGACATATCTGTGTGATGTCACCTTTTCTTTACACACTTTAACCAATAACAACATACTGGGGCAGACTAAATGAAGAACAGGTATGAAAATCCAGACATTAAGGAGATTTGCAAATGTGTAAAACAAAACCATTATTTTAGCTATATTGGGTTTTATATTATAAAAATTATGTTTTAAAACTGTTATTTTAATATTTAATTATTAATTATTGTACTTTAAGTAAATTAATAAATATTTTTAAATCTCTCAATTTTAGTTTCTAATATAGTAAATATTAACAGAGATAACCCACATCCACAAACTTTTGCATCCTCAATAATTTTTAAGCATTTAAAGGGATCAAGAATCCAAATCTGAGAAGCACTACAGTGACAAGAACAACTTTCTAGAGCCAATTCTCTATTAACTCAATAAATAGACGAGACAGTGTGTATTATTTGGCTTTCAAGTACATGGTATAGGAGTATGTTTAAGATCACCTTACCCTTTCCAATTTTTTAAAAACAGTTCAATTATTTGTAACCTCTGAGAATGGAGCATTTGCTACCAAAGCAAGATCTCTCAGATACATATGCTAAATGGTGACAATAGAGACGCTTGGAATAAAAATATTATTATGGCTAGTATACAAAATGATGAGTATGTAGGTAAGAGTTGGCTATATCATGCCAAAACCTTCAGCTTTATAAAGTACTTTTAGTGTTTCTTTACATTTGATAACTTTTTGTAATAAACTAAAACCTAAGTGAACACTAAAATACAACTTAGTGCTTCTAACTTCATATTCAAGGAGAAAAAACAATTAGAAAATACATACCTTGTGTACCAACAATCTCCATATGAAGGTGGGCCAGACCGCTAGCTATTGATAGCGCCAGCTTGATCATTCCAGCCACGGTCACTATGTTTCTATTCAAATAGTCATATAAGGAGCCCTGTTCATGATATTCAGAGACAAGCCAAAGCTGAGTCCAGGTTCCATTGTCTAACAGAAAAATTATTTTGTTGCTGTAAGTTTATGTTAAGAAAGAAGCCAAAAGCTTTTAACCAATGTCAGCATTTAAAGTACATTTGTATTGTTAACAAAGCAAAGTTAATTCCTTCAGTGATAATACAGTCCGAGTCAGTAGAATGACAATTTTCAATGAATCCCTATTGATAGAGTAGAACCTATTACATGTACCCACCATCACCATAGGAGGGTGAGGCAGTGATTCGCACAACTGAACAATCCTTTCTTATTCCCTCTATATCAATACCTGCTGGTAATAGCAACCACGTTATAGGAGAAACTACTGAGAGATGCACTTAGGCTCAGCATTGTGTTATAAATTATTCTTGAGCTTTTAAGAAAGATTGTACCAATAGGAAACAGAAATACAGCAAATTTACACAAAGTATTATTACTATCATAAAAGCTCTACTATTCCAAGCATGTTCATCTTATTCACCTTTCAAAATACGAAGTTTACAATTTCCTTCAAAGCTTATATTAAGTACCAATCACAATTACTAGACCTTTTCAAATAATTTACCTTATTTAACCAAAAGCTAATCCAGTTTATAAAAGCTTTTTAGCAGAACACAAATTAGCCTAAAAAATTATGTAGGTGTTCAGAGTCCCTAGACTTCACTTTAGCTTTCAGAATAAAATGCCTGCAATAGCCCTGGGAAGTCCTGATCAGTTTTTATCCTCAGTGAAAAGAAACTATAATTAATGAACATTTGGTAAGGAATTTTTCCACCTAGTGCTTTACATACAAGAGCTCCTGGTTATCCAAATATTTAATTTCCAAATCCAGGTAGTGATAAAATTTCTGAGGAATTCAAAGATCAATATAACATGATAAACTTTACTAATAAAAAAACAGACTACATATATTAATAAAACTAATCCTTACTCACACCTCTCTCCCTGCTTAACACCAGTGGTTATCTTTGCCCTCTCCTATCAATGTCTTTGT
Source organism: Bos grunniens (assembly GCF_055505025.1). Lineage (NCBI taxonomy): Eukaryota > Metazoa > Chordata > Mammalia > Artiodactyla > Bovidae > Bos > Bos grunniens. The sequence goes on from NC_141166.1 coordinate 98,055,738, forward strand.
CAGACAGTTGACTAAAAAGTGAAACTGTAAATGTTGCAAAAGACATAGAAATGCATGAAGATGAAAGTGATGTTAGAGACCATTTGGAATCAAAGCCACAGACAAGGAGGCCATCAACAAAGGTAAACCAGTTAAACTGAATAAAAAACAATCAGGGGTTATCTTTCTTGTGCACATTATTTTATAATCCAATAAATGTAATGATTAAATTAGGTTCATCAGGATAGACCAAATAACTACAGTCACTTTCATAACATTGCAAATTAAGCTAATTAGATAGTTTAGCTCAGTGTTACACAGAAAAAGTATAAGTTCTTAACAACTTAATCAGAAATGTTTCATTTTCAATAGTATAGTTAAGAATTTGGAAAGACTCTTTTTTTTAAGATTCTCCCTGGCTTTTCTTGGTTTTACTCACCTTCTCCCTGGCAAATCAGAAAAGACAAGGCATCAGCAAATGTAACTATGGGCAAATCATATAACAACAATAAGCTTATCTTTGACTATCTAATTAATCATAAATACTTTCACGATCAAGCTTATATTAAATAGAAGTAACCATAGACTTTAAATTTCATAGGTAATGGTAGGCTTCTAATAGCCACAGATAATTTGGTTTTTTAGACAGAGGTTACAATCAATACCTTTCCAAGGTTCTTAATGAGTATTACTGATTCAAATAATAAAATAATTGACTGGATTAAGTTTTGCTCACTTTTGTTCTCTGTTTGTCTTTAAGGAAACTATTTCACAGCCGAATAAATAAAAGCTATGCAAAAAGAAGAAAGCCAGCATAGGTAATACACAGGCTTTATATTCAGTCCCTGATTACTGGGCATGTGACTACTGAATTCTATACCAAAAAGGTGATGATCTGTCTTGTTCCACAAATCTCAGAAAGTTGTATTATTTGGGGTTGTTAATGTTAAACCTCAAGATATAAACCATACCTAAAGTACATTAATTTCACTAAAATTACCTTGCTTGCTACCATTCTAATAAAGTTCATAGTAAACCTGAGTCCTGGAGTTGAATTGTGATGTACAGAGGAAAGTATAGTCCTAACAAAGATGAATATTCAGCCATCGTTCATTGGTATTTTTGTATCAATTATCAAAATATTGAAACATTTCTGTCCTGTTTAATTAACAGCTGCTATTCAAAACCTCCAATGGTATTCCTTTGCCCTAGACACCCAAAGCAACTCTGGAACCCTCCAGATGCCTCCAGATCTTTTTATGACTCAGCAACTAAAGGGATAAAACCTAGCATGGCAGGGTTCTCCCAGAACTCTGTTACAGTTGAATTTTCTGTTCTGATTGGTTAGTTCCTGTGCCATACCAGTCATCAGATACTTTAAATATCAAACTGGCTATCGTGTCGTCATGGCTATATATCACTCATCTGCCCTCCTTTCTTGTACATTTATTGCACGTTTACCTGTGGAGAAGAGGAAAGCATCTTCTTTTCTCAAAAATGAAATCAGACTTTCATGGAGATTTTATTAAAACAAAGAGATTATTTATTCTCCTCTGATAATAAACAAAACATTTTATTTGCTGAACTCAATTAGGTTGAAAATACCTTTGTTATCAGCAGCAATGAAACCAAGGATGTTTTCATGTCTCAGCATAACCGTCTGATAAATTTCTGCCTCTCGAAACCACGATCTTTCATCTCTGGAGGAGAATATTTTCACAGCCACATCTTCCCCACACCATCTTCCATGCCAGACCTCACCAAATCTACCTTTTCCTACTATTTCCTGAAGTACAATCGTCCTTGCAATTGTTCTTTGAACCAACAGAGGCAGACCTAACCAAAGAAAACATGAAATTGATTATTAAAAACAAGTAACTGCCAGAAAATAATTGTCATGATGACCATTATTTTCACATCAAAGGCAAACATTTAAGCGCTTTAATAATTTTACTGATTTTGAAGAAATAAGCACCATTATACCAAACTTAAATGTCAAAGTGTGCTCAAAAAATACTATAGGTTCTTGCTATGAATTTCTCTATTCATATTCACAAACAAAAATTTCCTGAACATAGCTTGCCATGGCAGATATCTAACTTTCCAAAATTGTTGGAAATTTCTTTGATTTGCACATTAAAATCAGTTTACTAAATATATAAAAGTTAAGAACTATATGCTGTTATCCTCTTAAATAAAATACATGGTTCCTAGTACAACTGAGAGTGCAGAAGAATTCTTTATAAATTATTTTTAAAAAAAAAACAAATTAAAGTTTGAAAATGAAGAATCAGATTCAATAATGAAGTGAAGCAATCATGTTACATTGAAAGCAAGGTACAGTCACAGAAAATATCAAATGTGGAATAAAAGAAAGTCAAAGAAAATATATTCTGAGTGTATTAAAATGTTTAGATTCTTTTGAACCAATAGCTTTATACCTCTAGAATTCTAAAGATGTAACATAAAATGCAGAAGAATTTGTCAAAATATTTAATATATTATTACTTAGAGCAAAATAAGAGAAAATGTCTGATAATAGAAAAAGTTTTAAATACGGTGCAGAGATTAAGACCACAGATAAGAAAGATGGATTCCAATTTTAGCTGAACCAATGGTTATCATGAACAAGTTATTGAACTTCTCTAAGCTTTGAACTGTGGTGTTGGAGAAGACTCTTGAGAGTCCCTTGGACTGCAAGGAGATCCAACCAGTCCATTCTAAAGGAGATCAGTCCTGGGTATTCATTGGAAGGATTGATGCTGAAGCTCAAACTCCAATACTTTGGCCACCTCATGTGAAGAGTTGACTCATTGGAAAAGACTCTGATGCTGGGAGGGATTGGGGGCAGGAGGAGAAGGAGACAACAGAGGATGAGATGGCTGGATGGCATCACCAACTCGATGGACATGAGTCTGAGTGAACTCCAGGAGTTGGTGATGGACAGGGAGGCCTGAAGTGCTGTGATTCATGGGGTCGCAAAGATTCGGACACAACTGAGCAACTGAACTGAACTGAAGCTTCAGCTTCCTTGCCTGCAAAACTGCAATAATATTACCTCTCTCAAAGGAACACTGTGAGAATTCATCAGCACGTTAAGCACCCAGCATGGTACCTGGCATATTACATGCTCCATAATGGTTTGCCCTTAACATTAAGTCTAAGGAGGGGTTGTTGTTGTTTAGTCACTAAGTCACACTCAACTCTTTTGTGACCCCACGGACTATAGCTCACCAGGCTTCTCTGTCCATGGGATTTCTCAGGCAAGAATACTGGAGTGGGTTGCCGTTTCCTTCTCCAGGGGATCTTCCTGACTCAGGGATCAAACCTGCATCTCCTTCATTAGCAGGCAGATTCTTTACCACTGAGCTACCAGTGAAGTCCAAGGAAGGATTACTTAGAGCCAAAAATAACGATGTTGTTTATAGAGGTATTTCTTAATGACATAGGAAAATACTTTTGCTATAATAAAAACAATACTTTGTTAAATGAAAAAATACTTTTGCTAACAAAAAGCAGCAAATTCTATCCATCTAAATAAGTGTATCTAGCTATTCAAAATATGTCTAGGAAAAAGACTAAAAACAATATATGCTAGATGCTATGATGGGTATTTCTATTTAGTGGGAATTGGGTGAAGTAAATTGTGAGATTCTTCTTTCTAATGTTGTACGTTTTCTTGATTTCCCCAACATTCCACAAATATTTATTACTTTTATAATTAGAGAGAAAATAACTGAAGAGGTCACAGTATAATTTATTCAGAAGAGTGATGTTTAGTGATCATTGTACTCTGATGGCTGGGAAACCCTGATAGCATCAATCTTGTAAGCTCCTGTAGGCTTCACCTCTACTCCTGAAATGAGCCACAATTTGTTCAAATGTTCTTTTCTTCATGAGAACCACCCACTATGACTAAATAAGCACAGACTATAAGTCTGCTATTATAGGTCTCAACAATTAGTCACAAAGCCCCACAGCCAGAAATTTCTTCTGAGATCACCTGGTTCAATGTTATCATTTTAGAGCTGAGAATATTGGGCCTGCAAGGTAATCAAAAACTTGCCCAGGAATAACTGGAAGGCAGACCTACAACTAAAACACTGGCTTTCAATCCAAGTTCTTGCTCTCTCACCATTTCAAGGGATATGACTACAATCCTTGCCTGTTGGAAACATTTTTAGCAGAAAACTTTCCAGGCTATTTTTGTAAGGTATAGTCAGTTTTACTACCTGACACATAATGAAAGTTGTACGAACAGTTATTAAGCCAAATTACAATTCCAATATCTCTCCTCCCTCCCCTCATTTTGCACGCACAAATTCAAAAAAGCATAACCATAACCAATCACTACCTATGAAAACACAACAATGACAACTGGCTAGAAAACTACATAAGTCAATATTTTCAAATTGCAAACTTATTAGGCACATGATCAAGACTGCAGACCAGGGATGAAGTAGGATATCATCTAAGGTAATCAGCACAGCAATTAAGTTCAAAGTGTAAAATTCAATGAAAGTTGCTTCAGGGTCTTTGAAAGCAACCACCAAAAATAACCTGAGTAAGTGTTACACTCTTAGAGATTTCCTTTTCGGACACAAGGACTTTGGTTTTCTCTGCAAATCGAAGATCCCCTGGAGGAGGGCATGGCAACCCACTCCAGTATTCACGCCTAGAGAATCCCACTGATAGAGGAGCCTAATGGGCTACAGTCCATGGGCTCCAAAGAGTCAGACATAAGTGAAGCGACTTAGCATGCAGCACGTAGAAACTGAGGCCTGTCTGATAGAAACATCATCATTTATCAGGAGTGTAATATCACAGCAGAAACCAGCAACCTACCCAGCCTCTTTGAAGCCACCTGAGACACCATCATCTCTCAAAGACAGTGCAGTCAAACATCAGTCGGTTCTCTTCTCTTACAGGCATTGTATTGCTTTGAAATTTGTCCCTGACCAGGTTGGGATATGCTTCACAATTTTTGTCTCTCAACACCTGACAAAGTTGCTTCTTGTTTCAAGTCACTGGCCAGGGAAGAGAAGCAGAGGGGAAGGAAAATGCCTGATTGCCTTCCGATCGGTGAGCTTTTGTGACAGAAGCCTTGCTACACGTGGACATATTCTCCCTGGTGATCCAAGGCAGTGTAGCCATCCACTCCTGTTATTCAGTGGTTACTGCCAAACATATGCCACTGGCTTTGGAGAAAAATGCCTAGAACGCTTTTAAGTTGATCATTTAAAAAATCATCCATGTCTGGGTACATTTACAGCTTTCTTTTAAGAAAGAATGTAGAAAAATCTAAAGAGAGGGTCCAGCAATTAGTTAAGTCTAGATTTAGGTTTCAAGATGAACAAAAATACCAAAAAACTTAATTTCTGATTGTATGCCCTGGCTCATGAATACTTTCTTAAACTAAATACTCAGCTTCCAGTTATAAAATCTCCATTTCTTTTATTAGAAAGGGAAATCCCTGATCATCTTAAACATATTCAAGAAGTAGTTCCAGGGCTTCCCTGTTGGCTCAATGGCAAAGGATCTGCCTGCCAATGCAGGAGACACAGGTTCAATTCCTAGTCCAGGAAGATCCCACTTGCCGAAGAGAAACTAAGTATATGAGAAACTAACTATTGAGCCTATGCTCTAGAGCCCAGAACCTACAACTACTGAGCCTACCTGCTGTAACTACATGTGCACCCTAGAGACTGCACTCTGCCAGAAGAGCAGCTACAGCAATGAGAAGCCCACACCACAACTACAGAAAAGCCCTCACAGCAACAAAGACCCACTACAGCCATGTATAGGAAAATAAAAAAATTATTTTTAAAAATAGGAGTAGCTCCAAAACATGTATTTCTGCTTTACATCTTCATATGAACTAAAATGTTTTGGTGGGGATGAAATAGATGGCTATTTAATCACTTAAACATTTCAGAAATTATACAAGATTTCAAGGAAGTTGGCACAAGTCAGAGCTTTCTGGGCCAATATTCTGAGCCTAGAATATCGCCAGGGCTCAAGAAATTAAGGCCCAGTGGCCCCCAGAATGTAACACTTAAGGAAGAAAGAGTATTAAATCCTAACAGGTTTTACTTTTAAAGAAAAAGTGCCATCTTTCTATACAACAACATAATTTGGATGTCTTTTACAAGCTTCACAGTTTGGAGATATTCTTTTCAATATTTCTCCTTTGAAAACATGTCTCCTGATTTGTGCAGTGTTGTAAACACTGAGGCTTTGGTCAGTCAGCAAGTGATCATGCCCCCAGAGCCAGGAACCTAATTGGGCTTTCTGGATGATGTAATTAGGTCTCTTTTCTGATAAATACTTCTGAGTCCAAAGCGGCTTTGTGTTAAATATGGATGCCCATACAGAGGCTACCCACTCCTCTGTCATCTGCCCTTGTTAATTGTGCCTGCTTGGATGCTCCTAAAGGCCATGGGCAAGGGAAGTTTTCAAAATCTGTTTGGGGGTAATCATCCTTAATGATCTTTCCAAAGCAGGAATGACCGAAATGGTTCACTGAGGCTCACCCTAGTTCATGTTTCTGCAGCACCATGTGCTGAAATATACATGATAGCTGGGAGTCCTCTGCCATCTTAGGGCGTTTGTGATTACTAGGGAGAAGCTGCTCTGTCACCCGAAACCCAGAAAGCCCTCAGATGCTTTGTGCTATGAGAAAGGCTCATTTAAGCCAAAACACAGCCTGGTATTTTGAACAGCTTCATCAGGGGTTCTGAAGTTCCATTAAAGAGGGAAAGAGTTACCATATAACCTCAGCAGCAGCAGCAGCAGCCACCACAGGAATGTTGTACTCTTCCCTTTTGTTTCTAAGCTTTAAGAACATATTCTTAATTTGAATTTCAGGTCAGCTCCCTATTAACTTCACACACACACATCCCAGGGGTTGACTACAGATTCCAAAGACCTTCATAATCACAAGCAAATAACACTACTTTGCATAACTAATATCTTTTCCCCAGAATTCAATGCTTAAGCCCTATAACTCTTTTGTGCCCCTGAAACATGACCAAGACAGCAACCACTATTATTACTATCCAGAATGTGGCAGAGGGCTGAGAAAAGAAACTCCTGGCTTCAGAAATAAATTCTGAAGGCATGTGAAAATAAGAATCTGAATACCTAAAGGCACAAAAAGCAATTGAGAAGATTTAATTCTTTAGGCCAGGACAGTTTTTACTCTTCATCAAATGCTGAAAGAAGTTTCTATGCCAGAATTTACCGTGTACCATATCAAGTATTTTAAACAATGGAATTAATAATATTTGGGCCCCTTTTTTGTTAAAAAGTGAGGTACCTAGAAGACTCAAAGTCATAGAGCCAGAAAGTACATAGGTAGATGCCAGGGGCTGGGGGATGGGGGGAGAGATGCGGGAGGGGATGGAGAGTTAGTGTTTAGTGGGGTCACAGCTTCAGCTTAGGAAGGTGAACATTTCAGAAGATGGGAAGATGGCGAGAGTTGTACAACAATGTGAATGTCGTTAGCGCCACTGAACTCTACAATTAAATACAGTTAAAATAGTGTGTTGTATATTATGTGACTTTTACCACAATAAAAAATTTTAAGAAAAAAAATGGGATTTATTTTTAAATAAGAATTTTTCTTACTGAGAAAATGAACAACAGGCACATACCAGAGCCAGATCCAGAGGCAGTCACATCGTAAATCAGATCTTTCAGAGTTTTCCCAGCATTTACCAGATTGCATTCAGAGAGGGGCTCCTCCACATTCGGTCTCTTTTTCTTTCTGTAGGTGCACTGTCGACCTTGGCATGCCCATACTGTCAGCACTGAAGCTATGGACAGGAGGAAAACTGGCACGGTGACAACAATGGTCAGCTCCATGGGTCCAAGCTTTGGGGCGTTTGGTGATGCTTTAATTAAGAAAAGAAAGAACATGACCATAAGTCAATCCATGTTAAGTATTTTAGAACTGGAAATGCAGTCACCAAAAATTCACATCTATAATGTGCAGCTACACAATATCCACTCATGCTAGTTGGTAAAGAGTTTCTGTGGTAAAAAGCGAAGGCAGGGAAAGAGAGTTGAGGTTAGGATGCAACTGCGGTTAGGTTCTGTCAGGTGACAGTGGAGACGGGATTAGGATCTCATGGAAAGCTCTAGCACCCGGGATCCTTTTTAAAGCCTCCAAATCATTTAACATTTCATGAGTACTTTCTCCCCATGTTTCAGTCATCCATCCTCAAGGCATGTTTGCTCCTTTTTGCCACAGATGACCACTGAGCTCTTACAACACGTTGCCACTATTCCAGGTGCCGGAGACAGGGCAGCGAGTGAAAGAGCCCACATGCTTGCTCTGTGGTGCTTTATGCTCTCACATACCCACGGACGGAAACGTGAAACAAAAGCAAGAGATCATAAGTCAAAGAAAATAAAGTCCAATAAAGAGACAGACTGATGTGGGATGCGACTTGTAGACAGACTGGTCACGGAAGGCCACTCCGGGGAGGTATCAGGGAGCAATAAGGGAAGTAGCTCCAGGAAGCCTATTCTCAGCAGAAGGAAATCAAATGTAACAAGGGGCCCTGAGGCAGAGACCTACTGGGCATGTTCAGGAATAATCTTTGCCTGGAGCACAGTAAACAAGGAGAAAGGTGAAAGGAAATGGGGTCAGTGAGGTCAAAGAGAGAAGGGTCATGTGGGCTCTTGCAGGCTAAAAGGACTCTGAATTTTATTCCAAGTAGAAGCTGTTGCAGGGTTTAGAACAGACAAAAGATAGTATCTAACTTATATTCTGAGTGGCTGCTGTATGAACAGACGCTAGGGGAATGAAAGTAAAAGCTAAGAAACCAATTACAGCGTGTCTGGTATTTTCAGTGTAAGCATTTTTGCCACAAATATTTTTGCTGAATAACTAGTTGGCCATAAGGCAGTTTTGCTGTAAAAGATAAAATAACAAAAAATAAAAGGGTGACGTTAAAAAGGAAACAATGAGGGACTTCCCTGGCCGTCCAGTGGTTAAGACTCCGTGCTTCCAATGTGTGGAGCATGGGTTTAATCCCCGGCTGGAGAACTAAGATCCCATATGCTGTTTGGTGTGGCCAAAAAATAAACAAATAAACATTAAAAAAAAAAAAAAAAGGAAACAATGAAATGTGAAAATTAGTAACAAAATTTTAAATATTTTATAGTTAAATATGAAATATGTGAATATATTTAAAATGTGTAAAGGTTCATGGTGATACTGCATAAATAATTAATTTTATTTAGTGAGTTGTAGGAGAAGGCAATGGCACCCCACTCCAGTACTCTTGCCTGGAAAATCCCATGGACTGAAGAGCCTGATGGGCTGCACTCCATGGGGTCGCACAGAGTCGGACACAACTGAGCGACTTCACTTTCACTTTTCACTTTCATGCATTGGAGAAGGAAATGGCAACCCACTCCAGTGTTCTTGCCTAAAGAACCCCAGGGACGGAGGAGCCTGTTGGGCTGCCGTCTATGGGGTCGCACAGAGTTGGACACGACTGAAGTGACTTAGCAGCAGCAGCAGCAGTGAGTTGTACCTAAGAACTTGTCCTTCAAGTCTTTTGATCATAGTATTTTATATATATATAGGCTTGTTGATTCATCTCCTCGTTTAGTGCAACACTTTTTCACTAAAATGTATTCCTTCCTTAAGAGAGGTACCAGGGCTTCCCTGATAGTCCAATGGTTAAGAATCTGCCTTGCAATGCAAGGAACACCAGTTCAATCCCTGATCCAGGAAGATCCCACATTCCACGGAGCAACTAAGCCCCTGTGCCACAACTACTGAGCCAGCCCTCTAGAGCCCGAAAACCACAACTACTGATCCCATGTGCTGCAGCTCCTGAAGCCTGCGCACCCTAGAGCCTGTGCTCTGCAACAAGAGAAACCACCACAATGAGGCGCCCAGGCACCGCAAGTAGAGAACAGCCCCTGCTCACGGCAACTAAGAGAAAGCCCACATGCAGCAACAAAGACCCACCACAGCCAAAAAACAGTAAGAAATTTTAAAAAGAGAAAGAGAGGTATCCGTTTCCAAATACTAGGGTGTATATTTGTAACTGAGTTTTGTATTGCTTTGTGAAAGCCTCTCTGCTGTTGTTCGTTCTTGGCAAACTGTCACATGTTGATAGATATGTCACATGTTGATAGATATGTCACATGTTGATAGTCCATGTCCACTGACAGACATTCCAAAGTTGCATGGAAAATGTGGGTTCAACTCTGCACCTTCAAGTCACCAAAGGATTTGAAAACCAACGTTATCATTTTCTAGTACCGTACACAATTTGGCTTTACCTTCTCTTATTTCACATTTCAGTAATTGTTGTCATCCAATGTTTTAAGATCAACAACATCTACTCATCACTCTATAGACCATTATGACAGCTAACATTCATGTAATATAAAAATGGGGGCACTCCATCAATGGAGAAATGAAACCAAACTATCAAACCAAAGTGTCAGCCAGTTATTTGATCTTCTACAGCAAAATTGCCTTGAGGCCAATTAGTTATATGACAAAAACTGTTTGCTGCAAAAATGTTTGCTGTAAAGATGCTTACCTGGAAAATACCTACAGCCCAATTAGAAACCTGATGCAATAACTGAGGCAGGAGATGATGGTTTTGGCTGACAACTCTGTCTAAAATAGTATCTCCTTCTTATTGCTTGTTTATTCTCTATACCTTTTTCCTGTTTTATTTAACTTCCTGAATCTTATCACTATCTGGAACATCATATATTCATTTACTTATTATCCAATTCCTTCCAAAGCACATATGCTAGTTCTTCATGAGAGGAAGAACTAAGTCATTTCTCAGACTTCCTTCTTTGCAATGACAGTCCAAGAGAGCTTATTATATTAAACGTACTTGAATTTCACTTACAACATGTTAATCAGAATATGAGAACATAATTCAAAAATAAATATTATTTAATTCTAAAGGAAAAATAATCAAAGTCCTCAAAAACGTGTTCACGAAAGTTTCACTATAATCCTAAAAATAGTAGTCTATCTACTACTAATGAATAAAAGATTTAAAACTGTTAAGTGAGCTTTGGAAACATATTTCATGCTCTTCTATTTACTTTGCCAGGTGAATTTCAGTGGATCAAACTGTTCTGAGTGTCACAGGGTTCCTCTGAAATCATTAGAAGTTGTACAGGTGCATAGAAGGACAGCTTGGCCTTGAATGTTCTTAGGACAAGGTGCTAAAAGAGTTCTCAGACTTGACTTTGCTTAAGAAACCATCAACAATGGAAGTTGCAACTTCAAAAATTTGCTGTTATGAAAAAGTTTTATTGTCCACTTCAAAATAGTCTTTCAAATCTACATTTCAAGTTGGATCCATATTTTTATGTCCTCACAGAAGTATTTCCAGAATTCTAAGAAAGCCACAGAATGCACTTAATAATTTGCAATTTACATAAACCTGTACTGACACTTGATTTTAAAAAATAAAATTCCATTATTGGATACATTTATATGGATAAATTTTATTTTGATACATGTTACTAGGAACTATCAATATAAACATTATAGTTAAAAAGCTTATTGATTGCTTTCATTTTAGTAAAGCTCTATTAAGCAGAGCTCAGATCATCACTATAGCAACCAATAAAGAGGCAAAAGGTCAGCAAGCCTGAAAATAGCACAATATCTATAAAAGTGCTCTTCTCTGGTGATGGCTACTGCACTCAGGGATGTTTATTACAGATGGGCAATGTTTCTACTTTTGTGAACAAATTTACTGATATGAGTTAGTAAGAAAAAAAGATGACTCGGCTAGAAAAAGGCTAGCAACACCATCTAGAAAGCTCCCTAAGCACTGAGCAATTTTTAAGGCAAACATTTGTAACACTATCTTCTAAACCAAATGCTGATTGTAATCTCTACAAGGGACAAATGAAGAAAACTATAGTCTATACCCAATGAATCATGGTAGAAAAAGACAGTAGTGCAGTTAAGAATACATTTTAGTAAGTTATCTTGGATGAGCCTATTAATTTTTCTAGCAGGTTTTACAGTCTTGATCATAGGAGAACTCCTATTTGACATTTTCTAATTTCTCTGACCATGTCAACTGAGATGATTTCTCCACGGAATAGTAGCTCCATGGTGGGGTATATATTAATCCCAAAAGTGAGTTCCGGAAGTGCTGCAATTGCTAATTCTAGTTATTTCACTCCCTAGTAAATTAAATAGAAGAAGATGGGAAAATAGAGACAGGTACTAGCCCAGACGGATGAGTGCTTAGCTTACAAAAGTCTCTGCTATATAAGTTCTGCAATACATTAAACCAAGACAGAGCAGGGGAAGGAAGTACAGATAAGGCAGGAAGAAGGGCATGTATGAGGTGGGAGATTCTGCACAGCTAGAGGGAATCATGCAGAAGTTAAAAGATTGTAAGAAGGTGTGTTCGTGCGTGCTCAGTCAATTCAGTCATGTCCAACTCTTTGTAACCCCGTGGACTGTAGCCCTCCAGGATCCTCTGTCCATGGGATTCTCCAGGTAAGAATATTGGAGTACCTACTCCATGCCATGCCTTCCTTCAAGGGATTTTCCTGAACACTAGGAATCAAACTGGTGTCTCCAATGTCTCTTGCATTGCAGGCAGATTCTTTGCCCACTGAGCCACCTAGGAAGCCCCTGTAAAAAGCTAAGTAATGCCAAAAATGGAGAAGGAAATGGTAACTGACTCCAGTACTGTCATCTGGAAAATTCCATGGACAGAGGAGCCTAGCAGGCTACAATCCATGGGGTTGCAAAGAGTTGAACACAACTTAGCAACTAAAGAACAACAAAGACCAAGGGAAAAAAAAAAAAAACCAAGAAGAGGAAAAAAAGAAGAAAGAAAGGAAAGAGGAAGGGAGGAAGGAAAAAGGAAAGAAAGGAGAAATTTTTTAATCTTTGTGAATTTACAACTTTCCCTAAAGAAAAAAAAGAGTGAAATTGGTGATGGTGAAAGCAGTGGTGGTTATCAATGCTCAGATAAAGTTCAGATCCAGTTTAGATACCTCAGCTTCTCCCAGGACAGTTTTCATGACCTCCTTGCCATCTCCTATTTCTGGCTTTAGGGAAATGAACTCCTCAAGATTAAAAGAAAAAGATAACAAAATGTGAGGATGGTCTCCATGTTTCCTCCCCTGCTGACCCTTTCTGTTTATTAAAAGTATGAAAAATTATTGATGTGTATGAGATTTATATGACCTTCACATCAATTAATTTGCATTTCTTTAGTACATGCTATGAGGAGGAGATGCCTTAGAACTAGGCAGAGATGTGGACTTGATCAATTGCTTCAAATAACTTGTATTGACCACGGGCACAAAAGTCTGTAGTATATTTATGTTCAACTTAAAGGTATATTTCTTGACTGTATGTGAATGACATTCAACTGAATAGAAACTAAGATATTACAATGGAGAGATGTATAGAAAATGAAGATATAGTGACTGAAAAGATATATACGGACTCGACAGCTGTTAAAAAAACATTCGCACAGAGAAAATAGAGGCCTTCATCCAGACAACGTGAGTTTTTATGAACCATTTCCAGGTTAGTGCGTCCTTCCCAAAAGTTGCTATAGCAAGCAGCTACATAAATTTAAAAGGGTCCAAAACATCCTTAAAGAAACCACAGAGTAATTTATCATTAAAACTGCTCCTCTTCCTTTCATTAAATTTTTCCTCAAGTGAAAAGATGCTATTATTGCAAGGGTGAATCCATGAATGTATTAATATAAATATCAAACCTTCGACTGCCTCCCTACTACCACCAACTCCCCCACAAAAGAGAAGCATTTCTTTCTCTAAGCTTGTGGCTTTGAAATGTTCTCAGAATAAATAACCAAAAAGACAATGTTCTCCTTTATTTCCTTCCTCCCTTCCTCTTTCCTTTCTTTCTTCTTTTTTTCCTCTTCTTTGTGTAGTTTTAAATCTACTAAGGATACATGACCCATCTAGGGTGCAATTCCAAAACAACTTTGTTGTTGTTCCATCACCAAGTCGTGTCCGACTCTTCATGACCCTACGGACTGCAGCAGAGCAGGCCAGGTCTGCAGGCAAAACTATGAGAAAACTTTATAGGAGCAAGGGATATGGGAGATAAAAAGATCATAATGAAGAGTTCCATTCATGATGAATCAGTCTAATATAAAGAATATGTAACTGAACTTATATGTGTGAACTACACGCATGGGAAGTAGAATGGGTCGAAGGAATTACATCGCAAACACTAGTTTTATTTGTCTGACACTTCACTGTAATTCTTTATTCCCGATTACAGGGTCCCTCCACCACCACCATCACTTACCAAAGCTTGTCCTAGCCTCCTACTTCTTCACAGTGACCCTTATACATGTTACCAGGAAAAATCCAATGAGAAGTTAATTTGGTTAGATCCCTCCATTATGCTCCACTATAGGGGGCATTATATGGTCCCCCTTCTTCACAGAGAGAATAATCATGTCAAACAGGTAGTTTCTGATAAATGTGAACCTCAAGGAGGTGAACAATGGCAGAATATTTTCTTCTCTAGAGATTCAATTGAACCCTGACAGTGACAGAAATAATAGGAGAATTATTTCCGCCTTTTGACCAACTCAGATGAGGTATCGACGGGCCATTCCATCATTCGGTGCTCAATCTGTAAATGGCTATCTGCATACACGTTCTACATGTATGGCCTGATTTCATGGGTGCGGAACAGACAGGGAGCTCCACACATTAAAATATTTCCTGGCTAGTTCTCCTTGTCCTTCTGGTTTCTGAGAGGAACACTGAGAAGCTTCAAATCTTCTTTTGTCCACCAGCACCTGAATTTAAGAATAATAATTACTTTATATTTTAAGGAAATAGGAATATTAGATTGAAGAATGAAGAATATAATCTTTGGCATCAGGGGTAGGAAGAACTTTGACTCAAGCAGAGGTGAGACTAATACAATGTAGAAGAATTTAAATTGGTTTCACAGTTTTTCTTCATTTCAGGGCATGTACCAGGGTTAGTTTATTAATCTGTCATCAAAACACATATTCTTTTATTTATTCATTTTATATTAGAATATATTTGATTTACAAAGTTTTGTTAGTTTCAGATATAGAGAAAAGTGATTTAGTTATATATTCATATATCCATCTTTTTTTCAGATTCTTTTTCCATTATAGGTTATTACAGAGTATTGAGTAGAGTTCCCTGTGCTAATGTAGTAGATCCTTATTGATTATCTATTTTATATATAGTAGTGTGTATTATACTACTAATTCTATTCTATTCTAGTCTAGTCAAAGCTATGGTTTTTCCAGTAGTCATGTATGGATGTGAGAGTTGGACTATAAAGAAAGCCGAGTGTCAAAGAATTGATGCTTTTGAACTGTGATGTTGGAGAAGACTCTTGAGAACCCCCTGGACTGCAAGCAGTTCAAACCAGTCAACCCTAAAGGAAATCAGTCCTGCATATTCATTGGAAGGATTGATGCTGAAGCTGAAACTCCAATGCTTTGGCCACCTGATGCAAAGAACTGATTCACTGAAAAAGACTCTGATGCTGAGAAAGATTGAAGGCAGGAGGAGGTGGGATGACAGAGAATAAGATGGTTGGATGGCATCACTGACTCGATGGACATGAGTTTGGGCAAGCTCTGGGAGTTGATGATGGATAGGGAAGCCTGGCGTGCTGCAGTCCATGGAGCCTCAAAGAGTCGGACACAACTGAGCGACTGAAATGAATTGAACTGAACTGAACTGAGTATTCTTAAATGAGGCTTCCCTGGTGGCTCAGGTGGTAAAGAACCTGTCTGCAATGAATGAGACTGAGTTTGATCCCTGGGTCAGGAAGATCCCCAAGAGAAGGAAATGGCAACCCACTCCAGTGTTCTTGCCTGGAGAATTCCATGGACAGAGGAACCTGGACAGCTACAGTCCATGGGGTTACAAAGTGTCAGACACAGCTGAGCAGCTAACACTTCACTTTTACTTTCACTTTCATTCTTCAACGATACATTTCTATAAAGAAATTAGATAGTAATTACTCAAGGAATATGTTAGTGTTTTGTTTTTTTTTAAGTCAATCTTTTCCATAAGAAAAAATGAAAGTTTCTTGGAAACAGCACCCAATCTCATAGCGGAGAGCATTGTTCAGAGAAAGCACTTAAAATATTGATGGTGAAGGAAAAGTTACACTTCTCTGTCTTAAAGTTCCAGCTAATATAATTACTCCTGCAGATAACAGGAAGACAAGAGGAGAAGGGGACGACAGAGGATGAGATGGTTAGATGGCATCACCGACTCAATGAACACGAAGTGAAGTGAAGTGAAGTTGCTCAGTCGTGCCCAACTCTTTGCCACCCCATGGTTAGTAGCCTGCACCAAGCTCCTCCGTCCATGGGATTTTCAAGGCAAGAGTATGGAGTGGGTTGCCATTTCCTTCTCCAGGGAATCTTTCCAACCCAGGGATCGAACCCAGGTCTCTCACATTGTAGACAGACGCTTTACCATCTGAGCCACCAGGGAAGTCCATGAACATGAGTTTTGGTAAACTCCGGGAGTTGGTGATTAACAGGGAGGCCTGGTGTGCTGCGGTTCATGGGGTCGCCAGGAGTCGGACCCGATTGAGCGACTGAACTGAACTGAACTAAACAGATAACACATTCACACAGAGCAGCTTGTTCACTTGAAAGGAATGACATTGAGATAATGATATTTTCAGTCAGTTCAATGTCTGTATAATGACTCCCAAAAGTATTTCAATAAACAGGTAATAGTATTTACATAATTGAGAAGAGGATGGCTTATATAGTGTAAAATCCTCAATTTAGGATTGCTTATAAATTTCACTTTCAATTTCCTATTATATCTCTATGAACAAAATTTCATGATTAAAATCAGTGTACTTGTTCCTTGAGACAAGAAATGCTTCCTATATTAATCTCTTAGAGCACAAGTTTGACTTTTTGTATGCTTACATTTCACGTGCTTTCCAAATGCAAAAATTATAGCATCCTTCAGTTTATGGGGAAAAAAATATGCCTGTCTGGCACACCTGTCAGGTGTGGGTGAGTCCTCAGAGAATGAGCTACAAATGGATTTGTTGATGTGATGGCAGAACAATTCCACAAGGGGTCCCATGAGTATTTCTCAGCATGTCCTGTCACCTTACACTGCCTAGAGCTATGAGTTTATGTTTAAAATAGAAAACCATAAAAGTTAAGAGACATCAATGGGTTTCTTTAAAGGAATTAAAATAAGGAGACTTTTCAACTCCCCAAAGAATAATACTTGGTATCTGAGTCCGCAAAATTTTATAATTACAACATGCTTTAAACTTATTAATTTTTGATAAATTCAATTATAATGTTTCGGCACTTAATCTTCCTTTAAATGTAATCCTTCAGTTTGGTTTCAATAAGTCTAATTTAGACATGCACCTAATCAATATGCATTGTTCATCCACCCTAGGTTATAGAAATAACGAATTGTTCTTTTTTTCTTTACACAACTGAGAACAGGAAGGTGAAAATTGTACTGAGGTTAAGATAGTACTCACATTTTAAAGCTGTGCACATATTTTTTGTATGGAAACTAATTATTTAAATTAGTCAAAAATAGTATGAAAATAGTGTACTGAACACCAAAAGGAAAAATCAGAAATTCTTATTATACGTACCCTTTAAAGCACTGTATGTTTTGGTAGCAAAATAGGAACAAAGACACTCAGAACTTGAATGCTTTGCTGAATAGTCTATTTCCATATGAAGGTTGATAATTAGTGCAAGCATAAACTAAATAGCAAGTCTTATAAAAATGAACCCTATAAATAACAGGCTTCTCTAGCCTAGGCTTCCTGACCTTATCCTGGATGAATTTTCATGACAGTTTTGGTGCGCTCTTGATGCTATTTGACATCACCACTATTTCTCTGAGCATCTTTCTGATGTCACCTACAGTCACCAAAAATCATTTCTGCTACAAATTACAATGTAACACAGCTATGAAAGAAACAAGCAACAAAATATGACTCCTTCACGTACGAAAAGACATGTTTTAATAATAAGAAAAGAAAGTCTGACATAAAATTGTATTAAACAGAATAACTCGACTATATTAGAAAATATACTAAACTATTGAAAGTAGGAACTCTGAAAGTGCAAGTTGCTCAGTCTCATCCAACTCTTTGCAACCCCATGGACTGTAGCCCTCCAGGCTCCTCTGTCCATGAGGATTCTCCAGGCAAGAATACTGGAGTGGGTTGCATGCCCTCTTCCAGGGAATCCTCCCAACCCTGGGATCGAACCAATGTCTCTATCATTGCCAGCAGATTGTTTACCATCTGAGCCACCAGGGAAGCTCAAGGTTACCAGGATATAAGCTCAATAAGTACTGAATGAGTGAATGAATGAACAAGGAAAGCTCATGCCCAATAAGGAAGTCAGTCACTTCTGTTTCAGCCATCTGATACCAAGAGGGAGACTTCAAGGATGCCAAATCTTCTGATTTTTAGTCCATGGAATTCTCTAGGCCAGAATACTGGAGTGGGTAACCTTTCCTTTCTCCAGGGGATCTTCCCAACCCAGGGATCGTACCCAGGTCTCATGCATTGCAGGCAGATTCTTTACCAGCTGAGCCACAGGGAAAGCCCAAGAATACTGGAGTGGGTAGCCTATCCCTTCTCCAGCAGATCTTTCCGAACCAGGAATTGAACCAGAGTCTCCTGCATTGCAGGTGGATTCTTTACCAACTGAGCTATCAGGGAAGCCCCAAGATAAGCCAGGTATCTATATTTTTATTTTACGACTCAATGTTTAACATTATAAAGAAATTCACTTTTTCCCCAGAAACTATATACTTCAAATGAAAGCTGTCTGTAGGTCAAATACAACCCATAAGTAGGTAGAACTCTGGGTGACTTGTTTTGCTGTTTCTATATTCATTAAAACTGGGTTTAGCTAGTAACGACAGAGCAAACTACACAGAAGTTTCCTTTTCTCTTTCATGTGAAAGACATTTGAAGATGGGTAGTTCAATGTTTGGGCCTCCCTGGTGGCTCATCAGTAAACAAACACAGGTTCAATTGCTGGGTGGGATGATTCCCTGGAGAAGGGAGCGGCTTGGCTACCCACTCCAGTATTCTTGCCTGGAGAATGCCATGGACTGGGGAGCATAGCGGGCTACAGTTCTTGGGGTCACAAAAGAGTCAGACATGACTTAGAGACTAAACAACAAGAGTCCAGTGGTAGCAAGTTGGCTCCATGAAGTTTTTGGTCAGGCTCCTATTATCTCCCGTTTCCATTCCTGTGGTGTAGTCATTGTCCTCACAGTACAAGCAAGCTGCTGTATTTCACCCTTTACCTCCAGGCAGCATGATGGAAGATGGCATAATAAGCTATCAGTTGTGTTATAAATGAGTCTTTTCAGTTCTCCAAAACTCTGTCAGAACTTAGTCATCTGGCCACACTTACCATTAAGAGTAGCTCAAAATACTGTCACTTAGGTAGACAGCCACATCTAAGACAGCCATCTAAGTCTAGATTCTGCTACTAAATGGGTATCGGAGGAAACTAGATGTCTTTGAAATACTTATAGCTTTCGTAAACTTTGAGCCATTAGATTTTTTCCATTAGAAAAAGAACACATGTGCAGCAAAACAGACAGCATAAAAATTTATAAGGGAAGAACTGAATAATGTCCTTAACCTGGTAGCTCTCCAATATCAACTCCACATGTTAAGAAAATGTATAAGTTTTGTGAATTCACCCATTGCCAAAAGTTACTTTGAAGCTTGATGTTTTGCTCTTTTGTTGTGAAATATAACAAATACACAGAAAAGTGCATATAATATACATGTACAGCATATAAATTCCCATACATCTCTGGCCCCCTTATCCCTTCCCTGTTCCCCACTCAAGAGGCAAGTCACATGATCAGATCCTTTCCCATCCCCCAGGGTATCATTATCCTGATTTGGGGAATAATCATTTCTCTGTCCTTGTGCTGTTTTCCCCAGAATCCCTTTTCCTGTATTGTTACAGGTTAAAGTTGGGATATTCGCATGTGTTGTGCTGCTTAGTTGCTCAGTCCTGTCCCACTCTTTGAGACCCCATGGACTATAGCCCGCCAGCCTCCTCTGTCCATGGGGATTCTCCAGCAAGAATACTGGTGTGGGTTGCCATGCCATTCTCCAGGGAATCTTCCCAACCCAAGGATCAAACCCAGGACTCCTACATTGCAGGTTGATTCTTTATGTCTGAGATACCAGGGAAGCCTGGGGTATTTGCATATAATGTTCATAGATGAGAATGACTTGCTATTTCTTTTTTCATACTGTCTTTGTTGGGTTTTGATATCAAAGTTATGCACAGAATGGGTTAAGGAGTGTTTCCTCTTTGTGCATGGTTTGGAGGAGTTTGTGTAATAATTACACAATTATCTATTCCTGGAAATTTAGCAGAATTTTGTGATAGAACCTCTTGGGCTTTGAAATGTTCCTTACAGATATGTCATAAGACTATTATAATTTATGTTATAATTTTCTAAAAGTTAGGTTGTTCATAAATCATGTTGTTTCAGCCTCATGTAGTCTCACTGTTTTTTTTTAATCTATTTATTCTATTACCAAGACAATAGTATATTAAAATCCCCTTCTGAGATCATGGACTTCTCTATTTTTCCTTATACATCTGTAAATATTTTCTCTGAGACCATATTCTTAAGTACACAGAAATTTTAATTTATTAAGAATCCCTCATAAATTGAAACTTTAGTCATTAAAAAGTGATCTTTTTTAACTCTAGTAATATTTTTTGCATTGAAGTTAATTTTACCTAATAGAAATGTCAACATTTTTATTTAATATATGCATTGTATATTAATGCACATATATCACATATATGTATATCAAACCTTCTTATACTTTCCTCTAATTATCATCCTCTCTTCCATATTTTCTATTATGTATTCTCTATATTACTGCATACAAAATAGTGTCTTCTGACCCATATTTCAGATCCCTAATTCTCTCTTCAGTTGCTGTTGTACCAATTGTTGTTAAACCTATACATTAAGTTTCTAATTTTTGTTACTGTATTTTTAATTTTAAAAAGTTTTCTTCTTTTATTGTTCAAATCTACTAGTCCATTATTTTTTTTTAACAATTTCCTATTCTCTAAGAAATGTTTTAAATTTTCCTTTTGCTTCTTTAAACTTAGAAGAATGGGTGCTCTATAATTATTGTCTGATAACTCCAACATATGAAACCTTGTGCTCTCTTCCGCTGGCTCATGCTCATGTCATTTTGAACCCCTGTGAACTTGGAGTGCTTGTTCTTCATTATGTACTTCTCATGTCCTTGCAAAAGTGTTTGTGTGTTTCTCTCTGAGACCTAATATTAAATTACCTTTCTCCAGAGAGTCTGAACTTTCTTCTGGCAGGCCACTGGGGACACTATTAATCTGGGTCAATTTTTTTTTTTTAAGTTTTTCTTCTGAAGAGTTTCACTCGGGCAATGGAAACTCAGGTGTAAAATCTCTGTGATGGCTAGACTATGTCCACATCTTTCCAAAAATAAGGTTTTGGGTTTGTTTTAAAGTTGTTTATCTTTATTTGTTTTTTTTTTTTTTTTTTTTGCCCTGTTCTGCTTAGTAATAAATCCAAGCCTCCTCCCTGGGGTTAGAAGGAGATGAATTTACATCCATTTTAAACTGGTAGTAAGGAAGAGACTTTTGATATTTCTGCTAAACATGGCAGTTTTTATTAGACGACTCAAATTGAGCCACCCATGTTTTTTCACTTTTCTCTGAATCATGAGATTGCTAGTAGCAAAACCCAACATTTCCCTTGCTAGAAAAAGCAGATATGCAGGGGGAAAAAACGTTCCAAATAAGAGTATCAGAAAGTTAGATAATAATACTTAAACAACGATGATGTTCACTGACTCTCAGGAAAAGAAAACTGAAAGTAGGCTGTTGACACTGTTGAGTCTGTATGTTAACAAATCAAAGAACCTATTTCCAGATTTCTTATCATATTAAGGCTGTGAACTCCTTCATTGGTTAAGATATTATCTAAGTGTCTGACACTTATAGTTGAAAACATCCTCCTTTAACTTTTACCAATCCAATGGGTGGAAAAAAATGGTATGTTACTTCAGTTTGCATCTCCCCGGCATTTATTTTTTCAGTACTTGATCATCTTTTCAATACTTGACCATTTTGAATATTTTCTTCTATAAAATTTCTGTAAAATGTGTTTTTTGCCCCTTTTTTTTCATTTAACACTCTCCTCCCTCTTTTCACTTTTTCTCTTGCCAGGTACATGGATACACACACACACACACACACACACACACAGGCTCATTATTTTTTAAATAGTTACCTTTTTCTCTAGTCATATATAATACAAATATTTCTATCCCATATTTCATTTATCTTTGGTTTCACTTATGTTATCTTTTATTATTCATTTTTATTTTAGTTTCCATGTAGTCAATTATGTCTTTTCCTTTTATAACAGTTGGATTTCCTGTCTTATTTAAAACAGCTTCCATACTGTAAAGTCATAAAAATCTTTTTTCCCTAAATTTTCCTCTGACATTTAAATTGTTTTATGTTTCACAATTAGATATTTAATCAAGCTGTAATTTATTTTTGTATACGGTATGACACTGTGGTACAGCCCTGTCGTCTTCCAGATGGATAGATAATTACGCCAGCATCATTTCAAAAATAAACCATCATGGAATTTCCACTTCTGCCAAGTTACACTTTAGATGTCCACAGAAGCCCTTCTTAGTATGGCATACACAAAAATGCTGAATAAAACACAAATGAAAAATGTTTTTCTATTATATGATTAACCTGGTGGGGAAATAAATGAATTACTCAGCAACCAAAAATAAAATTCAGATCCAAAGAGATATCTGAGCACTAGGATGGCCATTTACCCTGGAGGCATCTGCCAGTCCTTGGTAGTTAAGTGCTTAGTTTATCAGACTTATATCACAAGATCAGGAGATAAAACATGGTTCCTGAAATCACAAAAGATCAGGTCAGAGATCCTAGTATAAATCAGTTAAATATGAATGGTATTACGTTGAAAATAAAACTAAGTAGAAAATGTTCTGCAGAGAGACACTGGGTCTATATTCATCTATTTGTTTGTCTCAATCTTCACTTTCAGTAGAGCAGAAAAAAAATCTCTTCAAGAGATTCTCACCATAAGTGTGCATCTGTATAGGCACAGAATTCATGCTATATGTTGGCAAAAAAAAAAACAAAACAAAACAAAACAAAAAACAACTAATCAAAACACTGAATAGATTTCAGTTGGTAGCACCTCCAGATACCTGGCAGAAACTAATATAAATCTCCTCTGGAGGAATATATTTTAAAATAGGCCTCAAAAGTTTCCTCCAGATATGATTCTCAAAACATGAGCTCACAATCAAAAAATTACAAAACACACAAGGAAAGTGGCCAACCAAGAATAGAAATCAGCAGATTCAAATTCATAGAAGCTGTAGATATTAAAATGACCAGAGACTCAAACATTAGAAAATATAGGGAAAAGGGTTTAAGAAGCTTTAAGAATAGATACAAAAGGCCCAACTTAAACTAAATCAGTGATGAAACTGTGAAATTTATTAGAGGGCTCACAGACAGAACCCATTACAGGGACACACACCCAAAATATCTCTTGGAACTTTTTCAAAAAAATGGAACTCTTTCATTTATTATTTGTTTTTTTCACCCTACAAACAACCTCCCTCCTCCATCCTCCACCCAAAAAAGTACACATTTGGGTAAATAAGTCTTTTTTTTTATTGAAATGTAAATATTCTTTAAGAGTTAAGAATATATCATTTACTTTTGAAGCTGAATTTTTCCTACCAAAGTGGATTCTATCTTAATTTAAGAGGAAGTTGTGAATGGACAATCTGCATGAGTTACTGTGAAAGAAATTTAATAAAGCCTGAGAAGTAGTAAATCTAAAGTCACTGGAGTCAGGGCAAGACAAGCAGCCTCTGGAAAGGTGGGTAGATATTTTTGGAGTTTAAAAGAGTTGTTTTAATCTGGTCTAAAAATAAACAGTAATAAGAAATTAGGTTACACTGCATAAAATATGTTTCTCTTAATTGATTTGCATTGCTTGTATTTAATTGTAATTTTTAAATATATTTGGTATGCTGCCTAATGAAAATAATAACATATTTGCTATTAGTAGAGACATGAACTCCAAGCACTAGTCAAAACACAACTGTTTTTGGAAATGGTTGCTGGCTTTCAAGTTTACATAAGAAAAAACCCTCTAAATATTTGTGATAATAGTTGAACTTGAAGGTCACTCCAGTGACATCAAATATATCTAACAGAATAAGCTCCAGGGAAACAAGCAATTTTTTCTAATGTTATATGTCTACCAAACTATAAAATTACTTCTATCAAAAAAATTAACTCCTAAGGATTAAACCCACATACAATGTCAAAGAAGTACTTTTTTAAGGGCAAGTGATTGAATTTCATGTGATCTAAATCAAATCTTGGTTACAATGATCCAAATTAATTTGACTCTAATCCAATTTAGTATTAAAAATGAATGGGTAAGGTTTTAAAAGGCCATTAAAAAAAAAACATTGTAAATTAAAATAGTAACTAGATTCTTAATATCAACAGATTGTTGAACTAGTAAATTAAAATAATAAATGTCCTTGCTGCATTTAAAATTACATTTTAAATATCAACTAAGCAGTGTTTCTTAAACTGTAAACACGTAAGCAACTTGTGGGATATGATTAGAATTTTTACTTAATGAAAGCACATGGAGTACCTTGCACATTTTACAAGTAAGAATATTTTGTAAAATTCTTATTTCAGATATGTGTGCATATGGGGGAAATTATACAAAATGTGTTTCTGTGTGTCACAATGGAAACCTGTACAAAAGCTACTAGTCTAAGAAGAATTAGAATCAAACACTTAAAAGGATTTTAGGAGGGCAAGAGTTTGTGGCTACAGATTTCCAGGTGCTGAGTTATAAGGACACCATCAGGAAGAGGAACTGGGGAGAAAACAGTCACAAGATGTATTCAGGGTAGGAATTTTGTCACAAAGAAATATAGTCAGAGATCAAGCATCATAAGCAGGACTCAAGGACAGAAAAGAGACAGCTGAAACATGACAAGAGTAGGCACTATGTCTGCACCAAGTCAGCCATCCAGAAATGACCCCATAGTCGGGTGATGGCTAAAAGAGCCAAGAGGTACCCACTGGGTTTCCAGCTGCAACTGAAAAGAGAATCCCAGGTTTTCTTCAACCTGTTCTGGTAACCTCTCCCCCTTTTCTTCTACCATTTTACTCATGAGTACGATGCAGCGTATTAAGTACTGTAGATATGTCACACTGTCTGCTTTTCAGAGCACGTTTATATATTTCATATATATGTGATCACATTTGAAATTGATAAATTCTCTTTAGGCAAAGCAGGTGATATCAGCCACACTTATTGATGACACAAAAACACCAAAGTTACTGGCACTGGCTGTGTCACTGCTCAGTCTGAGGGTTCCCAACTCCTCTCCAACAGATGCTGTTCCAGACACAGCTAATAACCACTCAGCGCTACCTCACAGAGAACAATCCAATCCAAGATGACTGCACATGCAAGCCTACTCAACTGAATGTCAATTTGCCATACCATGCCACTAAAAACGCCACTAAAAGAAACAAATTCTTAGTTTAGTAAAAGAAATTTGATATCATTAAATGTCACAAAGCATTTCTTTGTAGACAAATTAATTACTAGCGTATATACCTTCCCAGTTATAAGTAACCTTTGAAAATTAATCAAGGTAATCCATTATATCAGTAGAGAAATCATGTTATAATCTCAATAAATCCATGAAAATACTTGAAATTATTAATATTCATTCATGATTTTTAAAAAGACTTTCCCCAAACTAGGAATAAAAGCAAATTTCTTCAGTTGATAACAATGGTCTACCAAAAAACAAACAAACAAAAAAAAAACCCTTCATACTTGATGGTAAAAGAGTGAGGGCATTCCTCCTAGAACCAGGAAAAAGACAAGAATATTTAACCACTCCTACTCATCATCATATTGGTAATCTTAGCCAGTGCAAAAAAAGAAAGAAAAAAATAAAATAAAATGCATAGAGACCAGAAAGGAAGATGTAAAATTGGCTGTACTGACAGACAAAATTATTCTGTATGTAGAAAATGTCACAGAAATTTTTTAAAAGCCACTAGAATATGTTATTCTCACAAGCTTAATGGATATAAGGCCAATATATAAAATTAATTTTATTTTCATATACTGGCAGTTAACATTTAGAAATTGAAATGTCAAAAATACTATTTATGATAGCATCTAAAAACATGCAATACTCAGAGAAAAATCCAAGAAAATATGTATAAGATGTGTTTTCTGATAACTATAAGACACTAAGAGTAACTGAAGTAAAACTAAATAAATGGAAAAACATACTATGTTCATGGATCAAAAAAGTTAACATTGTTACATGACAATTTTCTCCAACTAATCCATACTCAACTCAATCTAATAAAAATTTCAGCATTGTATTTTTATGAAAGTTCTCAAAATGATTCTAAAATTTATTTTTTCCACTTTTTCTTTTTTGTCTGTGCAGCGGTATGCTGGAGTTACCTGACCAGGGATCAAACCTGTGCACTCTGCAGTGGGACTGTAGTCTTGACTACTGGACTTCCAGGGAAGTACCAATTCCAAAATGGAAACGCAAATAACTTAGGATAGCAAATCAACTTGAACATAAATAAAGTTGGAAGGGTCATATTATCTGATTTGAATACTTACTATAAAGCTATAATAATCAAGAGTGTTTCATAGTGGCATAAGTATAGACATTTGGAGGCCAGAAATATACCATATACATATGGTCACTTTATTTTCAATCAAAAGGTCAAAGAAATTGAAAGGATGGATTTTGCAATAAATTGATACTGGGAACAACTTCAAATACACATGGAAAAAATAAATATTCCACCTAACCTCACAAAATAACAAAAATTAAATTTAAACTAAACATGGGCTTAAATGTAAAAGCTCAAATGTTAAAATTCCTAGAAGAAGCCATAAAAGAAAATATTTATGACCTCTGGATAGATAAAGATTTCTTAGGACATCAAATAAATGAACCATTAATATTTTTTAAAAAAATAAAATGCACTTCATCAAATTTTGATCTTCTACTCTCCAAAAGACGCCTTTAAGGAAACAAAATGTCAAAATCCACAGAATGTGAGAAAATCCTCATAATACACCTATCAGATAAAGGACTTGTATTCAGAATATATAAAGAATCTTAAAGTCATCCATAAGAAGATAAATGAATTTAATGTGCAAAAGATTTGACACTTTATAAAGAAAGAAACATAAATGTCTAATATGCACAAGAAAAAAAATAATTTAACATGATTAACCATTAAGGCAATGCAAATGAAAACCACAGTGAAATACCACTACATAATCACTGGAATGTCCACAATTAAAAAGACTGATTATACTAAGTGCTGGGAAAATATGGACCAACTAGAACTATCAGACATTTCTATTGGGGATACAAAATGGTACAAGCAATTTGAAAACTATTTGGGAGATTAAATTTAAAAATTAAACATATAGTTATCATACAACCCTTCAATTCTACTCTTAGATATTTTCTCGAGAAGATGACATATATCCAAAGACTTGTACCCAGTTGTTCATAGCAGCTTTGTTAACAACAGCCTCCAGATGGAAACAACCTGAATCCCCATTGTGGATGGGTGTGTAAAAAGAACAAAGCAAAACATACAAAGAGATATTACCCAGCAGCCAAAAGGGAACAAGGTGCATGAATAAATCTCAAAAATAGGATGAATGAAAAGAGTCAAGTGCAAAATAATCTCCTCCATAGGACTCCTCTGATGTGAAACTCCAGGAAAAATAAATCTAATCTACAGGGATCAGAAAATCAGTTTCCTGGCTTTGGTGAAAGTGGAGACTGACTGAGAACATTTTGAGATAATAGAAATGTGGCAGTTACATAAATGTATGTGTCAAAACACATCGAACCATATACTTAAGATGTGTGCATTTCATTATATCTAAATTATACCTCATAAAATTGTTTGTTTTTTTAAGAAAGGCTGGTTCCCAACTGGACTTGAAGGTAGAATACAGGCATCTCAGTAGTTAGGCAGAATTTAGAGCTGAACTGGGAAGGATTCACATCCTGACTGCACTCAGTACCTTTAATTGGCCCAGCTGTATGTGAAACATTTTGTCCTCCTAGACATTTTGTTGCACAGTATTATCTTGTACCCCTACTGACTGGCAGAACATGTTCTTATGGATAATTCTTTATCGAGAAGACACATTAAAGACGTCATTGCCACAGACTAATATGGAGACTTTCCTTCCCCTCCGTCTTTTTGATCTTGGTCATGGGAAGAACATCATCAAATACAGGGGATCTTCATGTCTCTAGTCTACCAAAATCAGGGAAGAAAGTATATGGAAAATAAATTCTCGTATCACAATAGGTATCAAATGACTACCAAACCAAGGAAGTCTATGGAATCTGAGACAGAATAATTGCGGTGTAAAATCTAAGACTCCTAGTAGCTTTCAGGGATGAAACATTCCAAGTGTGACTTCTGAGGTTATAACACATAGGACAATGCTTTAGAATAATGTTTCCCAAAGAATCAGACAAGTATCAAAGGTGGTATATGAAATGATTTTATTGAAGTGGTAAACCAATATGATACTAAATAACATTAAATCACACAAGATTTTCTTCCCTGGTTCTCCTAGTTTTTCTGATTATGTATCAAAATGTCTCATTTCATGTCAGTATGTTTTTAACATGAGTATCTTCTCTTGAAAAGAAAATGTAAAATAGCTACCAGAAATACAGTCAGTACATTTGTTTGTTTATTTACTTATTTATCTTCTATTTATGCCAAGTAAACTTGTTTTTTGCATAAAGTAAATGTTCTCCAGTAAAAAGAAAAAAAAAGGAGCTGTTAATTTATTAATAATAATAATACATTAAAAATACTATAGTAGAATATGGTGATATATGAATATCTGAGACTGGATAACAGTACTTTCAAATGTTCATTTGTGAAGAAGAATATCTATCTCTGTGTAGATACTAACATATTAAAGAAAATTTACTATCAGGACATTTTCATGTTATAAATTAGTTTTTAATTTGAATTGCTTACCTCTTTAATAGTCCCTCAAATTTCAGATTCCAGATAAAAGACCAGATTAAGATTTTTGTATCTTATAAATTAGGATGAAACTCCATGAAATTGTGGGAAAGGCAGCAATATATTCACCCAATAATAGAGGGTCAAATTCTACTCTTTCTGCTAACAAGTGCTCTCACTTGAGTGTGGGCAGACAAAGAAGATATGCAGAAGGCACCCATGAAAAAAAGATTCTGTTTCCATAAAAGTTGGCAATCTACTATTTTTAGTTTTGCTCTCTTTTCTCTTCTTTTTTCTTGGTATACATTTTAATTTCTCTCCTTTAAAAGGATACATAAAAGTTTATATTTTATTCTAGGTTCATTAATCACTTCAAAAAATACAATTCATGAGGACAGATTTCTTCAAAATTGTTATGCTGTTGTCAGTGTTTCGACAGTCTTGTACAATTTTTTAAAAAATCAACCTCAGCTAGGCTGTAGAGAATTTTAGCAAAAAAATAGAAAGAACTGTAAAACAGATTTTCTTATTTAAAGAAACATAAGACAGTTTGATTTCTATCATGCTTATAATTTCCCAAGAGTAAAATGAAATTTGGAATGAACAAAGATAAACCCTTTACCTGTTGGAAGGTGCAGTGTTATGTTGTTGCAAAAATCTGTGAAGCAGCATTCCGTTTTGGTAACATTGTTGGAACTATGACAGAAGACTTGTGCATTTAATTCTGGGAGAGAGACACAGGACTTGATCACCTGTTCCTTTCCATTGGTTAACATAACAGAAGCCCAACATGCTCCTTCTGTTTGGCAGGTAAAGTTTGAAGAGTCACACAAAAGACAAACACACTTCAAACCTGGAAAAGATAAGGCAAAACGCTTTAAGATGCGAAAGTTATCATGCAAAGAAAGTCAATCTTAATGAAAACTGAGAGACAGTTTAATAGCACTGGATAAAACATACATGCTAAAGCTGTTACTCTCTCTCAGTCATGTGCTTTATCAAAAGTGTTGCCCAATCATCACTTACTATTGCTTATATTTTTATAAGCAATCTCTTCAGTTGATACTGTATTTTTAAACAAGTTTCTCACCCTTGGTGTAAATCCCTCCTTTTTAAACTCAACCAGCTCATTCCTAAATCAGTAGTCCCTATGAAACACCAGGATACAGTAACACAGCAACCCAGAAGTGCAGTCCAGCATCATCTGTAGAGCATTCAAGCACTGTTTAAGGCGCTCACTACCCAAGCAATCCAGTGTATTCTTTTCATGTACGATTTCTCCTTTAAACTTTAAAGTCAATGTGCTAAAAACACAAAGCTAACCACAGACAGTCACAGCTTTAAAAACCTGTGTGACTCTTTACATTTATATTCTATGATATTTTAACAGTATTGTATTGTCACAGTGCCTTTAAGGCATTGATGAGCCATTATATATCCCCCTTTTCACTAAAGAATACATCTTAGAATGAGTCATTTGAAGATAGACCATGACCTTCAGGCAAGTTTCTTTGAATGAATACATCTATTCAATAGAGCAAAACACATCAATTGTAGAATGCAATAAATCTACATCAATAAAAATTAGACTTTGTTAATCTGTTCCCTTCACAAGTTTCCACAACATTCCCCACTTAATAAACACACACACACACACACACACACCCCACATTAACTCACATGATCAAAGTAGTAGAGTACTTCTGTTCTGATGTAAAATATCTATCATGAACAATCCAGTGGTTGTGAGTAACTTATTCAAATTTCATTTGAATTACTTTTAAATAGAACAGTACTGAATAACCCTTTTGTATCATTACTTAATGAAGGTTTTTGTTAAATCACAACACCCCCCTGCAATATCTGAATGTCCAAAGTTTTTCCATCCAACTGTTTTTACTCAAATTAGTCTTAAAATTGCTAATTACTCAAATTGGAGCTGATTTTATACCTGTAAAATATTTGATACATTAATGGCTATTTTTATACTCAACTTCAAATATCAATGTAAGCAATACAGATAATATTTCTATATAATTGCATGTGTAAGAAAGAAAAACCACATATTGATTAATAGAAATTCTCTCTTCTTTTGATAATTTTTCTTGACCAGTAAAATACTGTCTCTATAACCATTTTTATTATTACATACTAAGGGACTTAAAATCATGAAATAAAATACCATTTTGTTATCAACACTGGACCAAGCGTAACAGGTTACTCTTCTATTTATACCACTGGTTATCAATGTAAATAAATATAATCTTTTGTTGATATTTATTTGCTGTGGTAGAACCTTATAATGTAGACTGACTGGGATTCAATAGAACTAGATATATAAAATGTAGATGATTTGAAAATGTTTTAAGTCACTTTTTCTGCAGAAAACAGAGCTCATATAATTAAGATCCATCCACCTAGGTATCTTCTGACAGTAGAATCTCTCTCTCTAGCATCTTCTGATTCAAATTTGACAGAGGCCTTCATATTTGACTATTGCTTGCCTCCTCTGTGCCTCCATTTCCTTATATGAAAGATAAGGGATTCCTCCTCATAGGGCTGTTTTGGAAAATAAAAATTGAAGCCCTTAGAATAATGCCTGATACCTAGAAAGCACTATGTCAATTAGTGACTACTAATTACTATGTAATTAGTGACTATGTCTCATTTTACTGGAGAAGTTAGAGCTAGTTGTTCTATGAAACAATCAAGATACATTTGTAATTCATATAGGAATGACTGAATGAACTAGGTACACAGACCATTGGAAAAACATTACAAAGAAATGCATCTCCTTTCATACTGCCGAGTGAGTTGAATGTTCTCATTCTTTTAATGGCCCAGGCTAGATCCCAGATGATGACACAGCAGGACGATCTGGTGATAGTATAGATAAAGAATTCAGGAAAAGAGGAAGGTTCCAGTCCTAGCTCTATCACTCCCTTGCTGATTGACTTTGAAGGTCTTTAACCTTGCAGGGTTTCAATGCCTTCCTCTGAAAATGGGAAATGAACCAGGGGAGAGGCCGTAGGTCCAGAAATTCTGAAGTTTAACTGAGTATTATTTATTTTACGATTCTATTAAATTACAACTTATGGAAATTTACAACCACAAAGTATGGAAAGCTCTTTTAAAGTTAAAAAACCTATCCTACTGTGGTTATTCTTCAGTCTCATACTTTAAGCATTTGAAGTTGGGAAGAATAAATTTCCCAACACATAGTCTCAAAACATTTGTTACTACACTCCTCATCAGCGTCCTTGAATTTTTATTTCCAAGAGAAGCATAACCTGGAAATCAAGGCACATAACTTAGGGCTATGGGTCCACTGAGTAAAGACAAGCATAAGGTACTCAGCAGCCAAACATATGCTGGTCTCATGTGTGCTTATCATTGCGTGTAATTCCCAGTGCAACCAGAGGAGTTGGTTGTCACTCTCTCCATTTTACAGATAATGAAATGAGGCTCAAAAAGATCAACTGACTGAATTTATGCATCAGTCATTAGACTACTTAAACAATGTTGTTTCTATCCTACCAAAGCTGATATTATTTTAAAAACAAGATGAGTGCAAAAACCATCTTCCCACCTCACCAGTTTCTAGCGATGGTAAATAAAATATAACTTATTATAACATTTATATTTTATATATAAGAAAATATTTTACTTTTAGAATAAAATATAATTCTAATACAGCAAAACAAATTAAAATAACTTAACAATGGACAATTGAGATTTTTATCTTTATTGTTCAAATAATCTTTTTAAACAAAATCTACCTATTTTTTGAGAGACAGGTAGTCAAATATCCTGTGCCTCACATCTAGTATAAATAACCTTACCTTTCAGTTGGTTTAAGTGTTTTTTAAGTGTAAGTTTCTAAGGTATACCTAATCAATACTTTCTCTTGGAAGCATTACTAGCTCCTTATAGAAATGATTACATAATAGTTCTTATCAAGGAATAATGTAGATACTCACTGAATGTTTAACAGGCTATAAAAATATCCCTCAGTTTAAAGTAAAAGGTACCAATCAGAAGAATAATACAGACCAAAGTGATACAGTTAAGTCATAGTAAATGACATGTTGACTTTAAATCCTACACAATAGAAAACACTGACAAAATTGAGAATCTATTGATAATAATGGCTTCAAACAATTGCTAAATGTCCTCATTTACTCCAAGTCAATTAGCTCAACTATATATCACTGACAGAGAACAAACAGCAAACTAAAAAGAACCTAAGGTGTGTATCTAATACACAATCGACAACATAGTTAATCTTGCACATAGTGAATTGGTGGGAAATAAAAAATGCAAGACTCAACATAGAATTCTAGTGTTACCAGTTAAAACATAGGTTGCCATTAGAGACAAGACACGTTCATATTTTGTTTTTTTAAAAATTGACGTTAATTGAGTCAATTGCACTAGAATATCCTACGACAGGATAATCTGTTAGCAGACAACAGGTC
Organism: Bos grunniens; assembly: GCF_055505025.1. NCBI lineage: Eukaryota > Metazoa > Chordata > Mammalia > Artiodactyla > Bovidae > Bos > Bos grunniens. The sequence goes on from NC_141166.1 coordinate 98,089,459, forward strand.
AGACTCAACATTTATTTATTTTATACTTTCTCATTATACTGTCCTTGAGTCATACAGAAAGGGATAGCAAATGAAGTTGAAGAAGAAGGTAATTACGCGTAATAAGGAGGCCTATTAGACTTTTCCCCACAAGGAAGATTGCACTTTTCTTGTGTCTCCTCCCACCCTTTTAATTATCCTCTTCTTCCCCCTTTTTGCCAATTAGTCTATAAAAGCCAAGACATCTGTTACCCACAAGACATCTGTTACCCACATGAAACCAAAGGATGTGAACATTCTTAATCAACCAGAAAATAAATGTTCATCCGTATTTACACGTGAGGGCAAGCATATCCTGGCGTCTGGAAATGCAAAAACCATCAGATTACATAAAAGAACCAAATGTATCACTTGTGTTTGTGTGCTATTCTTACTCATAATATTCGGTGGGGAAATATTAGCTGTTTTGAATTAGATACTATTTTCAATAAACTGATTTCCTACATTTGGGGGCTATGTGCTAACACGTCTATTGGCCAGTGCCTTACCCAAATTTCTGATACATCCCCTTTCTTCTTTTCCAGAAATTAGTTGATTCAATGTCCCTAATTTGGGAGTTGGATATTAAACAAAATATTTTTTTAATTTAGAAAACTGTCTCAAGCTTGACCTGCTGCCTTTCATCATTTGCAGTCTTCTGAGTTAACAAAAGAATAATTCAAGCTCATCAGTGTGCTGAATATGAAAAGTATAGCAACAAGAAAGGAGCCAGGACAACCAGAACTACTGTCTGTGAAATAAAGCTAGACAGGGTCAAAGGAAACCAGGCAGGGATCTGTCTTCCCTTTTTATTTCTTTTCAAATTTTTATTTTCTTGTCATGTAGTCATTTCAAAGTATTTGCCTTTCTTAATGGCAAGAAAGAATAGAGAAAGAACGTAGCTTTAATAAAATATTAGTTTAGTTTAGTGCTAAGTCATTTCAGTCATGTCCAATTATGTGCAACCCCATGGACTATAGCCCGCCAGGCTCCTCTGTCCATGAAATTCTCCAGGCAAGAATACTGCAGTGGGTTGCCATGTCCTTCTCCAGAGGATCTTCCCAACCCAGGGATCCAACCCACGTCTCTTACATCTACTGCTTTGGCAGGCGGGTTCTTTACCACTAGTCCCACATGAGAAGTCCCAAATGCAAACTTTTTGGCCAAATGACCCTTCAGCTGAAATTCAACTTCTAGAATTCTATTTGCCCAGATATATCCAAAGAAATTCATCACTCCTAAAATATTGTATACCAAACACAAAGGAAAATTATTCCTTTGTGCCAAGTGGCTATTATGTTCCCTGTTTAAGAAGGTCTCACTCTCCTAACTGAGAAGGAATGGAACTACCCTAACAGGAGAGATTCTACCCAGGACAACTGCTTTCACCTCCAGTTGCAGGGTTCAATTTAGGAAGAGTCCAGCACATCTTGAATTCTAGTACTTGCCACTCAGAATATCCTCAACCCAAATCCTGGGTTCAATGCCTGGATCAGAAAGATCCCATGGAGGAGGGCATGGCAACCCACTCCAGTATTCTTGCCTGGAGCATTCCATAGACAGAGGAGCCTGGATGGCTACAGTCCATGGGGTAGCAAAGTCAGACACCACTGAGCGACTAACACACACAAAGACCCCTCCAGTTTTACAGCCCTCTGTTAGTCTGAGCTCATTCTCAACTTAAGTAACTTTAGGGTTATCATATCTATGACAGACAGAAAGCTGGGGTTAGAAACATAAGCACCCAGTGAAGGACAGGTTTGCATTGCCATATTCATACACTGATATTTCAGTGGGTGAGCTGATCCTACCAATTTATAATCCAACAAAACTTCTCCCGTCAATATTAAAGGTTATCTTGCCCTATATTCATCATATGAGAATCCATTGTTCTTTCCAGTGTCAACATGATATTTGGGAGAAGTAGAGAAAAGTTCAAAGCCTCTCTGAATTGGTGTAGACATCAAGACTCGATTAATCCCTAAAATCACAATATATACACAATTACAACTTTAGACTTTGACTATAATCATGTAGTGAAAAAAAGGACTGACTCTATTTGGAGTCTCCTGTAGCAAAGTATGTCAAAGAAAAAGTTGTTCCTAATCACAAGACATGTTTCTTCTGCTAACGTCCCATATAATTCTGCCTTAAGTTGAGAAGCTATTTTTTTACTTCGGCAGCCTAAGTGGCTCTTTATCAAACTTTTATTTCAAGTCCTGAGATCTGTACTGTCCCCTTAGGAGAAGACTAATTCTCAATGGATTCTAATTACAATCCAATTGCATTGAATAAAACAAAATCTACAATTGTTATTATAACCTGCCACTACTGCTAAGTCGCTTCAGTCGTGTCGGACTCTTAGCAACCCCACAGACGGCAGCCCACCAGGCTCCCCCTTCCCTGGGATTCTCTAGGCAAGAACACTGGAGTGGGTAGCCATTTCCTTTTCCAATGCATGAAAGTGAAAAGTGAAAAGTGAAAGTGAAGTCGCTCAGTCGTGTCCGACTCTTAGCGACCCCATGGACTGTAGCCCACCAGGCTCCTCTGTCCATGGGATTTTCCAGGCAAGAGTACTGGAGTGGGGTATCATTGCCTTCTCCGTTATTATAACCTAATAGACTACAAAGTCTGGATTCTTCCAAATCCTTGAACATCATTTCTTATAACTAAGCCTCCTAGACCCACTTGTCTCCATTTTATAGCTCTAAATAACAAGTTTCTTTCCCACATCATGACCTTGCCACTATGGAGTCAAAGTTCCTCCAAAACATTTAAAATAGAACTATCATGAGTGTGTGCTCTGTGCTAAGTCACTTTAGTCATGTCTGACTCTTTGCAACCCTATGGACTGTAGCCCGCCAGGCTCCTCTGTCCATGGGATTCTCCAGGGAAGAATACTGGAGTGGATTGCCATGCCCTCCTCCAGGGTGTCTTCCTGATCTAGGGATGAAACCTGTGGCTCATTATGTCTCCTGTATTGGCAGGCAGGTTCTTTACCCCTAGAGTCAACTGGGAAGCCCAGAATTATCATATGATTAAGCAATTCCACTTCTGCATTTTTATCCAAAGAAAACAAAAATACAAACAGGAAAAGATATGTGTACCCCATGTTCACTGCAATCTTATTTACAATTGCCAAGATAGGGAAAGAAGCTAGGTGTCCATCAACAGATGAATGGATAAAGAAAATTTGGTATACACACACAAACACACATTCTCACACACACTGGAATATTATTCAGTCATAATAAGAAATGAAGTCTTGCCATTTGTGACAAGGATGGACCTTGAACATTGTGCTAAGTGAAAAAAGGCAAAGACTAATATATGATTTCATCTATATGTAGAATCTGAAAATAAAGTCTTATTATAATATATGGTGATAAATGTAAACTAGATTTTTTAAAAAGGATATTGTATTCGTTAAGGTTTTCCAGAGATACAGAACCAGTAGAACATATATACACACACATGTATACATATATCTATAGATATAAACATCTATATCTACAAACAGAGAGATTCAGTTTAAGAAACTGGCTCACTAGATTGTGGAGGCTGACAATTCCAAATCTGCAGGTTAGGCCAGCAGGAAGGAGACCTAGGGAAGAGTGGATGTTGCGCCTCAAGTCTGAAGATGGTTTGAAGGCATAATTCTTTCTTCTGCAGAACTTAGTTTGTTTTCCTCATAAGGCCTTTAACTTATTTGATGAGGCCCACCCAGTAAAGGACTTCCCTGGTGGCTCAGACAGTAAAGCGTCTGCCTACAGTGCAGGAGACCTGGGTTCGATCCCTGGGTCAGGAAGATCCTCTGGAGAAGGAAATGGCAACCCACTCCAGTACTCTTGCCTGGAAAATCCCATGGACTGAGGAGCGTAGTAGGCTCCTCAGTCCATGGGGTCGCAAAGAGTCGGACACGACTGAGCGACTTCACTTCACTTCACCCAGTAAAGGAGAGTAATCTGCTTTACTCAGAGACTATTGATTTAAATGTTCAGTTCTGTTCAGTTCAGTCGATCAGCCGTGTCCGACTCTTTGTGATCCCATGAATCACAGCACACCAGGCTTCCCTGTCCATCACCAACTCCCAGAGTTCACTCAGACTCATGTCCATCGAGTCAGTGATGCCATCCAGCCATCTCATCCTCTGTCGTCCCCTTCTCCTCTCGCCCCCAATCCCTCCCAGCATCAGAGTCTTTTCCAGTGACTCAACTCTTCGCATGAGGTGGCCAAAGTACTGGAGTTTCAGCTTCAGCATCATTCCTTCCAAAGAAATTCCAGGGCTGATCTCCTTCAGAATGAACTGGTTGAATCTCCTTGCAGTCCAAGGGACTCTCAAGAGTCTTCTCCAACACCACAGTTCAAAAGCATCAATTCTTCAGCGCTCAGCTTTCTTCACAGTCCAACTCTCACATCCATACATGACCACTGGAAAAACCATAGCCTTGACTAGATAGACCTTTGTTGGAAAAGTAATGTCTCTGCTTTTGAATATGCTATCTAGGTTGGTCATAACTTTCCTTCCAAGGAGTAAGCGTCTTTTAATTTCATGGCTGCAGTCACCATCTGCAGTGATTTTGGAGCCCAGAAAAATAAAGTCTGACACTGTTTCCACTGTTTCCCATCTATTTCCCATGAAGTGATGTGACCAGATGCCATGATCTTCGTTTTCTGAATGTTGAGCTTTAAGCCAGATGTTAATCTCATCTTAAAAATAACTTCACAGCAATATCCATACTGATGGTTGATCAAAAATCTGGGTACCATGGTTTAGTCTAGTTGACTTGTAAAATTAACCATCACAAATATTTACTATGTATCAAACACCATGGTAAGAAAGAGGTAGGGAGAAGAGCAAAAAGGCTATTCTCTAAATGAATAGCAGTGTTAAAGGATATTACTGCTACTACTGCTAAGTCGCTACAGGCGTATCCGACTGTGCAACCCCAGAGACAGCAGCCCACCAGGCTCCCCCGTCCCTGCGATTCTCCAGGCAAGAACACTGGAGTGGATTGCCATTTCGTTCTCCAATGCATTAAAATGAAAAGTGAAAGTGAAGTCGCTCAGTCGTGTCCGACTCTTTGCGACCCCATGGACTGCAGCCTACCAGGCTCCTCCGCCTATAGGATTTTCCAGGCAAGAGTACTGGAGTGGGGTGCCATTGCCTTCTCCGAAAGGACATCACTACAGTGTGCTAAATGGAGCCAGAGGTGGTATACAGTGTATTAGGACACAGCGGCTGAATGTTTCTTAATTCAGCACTGGAGGGGGAGGATAGGTAAGGGAGGCTTCTTTGAGGTAAGTCTTGAGCAACACAATGATTCTTCACCAACCCCAGTCTCCCCACGACCCCCACCGCCATCACCCACCCCCATTCCCCCCCACCACACACACCCCTGCCATTCAGGATACCTGTCCCATCCCACTCTCTTCGCAGTCCTCAAATTAGCTCCCAGTCAGTCCCACCAGCCTGGGTAACCATGAGCAGTCCTCACCCACTGGACAGTGGGGAAATAGCTCCTCTTGTGGGGTGAAATACATGGGAAGTAACTTGTCTCCACTTTACCAACATGTTCCTGTAACACCCACTCCGCAGATGGAACTCCATTCTCAGTCCAAGCATCTTGGCGTCCAGAGCACCACCCTCCCAAGGCCCCTCTGGACTCTGCTACTATCTAGGAAGGTTCGGTCACCTTCCCCAGAGTTGCAGTTTGGGGGTTGGGCCCTCCTCCAGCGCAGGGCCCGGTAACTTCCACCTCCTGTTCGCCTGCTGGGTTTTCAGGTCCTCCCCGGGGTCGCCGGGACACGAAGGATGGTCAGCCGGGCCTTGGCGTGAGTGAATTCCGGACTGTGTCAGCTCAGCCTGGCTTCTCCCCTTGCCTCCCAAGAGAGTCTCAGTCCAGAGATGCCTTCCCGGGGATCCCGGGTGCCACCTAGCGGCAGCAGAGAGAAGACGCCGGCTTCTTTTTACAGGAACCATTCCTGAAGAGCGTTCCTCAAGCCTCGTTAATCTGCCATCCTTGGTTTTCTGTTATTTGACATTTAAAAGGAAAGTGAACGTCGCTCAGTCGTGTCCTACTCTTTGGAACCCCATGGACTAGTCCATGGAATTCTCTAGGCCAGAATACTGGAGCGGATAGCCTTTCCCGTCTCCAGGGGATGTTCCCAATCCAGGGATCGAACCTAGGTCTCCCGCATTGCAGGCGGTTTCTTCATCAGCTGAGCCACAAGCCGTAACACTCTGGCAATGCAGGAGATGCGGGATCTGAGGAGGAAGTGGCAACCCATTCCAGTCTTCTTGCCTGGAGAAGACCATGGACAGAGGAGCCCAGCGGGCTACAGTCCAAGGGGTCGCAGAGTGGAGCACGACTGAGGGACTGAACATACATACGTATAGGGAGTACGACTTTTCTAGAAACAAATCAACGCAGTGGTGACTTGAATGCGCTTCTCCATTGGAAAAGTGGGCTTCTGCTCTCCAATTCCCTTGACTGTCACACCCCTAGCCCAGGGAAAGCGCTTTGAAAGCTGCTGCTTGCTAGATCAGAATTTATTAAAAGAAATCTCTTGCTTGCCCCACAAGATCCCAGCTATCCAAATACTGCTAGCAAAGTTTTTCCAAATTGTAAGAAAAGAAAAATTGATAATTAAGCCTTTAAGTCTTATTGGCATATTCAGTAAGATCCCATTGCCCATTGAGCAGTTATGTTGATGTTCCTATAAAATCATACTTGACAATACTGATTACTAGATTTGGGGATATCACCCGCCTGTAAAAATCTCAAAAATAATTCTAGGACTTAATCAAAGATTGAAATAATTTTTGCTTTCCCAAGGAAGAACATTGGAAAAAAAGCAATTTCTACTACCATCATTTTCAAAAAGAAAGGGAATTATAAAACCAACCAAGTAAGTAAGGATATAAATCATAGATCTAAGACAGGGCTTAAAAGATCAAGGATATCTTTAAAATTTTTCAAATGTTGAAAAATAATTGCTATTATGTTACATTTCTTTGTCTTTTTCTGATACAAACTGTCAATCTGGGGGTGGACTGTGCATCAAAAAGTGGAACTCAGAGTGTTCAACCTGTTCCTAAACTGTTTTGTTGATGATTAATGGCCACAATCCACACAGGAATTTTCTCTTAAATGGAAGAGGCAACCATTCATAGTGCTGTTTCTATTCAATATGAAATGTTCAAAAAAAAAAAAAAAAACCTGAATAAAGCTGAATAATAAAAGCCATGCATCCCAAGCTACAAAGAAAGCTAATAGTAGGAGACCAGTGTTTGATTGTTTTCTTTGCTCAGAAAACAAATTGCTGGGCCTTCTGGGCTCAACTCAATGAGCTCACCCTAGGCAAATGCTCACCTGCCATTGAGTCACTGTGTAAATGCTTCCACCATTATAGGGACACAGATATTAATACTGTATTTGATCAGTCTGCACTTTCAAGTCTATTTTATTGGACAGTGTTTTTTTTTTTTTTTAATTATAATAGACCTGTGTTCAATATACTGCTTCTCAAATCTATGATGAAGTCTTGATCAGAACACATCACATAATTTTAATATTGTTTCCATGAGATTATTACCAATTATAACCAACTCCTGAAGGATATGATTTCCAGCAACATCTTGTAGTGATAAGCATGGAGAAATAAACCTATGTAAAGAAAAGAATAGCCCAGAGTCCTGATTTAGCCCAGTGTATTTAGGAGATGGGGGTGTTAATCCTAGCTCTAGTAACATGAACTTTGAGGTTTCAGTGACCTCAATTGATCCACCCAAGAAAGAATGGTGGCTCAGACGGTAAAGAATCTGCCTGCAATGCAGGAGAATCGGGTTCGATCCCTAGGTCAGAAAGATCCCTTGGAGAACAGAATGGCTACCCACTCCAGTACTCTTGCCTAGATAATTTCATTGCCAGAGGAACCTGGTGGGCTCCAGTTCATGAGAGTCACAAAGAGTGAGACAAGACTAAGCAACTAATACACACACACACACACACATACACACACACACATACACACACTGTCCTTCCCAGTTCTAAAGTTCTATGACTTTATTGTGAGTGCATTGATGGCCACCAGGCAGTATGAGACAGAGCAATGTGAATGAACGCATATCCAAAGAACAAAAAAGTTATATTAGAATCTTAGTTCTCAAAGAAACCTGTTCAGAAGAATATTACATTATTCTGATAAAGACTGAATTTATAAATCAGAGTTTATACTTTGGAATTCCACTGAGTCGTAGAAGCCTAGTTTTGTGTTTTCAAGCTCACTGAAGTTGAAAAGATAGAAATCGTGTAGGAGAAGATCACAGAGAATTTGGTGATGAAGGGAAAACAGAAGACATATTTCATCTATTTGTGAAAAATGGAATAAAACACAGAAAGTTGACACAAATGTAAAGTTTTAAAAGCTAAAGAAGCTCTGGTTTATTTAAAGGAGGCAATTAAAAATAATCAATCAAGAAAAGAGTAACTAATAATTACCAAACTACAGGACTAAAAGAATAGGTAGATAGAAAAAGAGACAAAACAGCCTCACATTTGGAATGAAAGTAGCAAATAAAATTGAAAAGTTAGTCTTCAGAGTTCTCAAGGGCTCACTTGTCAGAAATTTTTATCACAATCCACATTTCTTAATTTCTATGATCAGATATGGTAAAGAATAGATAATTCTCAATCTAGAAATAAAAGGAAACTATACAAAGTAAGAAGCTGCTCTAACTAAAAATAGAGTGAGAAGTGAAGAGTTGAAAGGGGAAGAGGAGGGCAAGTGATTTAAAAGGAAGTTTTATTTAGGGCTGATCCCAACTTTCCCACACTGACCCCAAAACTGAAAAGTTTATTTAGCTTGGATACTATGAAGAAAACTTATACTGTACAGGCATAAAAGGGGCAGCATTATCTGCTCCTCTACTAAAAAAAGTTGAGTAGGAGTGGAAGCTGATGAATGGGAGATGGAATTTTTAAATTCATAATTTTAAAAATATATGTAATTCTCAGACTTTGAGGGGTTATCATAGCTTCTATGAAAGGTGGGTTACATGGCTTTCTCTGGAATTATGTTTTCTTTCTGGGCTTTCATAGTTGCTCAGAGGGTAAAGAATCTGCCTACAATATAGAAGACCTGGGGCCAATCCCTAGGTGAGTAAGATTCCCTGGAGAAGGGAATGGCAACCCACTCCAGTATTCTTGCCTGGAGAATTCCATGGACAGAGGAGCCTGGCAGGCTACAGTTCATGGGATCACAAAGAGTCAGACATGACTGAGCAACTAACATTTTTGTTTATCAAGGTATTATTAAACAAAATAACTCCTTGCTTTTTTCCAACTATGCAAATATATTTCAAGACATAAAAATGAAGAAATACAAGAAATGAGAGGACCTTGGAAGGTTCAACTCATATTAAGCCAAAAAACAGAGAAAGTCTAAGGCAGGTTGTCCAGAGTTTTGCTGCTATTGTCATGATAAGCCAGTATAAAACAAAACAAAAAACTATAGCAAAATAATAAAAACAACCCTTGTCTTTGTAGCTCTCTTCATTTGAATTTAACATTGTGGGAATTCAGCAAGGTGTAGGGAGAGGATTCTCTGCCTCAGAAGACTCCACATCTGTATTTGAAATCCTGAGTCACTCGCCTGACCAGCTGCATAACCTAGGAAGTCTCTACACCTCTCTAAACATGACTATGCACTGGGGAAGCAGGGACAATAATTCTAATCTCACAAGGTTTGGTGATTAAGAGAGCTATTTTATATAAGACATGTGACACACAGATGTTAAAAACCTAAAAATTAAGTTCCTGCTATTATAAGTTATTGACTATTACCTGTTCAGAGCTCATCATTCAAAGCCCAAACCACACTCCTTGAATGTAACTGTGACTATTTAACTCTTTATGGCTTTGATTAACGTTTTCTTTGGTGGTGAAACTGCAGCACTACCGTGATAAAATCAGCAGCTTCAACTCCAAATAGACTTTCTTTGTCTTAAAAACAAAAACAAAAAACATTGGCATCTGAGCATGATCAAAGAGTAGAAGGATCTAGAATCCTAACTCTAATATTGATTGCTATACTAAAATTTTTCTCAAATTTTATATAAAATTATACTAAACTTAACTATAATTATAATACTATAATTAACTATACTAAAATTTTTCACAAAAATGATTCTACTAAAAAGTAGAATCAATGACTTCTTCAGTTTGACAAAATATATTTGAAAAAGACAAGTATATCAGTAGAGAAATGAATGAAGTAGATGAACAGAGAAAGAAAAACTGTCAATAAACATGAAAAGATTTGATCTCATTAATAATCAAAACAGAAAATTAATACAGCAAAGATGTAATTTTTATTTAATATTATTTTGTAAGTTATAACACTCAGAAGTGAAAGAGGGGATCAATTACATTTCATCTTTATACATAGATGGAGTTTCATTTACAAACTTTAGGGAGTACAATTTGACATATTTGCCTCAAGAGTCCTAAAAATGTTTATCATCTTTGCAGTTGTATTCCCACTTCCTCTATATGAAATAATCAGAAAAACAAAATTTTATTTAAAATTTCTACTGCAGAATTATTTCACAAAAGTAAAAAATGGAAATAACCTACATATCTCCAAATCAAAATGTTTAAATAAATTTTGATAATACATATGATGGCATCAGATCAGATCAGATCAGTCGCTCAGTCGTGTCCAACTCTTTGCGACCCCATGAATCACAGCACGCCAGGCCTCCCTGTCCATCACCAACTCCCGGAGTTGACTCAGACTCACGTCCATCGAGTCAGTGATGCCATCCAGCCATCTCATCCTCTGTCATCCCCTTCTCCTCCTGCCCCCTATCCCTCCCAGCATCAGAGTCTTTTCCAATGAGTCAACTCTTTGCATGAGGTGGCCAAAGTGCAGAAGTTTCAGCTTTAGCATCACTCCTTCCAAAGAAATCCCAGGGCTGATCTCCTTCAGAATGGACTGAATATTTATGATGGCATAATATTATGATGGCATAATATTCTGTATTTAATAATATTTAACTAGAGCACCGTGCTCAGTCACTTCAGTTGTGTCCCACTCTTTGCAACCACATAGACTGTATCCCACCAGGCTCCTCTATCCGTGGGATTTTTCAGGCAAGAACACGAGAGCGGGTCTCCCCGCTCTCCTCCAGGGGACCTTCCCGACCCAGGGATCAAACCCAAGTCTCCTGCAGCTCCTGCTTTGCAGGCAGATTCTTGACCACTGAGCCACGGTGGAAGCCCATTTAATTACAGTAGCTCACTACTCTATCAAATGAAAAGTAGAATCATAAAATCAAATGAAAAGTAGAATCATAAAACATATAGGATATGATCTGAATTTACATACATATGCATAGAAATAAGGATTAGGAGGAAATATATCAAAACATTAATAATGATTGTCTTTGAGGTATCAAAGTAAACGATGATTTTCACATTTTCCAACACTTTTCCCTAATCTCCTATAATGAACACATATTAATGCTGCAGTCAGAAACAACAAGATTTTAACATCACTTCGCACTCTGTTAAAGTACTTAGTTCATCGACAGTCACTGAGGATATCATAGGGATATCTTCAGCCAACTCTTCTGCATATGCCTTTAAAAAAACACTGATCGTAGAGTCTGGTATTCACCCACATGTGCACTACCATGTTACTCCATTGCTTATAGCAATTCTACTTTCAAGTTCAAAAATTTAAATTTGTGTTCTGAAAATAGGCTAGTGTATTTGAAAATAAGGCTATCCCTGAAAATTCAGATACATGAATATCACATAATGACCCTTGCTCTATACTGGAAGCTTACCTGATCTCCAGGACATAAACCAACAAACTAGCCTAGCTTGATGATCTTTCTATAACATTTCCTCTCATCTTTTGTTTTAGAAGAGGGTCAAAATCAGCATGGTGACTTTCCCTGAGTGTGTAGAAGACAATCAAGAAAATGCTGACTGCCCACTGGGTGCATGACACTCTATTAAGCAAGGGGTACCTCTAACCTGACTCAGCAAAATAAGGTTTGTTAGTGCATTAATGGCTCTTTGTATAGACGGCAGCTGTAAGCAAAATTCTCCATAAGCAAGCTTAATGCTATGGTAAACCAACAAAAAGAGCCGAAGCAGCCCCTAAGTGCTCTCCTGAAGGTGATAAATGACTTTTCAAGTTGAACCAAATACTTTAACCTAAAAAAGCAGGTAAGCAATACCACTTTTACAATGGACTTTATCTGTGTATGGATAATGACCCTCAGTTGCAATTTCCTAAGAGAAGAAAAAAAATCCTCAACCCATGCTAATGAATGAAACATAGACTTATTTATCCTAATTTGATTTCATTTCTCTCTATGCCATTTTACAGACTGAAGATGATATACACAAAAACATTTTAATGTGTACAGAAACTCCTTACTTATATAATAGAAGTTAACAAAAGTAAATCAATTATTTGTAATCAATTATTTGTTGTTTTGTTGTTACAGATGCAAGTGGTTAAACTTAAAAAAAAAAAAAAGTAGGTTAGGAAAAACTGAAATGAAAAGGATCTGTCCAGTCTCACATTCCAGAGGCACCTACTCTTAATTATTTTTGCTTTAGGGTATTGTCTTATCTTAGGGCATTAATCTAAAAATACAGTGCTTTTCTTGATTAACCAATTTGAACAACTGTCTGCTGACTTTACATGCCCTCCAATTTGGGAAGTAGGTCAAGTTTATTGAGATATGATTTACATACTGTAACATTCCTCCTTTTTAGTATACAGATTTGAGTTTTGACAACTTCAGCTCAGTCATGCCTCCCCCAAATTTCCTCTTACACCTTTTAGAAAACTACCCCCCTACCCCAACCCATGGCAAACGATGTTTTCTGTTCTTATACATTTGCCTTCTCTAGAACGCTAAATAAATGTGTAGCCTTTTAATTCTGGCTTCTGACATTCGACTTAAGGCATCTGAGATTCATTCATGTTGTTGCATACAAGTCATTCAATGAGGATGAACCTAGAGATTATCATACTAAGTGAAGTAAGTCAAACAAAGACAAATATCATATAATATCATTTATAAGTGGAATCTAAAAAAGATACAAATGAATTACTTACAAAACAGAAATAGAAAATTTTTTAAATTTTTAATTAAAGAAAGTTCATTGAATGAAGGTTTGAGTTTGTTGATTCATTCACAAATTAAAGGACATATTTCCCCAGTTTTTGCTGATTAGGAACAACTCTGTAAGAAATATTAATATACAGATTTTTATATAAAATAAGTTTCATTTCTCTTCTCTAAATATTTAGGAGTGAGATTACCACATTTTATAGAAAGTGTATTTTAAATTTATAGAAAGTTACCAGTGTTTTTCAAAGTAGTATTTTATATTCCTATCAGTAATATTTAAGAGCTCCAGGTACTTAGCAGTCCTGCCAGGACTTGGTATTGTCATCTTGCTTTTTGTTTGTTCGTTGTTTTGTTTTTTAGCCATTGAAACAGGTATGTGGTGGCATGTCATTGTGGTTATAAGCATTTCCTCATTTTTTTTGGTATGCTTATTTCTATTCAGGTATCTTCCTGTTCAGGTCTTTTGCTCGCTTCTTACTGGGTTCTTTGTTTCCTTGTTATTGAGTCCTGAGAATCCTTCATGTATTCTGAATTAAGTGTTTTATAAAATATGTATGTGTCTTGCAAATATTATCTCCTGGCTTTCAGCTTGTTTTTTCATTCTCTTTTTTGCACCTTTCAGGGAATAGAAGTTTTAAATTTTGATACAGTCCTATTTATCAATATTTTCTTTTATGGATCATGTTTTTGGTGCTTGCATCTAAGAAATGTTGCCTAACCCAAGAGTAGAAACTTTTCTTCTAAGTTTTTATAGTTTTAGATTTTATTTTTACATTCATGACCTATTCTGACTTAACAATTACAACCATGCCAGGCGTGTTTTGAGGTTCTTTTCTCTCTGTCTCTCTCTCTTTTTTTTTTTGCCTATTTTTCCAGCAACATTTGTTGAAAAGAATGTCCTTTCTCTATTGAATTGCCTTTACACTTTTGTAAAAAATCAATTGATCATTAATGTGTAGACCTATTTCTTGTTTCTCTATTCTATTCCATTAATCAATGTTCCTCTCTTCTTTTGCCAACAACACACTATCTTAATTACTCTAGATTTATAAGCCTTGGATCAGGCACTGAAGATTTCACTTTTCTTCTTTTTCCAAATAGATTTGGTTTTCATTTCCATTTACATGTAATTCCTATCTGCCAATGCAAGAGAGATAAGAGATACAGGTTCAGTCTCTGGGCCAGGAAGATTCCCCGGAAGAGGGCATGGCAACCCACACCAGTATTCTTGCCTGGAGAATCCCATGGACAGAGGAGCCTGGCATGCTACAATCCATAGCGTCACCAAGAGTCAGACATGACTGAAGTGACTTAGCACATAATTTTTTTAAAGCTTGGTGAATTCTGCAAAAATCCCTGCTGGGATTTTGATTGTGATTACATTGAGTCTACAGACCTATCTGAAAATAGCTCACATATGAGCAACACTGAAGCTTCAGTTCAGAGAATATAGTATATCATTCCATTTATTAAGGTCTTTAAATTCTTTCAACTGTGTTTCATATTTTCCAAAATAGAGATTTTCCACATATTGTGTTAGATTGACACATAAGTATTACATGAATTTTTTGATGCCACTGTACATGGTTCCTTTTTCCAATTTTTAAATTTCCATTACTGTTATATAAAAAATAGAATTGATTTTTTTTATATTAAGTGTATCATGCAACCTTGAACTTCAACAAGAACTTATTGGTTCTAAAACTTTTTTTGGAGATTATTTTATATTTTCTATATATAAAATCAAATTATCTGTGAATAGACAAATTTGCACATATTCCTGTGTAATTCATATGCCTTATATACATTTTTCTTATCTTAATGTATTGGCTAGGACTTTCCATTTGGTATTGATTAGAAGTAGTAAGAACAGACATCTTTGCCTTGTCCTCACTCTTAGTGAGAACTGTCCAGTCTTTCACAGGTAAGTACAAGAGAAGGCAACGGCACCCTACTCTAGTACTCTTGCCTGGAAAATCCCATGGATGGAGGAGCCTGGTAGGCTGCAGTCCATGGGGTCACGAAGAGTCGGACACAACTGACCGACTTCACTTTCACTTTTCACTTTCATGCATTGGAGAAGGAAATGGCAACCCACTCCAGTGTTCTTGCCTGGAGAATCCCAGGGACGGGGGAGCCTAGTGGGCTACCGTCTATGGGGTCACACAGAGTTGGACACGACTGAAGCAACGCAGCAGCAGCAGCAGCTGTTAAGTTTTCTGAAAAAGCTCTTTCTCATGTTAAGAAGTTCACTTCCATTCTTAGTTTGGTGAGTTTGTATTACTGATGTTGAGTATTGTCATCTGGTTTCTGTGAATCTATTGATATTGCCATATTTTTTCTTCTTTACTCTACTGAAATGATGAATTGTAATATTAGATTTCCTAACATTGAAAAGTCTTGCATACCCAGGATAAACCCTGCTTGATCATGATGTATTACCCTGTTATTATATTGTTGAATTCAACTTGATATTTTGTTGAAGATTTTTGCAGTCTCTATGAGTGATATTGGTCACTTTTCAGATGAAAAACAATTTGTTTTAATGATTTTCTTTTTTTTTTTTTTCCTTCAATCATTTTGTATTCTTACCGCTATTTCATTCCTCTACCTACTTTGAACTTAATTTATTCCTTTTTATTGTATCTTCTTAAGTTGGTACCTTAGATCAAAAGTTTACAGACTTTTTCCTAAAGGGTCTGCTGCTGCTGCTGCTGCTAAGTCGCTTCAGTCATGTCCGACCCTGCGAGACCCCAATAGACGGCAGCCCACCAGGCTCCTCTGTCCCTGGGATTCTCCAGGCAAAAATACTGCAGTGAGTTGCCATTTCCTTCTTCAATGCATGCATGCATACTAAGTTGCTTCAGTCATGTCTGAATCTGTGTGACCCTATGGATGGCAGCCCACCAGCCTCCTCTGTTCACGGGATTCTCTAGGCAAGAATACTGGAGTGGGTTGCCATTTCCTTCTCCACTTAACGGGTCAGACAGTACATATTTTAGTCTCATGGGCTGTACAGTCTCTGTTGCAGCTACTTAATTCTGCCATCATTGTATAAAAGTAAGCATAGACGATACATAAATAGGTGTTGCTGTGTTTCAATAAAACTTTATATACAAGTTGGACAGCCAATGGGTCATAGTCTGCTGACCCTTTATTAAGTCATCACTTAAGACCTTTCTTTTTTTCTGCTATAAGTATTTAAAGCTCTAAACTTCCTTCCCAGCAACTGCTTCAGCTCATCCATAAATTGTGCTATGCTGTGTTTTTGTTTTCACTGAGTTTAGAATAATTTCTATATTTTGTGATGTTCTGGGATCTGTGGGCTATTCATATATGTGTTGAATAAATTCCAAATATTTTGGGAATTTCCAGATTGTTCTGTTATTGACTTCTAATTTAAATCATTGGGGATGAAAAGACATCATCTGTATGATTTTAGTTATTTTTAATTTCATTTTTATTTATTTCAGAGTCTAACATGCATCTGACCTGAAGAATGTACCGTGTGCACTTGAAAATAATATGTATTCCATTGTCAGGTGGAGTGTTCTATAAACGTTATTCAGGTCAAGTTGCTTAACTTTGTGATTCAAATCATCTTTATCTTCACTGATTTTCTGTCTTCTTGTTTTATCAACCACTGACAGAGGATGTTAATATTTTCAACTTATATTTGAATTTGGCTATTCTTCTTTTTAGTTTTTGAAAGTTTTGCTTCACATATTTGAGAAGTTTGTTAATGGGTACATAACACATTAAGATTATTACGTCCTCTTGATGTATATTTATTGTTAGGAAATCTCTTGCTTTATCCCTGGTAATATTTATTATTATGACATGTCTTTCTTTATCACTGCTGATATTCTTTGCTATAAAATCTACTCTCTCAAAATTAATACAGATATCCCAGCTATGCTTAATATTTTTATTGTTTATCTCTCTCTTCATTTTGTTACTGTTAATATAGTTACTCCAGCTTTTTGGTGCTGAATGTCTGCATATTATAGATTTCCCGTCTTCATATTCTTAACTTTATGTGTACATATGTACACCTGCAAACATACATGCATGCGTGCTAAGTCACTTCAGTCATGTCCAGCTCTTTGTTACCCTATGGTAACAGCCAGGCTCCTCTTTCCATGGGATTCTCCAAGCAAGAATACTGGAATGGGTTGCCATGCCCTCCTGCAGGGGATCTTCCTGACCCAGGGATCAAACCCACGTCTCTTAGGTCCCCTGCATTGGTGGGTGGATTCTTTGCCACTAGCACCACCTGGAAAGCCCACATACATACCTGCTGCTGCTGTTGCTAAGTCGATTCAGTAGTGTCCAACTCTGTGCGACCCCATAGACGGCAGCCCACTGGGCTCCTCTGTCCCTGGGATTCTCCAGGCAAGAATACTGCAGTGGGTTGCCATTTCCTTCTCCAATGCATGCATGCATGCAAAGTTGCTTCAGTTATATCTGACTCTGTGCAACCCTATGGACAGCAGCCCACTAGGCTCCTCTGTCCACAAGATTCTCTAGGCTAGAATACTGGAGTGGGTTGCCATTTCCTTCTCCAACATACATACCTATGTGTATATAAATGGTTTTCTTGACAAGAACATATGGTTGGGTATTGTTTTACATCTAGTCTTCCATACTTATCTTTTAACTGGAGTGTTTAGAGCATATACACTTAATGTATGTATCAATGTGGTTATGTTTAAATCTGTTATCTTTTTATTTTTATATCTTTCCTTTTTTTCCTCAATTTTTGCCTTCATTTGGTTTAATTGACTGTTAGTAATCTATATTATTTCTAATATTAGTTTATAAGCTACATCTCTGCTTCCTTTTTAGTTATTACTACAAGATTTATAATATGCACCTTTAAATTATCATAGTTTAATCTAAGAACCTTATTATCATATTCTTCTATTTCCCTCTTCTTGTCTTTTGTGCTATTAACCTCATATGTTTTACACACTTGAAAGAAATCAATAAAATTGATAAATCTCCAGCTAGACTGATCAAGGTAAAAAGAAAGAAAATTCAAATGCTCAATGTCAACAACAAAAGATGGGACAGCACTACAATACTATTGGTATTAAAAAGTAATAAGGAAATACTATGAAAATCTTTATGATAATGATAATATCCAAAGGAGAGTTCAAGTCCAGCTGTTTTAACAAAGTCAACTTTCTTCTACATGCAAAAAAGCAACACTTTTTAATATAATAGAGCTAATATTTATAGAGAACAGCTATAGGAGAAAAAGATTTTAAAAGGGAGAAAAGTTCATTCAACTATGCATTTATTATTCTTTAAGGAATCTTCTGCTAATCATATAATTATTCCTTATTCAGTGTTTCAAATTTAGCGTGAATGGCCTATTTCCTGGAAATAGTGGAATTTGAGGGCCAATGCAGGAGATTCAGGACACGTAGGTTCGATCCCTGGGTCAGGAAGATCTCCTAGAGGAATGGCAACCCACTCCAGTATTTTTGCCTGAAAAATCCCATGGACAGAGGAGCTTGATGGACTACTACTCTGGGTTCGCACAGAGCTGGACATGACTGAGTGACTAAACACACATGCAGTCTCCCTATGGTTTCAGAGAGGTAAAGCTTCACAGTGCAGATCTTTACCCTTGAAGAGCAATAACGGAAACAGAAAGGAGAAAAAAAAGCACATTTCTAGAGGATCAGGCCAGGAAAATGTCATGGGATGGAGCTATGATATGTGATGAATTAATATTCTTTAATATATTTTGGCTCTGTTTTAAAACAATCTGGTTCCTGAAAACTGTTAATCTGGATTACCACCCTCTAAATTAACATCTCTAAACTAAGCATGCATTTACGAAACTAGACATTTTGCATTAAAATGATCATTGTCCAGATCTTGATGGATTAGATTTTTTTCTAATCTGGTTTTTGACCACAGTATTAATTCAATCATGGCACTGAATGAAAAATTTACATGGAGCTTAATCAACATACAGAGATGTGGCATCTATCTCTGTCATTTTACCTTAGCATGAGACAAAAATGATAAAACAAATTAGAAGAAAATATATGTGTTTTACTTGCAAAATTAGAGAACCTAATCATTTTCTCGATGTGAAAAGTTTAATGAAAAAGTAGATTGATCTAATTTGGGATGCTTAAGTCACTGACACATTTAAATTGTTTTAAAAAAATAATAAGCCAAGCTCTTGAGTCATACTGAATGATTCACCCATGAATTCTTGAGGGGATTAATTTAAAACAATTCCAAAGACACAGTATCTTCATATACCTGCTCTAAATAAGAAGAAGACAATGGAAGAGGGCAGTTATTCTGGAGGAGAAAAAGGGAAGCATCAGGACAGAACAGAATCTAGTTGGTCAATCAGAGCAGGTGAATTCAAGAGCCACATGATAAGGCAAAAGAGTGAAAAATATTGGAGGGTTGGCTTCTATGGAAATAAAAGTCTTCCTCATCTCTTTCACACTCCTACTCACCTCCTCTCTCTCTGTGTTACTTTTTGCTAGATCCCTAAATGCAAAGCAGGAGTGATCATTATTGTTCAGGTTCCAGGGAACTAAAAGGCCCACATGCTTCAGGGATCCAGTTTTCAAAGAACATGAAAGGCACAGACCTCTTGGTCACGACCCTGTCTCCTACTTCTTTTCACAGCAAGCATGGGAAGGGCAGCACCCACTTCACCACAGAACACAACCAGCCACCCTTCTCCACAGACTCTGCCTTTCTCCTACTTAGCAGTCACCCCTGAGATTACGGCCTGGAACTCCTGTCAGAGCTGCCATGAAGGCTGAACTACCATGAGCTACTGAAGATAGAGGGCCCCCACTTCATCACTCTGGCTTCATCCAAGAATTGCAAGACCCTTTGATGGTATTGTAGTGTCAGGATCTAGGATTCTGACTTACCACAAACCTCCTTTCTTTATCCTAGGTTATTTAATTTTTTAAAGTTTAGAAAAAGGGAGGATATTAGAGTTCCACCATACAATTCAAGGCCAAAGTACCAGGTGGCAAAGAAAGTTACCTTGACTTATTTTCCCTCCATTTTCTACATGCCCCCCTTAGTAACTCCCCTTAGACTGGAGGAGACACACAGCTGAACCGAGACAGTATTCAGGTATTCCTAAGTCTGTTAGCAAAAGTGGAATTTCTTCTTCTTATTATTATTACTATTAAAACTACTTTTTAACAGCTTTATTAAAATAATATTCCATACAATTTGCCAATCTAAAGTATATAATTTGATGGCTTTAGTACATTCATATACTTGTGCATTCATCTGGAATTTCTATATCACTTATGAACATATTGCAATATTATTCCAATTTCTTAAACAACATAAAGATAAATCTTGAGATTTTTTACTACTAGCTGTGAAAAATTTTTAATATGAAGTCATAAGCAATCAAAAATATAAAAAAAAAGCCACACAGATATAAATGTTAAAGAATGATAGATAATACACACTCTATTACTAAATCTTTTCCTTTTTCTCCTGTTTAGTTCTGTTTTCTATTTTTTATTTGAAAATTAATCCTGTTGTTTGATTATTTATTAAAATAAACTACTTATATGCATATGAACATATCTGTTTGAGCTAATTAATGATTCATGCCCACAGTTGATCATTTATAGGATACTTTTCCCCTACATATCTCAAAATGAAGCCAACACTAATTATTTGGTAGCAGGTCAAGACTTAGCTAGAGCGGGAACTACACAGCCTCTGGATGATATTTATATATCCCTGACCCTCTCCTGAAGGACTTGAAATCACTCTCTTAGGAACATGTTCTGGAACCTCAAACTGTGTCAGGTTATTAAGTCGTATGTGACTCTATTCATTCTCCTCTCTCCTTAACTTTTTCTTATTTACAATAGGAGATGCAGCTTCTGCCAAGAAAAATACAACAAGCTTGATCTCAGCTACCGCCTAGAGTTCTTTCAGAAGGAGAATACAGTTGGCCTCCTTATGCATAGGTTCCACATTTGTGGATGCAACCAACCACCTCCAGAAAGTTCCAAAAAGCAAAAACCGAATTTGCCATTTGTTGGTGGGCTTCTTAGATGGCACTAATGGTAAAGAGCCTGCTTACCAATGCAGGAGACATGAGACACAGGTTCAGTCCCTGAGTTGGGAAGATCCCCTGGAGGAGGGCATGGCAACCCACTCCAGTATTCTTTCCTGGAAAATCCCCATGAATAGAGAAGCCTGGCAGGCTATAGCCCATAGGGTTGCTAAGAGATGGACAGGACTAAAGCAATTTAGCATGCAAGCACAGCAACTCTTTACATAGTTTTTACCTTGTACTTACAACTATTTACATAGTGTTTACATTGTATTAGTTAATATAAGGAATCTAGAGATGATTTAAAGTATATGGGAGGATGTACATAGATTATATGCAAATACTACACAGTTGTATGTAAGGGACTTGAGCATCCTCAAATCTCTGTATCCCAGGGTAGAACCAGTCCCCGTGTGCTCTAAAAATGGATTTGAAAGTAACAATCATGTACAAAAAAAAAAAAAAAAAACTGCTTTCACATAATAATAAATCATTCGCAGAGTCTAGAGAGTACTTCTTTTTCACACATTCTTTCATGTTAAGGTACTCCTTCCTGTCAGGAAAGTCTGAGTATCCCTCACTGTTGACTAAGCCGTGGAGACATCCAGTTCAAAGGCTTGGAAGTGACCTATTCAGAGATACTATGGAGATGGCAGCAGAACAAGAACAGAAGCTTTAAGAGACAACGACAGGAAAATAGGCACATTTTCTAATACAAAGGCTTGGAATTCATATATTTGAAGCAGTTCATCTCACTACAATATTTTTTTTAGTGTTAGATTGCCAGATAAAAGTACAGAATGCCAAGCTAAATTGATATTAGACAGCAATTAATTTTTAATATATGTATGTCCCATGTCATATTTGTAACATAACTAAAAAATTATTTGTTGTTTATCTGAAATTCAGTTTAACTGGACATGCTATGATTTGCTAAGTATATGACTATTTAATGTAGCTTTTATCTGTAAATGCCTTTGGCTCTAGATTTTTAAGCTTCAGGTTAGTCTTACCCACAAAACTCCAGACTCAGTACAACCAACTGCTTACTTGACATCTCCACTCAGTGCTTAATAGACATTTAAAGCTCAACATACCCAACTCTCTGCCTCCATGCCTCAGTCCTCCTCAGACTGCTCCTGCAGTTAGCTTCACCCCTCTTAATGGTCTCTTCTATTGCTTAGGTCAAAACTGGGTGTCATCCTTTGCTCCTCTCATACTCTCACACCTCAAATACTTCATTTTTGCATCTTTGTAGTAAAACGGAGGAACTCTCAGTGGGTCCAGGCAGTAGAGACAATGAAGAAATATGCCCCCAAGTACTCCTGCACAGAGTTGCTTCTAGTCCAAAGAAGTCTCTTTTTCAGAACCACGGAGCCTCTTGCTACATTTGTGTCAGTCAACCAATAAATGACTGTCCTTAAAGAAAGGCAAAGGTGACATCTTTTGCATGATAAACTCAGTCAGTCCAATGCTTTCACTTTCAGCTCAGCTTAAAATGTGTAGTAGGAACTGCTAACTGCTGTTAAGTGGGAAAACAAGACAAAACTCATCACCTGAAACCCCCACTCCTACTCAAGTTATTAAATAAAAGTTCTCTTTTCACTTTTAGAGTAATAGCACCTAGCCTTCTAGAGGCCTAATAATCCTTTCCAACTAGAAGACAAAGGACTTTCATAAAATAAGTAGA
Source organism: Bos grunniens (assembly GCF_055505025.1). Classification (NCBI taxonomy): domain Eukaryota; kingdom Metazoa; phylum Chordata; class Mammalia; order Artiodactyla; family Bovidae; genus Bos; species Bos grunniens. The sequence continues at coordinate 98,112,418 of NC_141166.1, forward strand.
GGATATACAATGTGTAAATCTGTATAATACCCAGGTCCAGCTTCAAATTTGAGAACCCCAAGACATTTTCTGGCAATTTGGTGTTTAGTACACACGATAAATGTTGTGAGATCATGTCAGGTCTTCCTTATCAAACACCAAGGAACACAGAAACAGATAATTAGAGCAACTCAGAGCAATATAATTTTTTTAGCCAGTCCAGACCAATAAACATTTTCTCTAAGTTTCTACCAGACCAGCAGTTACCCTCTGAGATTCTCAGCAAGGAGCAATGATTTCTACTCTGCTGTCAAGGCTTAACGCGCCTAAGGTGCTAGAGATGCTGGAGGAGAACAGCCAAAGCAAAAAGGGTTTATTGGTTCATCAATATTTTCAGATATTTCAAGTCCTAGGCCTGGTGCTCAGCAGAGTCAAATTGGAAAGCGATGTTTTCTGTCATGCAGTTTTGCTATGTCACTGTGTCAATAGCAACTTCTCATATGTCAATCATGGCATGTATGTTTTCAAAAGATGGTAAATGTGATTAACAGTACAATTTGTAAGTGACTAGGTCAAAATTATTGAAGGTAACTACATGAGAAAAACAATTTAAAAGATGAAATAAATTACCTTGAATCCCTCTATCAAATAATCAAAGATTTTTATAAAAGCAAGAATCAAAAATGCAATGCACAATCTACATTTTTTCTGTGGGACACAAAGAGAAGTAAAGCTTCTTAAAGAGATTTGAAACTGATTTCATTCCACATAGAAAAGTTCACTGTAAAAGTTCGATTTTGATAAGTACTTTTCTACTATATTGCCACATTATCTCCATATCAGGCATTTTCCATAGCCTTTGCCCAATAGCTCAGTCAGTAAAGAATCTGCCTGCAATTCAGGAGACCCCAGTTAAATTCCTGGGTTGGGAAGATCCCCTGGAGAAGGGATAGGCTACCCACTCCAGTATTCTTGGGCTTCCTTGGTGGCTCAGCTGGTAAAGAATCTGCCTGTAATACAGGAGACCTGGGTTCTATCCCTGGGTTGAGAAGATTCCTTGGAGTAAGGGAACAGCTACCCACTCCAATATTCTTACCCAGAGAATTCCATGGACTGTATAGTCCGTGGGGTCACAATGAGTTGGACAAGACTAAGCAACTTTCACTTCTTTTTTTTTTAATTTCCAGGAAACAAGCAAATTTGAAGGGATGATCTATTTTCTTCGTTTTTTTCACATTTTAATTTCAAAAGTTTCCATGCCTTTTTGAGAACATAGCAGGGCATATTTTCCTATGTTGCTATGCCTAGTGTTTCTAAACACCGAAATTTTCTAAAGATTCTGTCACATAATAAACCTTTCAAGCTAGATTAAAAAATAATTGAGTCTACTCTTTAAATGTCTGCAACAAAACTATTAGTTCCCTGAAATAAAAAAGGGTGTACAGATAGCCTTCAGAGGCAACTTGAGAGGTACCCAGTCAGAACTGTGATCTCCAGCAGACTGTGTATGTGTATGTAAAAGTGTGTAAATTCAATTAAATCATCAAGAGCACTTTGAATACTCCAAGTTAGTGGAGTTTCTGCCCACTTCTTATAAAGATTTTCCTTAGCCATTTTTCTTCCCATTGATGAATTTACTGACTCTGAACACAAATGTTTCCCTTTATCACATCATCTTCTGGCTAAGTCTCTGGGTAACCGCTCTCCTAAGAGGCTGGCCTTTTCAAAGATAAGAAATGTTTTAATCCTCATATTGCATCAACTGATCACTTCCAACAATTAAATTCTCATTTAAATACAATGTTTGGTAAGTCTCTCAAACCATCTGAAACACTGACTGTGCATTTGACAGCAATCATACTATTCAAAACATTCTCCCCAATATGTGGCTAAGATGAAAACTACCTGGAGTATAGCTATTAATATCAAACAGATTGTCACAAAAATGCATAAAAATCATCTTTGGACAAAATACAGCCCAACGGAAAAACACCGTAGTTTTTATGTGCAAATATTTTAAATGTCGTTTTGGGATGTTTAAAGAATGAGTTAGCAAGGAATCTGCTCCTGGTGTCTCTCCGTAACCCAGAATAACGTTATAATGAAAAGAGTTTTAGGGTTAAAGGATTTTTCATCATAGCACACTATAATTTTACTAAAAGATGCATTTGCCCCAGTTTCTAGTCAACATTATAAAGAAATGTTTAATTTCTAGCTTGGGCCGAGGGTTCTATTTAGCCTATCAAAGCACAGACCTGTTATAAACGCTGGGACTCTTGCCAGAACATTTTTTCCCCTGCAACTCTTAGTAAAGATCATACCTCGAAAGCACTGTGCCTTGCAAACCACGCAGATTTAAGCTCCCACTCCCACCTACGGAGCTTGGCACCAGCGGCTTTTGAGGTAACCCTCATCTCTTAAAACTCAGACTGAATTGCCACCACCACTCCCTACCCTCCCACCACCGTCTCCCCATCCTTGCTCTCCGGAGCTCAGCACAGAGCATCCCTAAAGCCCCAGCAGAGTGAACTCAGGGTGTCACCCAACTCCCAACCCTGCGCACACCCACAAACACTCTCCTACTCCCTCCGCTGCAAACTGCCCCCCAATCTGTCACTCAGCTCCCCTCAGCTCCCCCCTAACACTATACCCCCACGTCCCTGTAGCTTTTCCCCTCCTCCTAGTGGCTTCATCCTCGACACACCTGTCTACCCCGCTATCAGACGTCAGGTGCCCACGCTGAGCCCTATCCCACGCCCCTCTCAATCCAACTGGCGCTACCCACCCTTCCCCGAGGAAGGTCATTTCGCTCGGAGCACCTTCTTCCCCCGTCCCTCGCCCACCCGCAAACAGCCCCCGACTTCCACCCTCGCGGGCTCGGAGAAAAGGGAGCCTGTGGTACCTGCCGAGAGTGCGGCGGCGGCGGCGAGCAGAAGAGCCTGGCGGAGCGCGGCGCAGAGCGCTCGGGTCATGGCCACAAGGCGCCGCGCCCGGGCTGCGAGGCCCGGGAGAGGAGCGGCCGGGGCAGCGCGGGCCGCTTTGAAGTTCCCGGGGCACGGAAAGGAAGCGCAGCCCGGCACCCTTGTGAAGTGTGCGGTTGGCTCTATTCAGCGCTGGCGTCCCCCTCCCCTACCTCCCCCATCCCCCGCCCCCCGCGGCTGGCTGTGCGCGGGGCTCCAGCCACTGGCCCCGCAGCCGGGCTGGCAGGGGCGGGGGGTGGGGGGGCGACAGAGCCCGCCCCTGCCGCGCCTCCGCCCCTGGGCTCTCCGGCAGCTGCCCGGGGCCTGGCGCTGCCCAGCAGGCGGGCAAAGGCGGCTCGTGGGAGAGGCAGTGAGATCGCCCAGAGGCGGGGCGGGGATGGGTACGGAGCGGAATAAGAAAGATGGTGGGGTGGCGCGGAGTCCCCAGGACTGGGTACGCTGAGAAGCGGGTCGGGACGGGAGGAAAAGCCCTACTGAGACTTTAGGAAAACTTAAACCCTGCAGCAGTTGCTTCCTGGTGGCTCCGCTCTGTAGTCTCCTACTGTAGATCCACGCGTCCAGGTCTCTTGACACTCACTTGTCGTCAGTGCCCTCAAGGTTTTCTAACGTGATTGAGCCCTGAAACACCCAGGCTCCAGGCTCCGCCACGTCCTGGCTGTGCGCGCCTATGTGGAAGGGCGCCCTCTGTGTCCAACTCTGGAAATAATCAGTTGCCCCACTGCCTGGGTTCCCTGTAGCTGTGGTTTAAACAAATTTCTTCTCTGATCTGGTGCCTTCACGCAACCCTTCCCTCTAGCAACCCATCCTTCTATGAATGGCGACCGAAGGCAGACTACCTGCGCCACGCGATGTGGTCGTCTGCAGTGCGTAATCCAGGTTTGGAAGGAAGTAGAGGACCAAGTCCTACGGAAGATATTTTAGCAACTACAATTTTAGTAATTGAAACACTGAGGGGCAGAGTGGAATCATACACAGAGTTTAAAGAGAGGTGAAGAATGGTATAAAGTAATATATTAGAAACTTGTTTTAGTGTTGTTTAAATCCCTGGGGCTTATCAAATGAGTGTTTCCCATGTGGATTGTGTTTGCAAGTATAAGGGCAGTCTTACCAATTAATAATTAGCCTAAATTCAATCCACGTATTTAGCCTGTACATTAAAGTGAGTAGGATTTTTTCAAATTTTTATTAGAGTATATTGATTTGTAATGTTATGTTAATTTCCGGTGTAGAGCAAAGTAAATCAATTATCAGTTCAGTTCAGTCGATCACGACCCCATGAATCGCAGCACGCCAGGCCTCCCTGTCCATCACCATCTCCCGGAGTTCACTCAAACTCACATCCATAGAGTCGGTGATGCCATCCAGCCATCTCGTCCTCTGTCGTCCCCTTTTCCTCCTGCCCCCAATCCCTCCCAGCATCAGAGTCTTTTCCAATGAGTCAACTCTTCGCATGAGGTGGCCAAAGTACTGGAGTTTCAGCTTTAGCATCATTCCTTCCAAAGAACATCCAGAGCTGATCTCCTTTAGAATGGACCACCCTTATAGCAGAAAGTGAAGAGGAACTAAAAAGCCTCTTGATGAAAGTGAAAGAGGAGAGTGAAAAACTTGGCTTAAAGCTCAACATTCAGAAAATGAAGATCATGGCATCTGGTCCCATCACTTCATGGGAAATAGATGGGGAAACAGTGGAAACAGTGTCAGACTTTATTTTTCTGGGCTCCAAAATCACTGCAGATGGTGGCTGCAGCCATGGAATTAAAAGACACTTACTCCTTGGAAGAAAAGTTATGACCAACCTAGATAGCATATTGTAAAGCAGAGACATTACTTTGCCAACAAAGGTCTGTCTGGTCAAGGCTATGGTTTTTCCAGTGGTCATGTATGGATGTGAGTGTTGGACTGTGAAGAAAGCTGAGCGCCGAAGAATTGATGCTTTTAAACTGTGGTGTTGGAGAAATCAATTATACATATACATATATCCACTCTTTTTAAATCTTTTTCCCATATAGGCCTTAAGAGACTATTGAGTAGCATTCCTTGTGCTATATGCTGCTAAGTCGCTTCAGTCGTGTCCGACTCTGTGTGACCACATAGACGGCTTCCCACCAGGCTCCTCTGTCTCTGGGATTCTCCAGGCAAGAACACTGGAGTGGGTTTCCATTTCCCTCTCCAAAATGAAAAGTGCACGAAAATGAAAAGTGAAAGCAAAGTCGTTCAGTCGTGTCCAACTCTTAGCAACCCCATGGACTGCGGCCTACCAGGCTCCTCCGTCCGTGGGATTTTCCAGGCAAGAGTACTGGAGTGGGGTGCCATTGCCTTCTCCGTTGTGCTGTATAGTAGGTCCTTATTGTTGTTGTTCAGTCACTCGTCGTTTCTGACTCTTTGCGACCCCATGGACTGCAGCACTGCCAGGCTTTCCTGTCCATCACCAGCTCCCGCAACATGCTCAAATTCATGTCCATCAAGTTGGTGATGCCATCCAACCATCTCGTCCTCTGTCGTCCCCTTCTCTTACTGCCTTCAATCGTTCCCAGCATCAGGGTCTTTTCTAACAAGTTGGCTCTTTGCATCAGGTGGCCAAGGTATTGGAGATTCAGCTTCAGCATCAGTCCTTATTAGTTATCTCTTTTATATATAGTAGTGTATATATGTCAGTCTGAATGGAATTATTTTAAACTGAAAAGCACAGAAAGCCAAGAATCCAGTACTGGTGTTGTTGCTGCTATTAGCTGGCTCTTTGAAGAATGGTTGTCATATAAATTAATTGCTTTAGAGTAAGAGATATTACTTGCTTCTGCATCTAGTTTAGCACTAAATAATGCATGTTCTTTCTGAAGTCTATGAAAGACTTCATCTGATGAAGGTGAAATGATGTATACAACTGACTTAATCGAAGAAACCACAGTATTGGGGCTGGGATGTTTGTCGGACTTTGCATAATAATGACAGTCTTGAGGATCTCACCCAGCCCAAACACCACCACCACTTTGCATGAATCAAAACATCCGTAAGCATAAAGTGACTTTGTTCTCCTTTCACTCTGGATCCAAGTAAACAAATCCAAAAAAAAAAAAAAAAAAAATGGAGATGTGGGACAAGCCTGAGCCCTTCCAGACACCCACAAAACAGATGCTTTTTTGAGAAAAGACAAGAAAATGCTAGGACACATTACATTTTGACTGACTTGGCTTGCTCGTTATTTGGTAAGTATATCCTAGATTGGAATCTACCATTGGATCATGAGACTTGGAGCCTAAAGTTTGGGGCCTGTTTCCTCAAAAGTAAATGGAACTTCTTTCCTCCCTATTTCTCAGAACGACAATGGGATTAATAAGGGTAGTGAATGTGAACATACTGTCAAAGCTTAAGGCATTACACTAATGTCAGATATTTACCTTGCACATATTTAGTCTCTTAAATACTGTAAGCAGTGTCCCTGCAAGTTGGAAAACTCTCATCTTCTAAGAAAGCAAGGTTAGTATCCTAAGAAGTCTGATACTGAATAATGCCAATATTCTAAACAAACTTCTAAACAAACATTTTCCTCCTAGCCTAATGGTGCATTGCCCACTGTGGTATCTGCCAGCCACATGTGAATAGTGACCACTTGAACAAGTGCTGTAAGTGTAAAATGCATGCTGGATTTCAAAGACTTGCTATGAAATCAGAATATAAAATGTATCAGTAATAATTTTTATATTATTTACATTTTGAAATGATAATATTTTGCAACATTGGGTTAAATAAAATATATTACTAAAATTAATTTCGCCTATTGCTTATTACTTTTTAATATAGCTATTAGAAAATTTTAATTACATATGTGACTCATATTCTGTCTCTATAGGACAGTGCTGGTCTAATGAATCCTCTTCAAATGGCAAAAGATCATTATGTTTGTTTTGACTTAAGCACAGTATACAGAAGCCAAGACTTGTTAGGTGCCTTGCCAGTCAACATGTGGCCAGCCAATGAAGGAAGCAGGAACTCTTGAATTCTTGGTGCAACGTTCTATGATACAACAACAAAAAAAATTAATATTTAAAAATCTAAATACCTTAGTTTACAGGATTATTTTACACTACACCTTCAAATCCCATTTTCCTCTGTCCTAAGTACATATTCTTCTTCCAACATCAGTACTATGGCAGGTTTGAAGTAAAGTGTTAACCACTCTCCAAATATTAAATTCCAATGGCTGGCAAAGTACATATTTAGGCAACTGTAAAAATATTAGGCAACTGTAAATATTTTTGATATGCTTTAAGAAAAGAGTTTCACCCTTATAATGTGTCACAGTTTTTACTTGAAAGAATATACTTTATTTGTATATGCACATGAACACACCTATGGAAATTAATCCAGTTTAAGAATGCAGTATCTTTTAAAATGAGCTATTAGTCAAAAAGAGTATTATTAAGAAAATACTGTTTGGAGTGACTCTTGCCATTTAATATAAGCAGCACAAATGCATTGTTCAAAATGTGATAAAATACATCTTTCACATATTTGTATGTAACAGAAAAAAATTTACATGTGAGATTTTTTTAAAATTAAACTGGAAAAAAATTTACACGCAAATATGTTTCTCAAGATTTAACCTTCTCCCCACCCTTAATCATCTATTTGTATATATTCATTACCATAGCAACATTATATCACTACTCCTGGATTCTCATCATCAAAAGAAAACAAAAAAAAAAAATAATTGAGAAGTTCATAACCCATCAGCAAAACAGACTTTGGGTGAGTAAATCTTATATAACCAATCAAAGCAGGTATAAATTATAAAGATTTGATACATTTCAGAATAACATTCTGAATTAATAAGGCAGTTCAGTTCAGTTCAGTTGCTCAGTCGTGTCCGACTCTTTGTGACCCCATGAATCGCAGCACGCCAGGCCTCCCTGTCCATCACTAACTTCCGGAGTTCACTCAGACTCACATCCATAGAGTCAGTGATGCCATCCAGCCATCTCATCCTCTGTCGTCCCCTTCTCCTCCTGCCCCCAGTCCCTCCCAGCATCAGAGTCTTTTCCAATGAGTCAACTCTTCACATGAGGTGGCCAAAGTACTGGAGTTTCAGCTTTAGCATCATTCCTTCCAAAGAAATCCCAGGACTGATCTTCAGAATGGACTGGTTGGATCTCCTTGCAGTCCAAGTGACTCCAAAGAGTCTTCTCCAACACCACAGTTCAAAAGCATCAATTCTTCGGTGTTCAGCTTTCTTCACAGCCCAACTCTCACATCCATACAAATAAATGTGTAATAACAGAACTTCGAAAATGACTACTGGTTGAGTGTGGTTGTTTAAGTTTTTTTTTTTTTTTTTATCATACAGGTTTCTTTTGTTATTATCCTTTCCAAAATCATGAATGCCATGCATCTTAATTTCTCATTTCATCTTGGAACATGAACTTGTCATTGAACAAGCATATGGTGAGGAGGCTTGCTATGATAATTTGTTATATACTGTCAAGGTCTAATCTTTTCTCATTTTTACTGCATTTTTCCTTCCCTGAACTCACATTCTCTCTAAAGAAGTGCATGAGACACTTGTCTCCACTCATCTTATCTCTTAATCCCAAAAATCTTTGCCTTGGGGAATCCTGATTTCATTTCACTTCTTCTCCTTCTCCTTCATCTGTTGTTGATTCTATTCCATGAAAATAGTCATGTGTTTTAGGACCTTTGTTGAAATTCTACAATATGTACCTTCGAAGTGTATACCTCATGGGACAGCTTGGGTCTCATAAAAAAGAAAAATAATGACTCCCCTCTGTGGACATGGGTAATAGGGGAATATCAAACAGTTTCTTAGTTCAACTGCCACTAATAAAAGCTTAAAGTCTTTTTTAAGATTCACACTATGTGTTTTCATCACCTTCCAAAATGGCTGTGCCCCTTCATTGATCTTCACATGCTTTTAATACTATTAATAAATAAGGTCTTTCCACAAACTCAAACTTTGTTTTCTCTTCTGCTGACTAATGTCAATGTGTTGAGCTGATTAGCTGCATTCAATACAGGCTCTATCTGTAAAAGGCAGGTCAGAGATCCAGTTCCAAGTAGGCAAGCCACTACTGTTTGGATCATTTCCTTAGAGTGGGCCTATAATTATACTCTACCAGAGTGAGGTCACAGGAAATAGGAGTTAGATTATTCAGTACAAATCTACCATTTCCTAAGTAAATGAGTCAAAGAGGACAGATATTTTTAACCCCAGACAAATAACCTGTTTTTTCCCCCTTATCACGTTCCTGTATCATCTTTTATATTCAATTAATCAGCAGTTTCTATGGATTCTAAGTTTTATAAAAAAAACCTCTTATATTTTTTTCACTTCTTTCCATCTCACTGTAACCATCCAACCTCAGGTCATCATCTCCTTTAGCTTGAAATGTCAAAAATGCCTCCTCACTGGTCTGCCTTCCTTGAGGTTCACTCCTCTGCAATCTATTCTCATGGACACATCAGTCAGAGGGATCTTTTTATAGCACAAATGTGATCATGTAACTGGGCTTCCCTAGTAGCTCACTTGGTAAAGAATCTGCGATTATGTAGCTGAGTGCTACCTAAGACATATTGCTAGTTCTAATACTGGTAGTTCTGACATTGGCAGCAGAAATTAACTTGGCACATAATGCTGCTGCTGCTGCTAAGTCGCTTCAATCGTGTCCGACTCTGTGAGACCCCATAATGAGCACTGAATAAATACTTATTGAAAGAATAAGTAAATGACATTTAAGACCCTCAACCATATTGCCCCAAACCTGCTTTTCCAAGTGTATGTCCATTTTTCTCCCTGCTTCCTACACACTAGCACTGTATTTGTTGAATGAATAACTTAGCTCAGTGACAGCAGTGTTTTCATAGCTAAAGATCTGCCCCTTTGTATTCATATTGCAAAACTGTGCAATGTGCAGACTCTTTGCGACCCCATGGATAGTAGCCTGCACCAAGCTCTTCCGTCATGGGATTTTCAAGGCAAGAGTACTGGAGTGGGTTGCCATTTTTTTCTCCAGGGAATCTTCCCAACCCAGGGATCCAACCCAGGTCTCTCATATTGTAGACAGACACTTTACCGTCCGAGCCACCAGGGAAGTCCAAAAGAATACTGGAGTGGGTTGCCATTCCCTTCTCCAGGAGATCTTCCCAGACTCAGGGATTGAACCCAGGTCTTCCACATTGTAGGCAGACGCTTTACCCTCTGAGCCACCAGGGAAGTTAGCACTATGTTTGTTGAATGAATGACTTAGCTCAGTGACAGCAGTGTTTTCATAGCTAAAGATTTGCCCCTTTGTATTCACATTGCAAAACCAGAGACTGTAGTTTGGGTAAGTACCAATAATGAGAGTGAATACTAAAACTGAGCAAGAAGAGGAACCTTGTAGGCTATAGTCCATGGTGTCACAAAGAGTCAGACACGACTGAGTGACTTCACTTCAAACCTTAAAAGGGACCAAAGAACGTTCACTAAGGAACTCTCTGGCTTGAAGGCAAAGTCATCCCAGTAAAAGAAATTTGAGCTTTATATCAGGCAAGGTTTTAGTTGCAGATAAAAGAAACCTACCTTGATAAGTTTAAGCAGGAATTACATTTACTAGAGAATACTAAACACCTCATAACTTCTCTAGAAAAGCCCATGAACTAAGCTTGGAAGTTATACAGACAGGGGCAGTATGGCTGTCCTGCTGCCCTGCTGGCCTTTGAGGTGCTCTGCCTCGTGTCCCAGTGGACACATACAGTGCATCTGGCACCATCAACACCCTGAGGCTGGACGGAGGATGATTCTGCTAGGATCACTCCTGATGCTACATCTGAACACTAACTATAGCTTTCTTCACTCTAACTGTAGCTTCAAGGAAGCCTTGGGAACCAAGCATCCAGTTTTTATAGTGAGGGATAAGGATGCCTAAGGTAGAGAATTACCTTCAGATAAGATGAATGTTCAAAGGTGGTTCAAAAGGAATGGCGAGCTGGGAATCAGAAGCCTAGGATTCTAATCACACTTCCAGAATTCAGACAAGTTATTTAATCTTTACAAAGTTAGAACCAGAAATTCATGTTTCAGACCTTATGTAAACCCTATTTGGCCCCAACTTTACCATGTTTTATGTTCTTCATCTATAAAATGGGGAAATATATCTCCAAGGTTTATTTTGTGAATGGAATATTTTATATTATTATGCAAATATGTGTTAATAGTTCTATTGTCACAAACTGGGAATAATAATATTTTCCCAAGCAAAAATATCTTTGATAATGAGATAAAAATTATGTGGAAGTCTTTTTGAATTTTTAAAAAAGTTGGACAAATACAAGGAATAGAATTTTAATCACTTATGTGAGAAGGAAATAAATACTTAAATATAATTAAAATTACAAGGATTTAGTATTGTTGGTGGTGAAATTCTTTAGAAAATATTGGATGTTTGCTTTCCTTTTTCTGTTATGATAATAAAGTTTATGTGCAAATATAGGTTGCCATGCTTCCAAATGAAAGGGCCCACATGATCGTATTTGTTCCTTTCTATTTGCCTGTTTATCTGTCTGGCAGGGCCTTGCTTCTCCATGTTTTTCAAAACAAAATGTAAAACATAAAATACACAGGATAAAAAAGATTGCAAGTGACAAAAATCCTAAAAACAGTTATCACAATATTCGCTTTCTCTCCCCTAAAAGTAGAATTCTTGTTCCTAAACTCAAAAGTCAGGGATTCTTCTAAAACCTAAAAGGACAAGAAACCAAAAACGAGCGATGATGGAAAGCATTACTGCCCAAAGCTCCAGAGGAACAAATTTGAGAGTGACGTGAAGGATGCTGAAAGATACCCCCCAAAACTCAAATCAGTTACTTCCTGTTGGATTATCTGTGATGCAAAGCTTTTACTATCCAGCTGCCAAGTAGGGTACTTGTCTTCTGATTGGGACCCGACATGTGTTCTGCTCTTAGAAGTTCATAATGTCATTATCAAGCCACTCATTTCCTTCAAGGTGACTCCTACATTAGGATTATCAACTATATAGTAAATCATGACATGTTGGAATATGGGTACATTATTTTCTTGGTATGCCCCTTCTCCTTATCTATTGTACAGAGGTGTAACATATGCTGATACTTCTATTTATGGATTCTCTGGGGATCAAATACTTAAGAAACTGTTGTGGTTGAAGAAAAATCAGCCAGTACTTGATCCATCACTGAAAACCAAGTTGGCTTATAGTTTACCGCTTTCCACTCTTGCAAAAGGACTCATATCCAGTTGAAAGTAAATTAGCCTCACTTTAAGAAAAAAGGCCAAGTAAGCCCAGCTTGTCTTTGATATTTCTAGCCTCTCTTATTTCCCTACCCTCTTGGCCCCTGTCCTCTATGAAGGGCTCCTAATCTCCCACCCATTCTTCCCATTCAAACAAGAAAGGTTCTGAAACTGTACTGTTATTGGTCAATAAATATGTCAGAATGAACAAAATTCTATCATTCTAGTACAATAGCTGAATATTTGTGTATCGTGCCTTTATGGGTTTTTTTTTTTCTTTTTTAAGAAATAAACTTTTTTTTCTTACATGACTTTCAGAAAACAGCAATGATTATGGGGAAAATCTGAGGGCTTATGGAGAAACTTACTAGAAAAAGACTCTAAAGATATCCTTCAATTAAAAACTAAATTAATTAAAATAAATAAAATTTTAAAATAAATAAATAAAGAGTCCAGAATCTTGCTCGATAACTCAAGTCTAATATCCTCCAAGGTTTCAATAGAGAGAATATTGTCCTGTGGTGAAGAGGTAGATGGATAAACAACTTAATAAACCACTCTGCTACCACCACATGGGCCCAGAGAGTAGGGACATGGGGACCTAAATAGAAGAAAATGTTCACCTGTAATAAACCAGCTTAACGTGGAACACGACTGTTCTCTAAATTCTTAGTACTAGAGTTTATCCAGGAATGAAAGAGAGAATCAAACTCCACTTTAAGCTCTGATATAATAAAAAGGGTAACCAAACCAGAAAGGAGGATACAACCAGGCAACACAGTTATTAAAACATTGGTTGTCCATGTTTTATCTCGTGGTCTCCTAGAGAGGTATTTCCCAGGTCTCGATTGATTTCCCTGTGGCCTGTCCCACAGAATCCACTTTAGGGGGAGGCTGACTCCAGAGAGCAACAGACATTTCCTCTTGCCTTTCTAAAGCCCACCTTCTAAATGTTCCTTCTTTTCTGAAAATGCTCCTCTTCACCACATCATCAACTCTAGGACTATCCAACTCTTTAAAGTGAGACCCTCTTTCTTTCCCCCTACCTACACAGATGTGGCCTCCAAAGCACCAAAAGAGACACACACTCAGATGCACACACACACACACACACACACAGTATAGTAAGGGACCCAATTCAGTACAGCACCAGATGTATCTGTGGATACATAGGTCTGAAATCAAAAGCATCAAATATGAGTTTTGCTGAAGAGGGTGGCCTGTCCCATTACCTTGAAGCAGCAATCTCTTAAGAGACCAAGCCCAGAGGGAGGCAGTGAAGTGGACAACCAGTTGTCATCTGTTTCTTCCAGGTCTGGGAAGACATATTAGCAAGTTTTTATGTCCTTAAAGTGAAAGTGAAAGTAGCTCTTGTCCAACTCTTTGTGACCCCATGGACTATACAGTCATGGGATTCTCCAGGCCAGAATACTGGAGTGGGTAGCCTTTGCCTTTTCCAAGGGGTCTTCCTAACCCAGATCAAACCCGGGTCTTCCACACTGCAGGCAGATTCTTTACCAGCTGAGCCAAAAGGGAAGATAAATGAAATAGAGAACAGGATTTTTCATACTCTTTCGTAAATCTCAAAGGTCGAAGTATCTGATAGCACATGGCATAGAAACAGATGGAAGACTTGCTATGTTTTATCATGATTTAATTAAGATGGCTCCCACAAAGCCCTAAAGTTTCACTTAGGTTTTAAGTTTTATGAAAAATTAATACATTTTCAGTGTGCATATCAAAACATTACTGCTAAGAGCCTTTCTTCATTCATTCCATAAATGGAGTGACCATAATGTGATACAAATGGTTTCTTGACACTTGAGTCAAATAGACCTAGATCCCAGCATCTCTTTTATTTTTTAACAAAAATCTAAATAAGTTGGCATAATTGTTCATAAATATTTATTGAATGCATACAACATAAAAGATATTATCCATAGTCAGAAGATAAATTTGGTCCTATTGTTTCCAAAATGTGAACTTACTTTGTTGAGACCTTTGAATTATTGCCATCTCTGTCATTTGATAACTCTGTAACTATGGTCAACTTATCCTCAGGGTCTCCATTCCTGTCTCATGAATTCTCACTGGCAATTGTGAGAATTACTCTAGAATTAGTATCACTTGATGATCTAAAGCCCTTCTACATTGTAAGCATTCAGTACATGGAAATGCCCATCCTCTTCTAAAAATTTTGTTTAAAATCGACTTATTTGCAAAGGAAATAGAAATAGCAATATTAAAGTACAATAATTTCTGCAAGGTAAGAATCATATAACTATTTAGAGTGGCATTTTGCCCTAACTTACACAGATGGTTCATCAATTCTTTCTTAATTCACCCAATACCTATTTTATGCAAAACACTGTTTCAGACACTGGTATATAGCCTGAAAAAAAAAAAAAAAAGAAATGTCAACTACTTTTTTGAAATTTATGTCAAACAAAAGGAAAAGATCTTAAAAACTAGTTACATAATTAATTAAAGTGTGATAAATATTAGAAAGGGCAAATATAGGGTACTATAAAAATTAAAATGGGGTGAATCTGTCAGAAGTAGCAAGGAAAGTTTCTGTTAGGAGTGTGTTGAGCAGAACTTGAAAGTAGAACAGAAATTAAGTCAGAGGTTGAGTGGTTGCTTGTATGCATGTGCGTGTATGTGTGTGTACATGTGTATGAAAGACTCAAGGCAAGTAGGCACTTGGTCTTAGAAAAACATGAGTGCTGGAGATGAGTCTGAAGAAGTATTCAGATCACGTGGGTACCTTTTGGCCACATTAAGGATTTGTATCCTGATTTTTAAAGTAATAGGAAGTCACTGAATTTTCCATAAAGGGAATGACATGATCAGACTGAAATGTTAAACTATCACCCCAGCTTCTAACGTGGAGAATGGGCTGTGCCTAGGCAAGAGAAATCTAGGTCACTAGCTAGAGGACTTCTCAGTCATTTCGATGAAAAAGACTTTTGGCAGGAACCAATTTTGGCAAAGGAAATAGAAAAAAGAGCAGTTTGTTGAAAGAGGAGGTGGGGACAGGAAAGGGAAGAATGATTCAAAGTATCCCTCTGATGCCTGCCCTGGGTGGGCCATTCCACTCAGAGAGGAAACACCGAGGAGAGTCAGGTTGGGATTAGCACATACTGCTATATATAAAATAGATAACCAGCAAGGATCTACTGTATAGCGCAGGGACTATACTCAATATTTTGTAATAACCTATAAGGCAAAAGAATCTGAAAAAGCATATATATATATATATATATATATATATATAATTGAATAACTTTGTCTTCCACCTGAAATTAACACGATATTGTAAATCAACTATACTTCAGAAAAAAAAAATGATTGGAAGTATATGAATTCCATTTCAGATACTGAGCTCAAAATGGTGAGATATTCATTAGAGCTGTGGAGCTGGTAGTGATATATGTAATTATAAGGTTTATAAGACTGATCTTGGCAAGAAGCACAAATTTGAGAGTTCTCTTGATATACAGGAGGTAATTAAAACCAAGGCTATGGATAAGATTTTCTACATACATTTTTTTTCAGACATCCACTGAAGCTGTCTTATGGTTTTTCCTGACTTTTTACAGTCTCCCAGTATAGTTCCTAATTGGTCCAGTCTGACTTAAAATGTTTTCAAGAATCATGCTCTGTGGTACCAACATTTAGACTCTTAACCAATTACTTATTGTAACTCGTTAAGAAAATCCAAAGTTCTTTCCTGAGAAAATGTTGACTGTATGCATAAATACCAGCATACTAGCTAACTCCTATGCTGATATGTTGATCTTTTGATTGGCTAGACTTCACCTTCAGATACTCAAGTATACACAGCCGGGAGAGGACTTTGCCCCTTCAAATCTGGGTTTAAACCATATGGTTTTTGTTAGATTCACAACACAAAATAGCTACGGTACAGCTGCTTCTCAGAAAATCCAATCATGAATGAAAGAAATCCATGTTGCCTGAGAAAATATTTGTGGGGCAGGAGGGAAGCAAGATATAGTCCTCTAAGTTAATCAGTAAGAAAAACATTTGTCCTTGAAGGCTTTTATATTATTTTAATCGACTATACTGCCCTAACTGGAGATCATTTCCTTGAAACGATCTTTGAGGGATAAGGAATTAAGAAACAAATATTTTCAAGGTCTTAAAGCTCTGCCTTTCTTTAAATTTTCTGGTTTCTTTAGGGCTTCCCTGGTGGCTCAGAAGGTAAAGCATCTGCCTGCAATGTGTGACACCCAGGTTGGATCCCTGGGTCAGGAAGATCCCCTGGAGAAGGAAATGGCAACCCACTCCAGTACTCTTGCCTGGAAAATTCCATGGATAGAGGAACCTGGTAGGCTATAGTGCACAGGGTCGCAAAGAGTTGGACATGACTGAGCAACTTCACTTTCTTCTTACTTTTCTTTAAGCATGAAGTAACAGAAAAGAAAGGAAGAAAAGTTATATTTTAAATTTATAGTCCTCTGTGTTCTATGAAGAATTTGAGATGCTTTAGAAGAATTTATGGAATTCAGACACTGCTTTCTGAAAGATGCCTTGTGTTCACCTTACTTGCTACAAATAATAAATCCTTCCTTCTCCCCACCCCCAAAAATTCATGGAATGAGACATTTAAATATTTGTTTATACACACACACACACACACAAAAAGGAAAAATACACAAAGCAGTTGAGTATAACTAGGGTGAGGTAAAATGCAAGTATGTAGGCCAAAGATCCCTCCAGAGGTACTAAAGTTGGATTGTAGGTATGAGCCTGACATTTTGGCTTTTGGGTAAAGGGATACATCATCATTTTCTTTGTGAAACATAAGGAAGGTAAATTTTCTTTTCTAAAAGTAATTTATTCCTTGGGGTTTTGTTTAGAAGACACTGAAAGATATATTTAAAAATATTCTAAAGTAAATGCATTAATAGTAGTAGATTTTATATAGCTATTTCTGGTAGTGTTCTTCAAGACTAGGACATTATTCCAAAAACAACTTAATGACAGCAATTCTATGCGGTGACAGAAGTAGAGGGAAGATGGTCCATGTGGCTATGTGATGGCCTAACTTAATCCACAGCTAAAATCTGACAGATATAGATGACTGACTCCTTACTGTCTTAGATGAGGTATCCTAAGGGAATATGCTTAAAGCGATGGATCTCCAGAAAAACACACATTGCCTGCACAAACACACACAATATAGCATATAAATTCAGAAGGTTCACTAATCCTTTAGTCTTTTAGAATTCTGGTTATAATATCTGGGATCTTAAGTGCCTATAAAAAATTCTATAAAAAATTAGAGGTACTGTGAAGGAGTACTTAAGATTATATGCACTGCCATCAGACATATTTCAGTTTGACTCCAGGTTCTGCCACTGGCTAGCTGTAGAGCTTCAAGCAAGCTATTTAAGATACGTAAGCCTTAGTTTTCTGATCTATAAAATGAGGTCAGTCATGTCCGACTCTTTTTGATCCCGTGAACCACAGCATGCCAAGCCTCCCTGTCCATCACCAACTCCTGGAGTTCACCCAACACATGTCCATTGAGTCAGTGATACTATCCAGCCATCTCATCCTCTGTTGTCCCCTTCTCCTCCTGCCCTCAATCTTTCCCAGCATTGGGGTCTTTTCAAAGGAGTCAGCTCTTCACATCAGGTGGCCAAAGTATTGGAATTTCAGCTTCACCATCAGTCCTTCCAATGAATATTTAGAACTGATTTCCTTTAGGACGGACTGGTTGGATCTCCTTGCAGTCCAAGGGACTCTCAAGAGTCTTCTCTGACATCACAGTTCAAAAGAATCAATTCTTCAGTGCTCAGCTTTCTTTATAGTCCAACTCTCACATCCATACGTGACCACTGGAAAAACCATAGCCTTGACTAGACGGACCTTTGTTGACAAAGTAATGTCTCTGCTTTTCAATATGCTGTCTAAGTTGGTCATAACTTTCCTTCCAAGGAGTAAGCATCTTTTAATTTCATGGTTGCAATCACCATCTGCAGTGATTTTGGAGCCCCCCAAAAATAAATTCTGACACTGTTTCCACTGTTTCCCCATCTATTTCCCATGAAGTGATGGGACTGTATGCCATGATCTTAGTTTTCTGAATGTTGAGCTTTAAGCCAACTACTATTAATGCATTTACTTTAGAACATTTTAAAATATATCTTTCAGTGTCTTCTAAACAAAACCCCAAGCCAACTTCTCTTTCACCTTCATCAAGAAGCTCTTTAGTTTTTCTTCACTTTCTGCCATAAGGGTGATGTCATCTACATATCTGAGGTTATTGATATTTCTCCCAGCAACCTTGATTCCAGCCTGTGCTTCCTCCAGCCCAGCATTTCTCATGATGTCCTCTGCATAGAACTTAAATAAGCAGGGTGACAATATACAGCCTTGATGTACTCCTTTTCCTATTTGGAAACAGTCTGTTGTTCCATGTCCGTTCTAACTGTTGCTTCCTGACCTGCTTATAGGTTTCTCAAGAGGTAGGTCAGGTGGTCTGGTATTCCCATCTCTTTCAGAATGTTCCACAGTTTATTGTGATCCACACAGTCAAAAGCTTTGGCATAGTCAATAAAGCAGAAACAGATGTTTTTCTGGAACTCTCTTGCTTTTTCCATGATCCAGCGGATGTTGGCAATTTGATCTCTGGTTCCTCTGCCTTTTCTAAAACCAGCTTGAACATCTGGAAGTTCACGGTTCACATATTGCTGAAGCCTGGCTTGGAGAATTTTGAGCATTACTTTACTAGCGTGTGAGATGAGTGCAATTGTGTGGTAGTTTGAGCATTCTTTGGTATTGCCTTTCTTTGGGATTGGAATGAAAACTGACTTTTTCCAGTCCTGTGGCCACTGCTGAGTTTTCCAAATTTGCTGGCCTATTGAGTGCAACACTTTCACAGCATCATCTTTTAGGGTTTGAAATAGCTCAACTGGAATTCCATCACCTCCACTAGTTTTGTTTGTAGTGAGGCTTCCTAAGGCCAAGATGAAGATTAAATGAAGTAATGCATATGAAGGGCTCGGCACAATGTCTGTACCTTAGTAAGGACTTAATAAATAGTAGCTATTAGTTATTAATAGTTTAATTAATAATGGATTGAAACTATTACTAGTAGTTACATTGTTTCTATTTCCCTAGATGACCAAGAACATTAGAGAATCGGTAATCAATCCACACTATGCTTATATGTAAATGTAAATTGTTTCTCTAGGAAGGGTATATGTAAACTTTTGTCAAATTTTCAGTGAGGTCCATGAGTGAAAAAATATAAGGACCATGGCAAAAAGGCAAACATGATTTGACTCTGTTCTCTATGAAAGCACAGACCCACACCCACAGTTCCCCACTCAATTCTTTGAGAGGACATTCACCAGCTCAGGCAAATATTCACCTTATATGTTGTCTTTCTGAGAGACAGTAGTGGCCTCATGGGTCACTATGTGTTACTAAGCTCTTTGAGTGATCTACTTCTGGACACACCATCACTGACCTTAACTTGCCTGACCCACTTCTTAGATCCTTGGATGGGTCAAAAACACTCTAACATAAGAAATGATAGAAAACCTCCCAAATAAGTTACTGAGTTATGAAAAATACCTTAAAATCTCTTTCAAAAGGCAAGCAGTAGTCATTGCTTCCCTGTTTTAGTCTGCTCACTCCTTTTCTATTTCCTTGGTTATTTCACCCAATGCCTCTACTGTCCTTTTTTTCTTTTTTTTTTTTTGGCCTGCCGCAAACCCCACCCATTTTTATCCTTTTTAAAGCTAACATTTCAGAGAATGCAATGGCAACCCACTCCAGTACTCTTGCCTGGAAAATCCCATGGGTGGAGGAGCCTGGTAGACTGCAATCCATGGGGTCGCTAGAGTCAGACATGACTGAGCGACTTCCATTTCACTTTTCACTTTCATGCATTGGAGAAGGAAATGGCAACCCACTCCAGTGTTCTTGCCTGGAGAATCCCAGGGACGGGGGAGCCTGGTGGGCTGCCGTCTATGGGGTCGCACAGAGTCTGACACAACTGAAGCGACGCAGCAGCAGCAGCAAAGCTAACATTTTCAATAAGAATGTTGTTTTTTTGTTGACCAAACAATCAGGGTACATCTCTTAAATCTTAACTCTTCTTCAGTGTTTATTGCATCTTGCTCAGAGATTTGTTTTTCTTGTTGCTAGACAGAAAACATGATTTACTTTATCCTTTTTCCAATTCTGAACTCTTCTGAATAATTGGTCTCCTTTCACACAAGCAAGAATTCACTATATTGACATGAAAATTTTAAAAGCTTTAGAAATTGGAAACCTTCCAAAAGCCTTGCAAAATTATGGTTAAAGATGAGACCTGTGGATCTGGAGGTCTGTGAGCTTTGTTTTCTGAAGCTCTGCCTTGGTCATGTGTTTGTACATCATGTGACTCCAATGAAAGACATCGCCAGCTCTTGCGTTTGCTATTTTATTTTTGTTTTAGTGTAAGAATTTGCTATTACCAATTTAATTTTAAAATTAAATTGTTGTGAATTTCTTAGCTCAAGAAATTAATATTAGGACAATATCCTCGCTGTAAACAAACTGGGCCCCTTATAAGTACATACAATAAATAAAAGACGCATATGGTGCTTACTCTGTGCAAGATGCATGCTCTTGTGCTGTCATACATTATCCTACTTTATTTTCATCACACTACCCTCCCCATTTTATAGGTGAAAGGGACTAAGGCTCACAGAGTTGAAATGACTTAACTTCGGTTATTAAATGTAAAGTTTGGATTTTTAACATGTTTGTCCCTTGTTTCTCTGACTTATCAAGAGGGATCCAATTAAATTCATCAGAAACAACAAAGGAACTTCATGAAATTATATATTTTTGAGCCCCTGAAGCCTCTAATTCAGTAGGTCTAGATAGAACCTGGAAACCTGGTAAGGACTTGATCAATTGTATCTGTTGTTAGTTATTAGTTATGCCGCTTCAATTTCTCTAATAAGACCAAGAACATTAGAGAAGGGGGTATTAATATTCAAGGCATTGTGTGAATATGCAAATGTGCATCTCTCTGGGAAGCCTTCCATAACCTTGTTCAGATTCTCAATGAGGCCCTTGAATCAAGAAAGTTAGGAACCACTGGATAGAGGCAAACACAAGTGGATTTGTCCCATTTTTTTTTTAAATGAAGGTTTCTATTCACACCTGAGTACACTTGATTCACCCCTTAAGAATAATGTACTCAGGGCAGGTGTCTTTATTTTATATAGTGTTACTGTATAGGTCACAAAGTATCTCAAAGCTTTTTTTATTGTTCAAATTACAAATACCTTGGACCATCCCACTTTTCTTACTAACGCCTCTTCATCCATCCCACAGCCTCTTCGAATTTCTAAAGTCCATGTGATTCAGATTCACAGCCAGGTTTGGGAACAACTAGTGTTTACTGAACCTCTTGGTGTAACACTAATTCTATTTATTAATTGAAATCTCTTTATTAACTAGTACCAGTTTGCTGGCCTGAAATAATAAAAGTTTCCCTCAGTACATATCACATTTGCATAGATACCAGAGCAGTTTTTAAACAGTATATATCTTATTACTATAGCTAAATTCACAATAGTTACTTTTGCACACCTTTATCCTCCGAACTATTATGGACATCAGTGCCCGATCCTTAGGAATGTCATCTTGGTGTGAGATAACATCCTCCTAGCACTGGAATCTATTCTTCAAATTGATTTCTAAAGGTGATATAGCACACACCCTTGGTTACTGCTCCATCACTTATTATCCTCTTCCATCTGATTTGTTGGTTGCAATGTGTCCAACCCTGTGGAATCAATTACCACTGGTCTAAGTCACTCCCCTTTGTCTAGTGGGGCTTCCCTGGTGGCTCAGATGGTAAAGAATCTGCCTGCAATGCAGGAGACCCAGGTTCAATCCCTGGGTGAGAAGATCCCCTGGAGAAGAAAATGGCAATCTACTCCAGTATTCTTGCCTGGAGAATCCCACGGACAGAGAAGCTTGGCAGCTGGCTACATTCCACAGAGTCACAAAGAATCAGACACAACTGAGCAACTAGCACACACACACAGGCATATGACATAATTCTTACTCATTAACAAAAAAAACTGGAGGTGGGTAGTCTCAGCACTGGCTTGATAGATCACATTGTCATAAAGAACCAAGTGTTCCATGCCAGCCTCAACTCTGCATAGACTACATATACCCTTTTTTCAAAAGGATTTAGGTTCATACTGCTACTGCTGCTGCTAAGTTGCTTCAGTTGTGTCCGACTCTGTGCGACCCCATAGACGGCAGCCCACCAGGCTCCCCTGTCCCTGGGATTCTCCAGGCAAGAACACTGGAGTGAGTTGCCATTTCCTTCTCCAATGCATGAAAGTGAAAAGTGAAAGTGAAGTCACTCAGTCGTGTCCGACCCTCAGCGACCCCATGGACTGCAGCCTTCCAGGCTCCTCCGTCCATGGGATTTTCCAGGCAAGAGTACTGGAGTGGGGTGCCATTGCCTTCTCCAAGGTTCATACCATATACTAATCTAAATCTATATTTCAGTTCAGTTCAGTTCGGTCGCTCAGTCGTGTCCGATTCTTTGCAACCATGAGTTGCAGCATGCCAGGCCTCCCTGTCCATCACCAACTCCCTGTCCATATTTAAGCATTATTATTTTCAACAGAAACAGAATAATTTCTGTCAATTTCATAGTTGGAATTATTTGAACATATTTGATGATAACTATTAAAAGATTAATTTTGATAACATCTATTAAAATATCTATTAAAAACTGATTAATTTTATATATGATCAAACTAATCAACTTCCAGTGAACATGGCTAACATTAAATTATGTCTTGAAGCTTGTTAGAAGGTAATATAAGCAAGGCATGAAAGAGTGTTTTATTGAACAGAACATTATATACAAAGCTGAGTTGATATGCAATTGGTTGCCCCACTTCAATGGTAAGATATTCTTTGGTTTCTTCAGATTCATGAGAATCCTGAAGAATTGATTTAAAAACAAGAACTTCA
Organism: Bos grunniens; assembly: GCF_055505025.1. Taxonomy (NCBI): domain Eukaryota; kingdom Metazoa; phylum Chordata; class Mammalia; order Artiodactyla; family Bovidae; genus Bos; species Bos grunniens. Next base: position 98,135,677 of record NC_141166.1, read on the forward strand.
ACATTACGCAATGCTACAATATTTAAAAGAATAATTGATTCACACTATTCACAATGATATGGCTCAAATAATTGTTATAATTTCGGCATGGGTTTACAAATGCTTGCCATTTTACAAGCACGTTGTCATTGAGAGGACACAGCCAGACATGCCTCCCTTCAGTTCACCTTGGTTGACTGTTTTAAACCACTGGAAGCAAACTGGACTTGAAAGGTACTCAGTGGCTTATACAAATGCTTTACATAATATATTCCATGTGAGGGAAAGAATTTGTCTGTTCATCTCATCCAAATTTTTATCATTGTTCTCATTTTGTTTTGTTTTTGCTGAAGAATCTTTTCTCTTTACCTTGCACTTACTTTTAAAGGCTCCAACAAAAGGTCTCATTGCTAACCCTCTTACTAAGTATTAGGTGTTTAGAGGGCAAGGCCAGTGCCAAAACTAGGAAACTAGTATGCCATAGAAGAGGATCAATTAAACTTGTTAAGGTAGCTGGAATGAAAGTCAGAAAACGGGTTCTCTTTCTGGTTCTTCCACTAACTACTATGTATTTTAGGAGTAAACCAATAGTTAATTAGTCTTCACAACATGTTAGGAATTTTACCAAGCATGATAAAGGGGTTTTCTCATTGAAACAACATGTTATCCCTCTGAAGGACTTAATATTATTTCCTCATCCTCTCATCAGAAAACTGAAGCTTAGAATTTACAGCTTAGTTCCCATGGCTAGGAAGTGGTAAAGCCAGGAGTTGAACCCTGACAGTTGGATTCCAGAAACTTAGCTCAACTACACAGATAGTCTTCCTGCCTCTCTTAACCTCATTTTCCTCTTGGATATAATTACAAGAGAAATAAATCAATAAAATAGTTTCTAAGGCCTTTCAATGCTTCAACATTTTTTAAACATCTATGATTCCAGGTTTCTTGCCCTTAAACAAGGTGTAATTCAGCAAGAAAGATAAGTCTCTGCTACAAATATATACATAATACAAGGTTATCCATTGTAAAAATGGCAAAGTTCAATTTAATAAACATCAATTCAGTACTGCAAATGTAGTTTAATGAGGTAATTAACAGTACATTATATATTTATACATATATTAATAAAATATTCAAGATGGGAAAGCTTCAAGTTGGGGCTTGAAGCTTCGGGGAGGAAATGGCAAGTGTAAGCTGATCATTTTAATAATATGAATCAAATTCCATGATGGGGATATTTTTAGGAAGCATTTAATTCATCCTGAAATGAAGGGGGAGGGAGATGAAGTGAGAAAAATCTTCCTCTGAAAGAAGATGTCCATGCTGAGCCACAGCCAGGGAGTGGAGCTGGCCAGAAAGGGAGGGAGTGAGAAATGGAAAGTGCAGGAGCAAAGTCACAGAGCGGTGCAACAGAATGACACATCTGGGAAGCAACACGTACTTTCTTGATACTGGAGCTTCACATATGAGGCAGGATGTAGTGGATGATGAGACTAGAGAAGAAGGTGCGGCCACATCATGGAATTATTTAAATGCTATTTTAAAAAGTGTGGATCCTAACCAATTGGGCATGGTTAGCAAAGAAACAGCACATGTACCACCGTTCTCCCTGTCTATTCCCAAGGTAGACATCATTAACAGTCATTGATCTTCCCACTATACCTGGACATAGATAGTCCTACTCAAATTAATGAGCCAGGAAACCACCATTAATGGATTGCAATTTGCATTCAAGATGGATTTCATCTTCCATTTCAATTTGTAGCTGATAAGGAGCTATCCAGAAGCTCTTGTTGGGCTGGCTGTATACAGTCAATAGAGGAACTTGTTAAAAATATAGTTGCAAATTCAGTACACTGAGTGGGGCCTCATAATCTGAATTTTTAATAGTTTTCACAGATCATCCTTTTGCACTGCCATGTCTGGGGACCTATATTGCAGAGCATTCGGGACAAGAGTGACATGAAACCAAAGTTGCAAAGTGATCCACAAGCTAAATTTGGCTTCCGTATGTTTTACAGGGCTGGCTAGGTGATTTTTAGATATTATGTTTTGCATATATATTTTATATTCCCCAATATTTAAGAATCACATAAACTCAGAATTTTTTTTCTCCTGAAAAATTAGAAAATCTGCAACACTGATCTTCCGGAATGATAACAACCAGCTGGAACTAAACAATGCTGCCTCTGGATGGAGCAGCACTTACTGTTTTTGTCACAGTCTTCTTCCTTCCCTGGTATCTCCCTGCTACTGTGGTGAACATCACTGCTATTTACCATTGTATATTCACTCTTGCTTTGCTAATGCAAATAGTGTTTACAGACAAGAGGAAAGTGAAATATTTTTTGGTCCTTTGTCTGTGTCAAAAAGCAGGAAAACAGATGACAGACCTAAAAGGCCATTCTTAGAAGCAAAAAATTCATGAATATTAGGGCATTGAGCCCTTTGTCATGAAATTTCAAGAAAGATTAACGAAGTTCTTGTGCAATAGCTTTGCCAAACAACTGTAATTCAGTTTCACAATTTTAATGATACCAGAGAAGTTTCATTCTGCCCCTGTTTTTCTTATATGTTAAAGAGCAAAAGTTCAGTCGGATTGCAGCAGAGAAAGAAGCCGGACCCAGAATGTGACACTACTTGCTGCAGTGAAGACTTTAGTATGATGTGGCTGGATGCAGTTTGTCAGCAAAATCATCTCATTATAACCTGGCACCAGTTCTAATGAAGACCTCGGCATTATCTTAAAACACATACTGCGGTGAAGCCAGTCCTAAATTCAGTGGTTTATTAACAATACTGTTACACACCCTAATTATTTGTGACCTCATAAATGGTTTTCCAACTGTATTCTGAAAATGTAAATTATCTTAGACGAGATTTTAGAAGTAACTATTCATTAAGGGCTTCCCAGGCAGCGCTAGTGATGAAGAACCTGTCTGCCAATGCAGGAGATATAAGAGATACAGGTTCAATCCCTGGGTGGAGAAGATTCCCCTGGAGGAGGCCATGGCAACCCACTCCAGTATTCTTGTCTGGAGAATCCCATGGACAGAGGAGCCTGACAGGCCACAGTCCATCGAGTTGCAAAGAATATGACACAACTGAAGTGATTTAGCATGCACACGCATTCCATTAAACTTTGCAGCAAGCAGTACTGTGTAAGGACAACCATGATATTTTGTGTTTTAGATACACAAGTACTTGATACAGTCAGTCATCAACCTCTAAACAACAAAGAGATGCAGAGGATACAAAGTGAAAAATCCCCCATATTCTCTCTCCTACCCCCACCTCCCTTCCCTCAAAGGATCCCACTTTCCTTATCAGAAGCTCTCTAAACTATTGGGTTGGCCAAAACACTCATTCGGCTTTCTTCTGTAACAATTTCACAGTAAGAGCTTACACAGAAAACGGAACGAACGTTTTGGCCAACCCAAGGTACCACTTTTCCAGACATTCCTCCGTGTAGTTACATACACGATATATACTTCTGTCCAGAGGATTTCTTATCACTTGTAATCACACTGTACATTTTGTTCTGCAACTTGCACTTTCATATAATGGTATGTTTGTGAAACATTTCCTTGTCGGAATTTACCACATGATTTTTTAACCACTATACAGCATTCCATAGCAACCATTCTTCTATTGATGGATATTTAGATTCTTTTTATATTTTCTTCATGATGTGGCAATTAATTCTCTTAATCATATATCTTAGTGCACATGTGTGTAGAAAAGATGTCTCGAAGTGGCATTTTCCAGTTCAGAGTGAATGTATAATTTTTTAGGTACTCCCAAACTGTGTTTCTGGCTATCATAAATATTTTAAATGTCTATCTGAGGACAAAAATATATCTCGGTTTGAATTTGCATTTGAGTATTCTCCACATGTTTGTTAACCATATGTAATTTCTCAAATTTCTATTAGGTTGTTTTTTCTTATTAATTGACATGAAATCTTTAGATATTAAGGCTGATATCATTTTATGTACATATGTTGCAAAAATTTTTTGTAAGGTTGGCAATTGTCTTTTGACTTTGCTCTTGACATTTATTGCATAGAAATTCTGAACTTTTAAATATTAAAATTATTTGATGCTTTCCTTTATAATTACTGAGTTTATTCAGTAATTATAAATCATTAATTTTAAATTAATAATTATAAATTATTAAATTTCCTGAATTTATTCAGAGTTATAAATATACCCTTCTTCTCTATTTTCTATACTAGTTATTCACCAGACCTACTGGCCTGGACTTGAAGCTCATAATTAGATGAACATGGATCTGCATGCACGCATGCCAAGTTGCTTCAGTCATGCCTGACTCTTTGAGACCCTATGGACTGTAGCCCACCAGGCTTCTCTATCCATGGGATTCTCCAGGCAAGAATACTGGAGTGGGTTGCCATGCCCTCCTCCACGGGATCTTCTTGACCCAGAGATTGGACCTGCATCTCTTATGCTTCTTGCATTGGCAAGTGAGTTCTTTACCATGAGTGCTATCTGGGAAGCCCTATTTTCTATACCAGTTACTCACCAGGCCTACTGGCCTGGACTTGCTGTAGTCCAAAATGGGTCTACAGCATGCTTAAAAGCTTGGTGGGCAAGCCAGGCTCTTCAGGGGCCCTATGATCATGTGCAGTGAACAATAGGGAACCTACTTTTCTGTATAATCCAGCTCTAAAATCACATGGCTCTGGGAGTGTGGCATGTCTATAGCCTGTAACTTAGACAAAGACATTCCCATTATATGTATATTTGGCATCATTCAGGCTCTCTCTAGATCAACAGAGGAATCTATCTCAACTGGGACTCTACGCAGCAAACTGACTTTAATAACAATAGCAATAATAAAGCTGTTATTAAATATTAATAATCACAGTCATGAAAATAATCACGCCACATATTGCCAGTTAGGTGAATCAGAATGACATGTATCACCTCATCTAATTTTCTCAGTAACCTTGTGATGTAGGCCTTATTACTGCTATGACCTTCAGCAACTTCTCACATTGCCACAGCTAGTAAACAGCAGAAGTAGATTTTAAATCAAAATCCAGAAGCTATAATTATAGCCAAGAAATTATCCTGCCTCATATCAGATGGGTTATGAAAAACCCCTTTGGGAGTAACCAAAAAACAACTTAAGGACACTAACAAAATGGGTGAGGTCCTGGAATCTAGTTAATTAGGGTTTTGTGTCATGTAAGTCGAGCACTAAATTAGTATGAGTAAATTCAAAACTTGATATGGGTTTTTTCCAGATGGACGTAAGACCTAAACGTGGAAAAATATTAATCCATAGACATGCTAAAAAGATTATGATTTTTTAACAACTTTCTAATTATCAAACAAAACTCAAAACCACTAAAGATAGGTGATAAATTCTACTATGTAAAAATAAAAACTTTCCTCATTGCAAAAGTGACCAAAAGCCACTTTGTGACCAAAGTGACAGTGACCAAAATGACAACTTTGTGGAGGAGGGTGGGAATTTGCAACCAACACCACTAATAGATGATTAATTAATAGAAATTAATAGAAAAGATAATACAAGGGTTATTAAATATATGAATTATTGTTTAGCCTCACTGATACTTTTTAAAAACAGGAAGCAAAATCATAGTGGAGTTACATTTTCATCTACCAGTTTGGCCAGAAAGAGAGAAAAACTAGGCTGGACAGAGTTGAAGGGAAAATACATTTTGCAAAATGAATTATAAAAATACATATTTTTTATACAGTCGGTTGAAAAGTATATTGATACAACCTGTCTACAAAGGAAGCTTGCAATTTAAAATTTTTCAAAATAAAATTGCTCATACTCTTTGATCCAACAATTCCCCATTTAAGCATGATGCTACAGAAATGTGAAAATGGTGTGCATATAAAGATACTCACTTTATTGTAATAGCAAAGATAGGAAACAACTTAATAAGAGACTGCTTAATATTTAATAAGATGAATATCACTAATCCATACAAGGGAATTCTTAGAGACAATAAAATGAAATAAGTAGCTTAAACAAACCAATGTATTATGAAGTTCAAAAATAAGGTATAGAGGAGTGCATAGATAATAGCAGCATATATGGGGAAAAGATTTGTACACACACACATACACACAGAAAATCTCTGAAGGATTCACAAGAAAAGGAAGGAAATAGAGCAAAATAGGAAAATAGGAGTAGGAGAGAGATTGATTTTTCATCATATACTCATTTGTACCTTTTCAATTTTCAATTAAGTAGAAATTTTACTTATTAAAATTGTAATGATAAATATTATTGGGAAATATACAAGGATATCTTCAACAGGAAGCCTTATTAATAGAAAAAAGCTGAAGGCAACCTCAATATCTATCAACAAAGAAATAATTTTTTAAAAGGCGACACATGGAATGATAATACTGCTGTTAAAAATAAACTAATCCTTATACATGGTCATTCACTTTTAAGACTAAAAAACATGTTACCATTCAATAAGTTCCAGTGATTATAAAACAAAGACTATGTAGGTATGTGTATATGTACATATCTAAGCATGTTTGTGAAAAGAGGGCCTGAATTTTATACTCTATGGATACCTGAAAAACAGGTTAGAGGTAGGTAATCAGTGTCATGTTTTATTCACCTCTGTGTTGTTTGAATTGTACAAGGTCATGTGTTCATTTATTATAAATATATACACTCTTAAAGATAACTAAACAATTATCCATATAATTAAAGTCATTGAGACCTTATTTATGTTTGGAAAATAGAGAAGTCAGTGACCTTGTGGTTAAATATCTTATTATTTTAGAATATATATTACTATTTTATTATTACTTTATTGTTTTTCTCTGGGTCTCCCAGACATGCATATTTTCTTTTTAGTGTTAATTTTTTATTTTTAGGCAATTTTAAAGTGACATGCATTTTTTTTACTAAATATGTGCAATATACTCAAACCTTAGGAAATGTATGTAAAATAAATGAGAGATACTTACTTGCTTACCAAATATTAAAGTTTATATTCTGAAATTAGACCTGAAATTAGTCAACATTTAGACCTCAGCGCAAAGAAAAAGCACTTGATTAGGTTAAAATCAACAACTGGGATTTCATATTAAGTTAAGAAAACAGCCTCAATTCTAACTCTGAATTCTTTACTATGTATTTATTCTTTGAAGCTCTGTGTCAGGCCAATTTACAGATGGTCTGGTGAGCCATAGGAAAATAACTCCACTTAGCTCATGAATCATAAAGAGTCACTGCAAATAGTTATTAATGCAGCCTCTCAAGGCATCTGCTTTACCCCAAGGGAATATTTTACCCATAAGTTTGAATCATGCTCAAAAGCAAAATAGGTAGATTGCTGCCCTGCTTATAAGTGAAGCTGCTTTATAATGAAGTCCTTTGGGTACTTCGTAATCTAAATTCCTCACCACAAAGAAGGATTAAAATTAATTTGATTTAATACATAAATTCTGCTCTGTAATTAGTAAAGTTTATAAGAAGAATCATGTTCTATGGTTTCACAATTAAATACAATTGAGTACCCCAAAATACTAGAATTCTTTCACTTTCAGATTTTTTGGAATGCCAGCTGTTAACAGACAGAAAGTGTTTCCACATGTTCTTTAATGTACTTGAATCTTCAGTTGTATTTAACAGATATTAACGAACAATGAGTCTTGCATTTTGAAAAGAACTCACTTATCTTGCATATGCCTATAGAACTAGTCCTGAATGGTTACGGAGTCCTCCAAGGACTGAAGAAGCCAAATCAAGTCCCATTCACACTTATTCAAGTACTGTTCAACCTTACTCTAGGGATGTGGTTATTTAATTTCATTGTTTTAGGGATGAGAAATGTATTGTATACTATAAGTTCTTACAATATAATTCAGTGTGGCTTATTTGTCAATGATATTACTGAGAATAAGAACACTGAATTTACAACCCTTCATAATATACACATTAGTGATAAAATAACTTCCCTAAAATGCTGAAGATGGTTAACAGAGCTTTACAGGTAGCAGTGAATATAAAAGTATTCCCAGAATCCTATTTTAACAATAGGCTGTCTCCATTCCTACCAAACATTTTAATTATGGAAGAGCAAAAGATTTTAATTTCTACATTTTCCCCCCTATGAAATGGATATTCTGGTAAAGATTGTACTATCTAGAAGATAAGAGCAAATTGCAGTATTGAAAAGATCACTGTCCTGGAAATCAGGAAATGTGAGTTCTAATCAAAGCTCTGCCAAGAATTGGCCAAAGGAAAATCAATACACAGTGGTCCTAGCTTCTCGTTTTGCAAAATAAAGGGCTAAAATTAAAATTTCCCTGAAGTCTCACTAGGCCTAAAGCAATACAGACTAATGTTGACAAGACTATCCTCAATGATATATACTAGTTGTATAAATTTGGGCCAATAACTAACTTTTTGTGCCTTAGTTTCCTTTTCAGAAAAATCAAGATAATAATAACATCTACTTCAAAGGATTATTGGGAGCTACCAAAGAGTTAATATGTGTCAAGAGCTTAATATATTCTCAATAATAATGATGGCAATGATGAAGATGATAACGACGGTGGTGGTGGTGGCGATGACTATGATTTTATGAACTGAGCATTATGAAATAAAATGGTAAGGTAAAAATATTTGGATCACCTACAAACTATAAAATTCTAGAAAATACAAAATGTGATTATATACAGTGGCCAAAGAGAATTACAGTTGAGAAAATTTGCAATGTAAGTCTCATCTATGTTTATAATTTTTAAGGCCACTTGTGCCTTAGACCGGAGAAGGCACTGGCACCCCACTCCAGTACTCTTGCCTAGAAAATCCCATGGACGGAGGAGCCTGGTAGGCTGCAGTGCATGGGGTCGCAAAGAGTCAGACACGACTGAGTGACTTCACTTTCACTTTTCACTTTCATGCATTGGAGAAGGAAATGGCAACCCACTCCAGTGTTCTTGCCTGGAGAATCCCAGGGACGGGGGAGCCTGGGGGCTGCCATCTATGGGGTCACACAGAGTCGGACATGACTGAAGCGACTTAGCAGCAGCAGCAGCAGTAGTGACTTAGACACTTAATCATTAGATAAATAAATCCCTGATTCTGTTAATTGTTTTAAATACAAAATTAATGAAACTTAAATATCTGAGTTCAATAAGAAACACTGAAAAAGAGTCAAATAAATTTTTTCACTAGACAGATATTCTTTGAGAGTGATACTGCATGTATTATTCCTTGCCTTACTCTTATCTGGGCTTCCTTTGTGGCTCAGCTGGTAAAGAATCTACCTGCAATGTGGGAGACCTGGGTTCAATCCCTGGGTTGGGAAGATCCCCTGGAGAAGGAAAAGGCTACCCACTCCAGTATTCTGGCCTGGAGAATTCCATGAACTGTATAGTCCATGGGGTCGCAAAAGCCAGACAGGATAGGCATCTTTCACTTTCACTTTAGTCTTATCTAGTGGTATCTGTCATACATGTTTCTCTCACCATCCTGACTCAAAGACAGATGTTTCCTGGTCATTTGGTCATAAAATGGGAATCTTATCAAAATGAGTTGTAAAAACATGAGACTAGTCTGTAGTACATGTAAACATGAGTCAAGTGATCTGCATTGTATTTGTCCCCATTTTGCCTTACTCTGATACCCTTGGTCAAAATTCTATATTACTCTGTGTCCATCTAAGTAATTTTTAAAAGTGACAAGAACACTACATATCCCTTTCCCACATTATTCAAAGAAAATCAAGAATTTGTAGTTGATTTCTCACCTTCAGATTCAAAGATCCATTTTCCCTTAGGTAACTCATATACTGTAATTCTTCAAATCATCAAAATGAAGTCTTCCTGGTAGCTTTTTCACTTCCTCTTTTTCTCTCACCAGAACAGAGCCACCATCAGATACTATATTGTGGGAAATATTTAATCACATACTAATAATAATAATAAAGATTCTTCACAGGTCAACAAAGTAACCTGTGTATCACCTGGGAATGAAGTTCCTAAACCAAGATCCATAATCCCTTTGCCTAGATGGCTAGCAATTTTGTCCTTGAATTTAGCATGCCCATCTGTTTCCCTTCGGCTTTGTAGGGCCTCCTTTCTTATTAGAGTAGCTGTTCCCTGGAAAAGCCTAGTTAGTGACTAACAACATGAAGCAAGATAGGCAAGCCTCCAGGAAGTACTATTTTGCCAAAAGATAGTGAAACTCTAGCTTGGTGTTTTCCACCTCAAGCCCATGTCCCTGGGAAACTCTGAGGGTTTAAGATTAAAAGTTCACTCTCATTAGATTTGCGGAAACTCTCTAGTTAATGATTGACTGGGGCTATTATCGGCATTATGAGAGCCATGCACACCAACCACTAAGAAATGAGAGGGGATGGAACGAAAGGGTAAAGGATACTGTTACTTCCAATGAAAGACACGGTGGTTTTGAGAATAGACAAATTCAATCATGCTCTTCATGGGAAAGGCAAATCAAATGTGTTTGTTTTAAACTCCTTCAAACACATTTTCTGCACTATCTCCCAGTTCCAGTAGATAAAATCAGCCTTCAGCAAAATTATTAATAAGTTTTTTCGTGGAAATCTAATCTCTTCTTTTGTTCATCCATTTCTTTTTAAATTTACTGTAAGCTGCAGGCAGATACCCAATTGTGTTAAAATTCTGTGTGAGATAAGAGTAAATTGGTTGAAAGCAAGGGCCTGAATTGTTTTCCTGCAAATAAAGTACGTGAGCTTTAGTAAATAGACTCAGTGACTTCTATTTTGGGTACTCAAAGTTTATTTTTACTTATTGAATGAATGTTGTTTTTCAAAATTTGAGATTCTTCAATTAGCTGTTGTGGCTAATGAGCATGTTTGCCATTGCCTTACAGCTGTGCAGTCATCTCCATGTCTAGTATATCTGTCAGGAAGTATAAACATTCAGGGCAAAGGCTCTGCCTAAGCCAACTGACCAAGGTCCTACTCAGCGCAGGCCATAAAGCATGTACACTCTTAAAGCCAGTAAAAGCAATAAAAGAGAGTTAAAACAACAAAAACAACAACTCAAATTTGTTGAAAAATGAAATCCATCTCTCCCCATTTGGTATAGGTCCCCTGAGAGCAAAGACCTTGTATTGCAGACACTGAATACAGTTTCTGGCATATTGTGTATTAGTTACCTTAATCATTACTTGTTGACAATGAATTAATAAAGGAGGATATTTTAATCCACTCATAACCCAATACAGCATGGTGTAGTGGCTAGATTACTCATCTTCTGAGAGTGTTTCCTCATCAGTAAATGAAGTAAATAGGTTTAATTTACAAGGCAATTGTAAGGAATAACAGAAAACACATGTGTTCATGCAGGACCTAGCGAGGTGTACTTACCGTTTGTTGAACTAGAATCTTTGAAACTTTTAAAATCAATTAATAAGCAAGGAAATACATGAATTCCACTTACTCCAAGAGTTTATTTGGATCAGAACAGCCTGCCTCAAGAAGGCATGATGGACTTTCCCTTGACATGTGGAATATTTTTAGGTAGTCTTCATTCTCTAGACATGGAGGCTAAATTTATAACAGCAAAGGATTTGATGAGAAAAATTTGCTGTAGTCCAGAATCTTAAATCCATTAATATGTTCCCTAGGCTCTGGGGCACTGAGTCATTCAAGGGTACTGGAACACAACTGACATTTAAGACTGTAAACCCAGTTGGACCAGCATCCTCAACCCTGCCCAGCTAAGAGCCTGTTTCAGTGAATCTATACAATCAGCATCTTATTGCAAGGACCTGAAAATCCATTTTGGAATATACAAATCTCTTCTTTTCCTCTCTCTCTTTTTTTTTCTTCTAGACAAAATTTTTATTTTTACTGACTCATTTGAATCTGCATCAGGGAAATGATGATAAGTGAGATAAAGAAAATGAAACCCAAAATCTAATTTATTAAGTCCTAACTATTGAAATGGATGTAGTAAGGGCAGGAATGCTGCTGCTGCTAAGTCGCTTCAGTCGTATCCAACTATGTGTGACCCCAGAGATGGCAGCCCACGAGGCCCAGCCGCTCCCTGCCCCCGCCCCCGTCCCTGGGATTCTCCAGGCAAGAACACTGGAGTGGGTTTCCATTTCCTTCTCCAATGCATGAAAGTAGAAAGTGAAAGTGAAGTTGCTCAGTCGTGTCCGACTCTTCGCGACCCCATGGACTGCAGCCCACCAGGCTCCTCCATCCATGGGATTTTCCAGGCAAGAGTACTGGAGTGGGGTGCCATCGCCTTCTCCGAAGGGCAGGAATAGATGACATTAAAACCATGGTTTCTAAACCAACCCTGTCCCCTGCTACAGTGCTGAATTGCGAGTGATTAGGACTATTCTTCTCAGATTCCAAAATAAACAAAATGTACTTTGTCCAAATTAATGAGCTAAAAAATTTTGTGTTCTTTTCTCTTTGACAAAAAGATCTGAACCCAAGGTTAGTGAAATAAAAATCTTGGGCAAAACAACAGCGACAAAAACAGGCAGGCAAACCAATCCAACTTCTTGTGTGTTCCTCGCTGAGACAAAATGTTACGGTGATGAAGCTGACGGGGAGATTTATTCAGTTTCCCAGGTTGAGGCTCTAGAACCCCTCATTTACGCAACAAAAGAGCACTCTGTGTCCATGACTCCGGATTTTATTTTGGATTGTTTGGGGAGGGAAAACACAACTGCTGTAAAGAGGAACACCATGTGCTCTTGGAGACATTCAATTACTTGCCTGTAAGTAACTTACAGAATATTCTACAACTCTCACTGGTTTTCACATAAAGCATTGTTTAATGGCAGTCAACCTATTTCTTTTGTTGGAACAGGCTCTATCATGCTGTCTTATGGCTTAATATGATTCTTGCAGGCTTCCAGGAATTGTCCCCAGTGCTATGTCTAGAGAGCAATAGAAAAATAGCTTTTTTTTGATGTGACTATTTTTTTTTTCATTTTAGAGCCACCAAAACACATTATGGATAGCAAATAACTTTAAAAAAAATTCTCTGCCTCTCCCCCACAAAGTTATTAGTACCAACTACAGATACAGGGGAAAAAGAAATCAGAAACAGTGAGATGGACTTGGAGTGGGTATTTTTGTCATTGCAATAAAATGGAGCACCGAGGCATGTAATAAAAAAACAACTGTGTCTGACCAGCACCACTGATCCCCCAGAGCCCCTTTTGGATTCAAAAATACTCAGGGTTTGCCTCCTTCAAAGTATCTGGCTGCCTAATACGTAATTTTGGAGAAGGAAATGGCACCCCGCTCCAGTATTCTTGCCTGGAGAATCCTGTGGACAGGCGAGCCTGGTGCGTTGCAGTCCATGGGGTCGCACAGAGTCAGACATGACTGAAGCAACTTAGCATGCATGCATGCATTGGAGAAGGGAATGGCAACCCACTTTAGTGTTCTTGCCTGGAGAATTCCAGGGACAGAGGAGCCTGGTGGGCTGCCATCTATGGAGTTGCACAGAGTTGGACACGACTGAAGTGACTTAGCGGCAGCTGCTGCAGCAGCAATATGTAATTTTAGGAGTACTTACAGTTTCTCTGGCCCCCAAATAGTCACCTTGTCAGTTTTCATAGTTTTAAGATTCCATTAATGAGGTTTTTATCTTTGAGGTTCTTTTTTTTTAAGCTTTATTTATCTATTTATTTTTGGCTGTTCTGGGACTTTGGTTATATGAGGCCTTTTCTCTAGTTGTTGCAGTCACATCTACTGTCTAGTTGCAGTGTGTGGGCCTCTTACTGTGGCTTCTCTTGTTGTGGAGCACCAGATCTAGGGTGCACAGACTTCAGAAGTTGCAGTGCGCGGGTTCAGTAGTTGTAGCTCCTCGGCTTTAGAGCATAGTCTCAATAATTGTGGCCCACAGGCTTAGTTGCTCCGAGGCATATGGAATCTTCCAGAAGCGAAGATCAAACCCATGTCCCCTACACTGGCAGGCGGATTCTCAACCACTAGACCACCAGGGAAGCCCCTTCTTTGAGGTTCTGAAGCATGGCATGTTCTCATAATGATATTTCTGAAACCCATAAACGTTCAACCACCATCTAAACTTTCTGCACGTCTTAGAGGCAATGTCTTCTCAAGAGTGAGTTCTTTGAGGGGTCTCCTCAATCTCCAGAGGCATCTAGATCAGTGCTCTCCAATCTTGATGTACACATTAATCACCTGGAAATCTTGTTAACATACAGTTTCTGATTCAATAGGTCTGGTGTTGGGTCCAAGATTTCTATATTCATAATAAGTTTTATGATGCAATTGTCTCTGAGTCACAGACCACTCTTGGAGTAGCAAGCTTCTAGATTCTTCCCAAGGTCTCCCAGATTGGGGCTCAGGATCAGGGCTCAGTAAGCTTTTATTGTAAAAGTTCAAATTATAAATATTTTAAGTTTTGTGGGCTACTGGATCTCCATAGGAACCATTCAAGTCTGCCATATAGCAAGAAAATATCCATAGACAGAATGGAAGTGAATGATTCTATATGACTCCATCGACTGTAGCCCACCAGGATTCTCTGTCCATGGGATTCTCCAGGCAAGAACACTGGAGTGGGTTGCCATGCCCTCGACCAAGGGATCTTCCCAACCCAGAGACTGAACCCAGGTCTCCTGTATTGCAGGCAGACTCTTTACCATCTGAGCCACAAGGGAAGGTAAACAGGGATAACTGTTCCAATAAAGCTTTATTTACAAAAACAGGCAGCAAACCAGCTGACCCATTGGCCATGGTTTCCAGACCCCTGCTCTACTCATACCTAATCAAGGGAAAGAAAAATGTGTTTAGAATGCAACCAAGAGAGCAACCAGAGAGCAAAAGTTTGGGTTTGAATATCCTCACAGGAAGATCCTGGAAGAGGAAATGGCAACCCATTCCAGCATTCTTGCCTGGATAATCAGACAGAAGAGCCTGGGGGGCTACAGTCCACGAGGTTGAAAAAAGTCAGACACAACTGAGCACAAACACGTGCGCAATAGAAAATTTAGAATTCCTTTCAGAAACCTAGCCCGGTGCCCTAAATGGATAGGACCTGAGAAGTGGATGTGAAAGAAAACCTAGCCACCTATAATTTCACAGTTGTACCTAAAATTTGTCTTGTGCTCAGTCTGTTTTCCCTAGTGTAGTATGGGACCTAAGTGTGGGAAAGGAACAAGGCAAGTTTACATCTTGTGAGCTCAGGCTTCAACCACCAGTCTTTTCTTGATACAGATGAAATGACACTTAAAATTTTTTTGGAAGCCAGAAAGAGAAAAGACATTCCTGATGTGCGCTGAGGTCCATTGGACCTCACCTCACAGTGACAGATGGTCCTGCTCTTTGTTTCGCTGAATATTAAACTGCCATTCCATACTTAAGAGCCCAGATGTGTTGATACTCTCGTAGGCATTCTCATATACCCAAATTCCCTCATTTACTCATCAAATATTTACTGAGCATCTATTTTGTAACTGGGATAGCTGTAACTTCTGGGGAAAACATGAGCAAAACAGACATGTTCCCCACCATAGGGTTTTCGGTATAGTGGTGGCTTTAGACAAGTATATACGTAATCGAGCTCCAATGTGCTAAGAACCATGAGGCCAAGAATACTGGTTCTCCAAGTGATAGCAAGACAGACATGTAACTGAACTAAGCTGCACCCTGAAGAATGAGCAGTGTTGAAAGAAAATGAAAAGTGGCCCAGAAGAAAAGTGTGGGCAATAGTCTGGAAACAAAAGAAAAAATGTGTCAGGAAACTGGAAAGACATTTAGTTAGCCTGAGACAAAAAACTGAACTAGAAAATGATGAGAGGTAAGACTAGTGAAGTTATGACCAACCTAGATAGCATATTCAAAAGCAGAAACATTACTTTGTGTACAAAGGTCCATCTAGTCCAGGCCATGGCTTTTCCAGTAGTCATGTATGGATGTGAGAGTTGGACTGTGAAGAAAGCTGAGCACTGAAGAATTGATGCTTTTGAACTGTGGTGCTGGAGAAGACTCTTGAGAGTCCCTTGGACTGCAAGGAGATCCAACCAGTCCATCCTGAAGGAGATCAGTCCTGGCTGTTCATTGGAAGGACTGATGCTGAGCCTGAAACTCCAATACTTTGGCCACCTCATGTGAAGAGTTGAGTCATTGGAAAAGACCCTGATGCTGGGAGGGATTGGGGCAGGAGAAGAAGGGAACAACAGAGGATGAGGTGGCTGGATGGCATCACCGACTCGATGGACATGAGTTTGAGTGAACTCCAGGAGTTGGTGATGGACAGGGAGGCCTGGTGTGCTGCAATTCATGGGGTCGCAAAGAGTCGGACACGACTGAGCGACTGAACCGAACTGAACTGAATAAGCTGTAAGTTCCATGAGACCAAAGTTACGACTTGCTATTTTTTGTAGCTCCCACAGCATTGGGCAAAATTATCATCTGGTCCCATCACTTCATGGGAAATAGATGGGGAAACAGTGGAAACAGTGTCAGACTTTATTTTGGGGGGCTCCAAAATCACTGCAGATGGTGACTGCAGTCATGAAATTAAAAGACGCTTACTCCTTGGAAGGAAAGTTATGACCAACCTAGATAGCATATTGCAAAGCAGAGACATTACTTTTCCAACAAAGGTCCGTCTAGTCAAGGCTATGGTTTTTCCAGTGGTCATGTATGGATGTGAGAGTTGTACTGAGGATGAGATGGCTGGATGGCATCACCAACTCGATGGACGTGAGTTTGGGTGAACTCCAGGAGTTGGTGATGGACAGGGAGGCCTGGCGTGCTGAGATTCACGGGGTCGCAGAGTCGGACACGACTGAGCAACTGAACTGAACTGAAGACTAGAGAGGTATGCAAAACCCAAACAATGAAAAGTCTTATAAATAGGATGAACTTAAAATCTATTAGCCAACCAGAACACATCTGTGAGTGAAAGAGGGGCTTGTTAGTAATTATGCTGAAATAGCAGGCTAAAACAGACTATTCCAGGAACTTGGAACTTAGGGTCAGCCTACTTGTAAACCATATGAAGGAGACAGGTGTGTATACAGAAGTAATGAGAAGCTGTTAAATATTTAGGGTAAGTGGTAACCAGATTTGTGTCTTAAAACAATCTCCTGGCTGCATTATAGCAAGGAGAGTGGGGTCTGGCTTTCAAAGTTATTGAAGTAATTTTAATGCACCCATACTTTAGGAGAATATTCTAAGTTTCCAGAGATTCAATCCTGACTGAGAGAGAGCTGCTGCTGCTGCTGCTGCTAAGTCGCTTCAGTCATGTCCGACTCTTTGCGACCCCATGCACTGCAGCCTACCAGGCTCCTCTGTCCATGGGATTTTCCAGGCAAGAGTACTGGAGTGGGATGCCATCACCTTCTCCGGAAAGAGAGCTACCACTTTGTAAAGATCAGTCCTGACACTCAGGCACAGCAATCTCCAACAGACTTGTATTTCAGTCCCATTTTTGCTAACTACTAACAATGGATGTGAGAGTTGGACTGTGAAGAAGGCTGAGCGCTGAAGAATTGATGCTTTTGAACTGTGGTGTTGGAGAAGACTCTTGAGAGTCCCTTGGACTGCAAGGAGATCCAACCAGTCCATTCTGAAGGAGATCAGCCCTGGGATTTCTTTGGAGGGAATGATGCTGAAGCTGAAACTCCAGTACTTTGGCCACCTCATGCGAAGAGTTGACTCATTGGAAAAGATTCTGATGCTGGGAGGGATTGGGGGCAGGAGGAGAAGGGGAAGACAGAGGATGAGATGGCTGGATGGCATCATTGACTGGATGGACGTGAGTCTGAATGAACTCCGGGATTTGGCGATGGACAGGGAGGCCTGGCGTGCTGCAATTCATGGGGTCGCAAAGAGTCGGACACGACTGAGCGACTGAACTGAACTGAACTGAACAATGGTATGCATTCATCAATTATATTCAGATGTGTGGGGTTTTTTCTTCAATCGCCATGCAATTCTCAGACACCAGCTGAGTGCCCTACAATTCAACTCAATTCTGACATTGTCTACTGGAGATAGCATCAAATCCCACAAGTTAAGGGCTCAGTCCCACAAGACTTTCCCCATCACTGGACTGTGAAGAAGGCTGAGTACCGAAGAATTGATGCTTTCCCCATCTTGAAATGCCAATATTAAATCCAGGTTGTCATCTGTACTTCTGACCCACTGCCTGTGGATTGGTGGTTCTAATGACCATTTCCGTGGGTTTGATTCTACAGTGGCTCACAGTACTCAGATAAACACTTTACTCACTAGATTATTGGCTTATTATAAAAAGATACACATCAAGACAACCATGTGGAAGACAAGATAAAAGGCAAGTGGGGAGAAATTCTGTGCTCTCTCTGGGTCTGCATCTTCCCCAGTTCAGAAGCTCTCCAAACCTGTGCTTTTGGGTTTTTATGGACACTACATTACATAGGCATGGTTGATTGGTGATTGAACTCATTCTCCAGCCCCTCTCTTCTTTGAGGTGACAGAACATGTGTGGGTATGGGGAAAGGAAAGTGAAGTCGCTCAGTCGTGTCCAATTCTTTGCAACCCCATGGACTGTAGCATACCAGGCTCCTCTGTCCAATGGGATTTTCCAGGCAAGGGTACTGGAGTGGATTGCCATTTCCTTCTCCAGTGGGTATGGGGAAGGGGACTGAAATTTCCAACCTTCTAACTCCACTGGCAACCTGCCCCATCCCCAGGTGCTTTCCAAAAGTCACTCATCCACATAACAAAAGCCACTTTTATTGCTCTCATCACAGGAAATTCTAAAGATTTTAGGAGTTTTGTATCAGGAACAGGGATGAATATCAAATATATATTTCTTATTATAAGTCACAAAGTAACATTGGTTGTGCATGACCTCAAGAAAGTTGGTTAACTTAATTGGGCCGTTTGTAAAATGGGTAAAATAGCAACTATCTTCTACAATTGTGTGAACATTAGAAATTGTCCATATACAGTGATTAACACAAAGACAATATATAATATGATGGAAACAGCAGTTGCAGGAGTAGCAATACTTGTTGTAGGAGTTCTGGTAGTGTAGATACTGCAACTAGTATAATAATAATAGGAGTGGTAGTAGCTGTAAAAGTAGTAATAGCAGTAGAATTAGAAATAGTAGTGAAGAATTAGAAAGAGGTACCTGAGTAACAGAGAACACTGGAATCTGGGGGAGTGGGCTTCATAAGGAAAAAGTAATACTGGGATCAAAGAGCAAGGTAACTGACCTACTTATTTGTCAGTAGTGTCAAAGATGTGGTTGATTGACAGCTCATTAAAGTTGACATATGGTCTTATCCCATCTGCCCTTTTCATGGTGCTCAGCTAAGAGCCCTGTTTACAGTGAATGCTTGGTAAACGTGCCTGTTGAATTCAACTAAACTAAATTTGCCCTTGGAAAACCACAATTTGACTTCTGCACCAGCATTTCTGGAAGTGGAGCCAAGGTAGGGCAGCTAGAATATCACTGGCTTTCTGATGTCCTACAGTTCAGTTAAGAACAGCAATCCCGTAGGCTTAGCGGGGTGGTTCACAGATGTGTTTTATTTCCAACTTTACTTGAAGAACTGGAAGATGCAGCACCACTGAACCAGCCCAGGATTAGGTACTTTGGGAAAAACTAGCAGCTGCCTCACTTTATGGTATATTTACATTCCTCACCACCTGGTTCCAGGCTTACCGTGAGGGGCTTGTAAACTCAGGTGCCTAGAGGAAACAGGCAGGTACAGAGAGGAGCAAAGCAAGCCAAAATGGGACCTCAGTGCCTTGCAGACTGGAGGATCAGTGCTCCACCCAAATCTGGCTGCTTACACTCAGATCCAGTCAATTAACATCATTTGAGAATAAGGGCCCAGAGTTTCAGTATTCTGTTTTCCAAGAGAAGTTTACAATCCAAATTTTATATTGAAATTTCCACATTTTTCTCATTACTTATTTGCTACTACCACCAAGAGCTGCATCTGTGGCCACTCCACCCGGGTCTACACCCAGGCTTCGCGGCTCCCTGCTGCTTCCTCCTACCCCTGGAGTCACCGCATAGCCCTGGGCCTTTCCTGCTGCGGTGGCGGCGGTGGGAGGGGCACACACAGGGTCTGTGCACGCACGCAGCTGCAGCGCAAGGACGCCGCATGCGCCCTCCCGACCGTGTTCTGCTCTCTCGACTGCCAGCAAAGGCAGGTATGGGCCGCAGGCTCCAGCTTCATCCATTTTCGGGGCGACTTGACTCGGCAGGTGAGTTGTTACACACTGCCCAGAGGGTGGGATTGGGTCCCAGTTTGCTGGGGGAGAAGCCGTGAGGGTCAGCTCTGAGGTGGCTCAGTTCAGTTCAGTTCAGTCGCTCAGTCGTGTCCGACTCTTTGCGACCCCATGAATCACAGCACGCCAGGCCTCCCTGTCCATCACCAACTCCCGGAGTTCACTCAAACTCACGTCCATCCAGTCGGTGATGCCGTCCAGCCATCTCGTCCTCTGTCATCCCCTTTTCCTCCTGCCCCCAATCCATCCCGGCATCAGAGTCTTTTCCAATGAGTCAACTCTTCGCGTGAGGTGGCCAAAGTACTGCAGTTTCAGCTTTAGCATCATTCCTTCCAAAGAACACCCAGGGCTGATCTCCTTTAGAATGGACTGATTGGATCTCCTTGCAGTCCAAGGGACTCTCAAGAGTCTTCTCCAACACCACAGTTCAAAAGCATCAATTCTTCGGCACTCAGCTTTCTTCACGAAAGTCCAACTCTCACATCCATACATGACCACTGGAAAAACCATAGCCTTGACTAGACGGACCTTTTTTGGCAAAGTAATGTCTCTGCTTTTCAATATGCTATCTAGGAGTAAGTGTCTTTTAATTTCATGGCTGCAATCACCATATTCAGGGATTTTGGAGCCCAGAAAAATAAATTCTGACACTGTTTCCACTGTTGCCCCATCTATTTGCCGTGAGGTGTCTCAGTTTCCTTTAAACGTGCGTTCTCCCCTCATCCAGCACCGCCACCATCACCCCCGAGCAAGAGGGTCCAGTGTGGGTGTTCATCATGGGTTGGAGTGCAGACTGTGGTGGTCCAGCTGGGGTCAGAGTCCCAGACTGGGTCTAATGGCTGCCTGTGGAAGCACCAAAAAAGGCTTCCCCTGCCTTGCTCAGACGCTGCTTTGAGTCCAAGCCTCTTGTCTCTCACAGCTGAACTCTGCCAGTCTATGCCACCCCTGCCCTGGTTTGGAGCTGCACTCCAAACCTGTTGGTTTGCTGAACAGTCAAGGCCTGCATGGGCTCTTGAGGTAAGGTTGGAAGGCAAGCTGTGGCAGTCTGGCCATAGACAGATCAGGGATGCTTCTGAGGTGCCACCTGTGTGAGCACCAGCAAAGGTTGCCTCTGCCTAGTCTGATGTCGCTTTGGGTTTGAACTGCCTCTCGGTCTCACAGCTGAGCCTTCTGGTTGTGAAACATGTGAGACAGGAGCTTTTGCTGGTCTCAGGCTGGTTGCATACCAGGGCAGTCCCAGGAAACTGGCCAGCTTCCTCTGCAGTTTTCAGTCTACCTTCCCTGCCCTGCTTTAGGAGCGAGCCAAGTGTGCTCTCAGGAGTAGATCCCAGGCCTCCTACAGCCCCCTGTTTGTCCCATTTACCCTCTGACCAGCCAAGGTGGCTTGTGTTTCCTGTATCAGTCCCCAGGACTGGGGTGCCCATTATGTGGCCAGAGCTCACATTCACTGCTCAGGGAGAATCTCCACCTGTGTAATTTCCCTTTTCCTCTGAGTCCCCGCCCAGGGGCACAGGTCCCTATCTGATCCCTTCGGTGGACCTGTCTTACAGCTTTGGTGTAGAAGAGCTTTTCTGCCAATTTTCAGTGAGAATCATTCCATATGTAGATGTAACTTTTATGTGCTTGTAGGGGAGGTGAGATCCGCACGTACTCCACCATCTTGATCTTCTCTCTAGATGTAGTTTCTTATATTCTGGTCAGCTCTGTAGTATCTCTGTCAGCAGCACACTTTTTGAGATTTTGGGGGAGAAGAGAAAAAGTCATGGCAGAGGAGGATAAGGTGGTGTTAGGAATGAGGTGAGGGAATCTGGTATACCATGATTTAGAACATTTTGTAAGCAGAAATATTAAAACATTGCTTCCTCCGGGAATAGACGTCTCAATTTGATATGATTTCCCTTTGTTGTTGTTGTTCAGTCGCTAAGCCTTGTCGGACTCTTTGTGACCCCATGGATTGCAGCACCCCAGGCTTCCCTGTCATCCATTATTTCCTGGAGTTTACTCAAGTTCATGTCCATTGAGTTGGTGATGCTATCTAACCATCTCATCCTATTCCATGATTTCTGTTACTCTCATACAGTGTGGGAATTCAAACAGTGATTTTTATGTGAAGTTTTCTGATACATTTGAATGTTTAGTATTTTAATAAATTTATCTTTTAAAATAATTTCTTTGAAACTTCATCACTGATTTCTTTCTAAGGTTCTCTCATTCTTTCCTCTTCCCAGATAGAATTGGAATGGCATCTTAATTTTTCTCTCAACCAGTGTTGGCTTACTTCTCTCTATTAGACTCACTCTTTTTACTGCTTCTGTAAACTAGTTCAAACCCATGTGAATCCTCTATCACCAAATTGGGCAACTGGAAACTTTCTTTTTATTGGAGTAATGAGTTTGGATATAGGAACTCCAGGAGTTCCCTGCTGCTGCTGCTAAGTCACTTTAGTCGTGTCTCTGTGCGACCCCATAGATAGCAGCCCATCAGGCTCCTCCATCCCTGGGATTCTCCAGGCAAGAACACTGGAGTGGGTTGCCATTTCCTTCTCCAATGCATGAAAGTGAAAAGTGAAAGTGAAGTCACTCAGTCATGCCCGACTCTTCGAGACCCCATGGACTGCAGCCCACCAGGCTCCTCCATCCATGGGATTTTCCAGGCAAGAGTACTGGAGTAGGGTGCCATCGCCTTCTCCTCTAGGAGTTTCCTAGGTGGTACTTTATTCTAAAGACAAAGTTTCTACCCTCAGCTTCTTAATTATGGAAATATCTGTTAGGTATAACACTTTGGTAGCAAGTATGAAAAATGAGCTAAATTTAAAAGTTGTATTTATTATCACTATAACAGAATGTCTCAGACATCCAGTGAAGAAAGGCTACTGGGCTTCAGGAGAGGACAAGAATGAGATATTGAAAATCTTTCATTCCCTTCTGTCTTAGCATCTCTCTGTACATCTGTTTCCTTCTTATTTCTCTTTGCAGCTAGCTTCCTTTGCCTCTCCAGACCACAGAATAGACAACAACCACCCCCAGCTCCTAGGTTTGCAGATTCTCATTCAATCTATTCACAGAAATGAGCTTGCTGTCATTATCATAAATCTGAATTCCAGAAGAGAGCATCTGATTGGTTTCTGCCTGGTCCCATTTACCATACCCAGGTGGCTGAGTCACACCGAATAAACATGGCTGCAGTTCAAGTAAAGGAAATTTCCCAAGACAGTGTGGGATAATTTAGCTTATGTGCTCAGTGTATACCCCAAAGTATGACTCACTGAAAAAAAAAAATCTCACTTAACCAATGAGGCTTACCAAACAGGCAGTGTAATATAGTGTATTTGTTTCAAACTTTTGTATCTAGATAATACCATCACAATTTTTCCATTTCCAAGTGCCAACTATCCCATTGCTTACTTAATCTATTTCTTGGATCAAATTTAAGATACCATATTTGCCTGTTCCTAAGCAATTTTCTAAGTTACAGGGTTGATGTGTTTTATTTTTTCTAGTATACATCTATAACTACTAAATTAAGCAGTTAAAATGGGGAAATTTTTTTTTTCATGGATGGTTCACTAATGACTCTCTCCTCTGGCCTACCTATTTATCCTCCTAACTAGGCACCTCAGATTCACCCTTGTCCATTTCCAGCCCATTCTCCATATTACAACCTGAGTGATCCTTTGGACACACATGTGTGATCATGCTGCCTCCCCTTCCCAACTGAAAATGTCTGGTGGTCTTCCTTATTCAGTGCATGGCAACTCCATTCAGCCCATGGTTCAGGTCAGGCCCTTGGGGTTATCCTTGACTCCTTTTCTTTCTCCAGAACTCTTCATCCTATTTCCCGTGTATCATGTGGTAGGCTCTATCTCGGAAACACCCAGGATCTGACCTCTCCTCACCACACCTGCTGCCACTGTCATCAGAACCACCATTGGTTTTACCTGGGTTATCAATCTAGATTCCCAACTGTTCTTTTACCCTTACCCTCTTACAGTCTATGTCCACAGAGCTGCTAAGGTCTAAAACATAAGTCATACCATATCAGCCTTGTGCTCAAAATGCTCCAAGGACTTCCCATTCCATTTAGAGTCAAAGTCAAGGACTGTACTTCAGCTCCAAGACCCTATTACCTGCTCCCTCTAAGATCTCTTCTAAAATCCTCACTCTTTCCTTTGCTGGCTATTCCAGGAATACTGGCTTCTCTGCTGTTTTAAGTATTTCAAGTACATTCCCATCTCAGGACCTTTGCCTGAGCTGTTTCCTCTTCTTAGAACACTTCTTCTTATAGCTAAGTGTTTTTCACCCTTACTTCTATCTTTTGCTAAACATTTATCATAACAAAAAAAAAAACTTTCTTTGTCACCCTTTGTATAATAAAATAGGACTTTGCACCACTCTTATTTTTCCCCTTGCCCTTTTAAATTAATTCTCATGGTACCTATCACTACTTGACACATTACATTTTATTTCTTTATTATCTTTATCTCCCTCCCCATGTAATCCCTATGATGGCAGAGATCTTACGTTCAACATTCAAACTTTGATGATCAGAACAATACTTGTTTCTCATTGGATGTTCAAAAAAATGGTTAAATGACTAAACCAGTGATGTAAGAATGAATGAATAAAGAAATGAATAAATGAACATAACCTTCATAGTTTCATGGTCTACCTTCAAAGTCCGCCTCCAGTCTTCTCTCTTGCCGTCATGCCTCTCCTTCTCCATGCTCTAGCTTTTAACTTCTGAAACATGCCATGTTCCCTTCTGCACCAGGACCTTTTACTCATATATTGTGTCTGCTAGGAATACACTTTCCCTTCATCCCTCTTTGCCTGCTTAAACATCAAAGAAGAGTTCTTGTATCCATGGACAGGCCAGATTCTATGTTCTCATAGCACTGTGTACCTTTGGGTCACTTGTCACAGTTCTAATCCTGCATTTATTATTTGATTGCCTTTCCACAAGAGTAGGATAGGGTCTTTCCCATCGATTGACCAATAAATATTCACTGAATAAATAAATGAATGCAGATTCAGGTCCTGGTAATGATTCTGTAGGTAATTTTCTGTGTAAATCTGGACAAGTCACTTTCTTTCTCTGACCATCAGTTTCCCTAATAGTAAAATGCAGAAGCTGGTCTATAAAAGGCCCTGTCCAGTTTTCCCTTCTGTCCCTTTGATTTTCTGTGGATTTGAGGGTAGCCATATTCAATACATGCCTTCTGTTTAGGTGAATGAAATCTAGGTGAATTCAGAATACATCCTACACACTCATTGAAGCAAATTCTGCTTTCTTTGTTCTTGAGCTCAAATCATCTTATAGGAAAAATTTATTCCCTTGGAGTTCTTTTTGTCTTCTTTCTTTTGTTCTCTGATCCTTTCCACTAGGAGGACACAGTTATCATGAAGCCTGTCTAACAATGAGGACATGAGTTGAGTTATGGAAGAGCTCTGCTAGAAGTCTCTACCCATCCTGACTCTTCCCGTAAATTATGCTGCTTCTTGAGAGTGTGTTGACTCCTTTTTAGGGTTTGTCTGTTACCTCATTTATCTCAATATAAGAATGTTGAGAACACGCTTTGCTTTAAGAGGCTTATTATGGGATAAAAGAAGGGACTGTGCCCCTGTAGATATGAAGCAAGCCCCAGATAAACATTTTATGAAAGGACAGTTTTCCAATTAAAGCCTTTTAGCTCCTATACTTAAGTCGTCTTTACATTCCCTGTTTGATCTCTGAGCATTGCAGAATTAACAATAAAGGACCGTATTCAATATAAGCCCCTGAGTCTGTGGATAAAGGAACTGAAACCTAAAAAAACTGACTGCGTTGTCTAAGGCTACAGAACTACTTAAATGCAGAACTAGGATTAAAATCTAAATCTGATTTCTGGTCTAGTGTGTTCCTAGGAACACTTAGGTTACTAGGAAACTCTAGGGACCTAAACATCAGTTACCTAAGTTGATGAGGTGGGCATGACTAAGTTAATGCAAATCAGCACTCCCACCACTGAACTCAGCACTGAGTTTCAATGCCCCACATCACAGCGTGGGGTGTTCAATTATCTCTATTTTTAAGTATTCAACAGTCAGATTGTATTATAGACCAATCTGGGCCTGGTGGAGGCAGAATATCAGCACCCAAAACCCCTTCATTTCAAATTAAATGTAAATTCACTCTATTTTTCTTCAAGGTGGCTCTTTGCTTTAGCTAGAACTTTCCCCTCACAATTGAAAGCCTTTCTTAGGAGGTTCCTATGTGCAAAAATGTTGGCTTCAAGGCCAAGTGGGTCAGAACCAACTGCCAGAGGCAAAAGATGTATTTAATTATAATGTTTTTGTTTCATGTGGGAGAGCAATCTAAGGATATTGGTGAGTGGCTTTTCTTTGAGTACCTATGAAACTCCACGTAGCAATTGACCAAGTATATCTATAGAGTATGTCATTGTGAAGGGCTCAGTGTCTTTTTGATACTGGAAAGCATGGTCTGAAGGCAGACTATGGAACCCTGTCCTCACATCTCTACTTTTTGCTGTGTAGCCTCAGGCAAGATACTAAATCTCTCTCTGCCTCAGTTTTTAGATATCAAGTGGAGATTAAAAGTATGGACCTGGGAGTTTTAAGTGAGTTAAACAAGGAGATCCAACCAGTCCATTCTGAAGGAGATCAGTCCTGGGTGTTCTTTGGAAGGAGTGATGCTAAAGCTGAAACCTCAGTACTTTGGCCACCTCATGGGAAGAGTTGACTCATTGGAAAAGACTCTGATGCTGGGAGGGATTGGGGGCAGGAGGAGAAGGGGACGACAGAGGATGGGATGGCTGGATGGCATCACCGACTCAATGGATGTGAGTCTGAGTGAACTCCGGGAGTTGGTGATGGACAGGGAGGCCTGGCGTGCTGCGATTCATGGGGTCGCATAGAGTCAGACACGACTGACCAACTGAAATGAACTTGGACCATGCCTGGCACATAAAACATAGTCACTACGTTTTTGTTGTTATTATTTCTTGTCTTGGAATCACATCAGTGAAAGATTTATAGGAAAAGACTCTGCCCAGAGACCTACATGGCAGCAGATGCCACGTGGGAGACTCTGAGGATCCATGTGCTCTTCACTGTCCCCCAGCGTTGGCAGAGGCTTTGTTGGGCCTGACTGTTTGATGTCTCCCTCTGCCCATCCTATCTTCCTCTCCCTCTTATCTTCCTCTTGCCTCACACAGAGGTTGGTCCCTGATAAATACTCCATTTATGTTTGTAAACTCCATCTCAGCATCTGGAGAACACACCCAGTGAAAATTGACTCGCAAAGGGTGTTAGTGACAGATGGTAGAAAGAATTTGGGAGCGATGACAAAATGGAAAAATATGGGAAAACATTTGAACTCTCAGGGTTTCAGTTTCCATATCAAACGGAAATTAGGTAAATGAAGGTAATTATCCTTAACATGCAATGTATTATGAGGATTAAGAGAAAGAGTAAAGGGCCAGGTCCCTAGTAGTGAATGTTTTAAGAGTTAATTTGAAACCCCCTCTATTTTACCCTTCTGTTTTCTTCAATTTACTTTTCTCTCTTCCTTTTCCTAACCCAGTCGTTTTTGCTGTTGACTCATATATTCCTTTTCCTCTTTGTTTTCTGTCTCTTCACTTGTCACCCCCTTTTAACTTTAATTTAGTCTTTAATCAGTGTTGTTGAGGTCCATTTTACACAAAATGCATACATTTTAACAGTTCAGGTGATGAGCTTTGAAAAGTGTATACACATGTGGATCCACTATCACAATGAAGATACAGAACGTTTCCATCATCACAAAAGGGACAGTACGTACTTTTTTTGTCTGGCATTTTTTTTTCCTCAACATAATGTTTCTGGGATTATCCATGTTGTGTGTGCACCGTAGTTTGTTCCTTTACATTGCTATGCAGTAGTCTATTTGTGAATGCATTGCAATGTTTCTGCATTTATCAGATGTTGGGCATTTGGCTGTTTCCAAGTTTTGGCTACCATGAATAAATCTGCCACGAACACTTATGTACAAGTCTTTGTGTGGATATAAGTCACCTTTTCTTTTCCAGTAGAACTGCTGAATCGTATGTTAAGTGTATATTTAACTGTATAAGAAAATGCCAATGTCATGTTGCATTCCACCTAAAAAAGTATGCATGTTTCAGTCGCCCCACATTATCTCCAGCACTTGGCATTCTCAGTCTTTTTTAACTATCCTAATAGATATAAAGTAAAAGTATCTCATTGTGATTTAACCTGCATTTCCCTGATGACTAATAATGTTTCACGCTTTACTGGCCTTTTGTGTGTTTTTTGTGATTGGTCTGTTAAAATATTTTTGCCAGGTTTTAATTGTTTTTTTCTTATTACTGAGTTGTATAGTTTTGGGCATGTATTTTCAATGTAAATTATTTCTCAGATTATGTAGTATAAATATTTTCTCCCAATTTTTGCCTTGTCTTATTTTGGTTTAGATCATTTTTCAGAAAAGTTTTAAATTTTGATGAAGGCCAATTTATTATTTTTTCTTTTAAAATGCTCTTTGTGTCCTATTTATAAAATCTTTTGACTACTCCAAGGTTGCAGACTCTCTCATATATTTTCCCCTAGAAGTGGCATAGGTTTTACATATTTAGGTTTCCCAATTAGTCTGATAGTCCATTTCAAGTTACTCTTTTTTTTTTTTCACATGATATAAGGTACAAGTCTCATTTTTTTCCATATTGATACCCAGTTCTAGTACCATCTGTTGAAAAGTCTTATTTTCCTCCATTGAATTGTTTGGCACCTTTGTCCAAAATTGTATGACTGTATATATATGTGTGTGTGTGTGTGTGTGTGTGTGTGTGTGTATATAGAGAGAGAGAGAATCTATTTCTGTTCCATTATCTGTATGTCTGTCCTTATGTCAGCAATAAATTCTCTTGATTATTGTGACTTTTTAATAGTCTTAAGATGTGTATATGCCCTCAAACTTTGTTTTTCTTGTCCCAATATAGTCTTTTGGCTACTTTAGGTCCTTTGCATTTCCACACGAGTTTTAGAATCTGCTTGTCAGTTTCTACAAAAAATGCCTGCTCTGATTTTCATTGGAATTTCATTGAATCTATTTAGGGTAAACTGACATCTTAAAAATATTGTCTTCCTGTCTCAGTATGATGTATCTCTTTATTTAGATCTTATTAATTTTCTTAGTAAGATAATTTAGTTTTTAGTGTAGACATCTTGAATGTCTCTTGAAAAATTTACTCCTAAATGTTTCAGATGTTATTTTAAATGTTTATTTTTTTAGAATTTCACGTCCTAATTGTTTGCTGCTAGAGTAAAGAAATAACAACTGATTTTGTGTATTAATATTCTTTGATATTGAGATCTTGCTAAATTCACTTACTACTTATAAAAGATTTTTTATGTGGATTTCTTTATACGTGTGCGTGGCTAATAATATCATCTGTAGATAAAGACAGCTTTACTTTTTCTTTTCTAATATGTATGCTTTCATTTATTTTTGGTTTTTGCACTGGCTAGAACCTATAGTACAACAATTGAGAATTGGTATGAGCGATAATCTTGTCTTATTCAGTTTCTTCCCATTAAGTTACTTGTAGGTTGTTTGCAAATGCCTTTCATTTGGCTTAAAAGCTTCTAGTCCTAGATTGCTGAATTTTTATTGTGAATGGATATTCAGATTTGTCAAATATTTGTTTTTACAGCTATTGATATGATTGTATTTTTTTATTCTGTTCAGATGATTTCTATCAATTCAGGTTTAAAATATACATTTCTGAAATGAGTTTGTGCAGTAATACCACTTGTCATGGTACACTAGCCCGTAGACGTATTGCTGGATTCAATTCGATATTTTCTGTTTGGAGAGGTTTTAAATTATGTTGTTTTGACATAAGGCTATTTAAAGATTTTTTGTTTTTTTGTTTGTTTGTTTTCCCTTGAGTTGGCTTTGGTGATTTGTGCCTTTCAAGGAATTTTTTTCATTTCCTCTAGTTTGTCAAATCTATTGGCATAAATTTGTTCTGATATTCCCTTACTATTCACTTAAAAGAATCTATAGTAAAATCCCCTTTCATTTCTGATATTGGTAAGTTGTATCTGCTCTCCTTTAACTTGTTCAGCTTACATACAAATTTATCAATTTTACTGATTTTTTCAAAATACAAGCTTTTCATTTCATTGATGGTTTTTGTTGTTTGTTTTCTAGTTCATTGATTTCTACTCTTATCTTTGTTTATCTCCTTCTTTCTGCTTGCTTTTGCTTCAAACCCAGAAGGTTTGAAGAAAGTTTATAGTCTTCTTCAAATTTGGGAAAATTTTTGGCATTATATGCTTACATGTCTCGCCACCTACCCCCACTCACCATCTTTTTTCCCTCTTCCTGGTATGCCAGTCACATGTATGTCTTAATTGGACCCTTGAAGGTGGTGGTGTTACTGTTTAAAGTAATAATGGAAACAATATATTTAGAGGTTTATAATGAAAAATGTTTAACAATTATGCCACAAAAGAGAGAAGAAAGGAGATACGTTGTTACTGCTGCTATTGTCTTCTTCCTCTCTCTGCTTCATTTTTGAGAATAAGTATTGCATTTTCTTTAAGTCCACCATATTTTTCCCAGTTCCTAATCTCCTGTTAATTATCTCCAGCAAGGGAGATGTTATAGATGTTTTATATGTTGTAGTTTTCATATGTTGAAGTTCTTTTTTAGTTCCTTTTTATATCTTCTATTTCCATCCTCTTTGGATTCATTTTCCTCTGATTCTCTATTCTCTATTCTGATTCTCTATTTTTCTTCCTTTCCTCCCTCCCTCTCTTCTTCTTTCCTTTCTTTCTGGCTGCATGACTTGCGGGATCTTAGTTCCCTGACCAGGGATCAGACCCACACCCTTAGTGAAAGCGTGAGTTCTTACCACTGGACCACCAGGGAATTCCCTTCCTCTGAATTCTAAAGCATAATTATCATAATTGTCTTGTAATTTCTGTCTCCTGATTCCACATCTCTGTGCAATTTCTAGATTTGTTACTATAGACTGATTTTCCTCTTGGTTGGTTATATTTTCTCTTTTTTATACATGTGTAGTGATTTTTTTATTGGATTCTGAACATTGTAAATTTTATGTTATTTGAGAGCTGAATTTTGTTGTAGTCCTTCAAAGAGTGTTTGTTGAGCTTTGTTATATTAATCATTTAGCTTATTGGCAGATAAATTTGATTCTTTCAAAGGTTTTTTTTTTTTTTTAAAGACTTCAGTAAAACACATCTAGAGTAGACTTTATAGCTTTATGGCTAGTTAAGACAACATGAGGTTGATTCTTCTGTGGTCTCCATTGAATGCTTTTTCTATTTCATAGGGACTTCTTACCCTGGCTATTTGTGAACTCAATATTTCCAGTAATGTGTGAACTCTGGGGGTGTTCTGCTTGCAACTCTCTGGCAGTTGTTCTCCTTAGAAGTTGTCCTTTACATACTTACAGAATTTCACCTTATGAATGTGCAGATTAATACTTAGCCAAATAATAAAGGGGACCCAGTGAATATTTCTCTCTCCATTACTCTTCTCCACATAATCTACCTCCCTCTAAGTTTGGGAAATTTCCTCCAGGCAGAACTACTAGGACTCAGAGGGTTCACCTTCATTAGAGTTTCCCGTAAATCAGCTTCCAAAGTCTTATGCTACCTGTTGTTCGTATGGTTTGCTCAAGTTTCTAGTTAATTATGGCCTGACAGTAAGTCCAAATTTTGTTTCTTCCTAATGGCTTAAAGCAGAAGTCCAAATTTTCATTGTTATCCAAGGTTATACCAGCACAGAGATTAGAGTCCATTTTCCAATGTTGCAGTCCCCTGTCCTTGACCCCAATACTCCCTCCCAAAAGCAATCACTTCCCAATCTTTCTGTTGTTTTCATGTTTACTTCCATTTTGTTTATGTTGCTATTTCTTGAGGCTTTTGTTTTTAAAATCTGAATTTCTACTGTGGAATACAGAGATGTGGCTCTTTATCATATTCTTCAGCTTTACTCCATACATGAAACTTTCGCATCACTCCATCTTCCCAACAACCATTATACCATAATTTTGGTTGAGTAAATATTCAGTGTTTACACTATGTTGGTTTGTGGTTATTTGTATAGCTGGACCATATAACATACTATGATTATTTTTATTTATTGGACACATTTTTGTTTCCCTCGTGGTGGTGGTAAGTTGCTTCAGTCATATTCAACCCTATGGACTGTAGCCCTCCAGGCTCCTAGGTCCATGGGATTCTCCAGCAAGAATATTGGAGTGGGTTGCCATAGTTGATAACTATCTTGCTTTTTTAATCACCAAAACCTCCTCTAGTTATGTATGTATCATCTTGGTATGTCTAAACACTTAAGGTATTCTAGCTTTATCTTATTGAAGAAGATAAAGTCTCTAGAGCCTAATGCCTTTTAACCTGCTTTTATTTGGTCTTGTCATCCAGGTCCTTAGAACATTTTCCCTGATATCTTCTTTTACCATAATCCTAGAGATTACCTTTGCCTGTTTATTGGTTTAAATTCCCTGTTTCCTGTATCCCATGTTTTCTTCTTGGTTTACCACCTCATTTTTGGTGGATCAAATTCTCTGGTAACTACCTGAGAAAAGATACCTGAGAAATTGTTCTTTGTTTGTTTTTTGTGAAGTTGTATGCCTTTATTTTACCTGAATATTTGATCAATAGTTCTGCAAGTTATATTTTTATAAATAATTTTTATTTGATTAAGAGTGTTTTCTCATTTCCTTGTTTGTTAAGAATTTCTTAATAAATAGGTGTTAAATTTTATCAAATGTCTTTTCTGCCTCTGGTTATATGAAAACTTTTCCCTTCAGAACTTGGAAAGTTTTGTTTTCTTCTAGCTTTCTAATATTGTTGAGATATTTGATCTCTGTGTGATCTTTTTCCCTCCAGAAGCTTTTAGGGTTTTTTTTAATCCCTAGTGTTCTAAAATCTCACGATGATGCATCTTTGTATGTTTTAGTGTTGGTTTTCCAGATAAGAAAAAGTTAAGGTTGTATGAGTTTCAAATAGGATTCTGGGACATCCTCCCACTCTTTAGTGCCAACAGAAAAGCCTCAGGGCAGGAGTCAAGAGGCATGCAGTACTGGCTTGAAGTGAGACATACGTGAACCAGATCTGGTTGCCATAGCAGTGACTGAAACAAGAGACCAGGAGGATCTGATGTTTTACATAAGAGGTAGCTGACACATTGTGGGTCTTTTTGCTTCCATCATGCTGGGGTTTTCATGAGCCCTTTTAGTCTAGAAAGTGATGCTGAGTTTATGAAAAATGTACCAAATTACCTTTTGATGATTCCGTCTCCTCATTTTCTCTGTTTTCCTTTTTTGCAACACCTGCTAAGTAAAATTTGGATTTTCTGAATTTTTCCTGAAATCTTATGTTTTCTCCATTATTTCTGTACTATATTGTATTGCCTGACTTTTGGAGAGATTTTCTCAGCCCCACCTTCCGATTCTTTGTATTTCTTCATTTCCACTCACATCTAAATTGACAAAGAAATTTATTGTTGTTTCTGAATATATGTATTTATGTATACACATACACACACATACACATACCGGATGTTATTCAGTGCTTACAGCATTTGTTTCTGAATTCTCTGAAATATTAGTTATAGCTCATGTGTTGTTTTCTGGGTTTTCTTCTTCATAAAAATAAAGTCTTTGTTTCCTCTATGTTTATCTTTTCTTGTTAGTTTTGATCTCCGTATTTGTACTAGTGTTGCTCTCCAGGTGTTTGCTAATTAAGAGTGGAACTCTAAAAAGCTGCCTGAAGGCTCTCTGTGCATGGGCAAAATATAGCTTTCAACATCATCTCAAAGACTTTAATTCTTGGCTGGTCAAATTCCGTAGAGAAAACTCTTACAATCTTTGACCTGAAGGGTATATGACAGGCTGCCAGTGCTCAGGAATCCAAATGGGCAAAAGACTGAAAGCAGGACATTTAATACACAAACTTTTGTGGGTTAAGTATAAAGTAGAAGAGTGCATGCTGTGTTTGTGATAGGGATGTTACAGGCTTTAGACATAATATAATGGAGGTGGGCTTCCCAGGTGGCTCAGTGGTAAAGACTCTGCCTGCCAATGCAGGAGACACAGGTTTGGTCCCTGGGTCAGGAAGATCTCCTGGAGTAGGAAATTGCAACCTGCTTCAGTATTCTTGCCTGGAAAATTCCATGGACAGAGGAGCCTAGCAGGCTACAGTCCATGAGGCTGCAAAGGGTCAGACACAACTGAGGAACTGAGCATGCAAAGAACGTGGGAAGACTTCATTCAAGAGGCAGATGACTCTACCTAACCAGAGAAGGAATTCATCAAGATGGTTCTCGCTTTTGCTTCTTAGCTGATCCTTAGGACTTGGGTGGTAGGAACTCAGGGGAGTTATATAGATGTAGCAAGTTGGAATATAGTAGCAGCTCCAATGAGTATCAGATCGGATCAGTTGATCAGTCGTGTCCGACTCTTTGTGACCCCATGAATCCCAGCACACCAGGCCTCCCTGTCCATCACCAACTCCCGGAGTTCACTGAGACTAGTTTAGGGTATAACTTGGGTTTCCCAAATTTCAAGATATTTCATGTATAATAATATATATTTCAAATATGTGTATAACAGTAATCAAGTTTCTTCTAGTAACAGAAACACATTGTAAAACAAAGTGTTAATTGTTTAGTTGTATCTGACTCTTTGCAACCCCATGGACTGAAGCCCACAAGGCTCCTCTGTCCATGGGCTTCTCCAGGCAAGAATACTGGAGTGGGTAGTCATTCCCTTCTCCAGGGGATCTTCCCGACCCAGGGATAGAACCCAGGTTTCCCACATTGTGGGTAGATTCTTTACCATCTGAGCCACCAAGGAAGCCCCTCATTGCAAACTACTTCAAGCCAAAAATAAAATTCTATTGACCAATGTAATTGACAAGGTCAATGATAGAATGGATCAGGTATGATAAGGACTCAATGCTCAAGTAGTATCATCAGGAATTTCCTTTTCTATATCTCTTGGTTTTGCTTTACATTGGCTTGTTTTTTTGGTGGGTTTCTCCATATGGTTGAAATTATGAGCATCAACTGGAGTCATAAGTGACTAGAAAAACTTTCTATATCAGAGAATCTTCCTTCTTAGCTCCTATATTTAGGAAGTGTCATGAGAGGAACTCTGCTGGCCTGCTTTAATGGACCAGTCATGAAGGATAGAGGATGATTAATTGAGTATGAATCACATGGGAAAAGAAGAGCTTGAGTCTGGTGCCTTACCAGGCCAATCTGATACTCTTAGTCACCTGGGACAAAGCAGTTTCTCAGGCAAGAGGAGCCCTAGGAAGGGAGAGTGAAAAGTGTTGTTACAGACCCAAAATTACTCATTTTAGCTTAATTTATACCATTCAGCAGTTAAACATGGTTTTTCCTTGAGTTTCATGTTGTATATAGTAAAAGTCACCACCGACTTTAGACATCGGTAAAAGAATGGAGTGTTGCAGTTGCGGGGCATTACACATTTATGAGTTATCCCAACTTTTAGGTATTTTCTGTCATTGAAGACCCCACTGTTGAGAATGTAACTTCCTGGGGACTCAGCTCCTATCATGACCATCAATAAATCTGGAACTCACAATAGTAATGTGCTGATGGAAAGGGTGATTCTTTTTAGGTACTTTTGTTCATGTTTCCTAGGAGTCTTCACACCTATTTTCTATAGAAGCACAGGGAATTGTATTTGTTTGTACTTAAAGTCCTTACCTATTGGTAAGACCTTGGTAGCCTAAGAGGAAGAACTAAATCTTCTGAATCCTGTTTCATGTCAGGAGGAAAACAGAGGAATGAAAGTGTCCCAGGCAAAAGACCAAGGCCTTAAGACCTCCAGGAGTTGAAAGGGTAGGGAAAACTGCAAGGCCCCAGGACAATTAAAACCTTAATAACTATTGTAGCATTTCAGATTCAGGGTTTTTAGGTGGTTCCAGTACATATGAAAGAGAGAGAGGCACGATGATTGGGAAAACATGGCTTGGCACATAGGCCAGTGGTATGGATACAAAAAGCCTGGGCATCAGAGATATTGCCTAGACCTCATCTGGTTGTGTGGTTGTGACTGTCTTGAGTACTCTGTTGAAAAGGGTTCAGAAGCTGCAGGGAGGAGAGCTGTAATTAGTTCAGAAGATCAGTCATGATCTTCTGGGTATGATAGAAGATATATAAGCCTAATAATTCTTTCAAGGACATTTGGTAGAATGGTCTAAGGAGATGTTCAGAACTCAAACCTAAACACAAATACTTAGACTGATGCATGGAACAAGAAATCGGAGTTATAAAATGCTTTAATCTGTCAAATACTGTAGGAATTAAACTGAGAAACACATTGGTGGATTCTTTAAGATTGTTAGTTGGAGGCAGGACTTGGGGGAATCCATGGATAAATACATTCAAAAAATTATGTCAATGACTTCAAAAATCACTTGTGAGTTTTTTTGGGAAAAAAAATTGTGCTTATTAGTAACCAAACAAATGCAAGGACTATTAGAGCAGACTGTTAATTAGCAATCAGCCTTGCCTAATCTTAGTGTACTTGTATGTTTCGGTTGCCACTCAATCAGTTTAAGGATGCTACTTTGTATACAAAATAATACAAAGTTTCCAAGCACCTCTAAAAGTGTTTTCCTTCATTCAGAAATCAAATGTTTATTGAGCTTCCACTGCATGCCAGATGTGCTAGGCTCTGGAATATAGGACTGGTTATGATACACTTCCTCTCCATGTGAAGTTAAAATGTAACACATGGCAACAGCCACAGAGCTGGAAGAAAAGAGAGGAAGATTCATCCTGCCTTAAGATTTGGGGACTATGTCACAAAGGAGGTAACATTTGAGATAGGCTTTTAAGGAATGACTAAATATGTTTGCTCCATAAATTCCCCTGATACACCTGTGTGCTTTATTTTTAAATTTCTGAAAAGTTTGAGCTCCTTTATAGATAAGGTATGACAGGGAACTAAACAAAGGAAGACTTGAATTAAAAAAAAAAAAAGAATGTACCTATATATTATAGTTTAATGGAGTGTTGAAACATCAGAGGAAGAGCTATAAAACTCTGAGTAAATTAAACAATCTAATTATATATTATGTGGTGACAGTTCCTCTATTTTTATTGTAGTAAGAGCACAATATGAGATCTACCCTCTTAACACATTAAGTATACAATACAGTATTGTTAATTATAAGCACAATGTTGTACAACAGAACTTTAGGATTTACTCATTTGGCTTATCTAACACTTTATACCTTTTCTGTAGCTCTCCCTTTTCCCCCTCTCCTACGCCCAGATGGTGGCAACCACCAGTCTACACTGTTTCTATGAATTTAACTATTTTTAGATACCCCATATAAATGGAATCATGTGAAATTTGTTTTGCAGTGACTGGTTTATTTCACTTGGTATAATATCCTCAGGTTCACCCATGTTGTTGCATATGGCACAACTGCCTCTTTTAAGGTTGAATGATCCTTATTGCCAAATTCAAACTTAAATTGAAGAAAGTAGGTAAAATCACTGAACCATTCAGGTATGACCTAAATCAAATCCCTAATGATTATACAGTGGACATGAAAATAGATTTAAGGGACTAGATCTGATAGAGTGCCTGATGAACTATGGACAGAGGTTCGTGACATTGTACAGGAGACAGGGAGCAAAACCATCCCCAAGGGAAAAAAATGCAAAAAACCAAAATGGCTGTCTGAAGAGGCCTTAAAAATAGCTGTGAAAAGAAGACAAGCAAAAAAAAAAGGAGAAAAGGAAAGATATACCCATCTGAATGCAGAGTTCCAAAGAATAGCAAGGGGAGATAAGAAAGCCTTCCTCAGTGATCAGTGCAAAGAAATAGAGGAAAACTATAGAATGGGAAAGACTAGAGATCTCTTCAGGAAAATGAGAGATACCAAGGGAACATTTCATGCAAAGATGGGCTCAATAAAGGACAAAAATGGTAGGGACCTAACAGAAGAAGAAGACATTAGGAAGAGGTGGCAAGAATACACAGAAGAACTGTACAAAAAAGATCTTCATGTGTGAAGTCAAGAGGGCCTTAGGAAGCATCACTACAAACAAAGCTAGTGGAAGTGATGGAATTGCAGTTGAGCTATTTCGAATCCTAAAAGATGATGCTGTGAAAGTGCTGCACTCAATGTGTCAACAAATTTGGAAAACTCAGCAGTGGCCACAGGACTGGAAAAGGTCAGTTTTCATTCCAATCTCAAAGAAAGGCAGTGCTAAAGAATGCTCAAACTACTGCACAATTGCACTCATCTCACACAGTAGTAAAGTAATGCTCAAAATTCTTCAAGCCAAGCTTCAACAATACGTGAACTGTGAACTTCCAGACGTTCAAGCTGGTTTTAAAAAAGGCAGATGAGCCAGAGATCAAATTGCCAGCATCCTCTGGATCATCAAAAAAGCACGAGAGTTCTAGAAAACTATCTATTTCTGCTTTATTGACTATGCCAAAGCCTTTGACTGTGTGGATCACAATAAACTGTGGAAAATTCTGAAAGAGATGGGAATACCAGACCACATGACCTGCCTCAAGAGAAATCTGTAGGCAAATCAGGAAGCAACAGTTAGAACTGGACATAGAACAACAGACTGGTTCCAAATAGGAAAAGGAGTACGTCAAGGCTGTATATTGTCACTGTGCTTATTTAACTTATATGCAGAGTACATCATGAGAAACGCTGGGCTGGATAAAGCCCAAGCTGGAATCAAGATTGCCGGGAGAAATATCAATAACCTCAGATATGCAGATGATACCACCCTTATGGCCGCTGCTTAAGTCACTTCAGTCGTGTCCGACTCTGTGCAACCCCATAGATGGCAGCCCACCAGGCTCCTCCGTCCCTGGGATTCTCCAGGCAAGAACACTGGAGTGGGTTGCCATTTCCTTCTCCAATGCATGAAAGTGAAAAGTGAAAGTCAAGTCACTCAGTCATGTCCAACTCTTAGCGACCCCATGGACTGCAGCCTACCAGGCTCCTCCATCCATGGGATTTGCCAGGCAAGAGTACTAGAGTGGGGTGCCATTGCTTTCTCCACTCTTATGGCAGAAAGTGAAAAAGAACTAAAGAGCCTCTTGATGAAAGTGAAAGAGGAGAGTGAAAAAGTTGGCTTAAACCTCAACATTCAGAAAACTAAGATCATGGCATCCGGTCCTATCGCTTCATGGCAAATAGAAGGAGAAACAGTGGCAGACTTTATTTTTTGGGGCTCCAAAATCACTGCAGATGGTGGCTGCAGCCATGAAATAAAAAGACACTTACTCCTTGGAAGACAAGTTATGATCCACCTAGACAGCATATTAAAAAGCAGAGACATTACTTTGACAACAAAGGTCCATCTAGTCAAGGCTATGGCTTTTCCAGTAGTCATGTATGAATGGGAGAGTTGGACTATAAAGAAAGCTGAGCACTGAAGAATCAATGCTTTTGAACTGTGGTGTTGAAGAAGATTCTTGAGAATCCCTTGGACTGCAAGGAGATCCAACCAGTCCATCCTAAAGGAAATCAGTCCTGAATGTTGATGCAAAGAGCTGACTCATTTGAAAAGACCTTGATGCTGGGAGGGATTGGGGGCAGGAGGAGAAGGGGATGACAGAGGATGAGATGGTTGGATGGCATCACCAACTCAATGGACATGAGTTTGAGTAAACTCCAGAAATTGGTGATGGACAGGGAGGTCTGGCGTGCTGCAGTCCATGGGGTTACAAAGAGTCAGACACGATTGAGTGACTGAACTGAACTGAAACACTGTTTTATGTATATACCACATTTCCTTTATCAATTCATCCATTAATGACCTTTTAAGATGTTTTCATAGCTTGGCTATTCGTGAATACTGGGACAGCAAACATGGGAATATATATATATATATATATATATATATATATATATATGGTCCTGATTTCAATTCTTCTGAATATGTATTCAAAAATGAGATTGCTGGATCACATGGTAGTTATATTTTTAATTTCTTGAGAAACCTCCATACTCTTTTCCAAAGTGGCTTCACCAGTTTGCCTTCCCATCACAATGTACAGAGTTTACATTTTTCCATATCGTCACCAACTCTTCTCTCTTTTATTTGTAATGGCCATCCCAACTGGTGTGAGGTGGCATCTCATTTTGGTTTTTTCATTTCATTTCCCTGCGATTAGTGATGCTGAGAATCTTTTCATAGCTCTGTTGGCGATTTATATGTCTTCTTTGGAGAAATGTCTGTTCAAGTTTTTTGCCTATTTTTTGAATGGGCTTTTTGTTTTATTGGTTTTTCACTATTGAGTTGTAGGAGTTCCTTGTGTATCTTGAATATCAACTATGAAATATATGGTTTGCACATATTTTCTCCCATTCCGTTGGTTGCCTTTTCAGGCTGTTGATTATTTAATTATGAAAGCTTTTTAGTTTAATGTAGGCCCACTTGTCATTTTTGCATTTGTTGCTTGTGCTTTGGTGTCATATCCTGCATGTACTTTAATTTCTGCATTCTTTATTGCATATTTACTGAGTATAATCCAGAGACCAAATGAAGACCTGGAGGTGGTAGAAGCAAATCCATGTTTCTCAATAAAAAAGATAATCTTGTAGTTCTCAAATAAATTTGGATTCCAAAGGAAATGGCCATCTTTGTTGAGAGACTATATAGCAAAGTGATAAAAAGTGCAATTCTGGAGCCTATCTGCCTATGTTGAGTATATCTTAGACAGTTTTGTTGTTGTTCAGTCACTAAGTTGTAGCCAACTCTTTGTGACCCCATGGACTGCAGCATACCAGGCTTCCCTGTCCACCACTGTCTCCTGGAGATTGTACAAGTTCATGTCCATTAAGT
This sequence comes from Bos grunniens, assembly GCF_055505025.1. Classification (NCBI taxonomy): domain Eukaryota; kingdom Metazoa; phylum Chordata; class Mammalia; order Artiodactyla; family Bovidae; genus Bos; species Bos grunniens. Next base: position 98,176,838 of record NC_141166.1, read on the forward strand.
TGGTGATGCTATCTAACCATCTCATCTTCTGCCACCCTCTTCTCCTTTTGCCTTCAATCTTCCCCAACATCAGAGTCTTTTCCAATGAGTTGGCTCTTCTCACGTGGCCTAAGTATTGGAGCTTTATCTTCAGCATCAGTCCTCTAAGCGGATATTCAGGGTTGAGTTCCTTTAGGGTTGACCAATTTGATCTCCTTGCAAGCCAAGGGACTCTCAAGAATCTTCTTCAGCACCACAGTTTGAAAGCATCAATTCCTTGGTGCTCAGCCCTTTTTCTTTTCTTTTTTTTTTTTGATCCAATTCTCATATTCGTACATGACTACTGGAAAAAATCATTCCTTTAGATAGACCTTCGTTGGCAAAGTGATGGCTTTGCTTTTTAATATGCTAATTATGTTTGTCATAGCTTTCCTCCGAAGAAGCAAGCATCTTCTAATTTCATAGCTGCAGTCACCATCCACAGTGATTTTGGAGCCCAAGGAAAAATCTGTCACTGCTTCTACTTTTACCCCTTTCATTTGCCATGAAGTGATGGGATCAGGTGCCATGATCTTAGTTTTTTGAATGTTGAGTTTTAAGCCAGCTTTTTTACTCTGCTCTTTCACCCTCATGAAGAGACTCTTCTATTCCTCTTCACTTTCTGCCATTAGAGTAGTGTCATCTACATATCTGAGGTTGTTGATATTTCTCTTGGCAATCTTGACTCTAGCTTGTAACTCATCCAGCCCAGCATCTCACATGATGTACTCTGCATGGAAGTTAAATAAACATAGTGATAATATACAACCTTGTCATACTCCTTTCCACTTTGGAACCAGTTAGTTGTACCATGTAAGGTTCTACGTGTTGTTTCTTAACCTGCATACAGATTTCTCAGGAGGCTGGTAAAGTGGTCTGGTATTCCCATTTCTTTAAGAATTTTCCCTAGTTTGTTGTGATCCATACAGTCAAAGGCTGTGAAGCAGAAGTACAGTCACTGAAGCAGAAGTAGATGTTTTTCTGGAACTCCCTTTCTTTCTCTGTGATCCAGTGAATGTTGGCAATTTGATATCTGGTTCCTCTGCCTTTTCTAAAGCCAGCTTGTACATCTGGAAGTTCTCGGTACACATACTGCTTAAGCCTAGCTTGAAGGATTTGAGCATAACCCTACTAACACATGGAACAAGTGCAGTTGTGAGGTAGTTTGAGCATTCTTTGGCACTGCCCTTCTTTGGAATTCGAATGAAAACTGACCTTTTCCAGTCCTATGGCCACTGCTGAGTTTTCCAAATTTGCTGACATTTTGAGTGCAGCCCTTTAACAACATCATCTGAGGTTATTGATATTTCTCCCAGCAATCTTGATTCCAGCTTGTGCTTCCTCCAGCCCAGCATTTCTCATGATGTACTCTGCATATAAGTTATATAAGCATGGTGGCCATATAGCCTTGACGTACTGCTTTTCCTATTTGGAACCAGTCTGTTGTTCCATGTCCAGTTCTAACTGTTGCTTCAAAAAGGACAGAATGATCTCTGTTCATCTCTAAGGCAAACCATTCAATATCACGGTAATCCAAGTCTATGCCCAGGCCAGTAATGCTGAAGAAGCTGAAGTTGAATGGTTCTATGAAGACCTACTAGACCTTCTAGAATTAACACCCAAAAAAGATGTCCTTTTCATTATAGGGGACTGGAATGCAAAAGTAGGAAGTCAAGAAACACCTGGAGTAACAGGCAAATTTGGCCATGGAGTACAGAATGAAGCAGGGCAAAGGCTAATAGAGTTCTGCCAAGAGAATGCACTGGTCATAGCAAACACCTTCTTCCAGCAACACAAGAGAAGACTCTACACATGGACATCACCGATGGTCAACACCGAAATTAGATTGGTTATATTTTTTGCAGCCAAAGATGGAGAAGATCTATACAGTCAGCAAAAACAAGACCAGGAGCTGCCTGTGGCTCAGATCATGAACTCCTTATTGCCAAATTCAGACTTAAATTGAAGAAAGTAGGGAAAACCACTAGACTATTCAGGTATAACCTAAATCGAATCCCTAACGATTATACAGTGGAAGTGAAAAATAGATTGTATCAGGTGTGATTATTTTTCAGACTTTTGTAACTTTAGGCATCCTAGTTAATCAGATGTGAAACCTGAGTGGGGGCATCTGGTGTGTCACAAATGAAGTTTGCTTATTTTCTGAATAAAGAAAATGTAATTAAAATGTTTTTTTAACCCACCAAAAGCTTTCTTTGACCACCAGTGGCAATCTTCTCTCAAATCTTTGCTTATTTTTATTCTTTAAAAAAGAAAATTGAAGTTTAATTAACATAGCAAAATGCACAACTCTAAGTATGCAGCTTAATGTTTGGCTTTTTTTTTTTTTTTTACATATATGCATTCCAATGTAACCATCAGCCAGGTCAAACAGAATATTTCTGTAACCCTACAATGGTCCAAGGCCATTTTTAACTTATATTTTTATAACACTGATTGTTGGGCCACAAAAGAGCATGCTTTCTCTTGGTTTTCATCTCAAGTCTCTCACCACATTTCTTTAAGATGACATCCCCTGTCTCACTGAAACTTTATATCTCATGGCCTGTCCACTTAGGACATAGCTGCCTATTGGTTAAGAAATAAATCAGGTTTATTGCATAGAATGTTAAAAACTAATACTTAAGTTATTACTTTTCCCCTAGATAATATTTTAAATAAAGCTTTCCATGCTTTAATTCCCGGAAGTGATCAACGAATGGTAGGAATTTTAGCTATTACTATGGTATTGCTTTGGTATTGTTTTTGCACCAGAGGTCTGTCATACTCCTAAAATTGTGTCATGTTTGCGCTCCTATACACTACTGACATAAATCAAATTCACTCAGGTGGCATAGTGGGATCCTGTAACCTAAAGGTGGGGTCAGCAAATTTTTTTCTGTGAAGGGCCAGATAACGTGGCTTTTTTTTTTTTTTTTTGGTTTTGTGTGCTATGCAGTTCCTGTCAAGACTTCTCTGTCATAACTAATCAACTGCTGTTATAGAGCAAAAGGAACCACAGGCAAGACTATAGAGTTGGAAAGGGCTATGTTCCAATGAAACTTTATTAAAAAAAAAAAAAAAGAAAGCAGACAGTGGGCCATTTTTGGCCTGAAAACTGTAGTTTGCCCATCCTTTGTCTGAGCTTAGCCTCATACCAGTTCTGTGACTTAAACTTTTTTTCTTCATCAGTAAATAAGGATACTGCTCCCTTTTTTCTTCATCAGTAAATAAGGATACTGCTCCCATCAAATTTTTATAAAATCACTTTGTAAACTGCCTAGTGCCCAACTAATTGGTTCATAATAATAATACACGAGCTTTGAGACTTAACCAACTAATATTGGGGCTCCTGGAAAACTGTCATCTTTGTTTCTTTTCTTGTCTCTACCCTGTTCCCTGCTGTTAATCCCTATTCACAGTCCCTCCACCAACACACACAAATACCACATCTTTGGATCTCTGTTCTCATCTGTTCCGGCTGCACCCTAGGGCCCCCTTTTCCCATGCACACCTACCAGGCTTCATTTTTGCATGCTCCCTATCAGCTCTTCCTCTTCAGATTAGACCTTTAGTGACAGAATAAATATCACGACTGGCCCAACTTTCTAAAAGGAGTGATTTTTAGATAAATGACTTTTTCTAAGATGCCCTTGGAGCATCTCACAATAGTAGTCTAAAAATTCAAGTAGGGTTTGTGATTCTAAGTATGTTAAATCACTTCTGAGAAATTCACTTACAGCCCAAACAGCAACTCAGCTCTGAGAAACAAGGAGATATCCAGGCTTAGAGGATGCCATGTGAAACTATGTACATGCATAAAGTTGTATTCACAAAGGAGGGAGCCACTGACAGCAGGCACCTGCAGGCAGGTTAGGGAGAAAGGCTGGATCTAGACCTAGCAAACCACCTGTCAGCTGCCAAAATATACAAATTAAACAGTGGTTTGTGGCAGTGCTACGCTGGTAAACCAACTCCCTAAGGGGAAGCAGGACTGCAACCCAGCACTGTTTGTAACACTTAGAAATTTCCATGGTGTAAATACTCCTACCAAGGCTTCCCTTGTGGGTCAGCAGTAAAGAATTCACCTACAGTGCAGGAGACACAGGCTCGATACCTGGGTCAGGACGATCCCCTGGAGAAGGAAATGGCAACCCACTTCAGGGAAATCCCATGGACAGAAAAGCCTGGCAGGCTGTAGTACATGGAGTCACAAAAGAGCGACTAAACAACACTTCCACCAGGGATCAATATAACAAAATATCAAGCTACCAATGGATTAACAGCCAGCTCACAGAATCACTGAATATTTCACAGTCACTTGTTCCTGTCAGTGCTTTCGCATCACTGGCTCCATGGCTTCAACTATCAGGCAGGTGGGGTAAGATGAAACAGTTTACCTCTAATGGTCACTAGAGGAATGAAAGCTTCCCAGTTTTCTCACTCAGACCAGATAGGTTTATAGGCGGCGATTTTTCTTGACCCTAGGTCCTAAGAAAATGCATGAATATTAAGCTCTTCCTCTGAATTAAATAGTATAACTAGTTAACATTATTTGATCTACACACACACACCTTACTATATGCTTCATGAGCTGATGACTGATTTCCCCCTCAAAAGTATTCACTCCACACTCTTTGTACATTTAGGAAGATTTTTGACAGAAATCTCAGTCCTTGCCTTTTTCAAAATGTAGTCCTTAGATAAGCAGCACCACATCACCAGAGAGCATTTTAAAGCAAAATTTCAAGTTGTACTTTTCATGTTTTTAAACCAGATTTAAAAATGCATTAAAGTTTGGGAAATGCTGCTTTGTGCTCCATTCAATTTATAGTTAGAAGCTAGACAAAAAAAAAAACCCTGATGAAATTTGCCATTTACCAGACCACAAAAATAATCAAAATAATCAGGCTTCTCTCTTTGTAGTGATGATTTGAAAAATTCTATACAGATTTGTTTTCACTTGAGATATAAAAATATTCAGAATTAGTCTGATTTAAAACATGAAACTGTCCTTTGCCCAGTCACAGCCATGTACTCTTACTGCTACTGCTAAGTCACTTCAGTCATGTCCGACTCTGTGCAATCCCATTGACGGCAGCCCACCAGGCTCCCCTGTCCCTGGGATTCTCCAGGCAAGAACACTGGAGTGGGTTGCCCTTTCCTTCTCCAATGCATGAAAGTGAAGTCGCTCAGTTGTGTCCGACTCTTAGCCACCCCATGGACTGCAGCCTACCAGGCTCCTCCGCCCATGGGATTTTCCAGGCAAGAATACTGGAGTGGGGTGCCACTGCCTTCTCCGCATGTACTCTTAGGTAACTACTAAAAATGAGGCAAATTGGAAAGATGTTCTTGTCTTCGTTCCACCTTCCCCTTCAGCCTTCTGTCCATCATTTAATCACATGCTGTGGTAGAAAGTGTAGTGCCCCTCCCCCAAGATGGCTGTGTCCTAATCCCCAAAACCTGTGACTACATAATCTTACATGGCCCAAGGAACTTTACAGATGGAATTAATTAAGGATTTCAAGACACAAGAGTATCCAGGTGTGCCCAATGAGGTCACAGGGCTCTTGAAAGAGAGACGAGGCAGGCAGGAGTCAGAGGAGCTATGACGACAGAAGCAGACGTCAAAGTTGTCCAACCACAAATCAAGGAATGTAGTGTCTAAAAGCTGAACAATGGAAAAATAACAACAGTTCTCCCCACAACCTCCAGAACAACCGTGATCCTGCCAGCATCAGCCCAGTGAAATCTGTTTCAGAGGTCTGACCTTCAGGACGGTAAGATTGCGAATTATGTGACCTTTTTTAAGTCCTAAATGTATAGTAACTTTTCTGTAGCAATAAAAACCCCAAACCTGTCTCCCCAGTTAGAATGTAAGCATTTCAAGACCATGATTATGTTCTATTTTAACTGTAGTGCCTAACCAATAGGTTCTTCATAAAGGTTTGGAGAAAAAAATGAGTGATTGGGGTAGTAGCCGTCCTTCTACTCTGCATCTAAATCTCATCTCACTCTTTCACTACATGAAACTTTCCATGGTTTTCCACTGCTCTTAGGATAAACAGAACCCTTGCCATGGCCTGCATGCCTGCTGGGCTAGCCTGGTGCCAGCACTCACTTCTGGCTACGCTGGCGGTTTTTCATGTTTGAATCCCTCCCCTCCCTCTGCCCCTCCCCCTCCCCAAGTATGTGATTATACCCTATTTCTTATTTCAGAACTTTCTCAAACATCACTTTCTCCAGGGATCTCATCCATCTTTGATTTAGATATTGAATTATTTTTTTTAGCACTTCCATTTGTAAATATAAAAAGATTTTCCTCCAACATGGGATTCTAAGCTGTATGAGAGTAGAGACCATTTCCACCATATATTTCAGTGCCTGGCATAGAGCAGTAACCCTGTAGTCATTATGTGTTGAGTGAAATTTTTTAAATAAAAATTAGTCATTGCATATATAAAAGAAAAGAGAAAATGCTTTAGTGATTTGAGTCTCACTTGTAAAAAATTATATATTAGGAAAAAAGTTTTAAGAAAAAAATCAGAAGTCTCTATACCATACAGCACTGTTGTTAGATTTCAGTTTCTGACCGCAATTTAGAATCTTCTATATTGAGCATAGAATCTTCTGCATTGAACTACATTTAATGGTAGTTGATATTTATCTGATAGAGTTGTTGAATGACCTCCCTCTGCCACTCCTCCCTTCCTCCTTTCATCTTTCCTGTACGTACACATATTTCCTGTATGCTATACCTGTACGTACACCCTACTACCTGTAGTCTTTTCTTTCAGAGATTTATCAAGTGGTACAGAGTTTGATGTACGCAGCCTTGAGACATTACAAGTTCAACTTGTGGGGACATGAACTTTAAATTCATTGTGTCACTCTACGTTCATTGTGTCAGGTCAGGTATTGAGAAATTCATGATCCCTCAAACATCAATCTCTCAAGGAGCTCTTCTCCTCAGTAAAAATCAGTTATCTTGGAGTGGTCTTCAGTTCCCCCATAATATTAACAGCTCTTCAAATTCAAATACAGAGCTTTTCCTTGTGGAATCTGGGCATAAGGTCCTCCAAGGCTTTCAGGAGCAAGAAAGGACAAATCCCAAAGACTTAACTACTTTACATTCACAGTTGGTTTATTTCTGTCACTTAATACTATAATAGATAAATGAATATGAGCTCAAAAAGTTTCAGTTCAGTTGCCCAGTCATGTCCAACTCTTTGTGACCCCATGAGTTGCAGCATGCCAGACCTCTCTGTCCATAACCATCTCCTGGAGTTCACTCAGACTCACGTCCATCGAGTCAGTGATGCCATCCAGCCATCTCATCCTCTGTCGTCCCCTTCTCCTCCTGCCCCCAATCCCTCCCAGCATCAGAGTCTTTTCCAATGAGTCAACTCTTCGCATGAGGTGGCCAAAGTACTGGAGTTTCAGCTTTAGCATCATTCCTTCCAAAGAACACCCATTCTGATCTCCTTTAGAATGGACTGGTTGGATCTCCTTGCAGTCAGGCCATAAGTAAAAACTGTGCTTAAGTATCCCAGCCTAACATTCAAAGCAGCCTTATGGCTTTGGACATGTATGCATGCTAAGTTATGTAAGTCATGTCCAACTCTTTTGTGACCCTATGAATTGTAGCCCACTAGACCTCTGTGTCCATGGGATTCCCCAGGCAAGAATACTGGAGTGGGATGCCAGGCCCTCCTCCATGGAATCTTCCCAATCCATGGATCAAACCCATGTCTCTCAGTCTCCTGCATTGGCAGGCAGATTCTTTACCACTAGCCTCACCTTTGGGCAAGCAAAAGCAGATACTCATCTCTACTCTTAAAGTTCTTCTGCTCTCAAAAGAAGATAGGATTCTTGTGCTGATCACCTGCTGAGCACTAGCTTTAAGTAGTTAACCTTCTCTTAAGGTGAAAGGTCTTGTGATTTTTTTTTTTTTAGGGCTTCAGTTTACTAAAGGTTCTAATCTCATTTGACAAACGCTTAATGGAGTCACAAACTACATAGTCTGTTTAAAGTCTGTTGGTGCTCTGCACATAGTAAAGTGAAGTCGCTCAGTCGTGTCCAACTCTCGGCGACCCCATGGACTGCAGCCTACCAGGCTCCTCCATCCATGGGATTTTCCAGGCAAGAGTACTGGAGTGGGGTGCCATTGCCTTCTCCTGCACATAGTAGGGTTTTACTAAATGATGGAGAGTGATTTTAACCACTTTCTTATCATTTTAAGTGCCCATCAGCATTCAGTAATATAAGTCAGTTGCTTCTTTTTTATTTTCATTTTTTTACCATTTCCACCTTGTTAAGAAATCTTAACCTTCCATCCAGGATATTTTGAATGGTGCTATAGCTCTTAGCAGTGGTGAGATATAGAAAAGAGAATTTCATTCTTAGTGAACTAAGTGCATAAAAAAAGATTGCAGTAGTCTGAAGTTTATTAGTAGATAACAGAGAACACATCTTAATAAGGATAAAATTAAAATCAAGAAGATGAATTCTTCCAGTCTTACTTGAATTTCATCATTAAAAGAATGGGCCCTCAACTGTTTCTAAATACTTGGAATAAGAAATGCTCTTAAATAAGTAACACCTACAAATGATACTCGGAGAAGGCAATGGCACTCCACTCCAGCACTCTTGCCTGGAAAATCCCATGGACGGAGGATCCTGGTAGGCTACAGTCCATGGGTCGCAAAGAGTTGGGTACAACTGAGCGACTTCACTTTCATTTTCACTTTATCCAGTTTTAAAGTAACTTTTTAATGTTTCATAAGTGTGACTCAGCAAAATATTGAAGGGCAATTTGCCAGTAGCTGTTAGTTTAGAATTTAAAATTTTACTTCTAAGATTTCTAAAGAATGATTTGCACGAGTACATAAAAATAATCAAGCATGTTTGACTTTGGAAAAAATTAATAGCCTAATTGTCTAATAAGAAATCTATTAACTGCTCAAATCCCTAATCATCAGGGAAATGCACAATGAGATATCACCTCATACTTGTCAGAAGGGCTATCATCCAAAAAGAAAACAAATAACAAATGTTGGTGAGAAAGTGGACAAATGAGAAACCTGGTACACTGTTGGTGGGCATGTGAATTGGTACAGCCACTGTGGAAAACAGAATGGAGGTTTCTCAAACTAAAAATAGAACTACAGTGTGACTCAGTGATTCCACTCCTGGGTATATAACCAAAAATAGCAAACACCAGTTCAAAAAGATATATGCACCACAGTGCTCATAACAAAACTATTTATAATTGCCAAGATACAGAAACAAACTGCGCATCAACAGATGAATGGGTGAAGAACATGTGGTATGTATACACGCGATGTATGTAATACACATACACAAGACAGAATACTACTCGGCTGTAAAAAGGAGCAAAATACCACCATTTGCATCAGTATAGATGGACTTGGTATTGTGCTGCGTGAAATAAGTCAGACAAAGATGAATATATGTTAAGTCTAAAAGATAACAAACTACTGAATATAATAAAAAAGATTCACAGAAAACAAACTAGTAGTTACAAGTGGGGAGAGAAGGGAGGGACAATATATGGGTAGTGGGGTGGGAGATAAAAAATACTGGATGTAAGATAGCTCGAAGATGTACAACACAGAGAATATAGTCGGTATTTTTAAATAACTATAAATGGGAAGTGATCTTTTAAAAATTGTATTAAATATAGCTTCTGTTACAATTTTGGTATCTATCCTTCCAACAAATTATATAGCATCATATATAATATATATGTGCAAATTATGTAGCATTTGAAAAATTTTTTAAATCTATTAAATTACAGTACAACTATTGCTGTTTGGGAAGAAAGTTATTAACACAAATAATATCCATGCTATATTGTGCTGTGGTAAAACAGGTTATATGACAGTATTATTTATGTGTTTATACATTAAAAAGTCTAGAATACTATGGCAAACTATTAAAAGTGGATATATCTAAAAAACGGGATTGGAGAAGGAGGCAATATTTTAACCTTCTATTTTTATATACTTCTATGTCCCTTACTACTACTACTAAGTCACCTCAGTCGTGTCCGACTCTGTGTGACCCCATAGACGGCAGCCCACCAGGCTCCCCCGTCCCTGAGATTCTCCAGTCAAGAACACTGGAGTGGGTTGCCATGTCCTTCTCCAATGCATGAAAGTGAAAAGTGAAAGTGAAGTCGCTCAGTCATGTCCGACTCTCAGCGACCCCATGGACTGCAGCCTTCCATGGGGTCCTCTGTCCATGGGATTTTCCAGGCAAGAGTACTGGAGTGGGATGCCATTGCCTTCTCCATCTATGTCCCTTAGGTTTATATATATATATAATATATAAAATATAAATATATATATATATATATTTTGGTGTTAATATATGTATGTCTTTTACACTATTTGTATATGGGTGTATATTTGCAATAATTTTGTGCAAATGCCTGAGTAGAATTCTTGAGTCACTACATTCCTATCTGCTGCTGCTAAGTCGCTTCAGTCATGTCCGACTCTGTGCGACCCCAGAGATGACAGCCCACCAGGCTCCCCCGTCCCTGGGATTCTCCAGGCAAGAACACTGGAGTGGGTTGCCATTTCCCTCTCCAATGCATGAAAGTGAAAAGTGAAAGTGAAAGTGAAGTCGTGTCCGACTCTTAGCGACCCCATGGACTGCAGCCTACCAGGCTCCTCTGTCCATGGGATTTTCCAGGCAAGAGTACTGGAGTGGGGTGCCATTGCCTTCTCCAACATTCCTATCAGCAATATGCAAATATGATGCTGTTTGATGCTGTTGTTAGGGATACGTATTGTTTTTTGTTTTTTTCACTATTTCCAACTGTGGGCTGCTAGTATGTAAAGATGCAATTCATTATTGAAAATTGGTCTAGTTAAACTCATTTATTGTAGTGGGTATTTGAATGTTCCCTAGAATTTTCTGTCTACATGATCATGCTATCTAGGAATATAGTTTTACAAGTATTGTTGTTCCATCACTAAGTTGAGTCAGACTCTGCAACGTCCTGGAATGTAATACGCCAGGCATCTTTATCCTTCACTATCTCCTGAAGTTTGCTCAAATTCATGTCCATTGAGTCGGTGGTGCTGTCTAACCATCTCATCCTCTGCTGCCCCTTTCTCCTTTTGCCTTCAGTCTTTACCAGCATCAGGGTCTTCCAATGAGTCAGCTCTTCTCATCAAGTGACCAGACTATTGGAGTTTTGGTTCAGCATCAGTCCTTCCAATGAATATTCAATTTTGATTTCCTTTAGGATGGACTGATTTGATCACCTTGCAGTCCAAGGGATTCTCAAGAGTCTTCTCCAGCACCACAGTTCAAAAGCATCAATTCTTCAGTGCTCAGCCTTCTTTATGGTCCAACTCTCACATCCATACCTGACTACTGGAAAAACCATAGCTTTGACTATATGGACTTTGTTGCCAAAGTGATGTCTCTGCTTTTTAATATGCTGACTAGGTTTGTCATAGCCTTCCTTCCAAGAAGCCAGTAATTCCATGACTGCAGTCACAGTCCACAGTGATTTTGGAGCCCAAGAAAACAAAATCTGCCCCAGCTTCCACTTTTTCCCCCCTTGCCATGAAGTGATGGGACTGGATACCATATCTTAGTTTTTGAACATTCAGTTTTAAGGCAGATTTTTCAGTTTCCTCTTTTCACCCTCATCAAGAAGGTCGTTCGTTCCTCTTCACTTTCTGCCATTAGACTGGTGTCATCTGCATCTGAGGCTGTTGATATTTCTCCCCAGAAATCTTAATCTCAGCTTGTGATTCATCCAGCCAGGCATTTTGCATGATGTACTCTGCATAGCAGTTAAATAAACAGGGTGACAATACACACCTTTGACTCTGTGAACCAGTCTGTTATTCCCTTTCTGCTCTATCTTTTGCTTCTTAACCTGCATACAGGTTTCTCAGGAGGCAGGAAAGGTGATCTGGTTTTCCCACCTCTTAAGAATTTTCCACAGTGTTATGATCCACACAGTCAAAGGTTTTTGTGTAGTCAGTGAAGCAGAAGTAGATACTTTTCTGGAATTCTCTTGCTTTTCCTATGATCCAGTGGATGTTGGCAATTTGATCTCTGGTTCCTCTGCCTTTTCTAAATCCAGCTTGTGCATCTAGAAGTTCTTGGTTCATGTACTGTTGAAGCCTTGCTTGAAGGATTTTGAGCATTACCTTGCTAGCATGTGAAATGTGTATAATTGTGTGATAGTCTGAACATTCTTTGGCACTGACCTTCTTTGGGATTGGAGTGAAAACGCGTTTTCCAGTCCTATGGCCACTGCTGAGGTTTTCCAAATCTGATGGTACATTGAATGCAGCCCTTTAACAGCATCATTGTTTAGGACTTGAAATAGCTCAGCTGGTATTGCCTCACCTCCACTAGCTTTGTTCATAGTGATGCACTCTAAGGCCCACTTGACTTTGTACTCCAGGATGTCTGGCTCTAGGTGAGTGATCACACCATTATGGTTATCTGTTAGGTCTGTACCATTTCTGTCCTTTATTGAGCCCATCTTTGAATGAAATGTTCCCTTGGTATCTCTAATTTTCTTGAAGAGATCTCTAATCTTTCCTGTTCTTTTGTTTTCCTCTATTTCTTTGCATTGATCACTTAGGAAGGCTTTCTTATCTCTCCTTGCTACTCTTTGGAACTCTGCATTCAAATGGGTATATCTTTCCTTTTCTCCTTTGCCTCTTGTATTCTTGCCACCTCTTCTTAATCTCTTCTGCTTCTGTTAGGTCCTTACCATTTCTGCTCTTTGTCATGCCCTTCCTTGCATGAAATGTTCCCTTGATATCTCCAGTTTTCTTAAAAAAATTCTAGTCTTTTTCATTCTTTTGTTTTCCTCTATTTCTTTTCATCATTCACATAGAAAAAATAAATAAAAATACAAGAAAAAAAGAAGGCTTTTTTTTTTTAATCTCTTCTTGCTCTTCTCTGGAACTCTGTATTCAGTTGGGTAGATCTTCCCCTTTTCCCTTCCCTTTTACTTCTCTTCTTTTCTCAGCTATTTGTAAAGCTTCCTCAGACAATTACTTTGCCTTCTTGCATTTCTTTCATTTAGGGATGGTTTTGGTCACTGCCTCCTGTACAGTGTTACGAACTTCCATCCATAGTTCTTCAGGCACTCTGTCTACCAAATCTAATCCCTTGAATCTATATATCATCTCCACTATATAATCATAAGAAATTTGATTTATGCCAAATGACCTAGTAATTTCCCCTACTCTCTTCAATTTAAGCCTGAATTTTGCAATAAGGTGCTCATGATCTGAGCCACAGTCCGCTCCCTGTCTTGTTTTTGCTGACTGTATAGAGCTTTTCCATCTTTGGCCACAAAAAACATAATCAGTCTTATTTCCATATTGACCATCTAGTGATGCCCATATCTAGACTTGTCTCGGGTTATTGGAAGAGGGTGTTTGCTGTGACCAGTATCTTCTTTTGACAAAAATCTGTTAGTCTTTATCCTGCTTCATTTTCTACTCCAAGACTAAACTTACCTGTTATTCCGGGCATCTCTTGACTTCCTACTTTTGCATTCCAGTCTCCTATGATGAAAAGGACATTGTTTGGGGGTGTTAGTTCTAAAAAATCTTGTAGGTCTTCGGAGTACCAGTCAACTTCATCTTCTTCAGTATCAGTAGTTGGGGCATAGACTTGGATTACTGTGATGTTGAATGGTTTGCCTTGGAAATGAACTGAAATGATTCTGTTATTTTGGGGATTGCTCCCTGGTACTGCATTTCAGACTCTTGTTTACTACAAAGGCTACTCCTTTTCTTCCAAGGGATTCTTGCCCGTAGTAGTAGATATAATAGTCATCTGAATTGAATTCTCCCATACCCATCCATTTTATACCCATCCATCAATCCAGTTCATTGATTTCTAAAATGTCGGTATTCGCTTTTGCCATCTCCTGGCATCTTCTAAATTGCCCATATCCAGTTCTCCTTGATTCATGGACCTAACATTCCAGGTTCCTATGCAATATTGTTCTTTACAACATCTGACTTTACTTTCACCACTAGACATATCCACAGTTGAGCATTGTTTCCACTTTTACCCAGCCACATCATTCTTTCTGGAGCTATTAGTAATTGCTCTCCACTCTTCCCCAGTAGCATATCAGACACCTTCCAGCTTGGGGGGCTTATCTTCCAGAGTCATACCATTTTGCCTTTTCATACTGTTCATGAGGTTCTTGAGGCAAGTATACTTGAGTGGGTTGCCATTTCCTCCAGTGGATCACGTTTTGCAGTAACTCTTCTCTAATGGGGCTTCCCTTGTGGCACAGCTGGTAAAGAGTCTGCCTGCAATGCAGGAGACCTGGGTTCGATCCCTGGGTTGGGAAGATCCCCTGGAGAAGGGAATGGCTACCCACTCCAGTATTCTGGCCTGGAGAATTCCATGGACTTTATAGTCCATGGGGTGGCAAAGAGTCAGACACAACTGAGCAACTTTCACTTTCACGTCACTTCTCTAATGACCTGTCCGTCGTGGGTGGCCTTGCATGGCATGACTCATACCTTCATTGAGTTACACAAGTTCCTTCACCATGATAAATCTGTGATCCATGAAGGTGTTTACAAGTATACTTGTCTCCTAATCTCTGTGCTTTTTGTTCTTTCCTTATTGCCTGAGTGGGACCACTTATACAATGTTAAATATAAGAGATAAAAAGGTATGTTTTGGTTTCCAGTCATATGGACAAAACAACTTAGTATTTCATCATTAAATATAATGTTAAATGTAGGCTCTTTATGGATGCCATTAATCAGGTTGAGGAAATTCCCTTCTATTCCCTGCTTCTGAAAGTTTTTTTAATCATGTATGACGTTTGCATGCATGTCAAATATATTTTTCATATCTACTGAAATTATCATATGGTGTTTTATTCCTCTTTTAATATGATGAAATACATTGATTCTTAAATGATAAATCAAACTTGATTTCTTGAAATGGAACTTAATTTTTATAAATTGCTGGATTGAGAATATATGTTGTTGGATTCAATCTTTTTATCCCCCCCTCCAAGTTTTATTAAAATATAATTGAAATAAAACATCATATTTAAGGTATGCAAAATAATAATTTGATATGTACAGATTGTGGAATGATTGCCACAGTTTAGTTAACATGCATCATCTCACATTTTATATATATATATATATATTGTGTGTGTGATAAGAACTTTTAAGATCTACTTTCCTAGAAACTTTCAAATTACAGTACTGTACGTAACTAGTCATCCTGCTGCACGTTGTGGGTGTTTGTGTGTACACTCAGTCCGTGTCTGACTCTGCAGCCCCATGGCCTGTAGCCTGCCAGGCTCCTCTGTCCATGGGATTTTTAGTCAAGAATACTGGAGTCAGTCACCATTTCCTACTCCAGGAGATCTTCCCAACTCAAGAATCAAACTCTTGTTTCTTGCATCTTCTGCATTGGCAGGCAGATTCTTTACCACCAGCACTGCCTGGGAAGCTACAGGCAGTGTATATATATCCCCACCACTTTTTTTTTCTGATTATACTCCATTATAGATTATTACAAGATACTGAATATAAATCCTTGTACTGTATTAGTAAATCCTTATTGCTTAGCTATTTTATGTATAGTAGTTTGTGTCTGTTAATCCCATGCTCCTAATTTGTCCCTCCACCCCTCTGTCTTCCCTTTGGTAATCATAGATTTTTTTTTTAATGTCTGTGTGTCTGCTATTTATATAGATTCATTTGTATTTTTATATACCACATGTAAGTAATATCATACAGTATTTTTCTTTCCTGTCTGACTTACTTTGCTTTGTATGATACTTTCTAGGTCCCTTCATGTTTATGCAAAGAAAATAGTTCATTCTTTTTCATGGCTGAGTATTATTCCTGTGTGTGTGTGTGTGTGTTTGTGTGTGTGTGTGTGTTAAGCAAATTGTCTGGACACTTAGGTTTTTTCCCATGTCTTGGCTATTGTAAATAGAGATGCCATGAACATTGGGGTTCATCTTTTCAAATTAGAATTTTAAATTTTTTATGGATATGTACCCAGAAGTAGGATTGCTGGATCATGTAGTAGCTTTATTTTTAGTCTTTTAAGGGACCTCCATTCTAGTGACTGTACCAATTTATGTTCCCACCAACAATGTATGAAGGTTCCCTTTCCTCCATGCCCTCTCCAGCACTTACTGTTTATAGACTTTTTGATTAGCCATTCTGACAGGTGTCAAGTGATAACTCATTATGGTTTTGCTTGGCGTTTCTCTAATAACTAGTGATGTTGAACATCTTTTCATGTCCCTGTTGGCCATCTGTAGGTCTTACATGAAAAAAATGTTTGTTTAGGTCTTCTGTCCACCTTTTGACTGGGTGGCTTATTTTTTGGATTTGAGTTGTATGACCTATTTGTATATTTTTGAGATTAATCCCTTGTCAGTTACATCATTTGCAGATATTTTCTCCCATTTAAAAGTTGTCTTTTCATTTTGTTGATGCTTTACTTTGTTGTGCAAAATCTTTTAAGTTTGATTAGGTCATATTTGTTTATTTTTACTTGTATTTATTATGACTTGGAAACTAAGAAAATACTGCTGTGAATTATGTCAGACAGATTATGTTCTCTTCTAGGAATTTTAGGCTATCATGTCTTATATTTATGTCTTTATATATATCTTATATATATATATATCATATCTTATATTTATGTTTTTATCTTGTATATGGTGTGAGGGAGATTCTAACTTCATTGATTTACATGTAACTGCCCTGATTTCCCAGCTCAACTTGTTGAATAGACTGTCTTTTGGCATTGTATATTTTTGCCTCTTTTGTCATATATTAATTGACTGTAGGTATGTGGGTTTATTTCTGGGCTGTATATTCTGTTCTTTTGGTCTATATAACTGTTTTTGTGCCAATACCACGCTATTAAAAAGAAAACACTTTGTATTGGGGTGTATCCGATTAATGTTGTGATAGTTTCAGGTGAATAGCAAAGGGACTCAGCCATACATACACATGTGTCCATTCTCCTCCAAAATCCCCTCCCATCCAGGCTGACACATAACACCACATAATCAGAGTTCCATATGCTTATAGTAGGTCCTTGTTGGTTATCCATTTTAAATATAGCAGAGTGTATGTACATGTCCATCCCAAACTCCCTAACTATACCTTGCCCCCATCCTTCCCCCCGGCAACCATAAGCTTGTTCTGTCTCAGTGAGTTTCTTGGCAAATAAGGAGGCTTGTCTCCTCCACACAGGACCCCGGGACTGGGATGCCCAGATTGTGGCTCAGTCTGCTCACTTTCCAGGGAAAGGATACCTTTTTGTTGTTGTTATATTCACTAGTTTGTATTGTTTAGATTTTACATGTAAGTGACATCATACCATATCCTCCTGAATAGAAAAAAAATTTGCAAATGACTTGACTGATAAGGGATTATTATCCAACATATATGAACCGCTCATAAAACTTTGCATCAAAAAAATCAAACAACCCAATTAAAAATGGGGAGAAGAATTGAATAGACAACTCTCCAAAGAGAAAGTGTAGGTGGCCAACAGGCGCATGAGAAGGTATCGTGAGGACCTTCTCTTCCTACAGATTACTCCTGGGAAATAAGCTCTAACTGATGTCCTATGTTTTTCTGGCTACCTGTTTCTATGGAGAACTTTCTTACAGCTTTGGTTGTATAGGATCTCTTTTGCCAATTTCCAGTTTTTCATGAGAATTGTTCAATATGTAGATGTATTTTTATTTGTTTTTGTGGGGAGGTGCTGAAGAATTGATGCTTTTGAACTGTGGTGTTGGAGAAGACTCTTAAGAGTCCCTTGGACTACAAGGCAATCCAACCAGTCCATCCTAAAGGAGATCAGTCCTGAATGTTCATTGTAAGGACTGATGTTGAAGCTGAAACTCCAATACTTTGGTCACCTGATGCGAAGAGCTGACTCATTTGAAAAGATCCCTGATGCTGGGAAAGATTGAGGACAAGAGGAGAAGGGGACGAAAAGGGATGAGATGGTTGAAAGGCATCACCGACTCAATGGACATGGGTTTGGGTAAACTCCAGGAGTTGGTGATGGACAGGGAGGCCTGATGTGCTGCAGTTCATGGGGTCATGAAGAGTTGGACACAACTGAGTAACTGAACTGAACTGAGGTCCATGTCCTCTTACTCTGCCATGTTGATTGTAGCCCCAGAACTTACTAATCTCATAACTGAAAGTTTGTACCTTTTGACTGCTTTCATCTGATTTTCCCATCTCTAACAACCAGAAATCTGATACCTGTCTCTATGACTTTGGGGTTTTTTAATTCCATATATTAGATCATATGATATTTGCCTTCCTTTGTCTGACTTACTTAACTTAATCACAATGCCCTTGAGCACCATTCGCATGATTGAACATGGCAGGATCGCCTCTTTTATGACTGAATAGTACTCCATTGTATATATACACGCCACATATTCTTTAGCCTTTCCTCTGTTAATAGGCTTGTTGTCATACCTTGGTTGTTGTCATATCTTGGCTATTGTAAGTAATGCTGCAGTGAACATGGGGATGCAGATATCTTTTGGGACTGTGTGTTGTTTCCTTCATATGTTTACCCAGATGTGAATTTTCTGGATCATATGATAGTTCTGTTTCACTTTTTAAGAAACCTGTATACAGATTTTTATAGTGGCTACACCAGTTTACATTTCCACAAACAGTGCACAAGTGTTCCTTTTTCACATCCTCACCACTTATTATCTTTTTGATAATACCCATTCTGATAAGTGAGATGAATTATCATTGTTTTAATTTGCATTTCTCTGATCTTGAGCACCTTTTCATGTATAGTTAACCATTCATATATCATCTCTGGAAAAATGTTTATTGAGATCTGTCTTTTTTATTTACTCAGATTGTTCCTTTGCTATTAAGTCATGAGTTCTTTATATATTTGAGCTATTAACCCCTTTTCAGATTTGAAAATATTTTATTCTATTTCATAGATTGTATTTTCATTTTGTGGATGGTTTCCTTTGCCATGTGGAAGATATTTGATATAGTGGTATCTTCTAGAAGTTTCATGGTTTTGTGTGTTACATTCAAGTCTTTAATCCATTTAATCACTTTGCATGTATGGTGTAAGATAAAGGCCTAGATTTATTTTCTGCATGTAGTTGTCCAGTTTCCAAGAATCATTTATTGAAAAGTCTATCCTCTCCTCATGGTATATTCTTAGCTGCTTTGTTGTACATTAATTGACCATATATGTACGTGTTTATTTTTGAGCTCTCTGTTCCACTGGTGTTTGTTTTTGTACGAATACCATACTATTTCAGTTACTATACCTTGGTAATGTGTTTTGAAATTTGGAATTGTGATGCTTCCAGCTTTGTTCTTCTTTCTAAATAGTGATTTGTCTATTCAGGATCTTTTATGGTCCCACATAAATTTAAGAGTTGTATGTTCTATTTCTGTGAGAAATGCCATTGGAATTTTGATAGATTGATTAAATATAAATGGTTTCATGTAGTATGCACAGTAGTATGCACAGTGGGAAAAGTATTATTGTTAAAATCTATGAGCACAGAATAAATATTACACTTATCAAATTTATTCACCACTGTCTTATGGTTATCAGTATACAGGTCTTGCACTTCCATGGTGAAATTTGTTCTACATGTTTTATTTTTTGGATGCAATTATAAATGGGATTATTTCAGTTTCTTGTAGCTTATTGTTAGCATATAGAAAGCAACTAACCTTTATATATCTTTATTTGAATCCTGCAGCTTTAGTGAATTCATTGATTAGGTATAACAGTTTTGTGGGTTTGGGTTTTTTTTTTTTTAGTCTTTTTAAGTTTTTCTATATATATCATCTATAAGTAAAGATTATCTTTTCCCCAACTTGGATGCCAGTGATAAACCAAACTTACATTCTTGTAACCACTCCAGTACTCTTGCCTGGAAAATCCCATGGACGGAGGAGCCTGGTAGGCTGCAGTCCATGGGGTCGCTAAGAGTCGGACATGACTGAGCGACTTCACTTTCACTTTTCACTTTCATGGAGAAGGCATTGGAGAAGGAAATGGCAACCCACTCCAGTGTTCTTGCCTGGAGAATCCCAGGGATGGGGGAGCCTGGTGGGCTGCCGTCTATGGGGTCACACAGAGTTGGACACGACTGAAGCAACTTAGCAGTAGCAGTGATTTAAAATATGTTGTTCATCTTTCTTTTTTTTTAAATTTAATTTTATTTAACTTTACAATATTGTATTGGTTTTGCCATATATCAAAATGAATCTGCCACAGGTATACATGTGAATTTTTAAAAAGATTTGTGAAAATAAAGATAGCAACTATGTTAAAAAAAATGTTGTTCAAACCAATTTCTGTTACCACAAGTATTTTGATCTATCTCCACGAGAAATACTGGTTTATAGTTTATTTATAATGTCTTTGATTATGGTAACATGATAATGTTGGCATCAAAAAATAGATGAACAATATTTATTTTGAAACAGTTTGGATAGGCATGGTATTTCTTCCTTAAATACTTGATAAAATTTACCAGTGATAACATCTGTGCCCAGATTTTCTTCATAACCAAGTTTTTAAATGTACTTTCAGCTCATTTAACTGATACAAAATTGTTTAGGTTTTATATTTCTTCTTGAAGAAGTTTCCATAATATGTTTTTCCAAGAATTTGTTCATTGCACCCACCCTGGTCATCAAATTCATTGACATAACTTTGTCCATAATATTTTCTTGTTATCCTTTCGATGTATATAGGGTATCTTCTTTTACTGTTTTTCCTTTTACAGTTTTTCTACTGATAACTTGTGCCTTTCTATCTCTTTCTTGAAACATTGCTCTACAATTTTATTAACATTTTCAAAGAACTCAAGAAGAAGGAACACAAAAGTTTAACAAAGAATTAGAAAATATAAATGATCAAATATAGCTGAAAAATATGATACCTGAAATAATACACTACAAGGAATCAGCAGAATAGGTGATGAAAAGGAGTGAATCTGCAGTCTGAAAGACAGTAGTGGAAATCACTGAAACTGAACAGAAAAAAAAAAAAAAGATAATCAGGCAGTTTGAGATCTCTGGGAAAACCTCAAGCATATTACCTTTCACATCATACTAATCCAGGTAGTAGAAGGTAAAGAGAAAGGGACAGTAAACTTACTTGAAGCAATAATAACTGAAAACTTCCCTAGTGACCTAGGAAAGGAAACAGACATGAAGGTCCAAGAAGCATAGAGTCCCAAACAAGATTAAACCCAGGCAGATCCACAATGATACATTGTCATTAAAGTGGCAAAAATTAAAGAAAGAATCTTGAAAGCAGCAAGGGAAAAGCAACTGGTTACATATAAGGGAGTGCCCAAAAGACTGTAAGCTAACTTTTCAGCAGAAACTGTAGGCCAGAGGTTAGTGGCCTACAGCCGTTAGTAAACATAGAACCAGGAACACTCTATCTGGCAAGGCTTTCATCAGATTTGAAGAAGAGAGAAAGAATTCTACAGACAGGCAAAAGCTAAGGGAGTTAAGCAGCATTAAACTGGATCTATAAGAAATGTTAAAAGAAATTCTTTTAAGTGGAAAAAAAAACAGAACACAAGAAGAAATATGGAAATTATGAAAGAAAACTTCATTGGTAATGGCAGGTATACATAGAAGGCAGTAGATCACCCATTTAGAATACCAGTAGGCAGTGAAATGAAGAAGTAAAGTCACTCAGTCGTGTCTGACTCTTTGCAACCCCATGGACTGTAGCCTACCAGGATCTTCCGTCCATGGGATTTTCCAAGCAGGAATACTGGAGTGGGTTGCCATTTCCTTCTCCAAGTAGGCAGTAGATCAACCATTTACAATACTAGTTCAGTTCAGTTCAGTCGCTCAGTCGTGTCCGACTCTCTGCGACCCCATGAATCGCAGCACGCCAGGCCTCCCTGTCCATCACCAACTCCCGGAGTTCACCCAGACTCACGTCCTTTCTCTGGGCTTTCTCTTCCGATAGTGGCTTAGTTCCTCATTGCCCTTTGGGGAAGGGAATTAGTGTTTCCTGTGCACAGGTACCATGCCCAACATATTACACATTTCAACTTATTTTTTGCTACTTCTGTGTGAAGTGGTGGTTACCATCCTGGTTCTACCCATGAGGAAAAACTCAGAGGGTGCTTGCTAGTAAGTAGAAGGAACAAAGATTTTGTGGTACTGAAGAAAAATGCACCAGCCTAAAACTTGCGAGTTGAGTTTTATTCAAGGACCTTAACTGAGGACTATATTCTCTCTGATAGCTCTGAGGAACTGCTCCGAGGAAGGAGCCAGTATATATAACAGATTTTGTTGGAAATATTTTTGGAAATGTTAAAAGACAAGGCTACTAAAATCATCTGTATCAACAACGAGTAGCTAATGGATGCACAAAACAAAGATGTAAAATATAATGTCAAAAACAGTAAACATAGAGGAAGGAGTAAAACACAAGGTTTTTAGAATGCATTAGAATTTAAGAGATTATCAGCTTAAAATAATAATGTACTTGTTGCTGTATATAAATCTGGTAAGCTCAAACCAAAAATCTGTAATAGATACACAAAAAAGAGAAAGGAGTCAAAGATAACACTAAAGCTTGTCATCAAATCACGAGGGAAAATACCTAAACAAGGGGAAAATCTATTTTAAAAAGAAAAAACAATCATAACTCTGTTTTTTTGTTTTGTTTTGTTTTTGTTTTTAATTTTATTTTATTTTTAAACTTTACATAATTATATTAGTTTTGCCAAATATCAAAATGAATCCGCCACTGGTATACATGTGTTCCCCATCCTGAACCCTCCTCCCTCCTCCCTCCCCATACCATCCCTCTGGGTCGTCCCAGTGCTCTAGCCCCAAGCATCCAGTATCGTGCATCGAACCTGGACTGGCATCTTGTTTCATACATGATATTTTACATGTTTCAATGCCATTCTCCCAAATCTTCCCACCCTCTGAAAACATTTAAGAAAATGGCTGCGAGTACCCACCTATCAATAACTATTCTAAATGTAATGACTAAACGCTCCCATCAAAAGACAGTGAGTTTATCTTTGTGTATGGTGTTTGGAAGTTTTCTAATTTCATTTTTTGCATGTAGCTGTCCAGTTTTCCCAGCACCATTTATTGAAGAGACTATCTTTTCTCTGTTGTATATTTTTGTCCCCTTTGTCAAAGATAAGGTTCCCCTAGGTGCATGGGTTTATCTCTGGGCTTTCTGTCTTGTTCCACCTTCTAGAGTAATGGCAATAAAAAATAAATAAACAAGTGGGATCTAATTAAACTTAACAGCTTTTGCACGGCAAAGAAAACTATAAACAAGGTGAAAATACAATCCTCAGAAGGGGAGAAAATAATAGCAAATGAAACAACTGTCAAAGGATTAATCTCCAAAATTATACAAGCAGCTCATGCCCCTCAATACCAGAAAAATAAACAACCTAAACAAAAAGTGGGCAGAGGACCTGAACAGACATTTCTCCAAAGAAGACATACAGGATGCTAATAAACACATAAAAATATGTTCAACATTACTCATTATTAGAGAAATGCAAATCAAAACTACAACAATGTATTAACCTCACACTGGTCAGAAAGACCATTATTAAAAAAATCTACAAACAATAAATGCTGGAGAGGTGGTGGAGAAAGGGTAACCCTCTTGTGCTGTTGGTGGGACTGTAAGTTGATACAGCCACTGTGAAGAACAATATGGAGGTTTCTTTAAAAACTAGCAATAAAACTATTAATACCATATGACTGAACAATCCCACTACTGGGTATATACTCTGAGAAGACGAAAATTGAAAAAATCACATGTACCCCAGTGTTCATCACAGCACTATTTACAATAGCTACAATATGGAAGCAACATAGATGTCCATCAACAGATGAATGGATAAACAAGCTGTGGTACATAAATACAGTGGAATATTACCCAGCCATGAAAAGTAATGCATTTGAGTCCGTTCTAATGAGGTGGATGAACCTAGAGCCTATCATACAGAGTGAAGTAAGCCAGAAAGAGAAAAACCAATGCCATACATTGATGCATACATGTGGAATCTAGAAAGATGGTACAGATGAACTTGTTTGCAGGGCAGCAGTGGAGAAGCAGACATAGAAAACAGACTTGTGGACACAGTGGGGGAAGGGGAGTGTGGAACGAATTGAAAGAGTAATGTGGAAACATACATACTGGCGTATGTAAAAAAGATAGCTAGTAGGAATTTGCCGTATGACTCAGGGAGCTCAAACCAGAACTCTGTGACAACGTGATAGGGTGGGGGAAGAGAGGTGGGGGGAGGTTTGAAAAGGAAGGAACATATGTTTAGCTATGGCTGATTCATGTTGATGTGAATCAGAAACCAATATTGTAATGCAGTTATCCTCCAATGAAAAATAGGCAGTGGCTGACTGAATACAAAAACAAGACTCATATATGCTGTCTACAGCAAACAGATACACTTCAAATCTAAAGAAACACACAAACTGAACTTGAGGGGGATGAAAAAGGGTATTCCATGTAACTAGAAATGAAAAGAAACCTGGAGAAGTAATATTTTATCATATAAAATAGACTCTAAAATAAAGGCTTAAAAAGAGACAAAGGACATTACAAAAGGATTAACCCAAAAAGAAATAATAATTATAAATGTACCCAAAAGAGTACCTAAATATATAGGATAACAAACATAATGGGAGAAATTGATGAGGAAGTGAAGTCTCTGTTGTGTCCGACACTTTGCGACCCCATGGACTGTAGCCTACCAGGCTCCTCTGTCCCTGGGATTCTCCAGGCAAGAATACTGGAGTGGGTTGCCATTTCCTTCTCCAGGGATCGAACCCAGGGATCGAACCCAGGTCTCTCGTATTGCAAGCAGACACTTTACCATCTGAGCCACCAGGGAACTAGTGAATTTTAACACTCCACTTACATCAATGGACAGATGATCCAAACATATTAGGCCTATTAGGCCACATGAATTTTTAAAAAATTTATATTGGAGAATATTTGATTTACAACGTTGATAGTTTCAGGTATACAACAAAGTGATTTAGTTATACATATATCTATTTTTCAGATTCTTTTTCTGGTCTAGTTTATTATGGAATATTGAGTAGAGTTCCCCTTGCTATACAGTAGGTTCTTGCTGATTATCTGCTTTATATATAGAAATGTATATATATTAATCCCAACCTCCTAATTTATCCCTTCCCCCTCACCTTTCCCCTTTGGTAACCATAAGTTTGTTTTTTAAGCAAGTCCGTTTATGTTTTGTAAATAAGTTCATTTGTATCATTTTCTTTAGATTTCACATATAAGTGATATTACATGATATTTGTCTTTGGTTTACTTCACTTGGTATGATAAATCTCTAGGTCCATCTATGTTGCTGCAAATGGCATTATTTCATGCTTTTTATGGCTGAGTAATATTCCATTTTATGTATGTATCACATATTATCCATTCTTCTATCAATGGACATTTAGGTCACTTGCATGTATTGGCTATTGTAAATACTGCTGCTGTGAACATTGGGGTTCATGTATTTTTTTAAAGTGTGATTTTTCTCTGTGTATATACTCAAGAGGGGTATTGCTGGATCGTACGTGGCTCTATTTTTAGTTTGCCATAGTGGCTGTAACAATTTATATTCCTACCAACAGTATAGGAAGGTTCTCTTTTCTCCACACCCTCTCCAATATGTATTGTTTATAGACTTTTTGATGATGGCCATTGTGACCAGTGTGAAGTAATCCCTCATTGCCGTTTTGATTTGCGCTTCTTTAGTCATTAACAATGTTTAGCATCTGTTTAGCACTGAAGAACTGATGCCTTTGAACTGTGGTGCTAGAGAAGACTCTTGAGAATCCCTTGGACTGCAGGGAGGTCAAACCAGTCAGTGCTAAAGGAAGTTAATCCTCATTATTCTTTGGAAGGACTGATGCTGAAGCTGAAGCTCAAATACTTCGGCCATCTGATGCAAAGAACTGACTCAATGGCAAAGACCCTGATGCTGGGAAAGATTGAAGGCAGGAGGAGAAGGGGATGACAGAGAATGAGATGGTTATATGGCATCACTGACTTGATCGACATGAGTTTGATTAAGCTCCAGGAGTTGGTGATGGACAGGGAAGCCTGGCATGCTGCAGTCCATGTGGTTGCAGAGTCAGCCACGACTGAGGGACTGAACTGATGGGATCGCAAAAAGTTGGACAGAACTTATCAACTTCACAACAGAAAACTTGACTTATATATTTTATTCCATTTTCTAATTACTTATGTTAGGAGGGCAGTTCTGTACTTTTGTTACTCTTTCATGGCCAGAAGTGGAAGCCTGTATTATATTTAAGTGAATCTCAACATTTGGAAACAAATTTAAATTATAGAATTTAAAAGTTTAAATTTATAGAATTGTTTTAAGATGTGTTAGTTTCCTACTTGCTGCCATAACAAGTTACCACAAACATACTGGCTTAAAAATGGCAATTTATTATCTTACAGGTTTATAAGTCAGAAGCCCACGTATGTCTCACTGGGCAACAATAACTGTTGATGGGGCTACATTCCTTCCTAAAAGCTCTAAAGGAAGGTTTATTTCCTGAGCTCTTAAAGCTGCTAACAGGCCCTTCCTTTAACCTCAAAGCCAGCAATATTGCATCTGTCATGCCTGTTTTCCATAATCATATCTCCCTCTAACTACCCTCTTCCTCTTCCATTTTTAAGAACCTTTGTGATTACATTGGTCCCTCCCAAATAATTCAGGATAATATTCTCTTCTTAAAATCAGCTGAATAGTGACCTTAATTCCAGATGTACGCTTTATTCCTCTTTGTTGTTGTTTAGTCTCTAAATCATGTCTGACTCTTTTGCAACCCCATGGACTGTAGACCACCAGGCTCCTCTGTCCATGGGATTTCACAGGCAAGAATACTATAGTGGGTTGCCATTTGCTTCTCCAGGGGATTTTCCCAAACCAGGGATCAAACCCACGACTCCTACATTGGCAGGTGGATTCTTTACCAGGGAAATATTCACAGTTCTGGGGATTAGGATGAGGATATAGTTGGGGGCTCATACCCCATAAATAGTGTGAAAAGGCAAAAAGATATGACACTAAAAGATGAACTCCCCAGGTCAGTAGGTACCCAATATGCTGCTGGAGAAGAGTGTAGAAATAGCTCCAGAAAGAATGAAAGGCTGAACCAAAGCAAAAACAGTGCCCACCTATGGATGTGACTGGTGATGGAAGTAAAGTCCCATGCGGTAAAGAACAATACTCCATAGAAACCTGGAATGTTAGGTCCATGAATCAGGGTAAATTGGAAGTGGTCAAACAGGATATGGCAAGAGTGAACATTGACATTTTACAAATCAGGGAACTAAAATGGACCAGAATGGGCAAATTTAAATCAGATAACCATTATATTTACACAGTCAAAGGCTTTGGCATAGTCAATAAAGCAGAAATAGATGTTTTTCTGGAACTTTCTTGCTTTTTCGATGATCCAGTGGAGGTTGGCAATTTGATCTCTGGTTCCTCTGCCTTTTCTAAAACCAGCTTGAACATCTGGAAGTTCACTGTTCACATACTGCTGAAGCCTGGTTTGGAGAATTTTGAGCATTACTTTACTAGCGTGTGAGATGAGTGCAATTGTGCAGTAGTTTGAGCATTCTTTGGCATTGCCTGTCTTTGGGATTGGAATGAAAACTGACCTTTACCAGTCCTGTGGCCACTGCTGAGTTTTCCAAATTTGCTGGCATATTGAGTGCAGCACTTTCACAGCATCATCTTTGAGGATTTGAAAGAGCTCAACTGGAATTCCATCACCTCCACTAGCTTTGTTCGTAGTGATGCTTTCTAAGGCCCATGTGACTTCACATTCCAGGATGTCTGGCTCTAGCTGAGTGATCACACCATCGTGATTATCTGGGTTGTGAAGATCTTTTTTATATAGTTCCGTGTTCTCATTGGAAAAGACTCTGATGCTGGGAGGGATTGAGGGCAGGAGGAGAAGGGGAAGACAGAGGATGAGATGGCTGGATGGCATCACTGACTCGATGGATGTGAGTCTCAGTGAACTCTGGGAGTTGGTGATGGACAGGGAGGCCTGGCGTGCTGTGATTCATGGGGTCACAAAGAGTCAGACATGACTGAGCGACTGATCTGATCTGATCTGTGTTCTTGCCACCTCTTCTTAGTATCTTCTGCTTCTGTTAGGTCCATACCATTTCTGTCCTTTATCGAGCCCATTTTTGCATGAAATGTTCCCTTGGTATCTCTAGTTTTCTTGAAGAGATCTCTAGTCTTTCCCATTCTGTTGTTTTCCTCTATTTCTTTGCACTGATCGCTGAGAAAGGCTTTCTTATCTCTCCTTGCTATTCTTTGGAACTCTGCGTTTAGATGTTTATATCTTTCCTTTTCTCCTTTGCTTTTCACTTCTCTTCTTTTCACAGCTATTTGTAAGGCCTCCCCAGACAGCCATTTTGATTTTTTGCATTTCTTTTCCATGGGGATGGTCTTGATCCCTGTCTCCTGTACAATGTCATGAACCTCCGTCCATAGTTCATCAGGCACTCTATCAGATCTAGTCCCTTAAATCTATTTCTCACTTCCACTGTATAATCATAAGGGATTTGATTTAGGTCATACCTGAATGGTCAGGTATGACCTAAATCTTCTTCAATTTCAGTCTGAATTTGGCAATAAGGAGTTCATGATCTGAGCCACAGTCAGCTCCCAGTCTTGTTTTTGCTGACTGTATAGAGCTTCTCCATCTTTGGCTGCAAAGAATATAATCAATCTGATTTCCGTGTTGACCATCTGCTGATGTCCATGTGTAGAGTCTTCTCTTGTGTTGTTGGAAGATGGTGTTTGCTATGACCAGTGCGTTCTCTTGGCAAAACTCTATTAGACTTTGTCCTGCTTCACTCGGTATTCCAAGGCCAAATTTGCCTGTTACTCCAGGTGTTTTTTGACTTCCTACCTTTGCATTCCAGTCCCCTATAATGAAAAGGACATCTTTTTTGGGTGTTAGTTCTAACAGGTCTTGGAGGTCTTCATAGAACCGTTCAACTTCAGCTTCTTCAGTGTTACTGGTTGGGGCATAGACTTGGATCACTGTGATATTGAATGGTTTGCCTTGGAACCAAACAGATCATTCTGTCGTTTTTGAGATTGCATCCAAGTACTGCATTTCGGACTCTTTTGTTGACCTTGATGGCTACTCCATTTCTTCTAAGGGATTCTTGCCTGCAGTAGTACACATAATGGTCATCTGAGTTAAATTCACCCATTCCAGTCCATTTTAGTTCACTGATTCCTAGAATGTCGACGTTCACTCTTGCCATCTCCTGTTTGACCACTTACAATTTGCCTTGATTCATGGACCTAACATTTCAGGCTCCTATGCAATATTGCTCTTTACAGCATCGGACCTTGCTTCCATCACCAGTCACATTCACAGCTGGGTATTGTTTTTGCTTTGGCTCCATACCTTCATTCTTTCTGGAGTTATTTCTCCACTGATCTCCAGTAGCATATTGAAAGGGATGGTAATACCAGACCACCTGACCAGCCTCTTGAGAAACCTATATGCAGGTCAGGAAGGAACAGTTAGAACTGGATATGGAACAACAGACTGGTTTCAAATAGGAAAAGGAGTACGTCAAGGCTGTATATTGTCATCCTCCTTATTTAACTTATATGCAGAGTACATCATGAGAAAAGCTGGGCTGGATGAAGTACAAGCTAGAATCAAGATTGCTGGGAGAAATATCAATAACCTCAGATATGCAGATGACACCACCCTTATGGCAGAAAGTGAAGAGGAACTAAAAAGCCTCTTGACAAAAATGAAAGAGGAGACTGAAAAATTTGGTTTAAAGCTCAACATTCAGAAAACGAAGATCATGGCATCTGGTCCCATCACTTCATGTGAAATAGATGGGGAAACAGTAGAAACAGTGTCAGACTTTTTTTTTTTTTTGGCTGCAAAATCACTGCAGATGGTGATTGCAGCCATGAAATTAAAAGACGCTTACTCCTTGGAAGAAAAATTATGACCAACCTGGATAGCACATTCAAAAGCAGAGACATTACTTTGCAAACAAAGGTCCATCTAGTCAAGGCTATGGTTTTCCCAGTAGTCATGTATGGATGTGAGAGTTGGACTGTGAAGAAGGATGAGCGCCGAAGAATTGATGCTTTTGAACTGTGGTGTTGGAGAAGACTCTTGAGAGTCCCTTGGACTGCAAGGAGATCCAACCAGTCCATTCTAAAGGAGATCAGTTTGGGGTGTTCTTTGGAAGGAGTGATGCTAAAGCCGAAACTCCTGTATTTTGGCCACCTCATGCGAAGAGTTGACTCATTGGAAAAGACCCTGATGCTGGGAGGGATTGGGGGCAGGAGGAGAAGGGGACAACAGAGGATGAGATGGCTGGATGGCATCACCAACTCAATAGACATGAGTTTGAGTGAACCCTGGGAGTTGGTGATGGACAGGGAGGCCTGGCGTGTTGCAATTCATGGGGTCGCAAAGAGTTGGACAGGACTGAGTGACTGAACTGAACTGAACCATTATATCTACTATTGTGGCCAAGAATCCCTTAGAAGATATGCAGTAGCCCTCATAGTCAACAAAAGAGTCTGAAATGCAGTACTTGGGTGCAATCTCAGAAATGAAATAATGATCTCAGTTTGTTTCCAGGCAAGCCTCTCAATATCACAGTTATCC
Source organism: Bos grunniens (assembly GCF_055505025.1). Taxonomy (NCBI): domain Eukaryota; kingdom Metazoa; phylum Chordata; class Mammalia; order Artiodactyla; family Bovidae; genus Bos; species Bos grunniens. The sequence goes on from NC_141166.1 coordinate 98,207,674, forward strand.
AAGTCTTTGCATGAACCACTAATGCTGAAGAAGCTGAAGTTAAATGGTTCTATGATGACCTACAAAAACTTCTAGAACTAACACTGAAAAAAAGATGTCCTTTTCATCATAGGGGACTGGAATGCAAAAGTAGGAAGTCAAGGGATACCTGGAGTAACATGCAAGTTTGGCCTTGGAGTACAAAATGAAGCAGAGCAAAGGCTAACAGAATCTTACAAAGAGAACTCACTGGTCATAGCAAACACCCTCTTCCAGCAACACAAGAGACAACTGTACACATGGACACGACCAGATGGTCAATACCAAAATCAGATTCATTTTATTCTTTGTAGCCGAAGGTGCAGAAGCTCTATACAGTCAGCAAAAACAAGACGGATAGCTGACTGTGGCTCAGATCATGAATTCTTTATTGCCGAATTCAGACTTAAATTGAAGAAAGTATGGAAAACCAGTATACCATTCAGGTATGACCCAAATGAAATCCCTTAACGATTATCCAGTGGAAATGACAAATAGATTCAAGGGATTAGATCTGATAGAGTGCCTGAAGGACTGTGGATGGAGGTTTGTAACACTGTACATGAGGCCGTGATCAAAACCAATCCAAGAAGAAATGCAAAAAGGCGAAATGTTTGTCTGAGGAGGCCTTACAATAGCTGAGAAAAGAAGAGAAGTGAAAGGCAAAGGAAAAAAGAAAACATATATCCATCTGAATGCTAAGTTGCAAAGAATAGCAAGGAGAGATAAGAAAGCCTTCCCAAGTGATCAATGCAAAGAAATAGAGGAAAACAAAAGAATGGGAAAGATTAGAGATCTCTTCAGGAAAATTAGAGATACCAAGGGAACATTCCATGCAAAGATGGGTACAATAAAGGAAAGAAACGGTATGGACCTAACAGAAGCAGAAGATATTAAGAAAAGGTGGCAAGAATTCACAGAAGAAATATACAAAAAAGATATTAATGACCCAGATAACCACAATGGTGTGATTGTTCACCTAGAGCCAGACATCCTGGAGTGCAAAGTCAAGTGGGCCTTAGGAAGCATCACTACAAACATAGCTAGTGGAGGTGAGGCAATTCCAGCTGAGCTATTTCAAATCCTAAAAGATGATGCTGTGAAAGTGCTGCACTCTATATACCAGCAAATTTGGAAAACTCAGCAGTGGCCACAGGACTGGAAAAGGTCAGTTTTCATTCTAATCACAAAGAAAGGCAATGCCAAAGAATATTCAAACTACTGCACAATTTCACTCATCTCACATCCTAGCAAAGCAGTGCTGAAAATTCTCCAAGCTAGGCTTCAACAGTGCGTGAACTGAGAACTTCCAGATGTTCAAACTGGACTTAGAAAAGGCAGAAGAACCAGAGATTAATTTGCCAACATCTGTTGGATCATAGAAAATGCAAGAGAATTCCAGAAAAACATCTACTTCTGCATCATTGACTATGCCAAAGCCTTGGACTGTGGATCACAACAAACTAGGGAAAATTCTTAAAGAAATGGGAATACCAGACCGCCCTACCTGCCTCCTGAGAAATGTGTATGCAGGTCAGGAAGCAGTGGTTAGAACCAGACATGGAACAATGGAATAGTTTCAAGTTGAGAAAGGAGTACCTTAAGGCTGTATATTGTCACCTTGCTTATTTAACTTATATGCAGAGTACATCATGCGAAATGCTGGGCTAGGTGAAGCACAAGCTGGAATCAAGATTTCTGGGAGAAATATCAATAACCTCAGATATGCAGATGACACCACCCTTATGGTGGAAAGCAAAGAGGAACTAAAGGGCCTCTTGGTGAAAGTGAAAGAGGAGAGTGAAAAAGTTGGCTTAAACCTCAGCATTCAGAAAACTAAGATCGTGGCATCTAGTCCCATCACTTCATGGCAAATGGATAGGGAAATAGTGGAACAGTGTCAGACTTTATTTTTTTGCGCTCCAAAATCACTGCAGATGGTGACTGCAGCCTGAAATTAAAAGACGCTTCCTCCTTGGAAGAAAAGCTATGAAAAACCTAGACAGCATATTAAAAAGCAGAGACATTACCAACAAGGATCCATCTAGTCAAAGCTATGGTTTTTCCAGTGGTCATGTATGGATGTGAGAGTTGGACCATAAAGAAAGCTGAGTGCCAAAGAATTGGTGCTTTTGAACTGTGGTGTTGGAGAAGACTCTTGAAAGTCCCTTGAACAGCAAGGAGATCAAATCAGTCCATCCTAAAGGAAATCTGTCCTGAATATTCATTGGAAGGACTGATGCTGAAGCTGAAACTCCAATACTTTGGCCACCTGATGTGAAGAACTGACTCATTGGAAAAACCCTGATGCTGGGAAAGATTGAAGGCAGGAGAAGAAGGGGACGACAGAGGATGAGATGGTTGGATGGCATCACTGACTCAATGGATATGAGTTTGAGCAAGCTCTGGGAGTTGGTGATGGACAGGGAACCTGGTGTGCTGCAATCCATGGGGTCACAAAGAGTCGGACATGACTGAGCAACTGAACTGATAGCTGGGGGGCTATCAGCCTACCTCAAAGGAGAAAATCTTCCAATTTTTGATAATGGGTTTGGCTTAAGACCTAAATCAAAAAGAGTAACTTCAACTTAAAAACCCTACTGTTTACAATCTTAAGTATACCATTGACAATAGACTTTAAAAAGTATTAATTTCTGCTTTTTTTGTGAAACAGAATATAGATGTGAAAACAAATTTAATTTTTTTATTCTGGTATCTATAATTACTGCAGTTCTTTTTCTTATATTCACAAGTTGTGTTAAGTATATAAACAGATGTAGATATAGTGTCGCTATACTGCACCTCATCTACAGCTTTGCAAATCTTACATAAAGCTATGTGCTTTTATATCAAAGTGAAGTTCCTTTTTCTAAGGATGAGATCTTTCTGTATGTGTTTTCTAGTTTTGTTGATAAATAATGAACCTACAGCACCATGCAGATTTGAAGTGTACAGCATAATGATTAGACTTACAAACATTGTGAAAAGATTGCAACCATAAGTTTAGTAAACATCCATCATCTCATACAGATACAGAAAGAAAATTGTCTTCCTTGTGATGAGAACTCTTGGAATCTGCTTTCTTACCAACTTTCTAATATACCTATGGCGATGTTAACTATAATCATTAGGGTTGTATGTTACGTTCCTAGTACTTTGTGCATCTTATCATTTGCTGCTGCTGCTGCTAAGTCACTTCAGTCGTGTCCAACTCTGTGCAACCCCATAGATGGCAGCCCACCAGGCTCCCCCGTCCCTGGGATTCTCCAGGCAAAAACACTGGAGTGGGTTGCCATTTCCTTCTCCAATGCATGAAAGTGAAAAGTGAAAGTGAAGTCGCTCAGTCGTGTCCAACTCTTAGTGACCTCATGGATTGAAGCCTACCAGGCTGAAGTTTCTAGTATTTTACTACCTTTGTTCAGTTTTCCCTCCTTCCACCATAATTCTGATCTCCTTTTTGTGGATAGTGATCATGGGTAGTGGTGGTGATTTTTTTAGAATCCACCTCTAAGTGCGATCATACTGTATTTGCTTTTCCCTGTTTTGCTAATTTCACTTAGCATAATTTCCCTCAAAGTCTATTCATGTTGTCACAAGTGTCAAAGTCTCATTCGTTTTATGGCTGAATAGTCATTCTCTGTGTGCATGTATGTGTATCACATCTTACTTATTCATTCATTGTTCAATGGACACTTACATTGTGTCCATATTTGGGCTATTATAAATAATGCTGCAGTGAAAATGCAGGTGCAGATATCTTTTCAATTTAGAGTTTTTATTTTCTTCAGATAAATGCACAGAGGTAGAATACCTAGATCATATGGTAGTTTATTTTGAATTTTTTTGAGGCAACTTCATACTCTTATAGTGGTTATACCAGTTAACATTCTTATCAAAGTTCACAAGGATCCCGTTTTCTCCATATGCTTGCCAACACTTGTTTTTTGATATAGCCATTCTGACAGGTGTGAGATGATATCTCATTGTGGTTTTGATTTGCATTTTCCTGATTAGTGATATTGAGCATCTTTTCATGTGCCTGTCAAGCCATTTTTATGTCCTCTTTGGAAAAATGTCTATTCAGATCCTCTGCTCGTTTTTTACTCAGATTGTTGGGGTTTTTTGTTTGTTTTTGCTATTGAGTTGTGTAAGTTCTTTATGTATGATTTTGGGTATTAACCTCTTACCAGATAAATTACTTGCAACCATTTTTTTTCCATTCAGTAGTTTGCCTTTTTACTTCTGCTTTTTTTTCTTTTCATGCAAAGCCTTTTTAGTTTGATGTAGTCCCAGTTGTTTATTTTTGCTTTTGTTGTGTTTGTTTTGAAATAACATCCATAAATCATCAGCAAATCCATTATTAGAAAGCTTACCACCTATGTCTTCTTTTATTAGAAGTTTTATGATTTCAAGTCTTACATTCAAGTTAATTCATTTTGAGTTAATTTTTGTGAGCAGTGTAAAATAAGGATCTAGTTTCATTCTTTTACATGTGAATATCTAATTTTCCCAACATCATGTATTGAAAAAACTGTCTCGTTTCCATTAAGTATTCTTGGCCACCTTGTGAAATATTAGTTGATGATATACACATGGGTTTGTTTCTGGGTCTTAATTCTGCTACCTTGGTCTATTTATCTAGTGGCTTTTTTCCTACCTTACTGTTCGATTACTATAGCTTTATAATATAGCTTAAAATCAAGAAATGTAGTGCTTCTTACTTCTTTTTCATGATTGCTTTGACAAATCAAAGTATAGCTTCATATAAGTTTTAGGATTAATTTTTTTCTATTTATGTAGAAACTGCCATTGGAATCTTGACAGAGATTGCACTGAATCTATAGTTCACTTTCAGTACTATGGAAGAGTTAATATTGTTAAATATCTAATCAATAAACATAAAATACTTTTCCATTAATTTTAGTCTTCAATTACTTTCATAAATGTCTGTAATTTTCTCTGTAAAGATCATTCATCTCCTTTCTTAAATTTATTCTGTTTTATTATTTTGACACAATAGTAAGAGATTTTTTTTTAATTTGAGATTATTTGTTAGTATTTAGAAACATGGCTTTTTGTATGTTAATTTTGTGTCCTACATTTTACTGAATGTAGGACATTTTTACTGAATTTGTGAAGTAGCTCTAACAGCTTTTATGGTGTGGTCATTAAAATTAAAGTAATAATTTGAAATAGTCTTGCTTTACAATGTTGTATTAGTTTCAGGTATACAGCATAGTGATTCACTGTTTTTGCAGATTATATTCCATTACAGGTTTTTGTACAATAATGGGTATAGTTCCCTGTGCTATACAGTAAATCCCTTTTTAAAGCTATTTCATATATAAAAGATTTTTTTTTTTTTCTGTTAATCCCATTACCCTAATGTGTCCTTCCCTACTTTCGTCTACACTTTGGTAACCACAATTTGTTTTCTTTGTTTGTGAGTCTGTTTCTGTTTGCATATACATTTATTTGTATTATTTCTTAGATTCCACATATAAGTAATAGTATATGGTATTTGTATAGTTTGTCTTTCTTTGGTTTATTTCAGTAAGCATAATATTCTCTAGGTCCATTCACACTGCAGCAAATGGCAGTATTTCATTTATTATGGTTGAGTAATATTCCTTTGTGTGTATATACTACATCTTCTTAATCCAGTCATTTGTTGATGGGTACTTAGATTTCTTCCAAGTCTTGGCTATTTTACATAGTGCTGCTGTGAACTTTGGGGTGCATGGATGTTTACAAATTAGTGTGTTTGTTTTTTTGCAGATATATACCCCGATTGGAATGGCTGGGTTGTATGGTCGCTCTGTTTTTAGTTTAAGGAACCCCCATGCTGTTTTCCTTGGAGAAGGCAATGGCACCCCACTCCAGCACTCTTGCCTGGAAAATCCCATGGGCAAAGGAGCCTGGTAGGCTGCAGTCCATGGGGTCGCAAAGAGTCGGACATGATTGAGTGACTTCACTTTCACTTTTCACTTTCATGCATTGGAGAAGGAAATGGCAACCCATTCCAGTGTTCTTGCCTGGAGAATCCCAGGGACAGGGGAGCCTGGTGGGCTGCCGTCTATGGGGTCACACAGAGTTGGGCACGACTGAAGTGACTTAGCAGTAGATGATGTATTCCATAGGTGCTGCACCAATTTACATTTCCACCAATGGTGAATGAGAGATTCCTTTTCTCCATGCCTGTCTAGCATTTATTATTTGTAAACTTTTTCATAATAGCCATTGTGACAAGTGATATGTCATTGTGGTTTTGATTTCTACTTATCTAATATACCAGACCACCTGACCTGCCTCTTGAGAAACCTGTATGCAGGTCAGGAAGCAACAGTTAGAACTGGACATGAACAACAGACTGGTTCCAAATAGGAAAAGGAGTACGTCAAGGCTGTATATTGTCACCCTGCTTATTTAACTTCTATACAGAGTACATCATGAGAAAAGCTGGGCTGGATGAAGCACAAGCTGGAATCAAGATTGCTGGGAGAAATATCAATAACCTCAGATATGCAGATGACACCACCCTTATGGCAGAAAGTGAAGAGGAACTAAAAAGCCTCTTGATGAAAGTGAAAGTGGAGAGTGAAAAACTTGGCTTAAAGCTCAACATTCAGAAAACGAAGATCATGGCATCCGGTCACATCACTTCATGGGAAATAGATGGGGAAACAGTGGAAACAGTGTCAGACTTTAATTTTGGGGGCTCCAAAATCACTGCAAATGGGGACTGCAGCCATGAAATTAAAAGACACTTACTCCTTGGAAGGAAAGTTATGACCAACCTAGATAGCATATTCAAAAGCAGAGACATCACTTTGCCAACAAAGGTCCGTCTAGTCAAGGCTATGGTTTTTCCAGTGGTCATGTATGGATGTGAGAGTTGGACTGTGAAGAAGGCTGAGCACCGAAGAATTGATGCTTTTGAACTGTGGTGTTGGAGAAGACTCTTGAGAGTCCCTTGGACTGCAAGGAGATCCAACCAGTCCATTCTGAAGGAGATCAGCCCTGGGATTTCTTTGGAAGGAATGATGCTGAAGCTGAAACTCCAGTACTTTGGCCACCTCATGCGAAGAGTTGACTCATTGGAAAAGACCCTGATGCTGGGAGGGATTGGGGACAGGAGAAGAAGGGGACGACAGAGGATGAGATGGCTAGATGGCATCACTGACTCGATGGACGTGAATCTGAGTGAATTCCAAGAGTTGGTGATGGACAGGGAGGCCTGGCGTGCTGCGATTCATGGGATCGAAAAGAGTCGGACACGACTGAGCAACTGAACTGAATAATTAGCTATGTTCAGCATCTTTTCATGTTCCTCTTGGCCATCATCAGTGTGTCGTCTTTGAAAAAACAAAATCTATTCAGGTCTTCTGGCCGTTTTTTGATTGGATTGTTATTTTTTGATACTCAGTTACATCAACTGTGTATTTTGAATATTAACCCCTTATTAGTCACACCATTTGCAAATATTTTCTCTCAGTAGGTTAATTTTTTGGTTGATGGCCTCCTTTGCTGTGAAAAAGCTTTTAAATTTAATTATGTCCCATTTGTTTATAGTTGCCTTTATTTTTTATGTTTTAAAAGACAGATCTGAAAAAAAAAAGACAGATCTGAGAAAATATTGCTATGAATTATGTCAAAAAGTGTTTTGCCTATGTTCTTTTATAAGTTTTATAATTTCATGTTTTGCTTTTAGTTCTAGCCACCTTGATTTTATTTTTTTGAATGATTTTAGGGAATGTTCTAATTTCATTAACGACATCAACTTTTTCAGTCCATACTTTCTGTTTGTGTCATCTTCAGTTTCTTTAATCAGTGTCTTAAAACTTTTCCAAGTACAGGTCATTTGTCTCCTTAAGTAGGATTTATTCCTGGGGTTTTATTCTTGTTGATGTGATTGTAAATGGTCTTGCTGATAGTTTATTGTTAGTGTATAGAAATGCAATGAATTTCTGTGTGTTAATTTTCTGTCCTGCAGCTTTGCCAGATTGACTGGTGAGCTCTAGTAGTGTTCCTGGGGCATCTTTAGGATTTTCCATGTGTAGTATCATGTCATCTGAAAACAGTAACAATTTTACTTTTCTTTCTTTCTAATTTGGATGACTTTTATTTCTTTTTCTTTTCTGATTGCTATAGCTAGGACCTTTAAATCAATGTTGAATAAAAGTGATGAGAGTGTACATCCTAATCTTATTTCTGATCTTAGAGGAAATGCTTTCAGCTATTTACCATTGAGTATGATGTTACCTGTGAATTTGTTATACATGACCATTATATTGGGGTATGTTTCCTCTATACCCACTTCCTGGAGAGTTTGTACCATAAATGGATGTCGAATTTTGTCAAAAACTTGTTCTGCATGTATTGAGATTCATTTATTTATTTATTCTTTGATTTGTTAATGTGGTGTATCATACTGGTCTGTGGATATTAAAAATCCTTGCATTCCTGGGATAAGTCCCAGTTGATCATGGTGTATGATCCTTTTAATATGTTGGCTTTATTTGCTATTATTTTGTTAAGGATTTTTGCATCTTATGTTCATCAATAGATAAACTATAAATTTCTTCTTTGTGTGTGTGATATCTTTGGTTTTGGAATTAGAGTGATGTCAGCCTCATAGATGGAGAAGGCAATGGCACCCCACTCCAGTACTCTTGCCTGGAAAATCCCAGGACGGGGGAGCCTGATGGGCTGCCGTCTATGGGGTCGCACAGAGTCGGACACGACTGAATCGACTTAGCAGCAGCAGCAGCCTCATAAAAAGTGTTCAGAAGCATTTCTTCTTCTGCATTTTTGGGACAGTTTGAGAAAGATAGGTGTTAAACTCTTCTCCAAATGTTTTGTAGCATTCACCTTTGAAGCCATCAGGGCCTGGACTTTTGTTTTTCAGAAGTTTTTATTACTGATTCAGTTTCATTACTGGTAATTGGTGTTCATATTTCTTGGTTCAGTCCTAGGAGATTATAACTTTCTAAGAATTTGTATATATATCTTCTATATTGTCCATTTTATTAGCATATAGTTGTTTGTAGTAGTCTATTATGATCTTTTGTATTTCTCTGCTATTGTATATAAGTTCTCATTTTAGATTTTATTGATTTGGGCACTCTCTGTTTTTTTTCTTGACGAGTCTAGATAAAAGTTTAGTAACTGTCTTTTCAAAGAACCAGCTTTTAGTTTCACTGATCTTTTATTTTATAATTTTAATCTCTAGTTTTATTAATGCCCTGATCTTTATGATTTCTTTCCTTCTGCTAACACTGGATTTTGTTTGTAAGGTTAGGTGATTTGAGATTTATCTTGCTTCCTGAAGTAAGCTTGTGTCATAAACTTCCCTCTTAGAAGTGGTTTTGCTGAGTCCCATTGATTTTTGGATCATTGAGGTTTTTTGTTGTTGCGTTTGCCTCTCTTTTTTATTTTTTCTTCTTCTCTCTTTCTTCAGTGACCTATTGGTTGTTTAGAAGCATATTGTTTAGCTTCTAGGTGCTAATGGGTTTTTTGTAGTTTTTCTCTTGTCATTGATTTCTAGTCTCAAAATGTGGTCAGAAAAGATGCTTGATATAATTTTTGATATCAAGAAAAGATGCTTGATATAATTTATAATTAAGTTTTCTTAAATTTATCAAGATGTACCATCATATGATATACCCTGGAGAATGTTCTACCAGCATTTGAAAAGAATGTGTATTGTTGCTTTCTGATGGAATGTTCTGTTTATATATGATCTAATATTTCATTTAAGGCCATTGTTTCCTTATTGATTTTCTGTCTGGATTATCTGTTCATTGATATAATAACTATATTTTGTTGTTGGTTTCTCCTTTTATGTTCATTAGTATTTGCCCTGTATATCTATGTCCACCTATGTTCAGTGCGTATATATTTGCAATTGTTATATTTTCTTCTTGGATTGACCCCTTGATCATCTTATAGTATCCTTTTTATCTCTTAAAACAGTCTTTATTTTGAAGTCTGTTTTGTCTGATATAAGTATTGGTGCCCCAGCTTTCTTCTGACTTTACATTTACATAGCTTTTTCCATCCCCTCACTTGCAGCCCATGTGAATCTCTAGATCTGAACCGAGTCTCTGGTACACAACATATATATGGGTATTGTTTTTATCATTTTAGCCACTTTGTGTATTTTGGTTGGAGCATTTAATCAACTTTCATTTAAGGTAATTATCACTATGCTCTTACTGCTGTTTTGTTAATTGTTTGGAGGTTGTTTTTGTAGGTCTTCTTTTCCCCTTCTACTTTTGTTCTCTTGTGATTTGTTGATTTTTAGCATTGTGTTTGGATTTTTCATTTTTGTGTGTATAACTATTAGAGGTTTCTGTTTTGTGATTACCATGAGGTTTCCACACATCTAGCTAGCTGTCTGATTGTTTGAAGTTGCTGATATCTTAATATCAAAAGCATTTAAAAAATCCTGCATTGTTACTCGCCTTCTCTCATGATTACTGTTTTTGATATCATATTTTACATCTAATTGTTCTGTATATTCCTTAATTGCTTTTATGTGTGTGTGCTGATGGGTGGGGGCATGTCCCTGCCGTTTTTTGGCCTGAGGTCCTAGCACTGATGCTTACAAAAGGCTTTTGATTGGGGTCAGGTCTTGGCACTCATAAGCTGGAGAAAAGATTCCAAGATGGCACACAGGTTGCCTAAAGGTTTCCTGAGCCCACAGCTGCTACTAGGCATGTCCTTAGACACAGCCCTGCCCACCAGAGAACCAAGAACCAGCTCCACCCACCAGTAGGTAGGTTCTGATCCTGCCCTTCAGGAAACCTGCTGCTGCTAAGTCGCTTCAGTCATGTCCGACTCCATGCAATCCCGTAGACAGCAGCCCACCAGGCTCCCCCATCCCTGGGATTCTCCAGGCAAGAACACTGGAGTGGGCTGCCATTTCCTTCTCCAATGCATGAAAGTGAAAAGTGAAAGTGAAGTCGCTCAGTCGTGTCTGACTCTTCACGACCCCATGGACTGCAGCCTACCAGGCTCCTCCGTCCATGGGATTTTCCAGGCAAGAGTACTGGAGTAGGTTGCCATCTGCACTAGCCTCTAAAACAGACTTACCACTGGGGGGCAGACAGGGACACCAGACACAAGAAAATCACATTCCTGCAGTGTATAGATCCAGCCCACCCACACTACCCCAAGATGATACTCCAGCAGCAATGTTCATGTGGTAGAAAGCTCCTAAATATGGCTTCCACCAGCATCTATGTCCTTAGGGTTAGGTGAAGCTGCCCCTTGTCTACCTTGGAGACTTTCCAAGACCATTAGGTAGGGCTGGCCCAGGCTTCTATCAAATTACTGCTCTTGTCCTGGATCCCAGTCCACATGAAATTTTGTGTGTACCCTAAGAGTGAAGTCTCTCTTTCCCCCAGTCCTTTGGGATTCCTGAAAGTAAGACCTGCTGGCCGTCAGAGCCAAATGCAATGCTCTGGGGGCTCATCTTCCTGGTTTAAGACACCAGGGGATCGCAGTGTGGGGCTCAGAACTCTCACCCCTGTGAGAGAACCCTGCAGTATAATTATTCTTCAGTTTATGGGTCACCCACCTGGGTATGTGGGACTTGATTATATCATGAATCTACCCCTCCTGTGTTATTGTGATTCCTTCTTTACGTCTTTAATTGTAGAAGATCTTTTCTGGTAGGTTCCAGTGTTTTTCATAGATGGTGGCTGTGCAGATAGTTATGATTTTGATGTGCTTGTGAGAGGAGATGAGCTCAAGATCTTTATCCTCTTCCATCTTCCTAATCCCATACCTTGAGTTCTTTTTTTTTTTTTTATTTTCCTATATCTGTGGTAGGTTTTCGATTTGTGGTTACCATGGAGATCAAGTATGTTGATCCATAACTGTATCTACTTGTTTAAATGGCATCATTGAAGTTCAAAGACATTCTATAAGATCTATATTTTTGCTTTCCTCCCCTATACTTTGTGTTTTTATTTCATATTTTACATCTTCATGATTTCCCCTTTACTGTTTATTGTAGTTATGGTTGCTTTTGCTATTGTGTTTTTGTTTTTTTAATCTGCACACTGACTTATTTATCTTCAATTGTTACCATGTTTTGATATCCTTACCATGTATTGATACTTACATTTTCTATTGGGATTCTCTCCTTTCTATAGATTCTTGCTGCTTTTTTATTTAGAGATATTCAAATTTTCTTTTAGAGTAGGTTTAGAATTTTTCTATTTTTTCTTTTTCTGAGAAATAATTTATCTTCCCTTCTAGTTTAAATGATAATCTTCCTGGATAGAATATCATAGGTTGCAGGTTTTTCTTTTTTCTTTCTTTCTTTCTTTGTTTTGAAGTTCTACCACAGCTTTATTTTTTTAATATAAATTTATTTATTTTAATTGGAGGCTAATTACTTTACAATATTGTATTGGTTTTGCCATACATTGACATGAATCCGCCACGGGTGTACACATGTTCCCCATCCTGAATCCCCCTCCCTCCTCCCTCCCCATCCCATCCCTCTCGGTCATCCCAGTGCATCAGCCCCAGGCATCCTGTATCATGTATTGAAACTGGACTGGCGATTCATTTCACATGTGATAATTTACATGTTTCAATGCCATTCTCCCAAATCATTCCACCCTTGCCCTCTCCCACAGAGTCCACAGGACTGTTCTATACATCTGTGTCTCTTTTGCTCTCTCACATACAGGGTTATCATTACCATCTTTCAAAATTCCCTGTATATGCATTAGTATACTATATTGGTGTTTTTCTTTCTGGCTTACTTCATTCTGTATAATAGGCTCCAGTTTCATCCACCTCATTAGAACTGATGCAAATGTATTCTTTTTAATGGCTGAGTAATACTCCATTGTGTATATGTACCACAGCTTTCTTATCCATTCATCTGCTGATGGACATCTAGGTTGCTTCCATGTCCTGGCTATTATAAATAGTGCTGCGATGAACATTGGGGTACACGTGTCTCTTTCCCTTCTGGTTTCCTTGGTGTATATGCCCAGAAGTGGGATTGCTGGGTCGTATGCCAGTTTTATTCCCAGTTTTTTAAGGAATCTCCACACTGTTCTCCATAGTGGCTGTACTAGTTTGCATTCCCACCAACAGTGTAAGAGGGTTCCTGTTTCTCCACACCCTCTCCAGCATTTATTGCTTGTAGACTTTTGGCTCGCAGCCATTCTGACTGGCGTGAAATGGTACCTCATTGTGGTTTTGATTTGCATTTCTCTGATAATGAGTGATGTTGAGCATCTTTTCGTGTGTTTGTTAGCCATCTGATGTCTTCTTTGGAGAAATGTCTGTTTAGTTCTTTGGCCCGTTTTTTGATTGGGTCGTTTATTTTTCTGGAATTGGGCTGCAGGAGTTGCTTGTATATTTTTGAGATTCATTCTTTCTCAGTTGCTTCATTTGCTATTATTTTCTCCCATTCTGAAGGCTATCTTTTTACCTTGCTTATAGTTTCCTTTGATGTGCAGAAGCTTTTAATTTTAATTAGGTCCCATTTGTTTATGTTTGCTTTTATTTCCAATATTCTGGGAGGTGGGTCATAGAGGATCCTGCTGTGATGTATGTCGGAGAGTGTTTTGCCTCTGTTCTCCTCTAGGAGTTTTATAGTTTCTGGTCTTATGTTTAGATCTTTAATCCATTTTGAGTTTATTTTTGTGTATGGTGTTAGAAAGTGTTCCAGTTTCATTCTTTTACAAGTGGTTGACCAGTTTTCCCAGCACCACATGTTCAAGAGATTGTCCCTTTCCCCATTGTATATTCTTGCCTCCTTTGTCACAGATAAGGTGTCCATAGGTGTATGGATTTATCTCTGGGCTTTCTGTTTTGTTCCATTGATCTATATTTCTGTCTTTGTGCCAGTACCATACTGTCTTGATGACTGTGGCTTTGTAGTAGAGCCTGAAGTCAGGTAGGTTGATTCTTCCAGTTCCATTCTTCTTTCTCAAGATTGCTTTGGCTATTCAAGGTATTTTTGTATTTCCATAAAAATTGTGAAATTATTTGTTCTAGCTCTGTGAAAAACACCGTTGGTAGCTTGATAAGGATTACATTGAATCTATAGACTGCTTTGGGTAGTATACTAATTTTCGTTATATTGATCCTTCTGATCCGTGAACATGGTATATTTTTCCATCTATTCATGTCCTCTTTGATTTCTTTCATCAGTGTTTTATAGTTTTCTATATATAGGCCTTTTGTTTCTTTAGATAGATATATTCCTAAGTATTTTATTCTTTTCATTGCAATGGTGAATGGAACTTTGACAATATCATACCACTTCCTTCTGACATGCAAGAATATCTGCAGAGAAACTTGCTGATAGCCTTATGGAGATTCCCTTATAACTGACTCTTTTTCTCTTGTTGCCTTTAGAATCCTCTATTTATCTTTCACGTTTGCCATTTTAATTATAATTGTCTTGATGTGGTTCTGCTTGGGGTCATCTTTTTTTAGGATATTCTCTGCTTCTTGCACCTGGGTATCTACTTTCTTCTTTAGGTTCGGGAAGTTTTTGGCCAGTATCCTTCAAATAAATACATTTTCAGTTGCCTTCCTTTTCTTCTTCTGGAGTCCTTTTATAGGTTGTAGTCCTATGTAGGTTGGCATGTTTTATAGTAGATCTCATATGTTGTTTTTGTTTTTTTAATTTGTTTTTCTATCTGTTGTTCTAATTGGGTGATTTTCATTTTTCTATCTTCCAGATCACTTATGTTTTGTTCTGTATCATTTAATTGACTATCAATTGCTTCTGGAATGGTTTTTTCTCAGAAATTGAAATATATATTTTTGATTAGGTCATCTTTATAGATTCTAGTTCCTTGTTAAGTGATCTACATTTATATTGATACTCTTTCTTAATTCAGTTAGCATTTTTATTACCAACTTTTTAAACTCAGTGTCTGGTAGACTAATTACCTGTTTTACTTTTTTTTTTTCGGTGGCTTTCTCTTATCCTTTCTACTGGGAGTAGGTCCTCTGCCATTTATTTTACTTAACTCTCTCTGTGTATGAATTTAGGTGAAACAGTAATTCATCAAAGTCTGAAAAGTGTTTTTATGTGGGAGCATCTCTGTATAGAGATAGGGGTTTTGGTTGGTTTTGGAGGAGCTAAAATTTATGCAGTGTGTGGGGATAGGACTTCCCTTCTGCTTCATGGCTGTAGCCACACTATCAGGAGCAATGTCTACTCCCCAGTTACTGAAGGGGAAGCCTTGAGTTTAATCTGGCTCTCTTCTTTAAATGTGTGTTATTCTTTCTCCCTGCCCTTGGATCTTTGGCCCAAAGGAAGGGAGTGCTAAAGTAAACGATGCCCATGCTCTCACATAGGTTTGATGCACTGCCTGTGAAGGCATATGTGGCTCCCCTCAGATGCAGTCCAAGTTTGTGTTTTTCCTCTTATTGTGGTTGTCCCAAATCTAGCACAGAGTTGTGGCTTGGAGTGGGCAGGGCCAGAGCATTTTCTTGACTGCGACTGGGATTCAGGTCTTGTAGTTGCAGGAACTGAAGCAGCAGCACAGCTATTAGAGGTCTGGGGTGCTTCTTGAAAAAAATGCCAACAGTAGCTGCCATTGCCACACCTGAACCCCCAGACCTTGAGCCTCCTCTGCATCCCTAGATCGGATATTTTCCTAGGACTTATTTGCTCCTGATCCAGCATCAAGCTGTGATGTGGAGTGAATGGGGCCATAGCATTAACTCAGGTGGGAATGGAAACTGCGGTGTGTTGGTTTGTGGGGGTTTAAGGAGCCATGCTTGACCACCTCCAACTTACCTTGATTCATGGATCTAACATACCAGGTTCCTATGTAATAATGTTCTTTACAGCACCACAGTTTACTTTCACCACCAGACACATCTACCACTGGTGTCATTTCTGCTTTTGCCCAGCTGCTTCTTTCTTTCTGAAGCTATTAGCGATTGCCCTCCACACTTTCCCCTGGTTCGATTCCTGGGTCAGGGAGATGTCCTGGAGAAGGATTAGGCTACCCATTCCAGTATTCTTGGGCTTCCCTGGTGGCTCAGCTGGTAAAGAATCTGCCTGCAATGAGGGAGACCTGGGTTCAATCCCTGGGTTGGGAAGATCCCCTGGAGAAGGGAAAGGCTACCCACTCCAGTATTCTGCCCTGGAGAATTACATAGACTGTATAGTCCGTGGGGTCGCAAAGAATCTGACATGACTGAACAGCTTTCACTTCACTTTCTGCTCTTCCCCAGTAGGATATTGGACACCTTCCGACCTGGGGGGCTGATCTTCTGGTCTCATATCTTTTTGCCTTTTCATACTATTCATGTTCATGGGGTTCTTGTGGCAACAATACTGGAGTGGTTTGCCATTCTTTCCTTCAGTGGACCATGTCCTGTCAGTGAACACTGACATCTTAGAAATAAACTAAAATGGACAGGAATGGGAGAATTTAATTCAGATGACCATTATCTCTACTACTGTGGGGAAGAATCCCTTAGAAAAAAATGGAGTAGCCCTCATAGTCAACAAAAGAGTTTGTAATGCACTACTTGGGTGCAGTCTCAAAAATGACAGAATGGTCTCAGTTTGTTTCCAAGGCATACCATTCAACATCACAGTAATCCCAGTCCATGCCCCAACCACTGATGCCCAAGAAGCTGAAGTTGACTGCTTCTGTGAAGACCTACAAGACCTTCTAGAACTAGCATGAAAAAAAAAAAGATATCCTTTTCATCATAGGGGATTGGAATGGAAAAGTAGGAGGTCAAGAGATACCCAGAGTAACAGGCAAGTTTGGCCTTGGAGTACAAAATGAAGCAGGGCAAAGGCTAACAGAGTTTTGTCAAAAGAACATGCTAGTCATACAAACGCCCTTTTCCAACAACCCAAGAAACGACTGTACACATGGACATCACCAGATGGTCAATACAAAATCAAATTCATTATATTCTTTGCAGCCAAAGATGGAGAAGCTTTATGCAGTCAGCAAGAACAAGACCTGAAGCTGACCATGGGCTCAGATCATGAACTCCTTACTTTAAAATTCAGGCTTAAATTGAAGAAAGTAGGGAAAACCACTAGGCCATTCAGGTATGACCTATATGAAATCCATTACTGTTATACAGTGGAGGTGACTAATAGATTCAAGGGATTAGATCTGGTATACAGTGCCTGAAGAACTGTGGACCGAGGTTCATAACATTGTGCTAAAGGAAGTGACCAAAAGCATCCCCAAGAAGAAGGATTGCAAGAAGGCAAAGTGGCTGTCTGAGGAGGCTTTACAAAAATAGCTGAGGGAAGAAGAGAAGTGAAAAAGCAAGGGAGAAAGGGAAATATTATCCCCAACTGAATGCAGAGTTCCAGAGGATAGCAAGGAGAGATAAGAAAGCCTTCTTTAATGAAAAATGCAAAGAAATAGAGGAAAACAATAGAATTGGAAAGACTAGAGATTTCTTCAAGAAAATTAGAGAGATCAAGGGAACATTTCATGCAGAGATGGGCACAATAAAGGAGAGAAATGTCAAGGACCTAACAGAAGCAGAAGATATTAAGAGGTGGCAAGAATAACAGGACTATACAAACAAGGTCTTAATGACTCAGAAACCAAGATGGTGTGGTCAGTAACCTAGAACTAGACATCCTGGAGTGTGAAGTCAAGTGGGCCTTAGGAAGCATCACTATGAACAAAGCTAGCAGAGGTGATGGAATTCCAGCTGAGCTATTTCAAATCCTGAAAGATGATGCTGTTTAAAGTGCTGTACTCAAAACACCAGCAAATTTGGAAAACTCAGCAGTGGCCACAGGGCTGGAAAAGGTCAGTTTTCATTCCAGTCCCAAAGAAGGGCAGTGCCAAAGAATGTTTGAACTACCAGAGAGTTGAGCTCATTTAGCATGCTAGTAAAGTTATGCTCAGAATTGTTCAAGCTAGGCTTCAGCAGTACGGGAACCAAGAGCTTCCAGACATAGAAGCTTGCTTTAGAAAAGGCAGAGAAACCACAGATCAAATTGGCAACATTCGCTGGATCATAGAGAAAGCAAGGGAATTCCAGGAAAACATCTACTTTTTGCTTCATTATGTGAAAACCTTTTACTGTGTGGATCTCAACAAACTGTGGGAAATTCTTAAAGAAATGAGAATTCTTTAAGCCAGACCACCTTACCTGTCTCCTGAGAAACCTGTGTGCGGGTCAAGGAGCAACAGTTAGAACCTTACATGGAACAACGGGCTGATTCCAAATTGAGAAAGAAGTATGTCAAGGCTGAATATTGTCACCATGTTTATGCTATTCATAACATGAGGAGTGCCATCATGCCAGACGCCAGGCTGGATGAGTCACAAGCTGAAAGAGTGCCAGGAGAAATAACAACTTCAGATAGGCAGATAATACCACTGTAATGGCAGAAAGTGAAGAGGAACTAAAGAGCCTCTTGATGAGGGTGAAAAAGCTAGCTTAAAACTCAACACTCAAAAAACTGAGATCATGGCATCTGATCTCATGGCAAATAGAAGGGGAAAAGTGGAAACAGTGACAGGTTTTCTTTTCTTGAGCTCCAAAATCACTGTGGATGGTGACTGCAGTCATGAAATTAAAAGATACTTGCTTCTTGGAAGGAAAGCTATGACAAACCTAGACAGCATATTAAAAAGCAGAGACATCACTTTGCTGACAAAGATCTGTATCATCACATCTCTGGTTTTTCCAGTAGTCCTGTACAGATGTGAGAGTTGGACCATAAGAAAGGGTGAGCACTGAAGAATTGATGCTTTCAAATTGTGGTCCTGGAGAAGACTCTTGAGAGTCCCTTGGACTGCAAGGAGATCAAACCAGTCAATCCTAAAGGAAACCAACCCTGAATATTTATTGGTAGGACTGATGGTGAAGGTGAAGATCCATTCTTTGGCCACCTGATGCAAAGAGCCGACTCATCAGATGAAAGACCCTCATGCTGGAAAAGATCGAAGTCAGAAAGAGAAGAGGGTGGTGGAATGAGTTGGTTAGATAGCATTGTTGACTCAGTGGACATGAGTTTGAGCAAATTTTGGGAGACTGTGAAGAACAGGGAAGCTTGACATGCTGCTGTCAATGGTGTCACAAAAAGTCATACATAGTTTTAACAACTGAACACACACACACAGCCATGCTGCCATCAGAGGTCAGCACTGCTTTCATGATGCCTCCTGGGCAAGTGCTAATGTTGGCCACCATCGGTCTACCCAGACAACATCTTAGTCCCCTGGGCTGCTCCTGTGTCCCCATAGCAAGTCTTCTCCCAGGCCCTGGCAGCCCTAGACCCAATGCTACACTGAGGCATGGAAGGTGGGGTCAGGGTGTTCTTCTGCCTGGGAGTGGGGATTGTGACATGTTGGTCATGAAGACTCCTGTGGCTGCATTGCTTCCAGAGGTCTGTGCTACCTCTGTGGTGCTAGTTGAGTTAGCGCCAGCAATGGCTGTTGCCTCTTCACTAGGTCAAGTCTTTTCTGAGTACCCTGCTGCCTTAGATCTCATGACAGGCCACTGCGTAGAGTGAGCTGGGCCAGAAAGTTTGCCGAGCTTGGATTGCGGAGTACACCGAGGCAGCAGCCAGGAGCACAGTGGTCTCTCTGCCCTATTGGCATTTCAACACCCACACACTCCTCTTGAGCTGAGTCTAGGCTTTTCCAGCCTTTCTGCCTGTCTCAGCACTTCTCTTAGCAGCCAAGACAGCTTGTTTTTCCTGCCCAGGGCCTTGGGACTGGGATACCCAGTCTGTGGCATACTCGCCTGGATGAGAGCTCACTCATGCAGTCTATCTGTTTATCTCAGACCCCTTCCATGGTTCAGGTCCTGACCTAATGCTTTTTCTCCCATCCTACCTGGTTAGGTGGGATCTTTCCCTCAGCTTTGATCATATAGGCATTCTGCCAGTTTCCAGTTAGTTTTTCATGAGAATTGTTCCACATATAGATATATTTTTGATGTGTTTGTTGAGAATGGTGAGTTCTACATCCTCTTACTCCACTGATCCCCTTCCGGGATTTTCTATATATAAAGTTATGTCATCTTCAAATAGAAATCATTTTACTTCTTCCTTTCCAATTCTGATGGATTTGAATGATTTATTTGTTTGATTGCTGTGGCTAAAACAAACAGTACTATGTTGAATAGGAGTGGTGAGAGTGGGCACACTTGTTTTGTTTCTGATCTTAAAGGAGAATCTTTCAGCCTTTTAGCATTGAGTTTGATGTTAGTTGTGGGCTTAATCACATATGATTTTTATCAGGGCGAGCTGATACATTTCTTCTGTACCCAGTTTGTTAAAGGCTTTTGTCATGAATTTCATCAAATGCTTTTACTGCACCTATTGAGATGATCATGTGATTTTTTTTCATTCCATTAATGTGATGTATTTTATTGACTGATTTGGGTATGTTGAACTATTCTTACATCACAGGGATAAATCCCATGTGATCTTTCATTTCATGCTGAATTTGGCTTAATAGTAGTTTATTGAGAATTTGTGCATCTGTAGTTACCAGTATTATTGGCCTATAACTGTCTTTCCTCGTGGTGTCAGTTTCTGGATTTGATATCAGTGTGATGCTGGCCTTTCTAAATGAGTTTAAGAATGACCCCTCCTCTTTGTTGTTGTGAGTTTTTTGAGAGGGGTGGGAGGAAGAGTTTGAAAAGGATTGATTTTAACTATTTTCTTAATGTTTGGTAAAATTCACCAGTGAAGCCATCTGGTTCTGAGCTTTTTTCCTTGGGAGACTTTTTATTACTGATTCAGTCTCCTTACTAGTAATTGATCTTTTTCTAGTTTATGTTTCTTCCTGATTAAGTATTGGTTGGTTGTATATTTATAAGAATTTTTCCATCTTTTTCTAGGTGGTCTAGAGTGTTTGGATTGGGGAAGGAAATGGCAACCCACTCCAGTATTCTTGCCTGGGGAATCCCATGGACAGAGGAGCCTTGGGGGAATCACAAAGAGTCAGACACAAGTGATGTGACTTTGCACTGTGGAGTGTTTGGATATGGTTGTTTATACTAGCTCCTTAAAATCCTTTGTATTTCTGTGGTGGTAGTTATAGGACTTCCCTGGTGGCTCAGATGGTAAAGCATCTGTCTACAATGTGGGAGACCCAGGTTTGATCCCTGGGTTGGGAAGATCCCCTGGAGAAGGAAATGGCAACCCACTCCAGTACTATTGCTTGGAAAATCCCATGGATGGAGGAGCCTGGTAGTTATAATATCCCCTTACTGATTTATAATTTGTTGGATTTTGTCCTTTATTCCTTTGTTAATATAGTTTGCCAATTTTTCATAGAAGCAACCTTTAATTTTATCAATCTTTTCTATTTTCCTGTTCTCTACTTCCTTTAAATCTGCTATAATCTTTATTTCCTTTCTTCTGTTAACTTTGGGCTCAGTTTGTTTTCCTTTTTCTGAGTTCCTTGAAGGATAGTTATTTGAGATTTTGTTTCTAGGCATATATTGCTGTGAACTTCCCTCTTAGACTGATTTGCTGCATCCCGTAAGTTTTGGTGTTTTGTGTTTCCATTTTTGTCTCCATACTTTTTGTTTCCCCTTTAATTTCTTTTTTTTTTTAACTTTTATTTTATTTTTAAACTTTACAATATTGTATTAGTTTTGCCAAATATCGAAATGAATCTGCCACAGGTATACCTGCGTTTCCCATCCTGAACCCTCCTCCCTCCTCCCTCCCCTACCCTCCCTCTGGGTCATCCCAGTGCACCAGCCCCAAACATCCAGTACCGTGCATCGAACCTGGACTGGCGACTCGTTTCATACATGATATTATACATGTTTCAATGCTATTCTCCCAAATCTCCCCACCCTCTCCCTCTCCCACAGAGTCCATAAGACTGATCTATACATTGGTGTCTCTTTTGCTGTCTCGTACACAGGGTTATTGTTACCATCTTTCTAAATTCCATATATATGTGTTAGTATACTGTATTGGTGTTTTTCTTTCTGGCTTACTTCACTCTGTATAATAGGTTCCAGTTTTATCCATCTCATTAGAACTGATTCAAATGTATTCTTTTTAATGGCTGAGTAATACTCCATTGTGTATATGTACCACAGCTTTCTTATCCATTCATCTGCTGATGGGCATCTAGGTTGCTTCCATGTCCTGGCTATTATAAACAGTGCTGCGATGAACATTGGGGTACACGTGTCTCTTTCCCTTCTGGTTTCCTCAGTGTGTATGCCCAGCAGTGGGATTGCTGGATCATAAGGCAGTTCTATTTCCAGTTTTTTAAGGAATCTCCACACTGTTCTCCATAGTGGCTGTACTAGTTTGCATTCCCACCAACAGTGTAAGAGAGTTCCCTTTTCTCCACATCCTCTCCAGCATTTATTGCTTGTAGACTTTTGGCTCGCAGCCATTCTGACTGGCGTGAAATGGTACCTCATAGTGGTTTTGATTTGCATTTCTCTGATAATGAGTGATGTTGAGCATCTTTTCATGTGTTTGTTAGCCATCTGTATGTCTTCTTTGGAGAAATGTCTGTTTAGTTCTTTGGCCCATTTTTTGATTGGGTCATTTATTTTTCTGGAGTTGAGCTGTAGGAGTTGCTTATATATTTTTGAGATTAGTTGTTTGTCCGTTGCTTCATTTGCTATTATTTTCTCCCATTCTGAAGGCTGCCTTTTCACCTTGCTAATAGTTTCCTTTGTTGTGCAGAAGCTTTTAAGTTTAACTAGGTCCCATTTGTTTATTTTTGCTTTTATTTCCAATATTCTGGGAGGTGGGTCATAGAGGATCCTGCTGTGATGTATGTCGGAGAGTGTTTTACCTATGTTCTCCTCTAGGAGTTTTATAGTTTCTGGTCTTACGTTTAGATCTTTAATCCATTTTGAGTTTATTTTTGTGTAAGGTGTTAGAAAGTGTTCTAGTTTCATTCTTTTACAAGTGGTTGACCAGTTTTCCCAGCACCACTTGTTAAAGAGATTGTCTTTAATCCATTGTATATTCTTGCCTCCTTTGTCAAAGATAAGGTGTCCATATGTGCGTGGATTTATCTCTGGGCTTTCTATTTTGTTCCATTGATCAATATTTCTGTCTTTGTGCCAGTACCATACTGTCTTGATAACTGTGGCTTTGTAATAGAGCCTGAAGTCAGGTAGGTTGATTCTTCCAGTTCCATTCTTCTTTCTCAAGATAGCTTTGGCTATTCGAGGTTTTTTGTATTTCCATACAAATTGTGAAATTATTTGTTCTAGCTCTGTGAAGAATACCGTTGGTAGCTTGATAGGGATTGCGTTGAATCTATAAATTGCTTTGGGTAGTATACTCATTTTCACTATATTGATTCTTCCAATCCATGAACATGGTATATTTCTCCATCTATTAGTGTCCTCTTTGATTTCTTTCACCAGTGTTTTATAGTTTTCTATATATAGGTCTTTAGTTTCTTTAGGTAGATAAATTCCTAAGTATTTTATTCTTTCCGTTGCAATGGTGAATGGAATTGTTTCCTTAATTTCTCTTTCAGTTTTCTCATTATTAGTGTATAGGAATGCAAGGGATTTCTGTGTGTTGATTTTATATCCTGCAACTTTACTATAATCATTGATTAGTTCTAGTAATTTTCTGGTGGAGTCTTTAGGGTTTTCTATGTAAAGGATCATGTCATCTGCAAACAGTGAGAGTTTTACTTCTTCTTTTCCAATTTGGATTCCTTTTATTTCTTTTTCTGCTCTGATTGCTGTGGCCAAAACTTCCAAAACTATGTTGAATAGTAATGGTGAAAGTGGGCACCCTTGTCTTGTTCCTGACTTTAGAGGAAATGCTTTCAATTTTTCCCCATTGAGGATAATGTTTGCTGTGGGTTTGTCATATATAGCTTTTATTATGTTGAGGTATGTTCCTTCTATTCCTGCTTTCTGGAGAGTTCTTATCATAAATGGATGTTGAATTTTGTCAAAGGCTTTCTCTGCATCTATTGAGATAATCATATGGTTTTTGTTTTTCAATTTGTTAATGTGGTGTATAACATTGATTGATTTGCGGATATTGAAGAATCCTTGCATGCCTGGGATAAAGCCCACTTGGTCATGGTGTATGATCTTTTTAATGTATTGTTGGATTCTGATTGCTAGAATTTTGTTAAGGATTTTTGCATCTATGTTCATCAGTGATATTGGCCTGTAGTTTTCTTTTTTTGTGGGATCTTTGTCAGGTTTTGGTATTAGGGTGATGGTGGCCTCATAGAATGAGTTTGGAAGTTTACCTTCCTCTGCAATTTTCTGGAAGAGTTTGAGCAGGATAGGTGTTAGCTCTTCTCTAAATTTTTGGTAGAATTCAGCTGTGAAGCCGTCTGGACCTGGGCTTTTGTTTGCTGGAAGATTTTTGATTACAGTTTCAATTTCCATGCTTGTGATGGGTCTGTTAAGATTTTCTATTTCTTCCTGGT
The DNA here is from genome assembly GCF_055505025.1 of Bos grunniens. Lineage (NCBI taxonomy): Eukaryota > Metazoa > Chordata > Mammalia > Artiodactyla > Bovidae > Bos > Bos grunniens. Next base: position 98,232,105 of record NC_141166.1, read on the forward strand.
CCAGTTTTGGAAAGTTGTACTTTTCTAAGAATTTGTCCATTTCTTCCACGTTGTCCATTTTATTGGCATATAATTGTTGATAGTAGTCTTTTATGATCCTTTGTATTTCTGTGTTGTCTGTTGTGATCTCTCCATTTTCATTTCTAATTTTATTGATTTGATTTTTCTCCCTTTGTTTCTTGATGAGTCTGGCTAATGGTTTGTCAATTTTATTTATCCTTTCAAAGAACCAGCTTTTGGCTTTGTTGATTTTTGCTATGGTCTCTTTTGTTTCTTTTGCATTTATTTCTGCCCTAATTTTTAAGATTTCTTTCCTTCTATTAACCCTGGGGTTCTTCGTTTCTTCCTTTTCTAGTTGCTTTAGGTGTAGGGTTAGGTTATTTATTTGACTTTTTTCTTGTTTCTTGAGGTATGCCTGTATTGCTATGAACTTTCCCTTTAGGACTGCTTTTAAAGTGTCCCACAGGTTTTGAGTTGTTGTGTTTTCATTTTCATTAGTTTCTATGCAAATTTTGATTTCTTTTTTGATTTCTTCTGTGATTTGTTGGTTATTCAGCAGCGTGTTGTTCAGCCTCCATATGTTGGAATTTTTAATAGTTTTTCTCCTGTAATTGAGATCTAATCTTACTGCATTGTGGTCAGAAAAGATGCTTGGAATGATTTCTATTTTTTTGAATTTACCAAGGCTAGATTTATGGCCCAGGATGTGATCTATCCTGGAGAAGGTTCCATGTGCGCTTGAGAAAAAGGTGAAATTCATTGTTTTGGGGTGAAATGTCCTATAGATATCAATTAGGTCTAACTGGTCTATTGTATCGTTTAACGTTTGTGTTTCCTTGTTAATTTTCTGTTTAGTTGATCTATCCATAGGTGTGAGTGGGGTATTAAAGTCTCCCACTATTATTGTGTTATTGTTAATTTCTCCTTTCATACTTGTTAGCATTTGTCTTACATATTGCGGTGCTCTTATGTTGGGTGCATATATATTTATAATTGCTGTATCTTCTTCTTGGATTGATCCTTTGATCATTAGGTAGTGACCATCTTTGTCTCTTTTCACAGCCTTTGTTTTAAAGTCCATTTTATCTGATATAAGTATTGCTACTCCTGCTTTCTTTTGGTCCCTATTTGCATGGAAAATCTTTTTCCAGCCCTTCACTTTCAGTCTGTATGTGTCCTCTGTTTTGAGGTGGGTCTCTTGTAGACAACATATGTAGGGGTCTTGTTTTTGTATCCATTCAGCCAGTCTTTGTCTTTTGGTTGGGGCATTCAACCCATTTACATTTAAGGTAATTACTGATAAGTATGATCCCGTTGCCATTTACTTTATTGTTTTGGGTTCGAGTTTATACACTGTTTTTGTGTTTCCTGTCTAGAGAATATCCTTTAGTATTTGTTGGAGAGCTGGTTTGGTGGTGCTGAATTCTCTCAGCTTTTGCTTGTCTGAGAAGCTTTTGATTTCTCCTTCATATTTGAATGAGATCCTTGCTGGGTACAATAATCTGGGCTGTAGGTTATTTTCTTTCATCATTTTAAGTATGTCTTGCCATTCCCTCCTGGCTTGAAGAGTTTCTATTGAAAGATCAGCTGTTATCCTAATGGGAATTCCCTTGTGTGTTATTTGTTGTTTTTCCCTTGCTGCTTTTAATATTTGTTCTTTGTGTTTGATCTTTGTTAATTTGATTAATATGTGTCTTGGGGTGTTTCACCTTGGGTTTATCCTGTTTGGGACTCTCTGGGTTCTTGGACTTGGGTGATTATTTCCTTCCCCATTTTAGGGAAGTTTTCAACTATTATCTCCTCAAGTATTTTCTCATGGTCTTTCTTTTTGTCTTCTTCTTCTGGGACCCCTATGATTCGAATGTTGTAGCGTTTAATATTGTCCTGGAGGTCTCTGAGATTGTCCTCATTTCTTTTAATTCGTTTTTCTTTTATCCTCTCTGATTCATTTATTTCTACCATTCTATCTTCTAATTCACTAATCCTATCTTCTGCCTCTGTTATTCTACTATTTGTTGCCTCCAGAGTGTTTTTAATTTCATTTATTGCATTATTCATTTTATATTGACTCTCTTTTATTTCTTCTAGTTCCTTGTTAAACCTTTCTTGCATCTTCTCAATCTTTGTCTCCAAGCTATTTATCTGTGATTCCATTTTGATTTCAAGATTTTGGATCAATTTCACTATCATTATTCAGAATTCTTTATCAGGTAGATTCCCTATCTCTTCCTCTTTTGTTTGGTTTGGTGGGCTTTTATCCTGTTCCTTTGTCTGCTGGGTATTCCTCTGTCTCTTCATCTTGTTTAAATTGCTGAGTTTGGGGTGTCTTTTCTTTATTCTGGCAGTTTGTGGAGTTCTCTTTATTGTGGCATTTCCTCACTCTGTGTGGGTTTGTACAGGTGGCTTGTCAAGGTTTCTTGGTTAGGGAAGCTTGTGTCGGTGTTCTGGTGAGTGGAGCTGTATTTCTTCTCTCTGGAGTGCAATGAAATGTCCAGTAATGAATTACGGGATGTCTATGGTTTTGGGGTGACTTTGGGCTGCCTGTATCTTGGAGCTCAGGGCTGTGTTCCTTGCTGCTGGAGAATTTGCTTGGTATGTCTTGCCCTGAAACTTGTTTCACCCAGAGAGGTTTACAGCGTTATATGGAGAAGAGAAGAGTGAGGAGGGAGTTAGAGGTGACCCGAATTAGATGAGGTGGAGTCAGTAGAGGAGAGAGTGGGCTATTCAGTAATCTCTTCCTTATGTGCACTCCACAACTGGACCGCTCAGAGTTCAGAGTTATACAGAGAAGAGAAGAAGGAAGAAGGTGGCAGAGGTGGCCAGGAGGATAAATGGGGGGAATGAAAAGGAGGGAGACAGATCCAGCCAGTAATCAGTTCCCTAAGTGTTCTCCACCATCTGGAACACACAGAAATTCACAGAGTTGGGTTGAGTAGAGAGGGGTTAGGGAGGAGACACAGACGACCTGGTGGAGAAAAAGGAGAGTCCAAAGGGAGAGAGAGCAGTTAAGCCAGTAATCTCACTCCCTAGTGAAAAATGGGTACTGAAGATTGGGTTCTTAAAGGTACAAAATTGGTAACAAATACGTAAAAGCAAAAATTTAAAATCTAGAGTAGAGTGTGGAATTTCAAAAATACGATGTTAAAGAAAAGAAGGAAAAGAAAGAGAGAAAAAACGAAGAAACAAAAACAAACAAGGTCACAAAAATTATACAGAAAGTATAGGTACAAAATTGATAACTAATACCAAAAAGCAAAAGTTAAAAATCTAGAGTTTGGAATTTCAAAAATACATTGTTAAAAAAAGAAGAAGAAAAAGAAAGAGAGAGGAAAAAAAAGAACAAACAAGGTCACATAAATTATTAAAAAAAAGAAAAAAATACAGGTACAAAATTGATAACAAATACCAAAAAGCATAAATTAAAAATCTAGAATAGAGTTTGGAATTTCAGATATACAATGTTATTTAAAAGAAGAAGAGAAAGAAACAGAGAAAAAGAAAAAGAAAAAATAAAAAAGGGTCACAGAAATTATATAAAAACAAAACCAAAAAAAAAACTATAGGTACAAAATTGATAACAAATACTAAAAAACTAAAATTAAAAATCTAGAGTAGAGTTTGGAATTTCAAAAATACAATGTTAAAGGAAAGAAGGGAAAAGAAAAAAAAAGTCAAAAAAATTATTAAAAAAAATATGAAGTTGGCTTTAAAAAAAATAGGGTCTTTTTTTTTTTTTGCAAAGTAATCGGTTATAAAAGTGGAAATTAAAGGGATAATAGAGGACTTAAATTCTTTTTTTTTATAGGCTCACTTGTTCAGTCGCACTGAGGGGAGGTAGGGAGGGATGCTGCAAACAAATAACACTGGCGTGTGCTCGCAGTGCCTCAGCCACACTGGGTCTGCCCCCAGTTCACAGCGCGTGTAGCCTCTCTGCCCACGCTGCTCAGGCTCTAGGTTGCTCCGCCGCAAACCATCCGCGGCCCGCCCTGGGATGCCTGTACTTCCCGGGTCCAAGCCGCTCAGGTTCAGTCCTCAGAGGCGCAGACTCTCAGTTGGGCCTGCATTTTGTGCCCTTCCCAGATCCGAGCAGCTCAGGTGATGAGATGTTTTGCGCGCGAGATTGCTGCGACTTATCGCCTCCCCGCCGCTCGGTTATCTAGTTGTGCACCGGCACACCTTCTCAGGCAGATGTTGACCGCCCAGACCCCCAAGAAGTTTTAGTTAGCAAAGAAGCCTGCTTACAGTTTTATAGATAATGTCTCTCTGGGGCTGCAATTGTCCCCTTCTGGCTCTGGCTGCCTATCACCGGAGGGGGAAGGTCTGCTGCCGGCTATCTCTGTTCAGTCCTTTATTCCGTGCGCGGGCCTGGCGGTGTCATAGGTTAGGGCTGGCTTTTTGCGTGGTAGATATCCCACAGTCTCGTTTGCTAGCCCAAATTATTTCTCTCAGATAGCGCTCAGGATATTCAGGCCAGATTCTTACTCTCAGCGATGCAGCCCGCACGGTGCCTCCCTGCCCAGCCCCCGCTTACTAATGGCGTATGCAGGCGTCTGAGCTGCTTCTCCGCTGGGGGAGTTACGTAGGGCTCGCAATGTGCGGGTTTTAATTATTTATTTTTCCTCCCTGTTATGTTGCCCTCTGTGCTTCCAAGGCTCGGCACAGATTCGGTAGTGAGAAGGTTTCCTGGTGTTTGGAAACTTCTCTCTTTTTAAGACTCCCTTCCCGGGACAGAACTCCGTCCCTCCCTCTTTTGTCCCTTTTTTTGTCTTTTATATTTTTCCCTACCTCCTTTCGAAGACTTGGGTTGCTTTTCTGGGTGCCTGATGTCCTCTGCCGGCTTTCAGAAGTTGTTTTGTGGAATTTACTCGGCGTTTAAGTGTTCTTTTGATGAATTTGTCAGGGAGAAAGTGTTCTCCCCGTCCTACTCCTCCGCCATCTTAGCTCCTCCCTCCCCTTTAATTTCTTCTTTGATTCTTTGATTGTTCAATACACTGTCAATATCCATGCATACATGAATTTTCCAGTTTTTCTTCTGTTACCTTTAGTTTCAAACCATTGCAGCCAAGACAGTACTTGGTATGATTTTTAATCTTCTTGAATTTGCTAAGATTTGTTTTGTGGCCTGCCACGTGGTTTATCCTAGAAAATGTTCTTGTGTGCTTGAGAAGAATGTTACCAGGTAGAGTGTTTTGTATGTCTGTTAGATTCATCTGAGCTATAATGTACTTAAAATCTGCTGTTTCTCTGTTCAACCTCTATCTGTGATATTTGCTCTACCCATTGTCAAAAATGTGGTATTAAGTTCTCCAAGTGTTATTGTTTTGCTGTTTATTTCTCTTTTTTAACTCTGTTATTTTTGCTTTTGTATATGGGAGCTCCAATGTTGGGCACAGAAATATTTATCATTGTTAGCTTCTTGATGGATTTACCCCTTTATCATTATGTAATTAACTTTTTCTCTTCTTACCATTTTTATTTTAAAGTTTGTCTAAGTGTACCTACCTCTGCTTTCTTTTTTTGGCAGAGATTGGGTGGTAGAAGGAGGAAGAAGTGTTAGCATTTACTCAAAACATCTTTTTCCATTCTTTTTGTGTCTTTAAGGCTAAAGTGAGTCTCTTTCAGGCAGCATTTGGTTGTATCTTGTTTTTTTATCCAGTCATTCCATGTCTCTTGACTGGAGAATTTATGTTTAAAGTAATCTATTTGTGTTTACTTACTGTTGGATAAGGACTTACTACTGCCATGTTGTTCATTGTTTTCTGACTGTTTTGTAGGTCCATTGCTCCTGTTTCTTATTCAGCTATCTTTTGTTGTTTTGATGTTTCTTTTTGTTTGTTTTGGTATCAATATGCTTTGCCTTTTTTTTTTTATCATGTTCTTTTGTGTAATAACTACAGATTTTTTCCCCTTGTGCAAACCATTAGGCTTACATAAAATACCTTAAAATTGATAACCCCTGTTTCAAACTGATAACAATTTAACTTGAATAAAATTCCTAACTCTCATACTTTATTTCTTCCCTCACACTTTAGGTTATTATGTTATAGTTTATATATTTCTATGTAGTATATCCAATAATAGACTATTGTAGTTAAGAGTATTTGTACCAAGACTATTTAATTTTTGAACTAAAGTTTGAGTTACACATAATCATTATCATTTTACAGATTTGGAATTTTCCTATAGATTTACCATTACCAGTGAGTTTTATGCTACCTTCTTATGTTTTTATGATGATAATTAGTGTCCTTTTATCTCCACTCAAAGGACTTTAGCATATTTTGTGCTGCTGCTGCTAAATCACTTCAGTCATGTCCAACTCTGTGTGACCCCATAGACAGCAGCCCACCAGGCTTCCCTGTCCCTGGGATTCTCCAGGCAAGAACACTGGAGTGGGTTGCCATTTCCTTCTCCAGTGCATGCAAGTGGAAAGTGAAAGTAAAGTCGCTTAGTCGAGTCCGACTCCTAGTGACCCCATGGACTGCAGCCTACCAGGCTCCTCCATCCATGGGATTTTCCAGGCAAGAGTACTGGAGTGGGTTGCCATTTCCTTCTCCAGTGCATGCAAGTGGAAAGTGAAAGTAAAGTCGCTCTGTCGTGTCTGACTCTTAGCGACCCCACGGACTGCAGTGCACCAGGTTCCTCCGTCCATGGGATTTTCCAGGCATGAGTACTGGAGTGGGGTGCCATTGGAGATGGGTGCAATTATGATAAACTCCCTGAGCTTTTGTTTGGCAAAGTCTATCTTCATTTCTGAAGGACAGCTTTGCTATGTATGGAATTCTTGGTTACATTTTTTCCTTTCAAAAATTTGAATATATTATACAGTTCTATCCTTGCTTGAAATGTTTCTATTAGGACATCTACTGATTTTTTATGGGGGGTTATTTATATGTAACTTCTGTCTCTCGTGGCTCTTAAAATTCTTTGCCTTTGACTTTTGTCAGCTTGATTATAACGTATTTCAGTGTAGCTTTACTTGGGTTCAACCCATTTGGAGTCTTTGAGCTCTCATGAATCTGGATGTCCATTTCTCTCCCAGGGGTGGGGGGGGTGGGTTGGTTAATTTTCAATCATTATTGCTTTAAATATACTTTTGTTCCCTTTTTTTGTCCTTCTTGAATTTCTGTAATGTGGATATTAGTTTTTTAATTAGATCTCATAAGTCACATACGCTTTCTTCACTCTTCACTCTTATTTTTGCTCTTCTGACTGGGTAATTTCAAATATCCTGTCTTCTAGATCACTAAAGGCTTTCTCTGTGGTCAAGTTTGTTTTTAAAGCTATTGAGCTCTTTAGTCCATTTATTGTATTTTTTAGGCCTAGAATTTCTAGAGTTTTTAATGACTTTTACTTCTTTGTTGAATCTCTCATTTTGTTCAGGTATTATTTCCTAATTTTATTTTGTTGTCTTTTTGTGTTTCCTTGTAGTTCACTAAATTTAGGAGGATTTTCTGAATTCTCTTTTTGACATTTCATAGGTCTCCATTTCTTTAGGGACAGTTATTGATGTTTTATTAATTTTCTATAGTGTCATATTTATGATCTTTCATGATTTATTTCCTATATTGGGGTCTGTACATTTTAATAAGTAGTATCTTCTTCTAGACTTTATGGGTTTGCTTTAGTCGAGACAGTTTTTCACCAATCAGTTCAATTTGTACTGTAGAAGGTCAGCTGATAACATTCTTGGGGAGTTGAGGCTTGCTATCATTGTTGTTGGGTGTGGTCACTGTCCATGCTCCAATTTTGGAGGAGTTGCCACTTGCTTAGAAAAGGTAAACAGGACTGATGGCTTGATTCCAGTGTAGGATGGGCTCTATAGCTGCCAGGGTTCTTTGGTCTAGCTTCCTAGATGGTAGGGACAATACTATACTCATAGTAGGCAGAGCTGTGAATTAGCTTCTTTGGAGAAGGCACTGGCACCCCACTCCAGTACTCTTGCCTGGAAAATCCCATGGATGGAGGAGCCTGGTAGGCTGCAGTCCATGGGGTTGCTAAGAGTCGGACACGACTGAGTGACTTCACTTTGACTTTTCACTTTCATGCATTGGAGGAGGAAATGGCAACCCACTCCAGTGTTCTTGCCTGGAGAATCCCAGGGACAGGGAAGCCTGGGAGGCTGCAGTCCATGGGGTCGCTAAGAGTCGGACACGACTGAAGCGACTTAGCAGCAGCAGCAGCAGCCCTGACTGAGCAGCAGAACTGACTCCAGGGCCCACATGGCTTGTTCTTTGGGGGCCCAAATAAAGCAAACTATGCACTGAATTTCCTGACCATATGGGGTCCTTTTTTCTTTTTTTTAATAGGGAAAGTCATGGGCTGTGCTCTCTGTTCAAGTGAGTGCCATTGTAAGTAGGACTGTGTCTTTATGGTCAGGCAGGTCTGCTAGCTATATTTAACAGAGGATGGCACTAGAAATTAGCTCCCTGCCTAGGTGAACTAGGTGAGCCAACTTTAAGCAGCTTCCCAAATGTTCTTGATCATCTTTCTAGTTGGAAGTGACCAGGAGCTATACTCAGCAGCAAAAAGTGTTATAAATTAGCTCCCCTGCCTGGGTGGAGTAGGGGAACCAACTCCAAGCTTGGCAAGGTTCTTATTTGTGGTCTTGATTCAAATCAAACTATTCCCCAAGTTCCCTGGCCAATGGCTTTGCTCTGTGGGCAATCAGCTCTACTCTCTGCTCTAGCATTGCTAGGCTAAACACTTTCCAGGTATTTTGGCCAGCCTTTCTGGTTGGATGTGGCTAGTAGCTATATTCAGCAGTGAGTCAGCCTATGAGTCAGCTCCCCTGCCTGGGAAGAGGCAAACCAGTGTCCATGGCTGCCGTGACTCGTCATTAAGGACTCAAATCCGGTAGACCTGCACCCCACCACATTTCCTGGTTGAACTTTACCACTGACTTCATTCTGCCAATGAGCAGAGCTGGTGATTGGTATTACTGCTTATGCACTATAGGCAGAAACATAGTCTGCCAAGATCCAAATGCTGTCAGTAACTGTTGAAGCTCCTACTCCCTTCTCCATCACAATCAGATTCACAGTGGTCAAATCCACAAGCAAATTTCCCTGTAATTTCTGTGGGGTGAGGCCGGCGTGAGGATTCCCAAAAATGATGCTAGGGAAGCTGGATGTCCACTCCAGGTTCTCCCTTCCCACTGGAGAAACTGAAGGGGAGACCTTTCATTGTTGTGTTGTGCTGTCTTGGGAGGAGCAATGCAGTGTCATTTTTCTTACCTTCTAACGTGATGGGTCTTAGTCTCTGTGGTGTAGGGAGTGCTTCAACCTCACCCTCATATTCTAGAGTTTTCTCAGTGGTGTCTTGTCCATGAATAGTTGTTAGTTCTTCTTGTGAGGGAGAATGAGAAAAAGAATAGTTGTTAGTTGTTCTTGTGAGGGAGAATGAGAAAAACAATAGTTGTTAGTTCTTCTTGTGAGGGAGACTGAGAAAAAGAATGAACTATATTGCTGTCTTGGTTATGTCACCTGATTTTTATTTAGTTATTTTTACTTTTCATATATGTCAACATCTAATTTGATCTTTCATACAATAATCACAGTTAGGAATATGCTTGAGAATGATGTTATTTAGAGGTCATAGTAAATGATTGTAGCAAGTAACAAAAGCTAATTCAGCCTAGGCCTTATTGAGTATTAAAATAAGAGGGAAAAATCTGACTTTGTTTTGCAATATTACAAATTGCAAAGTGCAAAGAATAAGCCTTCATGTGTGAGCAGAAATTGGCAAAGAGATTCTCAGTCAAAAGTCAGAATGCATGTTTTCTTCTGATTTCTCTCCTTTCCTCATTCTCGTTTTGCAAGTGCTTTGAACATACTCCCCTACAGCTGGTTCCATCTTCTTCCCAACTAGTTGTACATCTCTGAAAAAATATAAATGTTGCAGCTTTTATTTCTTGTTTCCTACCATTGCTCAGTGGAAGCTGTTTATAACCATACATGGTGCATAATAAAGTGTTGAAGAAACATTCATAAAAATTAGCAAATGATTCTCCATTTTCTGATGATGGTATCATATTTTTAAGAAATTTTCAGCACATTCCAAAAAAATTTTTTTTCAACACATTCTATATAAATGGTACTTCAAAATCATCTTTTTGTGAAATTTTTCCTTTCAGATTTGTGTGTTGTGGGCCTTTCCCAGAGGAAACTTTTTAATAAAGATTGCAGATATGACTGTAGGCAAAAGGAGTTTCTAGAAAACACTTCCAAAGAGCAGGAAATAAGCAACCCCCCAAAAAAATCTCTCCAAACTCCAGAACAGATGAAGTTGGGTCCCTGTCACTTTGACACCACAATAGCAAGGCATTACAACTCCTTAGCTGTCAGTGCCATGAACTGTCACATTAGTGAGAGAAGAGATTTAGTGAATGCTCTATTTGAGCTAGCAGAAATAAGATTGTCACACTTTCCCCTTTATCCCAGAGCTGTTCTCATTGGTCTCTATCTCTTCTCTCTCTCCTTTTGAAATTTTTGCTTCTGTCTATTAGCCTCATGATTGATTCTTTTGATCTGGCTCTGTTAGTGGATATTATCATAAACTACCATTTATTTGAGTGCTCATATGTGTATCTGTGTCTCTACATGTTAAATAAATCATCTAAAAAGCAACTATATATTAGTTCTTTTTAAAAAGTAAAATATGTAGAATGCGTATAGAAAATTTGGACTTTAGATTTTCTTGGTTTGGCAAATTTTGTGTAACAACCCATAGTTCTGACTTTTTTGAAAAACTGGAAAATTGGCAGCATGGGGTCATCATTTTTGTAGAGCAGCAGTCAGTTGGAAATGGCTAAAAGCTGCCTCCTTAGATTGGCTGCTTTTCAGTATGCCTCATTCATCACTACTCCCTCTTACACTCCCCTCAGCCCACCTAAGTAATTTAAATGTAAGAACCCTAGATTAGATAAAGCTGCCAGGTGAGGCAGGTATTACCGGAAGGTCCAGCAGCATTTAAGATACATCTGTTCAGCATCTACTGCAAAGGGAGGGAAATGTATTAGATACCAGGTATGTGCCAAGTGATCCCAGCTATCAAATAGCTCACAGTTTAGAAAGAGAGATAGTCAAGAAAACAAACCGCCCAAAATACAATAAGGTGCACACTAAGACCCTGGTAAGAAACAAGTTCTTGTTTGCAGTGAATATTTCTCTAGGTAGGCACTGGCAGAGTAATTTCAGCAGCAGATACTAACTCAGGCACGGGAATCTGCATTCAGGACAAAAACTAGATGAGATTGTTGTTGCAAGGCAGGAGTGAGGATTATTAACTAAATTTTCCATACCTCAATTTTTTCCATCGGTAAATGAGGATAATAATAGCCTAATAGCCTCTCATTAAGTTACTGTAAAAATTGAGGTGATGTATTAGATAATGTTAAGCCCTTAGAGAATGTTTGCATGTATTAAATGGTTTATAGATGCTGCTGCTGCTGAGTCACTGCAGTCGTGTCCAACTCTGTGTGACCCCAGAGACGACAGCCCACCAGGCTCCCCCGTCCCTGGGATTCTCCAGGCAAGAACACTGGAGTGGGTTGCCATTTCCTTATAGATGCTAGTTATTTTAATCATATATGGGCTCTAAATTAGGAACTTGGCAGAGGTGAGGGAGTGTGAGCATAGGAGACTAACACCTGGTTACAGGGAACATGTGCAGACCTCAGTGACGGTATCCAGACAAAAACACTACATAGACCTTGGAGTAATAAAGAACTCCTGGCCCAGAATGCCTCTTACCTTAAGAGTACCCTTTGCATTTTTGCATGGCTATGTTCTTTAAAAGCACTTCTGTTTTGATTTCGCCTATCACCTGCTACAAACTTGGCTTTTAGTAAGTCACTAGTAAATGGTTGTTGAGAAGAGCATATAAACAAGTGAGAAAATTTGAAACTAGATTAATATCAGAACCTTGGGAATGACAGGGCTGAGCACAAAGATGCGGGTAAAGGGGCCCCAGCTGCAGACTCAACAGTTTTATGGGTGAAGAATATGTGGTACAATTCCTGAATACTCACAGTTTTGGGGCCGATGAGTCAACTGTACGTAGTGTCCAGCAACTAGCAAAGTCACCAATTTCTTTCATACTATCTAAGATGTTTCTCAGGCCCCCAGTCTTTCATTTTCAAATTAGGGTATATTCAAGAAGAGCCTATTTTGTAAAATATGACTTTACTGTTTGGCAAGGAAGAAGCAAACCACTATAGAAACAGAACAGCAAATTCTGTCTCTTCTCTGTCTTTCTTGTCCCATTTTTGACAGGCAGAGAGGAGAGGCAGGGCCATCCTGTGGCCAAGAGAGACAACAGGAAGGCCTTTTGGACAAACAAATCTTGCCTGCCTGGGAAACTGGCCCACTGCTGTTGAAGGCCAATTTTTTCAAGATAAGTGCTTTTACCCAACATTGTTGCAACTCTTGTCCAGTGTACAATGCCCTATGGCATGAACTCCTCTCCCTCTTTTTTGCAGCTGCCAACTTCCCCTCTGGAGCCAATAGCTTGTTTACCAGCCTTGGGGTTAGGGACTGAGGAATCCCAAAACCTGGGGACATGGTCCCTGAGCACAGTCCCTTAGCTCATTTCCCTTGAAAGCCTTAAGTACATAGTAAGATTCATTACTGCAGTGCCCAACTACAACCCTCTCCTCTCCCAAACTCCTTATGCTATAAGAGAAGAGGAAATTTGGAAAGAATTGTTTTCACCAATAAACTCTCCAAGAAGTAAAACTTTTCTGCTTCTCATATTCTCTTCATCTTGAATAACCCCCGTCATCTTCAACTTTTTACATGATTAGGGTCAGTTTGTGTGCAAGTGAGATTGGCAGCTGCATAATTAAGAGGATTCAATGGTACTTGAAATGTTACCTAAGACTCCTTCCCTCTTTACACAAACTGTGAGTTCTCAGGCATTGGTTCTCAAATTTAGCACCCATCAGAATTGTATGGAGGGCTTGTTAAAACCCCGACTGCTGGCTCCACAAAATTTCTCCCCATCAGAGTTTCCAATTCTTTATATCTGAGATGCAACCTAGTAATTTTCATTTCAAATAAGTCACCAGATGATGCTGATATCATTGATCTAGAAACTGCATGTTGAACCACTGCCCTAAGGTATCAAGTCAATCTAAAAATCACTAAGCACTAGAGAAAATGCACATGGCAAATGGCAAAGGGTATAAAGATTTCAGATGAGCTCTTCTGGAAGCAAAGGACTATTATTCAGTTGGGTACTGATCAATGCATGTATGTGATGAAACTACCCAAAGCTGGAGAAAGAACATCCTGAAAGGAAGAGAGGCAACTGCTGATGGTCTTCACACTGGACCAGAAATAAGGTCTATTTTTAAGATCGAAAAATGGTAATTCATGGGGTATTTGGTAACGTACATGCAAGAGGCTTGCCTCAATATTGGGGAGTAAATAATGATTCTCAGGCAGAGCATAGCTCCAGGCCCGCCTAACAAATTTTGTTGTTGTTGTTTAGTTGCTCATTCGTGTCTGACTCTTTGCAACCCCGTGGACTATAGTTTACTAGGTTCCTCTATCCATGGGATTTCCTGGGCAAGAATACTAGAGTAGGTTATCATTTCCTTCAGAGGGGATCTTCTCAACCCAGGGATTGAACCCACATCTCCTACATTGCAGGTGGATTCTTTACCACTGAGTCCCTTGCGAAGCTCCCAAGAACCAAAAGGACCCGTGTTTCCAAGTAACAACTGCATCCTAGAACAAAATTTAGAAATATTTTACAGAATACAAAAATATCTGTCATCCATTGAGGTGAAATTCAGTGTGTGGCATCCAATAAGAAACTCCCAGAATTATAAAGAAGCCAGAAAATAAGACCTGTTATGAGAAGAAAAATCAGTGAATTGAAACTACCCAGGATTGACACATTTTTGAATTAGCAGACAGGGATATTGAGCAGTTATTTTAAGTGTGTTCCATATGGGCAGAACTTTGAGACATGAAAGATTTTTGTTTAAAAACAAAATACTCATTTGAACTGAAATTCTACAGGTAAAAAATCTGCATGTGAGATGAAAAATAAGTTAAATGGGGTTAATGGCAGATTGGGCATTGCAGAAGAAAAGATTAGTGAATATGAAGTAATAGAAACCCTCAAAAATATAGCATGAAAAGAGAATTACAAAAAATAGAGCATCAATGAACTATGGGACTTTAGGTGGCCTAATATGTGTGTAATTGAAGTCTCAAAAAAAGAGCATGGGAAACAAACAAAAAAAAACTGAAGTAATAAAAAATATCCAAATTTGATGAAAATCATAAATTCACAGAGTCAAGAAACTCAATAAGCTCCAAGAACAAAGACAAAAGTACACCAAGGTTCATCATGATCAAATGCTCAAAAGCAATGATAAAACATAATCTTAAAGCCAACGAGAAGGTTTAAAAAAAGACACATTATTCTAGACAGAAAAAAAGATTAGGATGGCATCAGATTTCTCATAGGAAAAAATGCAAACAAGATAAAGGAACAAGAAAAATATCAACTGAGAATTATATACTTGGTGAAAACTTCTTTCAACTGAAGATAAAATACTGTTTCAGACATAGAAAAGCTGAGAGAATTCATCATTAGCAGAGCCACACTAAAAATTGGTAAAGAAAGGAAAAAATGTTATGAACAGAAGGAAAACAATACCAATGAAACTGTGGCTCTTTGTTGTTTAGTCACTAAGTTGTGTCAGATTCTTTGCGACCCCATAGACTGCAGCACACCAGGCTCCTGTGTCCCCAGCTGTCTCCCGGAGTCTACTCAAGTTTATGTCCATTCAGTCTGATGCCATCCAACCATCTCATCCTCTGTTGCCCTTTTCTTCTGCCTTCAAACTTTCCCAGCATCAGGTTCTTTTCCAGTAAGTTAGCTCTTTGAATGAGGTGGCCAAAGTATTGGAGCTTCAGCTTCAGCATCAGTCCTTCCAATGAATATTGAGAGTTGATTTCCCTTAGGATGGACTGGTTTGATTTTGCAGTCCAAGGAATTCTCAAGAGTCTTCTCAAGCACCACTGTTCAAAAGCATCAATTCCTCAGCACTCACCCTTTTTTTATGGTGCAACTTTCACATCCATACATGACTACTGGAAGAGCCATAGCCTTGACTAGACGAACCTTTGTTGGCAAAGTGATGTCTCTGCTTTTCAATATGCTGTCTAGGTTGGTCATAGCTTTCTTTCCAGGGAGCAAGCATCTTTTAATTTCATGGCTGCAGTTACCATCTGCAGTTATTTTGAAGCCCAAGAAAATGAAACCTATAATAGCTTCTATTTTTTTCTCTTTCTATTTGCCATGAAGTGATGGGACTGGATGCCATGATCTTAGTTGTTTTTTTTTAATATTGAGTTTTAAGCCAGCTTTTTCACTCTCCTCTTTCACGTTCATCAAGAGGCTCTTTAGTTCTTCACTTTCTGTCATAAGGGTGGTATCATCTGCATATCTGAGGTTGTTGATATTTCTCATGGCAATCTTGATCCCAGCTTGATTTTCCCAGCCCAGCATTTTGCATGATATATACTCTGCATAGAAGTCAAATAAGCAGGGTGACAATATACATCTTGTACTCCTTTTGCAATTTTGAACCAGTATTTTATTCCGTGTCCAGTTCTAACTGTTGTTTCTTGATGCCCATACAGGTGGTTTCTCAGGAAACAGGTAAGATGGTCTGCTATCCCATCTCTTTTTAGAATTTTCCACAGTTTGTTGTGCTCCACACAGTGAAAGACTATAGCAGAGTCAGTGAAGCGTCTACTACGTTTTTCTGGAATTCTCTTGCTTTCTCTATGATCTAACGAATGTTGGCAATTTGATCTCTGGTTCCTCTGCCTTTTCCAAACCCAGCTTGTACATCTGGAAGTTCTTGGTTCATGTACTACTGAAGCCTAGCTTAAAAGATTTTGAGCATTACCTTCCTAGCATGTGAAATGAGCACAATTGTGTGGTAGTTTGAACGTTCTTTGGCATTGCTCTTTTTTGGAATTGGAATAAAAACTGATCTTTTCCAGTCCTGTGGCCATTGCTAAGTTTTCCAAATTTTCTGGCATTTCATCTCTTAGGATTTAAAATAGCTCAGCTGAAATTCCATCACCTCCACTAGTTTTGTTTGTAGTAATGCTTCTCTAAGACCCACTTGACTTCACATTCTGATGTCTTACTCTAGGTGAGTGACCACACCATCATGGCTATCTGGGTCGTAAGACCTTTTTTGTATAGTTTTTTGTGTGTATTCTTGTTTGGCTCTACATGACGGGGGTGGGGGAAGCACTGGAAATGATAACTACTTAAGTATTGAGTTGCCCAAAAGTTTGTTCAGGCTTTTCTGTAATATGTTGGGAAAAATCCAAACAAACTTTTTAGCCATCCCGATATATAGTAGGTTTCCATTATTAAGATTGTAAACTTTTATCAGCTAGGTTTCTTTGGGTAACCAGGAATTATCTAGATGAGTTCTTTTTCCCAATTCTTATACCAACCCAGAAGAAAATAGAGGAAGAGGCTAGGGAACACTCATACAGAACATGAAGCCAACTGGTCGTTATGTTTTTATTGAGATATAATTGACATAAAATATTTTAGGTATACAACAAAATGATTCCACATCTGTGCATATTGGGATGTGATCACCACAAGTAAGTGTAGTCAGCATCTATTACTATACATATTTATAGTTTTTTTCTTCAGCTGAAAGCTTTTAGGATCTACTTGCTTAGCAGCTTCCAAATACATAATACAGTATTATTAACTATATCCAGTGTTCTTGCCTGGAGAACCCCAGGGACGGCAGGGCCTGGTGGGCTGCCATCTATGGGGTCGCACAGAGTCGGACACGACTGAAGTGACTTAGCAGCATCACACTGTACCTACATCCTCAGGACTTGTTTATCTTATAACTGGAAATTTGTACCATTTGGCCATTTTCACTTATTTTGCCCACCGACTGACTGTGGCAACCACCAGTGTTTTTTTTTGTGGACATACGAGTCATAGCTTTTTCTTTTTAAGATTCCACATATAAGTGAGATCATATTGTATTTGTATTTCTCTGACTTATCTCACCTCGCATAATGCTTTCCGGGTCTATCCATGTTGTTCCAAATGGCAAGATTCCATTTTTTTTTTTTTTTTTATGGCTAAAAAGAATTCCTGTGTGTGTGAAAGAGGGTGTGTAAGCACATCTTTATACATTCACTGGTCAATGAATGACTCACAATGTAATTATTTTAGCATATTATAAATAATACTGAAGTGAATGTGGAGTGGCAGATGTATTTTCAAATTAGTGTTTTCATTTTCTTCAGATAAATACCCTGAAATGAGATTGCTGAATTGTATGCTACTTCTGTTTTCCCTTTTTTGAGGACTCTCCATTCTCTTCTCTATAGTGGCTATGGCAATTTACCTTACCACCAACAGTCAACAAAGGTTCTCTTTTCTCCACATCCTTAACAAATGCTTGTCTCCTGTCTTTTTGATGATAGCCATTCTGAAAAAAGTAAGATTATTTCATTGTGGTTTTTATTTTATTGTCCTAATGATTAGTGATATTGAGCATCTTTTCATGTGCCTTTTGGTCATCTGTATGACTTCTTTGGAAAAATGTCTATTCAGGTTCTCTGCCCATTTTTTACTCAGTTTTTTTTGCCATTAGCTCTGTGAGTTCTTTACACATTTTGGATCTCAGCCTTTCATTAGATACCTGGTTTGCAGATATTTTCTCACATTCAATCCATTGTCTTTTCGGTTTGTTAGTGGTTTCCTTTACTGTGCATAAGCTGTATAGGTTGATATAGTTCCATTTGTTTATTTTTGTTTTATTGTCTTTTGCTTTTGGAGTCAGATCCAAAAAAATCAGTATCAAGACCTATGTCAGGGAGCTTACTGCCTCTGTTTTCTTCTGGAGTTTTATAGTTTCTGGTCTTCCATTCACAACTTTAATCCATTTTGAGTTAACTTTTGTGTATAGTGTAATATAAGGGTCTAGACACATTCTCATGCATGTAGCTGTCCTTTTTTTTTTTTTTTTTTTTGCATGTAGCTTTCCAGTTTTCCTAGAACCACTTGTTGAAGAGGCTGTCTTTTCTTCATTGTATATTCTTGCCTCCTCTGTCACAGTTTAATTGATCATAAGCATGTAAGTTTATTTCTGGGCTCCCTGTTCTGTTCCATTGATCAGTGTGTCTGTTTTTATGCCAATACCGTACTCTTTTGATTACCACAGCTTTGAAGTCAGAAGTCAGGGATCATGATTTTTCCAGCTCTGTTCTTCTTTCTCAACATTGTTTTTATTGGAAGTCTTTTGTGTTTCCATAAAAATTTTAAAACTATTTTTTTCTAATTTTGTGAAAAGTGCCATTGGTATTTTGATATGGGTTGCCCTGAATCTGTAAATTGTCTTGGGTAGCATGGTCATATTAGTATTAATTTTTCCAATCAAAGAACACAGAATGTTTTTTTTTATCTGTTTTTGCCATATTCAGTTTCTTTCATCTTACAGTTTTCCAAGTACCGGTTATTTACCTCCTTTGGTAGACTTATTCCTAGAGGGTGTGTGTGTGTGTGTGTGTGTGTGTGTGAATATATATATTGATGTGATGGTAATTGGGGTTGTTTTCCTTAATTTCTCAGTCTCATATTTCACTGTTAGAGAATAGAAATGAAACACATTTCTGTATATTCAATTTGTATCCTGCAACCATAACAAATTCATTGGTGAGTTCTAGTCTTCTGTAGCATCTTTAGGATTTTCAGTGTATAGTATTTCATCTGCAAACAGTGACAGTTTTATTTCTTTGAATTCCTTTTATTTATTTTTCTACTCTGATTGCTGCAGCTAGGACTTCCAGTACTGTATTGAATAAAAATGGCTGGATTGGGCATCCTTGTCTTATTCCTAATCTTAGAGGAAATGCTTTCAGCTTTTCACCATTGAGTGTGATGTTACCTGTGAGTTTGCTTTATGTGAGCTTCATTATTTGTTGAGAATGTGAGAATGTTCCCTCTGCCCATTTTTCTAGAGAATTTTTTAAAAATTATAAATGGATGTTGAATTTTTTTCAAGAGCCTTTTCTGCATGTATTAAGATGATCATATGGTTTTTATTCTTTATTTGGTCAGTGTGGTGTGTCAATATTGATCTGCAAATACTAAAAAAAAAATCCTTGCCTCCCTGGGATAGAGGCCACTTGATCCTAATCCTTTCAATGTATTGTTGGATTTGATTTGCTAATATCTTATTCAGGATTTTTGCTTCTATGTTTATTGGTGATATTGGCCTGTAATGTTTTGTGATATCTTTGATTTTGGTATGAGGGTAACACTAGGCTCACAGAATGAGTTTGAAATGTTACTTTCTCTGAAATTTTTTGTAATAGTTTGAGAATGATAGTTGTTAACTTCACTAAATATTTGGTGGAATTCACTTGTAAAGCTTTCTGGTCCTGGTCTTTTGTCTGCTGAGAGTTTTTAAGTCATTGCTTGAATTTTAATATTGGTAATTGGTGGTTGATTTTTCATTATTTCAATATTTTTAAATAAGTCATAACATTCTCTTCTGGCCTGAAGAGTTTCTTTTGAGGAAGTCTGCTGACAATCTTATGGAGGTTCACTTATATAACTTCTTTTTCCTCTTTCTGCTTTTCCATTTTTTGTCTTTGATTTTTGACAGTTTAAACTATAAAGTATCTTGGTGGGCTCTATTCAGGTTCAACCTGTTTGGGATTCTTTGGGCCTTATGAATCTGGATGTCTGTTTCCATAAGCTTAGGAAGTTTTCAGTCATTATTGCTTTAAATACGTTTTCTGACCCTTTCTCTTTTCTTTTTCTGGAACTTTCTTAATGTGGACATTATTTCTTTTGATTGTGTCCTATAAATCTTGTAGGCTTCCTCATTTTCATTCTTTTTTCTTCTAATTTCAAATGTCCTCTGTTCTAGGTCACTAGTTCTTTTGCATGGTTCAGTCTTCTCTTGAAGCTGTCTATTGAGTTCTTCAGTTTAGTCATTGTATTTTTCATCTCTGAGGTTGGTTTGTTTTGATAATTTCTATTCTTTGAACTTCTTATTTTGGTAATGCATTGTGTTTTTAATTTTCTTTAATTGTCTCTGTATTCCTGTACTTCACTACTTTAAAAGGATTATTCTGAACTTTTTGCCTGACAGTTCATAAATCTCCATTTCTTTAGGGTCAGTTAACAGAGCTTTCACTTTCATGCATTGGAGAAGGATATGGCAGCCCACTCCAATGTTCTTGCCTGGAGAATCCCAGGGACGGGGGAACCTGGTGGGCTGCCATCTTTGGGGTCACACAGAGTCGGACACGACTGAAGCAACTTAGCAGCAGCAGCAGCAGCAGAGCTTTATTAGCTTCTTTGGTGTCACGTGAACCTGATTTTCCATGATTCTTTATTCCTTATGTTGTTGTCTGTGCATTTGAGTAAACAGTCTCCACTTCTAGGCTTTACGGGTTCATTTTGTCAGAGATGGTTCTTCACTACAGCTCAATATGGGTTTCTGGACATGACTGCTGGTAATGTCCTAGGGCTTACTATCAGGGTTTTGTTTTGGGTGAAGTCACCACTTAGGCTCTGAGGTCAAGAGTGAGGGTTGCCACTAGCTGAGAACAGTTGAATAGGACTGCTGGCTTTGTTCCCTGCCTAAGTGAAGACTTCAGGATGGGCTCCATCATTGCCTGGGTCATAGATCTGGCTTCCTAGACTATCCTCAGCAGTAATTGGGGTATGAATTAACTTCTCTGCATTGATGGAGCATCAGGATGTGTCACAGGGCCTGCAGAGCTTGTTTAGGGGACATAAATCAGGCAAGACTATGTGTTGAATCCTGAAGAATCCCAAGTATAATGATTTTCTTGTCAGCCATTCTTTGCTGATGAGAAAAGCCACAAACTTTGCTCTCTGAACAAGTACCACTGTAAACAAGGCTGTTAGATGAGCTTTGCTTCTTTCTGTGTGGTCTAGTTAGGTTTCCTGGTTGGACAGGCTGGAGGATGCATTCAACAATGGACAGGGCTATGAATCATTTAACTGCCTGGGCACAGTGGGAGAACCAGCTCCTAAGCTGGTAAGGTTCTTCGTGGTCTTGACTCAGGTTGATCCATGCCCCAAGCTCCCTGGGCAAATAGGGTCATTGTCTTGGCTTTGAAGCCTATCAGTTCTGCCTGCTGTACTTTCTGATCAAATACTGCTGAGCTACATAGCTTCCAGGTGTTCTTGGCAGTCTTTTTGGTCAGTGTCAGGAGCTATATTCAGGAGTAGGCTAGGCTATGACTCAGTTCCCCTGCCTGGGTGGGGACAAACGATGTTCAAGGGCCAGCAAGTCTTTGTTTGAGGGCCCAAATCTGACAGACTTGCACCTCATCCAGTACCCTGGTCAGGCTGTACCACTGACTTGGTTCTAAAGAAGAGCAAAGCCTCTGCTTGAGACTACTAAGAAGGGTGCTTCAGGTAGAGTCTGCTAGAGTCCAGTCGCTGGTTGTTGCAAGCTCCTTCCCTTTCTCTATCATAAACAGATTCCCAGTGGTCAAGCCCTGCAGATTAGATTCTCTTGCAGTTCCCATGGGGTGAAGCCAGATTAGAGGCTCCCCAAAAGCAACCCATAACACTGGGGGAACTGAATAACCATCTTGGGCTTTCTTTTCCCCCTGGTGGAACTGTAGGCTCAGGGGAGATCCTCTCTGTGTGGATACCTCTATGCCAGCCTGGGGGTTGGGTGATACAGTAGCATAAGCTACTCCTCTTACCCGTCTAATGTAATCTGTCTTAGTCTCTGTGTTGCAGGGGGTTGTCAGCCTCACCCCTATGTTCTAGGATTCTCTCAGTGATGTTTTGTCTGTGAAGAGTTCTTAGTTATTGTTCTTGGTTGAGGGAGGAGCAAAGTCATGAACGTTTTATGTCACCATCTTGGTAGATGGTGTAGAGCTACTCATCTTTTTAAACAGTGATGATGTGTATAATTTAGAAAAAGTTACAAATTCACTGATAAGTCACCCACTAAGTCTCTTGGTAAGTAGCAGACTGACCTGACTTCTGAAACCAGCACAAAATTGACATTTCAACATTCTGTAATGTTTTTCATTATAGAAGGATGGAAAATAGAGCAAATATGAAGAAATAGCCCAGAGTAGCACCACTCAAAGATAATAGTTAAATATTTTTGTATAATCTGAGTTTTTCTAGGCATTTTTTCAACAACTGAGTTCCTATCTGGCAAGTACATTTGTGTCCTATATTCACATCTAAAAATGTCGAAACTGTGTAAGAAGATCATTTGTTGGGAAAAAAAGCCAACCACATACTCATAGTAAAGCAATTTAGCATACATATTCTATTGAAAAGGAAGTCAGTGCCATCATTTTCATGCAAAAAAGGCAGAAAGATGAATAATTCTCTTGACAGGCAGCAGTACATAGTATATATATTAAGAGCCCAGGTGCCAGAATCAGTGTGTTCAGGTTCACATCTCAGCTCTCTGCTTTTGGGCTATAGACTGAACACCATCAAAATCACCTTGAGCCTCAGTTTCTGTCAAATACAAGTAATAGTGCCTGCCTGCTGCTCTTGCTATGAGGAGTACCTGTAAAACAGTGAGCACTGTGCCCGGCACGTACAATAAACATTATTATTGAAATTATAATAACAATCTAGTGGGTAACGTTTATAGCACAAAAATATATAATATCAGTCAGGATGAAGAAAGGGCTATAGCCAAAACAAACACTAAAGGTCATCAGTGCAAGAGAAAAGACAGGAGGGAGAAACTCTCTGGAGAGATTTAGCAGACCTTCGTTAAATAAATGAATTTATTTATTCATTAATAAATAAATGGGTATACTTTAACAACAAAGTTGAAGAGCTATGGAAGTGATCTTGGTGGCATCAGATTTGGGGATAAAGAAAAGATTGTATGGTAAGGGTAGAAGCTACTTAGGCTGATGGAGCTGGTGCAGACTATCAAAATTCAATGCAGCAATGAACTTGGAGAATAGGTCTTGCATGGCAGGATACCTCCTGAAATACGTGAATTAATTAGGTTTTAAAAAACAGTGCCTTGGGTCCCTGACAGAGAGAGAATGTGAGGCAGGAAGCTTTGGAGAGACAAGCTTGAGAACAAAGTGCTCAGAGATAATACAGACCTCTAATAATTGATAGAATCCTTCAGGGTATTCCTTTTTAAGTGGAGAAATAATAATTTATTTAGGAGTAGGGCTGGAGGGGGAGACTGGAAGACTAGCTCTTCCCTGGAGAATATAATATCCTAGAAAAAAAAGATTAGTCCAGGACATGTGTCACTTGATCAAACACAGTAAGAAATAAAACAACAAACACTGATCTTCCAACAAACCAAATGATCTTCCTTTTCTTAGTTCTTCTCTTAGGGCGATAACATAAACCGTGGTGTGTGTAGGGGGGTGGGTGGAAACAGTCAAGGAGAAGGCACAAGGTACTGAAAAGAGCCATGGCCTAAAAGCTTAGGTATCCAATTTTAGTTCTGCTAATTAGGTGAAAAGTCGCACTTTGCTACTGCCTTGGTTTTCTGATCTGTAATTTGGGGGTGTAACACCTGTTCTTCCTTGAAAACTATCAGGAAAGACGTAATGGGATAATGATCTATCAGTCAAGTTTAGTCAGGGGACAGAGGCCACACCAGATTTGGGGAGGGTTTTAGTAGAGAGAAGGGTTAAGTAGGTATAATTATTAAGTGAATAACTAAAAAGGCCAAATAACAGTTTAAAGTATGGTAGAGGAGGAAATTACTAGAAGCAGCTATACACCTAAGGGTTAAACAATAAAGAAAAGAGGGTGGAATTATTAGAAATTAGAGGTTTAAAGAAGAGGACCACAGAGCTGACACTCGGATCTTGGAAAAGAGGGTTCTGAGGGGCTGGTGTTGGTGCTCTGAGTTTAGAGATAGGGCTCTGGGAAGCTGGGCTCTGCCCTCTGAGGATTGTACACTTGTCAGAAGATCTTGGTGTCTGGAGGTGGGGGGCACAAGAAAGCTACTTCAGCAAATACTAGAACTGCATTGGATCCACTTCCTGCTACCAGAAGGCACTGCCAGTGCTGGAATAAAGAAGGGAGGCTGAGGGGATGCTGACAGAATAGAAAGGAGGCCACAAGAAGAAAGTCTTCTGTCCTTTCTCTTCTTGCAGGCCCATCTACCTCTAATGTACCCCCTCCCCTTTCCAACCAGTGTGCTCTCCTAGCCCAAGCATAACAAAGTAGCATATATAAGTCAGAGTTTTCAGCTGGGAAACAGTAGCTTCATGTCTGGTACAATGCCCACAAATGTTCATGAGAACCTGCCTGTCTTACAGGTGTTTTGAATAGGATGTCTCCATTACGTTAGAAAACAAGGGGATTGCTTTAAAGAACTGAGCGAACCCAAAAGGTCCTCACTCACCCTAGAGCTTTCAGTCATGATCTACAACTCAGAGGATGTGATACAGTGCAATGAAGGTAGAAAAGGTTAACTCTGAGGACTGATGTGTGGCCTAAGTAAGGCTGCACTGGTCTTGGAGTCGAGAGGTCTAGTCCCAACAAGCGCATAACTCTGTCCTCACTTTGCATACTGGATACCAGGATAGTATGATTCTACATACACCTGGCTCTTTGGAGGGGCTAGGATATTTTGTTATCTTCTTAGCTCACACATTTTCTAGCTCCTTCAAATACATATATCTTAGGTGAGGTTGGGTCCTAAAGTCAGCAAATAAGGGGGAGGTCAGCGGTGGTCTAAATTGCTTAGAAATACGCCATTTTGAGACCCACATAGAACTATCCATCTGCATAGATGATCCTCCAGTCTTAGAACAACATGTTCAGTGGGTGAGTACCTAAGGAAACCATTAGATTGCTGAAAGGCCATGTTGTATAAATGTATACCACTAAATGCTAGGCTCACATTCAACCAGCACATGGAAACTAAAATCTGTATATTTACTTCTTAGAACTTATTCTCATATAAGTTCTGTAATCACTAAGAAGAATGGCAGGAGATATTTAAACAGTATCACTTTCTATATCTGTTTTGTTTCCTTGTTTTGCTAAAATATGTATACCTACCAGGATGACTAAAATGAAAAAGAAACTCTTGAGTTTTGTTGAAGATAAGAACAACCAGAGCTCTCCTACATGGTTGGAATATAAATTGAATAATCCCTTTTGGAAAATGGGAACATATACCAAACCTTATAATCCAGTGATTCTGCACCTGTGTACCTACCTGCTACCATCCATACTGTGTGGTTTTATGCAATGCTTAATAATAAGTGAGTATTATATATGTTGTTAGGATAGTTCTAACTCTTGGGGTTAGAAGTGAGACAAGAGCAAAAAGGAGACTTCTACAAGTGCTAGTAATGTTCTGCTTTTTTAAAAAAAATTACAATATATTTGACATCTAATATTGCATAAATTTAACGTGTATGATGTTAATTTGTTACATTTACATATTATAATTGCTGTTGTTGTGGTAATTAGCACCACTATCACACTACCTAATTATTCTCTTTTCTAGTGGTTGGAATTAAGTTCTAATCTTTTAGAAAGTTTGTTGATTATAATATCATTGTCTATATCTTCTATTCTATGCATTAGAGTTCTAGGACTTATTTACTACTTGTAAGTTTATATCTTTAAACTTCTGTCCTATCTCCCCATCCCATCACCTAGTAATCACCATTTTACTCTCTGTTTTTACTAGTTTGGCTTTTTTAGATTCCACATTAAGTGATATTATACTTAGTATTGATATAATGTGATCAAGGCCCATCCATGGGTCTCAAATGACAGGATGTCCTCCTTTTTTGGCTAAGTAATATTCCATTACATATATATACACCACTTTTTTATCCATTCATCTGTTGATGGACACTTAAGTTGCTTCTGTATCTTGGCTATTGTGAATAATGCTGCAATAAACATGGAAATACATATATCTCTTTGAAATCCTTGTGGAATTTGTGGATCTTTTTTGAATTTAGAATCACCAGCAATTTTCTTTCTTATTGAAGTATAGTTGATTTATAATATTGTGTCAGTTACAGGTTTTTTTCAGATTATATATCATTACGGGTATTATAAGGTACTGAGTATATTTCCCTGTGCTATACAACAAATCCTGTTGCTTGTCTATTTTATATATAGTAGTTTGAAACTGTTAATCCCAGACTCTTAATTTGACCCTTCTTCTCTCTCCCCTTTGATAACCATAACTGTGTTTCCTCTGAGAGTCTATTTTTGTTTTTTATATAAACTTATTTACATTATTTTTAGATTCCACATATAAGTGATATCATATAGTATTTGTCTTTTTCATCTAATATACTTCACTAAGTATAATATTCTCTAGATCCACCCATATTGCTAGAAATGGAAACAATACCCTCTTTTTTATGACTAAATAATATTCAGTTATTTACCACAATTTCTTTATCCATTTATCTGTCGATGGACATCAAGTTGTTTCCTTGTCTTTGCTATTTTAAATAGTGCCACTATGAATATCAGGGTGCATGTCTCTTTTTGAATAGAGTTTTCATCTTTTCCAGATGTATGCCCAGGAGTAGGATTGCTGAATCATATGGTAACTCTGTTTTCAGTTTTTCAAGGAACCTCCATACTGTTTTCCCTAGTGGCTACATAAATGTACCTTTCCAACAACAGTGTACAGGGTTCCCTTTTCTTTACAACTTCTCTATTTATTGGTAGACTTTGGATGATAGCAATTCTGGCCAGTGTGAGGTGATACCTCATTGTGGTTTTGACTTGCATTTCTCTAAAATCAGTGATACTGAACATCTTTTCACATACCTTTAGCCATCTGTATGCCTTTGGAAAAATGTCTGTTGGGGTCTTCTCCCCTTTTTTTATTAGGATTATTGATTTTCTTGGACATTGAGTTATATGATATGTGAACTGTGAATTTCCAGATGTTCAAGCTGGTTTTAGAAAAGGCAGAGGAACCAGAGATCAAATTGCCAACATCCGCTGGATCATTAAAAAAGCAAGAGAGTTTCAGAAAAACATCTACTTCTGCTTTATTGACTATGCCAAAGCCTTTGACTGCGTGGATCACAATAAACTGTGGAAAATTCTGAAAGAGATGGGAATACCAGACCACCTGACCTGCCTCTTGAGAAATCTGTATGCAGGTCAGGAAGCAACAGTTAGAACTGGACATGGAACAACAGACTGGTTCCAAACAGGAAAAAGAATACATCAAGGCTGTATATTGTCACCCTGCTTATTTAACTTATATGCAGAGTACATCATAAGAAACACTGGGCTGGAGGAAGCACAAGCTGGAGTCAAGATGGCTGGGAGAAATATCAGTAACCTCAGATATGCAGATGACACCACCCTTATGGCAGAAAGTGAAGAACTAAAGAGCCTCTTGATGAAAGTGAAAAAGGAGAGTAAAAAAGTTGGCTTAAAGCTCAACATTCAGAAAACTAAGATCATGGCATCCAGTCCCATCACTTCATGGCAAATAGATGGGGAAACAGTGTCAGACTTTATTTTTGGGGGCTCCAAGGTCACTGCAGATGGTGACTGCAGCCATGAAATTAAAAGACACTTACTCCTTGGAAGGAAAGTTATGACCAACCTAGATAGCATATTCAAAAGCAGAAACATTGCTTTGTTAACAAAGGTCCATCTAGTCAAGGCTATGGTTTTTCCCGTGGTCATGTATGGATGTGAGAGTTGGACTGTGAAGAAGGCTGAGCACAGAAGAATTGATACTTTTGAACTGTGATGTTAGAGAAGACTATTGAGAGTCCCTTGGACTGCAAGGAGATCCAACCAGTCCATCCTAAAGGAGATCAGCCCTGGGTGTTCATTGGAAGGACTGATGCTGAAGCTGAAACTCCAATACTTTGGCCACCTCATGCGAAGAGTTGAGTCACTGGAAAAAGACTCTGATGCTGGGAGGGATTGGGGGCAGGAGGAGAAGGGGACGCCAGAGGATGAGATGGCTGGATGGCATCACCAATTCAATGGACATGGGTTTGAGTGAACTCTGGGAGTTGATGATGGACAGGGAAGCCTGGCGTGCTGCAATTCATGCGGTCGCAAAGAGTTGGACATGACAGAGCAACTGAACTGAACTGATTGATTCTTCATCTTAGATTTATCTAAGAAAATGCTGCTATGATTTTTGTCCAAGAATGTTTTGCCTATATTATCTTTGAGGAGTTTTATGGTATCATGTCTTACATATATGTCTTTAAACCATTTTAGTTTATCTTTGTATTTAATGTAAGGGAGTTTTCCAATCTCATTGATTTAAATGTAGCAGCATTTGCAACACCACTTGTTAAAGTGACTGTCTTTTCTCCATTTTATGTTCTTGCCTGCATTGTTGTAAATTAAATGACCATAGGTTTGTGGGTTTATTTCTCTGAATAAATTTATTTCTCTGAATTCTGGAAGATTATGCCTCCACTTTTGTTCTCTTTCCTCAGGATTACTTTGGCGGTTCTGGGATTTTTGTGGTTCCATATAAATTTTAAGATTATTTTTTCTAGTTCTGTAAAAAACAAAAAAAAAGGTCAAGGATATTTTCATAGAAACTGCATTAAATCTGTAGAATGCTTTGATTAATATGGCCATTTTAACAAAATTCTTCCAGTTCAAGAGTGTGGGCTATCTTTCCCTTCTTTGAATCATCTTAAATTTTCTTTTTCAATGTTTTATAGTTTTCAGTATATAGATCTTTAATCTCCTTGGTTTTTACTCCTGGGTATTTTTATTTTTTGGTGTAATTTAAAATGGGTCGTTTTTGTACTTTCTGTTTCTGATACTTCATTATTAATGTAAAGAAATGTAACAGATTTCTGTATATTAATGTTATATGTTACAACCATGCTGAATTCATTCATTAGAGTGAATAGATTTTGTGTGGAGACTTTAGGGTTCTCTATATAAAGTACCATGCCATCTTCAAATAGTGACATGTTTCAATCTTCCCTCCCAACGTGGACATTTAAAAATTTTTCTTATCTGATTGCTGTGGCTAGGACTTCCAATACTATCTTAAATAGACATGGTGAGAGTGAGCCTCCTTGGATGGTTGTTGAATTTCAGGCTTTCAGATTTTCACTGTTGAGTATTATGTTGGCTGTGGGTTTGTTATAAACGGTTTTTATTATGTTGAGATACATTTTCTGTAGACCCACTTTGGTAAGAGTTTTTATCATGAGTGAATGTTGAAGTTTGCCCAGTACTTTTTCTGTGTCTATTGAAATGATCATGTGGCTTTTGTCTTTCCTTTTGTTAATATGGTGTATCACATTGAGCATGTTGAACCATCCTTGGGACCTTGGAATGAATTTGATTTAATCCTGAGGTATGATACTTTTTATGCATTGTTAGCTTCAGTTTGCTAATATTTTATTTAATATTTTTGCATCTATTCTCATCAGAGATATTAACATGTAATTTTGTTGTTTGGTAGTGACTTTGTTTGGTTTAGTTATCAGGGTGATGAATGTGTCATAGAATGACTTTGGGCGTGTCTCCTGCTCTTCCGTGGTATACATTCTTCCTGTATGTTTGTTAAAATTCCCCACTGAAGCCATTTGTTCTGGACTGTTTTCACAGACCTTTATTATTACAAATTCTATTTCACTTCTAGTGATTATTATGTTCAAATTATCTATTTCTTCTTGCTCAGTCTTGGCAGGCTGCATGTTTCTG
The DNA here is from genome assembly GCF_055505025.1 of Bos grunniens. Classification (NCBI taxonomy): domain Eukaryota; kingdom Metazoa; phylum Chordata; class Mammalia; order Artiodactyla; family Bovidae; genus Bos; species Bos grunniens. The sequence goes on from NC_141166.1 coordinate 98,261,847, forward strand.
TAAACTTGTCCATTTCTCCTAGGCCATCCAATTTGTTGGCGTATAACTATTCATAGTACTCTCATGATTTTTTTGTATTTCACGGTATCAGTTGTTATTTCTCCTCTTCCCTTTCTTATTTTATTTGGTTCCTCTCTCTTTTCTTCTTGGTGAGCCTGGTTAAAAGTTTGTTAGTTTTGTTTATCTTTTGAAAAAGCCAACTCTTGTTTTTTATTGATTTTTTTCTATCACTTTTTATCTCTTTTATTTCCTCTCTGATTGTTATTTTCTTCCTTCTGCTGTCTTTGTGGGGTTTTTTGGTTTTGGTTCTTCTCTTTCTAATTATTTTAGGTGGTAGTTTCAGTTGTTTGAGATTTTTCTTGTTTCTTGGGAAGGCTCGTATTGCTTATGAACTTCCCTCTTAAAATTATTTTGCTACATCACACAGATTTAGAAAGGTTGTATTTCCATTTTTGTTCATCTCGAGATATTTTCTGATTTCTTGTTTGACTTCACTATTTACCCTTTGGTTTTCAGTAGCATATTGTTTAGTGTCAATGTGTTTGTTCTTTTCCCATTTTTCTTTTCATTTTTGTTTCCTAATTTCATACTATTTAATTAATTGAGGCTTATTTTGTGACCTAGTGTGTGGCCTATCCTAGAAAACATTTCTTTTCTTGAAAAGAAGATGTAGTCTGTTTTTGCTTTGTTCCTGTAGATATTAAGTCTGACTAGTCTGTCGTGTCATTTAGGACTTCTGTTGTCTTACTGACTGTCTAGATAATCTATACATTAATGTCAGTGGAATATTAAAATCCCCTACTATTATTGTGTTATTGTCAGTTTCTCCCTTTATACTTGGTGTAGTATTTGTTTTATATATTTAGGTTCTCCAATATTGGGTGTATATATGTTGATGAGTTTAATATCCTTTTCTTGTACTGGTCTGTTTATATATAACGCCCTTCTTTGTTTTTCTCTGTGGCCTTTGTTTTAAAGTCTGTTTTGTCTGATATGAGTATTGCTACTCCTGTTTTCTTGTCATTGCTACTTGCATGAATTACCTTTTTTCATCACTTTTCTTCAGTCTCTGTGTCTGGTGCTCTGAAGAAAGTCTCTTGTAGGCAATATACCAAATTCTTGCATTTTTATCCAATCTGCATCTTTTGATCAGAGCATTTAGTTCACTGACATTTAAAGTAATTTTTGATAAGTATGTATTGCCATTTTAAACTTTGTTTTCCAGTTGTTTTTGTAGTTCTTTTTTATTTTGGGTTTTCCTTTTGCAGTTTGATGACTTTCTTTTGTATAATGCTTGAGTTCCTTTCTTTTTGGTTTTTGTGAATCTGTTGCTTTTTGATTTATGGTTGCCATGGAAATCAAGTATGTTGACCCGTGACTACATCTGCTTCAAAGTGAGTCATTCAAATTCAAACACATTCTAGATCTACATTTTTATACTCTCTTCTCTCACATTTTGTGAATTTTGATGTCCTGTTTTACATCTTCTTGCTTATCCTTTTACCGTTTTAGTTATAATAACTTTTATAATTTTTTGGTTGCTTTTAATCCATGTCCTGCTTGTTTAAGTGATCTTCAATCCATTTATATAGTTGCCTTTCCTATTGTGATTTTTTATTTTCTATGATCTTGCTGCTTTTCTATTTAGAGACCCTTCCATATTTCTTTTAGGATAGGTTTAGAATCGCTAAATTCTTTTAGTTAATTTGCCTGAAAAATTATTTATTGTCCATTCTATTCTAAATGATGATCTTACTGGGTAGAGTATCAGGTTGTAGATTTTTCCCTTTCAGTACTTTGAATATACTATGCCACTCCCTTCTGACCTGCAGGGTTTCTGTAGAGAGATCAACTGATAGCTTGATGGGGGTTCCCTTGTAACTGATCCTTTTTCTCTTGCTGCCTTTAGAATCTACTCTTAACTTTTGCCGTCTTAATTATGACACGTCTTGGTGTGTGTCTGTTTGGATTCATCTTGTTTGTGACTCTCTGTACTTCTTGTACCTGGATATCTGTTTCTTTCTTGAGGCTTGAGAAGTTTTCAGCCATAATTTCTTCAGAAACATTTTCAATCTTCTTCACAATATCTTCTCCTGAAACTTCTATTATGCATAGGTTTTATATTGTCTCATAGATCTCATATGTTGTTTTCTTTTTTCCATTTGTCCTTCTGTCAGCTGTTCTAATTGGATTATTCTCAATTCTGTGTCATTTAGTCTGCTATTCATTGGTTTTACCATGGCAATTGAGTTACTTCTTTCAGTTGATTCTTCTTTATAGCTTCTAGTTCCTTGTGACAATGATATGCATTTTTATCAGTAATCTTTCTTAATTCTTTTAGCATTTTTATTATCTCCTTTTTGAATTTAGGGTCTAGCAGACTTGGGAGGTGTTTCATTACTCTTTCAGGAGGTTTCCTTGTTCTTTTAATTGGAAATAGTCCCTCTGGTTTTTCATTTTAATTAACTTTCTCTGTCTCTATGAATTTTGGAGAAAGTTATCTACTGTGGTCTTAAAGAGTTTTTGTGCGACAGTGTCCCTGTGTAAACTGTGTGTGTCCAATATTTTTGGTGCAAGGGCTAATTTCAATACGGATGCCAGCCATGTCTTTCCTAGAGTGTGCTGGCCATTATCCCCTTGATAGGTGGTGTGGTTGGTGTGGTAGTATCTAGAGCCTGTGTAGGATTTGAGGTGGGGCTTCTTTGCTTGGTTGCTGTCACCAATCTGTTGGGAGTAGGGTTTGTTCTCTAATTGTTGGAGTAGAAGCCCTGAGGCTCCAGGTTCAGTCAGGCTCTATTGCCTTTGAGTGTGTGCCCTACCTAAAAAGAAGGTGATTCCTGAAGCAGGTGAGGCCTGTCCAGTCACAGAGGACCTATACACTGCCCATATTGGTGAACAGTTCCACTCAGAAGCAGGCCATGATTGCATGTCTCTCTCTGTTGTCTTTGTCCTAGATCTAGTGCAAGACTCTGGTATGAGATAGTCTGTGGTTGACATTTGGAGCATTGTGACTGCAGGAATTGTTTGGGTGGTGGTGCTGCCTGAGATATGGGGTGCCTCTATGGCTGACTTCTAGAATCTCTCTGCCCCAGAGTTAGTGCTAACCTGTGGTGTGGAGAGGGCAGAGTTGGGCTTTCTCATGGGAAACAAGCACTGTGTATTCCTGCTCAGGGCTTGTCTACCAAGATTCAGGACTCAGTTGTTGCATGCTCTTGTGGAGCTGCCCACTGTGTGTGCCATCAGTGTCCACTGCAAGCTCACCGCTGCCCGAAGTCTGTGCTGACAGTGGGCTCTGCAGCTCCACTTAGATCACACCCCAGTGCTCCACTCTGTCTCTGCATAGCTGGGCTAAACCTTTGCTCAGATCTTCTCCTCCTGCCTTCATTCTTTCCCAGCACCTGAGTCTTTTTCAATGAGTCAGCTCTTCACTTAAGGTGGCCAAAGTATTGGAGCTTCAGCATCAGTCCTTCCAGTGAATATTCAGGGTTGATTTCCTTTAGGATTGACTGGTTTGATATCCCCCTCTTTATTTTTTCCGTAGTAAATCTATGTTAATTTTTTTCCGGAATCTCCATATTGTTTTCTTTCGTGGTTGAACAAATTTGCATTCTCACCAACAGTGTGCAATGGTTCCACCTGCCATATCATCACTAGCACTTATTTCTTCTATTATTGTTGATAGCATTATAATGTGTGAGGTGAGGTGTGAGTGTGATAACTGTAATGTGTGAGTGTGAGGTGATAACTGGTTGCAGCTTTGATTTTTATTTCCCTGATGAGTGATATTAAACATTTTTCATGTACCTATTGGCCATTTGGGTGTGTTCTTTGGAAAACAGTCTATTTAGTTCTTCACACTATTAAAAAGTACTAAATTATTTTCAGCTGTGCTGGGTCTGCCTTGCAGCCTGTGGGCTTTCTCTAGTTGCAGTGAGTGGAGGCTATTCTCTAGTGGTGGTGCACAGGCTTCTTGGCTTCTCCTGTTGTGGAGCACAGGCTCTAGGGTGTGTGGGCTTCAGTAGTTGCAGCACATGGGTTCAGTAGTTGTGGCTCTCAGGCTGTAGACCACAGGCTCAATAGTTGTGGTACACAGGCTTAGTTGGTCCATGGCATATGCGATCTTCCTGGATTAGGGATCAAACTGGTGTCCCCTGCATTGCAGGACAGATTCTTAATGACTGGACCACCAAGGAAGCCCTAGTTCTTCACATTTTTAATTGGATTTTACTTTGTTACTGAGTTTTATGAGCTCTTTATATAGTTTAGATATTAATTTGTCTAATATATGGTTTGCAAAAATTTCTCCCCATTCTCTTGATTGCCTTTTCGTTTTGTTAATTGTTTCTTTTGCTGTGCAGATGCTTTTAAGTTTGATGTGGTCCCTTTTGTTGATTTTTGCATTTTGTCATTTGTGTTTTTTGGTGTTATATCAAAAAAGTCATTGCTAAGACCAGTGTTGAGGAAATTCTTCCTACATTTTTTTCTAGGAGTTTTATAGTATCAGGTCAAATGTTTGATCCATTTCAAGTTAATTTTTGTGAGTGGTATTAAGAGATGGGTCCACTTTAATTGTTCTGCATGTTTTTATCCACTTTTCCCAACACCATTTGTTAAAGAAATATCCTTTCCCCATTGGATTTCTTGCTTCCTTTGTCAGGTTAAATTGACCATATATCCAGGGATTTAATTCTGGGCTCTCTGTTCTGTTCCATTGGTCTCTGTCTATTTTTGTGTCAATACCATAGTGTTTTTATGACGACAGTTTTGTAGTAGTTTGAAATTAGGAAGTATGATACCTCTACTTCTGTTCTTTATCTTTAGTATTGCTTTGGCTATTTAAAGTCTTCAGTGGTTTCATGCAAATTTTAGGATTTCTTTTTCTATTTCTGTGAAGAATGCCATTGGTATTTTGGTGGGCTTTGCTTTAAATCTATAAATGGCTTTGAGAAGTATGGACATTTTAAACATTATTTTTCTAATCCACGAACAAAGGATGTCTTTGTGTCCTTGATTTCTTTCAGCAAAGTCTTGTAATTTTATTATATATAACTTTCACTTCCTTAAATTTTTTAAGTATTGATTTTGGTGCCAATGTGAAGGAAATCATTTATTTTTCAGACATATCATCATTACTGTATAGAAAAGCAATTGATTTCTGTATGTTGATTTTGTGTCCTGCAACTTTAATAAAATTTTTGGTTAGTTCCAACAGTTTTTTCACTGAGTCATTGGGATTTTTTATGTAAAAAATTGGATAGCATATGCAAATAGCAACAATTCTACTTATTCCTTTCCAGTTTGTGTGTCATTTGTCTTACCTGATTGCTCTAGTTAGGACTTTCAATGCTGTATGGAATTAAAGTGGTGAGAGTAAGCTTTCTTCTCTCCCTGATCTTAAGAGGGAGACCTTTCAGCCTTTTACCACTGAGTATGATTTAGCTATGGGTTTGTTGGATACCATCTTTATTAAGTTGAGGTATATTCTTTCTATATCCCTTCTTTTAAGTGTTTTTATCTTGGAAGGCTGTTGTATTCTGTAAAATGCCTTTTCTGTGTATACTGAGATGATCATGTGATTTTTATCTTTCATTAATTAATGTGATGTATTATATTCATTATTTGTGTATGGCAAACCATCTTGTATCCCAGGGATAAATCCTACTTGGTCATTGCATATAAACCTTTTTAATGTATTCTTGAATTCAGTTTGCTAATAGTTTGTTGAGAATTTTGCATTTATATATATGAGGAATATTTTCTTGTGGTGTCCTTATCTGGCTTTCATATCAGGGTAATGATGGCCTTGTACAATATATGTGGGAGTGTTCCCTCTTTCTCACTTTTTTGGAAGTTTGAGGAGAATGGGTCTTAATTTTTTTTTATATGTTTGGTAGAATTCACTGGTGAAACCATCAGGTCCTGGGGTTTTCCCCATTGTGAGGTTTTTAAAATTCAATCTCTTTACTTGCTTTGTTTAGATGTTCTGTTTCTTCCCGATTCAGTCCTGATAGATTGTGTGTTTCTAGAAATTTATTCATTTCTTCTAGTTTAATATGTCAGCACATAATTATTCATAATGGTCTTTTATTACCCTATTTATTTCTAGTATCAGTTGTAATGTCTCCTCTTTTCATTGCTAATTTTTTTTTCTTAGTTTAGTTTAGAAGCATGTCTATTTTGTTTATCTTTTGGAAGAATTGGCTCTTAATTTTGATGATATTTTCTATTGATATTTTGGTCTCTGATTTATTTCTGTTCTGATCCTTATTTCCTTCCTTCTGCTAACTTTGGGGTTAATTTGTTCTGCTTTTTTATTCCCTTGTGGTATAAATTTTGGTTATTAAAATCTTCATAATTTTGTAGTATACACATTTTTCCACTGTAAATTCTTTTCAGAACCACTTTTGCTATATACTATGAGTTTGGATATGTTGTTCTTACTTCCTCATTTGTTTTGAGATAATTTTTTCCCCTTTGGTTTCTTCTTGACCCCTTGGTAGTTCAGAAATGTTTTGTCTAGTTCACATATGTATATTTTCCAGCCTTTCCATGTTCTACTTTTATACTAGTCATGATTAGAAAAGATAGTTGTTTTGATTTAGACCTTAAATTTGCTAAAATTTGTCTTGTGCCCTATTATATGATCTATTCTGGAGATTGTTTTATATGCATTTGTGAAGAATATGTATTCTGCAGTTGGATGGAATGTTCTATAAATATGTTAGGTCCTTTTGTTCTAAAGTGTGGTTCAATTCAAACGTTTCCTTATTTTCTATCTGGATGGCATATCCATTCTTACCAGTGGCATACTGAAAACCCCTTTATTATATTGTTGTCTCTTTATCCATTTAGATCTATATTTGCTTAATGTATTTTTAAATTAAAAGTTTTTTGAAGTATAGTTGATTTACAATGTTGTGTTAGTTTCAGTTGCATTGGAAAGTGATTCAGATAAATATATGTATATACACATATATACATTTACATATGCTCTGCTGTGCTTTGTCACTCAGTCATGTGCAACTCTTTGCTACCTCATTGACTGTAGCCTGCCAGGCTCCTCGGTCCATGGAATTCTCCAGGCTAGAATTCTGGAGTGGGTTGCCATTCCCTTCCCCAGGGGATCTTCCTGATCCAAGGGTCAAACCTGAGACTTTCACATCTCCTGCACTGGCAGGCTAGTTCTTTACCACTAGTGCCACCTGGAAAGTATATATATCTTTTTGACTTTGATTTATGGTTTTCTCTGGATATGTGCACAGGAATGGGATTGCAAGATCATATGGTAACTTTTTAATTTCTTAAGGAATCTCTGTACTGTTCTCCATAGTGGCTATGCTAGTTTACATTTTCAACAACAGTGGAGAATTCCCTTTGCTCCACATTGCTCTCCAGGGTGTGTAGAAATCTACACATCTGTTTGTAGGTTTTTTTGATGATGGTCATTCTAACTGGTGTAAAGTGATACCTCACTGTAATTTTGATTTGCATTTCTCTAATAATTAGTGATGAGCATTTTTTTCATGTGCCTTTTCACCTTCTGTATGCCATCTTTTGAGAAGTATACATTTAGATCTTCTGTCCATTTTTTGAGTGGATTTTCTTTAATTGAGCTGTGTGAGGTGTTTATATATTTTGGAGATTAATCCCTTGTATCATTTGCAGATATTTCCTTCCATTCCATAGGTTGTAGTTTCATTTTATGGTTTCTGTTGTTGTACAAAAGATTTTAAGTCTAGTTAGATCCCATTTATTTATTTTTGTTTTTATTTCCATTACTCTAGGAGACAAATCTAAAAAAAAAATTGCTGCAATTTATGTCAAAGTGTGTCCTGCATGTGTTTTCCTCTAGGAGTTCTGTGTTCTCTGGTTTTACATTTAGGTCTTTAATCTGTTGAGTTGATTTTTGTTCATGATGTTAGAGAATGTTCTGATTTCATTTTTTACAAGCTGCTGTCCAGTTTTCCAGTGTGACTTACTGAAGAGACTGTCTTCTCTGTTATATAGTCTTGCCTCCTTTGTAGTAGATTAATTGACTACAGGTGGGTAAGCTTATTACTGTGCTCTCTATTCTGTCCCATTGATGTATATTTCTGCTTCTGTGCCAGTACCAGGAGAGTTTTGATTGCTTTAGCTTTATAGTATAGTACAAACTCAAAAGTGCCTGATTCCACCAGATCTGTTTTTTTGTTTTGTATCTCAAGATTGCTTTTGGGTTTATATACAAATTTTTAAAAATTTTGTTCTAGTTCTCTGAAAAATGCCATTGATAGTTTGATAGGGATTGCACTGAATCTGTAGATTGCACTGTGTAGTCTAGTCATTTTGATGACATTGATTCATCAAATCCCAAATCATGGTGTATCTTTACATTTATTTATATAACATTTGATTTCTTACATAAGTGTCTTGTGGTTTTTGGAGTACAGGTTAAGGTTATTGGTCTCCTTAGGTAGGTTTATTCCTTGGTATTTTATTCTTTTTGATGCAGTGGTAAATGGGATTGTTTCCTTCATTTCCCTGTCTGATCTTACATTGTTAGTGAATAGCAATGCAAGAGATTTCTGTGTATTAATTTTGTATTCTGCAACTTTACCAGATTCATCGATCAGCTCTAGTAGTTTTCCAGTGACATCTTTAGGATTTTCTATGAATCATGTCGTCAGCAAACAGTGACAGTGTTACTTCTTTTCCAACTTGGATTCCTTTCATTTCTTTTTCTTTTCTGATTGCCGACTTCCAAAGCTATGTTGAATAAAAGTGGTGTGAGTGGACATCCTTGTCTTATTCCTGACCTTAGAAAAAAAGCTTTCAGCTTTTCATTGTTGAGTATGATGGTAGCTGTGGGTTTGTCATACATGGCTTTTATTATATTAAGGTATATGTTTCCCTATATGCCCACTTTTTGGAGAGACTTTTTTTTCCCAATGGATGTTAAATTTTATCAAAAGCTTTTTCTCTACTGAGATGATCATATAGTTTTTATTTTTCAATTTTTCCTATTGTGTATCACACTGATTTGTGGATATTGAAAAATCTTTGCATACCTGGGATAAATCTCACTTGGTCATAGTGTACGTATGTTGTTGTTGTTCAGTTGCTAGGTCATGTCCGACTCTTTGAGACCCCATGGATTGCAGTATACATGGCTCCACTGTCCTCCACTATTTCCCAGAGTTTGCTCAAATTCATACTCTGCCTCCCCCTTCTCCTTTTGCCCTGTCTTTCCCAGCATCAGGATATTTTCCAGTGAGTCAGCTCTTCGCATCAGGTGGCCAAAGTATTGGAGCTGCAGCTTCATCATCAGTCCCCCTAATTAATATTAAGGGTTTATTTCCTTTAGGATTGACTGGTTTGATCTCCTTGCAGTCCAGCAGAGTTTCAAGAGTCTTCTCCAGAACCACAATTCGAAAGCATGAATTCTTAGGCACTTAGCCATCTTTATGGTCCAACTCTTGCATCTGTACATGACTACTGGAAAAACCATAGCTTTGACTATATGGACATTTGTCAGCAAAGTGATGTGTCTTTGCTTTTCTAATATGCTGTCTAGATTTATCATGGGTTCTGTTCCAGGAAGCAAGTGTCTTAATTTCATGGCTACAGTCACTGTCTCCAATGATTTTGGAGCCCAAGAAGATAAAACCTGTCACTGCTTCTGTTTTTCTCCTTCTATTTGCCATGAAGTGATGGGAGCAGATGCCATGATCTTAGTTTTCTTGAGTTTTAAGCCAGCTTGTTCACTTTCCTCTTTCACCCTCATCAAGAGGTTAATTCATCTTCACTTTCTTCCATTAAAGTGGTATCATCTGAGGTTGTTGCTGTTTCTCCCAGAAATCTTGATTTCTGCTTACAATTCCTCCAGCTTGGCATTTCACATGTACCCTGCATATAAATTAAATAAGCAATGTGACAGTATATAGGTTTGTCATACTCCTTTCCCAATTTTGAGCCAGTCTGTTGTTCCATGTCCAGTTCTAACTGTTGCTTCTTGATCTGCATACAGGTTTCTCAGGAGACAAGTAAGGTGATCTGGTATTCCCATCTCTTTAAGAACTTTCCACAGTTTGCTGTGATCCACATAATCAAAGGCTTTAGCAGAGTCAATGAAGCAGATGTTTGAAGCAGATGTTTTTCTGGAATTGCCTTACTTTCTCCATGAACCAACGAATATTGGCAATTTGATCTCTGGTTCCTCTGCCTTTTCTAAATCCAGCTGTACATCTGGAAATTCTCAGTTCATGTACTGCTGAAGCCTAGCTTCAAGGATTTTTAGCATAACCTTGCTAACATGTGAAATGAATGTAGTTGTACAGTAGTTTGAACATTCTTTGGCATTGCCCTTCTTTGGGATTGGAATGAAAACTGACCTTTTCCAGTCCTGTGGCCATTGCTGAGTTTTCCAGATTTGCTGACACACTGAGTATAGCACTTTGGCAGCATCTTTTAGGATTTTAAATAACTCTGCTGGAATTCCTTTACCTCCACTTTGTTCATAATAATGCTTCCTGAGGCCCACTTGACTTCATTTATCTTGATTCATGGACCTAAGATTCCAGGTTTCTATGCAATATTATTCTTTAGAGCATCAGACTTTACTTTTACCACCAGACATATTCACAGCTGAGTGCTATTTCCACTTTGGTGTAGCTGCTTCATTCTTTCTGGAGCTATTAATGTTAGTAATTCCCTCCACTGTAGCATATTGGACACCTTCTGACAGAGAGGGGCTCATCTTCTGATGTCATATCTTTGTTCTTTTCCGTACTGTTCATGGGATTCTCTCGACAAGGAGGAGTGATCTGCCATTTCCTCCTCCAGTGGACCATGTTTTGTCAGAACTCTTCACTATGACCTGTCCATCTTGGGTGGATCAGCATGGCATGGCTCATAGCTTCACTGAGTTATACAGTTCCCTTTGCCATGGCAAGGCTGTGATTCATGAAGAGGCTTTTTAATGTATAGTTGGATTCACTTTGCTAGTATTTTGGTGAAGATTTTTGTGTCTGTACTCATCAGTGATATTGACCTGTAATTTTCTTTTCTCTGTGGTATCCTCATCTGGTTTTAATATCAGGGTGACGCTGGCCTAATAGAATGAGTCTGGAAGTATTCCTTCCTCTGCAAAATTTTGGAATAGTTTCAGAAGGATAGATGTTAACTTTTCTCTAAATGTTTGGTAGAATTGTCTGTGAAGCCATCTGGTCCTGGAATTTTGTTGGGAATTTTTTAATCACACAGTAAGTTTCAGTACTTGTATTTCGTCTGTTCATATTTTCTATTTTTTTCTTGATTCAGTCTTCAAAGACTACCTTTCTAGGTTAAAAACTTGTCCATTTCGTCTACATTGTTCATTTTACTGGCCTACAGTAGTTCATAGTAGTCTCTTATGCTTCTCTACAAACGAAGATTCGAGTTGCAGACTTTCAAAATTGCAAATGTGTGTTAAGAGGAGGAATCCAGAGAGGTCTTCAGCAACTCAGTGAGCCTTAGCAAGAACCTCAGGCTAGATCTGTAAGGATGACTTCATTGAATTCGTGCAACACAGGATTTATATGAACTGTCCTCTTCCAACCCTTTACTTTTAACCTTTGTGTGTCTTTAGGGCTGATGAGTCTCCTTAGGCAGCATAGAGCTGGCTTTTTTTTTTTTTTTTTTAATCCATTCAAGCTACTGTCTGCCTTTAACCTGGTGATTTCAGTCCATTTACATTTAGTGATTATGCAAGAATTTATCATTTGCCTTCTGGTGGTTTACCATCTCCCCTGGTTTTTTTTTTCCCTCCTCTGCATACCTTAGCAAATTGATGGTTTTCCCTGGAATTTGCTCAGTCTCCTTCCCCCCTCCCCCCATGTTTTATGACTCTATAATAGACTTTTGCTTCTTGGTTAACCAGAAGCTAAGATCTTATAGATGAAACAGCCCTTTTTATTCTGAAAGGAACTTATCTTTGTTCACCTATAAAAGTTCCCCTCTTTAATCTTCCTCTTATAGTTTTGACATCACAATTAACCTTTTTATGCCATAAATTTATTAGCAAGCTATAGTAGTTATTCTTGAGTTTTTTTTCATTTAAACTTTATACTATCATTAAGTGTTTAACAAACCATTCTAATGTAAAGTTAAAAGTTTTCTAATTTTCACCTTTATCAGAGTATTATGAACTTCCATGTTTTTCTATCACCAGCATGGTTTCATTTCAGCTTAAACTCTTCTAGAATTTCTTGCAAGGCAAGTCTATTGGTGAACTCCTTCAGGCCTCATTTAGGAAAGTCTTTATTTCTCCTCATATCTGAAGGATAGGTTTGCTGTTAAATTTTGGTTGGCAGTTTTTATCCTTCAACACTTTGAATATGCCCTTCTTCTCTCTTCCGGCATATAGAGTTTATGCAGGTAGAAACCCACTGATAGCTTACTCGGGGATTACTTTGTAGGTTACTTGAATTTCTCCCTAGTTGCTTCTTCATCATTGATCTTTTATTGGAGTGTTGCTTTACAGTGTTGTATTAATTTCTGCTGTATAATGAAGTAAATCAGCTGTATGTATACCTATATCCCCTCCCTCATGGGCCTCCCTCCCACCCACTCATCTAGATCATCACAGAGCAGCAAACCAGGCTTCCAGTGCTTTGTAGCAGGTTTCCCACTAGCCATTTTACACATGGTAGTTTGCGTGTGTCAGCCTCCATCTCCCAGTTCATCTCCTACCCCACTACCCCCAACCATGTCCACATGTCTGTTGATTTTTGACAGTTTTATTAGACTGGGTCTTGGAGACAGTCTGTCTGCATTGGGATAATAGGTTGTTCTATTATGTTCATGGACCTGTATGTCCAATTCCTTCCTCAGGGTTGGGAAGTTCTCTGATTATTTCTTTAAATAAACTCTGCCCCCTTCTCTCTCCTGGTACGGTTACCTAGTATTTGCTTTTCTGATAACTGAGTTTCTTCACTTTTTATAAACCTTAGTTCTGTCTTTTAAATGAATCATTTCTAAACTCCTACCATTCAAGTCACTTATTTCTTCTTTCATCAGATCTATTATTTTTGCTCACTAATGCATTCCTCATCTCATTCATTGACTTCTGCTCCAGAATTTGGTTCTTTTTAAAATTTCAGTCTCTTTGATAAAGAATCTGTAATCATTAAATTTATTCCTAAGTTCACTAAATTTCCTTTCTGAGTGTTCTTATAGCTCGTTGAATTTCTTCATAATAGATATTTTGCATTTTTTATCAGTTAGATCACAATATTCATGCCTTTGAGTTCAGTTACTGGAGAATTAACATTCTTTCTGTGATACCATATTTCGTTGATTTTTCATAGTGTTTGAGGTTATGTACCTCTGCTTTTGCTTTTGAAATAGCAGACACTTTTCTTAGTGAAGGATTTGTTTTCTTTGGCTGTCACAAATCAATAGGCTGGCATCTAAAAACCTTCTTTTGTGTTCCAGAAGATGACACTGTAGCTCATGTTTCTGGTTTTTCCTTACCAGGGTTAGTTTTCAAGGCTGCATTCAGGAGCACAGAAAGAGCCAGGAGCTGTGGGCTTAGTTGCCTAGAGCTTTGGGAATGCCCAGGACCTGACAGGGAGATCCACGAGTGGGATACTCCCAGAGATCTATGAGTAGACTGCTAGCTGAAACCCCAAAGCAGATGGCAGGAAACACATTACTTTGGTGTTCTTTGGCATTCTTGTTTGCTTCCTTCCATTTCCTCTCCTTCCTCCCAGTCACAGAAATCCCCGCTCAGAAATCTAAGAGCTGCTGGAGACAAATAGCAGCCAGGCAGTCTGTCCCTCACATTTGGGCTTTCCATCTCTACTGACAAAGAGGTAGCCACCAATGCCAACACAAGTGTAGAGCACTGCAGTGTCATCCATGCAAATTAGGTGCCTCAATGGAGTCCCCTCTCTCCTCTGCATTTAGACTCACCTCTGTCCAGCTCTAATAGTGTCCTGGAACCTCCCATCAGGTTGGCTGAATCTCTACAAATTCTCTCTCTCCCATGAGTGTCCAACACTCAGTTCTATACTCTTCAGGTTTTCCTTTTCCTGATCACAGCAAGTAGGGGTGAGGCAGGCTTACTGTCTCTCTGGGACCCACAGCCCTTCTGAAGTTCTATTTTGAGGTGCAGAGATACACAGTAATCCCTGCTGTCCTGGTATAATGTGCAGAGGCACTTTTGTTCAGTTATGGATGTGACACCAAAGAAAGAAAAGAACTCATGCTGCCGTGATCCTGACATTCCTCTAGAAGCTGGTGTTCTACGTCTTGATCTAGGTGCTGTTTCCATGGGTGCAGTCAGTGTATAAATTTATAAAAATGCATCAAGCTGTACAATTTTATATATGTATATAGTACTTCAAATGTTAAATACAATTCCACTCCACTTTTGGTGAGTATACAGCCAAAATAATTGAAAGGGGGAGGACTCAAAGAGATATTTATACACCCAAGTTCATGGCAGCTTTACTCACAATAGCCAAAAGGGGGAGGCCACTGAAGTGTCCCTCAAAAGATGAATGGATAAACATTGTATATATAGACAGTGGGATATTATCAACTATAAAACAGAAGGAAATTCTAATGTATGCTGTAACAAAGATGAACCTTGACATTATGCTAAGTGAAATAAGCCAGGCTCACACAAGGACAAATACTGTGTGATGCCATTTCTATGAGGTACTTAGAGCAGCCAAACTAAAGCAAGAATAGAATGATGGGTGCCAAGGATTGAAGAGAGTGAGAAATGGAGAGCTATCATCTAACAGAGTTTCAGTTCTGCAGGATGGAGAGAGTTCTGTGGCTGGATGGTGGCGACAGCAGCAAAACAGTGTAAATAGACTGAATACCACTGCACTGTATATGTAAAAATGGTTATGATGGTAAAATCTGTTATGTGTTTTACCACAATTTTTTAAGTTAAATGTGACCTTAATATATACTCGCCACATAAATGTATACTAATGAAGTTATTAACTTACCTCTGGTGAACATTCCAGAATTTTAACACCTCTACTCTGAGTTACTCTAAACCCTACATTTTAAACCCCATTGAACACAAGTAAAAAAAGCCAACAACCAACTCTCCCCAAGCAGCAAAGGTAGGTAAGATGCCAAAGACTGCTTTCCCTCACACAGCATCTTTACACAAAACAAAATGCTTCGACCTTCTTCTTTCCACTTACATTCACAAGTCTCTTTCTAAGGAGGCAGGTCAGTCAGTCAGTTTCCCCAGCTTTGTAGTGGGGGTAACAAACCTAAGAAAAAAATAAAATTGCAGCCCTTCCACCCTACCAAGTTTAAATTTTCTGGTACCAAATTTAAGATGGAGGGCATCCTCCTTAGAACCTTAAAGTTCATTAGTAGACTTTAAATGCAAAATTGACTTACAAATTAGTTTTGTGCTTCTGTTTCCATAAGAAAATGCCTTATAATATGTAGATTTTTTTTATGTTGAACAAAATTCACTTTGACTTGAAAACATTTTATTTAATTTATACAAATAACTACTAAATACAAAAAGTAGATTAAAACAAAATAGTTATTTTTTTCTGGCAGAGTTTAAATGCACATAATGGATAATTCCGAAGAAAATGCATTTTCCCCACAGCGTTCAGGACTAAAATTCTACTGAAATCTTTGCTTCTAAATCAGTAATATATTCGGTGGTGTCACGTGGGTAATGGCTAAATACGTTCTGCATATGAACTGAAAAAAAGTTACAGTCTACACACATATAAATGTGAAGCACTTAAAATGTGAATTTAACAGATAATAAAAGAAAATGTCCATTTCAGAGTATAGTGTTAAAAACATTTTGGTAATAAAATCATAAGACCACATAAAAATAAGCTTTAACATATGCATGCAGCAGTTTTGTAAAAACTGCTACCTGCACAAGTAATAAATAATTTGCAAAGTTGTGTATAAACAATTCCTAATGTTCAGCATCATTGTAAACATCAGCACGTGTAAAATGCAGCAAAGTCTGACATTACATTTTGTTTTGCCAAATTGAATTCCTATTATCCAAAGACAGACCAGTGGAGTACACAGCCAACATTTTGGCAAGTTGGGTCTTTAAAATTAAGAGTAACAGTGCAAGTAAGGAATGCAAAGAATTCCTAGTGCAATAAAGAAGAGAAGCACAGGCAATATTGCTGATTAAAAATTCACCACCTCCTTGAGTTTCCCGTGGGGAGTGTCTAGGAGACCTGTGAAGATATGCAAAGCCACTGTCTTAATGCCCAGATCTCTTTTAGGATTTCTCTGTGTTCCTCCAGTTCCCTACCTTTGCAACATTGTCTGTCCAACGTTAAGTCTCTGCAGTGTGAACAGTTTGTGAAATGCCCAGGTCACAGTCATTGAGCGAGGTTAGGGTGGTTTTGGTGTCTTCCCCAGCACACAGCCGAGTAAGATGTCTGCCTTGTCAAAGCAGCCATTCGGGGAGGGAGACAGATGGATTCTGTTCTGATAACCAGTCAGGCCAGCAATAGGTCCCAGCTGGACAACAATAATGTCAGATCTTCCTTCTTGACACCATGAAAATGTCAACAGTCAGTTTTCAATTTGTCTAGGGAATTATCAATTTTGGTCAAAGTCTTTTTGATACGCAGGGCTGTGAGTCTGGCAGATGGATTTTGATACCAGCATTCTTTCATCAGCTTGGCCAGGGAGGTTAATGTCTGAGGAGAGAAAGAACCAACACCACAGTGAATAAGAAACTGGACAGATGTTATGCCAACCATTTTGCAGGGCTCTGCAGGTCTTGTGATATTATTACTATCTTCCTTACACAATAATCAAAGCCTTGGCCACTGGTAAAGAAGCCACTCTTGAGTGTCTTAATGCTACCATCTGACTTTATCAAGTCAATTACATACACCAGTCTGGACCCCTTGATGGTTTTATGAGTATTAAAAGCCATAGTACTAACTAAGAGTTAATACTGAAATATGCAAATAGGGTCATTTCTCAATGTCTTAAGATTTGTTATTACTACTTAACAACAGCAATTAAGGATTGGCAGCATTAAACAGCCTATGTTTGGAATTTCAGATATGCAGAGACAGAAAAGAATTTAAAAGCATTAATTCAAGTCTCTTGGTGAGACTTTTACAGGTGAAACTGCAGCCCTAGGGCTAGTGGCATAGTAATGACTCTCCCAATTCCTGGAGCTGGTCAAGGGTAGAAAATCTTGTGAATATTGTCATTTGTTATCAAGATTTATCGATGTGGCTCTTTCAAGAATGAGACCACTTTGTGAACCTGTTCTACTAGGTCTAAAGCCCTTTTACATAAAATAGGGAGAGAAAGCAACAGAACAAATCACTCTACCAGCTGAAACTCTGGTATGTATAGAGTTGTATACAAGTGTACGGACAGTATAGCTCTGAAATGAAGCAAGCATAGTACTCTTACCGGGTCTGAGAACCATCTGTTGGGTATGTTAGGCCTCTGTTGATCCACACAGACTACCTTCCTCATATCTTCAAAACTTGGGTCATTGGGAACCACATCATAGAATGGTGGCTTGTAATCCTCCACAATACCTTCATACATGGACAAGAATTGTGTTGGTTAGCAAAAGAATAGAGGTTTCCAGGGTATTATTGATGGGCATCACAGGATACAATGCAGAAAAAAAAGAAAAAGTACTGATCACCTTTCTCAAACTTCAAGATGATCCTAAAAGCTACAGGTAGGTCTTAAAAAAATACGTGGAAAACAAAGCAAAGGAAGGAAGCCCTGCAGAGGACTTAAGGGCAAAAACTGTTTAGAAGAAAATGTGACTGCTACTCAAAGAGAATCTCTGATTAAATAGGGTCAAGATACCTAAAGAAGGTACATGACTCTAGTAACTTCAAACCATAACTGAAATGAAATGCAGTTCATGAACTAGAGCTAGAGGTAAATAATCCAAAACCATCAGCAAAATACCCCTTTCTGTTATTAGGGAAAAAGTCACTGCTGTGAAATAATCCATCCCCTTCGGAGGATGCAAATATGTAATATGAAATGCAATTTCCTCATTCATCCAGTATGTTCTAAGTACCCTCTGTCATTCACAGCTGTCTGTCTGATGGCTCTATTATTTCCTCTTAGATCAAAGGCACAAAATAAAATGCGGAGGACAGTCATTGGAAAGGAGAAGAATGGCTAAAAAGAATGAACTCTTCCTCACTCCCAGGCAATTATGAAAGTGGCTAATTTCTGCTCCGGCATGGTTTTCAATGCCTTGGAAATCTTTTTCCTTAGCAAAATTACATCAGTTCCTTACTCTTTGCAAAGAAAAGTAGTTCCACAAACAGAAAAATTTAAAGAAATGATTTGGAATGAGAAAATGGATTCTTTATAGAAATAAAACCCAGGAAATCCATTACTTTTCTTCCATCATCAAAGGCCTCAACAATGCGGCTAGTAGATTCCCTGGTTTACTGCCTCTCCCTCCATGTAACTTCTCTTCCTAAATACCTACGAGATCGGTTATTGGCACAGACGGGAAGATAACTGTTTTGCAATCTCCTTTTCATTTGTCAAAGAAATTAACACTGTGAAGCTGTTCTAAAAGATCCCATATAAATACAAACCATTTATGGAAAACATTAGTCATGATAAGGAACATCTGTTAAATACTACAGTTTTGTTAAACTTCATAGATTTATTTTAAAAATGGAATGTAGTCTAAATTAGATTTAAAAATTATAATTGATATTTTTAAATCTAACTTACCCACATTGCTTGACTGTGTTTGTAACGTGTACTAGTCAGTGGATTAACACCTTTCCTGGCAAATCATAAACAGTTCAGACTGGGCATAAATCCCTGCTTTCAAAAGACGACTTAAGATACTTCATCTCAGAGGCCTTACCTACTACTGCTCTAGTCAGGTCCCTAGGAAGCATTCAAAAAATATTTTAATTCTTTTCAATACACATATTACTAGGAGACATCACATAAAATAGAGCTGAACACAGACCTGCAAGATAATTTATACCTTTATAAGGGCCACATTAATTTATAAGAAACAGTAGGATTGTGCCTACTTTAGCATTCTTTAAAAATCTAGCATGATAGCCATTTGGGAGTAATTTGCCTAGCCAGCTTGGGAAGGGTTATACAACTATGAAGTTGAATTTTTATGTAAATGCAAAAGTACAGTTAACGATTTTTAAAACAGAATTTGGGAATACTCAACAGTAAATTTCACTATACAAAGATTAAGTTTTCTTTTGGGTTTATAGTTCTCCATATTTTAATTTTAACTGCCATTTTTAACAAAAGGAATCAAGTTTAAAGAGACTTTAATTCATTATGTCTGGGAGTTAGTCACATCTCTTGTCAACCATTGGACAAATGGTTGACTCTCTCCCTCTAATGTTGATCATGCTTCCGCAGAATAAAATCAGTCTGGGATTAAACTCCACCATCATCTGGAACTCCCTCTGGTCAAGGAAAGCAATTATTTCAAAGTATATTACATACCAACCATGTGTGGAACATCATACTAAACACCGAGGATGATAAAAGTATAAGACATGCTCTCAGTTTTCAAGGAACTCTAGTGGAAGATAAGACAAGCCCCTCTCGTTTTTTGCTTAGGTAATGGGAATCTTGTTTAAAAAAAAAATTGTATTTTACCCCTTTATATATCTTGAAAGGCAAGGATAGACGTTCTAAGTTTTACTTGCTAGTTTCCAAATTGGCTTAAAAACCACTTTAATCCCTTAAACTGTGTGATCCAGAGGCTGTCCTTTGCACTTCAGTTCAGTTGCTCAGTCGTGTCCAACTCTTTGCAACCCCATGAATCACAGCACGCCAGGCGTCCCTGTCCATCATCAACTCCCAGAGTTCACTCAAACTCATGTCCACCGAGTCGGTGATGCCATCCAGCCATCTCATCCTCTGTCGTCCCCTTCTCCTCCTGCCCCCAATCCCTCCCAGCATCAGAGTCTTCTCCAGTGAGTCAACTCTTCGCATCAGGTGGCCAAAGTACTGGAGTTTCAGCTTCAGCATCAGTCCTTCCAATGAACACCCAGGACTGATCTCCTTTAGGGTGGACTGGTTGGACTGACTAAGGATATACAAATAAAGATGTGATGTTGGTGATGAAAATAATAGAATACGGAAAAAAATATAAACTAGGAGTAGGGAGAAGAGGTGGGGGATGTGGTGCTCAGGGCATTTTAGAGAATTAAACCACGCCACCTGTGTGGTTTAAGCACCAGACATAAAGCTGGTGCCATGGAAGCATAAGAAACTTTCTGGGAGCCAGGACTTGAGGGAACCGAGAGATGAGTTGTCGAGAAAGACTACGGGACAAGAACACACCAAGGAGAGGGGGCACTCCAGGCGGGGGGAGCATAGGAGGGGATATGGGACAAAGACAAGGGGTTTACAATGATCCTTCCATGTTGGAGAGGGGCAGGGACGTTCTCTTGGCTGATATGGGTGCACATGTGGTGGGCAGGGTGAGAGGTCAAGGTTAGGCTGTGAAGTGACTCGTTGTCGAGGCAGGAAGTTACTTACAACTATTCCTCTTCTGCCAGAAAACAAGTGGATTTTCAGTCCTTTTACAGTAGCACCCAATAAGCAACTGCCAAATCGTGAGCCAGCGAAGAGAACAGCGTGCACTCAGCAAAAGGGACTAAAAATACAAAGTACTTCAAGTGCCAAAGGAGTGGTACAGCAACAAAGGATCCCGGAGCACAGCAGGAGAGGAGCTCTCCAAGAGTGGTCAAGGAGGGCAAAGCCTGCCAGGCCTTGCTTTTTCACATTGGGGGGTGAAACGTCAAGAGCCATGGGAAGAGTCAGAGAAATTATCCATAACCTCTTCCCCTACAACTTTGGACATGTGTATCTGATTTATACAATTAGTTTTATTCCTGGACATATATCTAAGTGACATTTTTCTCTGGAGCAGATATACCTTTACCAACAATATCCCTGGCATTAATTCACTGCATGGTTCTAAGTAAAAGCCTTAATTGCCAGGCCTTAGTTCTAACACCTGTGCAGGACACATCACGATCTCAGGAATGCCCTGGACAGGGCTTCAAACCACATGAAACACCAGAGGGGTCTTTCTGAAAATGCAAGCATCCAGAAACAAGGCCTGCCTTGTGATCCTCCATACCCGAACCATTTGGCTTTCAAAGTTTGGGGGATTTTTTTCAATTGCAGATAAGGGTTTGTAGAGTGAGCTATAATTTGAACAATCTGAAGGTGAGGCAAAGATACAAGCATGGAGCTGCTGCATAGCACAGGGAGCTCAGGTCGGTGTTCTGTGATGACCTAGAGAGGTGGGTGGAGAGTGGGACAGAGGGCATATATGTATGCACATGGCTGATTCACTTCATGGTATACCAGAAACTAACACTGCGCTGTATAATATTGGATTATACTCTAATATCCAATAATTAATTAAAAGAAAAAAATAATACATCCATGCGATGTTAGAGTCAGGCAGATCACAGCCTTCTTTTCCTTCAGAAGAAGAAACTGAGGCCCACTCAGGGAAAATGTACTTGTCTAAGCACACTGCTAATTAATGACAAACTAGAATCCATTTCCCTGTTAGTATTCTAGATCTCTTCCCAACAAGCCCCGGATGGGACAGTGCGTACATCTCATCACAACAGTGGGCTCACTCTCTCCACTGCCCCACAACTTGCGTGGACACGTCCAAGTGACAGGTGAGGGAAGCAGAATCCTCAGCACCGACATACAGACAGAGTGCTACCATTAACAGTTAATGCCTACAGGGATTATAAAACCCTTCAGAAACTAGAACATTACAACTAAAGCCATTTTACATTGAATCAGAGTGCTTTATGGTTGGCTTCTGAAAAATCTCTAAGTTAATATGGTGTTTCCTTCAGGGATGACCTGTGAGAAAACAGTTCACAGACAAAACTTTTTCATCTTAATTAAATAACTGTATATGTATTTTTAACATTATCTTCCATTTAATGTCATGGGATACTGGCTTTCCCACTTCTGGTAGTGACATTCATCTCCTTTTAAAAAGAAATGTTTGAAAAATTTCCAACGATTAAGAAAATAATGGTACAAGTGGCACTCGGATAGGAAAAAGATCATTAAGGCATTACATGTATGAAAGAATCTTGGGAAGCAGTGTTTTCAGAGACGCATTTTTTCATGGTAGGAACAAGATTCAAAAACATGTATCTATTGAGACTTGCCTGGTGATCCGGTGGCCAAGATGCTGTGCTCCCAATGCAAGGGGCTGGGTTCAATCCCTGGTCAGAAACTAGATCTCACATGCCACAGCTAAGATGCAGCACAGCCAAATAAATATATTTTTAAAAATATATGAAAAACGTTACTTGTCTTAAAAAAAAAAATCTACTTGTGTTACTTTGCTTAACACTCCTCACAGGAGGGTTTCAGACCCCCCGTTTTCACGCCATGGCCCACATAAAAAACGACTGACAGACAAATGGATGGCACTCTCACAGCTAAAGTGATGACAGCCAAGGGGTTCCAGTCCCAGTTCCCCTTGACCCTGCCTCACTGCCAGAGATTTCAGAGAGTCACACCTGTAAACCAACAGGGCGCACTTGCTGGGAAGCCCTTTTTCTCCCCAAGGGAGGTGCACCTTTCTGAAACAGGAACACAGTTGGAAGGACAGCTCTGTTCTCTGCTGAGCAAAGTACACGTGTGGCAGCGATGACCTCATCCCGCCACCCCCACTCCAGTTCATGGGCCTGTGGAACCACGTACATCAAAGTCAAGACTAAATGCATCCTCTGAAATCCGTTAAAAAGTCATGTCCACTACTGGGATTCCCAGCAAAGAAACAGTGCCACAGCAAATGATTCAGAGACTGCTGCCCCGTCATGCCCTACTAAAAATACTGATTGACGTTACAGTTGTCAGAGGAGACGTCAAAGGGCCTACGAGAGATGTGCAGCCATGTTCTGAGTTAAGCTATGACCAGACACCTTACATCTCACATACCTCAACCTAGAGGGAGATGCTCCACTAGAGATCCAAGCATTTGCTGGCTGTGGAGCCCTTACAAGAAGAAGAATGCATCATTCACTTTATGCCGGGGCTGTTAGAAGGTTGACATCACAGAGGCTTGCCTTGGTGGAGGGCTGCTCTGAAAGGTGTGTCAAGGAGAGAGACCAGTAAGCAGCAAACATCACCCAGTAAAGTTCTGCTGGCCTCTCGTTATTCTGTCGTGAGGTCAATTAACTGCCCTCCTCTGGTCTAGACCTTTAACTCAAGGCCATAAAATTCCAGGAATCATGAAAAAAATCCTTCCTTCCTACTCCACCTCCATATTCCTGCCCCAAACCCACACTTAAAGCCTCAGACAAACCTGAAAGAAATCACTTGAATACTTAAAAATTTCTCTAATATGTTTCTCCCCTTTGTTCAAACCTTAATAGACACTGAAGTAGTGAATAAATTCATGAAACACACTGGGAAGTTGCTGAAGAAACGCGAGCCGTGGTTTCTGTACACAAGCCCATTGTGCTTAGGAACGACAGGCACACATGGCTCCTTGGCAAGTCCAAGGACTCACAGAAGAGGTTTTCCAAAGCATGTGTGCCAAACATAAGCTTCTTCTAACAAGCATTTCCTAGTCCACACCCCATTAAGAGACGTAGCTTGGCCAGCAGGGTTTTTTCAGTAAGATACAAATGCTTTTTGACACACTGGATTCCATCACTAAATAAAGCCAGTCACAGGGCAACAAAAATGTGTCTGCAGAACCCTCCTGTGGGCAGGGAAGAGGAGACACGTGAGGGGTATAACAGAGGCTCATGCTGCTTGGATGATGCTACAATCAAAGGTGTGCCAAAGGAGGGACAATGAAGATCATTTCAGTTTTTAAAGCCAAAAGCAGATGACCACAGTATTAGAGCAACACAGCTCTGCTGTTTCTACATACAGGGTTCTAAACACTGAAAGCTGAGGCTTCAGAGAAGGGACTTCTGATCCCAAGAAGGAACGGCTGCAGGATGCTTGGCTGGGGCTACTAGAGGTATTTTGATCAGACCCAAAGCTAAGCGGCACAAGTGAAGAGCTGTGAGGCACCCACATACCTATGGTGTCCACATGTCAAGTTCTGTCTCCATGCCACACTGAATCCAGGTGACCAGAAAGTAGTGTGTCTGCAGAACTGGATATTAAAGGAAGAAAGGAAGAATGCTGCTGGAGAAGTAGCCAAACTCCAGAAAGAAAGGCCACGCCCTAGCTACAAGACTGAAAGGAGAAAGGGACCCTGCTTTGGCTTGGAAGAGAGCAAGTTTCGCGTATCAGAACACAAACCAAGAAATCCTGCGTACACAGGCTCTATCAGCATCCTAGGGACAGTCTTTATTTCCTGGCCTGATTGAGACTGATAGAATATGTTCCATTTTTACCTGAGATCTCCAGAGTACAGTCGCTGACTACAGCACAGCATCACCTGGGGCCCTGTTAGAAAACAAAATCCTGGGTCCAGCCCCAGACCTATTAATCGGAGACTTGGTGGGGGCGGTTCAGTAGTCTGTGTTTCTAGGTGATCCTACTGCACACTTTGCAGCTTAAGCACTAGTGATCCAAGCAAAACCCTGCCTTAGATCCACATAGAAAGTTCACCCGGAAAAGGTGAGAAAATGGTTTTCCTTCTGACCAATTCCAAATTCAGTATCAAACTAAACACAAACAGTAAATTCCAAAAGACACTACTGAGATAATTTCAGATGCGAAAATGGACTGAACTTTCATTTCCTGTACAGACACAGCATGAAGTTTATTATTAGTAGCAAAGAAATGTAAAGTTCCCATGAAAATATAAAATGCGACATATTTTTATACTCATGGTTCACTTGAGGATCACATTGCTCCAGGAGAACTATCTGGTCATCAATTTTTACAATGGACTCAGGAACTCAAAGGACACATAATTATAATGACCTTCCTAAGATAAGATATTCATATATTTAAATGAGGTACATTTAATATGCAATAATTTCAAAAATATATATCCTTTTAATGTCAGTTCTTAAAGCTAGTAAGAAAGTGAAATAGGTACATCACACCCTGGGGTGAATGGGATATTGTAAATTAGAACAACTCTTATGGAAAGCAATTTGGCAATATGCGTCAAGCCATAAAAACATCCACATTCTTTGACCTAATAGGTCTACTTTGTCTCAGATTAAGAATAATTCCCTAAATGAAAAAGTTATATGAAGAAAGACATCTACTATCGGCCCCATATGGAGGAGACAGGATATCTAACAATATGGAAACAGTTAAATTCATGAACTGACCATTAATATGACCGCCAAAAATGAAAACAGATTAACATTAAAAAACCACAAATGAAGAAGATACAAACTATATCTAAGAATTACAGAATTACAACTAAGTAAAATATATAATATATATGTGCTTGCATAAAGAAGAAGGCGAAAGAAGCGTGAACGTTGCAAGGCAAAGGCAAATCCTACTCATTTTTCTGTTTGGGGATAATAATAATACTAAATATTAATAGATCTATCTGCAAGCAGCCTTGAACACTCGCAAGTTTGAGTTTGGATAAACTAATTTCTGTCTTTGTGTATGTACATATTCATGGGAGAAGGGAAACTCGAGAAAGAGGGAAATACCAAATTAGTCATTGTCAAGGGACAGTGGCTGATTTAAAATGAGACTTAACCACCCCCTAAAAATCAAACCACAGAACAGTAGCTCAACCCACAAAAGTTTAGGCAACAGAGAACAATCTAAACCATGATGTAAGTAGGAGATCAGGAAATCAGAAAACATCCAAAATAGTCTCTCTCCCTCTACCCTTCACGATTTTCAGAAATAATGTTAGAAGATAGACTGAGAAAACTATGATTTGTTGAGCTACATTTTAAACCAATGACTCTAATTTCCAACTGACTCCTATTAATCACAGCTGATCTTCAAAAGCCATTTGGGTTTAAGCCTGTGACACAGGGAACGAATTTGCAACACGAGTTCTTACAAAGCCCAAGTCCCAAGTTTCTGCCAAGTTCAGCTTTCATCACACAGGCTGGCCTGGCACAGCTCCAGCACCCACAGCTGGATTGCTACCATCCTGGCCTTGGAACATTAACTTCCTCTTCATCTGGGGCAAGTTTCCCATCACATGGTTTATTATGACACCAATCCATTTCTAACCTGTTTAAGATAAACTAATTAGAATTTGATTTTCAGTTCTAAGCCTCTCAAGAATTATTAGGGAGGGACATGGGGGAAATGAAGTTGCTGTGCAATTTCAGGCAAAGTTCAGACAGAACTTTATAAATCAGCAAAACAATCACTCTGTTGCAAACAATTCTCAAGGCGCTTGAATGGCACAAAACGCAAGTCAGTAGCTCCCAACAATTGAGAAACAATTACCAAGAAAATGTTCATGACTCCATCCAAAAAAAAAAAAAAAAAAATCTTTAAAAGAACTGTCAGGTTACAATGTTTGCGTGCTTATGTTTAATCTGAAACAAGGACTTTGATACCCTTAGAGAGTTTGTTAAACTCTGCTTGGGGGTAGGGGGGGAGGCGGTGCAGAGGAGGGAACGCTACCCCAAAGGCTTGCCAATCTAAATTATTACACACTAAAACTATGTTACCCCAATTCCACTTCCCTCACAGAACCTCCTATTCTCTGGCTGTGTTATTCTCAAAAATTATGGTTGCTCCAAGAATTTCAATCATTACAAGAAAGCATCAGTGGAAGGTGAGATGGAGCCTGTGTTTGCGACTCCATGCATTCTCTAATACTTTAAATCTAGGATCCCAGTGGGTCCCAGGAAGGCAGAGCATCTCCTGAAAATGAGTATCAGTTTAAACATATAGCATTTTCATCTGCTTTCCGAGAATAATTTCCAGATGTGTCCTCTGTGAAGTAAGACTTCCAGTTGTGAAGGTGTGAAGAGGTCGATTTAGTGGATTTGAGAGATGCTGCTCCGATACCCACTTTGTGGGTAGATGAGACACATGTTGTACTTGAATGAGAATACGTATTGCCTCCAGAATGCAGTAAACTTAAAGTTCAACAGTGCATTTTTGGTATTTTTGGCTGATAAGAAAGACGGAGGTGAAAAGTTATGGTAGGGAATATAGGTTAAGAGTTATCGACAAATATGTGCTTCCCTAGTGGCTAAGGCAACACCACCATTTCATGAAACTTTGTTATACGAGGACCAGGATGAGCCTCCTATTCAGAGCTTCCTGGATGTAAACTTCACTTACTCAGCAAGTACAGCCTGCTTCTTACAAAGGAGTGAATTCCTAGTGTGCAACTTGAGTCTCTTCTCAATAATCCAAACTTGAGAAGTAAACTTATCTACAATAGCAAGATTCACCCTTAGATTTACTTGAGCATTCTCCTCATGATAAACACCAGTTGGGAAAAGAGCAGAGGAGGAGGAAGAATAGGAGAAAGACAGAATCATGAGGATGGAGGAAAGAAGAAAAATATGGACTGAAGGAAAAATACCAAGAATCAAGGAATATGTAGTCTCTTGCAGAAATACTTTTTCTATCACCATCTCCTTTTATGCAGTTGAAACAGACTGCCCTTAGGCACCTTCCACCGACCAGCCATAAATCAAATATAAATGCCGACAGCTTCACAAATATGATTCATGGAACAATGTGGACTTAAATATTCCCTTTGCCCTTTTAAAGGTAGCAGGATCAAGAGGACTCAGACAAGGACAACGTTATATGAGATCAGTTACCTACCATTGCTCACCATCCGCCTGGCCACCTCCCACAAGACAAGTCCAAAGGCCCAAATATCGACTCTCTTGTAAGAATCAAAACAATCCACCTGGATAGTTTCATCAAGAACTTCGGGGGCCATGTAGCGTTTGGTGCCCACACGGGGGTTGTTCCCCACATCGAGCTGATTGGTGCTCTGGGAATGCATGACTGCCAGGCCTAAAAGGAAGAAGACAACAGTGTCAACCCACTCCCTTTCTCACAGAGGGCTGCTGAAGGTTTTCAACCCAACCCAGTCAACTGCGCCCTCTTGTGGCACTCAAGGTGACTGCCATATTCCCCCCAACACCCCCGTCCCCCGCCCAGTCATCCCTGGAGTGCTGTTGTGATGACTTAGGTGAGAGCAGGAAACAGGGCTGATGCCAGAAACATCCTGGGTGTATTAAGTTAATATAGGAACCTCAGAGACAAAAAGATTTTGAGTGAATAATACACCAAATCAATATGAAGCTGGTGTTCAGAATCCACAAGGAAACAGACTCACTTGTTAAATGGGAGCCTCAAAAGAAGCTCTCAGCTCCAGTACAGCTCCCACTGGTCTCCAAACAAATTTCAAACCGTTTGAAGAAGGGACTTTGAGGTAATTTATCATGACACAAAGAGGCGACTGCTCCAGGCCCTGCTCTATCCCTGAAAAAGGACCACTCACCTGAACAGTTGTTATTGTTAAGTCGCTCATTCATGTCGACTCTTTATGACCCCCTGGACTGTAGCTCGCCAGGCTCCTCTGCCCATGGGATTCTCCAGGCAAGAATACTGGAGTGGGTTGCCGTTTCCTTCTCCAGGGGATCTTCCCAACCCAGGGATCGAACCCACGTCTCCTGAATTGACAGGTGGGTTCTTTACTACTGAGCCACCTGGAAAGCTCCATCTGAACAGTAACCTGGGCCAAACCCACAGGCTTTTTTCTCAACAGCCACATGTACAGAGAACAATAAGCTGACCCCAGATTCAAAGCACAGCTCTCATGTTAAATGGTTCTGAAGCACTTTCTTAAGCCATGACTCATTTCGGAATTCCTCAGCCAACTAAAGAGACCCACATTCCTCACAAACCAAGGGACAGATACACGCATGGTTTGTTTGAGAATGGAATTTTTGATGCATAGGCAGACCAACTGAAAATGATTTCTCTGACACTGAGAATAATGAAAATTGCCAGAGTGGAGTTAGCAGGCTGTGTAAACCTTTGTATCTCAGTGGGGATCCCTCAAGTCATCTGTGGAGGATGCTTCTCCTCCCAGTCCATGGCTCTGAATGGGTGGGATGACGACTCCATATACAGCCGGGAGATAGCATGCATGTCATCCCAGCCTTAATAATTACCAGAGACACTGGCAACTGCATCTGACTCAGACTGATTCCTCTTTCCCTTAATTTTATAATCAATCCTAAGATTCCATAGCTACTATGAACATTTCCCAAATCATATATGCCCCTCCACCATTTCCAGAACCAAAGAGTCAAGATAACAGAATACAAAACAAGTCCAATTTAAATAGGCATAGAGATGCTAGCTGTGGTGGTTTTAAAATATACCCATGAGTGTTTTGAAACTTCTCCCTTAAAGAGGGGAAACTCACTTCCCCATGCCTTGAGCATGGGCTGGACCATCAAAGACAACAAGGCAGAAAAGTGTGTGTTATTTTCAAGATTAGGACATAGAAGGCACATGTTTCCCTGTTTGCTCTCTGGGGTCATTCACAGTGTCGGAGGTAACTCCAGTAGCCCAGTGAACAGGACCATATGATAAGGAGCCGAGCATGGCATGTGAGTGAGCAGCCATGAGAGTGAGCCATCCTGGAGGTTCCTCCAGCCCCAAGCAAGCCTTCAGATGCCTGCAGCCCTGACTGACGGCATGACTGTTACCCTCTAAGATCCTGAGCCAGAACCATAGACTTGAGTTGAGCTTGACTGTTACCCTTCTAAGATCATGAGTCAGAACCATAGACCCAAGTTGTTCTGAGACTGCTGACTTGACTGTGTGAGATAATAAATTTGTGTTCTTATAAGCTGCTAAGTTTTAGAGGTAATTCGTTTCCCAATAATCAGTAATTACACTAACTAAAGAGACAAACCAACCAAATGAAATGTACCTCAATTCCTATTTCAAAAAAACTGGAAAAACTTGAAAATGGATAGTAAATGATACTAAAGAATAATCAGTAACTTTTAGGCGTGATAAAGTATGATTATGCAAGAGAAGTATTTCTAGGGGGTTCATTTTGGAGCATTTAGGAGTAAAGAATTGTGACGTCTACAATTTATTTTCTAATGAATTTGCAAATATATATACTCAAGTCACATATAGATAAAGGAAATTTGGCAAAATTTTAGTAACTGTTGAATCTAGGTGTTGTGGATATGAATGATCATCAAACTATTTTTTCAGTCTTCATGTTTGAGTTTTTTTATAATCAAAAGTTAGGAAAATACAATACTGGTATTTTTGCTAAAATACTGGTAGTTTTGCAATATTAATAACAACGTAATTGTGACTCTTAATTTCTAGGTATAAAGTAAAAAGCTAATATAAATTGTGGTCGCATAGGAACAATCTCCTGTACTACTGATCTACTTCCCTGAATACCCCTTAAAACATAAAGCTGTATTTGAAACCATGAATCCAATTGGAGGGCTGTAGGCCAAAATACATGTAATTAAATAATTAATCAGTTGGGTTTGCTGCAAATTTCTCCCAAGTCCCATAAACCAAAACCAACAGCTGCCTCAGTCTGCCCATCTTCCCTTGGCCTCTGAACTATAACAGTATCTACCATTTAAATGATTATTTGCAAAGCATTTATAAAATTTCTGAATCTTACACAAGAATCGTGTGAGGCATAATTGACTTTCAGTAACATGAATTAATACATGAACACACTATTATAAAAGTTTCAAACACCAGAGAAGTACAAGGCACAGTATCAAACACTGAAGTCCTCCTTGCTAAGCTCCCCGACTCCTGCACTGAGTATAAGCAGGTCAGCAATTCGGGCAGGTAAACAGATGGAAGGACCTGCACAAGAACACTGGGTCAGTAACTGGGAAACACACACCACCTTAGCTTCACGACTCCTGGCATAGTCTAACAGCCTTCTACACCACAACTTGCCACAACAAAAGTGTTAGTGTCATGCCTTCTCACACTTGGAAACACTGTAAAATAATTTCTCAATGTGAACACAAGGACTTGAAAGGGATTCAAAAGAAAGAAAGTTTTCTGATATGTCAAATATTGTGTTTAATAACAATTTTATCATTTATGTAATTAGAGCTCATACTGCCTAAACCTTTATTAGCGTACCTACAATGATATGAAAATAAGATAAACATTTTTTATCCAAGTAGAGTGGGCATCCCCAATATTTCACTGTAATGAAGACCCCATATTACAATTTAGTTCTCATTAGCCTATCATTCAGCCAATATTCTAGGGGTCTAGGGTAAGTAGGTTTTATATAGAATGCCACTGTAAATGAAAAGTCTTATTTATAATACAATTAAAGCTACATTAAGAATCACTCTACCACCTAAGAATGAGATATCTCAGCAGAGCAAATGGTAAATTGGTTTGGGGATTTTTCCCCTCCTCTTTGATTTAAATAACTTTGCGTTGGTTACAGAAGAACAACTTTAGATACCATTTTAAAGATAAACTCATTCCATAGGTTATCTAACTGTGTACCTACTTTCTGTAAAGGCTTGTGAAATCAGAAAGCACCAGGAGTGGTTGCCTCTCAGGGTGGGTTGGGGCAGGAACAAACTGAACCAGTCCAAAATGACTTTCTAGGGTAACAGGAAGGTTTCTGTCTTGACAGGGATTTGGACTTTACAGCATCTGTCAAAACTCTGAGAGTTAAGATCTGTGCAATTAATGTGACATGTAAATTTTACCTGAAAAGAAAAAAGTAAAAACTTGCAGTGAATGATACAGTGGTGTGTATGCTGAAGCCACTGGAAGGAAGGGCTCTTTTGTCTGTAGTTTACTTTGAAATGTACAAAGACTGAGGTGTACTGATAAATAGGAGGCTGGATATGTGATAACAGTAAAATGTTCATGGGAGAATCTAGGTGGTAAATACACAGGTGTTCACCACGAAGCCATTTCAATTTGCATTCCTGAAATTTTTCGTAACAGTGTTAGGAGAGAAAAAGATGCAACCCAGCTAAACGGGAACATGACAAAAGTTAAAAAAATAGTAAATTAAAAAATTTACCCAAATCTGCTATGCAACACTGTCCATTCTTCTTAACCAGGATGTTTTTGCTTTTTAGATCTCGGTGAGCAATGGCCGGTTTCCCTTGGGTCCCAAAGATCTCTATGTGCAAATGTGCGAGACCGCTCGCTATGGACAGCACTATTCTCAGGCAGCTCACTGTATCCAGAGTAGTAAGCTGAAGGTAGTCGTACAGCGATCCCATTTCATGATAATGTGTGATCAACCACAACTGTGTACTGGAGTGTCTTGATGTCATGTCTGAAGCAATGAAACCTGGAGAGCGCAATGACAAAAATTAACAGACAAGTGAGAATTCCACATTACAGCTCGAGTACACAGAAACAGTGACCCATATAGTAGAGATCACCCATGACAAAAATAATTAAACTCATCAACTACCATGAAAGAAGGTTTACAGAGGCATCAGCAGAGAAATAGAATGTACTTATTAATGCATTCAAAAGGCACTGCTAATGAACAGGAAATTTTCATATTCATTTCCATTAAAATATTTTACATTGCATTAAGATTCAGATAGGAATAATGTCTTTGTGCTTACCCACAATGATAGTGTCAAACCCTTCATCGTGCTGGCATTCCAAGCACAGATCATTCATCGTCCACCCAGAGAGAACATAAAACCTAGAACCTAGACACCTGTGTTCCAGTCTCGATCTGCCTGTGATCTGCTGTGTAATATTGGACAACTCGTTTGTGCTCTTTGGATTGTCTCTGTTGTAAAATCAAGGGGTGAGTTTATATTAAATAGCTGACTGATTCATTAAATGTAAAAAGGAATCTATCAAATATAACAAGCATCCTCTTCGTCAGTCACACAGGACAATCAAGATGATGGTATTTGTAGGCTAGACAACCCAGATTTGAAAAGGAAATATTACAGTATAATGTGAAAACAGCCTTATTGTATACTAATATGTGCAAAGGACAACAGGAGCCCAGAGCAGGGAATCATAACTCAGACTAGATGTTACAGCAGGCTTCCATCAAGAAGTGACTACTGAAGTGCTCTTGAAAAGAAGTGACATACTCGTCCTGTGATAAACCATAAAAGAAAAGAATATGAAAATTTATATATATATGTATAACTGAGTCACTGTGCTGTGAAGCAGAAATTAATGTGACACTTTATGTCAACTATATTTCAATAACATTTTTTTTTAAGTGAGATGTTGAAAGATGTAGATACAGAGGAAGGAAGAAACTTTTCTAGACATTCTGAGGGAACTTTTCAGCACATTGAAGGAACTTGAAGTCAGAGGCACTTCTTAACCTGTGAAATAGTGTACCAGTCTTTTCTGCTACAGAGATGCTTTCCTAGCACTATAGATCTATGCCTTATGAACACACTTGATGGAGAGTGAAATTTAGAACTTAGAAATAAATATAAGGGGATTTTTTTTAAAAAAAGAGAGATAAGACTTGAAGAATTAAATGACTTGTGAAAGTATGAAAGAAAAGGAAAACACTTAAAATGCTTTATATAAAGTACTTTATATAAAATTTGTAACACTTTCAGAAATTTTGATTTTTATAACATTTTCACAAATTGGGATTTTTCTCAATAGACCAGTAGGATAAATATCATTATACTCATTTTACAAATAATTGAGTTGCTGCTGGGAGGTGCCAAGGATCACACAGCTATTAAGTTGCTACTAACTCCAAGTTTGATGCTAGCTGCCCTGATGCACCATACCTTACATAAGAAAGTGCTGGGAACAGAGAGGAGTACCTAATTTGATCATCAGCAACAGAAGCCATTACTAATTAGTGAGAACTAGCAGTGTGCCAGACAGGTTTAAATACCCCATGTGCAATCCTCCAACAACCACATGAACAGGAAGGCTTACATCACTAACATTAAAGTCACTGACACTAAGGCCAGTAAGCTTACTGACATTAAGGCCAATAACGTTAAGGTCATTGACATCAACATCAGTAAGCCAGCCAGCAGTCTGGCTCTAGAACCCATTCTCTTCCCTACCAATTCATCCTGCCTTCAGACAAGCTGGCTTCTACTCAGAGAAAGACAATCCTGACATCTGTACCCATGGGACATCTGTAAAGTGAAATGAATAACACTTCGACACCTTGACGTGGTCCCTCAGCCAGCCTAAGTCTCTCACTGTTCTCCAGCCTGTCTTTGTGTCCCCATAGCTGATGCTCTTGAACCCTTAGCTGACCATAACATAATTCAAACTGTGCACTTAGATGTCAGTTATTCTTGCGAAAGAAAATATTTCTGCTACAACAAGGTACTATTCGATAGCTGTGCTGGTGCTTAGTCGCTCAGTTGTGTCTGAGTCTTTGTGACCCCATGGACTGTAGCCTACCAGGCTCCTCTGTCCATGGGATTCGCCAGGCAAGAATACTGGAGTGGGTTGCCATTTCCTCCTCCAGGGGATCTTCCTGACTCAGGGATCTAACCCACGTCTACTACTGTGTCTCTTGCATTGCTGGCAGATTCTTTACCCACTGAGCCATCAGGGAATACCCTATTGTATAGCACAGGGAACTATATTCAATATCCTGAGATTAAACCATAACAGAAAAGAACACATAAAAGAATGTGTGTGTGTGTGTGTGTGTGTATATATATATATGGATCACTTTGCTGTATAGCAGAAATTAATGCAACATTGTAAATCAACTGTACTTCAATTTTTAAACATTTCTGCTTAATCATTTTATACCACATAATATCCATCTTTAATGACTTTCTCAAAAATGGGTATCCCAAACTATAGAAGCACCACTCAAAAGAAATTAAATCACTGCAATAAATTTGTGTAGCCTTTATTGATTCCTCTGGCCAAGGGAGAGCAGCATCTGATTGATTGAGTGATTAATTAAATAAATAAGTAAATAAGATTCATTCTCTCACCTTCTCTAAGTCCCCAAGTTCTTAGAGAGGGATTTTTTCTGGCCCTTAATTATGATTTAGACCTTCAAGAAAAATGACTTTCAAATAAGTTAGTTAATTAGTTCAGTCGCTCAGTCGTGTCCAACTCTGTGCGACCCCATGAATTGCAGCACGCCAGGCCTCCCTGTCCATCACCAACTCCCGGAGTTCACTCAGACTCACGTCCATCGAGTCAGTGATGCCATCCAACCATCTCATCCTCTGTCGTCCCCTTCTCCTCCTGCCCCCAATCCCTCCCAGCATCAGAGTCTTTTCCATGAGTCAACTCTTGGATTTTTAAAAGCTGTTTACCACTCAAGTGTGAATTTGTAACTACATTTGCTGCAACACACTAGAGCATTTTTATGGGACGTTTGCAGTTTGAGTCAAAGCCGTCTACTGTTAGTGGAGACTGAACAGGTGCCCGTAAGCTGGAAGTCTGGCCCAACCACTGGATGTGTTCATAACACAGAGAGAAAGTGATTAGGGCAAAAGCCTCTTTCAGAACAGCCAAAGTCATCTTCCCAGGCTCCTCAAGAACTAAAATAAAACCCAAATCTTAAGTGAGGTAAGCAGTACCCTTGTGAGCCTCTTGAGTGGCAGCTCTTGTGGGAACCAGGCGCCAGGCAGCTCTGACCGTGGCGGAGTGAGATCAGCATGCCGTGGCATAGGGTTTGAGAGTGTTAGGCTCCAGAGCAGCACTACTAGGCATTCACATGGCTCACCATCCTGAGCTGGGTGAGCCCATCTCTGACACATAAAATCACCATCTTGGGGGCTGGGAGAGAGGCTCAACAGGGATGGGACATACGTATACTTATGGCTGATTGACACTGTTGTACAGCAGAGACCAATACAACATCGTAAAGCAATTATTCTCCAATTAAACATTTAAAAGAAAAATTTTTTAAAGATTATATAAAATATAAAGAAAATCACCGCCTTGGTTTCCTCGTTTCTAAGTTATGAATAGCACCGTCCTATACGTCAAAGCGGAGAAGGCAATGGCACCCCACTCCAGTACTCTTGCCTGGAAAATCCCATGGATGGAGGAGCCTGGAAGGCTGCAGTTCATGGGGTCACTGAGGGTCGGACATGACTGAGCGACTTCACTTTCACTTTTCACTTTCATGCATTGGAGAAGGAAATGGCAACCCACTCCAGTGTTCTTGCCTGGAGAATCCCAGAACGGGGGAGCCTGGTGAGCTGCTGCCTATGGAGTCACACAGAGTCGGACACGACTGAAGTGACTTAGCAATAGCAATACGTCAGAGGGTTCCTGTGAGAATAAAAGAATCAGTACAGGTAAAATGCTTTGTAAGATGCCTCCCACACAGTAGGTGTTCAAGTGCAGCTGTTTACTCATAGCTCAAAATAGCTCAGGGTTCCATTACAACCCCAAAATTTGTAATTTAGTATTTTTTAGGTAGTTTCCTTCCAGTTGGTCTAACAACATTCTGACATTAAATGGTGAATCAGTACCTTTTAAGAGTATGAGACACTTCTACAGATGGAGAGTATAATGGCTGCACAGTATGAATGTACTTAAATCTCACTTACATGATTAAAATGGTCAACTTAATGGATACTGTGCCATAATTTAAGTGCTATAATCTCTTTTAAAAATTTTCTTGAAGGATAGTTGATGTACAGTGTCGTGTTAATTTCTGCTGTACGGCACAGTGATTCAGTTATACATATATATACACTCTTTTTCATATTCTTCTCCATTACTGTTTATCACAGGATGTTGAATATAGTTCCCTATGCTATAGACTAGGACCTTGATGTTTACCCAGTCTATATTTAAGTTTGCATCTGCTAGTCCCAAACTCCCAATACTTCCCTCCACCATCCTCCACCCCCCGCTGCCACAAGTCTGTTCTCTACATCTGTGAGTCTGTTTGTGTTTTAGAGATAAATTCATGTCATATTTTAGATTTAACATGTAAGTGATGTCATGTGTACCATAATTTAAAAAAAAAAAAAAAGAGTGTAAGATGACAGGAATTCCCTGGTGATCCAGTGGTTTATTGGGACACAGTGTTTTCACTACCAGACAGGGGCAATCCCTGGACGGTGAACATCCCAAAAGCTGTGCAGCTTGGCCAAAAAAAAAAAGGTTTTTGGACTGAAAATCTCACATTAACTCAATCTCCCTGGCTTTAGTGATGAGGAAAAGGGTGCTCAGAAACATACAGCTCTGGCCCAGAGTCACACTGTGGGCCTCTAATTATGTGAGAGTAGAATCCAGCTTCCCAAGCTCCCAGACACTGTTCGAACACCATAATACATAATACAGCCTCCCATCATTCACTTACCTGCTGACTTCTACATGAGACAAAGCAGAAGAAAGAGTTAATTGTTTTAGGGAGATAAACAGTGAGGGCCCAGAACTCTGTGTGTGTGTGTGTGTGTGTGTGTGTGTGTGTGTGTACACAATTATGTATTTCTTGGGGGCTAGAGTTGGCAGTACTCAGGGGTTGGGGGAAATCATGATCTCATATTCAAAACAATATGCTCTTTTGATAGAAAAGAAAATGATCACAGAAAACCTCCAAGCCTCTACATTCAAAAAGCTGCTAAAGAAGAAGTTAAAACTGAAAAAGGTAATACATTTTCTCTGCACCTTCTCATCTAAAGGGACTGACTACACAGTAAAATTAATCCATATAGCTGTAATTATGATGAGGGTACCAGATCTCATGAATTCAGAATTTCTGAGGATCATTAGGTAAGAAGAAGTGGGCAATGTTTTGCCTTCTATGCTCACACTGAGGGAACCTAACTTCTCTCCCATGAATTGTACTGCAAAGGTGCCTTTCAAATTTCCAGAGTGATTAAATCCAATTTAATTAATATTTACTGAGCACCTACCATGTGCAGGGAACTGTCCCCGGGACGGGGTGTGAAAACAAAAACCTTATCAGTTACAACCAGGAAAACAGGAGTATCTACCCTTCTACAGTCATGGAAAAGATTAATGAGAAAACGGACATGACATGCAGCAGTGCTTACTGCATGGTAACTAAGCATGACTGCTGTTACACACACACAAACTACAGCATAAGGCAGTGTATGGTAAGAGTTATCTAGTGGAGGTACAAAGTACAGGCGGGCAGAAGAGTACAGGTAGACCCCTTGGGAGAGTCTGGAAGGGAACTGAGAAGTTTTGATGCAAGAAGGGGTGGCTTGAGCAGAGGTGTGGGGAGAGTGGGTGAGCAGGAGCCACACGACAAAGGCATGGACGATACCAAGGAATAAAAATATCGCAAGCGGCTGCGTGTGGGCATGTGTATAGAGGAAGCAGCAGACATTCCTTGAGACCTCAAAACAGAGCACCTGGGATGCCGGGCTCAGACGTCACAAATGTTGCGAGCGGTGTGAGAGTCAAAGACATTTTGAGCAGGAGCATCTCAGCTCCCCAGTGCAAGGCAACTTAGTACCACAAGATGGACTGGAAAGGCAAGACCAACAGCAGTGGCAAGTGAGAACTAGGTAAGGCCTGGGGCCCAGCGGGGAGGGGAAGGGAGAAAAGGACACCAGAAACAGACGGTTCTGAGACGAAACATACCATCAAGCTGTTAGAGTCGAGCATTGAACAACTTTCATACCATGATTTGCAGACAACTTGACTCAGGCTTCAGTAATACACTGGCAAATACTACACTGGCAGTACTGGAATAGAAATGAATTCTCGCAATGGCCTTCCTGTAAGCCACACCCAATCCAGTAGCCATGAAGTAGCCAACACTATCCTATAATAGTCAAATTCTATAGAAACTTTACATCCACTCTTAAAGAAGCACTCCAGGCAGCACTCCTCGCACAGGTATTAGTATAAACACATTTAGAGAAACTTTTCAGAGAAGTCAACGGACTAAAGAAATATTCTAACTCTTTATACTTCCATAGCAGTATTTCAATCAGCTCTTCACATATTTCACAAATGTTTCCAAGCTTTAGTTTCCAAATTAAAATGTATGCTAAATCCCTCTCTAAATCTGGGCTTTAAAAAGCAATGCCTTGTTTGAAGGAATGTGCATTTAATTATGATGTCCCTGGGAGCTATGAATCTCTAGGAAATCGTCCAAAGATCTTTCTTAGCTTGATTCAAGTAATAAATATTCAAAAAGGGTGGGGTAAGCAGAACTACGGAGGAAGCCTTGAAGTGAACAATATGGGGCAAATTTTTGTTATTTAAATAACAACCTGCAGAGGAAGACTTAGCAATAACAATTTCCTTTTCATCATCCAGAGAATCTTCAAACTTAGCTTCTCTGCAGATTTAAACAAGAGATTGGTGTGAAAAGAAAATTCAACAGTGTATATAAATGCTGACGGTCCCTATGTCACCATTCAGGAGAGACTTGCACATTCACACACACCCAATCAGAGAGGGCAAAGGCAGGCAGTTATTTCTTTCTAGAAAAAAACTGATGTGGGGATTGTGTACTTACCTAAGATATTTTCATGCCTCAGCATCACAGTGTTGTACAATTCTGTTTCCCTAAACCACGACTTCTCATCCCGGGAGGAAAAGATCTTCACAGCGACGTTCTCCCCTTGCCAGCTGCCCCTCCACACCTCGCCATATCTGCCCTTCCCTGTGGAAAGCAGCACAGAGGTGACACTGGGCAGGAGGACAGGACAGGTCACCAATTAACACTGTGCCCGCCACTTTCAACCCTCCCTTGGAAAAATGCCACTAGGGAATATACTAGGTTGGCCAGAAAGTCCATTTGGGCTTTTCTGTAAGATGTTACGACCAACCTGATAAATAGCACTACCTCTTGCTTGTAAAGACATCCAAAAGCAAGGTGGAAACTGCCCCTCCCAGCCTATTGTGATATCACATTAAACACTCTCAGAACCTGCATTCGTACAACGAGCTGCTAGCTACAGAGTTTACATTTATTTACATTCCCTCTCTGAAAACGTATGAAATGCATATGGTTTGTAAAAGCACATGAAAGTTAGTAAGACTCAGAAAATGGTATAGATTATTAGACTTCAGTGTTGATGAAAACCAAGAAACATGTATGTGGCTAAATTGAATAGCTTATGTGATTACTCCCCTTCATAATGGATCAACACAGACATTTTCTAAGAGTCCAAATTGGTGAATTTACATAGGCCTTTCTATTTTTCACAAAGGAGACTATGAAGTTTGAGATGTGTGCTCTGAAGGATTAACACACACGCACACACAAACAGAACAATACTGGTGTAGGAAATAGACGGGCAGCCACTGCCATCCGTAAAGGGTTTCTTGGCAGAGGATGTATTTCCAAAGAGGATCTGCAAAGTCTTACACATGTAATCCCAGAACAGTCCTGATTTCTGACAGTGGTTATGGGTGTTCCCTTGTGAGACAGTCCCTGTGAGGCCACAAGTGGGCAACCCCGAAAAGGCCACTTGGAGAAGACATTTTCAAAGCACGGTGACTAGCTGTGATCTGATCCATGGAGGACAGTCCTGGCGCAACTGGCGGCTTGTCAACAACATGCTCCTGCTTCCACTCTTCTCCTTAATTACAGGTAGATGATCAGGGAGGTTAAGTGGAGGCGGGAATTACCATGAGACGGTGGGGATCATCACGGGGTATAATCAAAGGTGAAGATGGACGCGGAACCTAGAGCACTACAGCAGGAGATCCAAACTGCAGAGCAGTGGGGCCTTCCGCCAAGGCAAGTGGCTGATGATAATCTCAGCTGGTAATGACTGTACACAGGAATATATGCATATACAGGAATACAGCTCTTTGCTGCAAAACTAAGCCACCACGAACCCAAACATGGAGAAGGAAAGCATGTCTGTCCAGAAGATTATGTCCTGAAGCATAATCAAACCTGCTCAATCTAGATTCCCTTATGATAAGCAGTGTCTCCCTACTAAATACCAATGACTAATGCAAAGGACTAATCCAAAGACCCTGAACCCAGTAAGGGTCTCTGTGGACCACTGTCAAGTCACAAAAATCGCATTGGGTGCAGGATTAACTTGAATAAAGTCATGGCAATTGTCCAGCATTTGCAGTTTAAGATGAAGACCAGTGCTAAGATCTATAGCATGGACTGCTACAAAATGGAACACTAATCTTCTCCTGCCCTTGGTTCCATTCTGTATCTTTATTAGCCCTTTGTTCTCATATTCCCATTAGGAAGGAAAGAAAAATACCCCAGAGCATTGTGGACATTACTATGTAGGTGCCTCAAATCCTTTTTATAAAGGAAACAGAGACAGATGTCAGCGTAAGTAGACAGAACTGAAACAGAAACCTACTTCAGTGCTTTTCAAAGGCTTTTAAGTTGTCAAATGCTTTTTGCAAATGCAACCTTATGCATAAGTTCCTGAAAACAGAAGCAGAGCTGCCTCAAAGTCCTGGCCATGGAGACCCAAAAAAGGATGCTTTAACACCTGAAATTTAGAGGTTCACTGATCACCACCTGTAACAACTGACCTAGTCCAATTCCCTATATTTTTTAACCAAAAATTGTAAGATACTATCCAAACAGTTCATGACGTATATTTTTATCCAAGGCTGTACTACATGAACACTAGCAGCTACTGAAATGCATGGCTCTTTAGCATTAAGGCAGTAAAATGATGAATCTGAACCATTTTAAAAAATGCTGAAGAATATCATTACAACCACAAACAGTATGCATTTTTAAAGATGCAGTATCATTTTGTCCTCTGGACTCTGGGGTCCACCTCTTAGGGCTGCTGTTGCGTGAATGGTGAGTACCATGGGACAGCAGCATTGGGATCACTGCCTTCTGATCCCAATCCAGTCACCCTTGTTCATAATCAAATAGGGTGTTAGCTGGTATAAGACAACCACCTTGGTTGTAAGCAGTGAGTATGTTGGGAGCTTTTCCACTTTTGTTAATATTTTCCCTACTCACAGTCCACCGTGGAGCAGAAGCATGAAGTGGGAGTTCAGAAACAATCACAGTAGCTAAAGCAGACCTAGAGAAAGGCCACAGGCTCCTGCCAGCAGCCTGAGTTCCTGCAGGTGGCGGTCGCTATTTGGACTACCTCTGCCACCTGCCTTCCACTGCTGTATTTGGGGATGTCCTGGCTCCCATGAAACCAGGAAAAGTTGGAGGGTAGCAGCCAAGGGTGAAGCCACCTAGGATGGGCCAGTCACCTCCCAAAAGCCAAAAATGAAATGGCAGGAGCTGCAAAGCCAGCTCACGCCTCTCAAACTGGGAGAACCAGGAGGAGTGTGTGGAGATGGTTCTAATCCATTACTGCTACTGTGGCCATCCCTGCACACCATCTAAAGGAGAAATTAATGAAAACTGTCATGTGAATGGCAAATATCCAAAAATCAGGACTTAAAAAAAAAAAAAAAAAGCATGCTGCACCATCTTCCAAGAGGACAATTCAGCAATATATAAGACAAGGCATAAAAAGTTAAAAATTTGACCCAGGAGCCCCAATTCCTGGAAGTTTATTCTGCTCACTCAAAAGAAGCAGTATGTGCCAATTTTTTTTTCAAGTATTGTTAAAGTTATTACACAACCACTCAGATACCTGTGATGTGTACAAATACATGAAAATGTGTATGAGCTTAAAACAAAAAACAGGGACACATTACATACACACTATGATTACATCTCTACACAAATATAGTCTGATACAGAAAACAAAAATATGAGAGGCCATAGAGAAATGTACATAGCTCCTTTAAATAAAGGACTTATAAGGGTAGCTTTGGCGAATTTATTTCATTTTTTTTTTAAAGGGGAAGAATGAGAAAGTAAAAAATTGCCACAATCAAGATTATTGTCCAAAAACCAACTTACCTCAGACTCACCAATGCCTATCTTTGGTCAGTAGCAGCCATATTAGTTCATTTTCAAGCAGTCCCAATATCATAAAGGGTTTACTTAAAACTGAAAGCCTTTGACTAGGTATTTTCTATACTAACTAGTGGCAGGCTCCTTTGAAAAGAACTTTACCAAGTTCAAATGCTCCAACATAAGTCCCAGAGCAGAAGCACAGCCACTCCACAGGGCTATCTCACACCTCCGTACATTTAACAAGCAGGAGACAAGCAGCAGCAGATCTTCCAAGGTCATATACTTCTAGAACCACAGCAAACACCACACAGAACCCACAAAGAAAGGGAAAAGAGAATTACCAACACACTCCAGCAGTGTGATCTGACGGGCCACTGTTCTCTGTACCAGAAAAGGAAGGCCAGAGCCGCTTCCCGATGTACATGAATGATCCAATAAATCCTGCAGTTCAAAACAAGGAGAAAGAGAAAGGATTGAGGAACCGCTTCCAGGTCAGAGCGTGCATCTGGGTGTAACTTGCACGGAGGCTGCAGTCCTGGAAATGTGGCCCGTCCGTGTGCATGGAAAGCCCCAATGAATGAAGGACCGGTCTTACTCCTTAGGAAAACCTGAAGCTAGCCCCTTCCCTAATATGGGATCGGTTTTCCTGAGGGATCTTCCTGAATAGTCCTTTCTTATACCCAGAGTTTTAGAATAAAATAGCTGAAGAAAGAAAATGAGTGGACCAAGTCAAAGATGTAAATTAAAAAGCCCAAAATACAGGGCTGAGCCCAAAGGAAAGCAGTAGACAGAAAGTGGAGCAAAAATAAAAGGTTTTCAAGTCCAAAGGCTGAGCACAGTTGGCCCTACTCTGCCCTGCTTATGATATCTATCAAGGGATGTACGGTAATTGACATGCCAGCTAAGGAACTCTAATAAGGAACAAACAAATTGGGAATGAGGAACAAACAGCTCTCATGCAGTGGCCGTGTGCATCCTCAAAGTGGTACACGCAAGCAGAGAGAGTGACCAGGATGCAGGTTACCTTTAAGGTAGGCAAGGGACAAGAGTCACGAAAGTAATACCTCTGTGTCATTTCCTTTTTTAAAAAAGTTGTCTACTCTTAAATTTTTTTTTAATTGATGAAAGATTCTTTAAATTCTATAGTGCTTTACAATTTTCAAAAGTTTCTCACACATGATTTCATATACTGTATGTCATTCTTGATGTCAATTGCCCACAAAGCAGAGAGACAAAGAAATATAAC
Source organism: Bos grunniens (assembly GCF_055505025.1). Taxonomy (NCBI): domain Eukaryota; kingdom Metazoa; phylum Chordata; class Mammalia; order Artiodactyla; family Bovidae; genus Bos; species Bos grunniens. Next base: position 98,305,835 of record NC_141166.1, read on the forward strand.
TTCCATTTAAAACATAAAACCATACCCCAAATCTGCTTCTGGGCTTCCCTTGTGGCTCATCTGGTAAAGAATCTGCCCGCAATATGGGAGGCCCTGGGTTCAATCCCTGGGTTGGGAAGATTCCCTGGAGAAGGGAAAGGCTACCCAGTCCAGTATTCTGGCCTGGAGAATTCCATGGGCTATATAGTCCATGGAGTCGCAAAGAGTCGGACACGACTGAGCGACTTTCACTTCACTTCACTTCAAATCTACTTTTAAAAATGAACACACTGCAAAAAAGATTCCCAATTAGTTCATTCATAAATTTTCCATTCTTACTGTCAGTGCAAGCCAAGAAGCAGACGCCTTTTTGAATCAGGAATGGATTTTCTATAATAAACAATACTGCGCCTATGGTGATTGTGGTAATGTTACAGCAATGTTGAGCTAACACTCCCCAAAGCTCCTCCTCTCCCAAACATTGTAGCTGGCCTGCTGAAGGAATACATTTCTTTGTTCAAATTTCGTCTTTTACTTAATCTGAGCACCACTCTGAAATACTGTTGATCAGCAAAATTACCAAAATCCGAACATCCAAAGAAAGAAATTTAGAATTCTTAAAAGCCACAAAATAGATAATCAGCAAGCAATTGAATGTAGATGAAGTAGTTTCACATCTCCCTAACTTTCTCTTTTGCTGTTCCCTTTTCTCTTTATTCGTCCCTTTTTTTCAGAGAATAATTTTGAAAATTAAACTGTGTGTTTTTTTAATAATGTGCAGTCCTGGTTCTAAACCTAGTTCATAGACTTCAGGAGATGGGGCAAAAAGAAATATCAACCGAAGACTAACAAACATTACTTCAACTCTTGGATGCCAAGGCTTCTTTTTCAGTGCAGGGGAGCTGTTTAGTAAGGTACACATTGCTGAGTCATGTAAATGAGACTATCACTTAAATAATCAAGTCTGTAAACCAATAATGATGACTTGTTTCAAACAGTGTTGTTTACTACGTCATATCGTGATATACTGTCCTTTAACATGGCTGAGTGGAGAAGACTATCTTAGCATATGCTACCATTCTGCGTTCAGAATTATAGAAGCCATTTAGATAGTAATTTAGACTAGAGGTTCCCAGCAGTGCCCAATGTGATTGTTACATTAGCAAATCTAAGAAACAAAATTCTGACTACTTGATCTCATGCTTTTGCTAAAGTTTTATCAGGATTCAACCTTGTATCTTCCTTGCTACTAACTCAAAGAAAACTCATTTAGTCTGCCTTAAAATGCAAAATAAACTTCTAAGTACACTTCTAAAGAAAAACTGGTTTTCTACTTTCTGAATGAAATGTCCTTATCCCCTCTCTTCCCAGTTTGATGTAGCAGAATTTAAACAGGTAGGGGAAAGAAAGCTAAACAAGGTTCCTTCCCCCCTTTTTTCATACAAAACTTGACTGTGGTCCAGCGATGGAGAAGGCAGTTGGATAGGCTAGTTCCCAGCCTGTATCAGCCGTCAGGACGGGCTAGTTCCCAGCCTGTATCAGCTACCATCAAATGTCTGCACAGCTGGCTAAGGGCAGTCATCCAGGTGTAGCACCTGAGCTCCCAAAACTAGTGAGAGCAAGTCTTCTCCAGCAAAAACACTTAACTGCAGAACCCCCAGTCACTTTTAGCTTTGTTATCTAGCAGAACAAGACTTAATTCAAGACAGTTTTAGGCAATGCACAGTCATGGCATTAAATAACACCGAATCACATTAAAAGCTGCCACCCTGACCATCTTTCAATTCATGAGTCAATGACAAGGAGAGCATCGATTTGGTATCAGCATGACTTTTAACATCTTTCTAGTATTCACAGATCTTTGCCTTTTTAAAAGGGACCATCTGACTCAGCACAGTAACCCTGTAGAATGTTATTACTTTTCCCTTCAGCACTTGACGTAACCTATTCACAGCATGTGGTTCTCTTTCTCACTTAAAGCTTAAAGGTGCTTTAAAATTAACACTTGACAAACAATTTCAAAAAGTGAAAAAAGACAGTCGCTTCTTAATGTGATTTCATCATTTTAAACTGTGCAAAAAGAGTAACTTTAAAACATACAATACAATGGTTTCTAACTCTGTGCAAGCCGCAGGCTAACAGTGAGCCAGAGAAATGCAGCTGATCTGAATGGTGTGTGCTGTACGTGTCAAATACACAACAGATTTTGAAAGTTTATTTTAAAAAAAAGGATGCAAAGTATCTCATTAATAATTCTTTATGATTATATACTGAAATGATTATTATGTTTACTAAGTCATGTTAAATATATTCTTAAAATTAATACCATCTGTGGGTTGTTTTTGTTTTTTTAACTTTTTTAAAGACAGCAAAGAGATCAAACCAGTCCATCCTAAAGGAAATCAACCCTGAATATTCATTGGAAGGACCGATGCTGAAGCTCCAATACTCTGGCCACCTGAGGTCAAGAGCCGATTCACTGGAAAAGACCCTCATGCTGGAAGAGACTGAGGGCAGGAGGAGAAGGGGGCAACAGAGGATGAGATGGTTGGATGGCATCACCAACTCAATGGACAGGAGTTTGAGCAAACTCTGGGAGATGGTGAAGGACAGGGCAGCCTGACATGCGACAGTCCATGGGGTTGCAACGAGTCAGACACAACTTAGTAACTGAACAGCAACAACAACTACAAAATTTTAAATTACACGTGCCCCACATATTTCCATTGGACAGCACTGGCGTAACCAAGTGAGTGCCCTCCACAAGGGGGCAGCACAGGAGCACAAAAAAGGTAATAGCTGCTTTTTTGGATGTCAGGTTTTAAAGTCTTAAATTACAGGGTGTTAAAATAATCTAGACAGGAAAGTGATTTTTAATATTAGGCAAAGGGTGCCTTTTTTTCTATAAGCCCTATTATGGCTAAAAATAGAGTAACTGAGTACCATAAACTCTAACCCTGCTCTCCCACCATCAAAATTATAGGTGACCATTGTCTGTCCCTGTCCCTTTACTCCCCAAAGAAAAATAACTACCAAGATTCAACTAAAATAAATCCACTCACTCATTTAATGTAAATGTCTGTCTAAAATAAATGTTCTCACATAGAGGAGACTAAACTCACGTAAGCGTGCCAGCATATACTTGCTTAGAACATAAGATTCCAGTAGTACGTGTACACATGGTCCAATCACCAGTAACTTGCTTAGCATTTCATACTTGACATAACAAAGCATCTTCAGCCATCTCTGTCACATTAGGGGTCCCCTGGAGCCCAAACTCACTGCTAAAGTGCTGTCTCCAACGTTGGTGGTGATGAGTCCTTCAATGGTGCCATATTCCACATCTCTGGGGTTGAGGCGTTCTTGATTGCGCCTTTTAAATTTTCGGAGAGCAACTCCCAATAGGCAGGCTAGAAGGCATACTGCGAACACTACAGACAAAATGATGAGGCCAACCTCCAAGTGGAAATTCTGTGTTCCAGGAAAAGATTTCCCTGGAGATGGGGGAGAGAAGAGTAATTGGCTATAGGATCATTGTTTTTAATGTTTAGCATAACCAATACCTAACAAGTAGCTCCCGATTCCGACCACATAGTTTTATAAGTCGCAAAGTGCTAAAACTAAAATACTTTATAACACCTGGCCAACAGCCCAGTCATTTAACCATTATTCATTTAGATACAATAGGATTTTGAAAAAATTCCACTGAGAACCAACTTAATGCATCTGTGTGAAAAGTGTTTGTAAAATATAAAGTATTATATAAGTCTGATACTATCCTTATTAAATTAAGATTTGATCTGTAAGGATGTTTTATCATCAAGCCCTTACAGACAGATATTATGCTGCAATATTTCTATGAGAAAGTGCTATCTGAGTTAAGACCAAATTATCCAATCTGTGGGCCTTCTCTTCAGTGTTACCTTGGATATCTATTGCTGTATTCTCATTGCTATTTTTACACCATGATTTATGCCTAGGAACCTATTCATTCAATTTTCTTTAACTCACTTATTCAACATTAATTCACTCACTTAAAACATTCACTCTTTGATTCACTCACTCACCTAATCACACACTGACTCTCTGGCTCAGACATTATCACATCACCCATTTAAACATTTATGCGTTCATTCACCTAAACACTCACGTGTCACAGAGGCTTTCATCTTGTCTAGTGAGTTAAGTCAAAGTTTCTTACTTGGATAGTGAAGGTCATAGTTAAAAGATCCCAAAGCAATTATCACCTCTGAATTTCAGACCCCCTCCTAAGACATTATACAACCAAGCCCTGTTCTTCCCCACGAAGGTCTTACTCTTTCAATGTTCCTGGCCTCTTCAGTCATCCAATCTCAAGCTGAATTTCCTTTACAAATTTCTCTAAACTTTCCAAATCCAAATTAATCAACAACTTGGCACATAATACTCCAAGGTACATGTCATTTGTAAGATAAAGTATAAAACTAATTATGTACAACATTAAATTATAAATATCATGCCTCCCTAATTAAATTAGAAATTCCTTAAGTAAATACATTTTGTACTACAACTCTAATCTGGCAGGGTCTTCTGCAGACGAGAAACTTTTCATACTGTAGACATGATTTTTATGTGAATGCAGACATTTTTCATGGTCCATCCACTCTATTAATCACAGTTTAACTCACAAAGTTTATTCCATCAAGTACCCTTTTTAGTTTTAACCATTTAATACAAAATCTCTATTATTCAATCCTATTTGCTTATCAGACTTTAACCTTTCTATAGACCTTAAGGTCCTCACCATAACTTTAAAAATTATGAATTATGCAACATGATCTTATATCAGTTTTTTGTTTGTTTGTTTTCATTTTTCTGTCTCTCTCTCTCTTGCTAGTTAGCATTTCTGGCCTTGGATGCTCCTCATAATCTCTCCTATAGTTTGTTTCTTTTTTGTGTGAGTGTAAGATTGATTAAGGACACCTATTAAAAATGTGCTATATATTAAGACAGTAAATTTGGCTTGAGCTGAATCTACAGACTAAGGTACATTAATATTTGTAGGGACTTTGAGATGCAGTTCAGGGCTCATTTTATGGGGAAACAGTTTCAGAAGAGGACTGAAGTCCATATTGACTATAATATGGAGAAGATTCCACATAACCTGTAAGGTTGAGATGAAATCTCACCCAGCTTCAATTTGCAGTGACAGATCACTGGGCATCTGATACAGGAGAATGGCTTTGTCTCCTTCCTCTTAAGAAGGAAGGCATTCTTCTCAGATACCAGAGCCTTATGTTCCATTTTCTTCCCTACATACTCAACATAGAGACAAGTACCTAATAAGCACAACTGTTTTAGAAATTATGACATCATAGCTCCTTTCAGAAAAAGGTATCAGGAGCTACTCACCTCCTCATGACACCAAGAGACATCTGGTCTGCCAAATCGTCCCCATAGTAGATATCACTCTGCTCACTTTCCCTAATACGCCCATCCTCGTTATAGATTCCAAAAGGCCATGCCTTTCTCTCCCTCACTGGACCTAACTTGCTTGTCACCCATTGTTCAAAGAGTAGGAGGAAAGCCTTGTGGCTACTCACATTTTTAACCCACAAAGAACCAGGATAAGACTGACTAAAACCCTTGACCTAGAAATAGGAAAGTCCGTGGGAACCTTTAGCAGGCAGCTGGGCCGTGATGTTCCTGTTACACCAGTCCCCTTGGCAGCACTCCACAGCCTGGCCAGGTGACGGCGGGGTCTTACAGGTCATCTTCCCCTGCTCGTAGACCTGGAAGCAGCCTTTCTGGTAGACGTGGAAGCCATCATTTATGCTCAGCGAGGAGAAGCACTGCTGGCCTTCACAGTGGGCCTCATCCCCACAGGAGAGGCCTTCACACACACACATGTAAAGCTTGGGGTTTACCTTGGGCTTCTCATCTGCAGAGTGGGGACAGAAAGGAAGACAAACAAACAAAAATCACTGTGTGGGTTGTAACCCCATTGGGGGAATCACGCAGTCTCTCCAAGACCAATACAAACACATTAGCCGAACAGAAGAAAGTCAGGTGAAGCATCACCACTGGTCATGATCTCTCATCTGACCAACCACCAAATAATAATCACCTCTCAAGATATGAATGTGTTTCTCTAAGCTGGGTGTGCTTTTAGATCCTACTAGGCTGAAGAACGGTTATCATCTGTTACAGGCTTCGGAAAATGGACTTCTCCCATTGTGGCTTTCACGGTATCTTTGGTCTGGTGGGCTCTCATACCCCAGTTCTTGAATCAGAATGTTTTTACCAGAACATAATGCTCTTACTTTTATTTTTTGTAGAAGAGGTTCCTAGATACATGGCATCTGCTAACACCAGCTCCCGCTAGCTGCATACGAAACCCCGTAACTACTCACACAAGGGCAGCTGATGTTCCTGCCATCACCTGTCTGCCTCAGAAACACAGCAGTACAGTAAGAGTTCACAAAGGTGCACGGTCTATAATTACATATCCATATTATCAATAGTTTCGCTTAGATGTCTAGATTACTTTTTCCGTAGGAGAACACTTAAGTTTTTACATTAATTACTATGGGAATTCATCACCGCTAAAACATTTTCAACTGGCAGAAAAAAAAAAATTGGCACTAATTATTGAGGATGGAAGCACAAAAGGACAAAGGGAACAGAACAGTGTTTGAACAGTAAAGTAACAAGTGGGACTAAAGGAAAAGCCTACACAGGTTGGACCAAGGCACAAGACAGATCATCAGTGAAGCACGCCTCACCAGACCTCCTAATTGCCTCTTTCTGAAAACACTCATTTTCAGTTTGATCTTTCAAATCACTCTTTTCTTTCCTGTGTTAGAATAATTAGTTCAGACTAGCTGGTACCAACAGTCTCCACTAGTGGAGAAGGAAAGTGAAGACAGCGTATAAACAGCCAATTCCTGGAGGCCCTGGTTACTCTGCTGAGGCCCCTTTGACCAAAGCACTGTTCATATAGAGGGGTGGCGCCTTTCAAAGCCCCCTGAAGGTCTGCAGCACACACAGACTGCCTTCCACTCCCTGAACCCTCTGTGGCAGCAGGTCAGCGAGAGAACGGCTTCCTTCTTAAAATAACAGGTCGGACGGCTGTGCTTTCAAGAGGAGACCTTAAGGTAAGGTCTTTGAAAATGTCAAGTTCATTTACACAGATTTGTGTGGGTATGTGTGGAGGTGTGGGTTATCTCAAAAAGAGAAAAGCGTTCTTCATCTTTCTTCTCCCCTCTTCAAAGCAGTGAAAAATAGTTCACTGCCCACTGTAATGTGGGTGCCTCGTCCCACAGAGTAAGCGCATACAGACACACAGACACAAGCTTTCTATTTATAATTGCCTTGCTAGGTCTTTTGAAAACCACAAGGGGCTCATCCAAGAGCAGAGACATGCCCGAAAGCAGAAAATCCAAAATAGCCGCTGACAGTGTATGTATGTCACCAGTCTCACCCCCAAGGAGCAAGAGCCCTCAGACATTTTTAATGAGCAATAACGCTAATGAGCCGAGGGGTAGTCTTTTATTTTTCCTTGCCTAGAGAAATCCAAGAGAAATTCCAGCACCAATCTATTTCTATGAGGATGAGAAACATATATATCTGTTGACATAATCCAGCAAAAAGTTTACTCTTGCCAAAAGCAAGTTGAAAGATAATATTTCTAGGGAGTCTAGACACGCTTGCCACTCTCGGATGGCACAAAGCTGTGCTAAGAGTTGCCAACTATGCTGCCCAGCAGGTGATGGCTCTCTGGAGGGAAATGGATAGGAGGGGTGAGGGGCAGAGTTAGTGGTGTCATACTGACTTGCGATCAGAGCTGAGAATTTAAAAGTATATGTTGAAAAGCTGTTGAGTAATGTAATTTATGTAAATGTGAAACACAAATGTGTATTTTAAGACCCTAAATAATTTTTAAAGGTCATGGATATCCAAAAATACATAACTGAACACACTAAAGAGGTTGTATCTGTTGATGCTTGGTTGGGGAAGAGGGCTTGAAGGGGTAAAACGAAAATAACACAGGAGAGAAGCTGGCCACAGACTGATAATGAATAGAGGAGGATGAATCATTTACTTGCTACACGTACGGTCTGCCAGGAACAACAACAACAACCCCAGGCCATAGAGGGCTCACTCATCACTGATTCTATGGAAACAGATGGTTCAGGGTACCAAAGAATTAATCGCACTTGGTGGTTCTAATAAAATAAAAAAAAAGTCAATTAAAAGAAATAACGTAATGACAATAATAATTTCTCTAATGTGCCTTCAGAGTGAACTCGGTTCTTAAAGTCAGAGCCCAAACTCTAGGAGCACAGGCACAAGATGTCTCCTGCCTTGCCAAGGTCTCTGGCTTTTGAAAGGACATGGGGATGGTCTGACAGATGTTTAAATTGTGACCTAGAGAATATTGCCAGAAGTGAGCAGCCTCAAGTACATACCATCTTTAGTAAGATTCAGCCCACTAGACCCACCCCTGCAGTGCATCCAGGCATAACTGGGTACAGATCTTAATCAGATTTTATCCTCTGGGGTCATACTCTAAGTTAAAAACCAAGGTTTTCAGATCTTCCCTGCCACAATCAGAAAAAAGGAAAAAAGAAGGAAGACAACTCTTAACTCTATGTAATAATTAACTCAGTCTCTGATATGGGACCATGAGTTCAGTTCAGCAGTTAGCAAATGGGAAAGTATAAAAACTCCACCAACTCTGCTTCCTATTTTGCTTTTCACCAACATTTACTTTTCTTAATTTGTGAATTCCCATATAACTGATTAGCAGAGCCCTTAGTGAATCAGTTTTTTTTTATACAGCCAAATATAAAGACCTTAAATTCACAAGAATGTAAGAATGACCCCATGCACCCACACACACATCTACACCAGACCCAAACATTAGTTAAACGCCACTTTGGCAATCTTATCCAACAGAGTAGATCAACCTAAGAGATCCCAAGAGGATTTTCTGAGCCAGGATCACTAATTCAACAAAGCAGGTTACAAGCAAGGTAGTAGCATTTTCAGACCTTAATATTCACAATTCTAAGATGCACAGCAGGCCCCCAAATGCCTGTGCCTCACTGTTTTCATCTTGTTAAAATTTAGGAATAACCGTAACATGTGTGGGCCTGGGATATCTTATTTGGGGTAGGCTGGTGGGGTGGGGAAGTGTGAGAATTATCACAAAGCCCTTTTTAGGGCCACAAACAAGGGTCTGTGGACCTCTAATCTCTCAGACTGAGATATAAATACACTACACATCAGGGAACACCGAGGAAGGATAATCACCTTCTGTGACTGATTTTCAACAGTCCAGCCAGGAAGCACCACATCTGATATGAAGCATTTTACACTTGCCTGTGCAAATAACTACGAAGTGCCCTGGCAGAAGGCAGTCAGTCTACTCTACCTAATTGACGCTCATTTAAATAATTCAGTAATTGAAACGTCAAGCCAGAGGTATTCCCTCTGTGCAGAGCTCACCCACACTGTTTGTTCTAAAGGCACCTCCCAGCATTACTCAGTGTTATGGCTGGCACCCTGTGCCCTCTGGAGCCCCAGAACCAGGCCTGTGTGAACACACTGGCAGCCCACGTCTGGCTGGGAGCAGCAGGGAGTCCTAGGCGCCACCTGGAAGGATCCGGGGCTGGCTCTGCAACCACAGGCTCAGGCTGGGGATCCCAGGGGTTCACCAAGGCCGAATCTTTTAAGATTCTCCTTGTTCTGGGCGATACCCAGCTCACCATCTGGACACACCTACTCTCACAGCCTAATCCTGGACTGGCAGAGGAAGAGGCAGAGCAAAGAGCATGGCGGATTTTCTAAGACTGTCCACAGTTTGGGATGATCTTGTGCCTCAGAGTAAGAGGACCCACATTCATGTCTTAAGTGGGACTTGTGCAACCTATGCACATGATGAAGGGATTTCCACATTCTCCTGCCCACCTGCCCAGTCATGCACTACAGAATGCTCTAAGGCATTTCAGTTGATGATCATTCTTAATGGTGCACAAAACCCCAGTTTCCCACTGAAGTCTTTGACACAGAAGACAAATGAGAAAATGCTCCAAGTCAACCAGCCTGTAGCTGTGATCCCAGAAATCAGCAAAAGGAACAGCTGAATTTCTCACAAGCTCACCTCAGAGTGGCACAAACAACACTGTAATGATTAGACTACTGTCTCTTAGACTATTGTCCAATATCTCAGAACTTTATAGGCTAAAAAAGGAACCCCAAACATCCGTGGACTTCTTCCAACAGTATAAACAGTTCATTCATTTGAAATGACAGCTTCTATTAGGCTCATAGATACGGGAGGCCTTCCATCAGCTCCTAATCCGAGAGTGCAGTATGGCACCTTTCCAGAATCTTCAGCATTTGAGATCTCTGGCATTAAACAAAGGCTTACGGAAGGATTTTGCAATGCCAGGTATCACTGCCAGCAAGCCTGCTCCTGAGACAGAAACACAAAGGTCTGTCCAGACTGCCTAGTGAAGGGCATTTGATGGTCTGGCAAGAAAGCAGGCTATATGCTTGGAAATAAAAGACACCCAGGTGCCTAAATGCTCTCATTATAAAACATCCACTTAGGGATCCCAAATCATTTTTTTTTTTAAACCTGAACAGAGAAATTGATATTTGGTAAAGTTTTACAAGCCAAAAAGAAAATAGGAATAGGGGCAATTGAATAGGATCAAATATAAATTAGAATAACGACAATAAAAAACAATAGTAGGGTTTCCACAATTTTAAACTCACGATGCCTCCACTCTGAATGCGCCCTTTCTCCAGGGTTTCCTCACGGAGCTAATGGTGCCCCCATTTCAGATCTACAAGCCTGACTCCATGACCCTCAAAATGGAGATACACAGGGAATCCCCAGCAGTTAGGACTCGGTGCTTCCACTGCTGGGGCCCAGGTTCAATCCTTGGTCAGGGAACTAACATCCCACAAGCTGCGACCCTGTCTCCCTCAAAAACGGGGGGAGACACAGTGGTCACCCTGCCCTGGCTGACCTGCTCTCCACCTTTCCAGCCTCACCTCTGATCCCCTTGGTTCTGGGAGGGGTTCCTCCTGCTTCGGGAGCCCAGGTCTGCTAGGTATGGAATTCCCCACCATGGGATGCTGGGCTTCCTTCCTGAGGACACCCCCCAACCCAGTCTGTGCCCGTCTTCCCTTCAGATCTCACCTCATTCTCCTCAGAGCCTTTGTTCACACCCCCAAGTGTAAAGCAGGAGCCCCTATCTACACTCACACACACATGTCTGCACGGCTGTTCCACATCCAAGTCTCCCCTCCAGACTGTGCACCCCATGAGGGGAGGAGCTGAGCCCACTCAGCTGGCCGTTAGGCTCCCCACAACTGCCTCAGCCCCTGGCGGGAGGACACGCCTGATGAACGTTTAGCTCCAGAATGAATTTTCTCTTCACAGACAGGATTTAGAGGTGGGAAGAGACATGATGCTGGTTTTCAGAGCAGACTGAGCCTATAAAGTCTTTAAATGTCAGCAGAGATCTTCAGGCAAGGCTTAGTCACCGAGCCAGCATGTCTGTGCAAACCCCTTCTCCCTGCAGGAGCTCGCCACAGCGTCACAGCTGCTCACCTACTCGGGCTTTCAAGTGTGGAAAATTGGTACTTTTTGTGGTATGGTAGGTTTTCTGTTTGCTTGTTTGTATGTGTTGGAAGAAAGAAGTAAAATGCAAGAGTTCTGAAAACAAGGAATTATTTAACATATCAATAGAAGAGCAGGGCTTTTATGGGAGGTCCTTCCAGCCTCTATGATGCTATGGTGATCAGAATGATCAAAACAGAGTGCCCTGGCTCCAGCCAGTTTAGAGAGGTCTTGCAGGACTTGCCTGCTCAGCAGGGAAAGGATGCGCCTGGTCTCTGCTCCCATTTTTCTCCTATCAGTGAAAATAATGGCATTTTCAGCAGGGAGTGAGGAAGAGTGAATTACATCATTTTCCCCTTCTTGCTCTGCTGAAGGTGATAAGGATTCCTAAGTCACCCTGCATTTGAACTGCTGAAGCTGGGGGGTGGGGGAGAGTTCCATCTGTTTATTTTGTGTCTGGGCTGACTCCTTGTCTCTGAAATAATCCCTGTAAATGAAGTCTACTGCAGCAGCCACACCTTTTATTTCAAAGCCAAAAACTCAGTCTGTGTTTAAATGACTAACAAGTTAAAGAGCATTGTGGGGTATTGACCTAAGACAATACTGGTCTGTCTCTTCCGTGATTTTTATGATTCTATGAACACAGCAAAGACTTAGCTTTAACACGTGTGCCATGTCTGTGAAGCAACTCCTTCATAGGGGAGAAATATGGGGGTCGTTATTTAATCTTTCTTCACTTTGTCTCCAAACTTCTTGAATTGGTGCTTCATATAAACAAATGATTACCAGGCCTAATGGAAAGTACCTACTGAGGAATTTTTTCCAAGACAATATACCCCTACTCCGCCCCATGTATTACTGACGATTCTTTCATCTAAGTGAAGCTCCAGTTGTTGGGAGAGTAACAGAGAGGACCACAGGCTGGAGGAGGGGGAAAGTGCACTGGGGAATTATAAACACTTCAGAGAAGTCATCTCTTGTTTAGATTCAGGAGATCCGGTGACGCGGTATCATCTATAGCACGTCTTAGGCTTGAAGCTCTGCTCACAACGTGGGAAGAGATGTTCCTGACTCATTTGGGTTGTCTCCACCACCCCTTAGGATATCTGGGGAGTGCATGGCTGCTCCAGCGAGGGTTTCCTACACAGGCTCTATACTGAAAATATACTGCATGGGACCAGACAGCAAAGAAGGGCCAACAGAGCTCCTGCTTCTGTTCCCCTCCAGAGCCCATGACCTTCTTCTCTGGGAATCAGGGACAGAGCCTCCAAGGTCGCCAATCTCTGCTTACCATCAGCCAGCCGCCACCGCATCCCCACTCCCTTTCCGGAAGCTTTCAAACCACAGAGATAAACCCTTCAAAAGATGGGCAGTGCTCCAGTTTGTTAACAACAGTCTTAGACTGCCAGCCTCTAGGTATCGTGACACCCAGAGCTCAAGGCAAAAACATCTAGAAGTAGTTAAATCCAGCTAAATTCCTCCTCTCAAGCTCCCTACCCTAACCCATCCCAGAGAAAAGCAGAGATGAGATATTTTCTAGACTCTCTCTTTCCAGCCCAAATGAAGCCAAAGAGATCAAAATACTCAAGGGGGAAAAAGCTGGGGCATAGCCCAAACCTCTGACATTGCTGCTTTCCTGTCCCCCAATTTTCCAATCACGTCCCAAGGTCCTGTAGGTTCACAACTCCATGGAAGGTCAAAGAAAGAAGGAATCCCATGACTACAAGCTTTGTGCATCTGTATTATAATGTGATCTTTGCTTTGCCTATCTTTATTATCCCGTCTAAAATTGAATACAGTCCACAAGAATTCATGAACTCCTAAATTCAACACACTTAGGACTGGCTTCCTCATCATAGACTGAAGATCCTACAAGTCACCATGAAAAAAGCTGAGTGTGGGTCATTTTCAGTTTACTGTTTCTTACTGCCAAGCCCACAGAAAGGCTCCTCCAGGTGCCTACACTCTAGGTGGAAACAGAAAGCCTTTCTTCAGAGTGCTGTGAACCAGAACTGGCTTTTCAAACACACATTCCACACCCCTCACCGCCCCTCTCCCCAGCTCTGTGGCACAGCACGCCATTCCCAACTTCCATGATAATCTTGGACCTTGGCAGGAGAAAGGCAGCTAAATCCGAGATGTGTCACGAGGCCACTGGCTGGGGAGCAAGAATATCTAAACACAAACCAAGAGCAACAGGCCAGGGTTTCTGAAGAGTCCCTTTGGCTCCCATGGCTGCAGAGCACCAACAGCCTAAAGATAACCCACGTCTCTAAGAAGGGGCACTTTTAAATAGTAGCTTTAGTACTACCAGTCACTTTAGAAGTTTTTCCTTTCAGAGCCTGCTTCCATCCACACCGGCGTGCCAAGCCTGCCCAACGATGGCAAGCCCGCAGCAGAGATGAAAGCCCAGAAGGAAATGGAAAGAGTCCCAAAGGGAAACAGACAGCTCCTAACATGCTGGGATGGTATTCTGTGCCCACACTTGGACTGCTGAGAAAGAATAATCTAGCAAAGAGACACCTTGTATAAGTGATCCATTGACAGTCACGGGGGATTAATGAGCAGGTAAAAAATAAAGCAAAATAGTTTAACTCAATGTCTCCCGCTTTCTCAAACTGTGGCAGAGCACACCATGATGGCTGCTGTCCAGGGTTTTTTTTAGGAAAGCCTTTCCCTCCAAGAGGAAACACAGACCTCTCCATTTGTCAGACCCCGTTTGGCTGAGCAAGCAGAAGTGTGTGGCGTCTTCAGCACATACCGTCCACACGCAGTCACGGTGGCCACTCACTAACCACAACAGTGCCCAGTGGAACCGCTCGGAAGAGCCTGCTCCTTTTTTGTTTCCTTTGAAGCCAGGGCCAAAGTTCCCAAGATCTTCCTAAGAACCACTGAGATCCACTCAGCCCTTCACCTTAGCCAGCAGCGGAGCCCACGCTGTCCTAAATGGCAGTCGGCCCTGGGCTGGTGTACGAGGGACAGGTGCGTAGTGGGCTATTTTCAGCTGCTATCAGCTCAATCACGAGCCGCACATGCTCAGTAGGCAGGCAAGTTTTGGTTGCCTTTCCAACCCTGGGCAGCCAAGACATACACCTTTCATAGCTGCCAGGGCAACCAGCAGCCTGGTCCTCCTCCCAAGACGGGAGCAATGAAAACAGTGTAACCTGGCCAGCCACCATGCCAGCCAGCCAGCCAGCAAGCAAGCTGCACCTCTCATGTCCCTGCCCGGGTTATTCTGAGCTGGGCTTACTGACACTCCATGGCAACACAGGAACAAAGGGCCAGCTAGAGAGGGATTTAAATATCTCACAAAAGTTACTAGAAAAGTCAGCAGCTCAGCCTTCTGTTTCCATAATAAAAGTAGCGGTGGAATTATTGTTAGATTATTGTCGTTTGCTGCTGCTGTTAGAATTTGTGCACTGCCTACCACAAAGGTCTTCTCTCGGAACTAAGGGTTTTGTTTTTGTTTTGTTTTTGTTTTGTTGGCCACTATCGAGTTGCTATAGTTGGGATGCCTTTGAAAAGGCAGCACATGGGCCCTGTCTGCCCAAACCCTGCAGGAGGACTAGTTGTTCCCTGTCCCTTCACCTCTCATCTTGCTGTATGTAGCCTGTGATCCACTTCTATCACACAACTCCTTCAAAACACACAAACTGTGCCTAATTAATCTTTCAGTGGGCTTCCCAGGTGGCTCAGTAGCAAAGAATACACCTGCCAATGCAGGAGACACAGGTTCAATCTCTGGGTCGGGGAGATCCCCTGGAGAAGGAAATGGCTGTCCACTCCAGTATTCTTGCCTGGAAAATCCCATGGACAGAGGAGCCTGCTGGGCTATATAGTTCAGTAGGGCTATATAGCTCAAAACAGTCAGACACGGCGTAGTAACTAAACAACAATCCTTCAATAGCTCTCTGTGTCCTCAAGATCCAAAACAAACACCTCATGCACAAGGCCCTGCCAGGCTACTTAGGCCCTCAACTCCCAACCCAAATGCCTTCTTCAAGCTGCTCTGCCCTGCTGGACCCCCTAGGCAGAGTCTCCCACCCACCCACTTCTCTGGACTTGGCCCTTCCCCTGTTTAAAAGTCCTCCTCAGTTCTTCCTTTGCTGGTCTAATGCCTGTCCATCCTTCCAAACCCAGCCTCCCTGGACCGCTGTCCCCAGTCCCAGCCCCATGTGCCATGTAGACTCTTCCTGCTGACACCCCAGTATGGTGCTGTAACCTGTGTCTCCTCCATCTAGACTTTGACTCTTTGACAGCAGGAACCCCTTTCCAGGTATGCTGACATCACCAGTACGGATCCTTGGCCTCATGCTGATCAATCAGCTAAAAGAAAGTTAAGACTGGTTCTCTTTTCCCAAACTTGGAATAAATTCTTTGAAAGGATATGCTTTCCTGTCCTGTCCCCAATCCAGATCAGTTTCTTGGTCGCTTATAATATTCTTTTTTATATTATGATAATTATGCATTTTGTCAAATACTCATTGAGCACCAACTATGTGCTGGGCACTGTCTCAGACACTAAAGAGAAAACAAAGACCACGCCAAGTCCCGACCTCTCTCACCCTAGGGCTCACTTTGCACGGATGGCGCCTCACCACCACCCTGTTACTGTCCCACATGGCACTGCAGATAATGGCTCTTAACAGGTAAGATAACCCACATTCAGAAACACAGTAAAAAGGAAGAAGATGGCTCATGACAGTGTTTGATGCTCTTCTGAGAAAGGCCTGATTCCTATGCAGGCCAAGAGTCTTCCTTTCAGAAGGCACTCTGACTAGGAATACCGTTTAATTACCAAAAATTACCCGGCTGCTGCTGCTAAGTCAGTTCAGTCGTGTCCTACTCTGTGCAACCCCATAGATGGCAGCCCACCAGGCTCCCCCGTCCCTGGGATTCTCCAGGCAAGAACACTGGAGTGGGTTGCCATTTCCTTCTCCAATGCAGGAAAGTAAAAAGTGAAAGTGAAGTCGCTCAGTCGTGTCCGACTCTTAGCGACCCCATGGACTGCAGCCTACCAGGGTCCTCCGTCCATGGGATTTTCCAGGCAAGAGTACTGGAGTGGGTTGCCATCACCTTCTCCGAAAATTACCCTAAACCTTAGCAAAACTGACTGTTTGAAGCTCATGAAATAAGAAATGATGTGAAAGATAAACAGAAGCCATGAGTGTTTAACTCTACATGGCATTCTGCAGCATTATATATTTCACAGGAGTCAAAGTTTGAACTGGACTATTTGTTTTGCTTTCTCTATTTTTTACAATTTTCCTAAATGGGTCTGATTTATTATTATTATTTGGAGGGGAGGATTTTGTATTGGCTTGGTGTAAATATCAGAATTCAGAAAATAAACAAATTCAGCAAATAATAATAAATAAAAGAGGCTACTCCCTGCTCCAAGTCACCATTTGAATAAAAAAATATAGGTAGGGGTTTTTGTTTTTGCTTTAAGGTGTACTTCACCACCCCCTTCCAAGAGGAACTTCTCATTCTCCCTCCTGTTCCTTCTTTCCTTCCCACATCCCGCAAAAATACATATCCTCAGAAAGTCCATGCTCCACTCTAACCCATAACAAAGAATTAGATGCAGCATTGTGGAGGATCTAGGAAACACCCAGCTCTGCAGAGCTCAGATTCAGCTGATTAGAATCAGGGAGCAGCTGTTCCAGTGTTACCACCACGGCTGAGAAGGCACAAATGCAAACTTCCCTCTTCCTGTCAAATCACTGGCTTGCAGAGAGCGAATGGCAGGCTACATACAGTTGTAAAATAATAATAATAACAAAAGGTCTGGAGCAACTCTGTTGGAGACTGTCTGGGTTAGCTGTCAGAGTTCTCACCTGAGGGCAGCAAGGACTTCCGAGCAATATGAGCTCTTGGGAGCAGAGGGGAGCTGTCTTTCTTAAACTGTGGGTTATGACCCATTCTGGGTAGGCAAATCGATT
Organism: Bos grunniens; assembly: GCF_055505025.1. NCBI lineage: Eukaryota > Metazoa > Chordata > Mammalia > Artiodactyla > Bovidae > Bos > Bos grunniens. The sequence goes on from NC_141166.1 coordinate 98,323,379, forward strand.
TAGGAGTTCAAGAGAACGTTTCTTTCTGTCTAAATGAAATAAAACTAAATAGAATAAAAAAGAGAAGAAACAGGAGTACATTAAAATAGAGTGATAGATCTTTCATGAAATTTTCTTTTCAGATGTGTGTGAGTCCTACTCCATGATGTTTCTAAATGCAGGTGCACTGGGTCCAACTCTAAGTGTTTCTTACTGTGAGTCAGAGAAGATCTTGAAGGTTGCCCCGCCCTGCGTCTTACACTATCTTGGAATGGACATGAGTGCTGAGTAATTACGACTATTGCGTATAACCATTATCAGGGGAAGCTGCCTGAGGTCATGCTAGATGGCAGAGGGAGGTTCTCAGCAGTATTTGGAGAGTTACAAATTAATTTTTTTTTTAATTTTTAATTTTTTACCGAAGTGTGGTTTCTGGTATCCAGCAAAGTGATTCAGTTATACATACATGTATATGCTTTCTCATATTCTTTTCCACTATGGGTTGTTACAGGACACTGAATATAATAATTCCCTGTGCTAGACAGTAGGACCTTGTTTATCTAGTTTTATATATAGTAGTTTGTATCTGCTAATCCCAAACTCCTAATTTATCTCTCTCCTATGCCCTTTCCCCTTACAAATTAATTTTTTAACGTGTTTTGTTTTCCTTGGTGTTTACTTTTCAAAAGCAAAAAATAGCACACATTCCTACCAATCTCCTGCTTCCCCAGTTTTTCCATAGGGAGGAGATGGCATCCATGTTCTTCCCCCTTGAGACCGATCTCTGTAAGAGAGAAGGGTGGAAACTGTTGCACTGCCCACTCACTGCTGACCACAGGAAACCATTTAATGAGCTAGGGCCTTGGATTTGCTTTCCCATCTGTTCAATATTTGACTCTGATTGAATTTTCAAGTCCGTTCCACACCCTACCACTAACTTCTTTCATATAAATGCATTGAATATGAGCATTTTATAATGTTCACTAGGAAAAAAAAAAATTGGATGTGGCTTTAGTTTAACTACATACAGCTGAAACAAACATTCCCCAGGAAGGAAAAGCTGAAAGGAAGCTTTGTCACAGCTCACCTTGCATCAATAATACACTCACTCTGGTAGGTGAGAAAATGTGACAGTAAAGAATCGGTACCTTGAGCGTGCACAGCTTCATCTGGTATTTACATTTTAGGTCCTCATGACTAACAGCTCAGTGCATCTCATCTCTTCCCAACAAATCACTCATACGATGGTGTGTTAAAAAAAAGAAAAAGATTTTATTCTGAACAAAAGGAATAAATTATAGTAATGAGAAATGAGAGCAACAAATTTAATACGGAGACATTTCTCTTACATTCATTCACCCCTTCACGAACTTCCTGCACTCTTAATAATGAGAAATTCAAAGAAAGGCTTATTCTATTCTTCACCCCCAGTGGCAAAGAGGGGCACCTTTGTCGACCCTAACAAAAAGTCTATTGAAATGATCTCCTTCCTTCCCTTATTGGGTAATTGGGCTGGAAAGTCTGAGTAGTGATGGCTTTGGAAATACTAAAATCAAGTCAATCCAGAAAATAATTTAGTACTTAGCAATCTTCTCCAGGACAGGCCAGAATCTCTCACGGCAACAAAAGTTGCTGTAATAAAATCTAACTACGGCTTGCAAATATAATAAAATGTGGGTCATCTTAGCTTTGAAATATTTTTGAAGAAGCAGTATGGTATTCCACTCTAAGTTATTTGTGTCACGCTCATCCCTGCAGAAGCTCATGGGGACAAAGGTAAAACCAAACAAGGAGTTTCTGGGGCAAAAAATGGACTTCTCCCGGGTGGCATGATAGCAGTATTAGAGCATGATTAGTCTTATTAATGGGAAGGAAAAGGAAGGATATACGGGTAATTAGGACTCAAGTGCTCTTCTCTGTGAGAGCAAATAAAACTCTTCCTGCAGCTGGAGTTGTATATATAATGAATGTGAAAAATGCATACTAGTGTGAGAGAGAAATAAAAAACACAGACCCAGGTAAAAGGAACTCATCATTCACTATTATGAGCTCTCAAGTCAGCCTGTCATATAGGCTGGATTGAGCTGGTTCCAGTATGTGCCAGATACAATGTCAGTGGATGTAGCTAATTTAGGGTACCAAAAAATGCAAAATTCTGAAGAAGACTGATAATGACAAACTCTTGAACACTATTCCTCAAAGTATGCGTGAGTGCTAAGCAGCTTTTGTTGTGTCCGGCTCTTTGTGACCCCATGGACTGTAGCCCACCAAGCCCCTCTGTCCATGGGATTCTCCAGGCAAGAATACTAGAGTGGGTTACCATGCCTTCCTCCAGAGGATTTTTCTGACCCAGGGATCGAACTTAGGTCTCCCCCGCATTGCCGCCACCAGGGAAGCCCTGTTCAAGCTGTATAATCTTAAGCAATAGTCTAGATTAATTCAAAAGCACATTCCCACTAACCTATTTCATTAGGGTAATGGTAAGGATTATGGGAAAATAATATATATAAAACAGCCTAACATCTGACACATACTAACCACTCAATAAATAGTACCTATAAATCATTTAAAAAGTGTGGTTATAGTACGTATTTTCCAGACTCATGAGGTCTTTTTGGCCCCAGAGTATTTAGGATTCCATAGAAATTGTAAATGTTCTAAAGCAGGGGTCCCCAACCTCCGGGATCTAATGTCTGAAGATCTGAAGTGGAGCTGATGAAATAACAACTGAAATAAAGCGCACAACAGATGTGACGTGCCTGAATCGTCCTGACACCGTCCTCACCCACCTCAGCACTGTCTGTGGGAAAACTGTCCTCCACGAAAGCGGTCCCTGGTGCCAAAAAGGCTGGGGACCAAGTCAAACTTGGCCAAAATCACTGTTTGGGACCTGTTATTTAAAATGTTATCACTGTATCTCATCAGTGTTTAACAGACATTTGGGAGTATTTTGGTAGACTAAAGGAAAGAACCTTTGTTTCTTCTATTTGTTTTTAATAGACTAAAAGGAGTACAATACCCAACAACATATATTAGAATTCTATTTTATGCACCAAGAATGCCACCTAGCTCCACTGAAGCCCAATTAATATGGTGCCACAGCTACTCTAATACAAACATCAAACATGGGTCCATTTCCTTGGTCATCTAAAACCCTGCAAGAGACAATCTATGAGGCTCATATAAAGCTTTTAGTTATCTTCCCTATTATTTACCTCTTTCAGTTAAGTATTTTGTACTTAACATTTACTTTATGACTAATGTTGAGTATATTAGAGTGTATTACAATTAAGGGTTCTCAGTGGTGTTTTAAAAACTTTTTCTAGTAAACATGCAAAAACAAAGAATCTTTTCATAGAATATGCTGTTGATAGTTAACAAGGAGTTGAGTCATAGAAGGAAGACAAGACTAATATGATTACAGCACTCTAGGTTACAGCTGGATATTGTTTTTTTTAAAAAAAGCTATTGTAACTAAAGGATGATGTGTTTTTTCCATACTTATAAACATGCTAGTGGTGGTGTTATATTCAATAGCAAAACCTTAGTGGCATCCATTTCCATTTCAGCCAGACTAACGCATTTCATTACAGATCTTCGCTGTGGCATTAAGAGGTCATTTGCTTGATTCTTTGGGCGGCTTAAGAGCTTAAAGCAGGAAAAAACAACCAATGGCTGAATTGCTAATACTTTTTCATAACAGCCCTTTTCACTTCCTCTTCCCCCATTCGTTCTCCACTTCTTCTCTGTTCATACTACATTTCTACCTCAATTTCTTTTCCACTCTCTTTTTTTTCTATTGTGCCTACATCATGAGTCCAACCAGGACAGCGCGTGAAACTTGAAGGACTGCCCTACCATACTGTTTATCTAAAGAAGCACATGGAATTTGGAGGGATTTCATTTCACAATGGTCTTTACATTTTTGTTTTATTATGATCATATTGTATAGCCACAAAAAAGGGAAAATCTGAGCAACTTGCCTTTTGTCTCTAGCCATTATCAAGTGTCCTCTGGGGGATAAAATAAACTCCTCAGCTGAGAACTATGGTTAACCCATCAAATGTTCCCAGTCCATTTCTTCTTATTCCTCATTCCTTCAACCTAAGACCATTCAACCTATCTTCTAGTTAATATACCTTCTACTCCTTTAAACTTCCATGCAGGATCCTTATTTCATATCTTTTTGGTGCTAATTTAAATGACTGCAATATTATTGGACTCTGTCAAACAACACTGCTTAGAGTGGGATACAGACTTTTGATACCTAAATTGGTTGACAATAGTGCTTTCCAACGGAGAAGGCAATGGCACCCCACTCCAGTACTCTTGCCTGGAAAATTCCATGGATGGAGGAGCCTGGTGGGCTGCAGTCCATGGGGTCACCGAGGGTCGGACATGACTGAGCGACTTCACTTTCCCTTTTCACTTTCATGCATTGGAGAAGGAAATGGCAACCCGCTCCAGTGTTCTTGCCTGGAGAATCCCAGGGACGGGGAAGCCTGGTGGGTTGCTGTCTATGGGGTCACACAGAGTCAGACACGACTGAAGCGACTTAGCAGCAGCAGCAGCAGTGCTTTCCAATAGAAACATAGTAGGAACTACTTTATGTAACTGTAAATTTTCATAGTTGTAAAAAGGAACAGATAAAATTCACATTTTTACTGTCTTCAAAACCCAGTGTGTCTTTATACTTATCAGCACATCTCAATTTGTATTAGCTGCAATGAGAGTGCTCAGTAGCTACATATGGCTAGCTCCCAGACAGGACAATGCAAATCTATAATATATGTCAATGAATATGGGAAGGAAGCAGGAACAGATCAAATATGATGCTTTTGAACTGTGGTGTTGGAGAAGACTCTTGAGAGTCCCTTGGACTGCAAGGAGATCCAACCAGTCCATTCTGAAGGAGATCAGCCCTGGGATTTCTTTGGAAGGAATGATGCTGAAGCTGAAACTCCAGTACTTTGGCCACCTCATACGAAGAGTTGACTCATTGGAAAAGACTCTGATGCTAGGAGGGATTGGGGGCAGGAGGAGAAGGGGACAACAGAGGATGAGATGGCTGGATGGCATCACTGACTCGATGGACATAAGTCTGAGTGAACTCTGGGAGTTGGTAATGGACAGGGAGGCCTGGTGTGTTGTGATTCATAGGGTCACAAAGAGTCGGACACGACTGAGCGACTGAACTGAACTGAATTGAACATATAACAAAATAGACTTCTAGTATATCAAGTACTGTTTTTCCAGTGTTGGCTATACTAACTTGTCATATTATATGCCTCCTTGGAAACTTATCCAATGTATAAAGCCGATCACTATACCCCCAAGAGCCTGTAACAGACACATAAGTCTTACTGGCCGATCTGATCACAAGGCTGAGATTCACACCATAAGCACCACTTTTCATGGAGCAACCTTTTTAAAATAAAGTTCAAACTGCTTAATGCACAATAAAATATAGTTCATTTATATATCTAGAAAGATTTATACCAACATGCTAAAAGCAATTACATGTAAGTGCAGGGAATTATAGGCAGCTTTTATTTTCTTTTTCTCTTGATTATCTCTTTTGTGGACTCTGCATGGGCAGTATCATCCTTAAGTAGCCTTTTACAAATGGGGAGAAGAGAAGATAGAATGAGTAAAGCCCACAGATGCCAAAGCATTTTGCCCATGTGATCTCACACAACTAAGTTACCTGTGCCCCTTTAGGGTCTCACTGTTCCACTAAGCATTTATTCACATGAAAACTCTTTGTATAATTAATTGAACTTAATACCTAACACTTTTATACATAAAAATAGAAAGTATGTCTTACACTGTCTTAATGTATATGAAATTTACTCAAAATATAGCCACTGTGTCAATCAAGGGACAAATAGTCCCTGTTTTGATTCTACCAAAATTTGTTCACCAATTCAGAAAATTCAATCACTGCAGGCAACATCACTTGTGCTAATTAAATCACCAATATAATAAATTCACTAGTACCAATAAGAATACAAACATTTATATACACACACATATATATTAATCTTTGATGTCTTAGAAAACAGAAAAGATACCAATACATTTTCTGTTTTCTAAGACATCAAAGATTAATATATATATGTGTACATAAATGTTTGTATTCTTATACAAACATCTGTTACTTCATTATATCTTATAGTGTACTCATGTCCAACTATACTATATTACATTTGCCTATAAATACCATTTTAATTATATGGCATAGTTAATTACATATTATTTTAAGAGAATTTTCTATTTCAGATAAGGAATTACACTGAATTTTTAAAACTTACATTTATAAGAAAGGTATGGTATGTATAAGAATTACATTTTAAGAAAATCAAGGGGCATTATCAAATATATATTATAAAAAGGGGGTGTTCATATGCCCCAAAAAATCTAGACACAGAACTTATACCCCCCTCATAAAAATTATTCAATTAATATTAATAGATCACAGACCTAACTGTAACATACAAACACTATAAACTCCTATTAATAATGCAGAAAATCTAGATGACCTCATTGAGTAAAGCAATAACGTTTTAGAAGTATGATCCATGAAAGAAACAATTAATAAGCTGGACTCCATTAAAATTAAAAACTTCTGCCCTGTGAAAGATAATGTCAAAAGAACAACAAGACAAACCACAGACTGGGAGAAAACATATACCAAAGACATATTTGATAAAGGACTGTTATCCAAAACATGCAAAGAACTCTAAAAATTAAATAATAAGAAAACAAACAACCCAATTAGAAAATGGGCCAAAAACCTTAAAAACACTTAAATAAAGATATACAGATGGCAAATAAGCACATGAAAAGATGTGCTTTTTTGCATACTTCATACATCATCAGGGAAACACAAATTAAAAGAATGAGACACTACCACATACCTGTAAGAACGGCCAAAATCTAGAACACAGTTACTACCACAGGCTGGTAAGAATGTGGAACAGTAGGAACTCTCAGACATTGCTAGCGGGAATGCAAAATGCAACAGCCACTTTGGAAAACAGCTTAGCAGTTTCTAACAAAACTAGACATATTCTAACATACAACCCAGCAATCACAATCCTTGTTGTTTGAGGAGTTGAAAACTTACACCCACACAAAATCCAGTACACAGATGTTTACAGAAGCTTTATTCATAACTGCCAAAACTTGGAAGCAATCAAGATGACCTTCAGTAGTTGAAGGGATTAATAAACTATGGTACATTCAGACAATGAAACAGAACTATTAAGCCATGAACAGACATGGAGGAAACACAGAAGTGTAATACTAGGTGAAAGAAGCCAATATGAAAAGGCTATACAGTGTATGAATCCAATTACATGACACTCTAGAAAAGACAAACTATGGAGGCAATAGAAGCATCAGCAGTGGGCAGATGTTGCAGAGGTGGAGCAGGACGAATAGGTGGAGCTTAGCGGATTTTTAGGGGAGTAAAATACTCTGATACTTTAACAACAGATATAAGTTATTTTACATTTGACCAAACCCATAAAATGTACACCACCAAGAGTGCACCCTAATATACACAAACTATAAACTGGGATGATTATGATGTGTCAATGTAGGTTCATCAATTATAACAAATGGATCACTTTGGTTGGGGAAATGTTGATAATGGAGAAGGCCATACATGTGTGCGGGAAGTAGATGACAAATCCCTTTGCCTTCCTTTCAACAGCTCTAAAAAATAGTCTTAAAAATGGGGGAAGAGGAGGATTAAGTCTGACAGGATTAAGAACAAGCTAGTTGACAGTAAAGTGAACATTACACAGTATGCTTATCCTACCCAACTGTGAGCCACTTACCTTCCATACTAGGGGAAGGGAAAGCAATCATCACGAGCACAGGAAGAATCATCACTCCATCCACCATTGTAAAACTGTGGAGGGAAAAAATAAGAGAGTTCAGTAAACCAAAAAAAAATGTAACTGCAGGAGGACAAATGAAGCATACCATCTTCGTACTTGTCATTCAAGGCCTTTCTTACAAATCCCTCTTACATATGTTGCCTTACTTCTTAGTAATTTAAATATGTACCCTTTACATGGATCTAAATAAATCATCTTAAAGGGTTAATCAGATTTCTCTCCTACTGGTGGCCAATCCAAGACAACATTCTCTGAGTCTACCCTCTTATAAAGAGCTCAAAAGGGAAATGAAAAATTCTCAGTTATAAGGCTAAGTATTCCTAAAGGACTTATAAGGATGGGTATTCGTAAAGGACTTAAGTTTGAATTTTATCTTATTCCACTGAACTCAGAATTGGCAACAAGAATTCTGAGACGCATGAATAGACTGTTCTAACATGATTCTCCAAGCCAGGCTTCAGCAATATGTGAACTGTGAACTTCCAGATGTTCAAGGTGGTTTTAGAAAAGGCAGAGGAACCAGAGATCAAATTGCCAACATCCACTGTATCATCAAAAAAGTAAGAGAGTTCCAGAAAAACATCTATTTCTGCTTTATTGACTATGCCAAAGCCTTTGACTGTGTGGATCACAATAAACTGTGGAAAATTCTGAAAGAGATGGGAATACCAGACCACCTGACCTGCCTCTTGAGAAACCTGTATGCAGGTCAGGAAGCAACAGTTGGAACTGGACATGGAACAACAGACTGGTTCCAAATAGGGAAAGGAGTACGTCAAGGCTGTATATTGTCACCCTGCTTATTTAATTTCTATGCAGAGTACATTATGAGAAACGCTGGGCTGGAAGAAGCACAAGCTGGAATCAAGATTGCCAGGAGAAATATCAATAACCTCAGATATGCAGATGACACCACCCTTATGGCAGAAAGTGAAGAGGAACTAAAAAGCCTCTTGATGAAAGTAAAAGAGGAGAGTGAAAAAGTTGGCTTAAAGCTCAACATTCAGAAAACAAAGATCATGGCATCTGGTCCCATCACTTCATGGGAAATAGATGGGGAAACAGTGGAAACAGTGTCAGACTTTATTTTGGGGGGCTCCAAAATCACTGCAGATGGTGACTGCAGCTATGAAATTAAAAGACACTTACTCCTTGGAAGGAAAGTTATGACCAACCTAGATAGCATATTCAAAAGCAGAGACATTACTTTGCCAACAAAGGTCTGTCTAGTCAAGGCTATGGTTTTTCCAGTGGTCATGTATGGATGTGAGAGTGGGACTGTGAAGAAAGCTGAGCGCTGAGGAATTGATGCTTTTGAACTGTGGTGTTGGAGAAGACTCTTGAGAGTCCCTTGGACTGCAAGGAGATCCAACCAGTCCATTCTGAAGGCCATCAGCCCTGGGATTTCTTTGGAAGGAATGATGCTAAAGCTGAAACTCCAGTACTTTGGCCACCTCATGTGAAGAGCTGACTCACTGGAAAAGACTCTGATGCTGGAAGGGATTGAGGGCAAGAGGAGAAGGGGACGACAGAGGATGAGATGGCTGGATGGCATCACTGACTCGATGGACATGAGTCTGAGTGAACTCTGGGTGTTGGTGATGGACAGGGAGGCCTGGCGTGCTGCGATTCATGGAATCGCAAAGAGTCAGACACGACTGAGCGACTGAACTGAACTGAACATGATGCTAAAGATTAAGTGACTGAATAATCCAAGCCAAATTACTATGTTTGAGCTTTACTTTTCCTCAAAAGGATTAGAGGGGAAGCAATTTACAATCATCATACAGCGCTAAAAAAGAAAAAAAAAAAAAACACACACACACAAAACTATAGCTTACACTTCATCTAGGACAAAGCAATGTATTCTTACATTACTTTAAATTTACCAAAGCATAGACACAATCAAGACAGGAAGAAATCAAATGAAACTTTAACCTATGAAACTATATTGGAGAGAAAATAAGATATATAAACTTTAAGTTGATACTGCCCTAAAACTACATGGGCAGAAGCTCAATGTTCTGAGTTAAAGGACAGCAACAGAGAACTTTTCCATTCGAGTAATTCCTGAAAAATTTTGGAAATTATGATGAGAGTTTGGTTATACTAATTCTTTATTACAAAAATAATTTTAAAAAATTAAACCCTGAACTAGTTGCAATCTTCTGGATGGCAAAAATAAAGAGAAAATGGGTAAAGTTCTTTAATGAAAAGGCTCATGTGCTATGTTACTCTTATAGCTTTAAAGCAAAGAATAAGAACCCATTGCTATCTAAGCTGTTTGGAATGGACACCTTCTGACTCATCATCTTAAAATCAAAATTTTTTGTTAGTGATTGTTCATGCCCCACACCTCTATTCTGTCTTACCACCCCAATTTGTCTACAATTGCATTTCAGACTCTCTCTTCTCTAACAGCAAGGTGAGAGAAAGGGTTAAAGGAGAGTTTAATGGACTTCCTTTTTTTACTTTTAAAAGCACATGAAACTTGAGAGACCCTTTTTTCTGTTTCCGTTGTTGTTATTATTATTTCCATGTTCACCACAGATCTTTTCTAGAGCAAGCCCTTATTTAATATACAAATGCCTCACCTCCCCCTGGGATCCTTACAAAGATCTGTGCCTTTGAACAGAAGCACTCTGTTGGTTCCCTCCACTCCAGGTGACCTGAGCCTCCCCTCTACCTCTCTCCTACCCAACTCCCTCCTCCTGCCATTCATGATCCAGTTCAAAAAGCAAATGCCTGGTGCAATAGCTCTCCATCAGCAGCGATTTCACCCCTCTCAGCACTGGTCTAACACGGCTCAGAATTAATCATTTGTCTATGTCAATCTCCAGCACTGGCCTACTTGCCCCCAAAGGGGTACATACTTCCACAGGCCATAGAAAATAATGCATTAAATTATGGAATGAATATACTAAAACTTGCATCCTATTTAAAAAATGATTTAATCTAATAGAGTGGTAACTTCATCTTTTATGACAGTCTACTACAAGAGGTATCTTGCCGAAGTGGGAGTTACCTAATGTGAAAGAGTGGACATGGTTTGCTTCTAGAATAGTCAGGCTTGAAGGTTTATTTAAGTAGAATCACAGGTTGTAAAGAATCCACGTGCAATGAGGGAGACTTTGGTTTGATCCCTGGGTTGGGAAGATCCCCTGGAGAAGGGAAAGGCTACCCACTCCAGTATTCTGGCCTGAAGAATTCCATGGACTGTATAGTCCATGGAGTCGCAAAAAGTCAGAAAAGACTGAGCGACTTTCACTTTAACAGGTTGTTATGGCTAGATACAATGAAATGAGCCCTCTCCAAATTGCAAGTATTCAAATCCATTAAGGAAACTACAGATTAAATATGTTATTAATGAGTACCAGAGAATAGTAAGAAAATGGTGGAGCTGATATAACTATTCCTAGTGGTTAGTCAGTTTACTAGAGAAAAGCAATTAACATTTAGTTCAATGTGACATGAAGCAGGCTCACCAACTTCAAAATTAAAAAATACATTAAAAACTGATTTCCATCCAGTATCACAAACAATAAACATTATCCTGAGTGACTTGAGATTTTCGTCAATAATACAATGTCATTACCATTAGCAATACCATAAATATTTCACCTTAAGTCTTTTTAAAAATTCTACTTTATGTATGTTTTATAGTAGTAGATTTATTTTATATAACACTTATAAGCAACATACACACTGAGGGTATACACTGAAAAAGCTTTTTAACTGATGAGATATAATCATCAAAAGCCTTTGAAAACCACTGAACTATTACAGTCTTATCTTTGAATTTCCAGCCCATCTTTTCTCCTTCCTTCCACAACTATTGGAAGCCTGCTATCAACAAAACAACTTGAAATTTTTCCGGAGGGTGGAGCAGCTTCCCTGGGGAGATTATATCTAAACAGGAACTAGAAAGATGAGTAGGAGGTACTACAAAAAGGGCGAGAGTATGTGAGTTCTCGTTTGTGTGTGTGCATGCGCATGTGTTTGTGTTGGAGCGGTGAACATTCTGGTGGAGACAGGCGGGCATTTAAGGAAAAAGGCAGTTTCTTGGCTTCAACACAGACCCTGTGGCCAGGGGAAGCATGGTGCATTCTGAGGACTTAAGACATATTTCACATGAAAAAAAAAAACACCAGGCTAGGATACAGAGAGCTTATAGAGAAGAGTGATAAGGAGAGAAAACCCAAGAAGGCCGGGGAAGTAGCCCCCAACCAGAACCTGGGTAAAACATGGTAAGCCCTAGTAAGTAATCCCCCTACTCACCTCCCTACATTCAAAGCCTTCTCCACTCCACTGTCCTTAGCACACCAACTGGCCAGCTTCCTGCCTGTCTCTGGACCTCTCTATATACGTTGCTGCTACTCCCAGTGATTGGGCCCATCTTTCAGGACCCAATCTGGCAAATTCCTACTCATCTTTCAAGTCTCTAATGTCACTACCTTCTAGAAGCTTTCCTATATCCTCATATTCCCTCATTATACTCTCACATACCATTTTGTTGATTTCATTCATAGCACTTATCATAATTAATAATTACATATTCATACTCATGTGTGTGCTTTGGAACATCTGCCTCCCTCACTAGACTATAAACATTATAGTAAAACTATAGTCTATTTTGTTCATCGCTACCAAGCCAAGTAGGTGCACATTTAATACTTGCTGAATTCAAATTTCCCCTGAACTAATCAGTTCGATTTAACTTTAAATTCCAAAGAATTAGCAATGCCCCCTCCACACTCCTAACACACAAGTACCTGCAAAGGAATAGCAAGATTAAGGCATTTATCAACTGTTAACTTTATTATCTAGAATTTAGTGCAGGTAGTAATAGTCAGCAGGTAACAAGTCCAAAGGTTTAAAATCAAGAATTCTTTCACAATTTAAAAAATAATTCTAAAGACAATCACCACTGGCAATTTTTCCTGTCACAAAACCAACAAAAGTTCATGCCCCTAAACACCTTTTAACTGATTATTATTGTGCAAGCAAAATTGAAACAATAATTTAGGCTCCTAAATGGAAAACAGGGGAGGGAAAAAAAGGAGTTAAAAATTCAGGCTTCCAAACAAAATCTGCTGTTTAGAGATAGATAGCTCAAAACCTGCCAAAAATCTTTGGGGAAAAAATGTCAGCATCACTTCTTGGTCACCACTTTTTCAGTGTCTGGACTGCCTTTGCTGACCAGTTAACTCAGCTATTAAAAAAGGGTACTTTCAAAAGTAAAAAGGTAAACAAAATGCAGAAAGGAGAATATTCTGGAATAAATTTTCTGATCATATTTTACTTATGAAAAACATCAATATGATAATGTTCCAACTTGAAGCCCCAGGGATCTATAAGTTTAAAATATGCTAAGAAGAAAACACTGTTTTTAAAAGTAATTTTAAAAGTACTCCTCTGTACTCAAGTATTTTTAGCTAAGGAGTTTCAAATGTGGGCTGGCCCCAAAGAGAAACCGATAATGGGAGAAGAGATTGGCGATAATCAATAGTTCAGGGATGTTTTAATTCAGTGATTTAAAAAATTTTTGATCTCAGAATCTCTTTATACTCTTGAAAATTATTGAGAACTCTAAGGAACTTGTCTATGTGGGCTATTTCTATCAACAGTTATTCTATTAGAAATTTTTAAATTTTTTAATGGAGAATGTTTTAATTACTATTTGTTTTTAAATAACAACATATTATCCCATTTTTTCTCAATTAAAAAAAAAAAAAAACTAAATGGAAACACAAATGTAGAGAAAAAATGTATGGATACCAAAGGGGGAAAGGTTTGGGCGGCGGGGGGTGGGGGGGGGCAGGAAAATGGGAGATTGGGATTGATGTACCTACACTATTGATACTACGTATAAAATAGGTAACTAGTGAGAACCTACCGCACAGCTCAGGGAACTCTACTCAGTGCTCTAATAGTGACCTAAATGGAAAGGAAATTCAAAAACACAGGGGATCTATGTATATGTATAGCTGATTTACTCTACTGTACAGCAAAAACGAATACAACATTGTAAAGCAACTATACTCCAATAAAAATTTTAAAATTTTTTTTAATTTTTAAGAAGTATATTCCCCCCCTCAAAAAAAATTGTAGTGAGAAAAATGGTATTATTATGCATTTTGACAAATCTCTATGTTTGGCTTAGTAGAAAGCAACTGGATTCTCATATATGACTCTGCATTCAATCTGTTATGACATGTGGCATCAGCTGAAACATAGAGAATCCAGCTTCACACATGAATATGTCTGTGTGACTGAAAGAAGAAGACACTGTGGAACACCCCTGAGATAGTCCTAGAAACTCCAGAGAATCCTGGACCATGCTTTGAGAATGGGTGCCTCACTCCTAAAAGATCGATTCTTCTACCATACCAGGTAATCAGATGGTACTAAATATTTTAAGCTGAGCATTTGCTCAATACCTGACAAAAATGTTACTGTTTCACAGGTTAAGAAATATCTTTAAACTCCCTCACATCAAAGAAGTACATAAGTCCAGTGGTCAAGGGAAGCCATTATACACATCTATTTCATGTTGGAATAGCATTTTATGGATGCAATAGTGTTTAAATGAGACATGAAACTGATCAGAAGGGATCCAGTATCCATCTGCAATCCAACTGAATCCTTTTGCAATATTCTAAGCCCTAAATCCATAACTGAAAACACCCATAGGCTACTGGGGGTTATAGAATATTACCTGAAGGAGTCAGAGTACAAAATTTTGCCTCCAGTACATACCAAATCCTTGCTGTTCTTGAATAGTGCTCTCTATCCCTGGTAACTGATCTTAATATTTCAGACACAAGGCAAAGAGAGCTACTCAGAAAAAGGATAGGGACCTCCTGTCTTAACTCACATCCCTTCTTTAAATCAGTATCATCTCTTACAATGTCTCAGGACTGCTCCCATGGGAGACAGGACAGTCCCACGATATTCTACTAAAAACAGACAAACCATCAGGGCAAAATAGGACTGCTTCCCAAATCCCATGGTACTTTTCAAACTCCATTTATAGATCAGACTGATATTCAGTTAAGGAGCTAGTCTTTAGCTCAATCTTTAACATGTGTGGGCTTGAGACCAGGTTTGGCACTTCTTTTTCTCATCACAGTTTTACAGCTGGATAAAGCCACTGATACACTGCAACACATTCCCTCAAAAATCACAAAGCATTTTGATGTCAGTCACAGAATAACCACAAGTATAGTACACTTCTATATTCAACCTTTAGGGCTCATATTAAGTAATCTAGTTGATTATTATTGATACTATAAAAGATAATTATTGATACAGTAAAAGATACTTCTAACACCTAGACTTATGAACAGCATACAATTTGTCATCCGTATGTAGAGGATGAAAGAGAAGCTGCAAGAGGAACCCTGAGATTCTTTCGCATCAGAAAATCCTACAAAATGTCCATTTGTCTGGCCTGGTGGCCTAGATTTATTAGCTTTGTCCATTTGTTCAGTGAATAATTCACTGGGCACCTACTCGTTCAATAGGGACTTGTTTGATATTCTTCTCAATTCAACTTCTAACAATCTCCAAGTTAGAATCTTGAAAGATAGGTTGTACATTCATCCATTCCTATTTTGAATGACTTTTCCACCATTCACGTAAAGATGCTCACTCACTGTTGGTGAGGACTATCATGACTGTCCTGTTATGTATCTTTTATATGGCCTATCCTATGCCTACCACAAGGGAAAAAAAAATTTCCCTTTAATATAATATAAATTAGAGTGATTCCGCTTTCCCTCAGTTATTTGTCAACACCACATCGTTAGTACAGTAACAGTAGTGATACTTAGGTAACCAAGCACTGTGCTTAGGGACCCTATGTATTATCTTGTTTAACCTCTCCCCAAAACACTCTATAACAGGGGTCCCCAACTTCAGGGTTTCAAGCCTGATGATCTGAGGTAGGGCTAATGTAATAATGATAGAAATATAGTGCATGATATATGTAATGTGCTGGATTCATCCTGAAACCGTCCCCCTCTCCCCCATGATGGAAACACTGTCTTCCACGAAACCAGTCCCTGGAGCCAAAAAGGCTGGGGACCACTGCTCTAAAATAAATATTCATATTAATTCCATTTTACCAACAAGAAAAATCAGTAGGTAGGTAGAAGTAACTCACTCAAGGACACAAAGTCAAACTCAAAGCCCACCTAACCAGAGTTCAGGTCCTAATCAACCAACATACTCAACCCTCACTAAACCAGCCATTGTTTAGCAATCTGTTTTTGTCATCCTTAACATTTTATCCAAGCTTCAACACACTGTGCACTTTATCTTGATTTTCCTCTTGGAAAACAATCTTTACTCATGGTTATTTGGGTCACCTTTCAAGCATGCCCTCTTTCCACTTCTCTAATCTCAGAATTAATTTCATATACTCTAATTATCTCCCCTACCCCGAAAAAAAAAAAAAAAGAACTTGATGTGAAAGGAAAAATAAGCCATGTTGCTGGTATACAAGTAGTTTCTACCTCCCACCTACCATCCTCATTCTTCAATTCTCTTGCAACTCACACGGTAAAATAAAAACTGGAATTAGTGTAAGTCAGGCACATTTGGGGGCAAAGTTAGACTCAGTAAGATAAATTCCAGACACAAAACTTTGAGGGAAGGTATACTTACAACCACCACCTCCAAGTGAGACAAAACTCAGCCATTATGTGACAATAGTGATGTCCCTTCTCTGCTCAGCAAGCAGAGAGAGAACCCAAGGGCAGCTTGCTCCACACTACCTGGGCCTTTGGAAAGGGTGGGGAGAGAGGGGCTGTCAGTTATAGATGCAAAGAAAGGCTAAACCAAAGCCATCATACCATATAAGTTAAGTCAGGGTCTTTTCTCCAGTTCACAAATGACCTGGTAAATATTTTTAACACCACACTCTGTCTGAACTGGCAATGCGCAAGTTGCCAGTACTTGGTTTTATATAGACTTCACTGCTGCGGGAGGGTTTCTGGTGGGGTGTTACTTTCAGAATATTAGCATGTAATTTGATCTTTCAAGATAGATGAATACAAATAGCTTCTTGGACAAGTACTACAGAACTGAAACCCAGCCCCTGGATCAGTTCATCTTGTGGTCAGAGGAAATAATTACAGATGATTTCAGGAAAGAAAGCACTTTGACTGAAAGAGTTACACTCCAAACATTCCAGCTGTGACAGATGGACCCAAGACATGGTTTGGAATGGACAGGAAAAGACTAATATTAAAAAAAAAAAAAAAGGGGGTGAGGGGTGGGGAAATGAGGCTTAATTGAATGAAAATAAATGAGCAGTTTAAGTTAAGCTACCATGTAGAACTGAAGAATCCCCAGTAGGTTTATTTTAATTGTATACAGGACGGAACTGACTTTGTTACACCCCTACCAGATACAC
This sequence comes from Bos grunniens, assembly GCF_055505025.1. Lineage (NCBI taxonomy): Eukaryota > Metazoa > Chordata > Mammalia > Artiodactyla > Bovidae > Bos > Bos grunniens. The sequence continues at coordinate 98,340,689 of NC_141166.1, forward strand.
AGATAATAACTAAGCTAAGCTTCCGATACCAATGTTTTGATCACCCACCACATACCTTCCTGGTATCTCAAGACCTGGTTTTATTTCAATGCGCCTGACTACATGGAAACTCTCCTTCATTTTCTACTTCATTCCCTCTGTATCAAATAGCCACGGCTCTCCTGCTTTGTTTCAACTGAAAGCACCCATCATCTCCCAGCTGTTTTGTTTTATTCTCTTAGGCAGCTCAGGGCTTCTCTCTCTCCAGTTTACAAACTGGGAGTTTTTTGGTTTTGTTTTTTTAACCTACTGGTAGACAGGAACCTGTTATTCGCCCCCTCCCACCCACACCCCTCCTCTTAGATGAGGCACTGTGACGTCCAGCTAACATCTTATCTCCTCCCCAAGCCCTCAGTTAGATGCCCTCTCAGCACCTGCCACATTTCTAACTGCCTGCAGTCTCCCCTTTAGCCTTAAAGTCAGATCTTCCTATCCCTCCAGGCATCTGACAAATGGTGGCTTGGGCACTGCCATCTGACACAATTGTCCCAGTTCTAAGGCCAATAGGACTAACCTGTAATAATTTGAAGGGTGGGGAGAAATTAAGATGTCAGCACCAGGGAGGTATATCTCTTTTTGTTTTTCAAATGGGAAGCACTAGAGCATACTTCTGTGGAGATCCAGCCTGACCAGAGCTCTTCTCATCCACACTCCCCTACACACTCCAGTCCATTCCTCCTTCACACCTCCCCACCCTCACCCCCTTTGGTGTGCTGCCAGCTTCTTCACGGCATTTAGCGCTGTGTGCAATTTGTCATTTATGTACTAGATTATTAGTTTTTATTATGACTCTCCCTCTCCCACTCCTTATTCCACACACCAAAATGCAAGCAGCGTGAGAGTAAGAACTCTATCTGGTGCATGGCTATACATCCCTGTGCCTGGCACATACCAGGCACGCAATATGAATTAAAGCACATTAATTTTAACTTCTTAGTCAATGCTACACTTTGGGTTGGTTGAGGAAAGTGAGGTTTACGGGGTTTTTTTTTTTTTTTTTTTTTTTACAGCCTGGCAAGGAAGTGACTGGGGGAGGAGGCTGCCCCTCATCCTCTTTGGAATATAGCTCCAACCAGGTATTGGAGATAAATTAAAAGATATCATTTGTAACCTGGATTTCAGTTTTCAAGGGTGTCATCCAAGAGCAGCAGCCAAAGAAAAAGATGGCTGGCAGACTCCGGGTATACCAGACGACTCCCTGGTGGACACTAGCCCATTTGGCCAGGACTGCCTGGCTCTCTGGTTGCAGACACCAGCTGATCTGCCCAGAGCCATCCCAAGTGACCTCGGAGACAGCTTCTGGAGCTTGAAAATACATCTCCTACAAGTCAGAAATTGACATATTTCACCCACCCCCACCTCCCCACCCCACCCCACCCCCGTCTTCTAACAGTTATTGACACTATTTGGAAAGCCATGCTTCCATGCCTATTAATAACCTTCAGAAAGAACCCTTAGGAAGTGTCAAGAGAAAAATAGATCTGGCTGATGGAAGCCAAAGACTCAATCAGAGGTTACAATTAGCAATTAATACATTTAAAGAAAAAGAAAGTTGTAACATCTTCTGTATCATATGTTATCTGTTCAGGAGGCTTGAAACAAAATACTGAGCCAATGAATTCAACAAATGCTGAGTCAAGAACACCAGTCTTTACAGAAAGAAACTCTTTTAAAGGCCCCTTATCTGTTTAAATAGAGCAGCTACTAACTTTATCCTCGCATCAACAATTCCAGAGAATTTAGCCTGACTGATATCATTAAACCTTTATAGTTATTTATATCTTTATAAAGTTTCTTCAGGTGACACTTTAAATAGTAACCAAATCAATCTATTCTAAAATAATGGAACAACTAATTAACATTAATCTTTAAAAAGACTTTCCTTAGTGGTCTATTCTCTTCTCCCCTCCCCCAGCGAGAATGTGATTAATGGAATTCTCTCACAACTTAGCTTGAAATATGCTTTTGCCAGTCGAGCAGCTAAAGCAGAATCAGATAATTGTGGTATGACTCAACAAATGCACAGCTGTTCATTTAAATATATCCATCAAAAGTATAAATATGATCATGAGAAAGAAAATGAGCCGTGTACACAGGGTCAGTGTACAAGATGAACAAGTTAGCAGCGAAGTAACCATAACAGAAAACAAGGAGGAGGAGAAACGAGACAGGGAGAGGCTCTGGGGCCACGTGGAAAGAGACTAGGAAACCAGCATAACCAAAAGCCACCCACACAACCCCAAACACTCAATGGACCTAAATCAGAAATTAATGGCAAGTAAAAATAAACGCACTCAACTAAGTGAGAAGAAATAAAATCCAGGAAATAGAGGATGCCCCCAAGTACACAGAGGTAGGAAGTTTATAGGGTAAAAATGATGAATCGAACCTATTATGAAAAACAAAGACCCTGAGGCAGAGAAAAGCAGGAAGAACAGGGTACTCACCTCAGTCCTCTCCCCACAACTTTCAAAGACACACATTAGGAAATCCAGAAAATGGAGGAATCCCTCCAACAGTCAGTCCCAAAGCAAACAACTGAAGACCACCACCCCGTGGCAGGCAACCCCTCTGGGATGTTCTACACATGAGTGTTACCTGAATACGAGGAAAAGGAAAACAAGAAAGAGAGAGCATGTGAAGAGGAGCGGGAGGAGCACTGATCAAGAGCAAAGGGCCAAAGACAGCCATAAAAGCCCCGCTCCTTCCTTCTTCCTCAGGGATGGACAGAAAGGCCCAGTGAGAACTTGAGAAGCAGAAAGACCTCTCAAGTACTCTTGGTTATCTCTCCTCTTTCAGTGTGTCATTCAAAATATTAACACATAGAACATCTAATCCATGATGACCATTTCCAAGCTCCCCGAACCATCAAAACTCTAGATCTTGCCAAAATGTAACCCCCCCTGGTGCTGGTGGGCCCTGACCGCATGCCTGGCCTCGCCGTTCAGTCACCCTCGTGCATGAAGAACCACTCACATCTCCACTGTGACAAGCAAACCTCCCTTACATTGTTATAAGCCAAACTATTTTAGCAACCACCACCTCCCTCAGTCCCAAGTCCTCTTACAAATCTACCCCCTTCTCCCCTTGTAGAAAACTTCCTACAAAGAGCACTCTACAGAGCTCCCAGCACCTCCTCGCTGTCTCCACTCAGTCCATTACCAAACGCCTCCGGGTAAGGTTCTAACTCTGTACACTTCACCTTATCCTTCAGATTAACAAGGCAGCTTCCCAGCTTCCTCGAAACTCAGACTTGGAAACCTCACTCCGCAAGATTTTTCTTTGATTGACCTGAGATGAGGCCAAGGAATCCCCCAGACCCACAGCAGTTCGGGTGATGCTGAGAATGCTGAGGGTGGCATCTCTGGTCCACCGGGCAGCATGGCAGGGCTGATGACCTCCTTCTCCCCCTGGGTTCTTCCCTAGTTGGGATTAGGAGGCTCCATCTCTCTGCTATCTTTACGTTTCTGGTTTGGACCTGCTCAGTTTCCTTGGATGTTAGCTTCTTCTTCTGCCTCTCTCCTCTTAGATGCCGGCTTCCCTTGAGGCATCACATCTCTTGGGCTTCCCTTCTCCTCATTCAAGATGCTACCCAGCTTCACCACCACTGAGCCAGCCCAAACCACCAGCTGAGGATGCTTTCTTTACTCATATTTCCCTTCCCTGACTATTCCTTCCTTATCACCTTCTTTTTCTATCATATGTCCTCGTCTTTTCACTGTATTTAAAATTAAAGAAAAAATTTTTTATAACAGGCATTTCAAGTTACATAAAGAAAAAGGATAATAAACCCTATTTTGACCTCCCAGTTCCAAAAACAAACAATCTCATTTTCCGTGTTCTGCCCATTTTATTCCTGATGTATTTTAACAAGAATCCCAGAAGTCACATCATTTCACCCACAAATTCTCTAACAGATAAGGACTTTCTCTAAACATGACTATAAAACCAACATTTCACCCAACAGGATTAAGTCTTTCTCCTCCAAACATCATCTAAAAGCTAATCAGTGTTTAAATTTGCCCAATTTTCAACAATTATAAACATCCCCTATTCCTCCCCCTGAAAACTGGGAAGAGAATGGGGATAGCACATCAAAAAGGAACTGTTTCTATCGCCTTTCAGTTCTCATCACTAGTGATACAGTGTTAGGATTGGGGCAGTGTTGACAATATGTGTGCATCCTGTGGAAGGCAGCAAATGTGTAACTATAGCCAATTCAAATGCTATTGTTCCAGGCTGTTCCGGACAACCTAAATTTTCTGGGTGGAACAAAGGAGTTAGAGATATAATACTGAAAAGGTTAAATAAGAACCATATAAACTGAATTTGAATTGGAAGCATCAGCATGAACTCATTGACTATTTTATTTATATAGATATATATATAATAAATATACACAGTATATAATAAATATACATGGTTATCCTCTGCCCATTAAACCAACCTACCCAGCATCAGTGAGCATTCTGGATGCCCAGACTGTGGACCTAAATTACCGTTTTCTACCAAAAGAAAAAGAACAAGTTGAATTCAACAAACACAATGCCATCACCCAGCCAGTGGGAAATTAGAGGTCAAATGGCTGGGTTCTCAACATATAAGCTATAAGGAAAGCAAAGGGCTGGAGGGGTAACCTAAGGTTTAGAAAGAAAGTGAAGTCACTCAGTTGTGTCCGACTCTTTGCGACCCCGTGGACAGTAGCCTGCACCAGGATCCTCGGTCCATGGGATTTTCTAGGCAAGAGTACTGGAGTGGGTTGCCATTTAGGAAACTTCAAAAACATAAAAAGAAATGCAAGGCTAAACTGCAGTAGCTAGATATGCACAGGCAGGTGATGAAACCACACAGAAAGGCAATGAAGCAATTACTATAGAAGTCAGGAAGCTGGTTGCCTCTGGAGAGAGAGAGTGACACGTGGGGGACACGCCAAGGAGCTCTAGGGGGCTGCTAATATTCTGTCTCTTGATCTGCATGGTGGTCACAAAACATATTCACCTTACAAAAATTAACTAAGCTATGTATACTTTGTGTGATATCTGTATCTGTGTTTTACTTCATATAATAAAAAGATAAATAGGAGAAACAAAAGAGGAATGTGTATTATTTAAACAAAGGTGCAGACTAACACACACCCACTCTCAGAGGCAGTAACAACACTGAGTATCAAATATATATATATGCAAAAATTTGCCCAGGTTTGTGTTACAAACAAGTTTATACAATAATCTTCTGAAATGTCAACTACTTTCTATCTTCAGTGGGAATATTGTTTTTTCACATTCCAAGTTTATTAATTTTTAATAGAGAAATAGGCTTCACTTACCAAGTCATAATTAGAAATCAAGTATTAAAATAAAAGTAACAACATCTTATAAGTTGGTCCTTCCTCTCTCCTACTTCAATTTTACATATGTTTCATGGGTCAAGGATATACAATGATTATAGAATCCAAATCAGTATTTTCCAAACACTGTGCAACATTAATCACCAAATAAGAAAAATTAACACCATAAAGCTATGGACCTTCTCTCACAAAACTTATTTAGCACAATCCCAATAATCATATTAACAGGTTTTCTTCTTAGGGTGGAGAGAGTGGTGACTAGATATGATTAAAGTCCTTATTTTTTCAAAACCACACACATAGATAAATAGAAAAATTCTATAAAATTAAAATTCTATAGAAGGAAATTTAAAATAAATATGAAAATTCAGTAAAATGGAACTACTTCTACAAAAGAGGGAAAAGAAACATATTAAGCTCCAAGAGTTTAAGAAAAACAGTATGATCCTGCTACATGCATAGGTAGAGAGATCAGTGAAACTAAACAGATATCCCAGAAATAAACCACAATGTATATGGGAATTTATAAGACAAAAGAAATCAAAAGAGAAAATTTGGGACTATTCAGTAAAATTGCAATGACCAGTCAATGTGACAGAGACTGCTTATTTTCCACTAAAATTCCTTCTTCGCTTCTTGGGCACATGCTGACCAGCACAGATTGCATTCCCCACCCTCCCTCACAACTAGATGTGATCACAGGACTAAGTTCTCACCAATGGAATTAGAAGTGACATGTGATCATTTGCCCCGGACTTTCTCCTTCGTCCTTCACTCGGAAGGAACCCAGCTATGGTAGCAACCCAGCTATGACCATACAGATAACTACAGAGCCACAAGACAGACAGAACCTGCCTCCCAGTGACCAGTGGATATGGGTGGTTCTGCAGACTTCCTTTGCTCACACTGGAACTGTTAAGTGAGGACAAAAATCAACTTCTCTGTTCTTTGACCCATGGCATAGTTCAGTTCCTTGGTTACAGCAACTCAGCCTTATCCTAATTAATAGAGCACCTAGAGAAAAACTGAGTTAGATTCATACCTAACATTCCAGGTGGATCAAAGATTTAAGTCTAAAAAAAAGAACATGATACTGCAAGGAACCATGAAATGTCTTTAGCTCTAAGAATGGAAACAGTCTTTTAATTGTGATACAAAATCCTGAAGCCAAAAAAAGGCTGATTATATATTTATCTCTATAAATATTGGGGGCGGGGTGGGGGTGGCTGTGCCACATGACTTGCGGGATCTTAGTTCCCTGACCAGGGATCAAAGCTGGCCCTGGCAGTGTCCAGTCCTAACCACTGGACCACTAATGAATCCCCTCTATAAATATTTTTAAACATCTTTTATTGACTATCTCTTCCACTATAATGTAAGCTCCGTGTAGCAAGAATTGGGATCTATTTTCTTTACTATTGTATAACCTAATGCCTGGAACAAGTGCTTAATGCATAAGAGGGATTCAATAAATACCTGCTAAATAAATTGATTAAGTATATAAAATCTGGTGGCTCAATGGTAAAGAATCCACCTGCCAATCAGGAGACACAGGTTCAATCCCTGGTTGGGAAAAATCCCCTGGAGAAAGAAATGACAACCCACTCCAGTATTCTTGTGTCTCCTGCATTGGCAGCTGGATTCTTTACCACTGCACCACCTGGGAAGCCCCACTCCAATATTCTTGTCTGGGAAATCCCACGGACAGAGGAGCCTGGCAGGCTAAAGTCCACGGGGTCACAAAAAGTCAGACATAGCGAATAAAAAACAACAACAACAACAACAACAAAACACAGCAAAATAATTATTTTTATACAAATGACCAAATATAAATATCACAAGGATGGGGTGCTAATTTGTTCATGTATAGGAGCTCCTGTGAACTGATAATAAAATAGGAGCTCCTGTGAATTGATAATAAAAAGATCAATAACCCAATAGAAAACAGACAAAGGAATTAACACAGAGGGAACAGAACAGGAAATACAAAGGGTCTTTAAACTTATGAAAATATGCTTGGTGTCAATCAAAATAAGAAAAAATGCAAATTAAAGCTCCATTAAAATGTCATTTTTCACCTATTGATTTGGTGAAGAAGAAAACCTATCAGTTTGACAATTGTACTGTGATTGGCATGGGTATGAGGAAGCAGGGTTCTCATCCACTGCTGGTGGAATCTAAAACTTTGCAAGCTCTATGAACTTGCAATTTGGCAATAAATTTCAACCCAAATTAAAATGCACATAATTCTTTGACCCAGCAATTCCACTGTTAGAAATGGATCCTACAGATACGTTCACAAACATGTTTAACATTATATATGTACAAGATTATTCCCTACAGCCTGGTTTATGATAATAAAATAGGAAATGATCTATATAGTCATCAATAAGGTACTGGTTAAGTAAATTACAGCCCACCTCTAAATGGGATGTTAGGCTTCCATTAGGAAAGAATGCAGCATTAATATTAAGAACTTCCAAGAGACGGTATTTCAATGAAAAAAGAATAAAACGGTGTATGTTGTTATCACTTGGGTTAAAAAAAAAGAAAGAAACTGCAATAATCTTTAAATTATATGTTGATATATATACCTGAAATCTCTGAAAGAATACATAAGAATTTGGTAACAACGCTTGTCTCTAGGAAGAATACTGAGACAGAGGGAAGTGAGGACTTATTTTTCACTCTTTTGTACCTTTTAAATCTTATAAACATTGATTATTATATTCCTAAAACTAAGTATTTTATAAAATAATCACAATACAATTATTCATTCCTGGCCCCTGATATCTAAAACCTTTTCTGGTGGTTCTCGCTGTCAACTACACTAGGAAGTTATTGAGCTGAGTAATTTTAACCCTGTCTCATGATTAAGAATCACAGGGCTAGCAATTAACTAACACCATCATTTCCTCCTCCTCCCTCAAATAAATATATATGCAAAATAAAGTCAAGTCTCTTAATTCCATCCCTATTCTTCATTACCTCCTCTTAAAACTCATTCAACCACATGCCACCTTAAATGGGCATGAAAACATCTCAAAATGCTCCAAGGACAGTAGCCAGAACTAACAACTATGCTAACATATTAACACAGCCTAGTGCCAAAGTTCCTTCCAGGCATCCAGGAGATGAAAACTTGACATAACTGACACCTCGGCAACAGCCCCAAGCTGCGCCTCATCTGCCTGGAAGATAAAAACTCACATCCTCAATGACTAAATGTCCAATGTCAACAGTCAAGGCTTTTGTTCCTGCCCTAATGTGAAAGATCCCCCTGCACGACCCACATCCCCCTTTAAATTTATAGGCTAACCCCTCACTTGACGACTGGTTGTTATTATGTTACAGCCATACACAGAACCCTAAGAAGTCATTACTTACATTGAGAGTCTTCCTAAAAGGGAAAATCCTGCTTAAAAGGAAAAATGTCTACAGCATATCAAGTAGAAGGAAAAAGCAAGCTGTAAAACCAAATTGTAGCCACTTCCATCCATTTTTAATTAATATACACAATCTGTGTGCCTATGAAAAGTTTGTATATGAAAAATTGTGTGTTCCAGATTATTAGCTATAGGTAAAAGAAAAAAGAGGGAGGAAATTTTATCTTTATATTGTTTTATACTTTTTGAAATTAAATAAAAATACACTTTCACGTAAAAAAAATACAGTTCCTGAAAATAATATATTAGAATGTTCCTCAAAAAAGAAAACACTTGACAGCTACTAGAGATCTTGCCCCAAAATTCCGAACCTAAGGAGGCTGCAGAAACCTCACGCTTCTGTCTCTGTGTACAAGATGTAAACCATATCCAGGCAAACACAACTTTTAGTTCAGAAGCACACCCACCAACATTGAGCACTTCAGGCCTCTGCTCACAGAAACATCTTACAGACCCTATGTAAGCTGTTTTTTGAGTTACCACCATAGCTTAACAGAGCCTTAACAGCACTTCATCTTGAGAGTGAGACTTCTTTACATGGATTTCAAAGTACTCCAAGAAAGCAAATTATGAAAATATAGCTCTGGGAAAAAGAGGAGTATGGAGACAATTAAAAAAATCAGTGGTGGCCAGGGAGTGGGTGGGTGGAGGGATTAATAAGCAGAGCACAGAGGATTTTTAGGGCAGTAAAACTTTTCTGTAGGAAAATTCTACTTAAAAGGAAAAATGTCTATAATAGGGGAATCTATATTATTATACATTTGTCCAAATCCATAGAATGTACAACAACAACTATGGGCTCTGGGTAATAATATGTGTCCACGCAGGATCCCCTACTGTAATGAACGGACCACTCTCTGGGGGAGACTGAGAGTCTGGGAGAGGTAGGGGTGTATGGAAACGGGAATGTCTATGAGAACTCAATTTTCCCATGAATCTAAAACTGCTCAAAGACATAGTCTACTTAGAAGGAAAGGGGGGGGAAAAGTAGTAGTCCTGTAAGGTGAAAAGAATGGCAGAAGCATTTTATATGTAGGGAAATGGTAGTATCTGAACAACTTGGCAAAGTTGAAAGATAACCAAGCAGCGCCACCAAAAAAAAGAAAAAATGCCTAGCTTCAAGGTAATGCAAGGATAAAGAGCCACTGGGTTTGGTCCTAACTTTCTTATGTTGGGTTCATACAAACTAACAACTGATCATTATGGCTAAGAATTTCCCGTGTCATAAAAGAGAGGAATTGTTAGAACAGCTCTACAGCCGGCCCTGATGAGGCCACTGAGAGCTCCTGGTAAAAGCTTGGCTACCTTAGAGCTGGCTCCCAGGCATCTCCTCCCACGGTCCTTCCAGCAGTGGGCTCTTCCCCAAGGCTCCGTTCACTCACTCCTAGCGGTGGGAGAGGCACTCCTGGAGTCTCCAGGAATAAAGAGAACTCTCCAGTAGCTCTTGCGCTGGCAGCGTGATGCTCACAAGCGGCCCAGTGCTGCAGAGGGAAAGAAAAATTAAGCTATTCAGAAGAGCAGTCTGCAGTTGTGAACGTGCAGGCTAAAGAAATGCACACTGGACAAGCGTTTCAAATGGGACCACCAGCCACAGCTGATTTACCATTGCAGCAAGGATGGAGAAGAGTCCGACACAGACACGTAGTAGGCTGAGGTCATGAGTCCACATGAATCTTAAATATTTTTCTAAATGACACAAAAGCCAGTAGGATCTGAGTTGGTAAACTTCAAAATCAAGTTCCTTTAAAGTCCATACACCACGAACTCTAGCCATTACAAAAACAAACCAACCAACAAAAACAATGGTTTTGCATATATTAATTATTTTATGTACCTGGGAAAAACAAGGTTCAAGCTGTCTACAAGTACAGAATGAAAGTCTCTCTCCAGACCCCTGGCTGCTGTGAGAGATGCCCCATGTACCAGAGTAATCAGTTTCTCTTGCTTCCACCCAGAATAACCTGATTTGGGTCCATTTTCAACCTCCATTTTCGGTGGTAGAGAGATCTAGTTCAAAGACTCCTAAAACAAAGGTGGGGTTGGAAGCACACAGAGGAAGGGAAAGGGGCTCCAGATAACTATCAAAAAAAAAACCAAAAAGCCACCCAAGCTCCCTTTTCCTTTAGGAAGACTTCAAAAACATCAATATTTGCCAAAGGAAGAGGAAATTTTTATTAGAAGCAAACTTTCCCATTCAAAGAACAGTGAAAAACTTATGCCTTTCAGAAAACAGCATTTTTTTTTTTTTTTAATCTCAAGGACCATTTTGCCAAGAACACTTTCAGGTAAATAAATTTAAGCAGAAAACAAATCCAAAATACAGCATTCCTCAATAATTATTTGAAAGTAAAATCACATCAACCTTGGAATTGAAGGGAAATGTTTTACAAATAACTTAAAAAACTTGCCTCACTTCAGTTTAAATTCACAATCCAATTGAAGAGAGAATTGAGAATATAAAAATAAGACGGACAAAAAAATAAGATACTAAAAATAAGACACAAAAAAATATCCCCCCATAGAAAGGTCAACCAGAAACTTGACATTTTCAGCAATCATTTAGTGACGTTAAAGAGTAAAAATCCATTTCTAGAGTGGACATCTTTAAAAACAAACTCCAGTTAAGCAGTATCCACAAACCTTGAGTTTCAGAACAAACTGTTGAAACCTTGGTATTTTCCAAGATCCCAGGCCAAGGAAATTTGGCAGATTCACACCAAGAAGTTACATTCACGTCTGCTGAAGACTAACTGCATTTTAGAAGGTGGCCAGTTCAAATGAGCCAGCTTGTCTCTAGGGCCGGCCATGTCTTCAAGTTATAGGTACTTTTGGGGGAGGAGCTTTAGATAAGCAAAAAAATGTAATAAATACTGGTGCATATTTTTCTGATTCTTTTTAAAACAGTGCTTTTTTAAAATTACAGATGTACTTCTAATTTCCCTGCCAACCTTGCCCTATCACCTTTCCTGAAGGGAATTCCTTCAAGACCCTGTTGAGGCTCTCCTGCCTTGCTTAAGCCTTCCCTAATGATTGACATATTTTCCAGATCTTTCCATTCTAATTCCTCTGTATTTATATTCTACAAGACTCACTCTATATGACCTGGCACTTAATCCTCTGCCTTGAACTGCGTTCATCTCAAAAAATAAATAAATAAATAAATAAAACTAGGCAAGGATCACATATTATTCATTTGAGCTTTCCTTTCCTCATGGTACCTAGCATACAGTTGGTGCTCAAGAGTTACTAGATAAAAATCAAGTCTTCAAATTAAGCATAGTTTAATATTTGCTTTAAAATTATTAGGCTCTCAAATAACCCATAGGTTGAAGTCAAAATTGTGGTGTACTATGTAGAAGAACAAGTCAGTAAAATGAGAGCAACGGTGGAAAGCAAATTCCAAATCCTTAACTCTTCAAATGTTCTCCTCAGGACCCATCTCTGCACCAATACCTTCCATGCCAATAGCAACCGTGACAGATCTTGACAGGTCTTGTTCAAAACCCCAAGAGCGTTTTAAAAAATAAACACAAACAAAAAAGAGGCGTGTGCGCCAATTACAATCAGTGCTATAAAATAAATAGCTATATAGATCTCTTTTGACTTCCGTGATGACATCCTAATAAACCCATTGTTGAAATGCCCTAAGCTGAAAATGCATGCAGCCACCAGACATGGTAGATGAGCCCGGCCTATCTCAAACCTGCTCAGAACCCTTACATCAGCTTACAGTCAGGCAAAGTCACTTCCCACAAAGCTATTTTAGAATGAAATGCTGAATCTCTCATGTACTTTATTGAATACCGTAGGGAAAGTGACAACCAGCATGCCTGTGTGTTGGCTGTTTACCCTGGTGATCACGTGGCTGACTGGAAGCTACCGCTGCCCAGCCTCAGGAGACAGCACTGCATGTCTCACGTCGTTCGTTAGGCCAGGAAAAGATCAAAATTCACAATTCAAAGTACACTTTCCACTGAATGCGTATTACTTTCGCACCATCTTAACACTGCAAAATCGTGAAGTCGAACCATCGTTAAGTCAGACACCATGTGCATATAGCAAAGTGCTACAACCTGTCACAAAACTTTCACTGAATTTTTTCCAAAACCTTGGCCAATTTACTTGTTTAGCTATGGACGTTTAATTATTGGCAACTAATCATGCCTTGTGAAAATCCAACCCACAAAGGTTAGAGGCACACTCCTGTGAAGTGGAGGGTGAGCGCGAGGAAGGGGAAAAGGAGAAATCCAAAAAAACGTTCTAACTCCAACTGCAGGCTTAACATAGTAGTACATTTTTCTTTAATCCAATTTACGAGAACATGCATAGTTTCTTAAAAGTTGTTGTAATATGATGGGACTGAGTAACAAGCAAGCATAAAAGGTACTTAAAATCAGACATGTTCTTGGCAGTCAATACAGCAGCTAAGCAACAGGAGAAAAAAATCAGGGCAAGTTTTCTCAACTTTTTAATTATAACTATATTCTTGGCTTCTAGAAGCTGTGACTTTCAAATACTACAGATCCTTGCCCTTTCAAGACATCATCTCTTGTATAGTGATAGATGTTACTTATTGTGGTGATCATTTTGCAATATACACAAATATTGAATCACTGTAATGTACACCTGAAACAAATATGTCAATTGTATTTCAATTTAAAAAAAGACAAAAGACATCATCCCATACTTTCCCTGTCTATCCACCCAGCCTCACAACCCAAATAAACCATGGTGTATCTTGCTACAGAATTACTGTTAACTGAAATGAAGCAGCATATGACAGCAAGAACATAGACTTAGGAAAGAGTCAAACCCAATTTTCCAACCTACTAAATGTGATCGTACATAAACCACTTAACCCCTGTTTGTTGCAATTTCCTTTGCCATGAAACAAGGTTAATATCTCCTATCTTTAAGAACTGGTGGCACTTCTCTGGTGATCCAGTGGCAATGCAGGGGGCTACGGCTCCATCTTTGCTCAGGGAACCAAGTTCCCATATGTTGTGGGCAATAAGCCCACACACTGCAACTAGAGAGCCCTCGCATCTTAATTACTGAGCCCAAATGCTCTAGAGCTCGTGTTCTGCAATAAGAGATGCCCCAGTGCTGCAACTACAGAAAAGCCCCCACATGCCGCAACTAGAGAAAAGCCTGCATGCTGAAATGAAGACCAAGCAGAGCCCTCAAAAAAAGCTTTAAAAACATTAGTAAAAATGCCAGCTATCATTTAGTTCTAGAGCTGTGCTAACTACACACTTTCATTATCTGATTTAATCCTAAGAACACAAAAATGGAGAGGACGGTCAAAATCTGTGTTAATTACCAGTAAGTTAAAACTGTATCCTGACTATTCCTAAGAATTGAAATGAGTTCTTGTAGTAGTCTTAGCTCCCTTCCCTGTTTACTACTTCTTAAAATAATAGAAGTTCTAAAGGAGCATGGTAGAAAAGCATAAAGTATACCAATCCAAAACAATACACAAATCATCCACGATACTACAAGTGTCCTCTTGTGTGGCTCTAAAATAACATCGCTATAACCAATCATATAATGTCAAGGATGCTTGAAGAATAATCTACTCCAGATACTTGAATATGTGGGCAAGGCATTGAAAAGCAGCAAGAGATGTCAACCAGTTCCCAAGATTCCCAGTCTCCAGTGGGACAAAAAGCAGGTCACACGTCCTACACGTCTGACGCGCTTGGGGACACCACAGAGCCCACGGAACCAGGACAATCACGGAAGCTGAGGAAAGATAAAGGCTGACTGAATCAAGACGTACAGAGGAGCACGAGGGCACAGCAAATCTCCTTCTCCAGGGACTTCCAAAGTCTCTATAGCCATTAAGCTTTGGGGTTCAGGAAGGAGAAACTGAAATTTTCAGAAAGTTCCCCAGAATTCCCCAAATTATGAGCTATTAGGAAAAAAAAAACCTTCCAAACACCCTTTTCCCATTATTATAGATACCTAAAAGAAACGTTAAAGAAATAAGAAACAAACTCAATAGTATTTACAAAGAACTATATAGCCTGTAACACATGTTCAAATGCTGGCAAATGTCAGTGAGCATTATTGGGGAGCATTCCAATAGCAAGCCAAATCCAGCCCACAGTCTGCTTTGGTAAACAAAAGTTTTATTGGAACACAGCCCCACTTGTTCATTTTACGTATAGTCTGCGGCTGCTTGCACACGGAACGGCAGAGTTGATAGTTGTGACACAGTCCATATGGCTTGCAAAGCCTAAAATATTTACTATCTGGCCCTTCAGAGGAAAGGTTTGTTGATCCCCGAAATAACCTGCATTTGGATCTATGAAGAAGGTTAACAGCACTACACAGAATCACGTGTTGAAACTGCCATCTTAAAGGCCTATTATGCTTTGGAAACATATTTCTTGGAATACCACTCACAGGATTCGTATACCACACGCAATGCATACAAATTTGTATTTAGTTTATTTGTAAGTGTGATTCACCAGTAGCAGCAGACAGGCCCAAGAGCACACATTTATAACACAGCAACAGCTACAAGCAATCATGACCAATTCTCTCCTCTGCACTCCTATCATGACCTGGCTCTGGAAAACGTCAATCTTATCCTTCACTTCCACAGGTTAGCTTGCAACTTGACGTCAGTGGATTCCTTTGATGTATTAATGTCTCTATGTTGATTGTTTTAATTGTCACAGGAGAACTGCAACACATTTCCCATTTACCTGTTTTAACTGATTTTTTTCTGGTAATTTGGAAAAATACAAATTTCTCAAGATATCCTGGGAAGGAATTCTACCCTGAAAGCACTATTCTCTTCAGGTATACATTTAGATTCAGAATAGGACTCCAACTCACTAGCAAAAGACTTGGGGAGAGGAGGCAGGCATGAGAATGAACCAAGTCTCCAGGATGTTTTAAGGAAACGATTGAAAAAGATTAATGTCTGTCTCTCGCAACGTTGGACACGACTTAACGACTGAACAACAACAAAGCCTAGGTAGAAGACCAGCCAAAGTGGGGACAGGAAGAAGTGAGATTTCCCTGGGATGGATTTAAGGTCCAAATATCAGAGCACTTTCTCTTCCAGAATTTTAATTATAATTTGGCTTAGAAGAGAGGCGTCTACTGTGAACCATGACAGGAGGGAGTACAGTTAAGTACCAGACTATATTTCTGAATATAACCTGCTGATAACTTATAAACTCAAATACCATCATCCAAAGTGGTTTGATGGCCCATCAAAATTCCATTTTTCTGTCCAATCAAAGGCTCATTTATTTGTGCCAGAAATATAAGCACAAGGATCATGATAAAACTCAAGGAAACAAACGCACTGGAATACAGTAGCAACGAGAGGGTTCCAGACTTGAACCAACGAGTTCTGGGTTGAGTCCTGCCCTGCCAGTCACTGTACAGGAAGCCAACTGTCTGAGCCACAGTCTCTCCCTTGTAAAGGGACAAAATGGACATCAGGACTCCCTTGCAGAGGTGCCACATGTGAAGTACAGGACATCCAGCAGGTGGTAACAGATGATAGCTATTATTAAAAATTTAAAATTTAAGGAGCAGGTGTAAGAAGAGGAAATATTGAGGAAGACTGAGAATCACAAGGGTTGAATTAATAGGTTGAATCATATGAAATTGCCAAAATTTGACCACTATGACTCATAAAACTAGTAATTTAAAAATAAATACTATTAAAAAAAAACCTGAAAGGAGAAAACATGGACAACTAATACCCCATACTCATTCCCCCACCAGTGGCAGCCTAGAAGAAATCCAGACACCAGATGGGAAGGCTACAGACTAAAATAGAAAACACCTTCGTCAACTCCTCAGCAGATAGGAGGTGCGACTTCAGGGAAAGGAAGATTCGACAGAGACAGAAAGAAAGACAGAGAAACACACACACCCCCTCACTCACATGCAGCCCATGTAACTCACTTGCTCGCTCTCTCTTCCTGCTCTCTCCTCTTCTTTCCTCATTTCTTTCCCCACGCAAGACCAAAAGGTGACTTGTTAACCATTTTGGGAAGAAAATGCAGCATTTCTGGTCAGCTGATGTTACCAGCTACATAACAAGCCTTTCTGCAGGCTTGTAGAGCAGCTGGCAGCTAGATAAAGAAATTCAACAGATCCATCACATTTACCCCCTTATTTTTCTATCTCCTTTTCATACCATAGGTATTAGTTTCTTCAAATCTTGTTAGTCTTCACCCAATTAATAGGTCTGCAGTTATTTCATGGTCATGTCAATTCCTGGATGAGATCTGAGTTTTGAGAAATCCAACGAGCCCAATCCAAGGTAGCTCTATCCCAGCTATATTTAAGTCTCTCAGAAGTTCTGAGGAAAGAATCAGAGCATCTTGAGTAGAGAAGAATTAACAACAGGCAAAGGTAAGAAAGAAGGAACTTGTCATTTCTTCCATTGCCTCAATGCACTACTCTCTAAACAGAACCAATTTCACCAGAGTCAGATCACCTCTCTGTTGGGTCCCAGTTTCACCTACGTAAATCCCACCCTTGAAGAACTTTCGAGCTCCCCATTTCCAGGAGGCATGCGTATTTTATCTGCTGTCTGGCAGGGATGTGGTAATCCTTGATGATTACCCTCACATGTAACACCATGCAGGCTTTCATCAGTGGATGATCTCAAAGCACTTTTTACAAGAGTTTGCAGGATTACCACCCACATGGGCCGGAACCAGATTTTCTAGTTTGCTAATGGGATGTTTGTTTCTCCAAAGCTTCACTCTGGGATTCCTGGGTCTATATACATTACTAGACAGGCATTAGCAAAGCTTCAACAGTGAGTTTCTTGAAAGTAGGCACTCTGTATATCCAACGTCCTGCTGTATCTCCAATGCCTAGTTCAGCATCCCACTAGCCTTATGTAAATATTTGTGGAATGAACGAAGCTTAAAGTTACAGAGAAACAATAAGTATTAAGCATTTCAAGCTCATAAACTTGATAAAGAAAACGTCTCAATCACTAAATGCTAAGTTTCTGTGCTGTGCTTAGTCACTCAGTCGTGTCCAACTCTTTGAGACCCTACGGACTGTGGCCCGCCAGGCTCCTCTGTCCATGGGGATTATCCAGGCAAGAATACTGGAGTGGGCTACCATGCCCTTCTCCAGGGGATCTTCCCAACCCAGGGATCGAACCCAGGTGTCCCACGTTGCAGGTGGACTCTTTACCATCTGAGCCATCAAGGAAGCTAGACTTAAATTCAAAGCAGCATAAAATGTACCACACTCTTATTTGGCGGGAACAGGTTAACACAAGAAACACATAAAGAATTCTAGAAAAATTACTATTTCGTAGAAGTAGTCTTCATTTTAGAATGGCAGTAAGTTTTCCTAGTACATTTATTCATAAGACAACTACTCCATGGTTAAGTTCTTCAGAACTGTATCTAAAGAAATTTGCAGAAACACTGAAGGGGGCTATTACAAAAGAGTAGTACAAAAATAAATGAACAGAGAATTAATGCTTTTAAAAATCATTCTTCCAGGACTTTCCTGGTGGACCAGTAGCTAAGACTATCTTCCCTATGATGAAGGGCCAGGTTTGATCCCTGATCAGGGAACTAGATCCCACAAGACACACCAAGAGCTCACATGCAGCAACTAAGGATCCTGCATGCTGCCAAGGAAGACTGAAGATCCTATGCACCACACTAAGACCCGGTGCAGCCAAATAAATAAAAGGTTTTTAAATAAAAACCATTCTTCCAATGCCCTCTTGCAACTATTTATGTTACCAACCCAAACAAAATTTCCACCAGATCATTCTTCCTAATTAAAGTTCAACAAGGATAAACTGAATAAAGGCAATCAACATTCTTTTTCTAATTGTTTGGTTTTAATTTTTATTTGCCTATAGGTACACAGGCATTTCCAAGGCTAGGTGGGAAACTGCTTGCCCCTGTGCAGACAAGGTAACAGACCAAAAAAGCCCAAGTAAAGTTTTAAAAAAGTAACAGTGAACAAGATTGTGTATGGCTGTGTTTTCTTGTTGTTGGGTGCTCTGTATGTGTACTACATGTCCATAATTAAGTCTGGTAAGCTAAGCATTTTATAAGTAGTTGCCAGACCCATTATAAGTTATCTGAATAACTAACAGGCAAGCTTCTTGAAGAGAAAAATAGCTTATTTATTGTTCAGCTTTACAATAACTGGGTACCATACCATCCCTTCCATACCAGATAGTCAACAAATACTTGCTGACTGATGAACAATGAGATTAATTTGAAATAAGTTTAAAATCAAGAATCCAGTGGACTTGGGGTCTACCACTGACGGAGCAGCCCTGAACATTAGACTTCTTCAAGCCCTGCTCTATTATCTCAACAGGATTATTTGCAGGGGGTCAGGGGGCAAATGGGAGGAAACACTGCATGTATGAGCTAGGTGCACCCCTGGACCAGAGCTGCACGCCACTGGGAAGTCACCTGTGCTCTCTGGCTTCCATTTTTCCTACCCAGAAGCTGAGATTGGTGATGTAAGTTGCAAAGTTCCCTCCCACCTCAAACATTCTCTGTTTAGGTATTTCATTTACAATTAGTATCAGGATTCCTCAAGAATTAACAGAAAAGACTACCTTTTTAATTAAAGTCGGTCTTCTACTCCTGTACTGAAATGCCAAACCAATCCACTCATTAAAAAATAATAACAATTTTCATTTAATTTAGCCATTTAGTTCTAAGCTCACAGAGGTTTGACTTTAATTTCTTTTGGGGTTTCCCTGATAGTTCAGTTGGTAAAGAATCCCCCTGCAATACAGGAGATCCCGGTTCTATCCCTGGGTCAGGCAGATCCGCTGGAGAACGGACAGGCTACCCACACCAGTATTCTTGGGCTTCCCTGGTGGCTCAGCTGGTAAAGAATCCGCCTGCACTGCAGGAGACCTAGGTTTGATCCCTAGGTTGGGAAGATCCTCTGGAGAAGGGAAAGGCTACCCACTCCTGTATTCTGGCCTGGAGAATTCCAGGGGGTGGCAAAGAGTCAGACACGACTGAACGACTTGCGCTTTCACCAATAATTTGTTTCCCCACTGAAGGACAAGGGGGTAAGAAAACTCACAAAAGGGAGTAGAAAATCAGTGGGGCGGGAGGGTCTATCAAGACCAGTCCCTCAAGGAGCATGAGAATACATCCAGTTTCCAGGTCAAGGAATCTGGATTAACAAAACTAAAGTCAGCGTGTCCATCTCACCCACCACTCCAAACCTGCTCATCTTTGTTCTGTCTCATGCAATGGAACCACCAATGAACACTGATGACCAAACTGAGGAGTTCTGCTTACCAACCCACTGCTGCCTTCGCCCTAGTCCTGACTATCTCCACCAGCAGCACTCTCGCTCTTCCCCCGCGATCTCCTCTATGTCCTCACCAACAGCGCCGACAATGGCTCCCTGAGCATGTGCAGATTCCTGGCCCAAGACCTCTCCAATATCTTTCAGGCATCACCCCACAGGTACTTAGACAGGACCTCACAGTTCCCCGAGGATATCTTAATCGTGTTCGCCTTCTGCCTTTGCACTTGTCTACCTGAAAGGTGTTTTTTTTTTTTTTTCATCTGTCAATTTCTATGCTTCAAGATCAGCTCAAGTATCACCTCCTGAAGGAAGTCTTCCCTGAAGCCCCCATGCCCACCCTGTCTAAGATATATGCACTCTCATCTGTTGTTTCCAAACTTAGTTATCACGGCACCTAAAAAACACACTTCAATTTTTTTTTTAATTTCACTGCATAGTGAGTCTGTGAATTCCTTGAAGATAAGTAGCATTTCTTCATTTCTGAAACATCAGGGATAGTCTTATAAACAAGGGGTCCTTAATAAATGTTGATAGATGAATGGGTGAACGCTAATAATGGATTCAAAGCAGAATAGGAACTCTCTAAGGGAAATATGAACAGTAAAAATTGAGAAATAACTATGCTAATAGAAAAAAGGAGGTAGGCTTACCAGAATACACGTTTTGTGTTGTCATGACCTTTCAGTCAAAGCATTAAAACTTCCCCAGAACCTAAGTTAAAGAGACTAAGAGAGAACTAAAAAAGACAATATGTAAACTAAACTTACACATGAAACCAGTTTCCTACTGACTTACATATGAAAACAAGGAAGTATTCCCTACTCCAACAGTTTAGACCATAATCTTTTTCTAAATCACACATATTCAGAAAAGTATCAATAGCTTGAGAATAACACTCAAATATGCTAACACTGTAATATTACTGGAAATTAAAATGTCAATAGAATTTAAGAGGGGAAATGATTCATCTTATAAGAATAATGTTAATTTTCTTTCGGAGAAAATTATTCCTGAGGTGGTACATGAAGCCAGGCCTCCACACAATTCCCTAGGTGAGGCTCTCACTTGGATTGCAAGATCAAACCAGTTAATCCTAAAGGAAATCAACTCTGAATATTCACTGGAAGGACTAAAGCTGAAGCTCCAATACTCTGGCCACCTGATGAAAAGAGTCGACTCATTGGAAAAGACCCCGATACTGTGAAAGATTAAGGGCAGGAGGAAAAGAGGGGCGGCAGAGGATGAGATGGTTGGATGGCATCACCAACTCAATGGACATGAATTTGAGCAAACTCTGGGAGTTAGTGAAGGACAGGGAAGCCTGGTGTGCTGCAGTTCATGGGGTCACAAAGAGTCAGACAAGACTTAGCAACAGAACACCAGGCTCTCACTCACTGGTCTCCTCCCAAATGTCTTCAGTCAAGGTGCTGGGGGCCAGATGGGAAAAGGATGAGTTCTTCTCACCATGACAATGCTACCTTCTTAATGGTTCTCCCCATCAGATCCATTTTTTCAACCTCAACCTTTTTACACCACATAGTGGGAAGAAAAGAATACATACCTAAATAACTATACAGTTTAACTGAACTTAATAAACACAAAGATCGTAAAAGAAAGGAGCCCACAGCCAAAGTTGCATGTTAAGAAAAAGAAAGGAAGATCCAAGGAATAAGCTTGCTGGCTATTAGCACTGACTGCCTGGTATCACTTTGCATTTATACACAAAGCTGCTTAATGCATGAGTCATTTTGAATCATGACTGTATTGATTCATTTAATATATTCAAAAAACCCTGCAAGAAGGCAACCTAGAAGTCTTGAGATACAGATGATTCTCCATCAAAATAAGGGAAATAGAAGACATATTTTGAAAACTCAAAACCATAGATAAATGCTCAGAAAATCTGTACATAAAAAAGAATGAAGTAATGCCATTTACACCAACAAGGATGCAACTAGAGATTATCATACTAAGTGATGTAAGTCAGAAAGACAAATACCATGTGATATCACTTATATGTGGAATCTAAAATATGGCAAAATAAACCTATATATAAAAGAGAAACAGACTTTACGGACACAGAATAGACTTGTGGTTGCCAAAGGGGAGGGGTGAACTGGGAGTCTGGGGTTGGTAGATGCAAACTATCACATTTAGAATGGATAAACAAGATCCTAGGGTACAGCACAGGGAACTACATTCAATATCCTGTGAAAAACCATAATGGAATAGAATATAAAAAAGAACACATGTATGTGTATAACTGAGTCACTCTGCTGTACACTGGAGATTGGCACAACACTGCAAAGCAACTGCACTTCAATTAAAAACTTGAATTAAAGAAGAAAATTTTTTAAAATGCTATTGCTTTCTCCTTATAAGTGGGCAGAAGAATGTGAGATTTCTTAGTCTATCAAAATTGAACCTAAGTTTAACAAATGAAAGATTCAGAATTTACTGTTCTAGAGGATTCTGTCAATGAAAACTGGTGTCCACTGAAGGAGTGGTCCAGGAATTTGGCTTCTGCTTTCACTTAGTTTAGAAGATAATATGGAGCCCAACTTCTACTTCAATGATCTTAGCTTCAAAATCAGTCTTGTATGCTAATGGTTTCTTTTGGGGATGATGAATATGTTCTAATATTAGAGAGTGGTGACAGTTGAACAACTCTGTGGATTTACTAAAAACCAGTGAATTGTATACTACAAAAGAGTGAATGTTCCGGTGTAAGAACAAGTCAATAAAAACTGTTATTTAAAAAATCAGGCTTAAGCTCTTATGCTTTTTTCTATATAACTTAGACCTTGAGCGTATGCTGTAATGTGCCTGCTGACTGTATGAGCATATTTTGTCTCCTGATTCACTTTGTGGAAAGAGCCAAAACTCTAGGATCACACAGTTTGGGAACTGAACCCAAGTCTGTCACTTCCCAGGCTCAGGGATCTTGAGCACATTACTGTCTGAGCCCCAGTCCCCAGCTATAAAACAGACAGACATTACTTATCAGATGAGAGACTGAGCATCTGCAAATCATCACCAAGCTCAGACTGAGAGTGTGTATGTGTGCTTAATCCGACTATTTGAGACCCCATGGACTATAGCCCGCAAGGCTCCTCTGTCCATTAGGGATTCACCAGGCAAGAATACTGCAGTGGGTTGCCATGCCCTCCTCCAGGGGACCGTCCCAACTCAGGAATTGAACCCAGGCCTCCCGCGTTGCAGGCATATTCTTTACTGTCTGAGCCACCAGGGAAGCCCTAGACTGATAGTAACTGGCAGAAAATTAAAATGGTCTGGGCTCTAAGAATGACATATTAGGAGTAAGGAGAAATAAAAGACTAGACGCAAACGCAGGAAGGACGTGGCAAATGCAGAGTCAGGACCAAAGCCAGACTGCCTAGAATCAGAGCATACTCCTCGGGAACCCCTTTTTGGTTCTAATGATGCTTTGGGGTGGTGGTGAGGTGAACTGGGATGATGGGGATCGGGCTAATCCCAGAGCAAGTGCTATTACCAAATTTTCTACGTACACTTCAATCTCTGGAGTCTTCAAGTAATTTGATAAGTAACCACAAAGCAGAGACATTTTCCATACTTCTATATCCTCTCGAGTGTCATTAAGCATTCAGTTCACTAATGGAATTACAGCCTCTTGACTTGGTTTGCTATTAATCAGAACACGTAGTTTGGCACCAGGATTCATGTTATATAGATTAATTCTATATAATAAAACATGCCTGAAGTTTCTTATATTAGCAGCCTTTGCATCACAAGCCTCAAGACTCCACACCTGTGATTAATTTATATCAGCACAAGTTGAAACTTCGGCTTTTCCATTATTTGCAATACTGCAACCCTTAAGAAACAATTTACCTGACAATTAATACACCTAATCTATATTTACCATCAATAAGCCAAAAGCCCAACTGGGCCAGAATTTCTACAGTGATTATAGTGGTTTTAATGACATCATTCCTCATGGAAAATGTGCACCATTTGCCAAGCAACAATTAAAAGAAAGAAAAACATTTTATATAAAGTGTGTATATATGCACACGTGTTATGTACACACATATACACATATATATATTTAAAAACCATGTTCACTTTATGCCACACATGTTTCTACCCTCAAAAAACAATTCCAGAAGAGTTAAAAAGATGAGTAAGTTGTCCTGTCCTCCCCCCAGGTAACAGTTACACCACAGCCAACTGAATTCTCTCACTCCAAGTTGCTTAGGAGACCAACAGGTTAACAAACTATAGTCTTCTGAGTCGGACACAACTGAGCGACTTCACTTTCACTTTTCACTTTCATGCTTTGGAGAAGGAAATGGCAACCCACTCCAGTGTTCTTGCCTGGAGAATCCCAGGGACGGGGGAGCCTGGTGGGCTGCCGTCTATGGGGTCGCACAGAGTCGGACACGACTGAAGGGAGTTAGCAGCAGCAGCAACAGTCTTCTGCAGCAGCACTTTAAAGTGATAGGAGATTAGTAGGAAAAAATAATAGCAATTGTTGCTATTCACCATCCACACTGTCAACAATTCTGAGAAACATTCCACTGAGCTTCAGGTCACTAAACCCTTGTCTATTTTATAAGTATTTGTCTCCTGATTTTGCTTTTATACTTTTTAAATCCCAGAGGGAAATGATAATGTTCTGTAAGTGTTAGAATGGCTTAGTTTTCTAAAATTGGCAGGAAGGAAAAGGCTAGCTTCTATTAGTTCTAATTTTGAAAGCATTAAGTATTGGGGGAGGGACCTCTGAGATAACCTTTTATTTATTTATTTTAGCTGCCTCAGGTGCATTTTTGCTGGTTCTATCAGCATTGCTGCGCAATCAGGTTTATTTTAAGACCACATTCAACTGAGTTTCTTAGACTTGTAGCCAAATTTAGACTGACTTAACCAGAAGGTGTCCTTCCATAGTTTTCATGTGGGATTTATGAAGAGTGGCTTAGAAACATGTCAAGAAGCTATTTTATTTTAAACATAACTTTGTATGGTAAACTTTCCTACACACACAGTCACATAAAACGCTTTAACTTCTACGTCAGAGTTGCAGTCAACTCCTAATGCCTTTGGTAAAGACAAGATCCAATATGTGAGGTAATTTAGGAGGGGAAAGGCAAATAAATATAAACATTACATGGAAATAGGGGACTGTTAGGTTGGGAAAAGCTTCCATAAAAACTTCCATATGTGAATATATTCTCTCTAAAGAGAGGTAAGTGATTCCCAACTCTGACGTTTATTGTACATCAAATATCAACAATGGTAAGGAAACTAAGTATCTCATACGGATTTACTGTCATTTCTCAAATAACTATGAATTCATGTATATGTATATATCTCCACATGTAATACATATTACATGAATATATGGGTTACATATTAAAAAAATGCAACTACAACCTTTAGTGAAGGCTCTAATTATTATTACCATCATTTCAGGAAATGACTGCACTCCAGGCCCTACCCAACCCCCAGGGGTCCCCCATCATTAACTCTCTTCTCCTGCAGTGTGGTTAAAACCCAGAGCACAGGCTGATCTGTCCTGCCTAAGTTAGAACTCAGGCCCTGCCATTTGCAACTTTTAGTGCCTTAGGCATATAAATTAATGTGCCTCATTTCCTTCATCTGCAAAATTAAGATAAAAAGAATTGGACCTGCTTCACAGAGTAGACTCATAAGGGCCGAATGAATGAATACATGCAAGGCACTCGGAGCAGAAGCTGATATATGAGCACCATGAAAGGGTAAGCCATTACTATTATTGATGTTGTTGTTATTATTAGAACCAGAATCTTGAGTTTTGTGATACTCACTTCCTTTCTTAATAGTTCTTACCTTTTAATGGACTAAAAAATAGTTACTTTTTGTCTTTGAATTCCTTTCTCCTCTCATTATGGAAGAGGTGATAGAGTGCATCAGAGAGGGTGGTGCTGAACAAGCTCTAATGGGCATCAGAACTTCTCGACCTAACTAATAAATAAGAAATGACTTGTAAAACTCACAAGGAACTGCAATCTAGTTCTGCCCAAAGGTAGGACTGAAAACCAAAGGCCAGTCCAAGGATCCCTCAACCAGTAGAGTCTATCCACAGACTAAAGGGAAACTTTCACATTGATGACAAGTACACAGATTCCAGGGCTTCCCAGGTGGCGCTAGTGGTGAAGAACCCGCCTGCCAAAGCAGGAGACATAAGAGACTCGGGTTCAATTCCTGGGTTGGGAAGATCCCCTGGAGGAGTGCGTGGCAACCCACTCCAGTATTCTTGCCTGGAGAATCCCGTGGACAGAGGAGCCTGGCGGGCTACAATCTATGGGATCGCACAGAGTTGGAAACAACTAAAGTGACTTAACACGTAAGCACATAGATTCCACACCCCCAGGGCTAGCTACCCACTGAGAGCAAGTCACCAATAATCAACTAGCCAACTAACATCTTGAATTGAATACACATACTGTTCTTTATCAGTAGGGATACATATGTGAACATCTATCAAGAACACTACAGAGTCATTTATACAGTAAAATCTAAAAATGAAAAGCAAAGTGTCCCATCTGGAACTCAATCAAGTCCTTCAAAATGTAAAATTAACACAGTGATGCCCTGACATTCAGAAAAAGATAAGCTGAAGAGTAGTGCAAGTGTGACGTGTTAAATAAAGGCCATTCAGTATCAATGAGGAATCACAGAATGGGTTCCTCAGAATGGGCTCTCTAGTTGCCAGTCAAATAAAAACTATACTAAGAAAGACCACATACTTTTTTTTTTTTAAATGCCTAACATGAAGGCTTCACCTGAAAGAGCATAGTCTGCTGTGGGTCTTACTCCACTATCTTTAGTCACAAGAGAAAAAAGCAACTTGAGATACTACGGCCACTGCCCCTTCGTGTGGCCTGGGAGGGAGAATCTGCCACCAGGAACCTCGAGATCGCTCACAATCCACATGGAGTTTCTGAAAGGGGAACACAGACGGCACCTACAATCACCACTTATTGCTCTCCCTTATACATTTTAGCCAGCATCTTCGTTCTGTGCTGAAAGCCTCCCATCGCAGGAGGGCAATGGGGCAAGTCTCACTCCCAGCCAAGCCACCATCGGGTATTTTTGTCAAGATTCCCTTCCCCCCAGGGTGCTTGGACACACATGTCCTGCCCTGGCTTTGCCCACCAGGAAATGACGGCCACCCTCTCTCTGCCAGCAGGACTTGGTTTTCCTCAGCTCTGAGTCCCCAAGCCTTGGCATGGTGCCTGAAACATGGCATGCACTCAAGGAAGTGTGCTAAAAAAATAACCGACTGTGTCTGTCTCTCCTCCTCCACGGAGCTCTCCTGGATTTAAAAGCAGTGTACACCCTGACCCTCGCTCATTCTGACAGGTCTAGATAAAGAACACCCCAGGTCCTCTTCTGGATGCCCACTGCAATGTACAATGAATCACTGGTTCTTTACAATTTGTTTCATTCAAACTGCACCCAAGAACAGCAGCAGCCTTAAGGAAGCTAATTCCTCAAGCTTTATATTTCTTTCACCTGTAAAATGAGGCTACAGATACCAACTTCCTAATATATGTAAAGTCTGTGGCATAAGACTTGGCACAAAAGTCAATATCCAAATTATCTGTTCCCTCGCCATCACATATCACACATTAAAAAGTCAAAGCAAGGACTTCCCTGGTGGCCCTGTGGCTAAGTCTCCGTGTTCCCAGTGCAGAGGGCCTGGATTCAATCCCTGGTTGGGGAACTAGATCTCACACGCTGCAACTAAGAGTTCACATGCCACAACTAAAAAAAAAAAATCCAAATGCTGCAAAATAAACTTTTTTTTTTAAAGTCAAAGCAACTTACATTTCAAACTCAAAGGAAACGGAGACAGGACTAGGGTACTGGAACCTCTTAGGAGCTGCTTTCTACAACACTCCAATAGCACTTCTTTCCGTCCCTCCTCTGGAGACCCCAGGGCTTACAGGTCTGTGGGACAGTAAGTGCCCAAAGTCAGGTCTCGGCTCACAGCCTGGCTGGCCCAGGATCCGAGCAGAGGGCTTGACTCAGAGAATGGGCTCAGAAAGCACAGAGAGAATGAACAGAACTGAACCAAGCCTTTGTCACTCTTCAGAATTGAGATTTTTTTTTTTTTTTTACTAAGTTTGAGCATGGAAATTCAAAGATACTTGGAGGGTGGCAGAGGAACTAGAGCAAGACATCTGTGTCCAGTGACTTCTCTTGGTTCTTCCGTAGAACTCTCACCCTTAAAGAATCCTAACACTTAGATACATTTTTATAGAAATTAACAAGTTCCTATTGTCACAAACCCAAATTAGCACAAATAGGCCTAGAAACTACCAGCCAATTTCATTCTGTGAGTAACCATTAGGTTTTAATCAGATGTGGTTCAATTTCTGGAACAGTGAGCATTAAGAAGGGTTCCTCAAGGAAAGTGGGCAAAAGGGGAGAAAGGAGGCGGAGGAGGGGGAGGAGGAACGGAACAAAAGAACCGCCCCCAAGCCAGCCCTGTAACACAGACTCTTGACTCTGCCCCTCTCTGCAGCTGTTGTCTCCGGCAGTTGGCACGGAGCGCTGCCAGTCTGGGCCCGGCTTCCAGTGAGGGCAGCATGGTTTTATTGGCTACTGAGGCAGTGCACACACCATTAATGGAGTTTTTATCTCTCCATTTTCCTGTCAGGACGGAACCAGCCAGTCTGACTCTGTTATTATCATTAAGAAAGCTTTTTTTTTTCCCTTCCCCACACACACTCTTTAATCCAAACAACATCTGGGAACTTCAGCCTCTATCATATAAAAGGGAAACAGATTTAGAAGGAAATGGGGGCAGGGGGGGAATACAGTTCCAGACACACTGAACAATAACCAAATTCTAACAGCCAAACTTATCTGGAGCCACTTAGTATCAGTGAAACACCGCTCACTTCAAAATGCAAGGTACTTTCCACCACCCTGCTTTAAACCTCCTCTAGACCTTGACTGTTGGAGAAGGAAATGGCAACCCACTCTAGTGTTCTTGCCTGGAGAATCCAAGGGACGGCAGAGCCTGGTGGGCTGCCGTCTATCGGGTTGCACAGAGTCAGACACGACTGAAGCGACTTGGCAGCAGCAGCAGACCTTGACTATATAGAAAAAAATCCCATTTTGACATGTAGCCTTTTTTAATTTTTTTTTTTTTCTTTTGGCCATACAGCTTGTGGGATCTTAGTTTCCCAGCCAGGAATGGAACCTAGGTCATGGCAGTGAAGGTGCCAAGTCCTAACCACTGGACTGTCAGGGAATTCCCAGCATGTAGCTTTAAAAAAAAAAAGAAGAAGAAAATTGCTGCTTTCCTAGAGAAGTTCACTTGAAAACTTCTAAAGAATAATATTTAGAAGATAATTTTTTAAAGAATGACTTTTTAAAAAATGGAATAAAAAATAAAAACCCTTTACAAGACATCTTGTAAGTTAGGACATCTTGTAGTTAGGACATCTCTAGTGTACAAACTAATAGGGAAAAACTGGCGCCATTAAACCCAGAAAACATGTCCTCCTGTAACAGACAGCTGTCTCCTCTGTCCTTTAAGTGTGCTTTTTGCTTAGATCATGCTCCGTGAGTCATGGAATCAATACAGGAAAATGCACAGAGCAAGCTACACTGCAGATTCACTCAGCAGAGCGGGTTCAAGCCCCACAGCTCCTCCATCCTCTTCCTGTCTCTGCACGTGCATCTGGGGTCCCCAGTGTCCTCGAATATGCCCCATGGGCTCCCCAATATCAGTCCTTGCAGCATCGATTCTACATGAGCAGAACCTAAAAGCTACAGACCTAAACATGCAGATGTACAGCAACCCATCACACACCTCCACCCCTGCTCTTAAGTTTTCTAGAATGTACCAAGAACAACTATACTTAGATTAGTAGGGATTAACTTCCCCAGAAGTGCTAATCACCAAGGGGAAGACACAATCGGAACTGAACATTTCAGGAAAGCCAAAATACAAGCGTCAGCAAAGGTTAATAGTTTATTTTTAATTTATCTTTTTGTCCCATTCAGCAGAAAGAGGAGGAAATCACTGTCTGTCTGAGCCACAGGCTCCCGCTCGCGGGAAGCTCTGCCTTAGAGCCCCTTGCAGTCTGCTGTTAATGACAGTCTCAGTAACCTGATCCTCACACAGTGGGAGACGCAAGTAAGCACTGGCCTCTCTCTGGTCTCGCCTTTCTATTGTCCCACCCTGCAGGGCCAGCTGTTTCTGACAGCCAAATTGCTGCGTGCTAAGCAGTGAATGCTGTCAGAGAAGGAATTTTCATTTCTATAATGCATAGGCCTCTGTGGACAAATTATCCAGCTTATGGTGCTGGCTGCAGGATGCTGCTCCAGGCTTGAAGCACTGCCAGAATGCGGCCTCTCCTCCTCCCTTCTGCCCAGCCCAGAGCTGACAAGACCGTCACCCAAAATGAATCTGAGCGGCCAGAGAGAAACAGGACATGTGCTTTCAGGGACAAACAAAACATATGTCAAGACTGGCTGTCCGGCTACAGTCTTTGATGTAATGGCACACAGTGAAAGCTAACTGTGCTAATGTCACACCACAGAGCTACCTAGTGTGGGATCCATTAAGACCTATTGTCATTTGATAACCTGCAGGGAGTATTTCTGGGGCATCAGCAAAATCATTGGCCCTGTGCTTCAAAGGGATGTCAGACTTACCCAGAAAACACACCCAGAACTTAGAAGGTGGCAACCACTAAGCAACAATCCACGAGGTGGAAAAACAATACTCTTCCATGATGACAAAGTCCCCAACAGGTGATTTATGGAATCATTTTGTAGGAACCGTCTGCCTCCCCAGTTTCTGTCCACACCACCTTGCGCCTTCCAGCCATAACCTCTGACTCTGGGCTGGGGCTATAGCTCCTCCTATTTTGAGAGGATGGCAGGGTAGGGGAAGTAGACCAATCAGCACACTGCATTCTCCAGAGGTGTGGGATGTGGCTTACTCTGGTCCAATCAGAGTGACCCTTGGGATTTTACAGGAACTGCTAGAAAACAAAGTTTGATTTTTCCATTATACTTGAACCTCAGAGAATATACCATGGTCATTTTGCTATCAGGAAGGGAGCACCTCACTGAGAATGGAGCTGACAAAGAAAGAAGAGTTAGAGGGGAGACAACAGGGTCCAGGGGTCACTGCTAGAGTCCTGGGTCAACCCAGATCTAAAACTTGCCCTACTCTAGACTCCTCAGTATGACCAACATTAGATTCTCATTTTACTAAGGCTAACCCACGTTGTGTTTTCTGCCACTTGCAAATGCAAACTAACAAAGGAACCATCATTCCACCCTAAAAACACCCAGGCTGCTGTTGCTGTTGCTCAGTCGTGTCCAGCTCTTTATGACCCCATGGACCCACCAGGCTCCTCTGTCCATGGGATTTCCCACGCAAGAATACTGGAGTGGGTTGCCATTTCCTCCTCCAGGGGATCTTTCTGACCCAGGGATCGAACAATGTCTCCTGTGTCTCCTGCATTGGCAGGAGAATTCTTTTACTGCTGAGCCACCAGGGAAGCCCTGGAATTCTCCAGGCAAGAATACTGGAGTGAGTAACCATTCCTTTCTCTAGGGGATCCTCCTGACCCAGAGATGAAACCCAGGTCTCCTGCATTGCAGGCACATTCTTTACCACCTGAGCCACCAGAGAGGGCCCCAAGAACACCCACTGATGAACACAAAACTCATGCTATAACCTCACCATGTAAACAAGAAAAACATTTTGCATTTGGGATACTTCCTATGAGAACTTTGACTTTTCCCTCTAGTACTCACACCCCAAAGCGAGTGAATACATGCAAAGTGTCACCAGACTGTGGCCTCTTCTGCAAGGCAAGTCTAAATATCTGACCTGAATTCAAGGAGATGAGGAAGCTAAAATCATGATCCGCATTTTCTTTTGGTGTCATAAATCTCCACAAGATGTGGTCCATGCAGCACAGAGAAAGGGGATCCCAGTTAGTGAGTGGTTGCATCAATGAAGCCAACTCAGAGAAAGGCTGAGAAACCATTGAGGCCCTCCCTGACCAGAAGTGGGAGAGGGATCCCTGCTCTGCCACTCGGGGTTCAGGTCAGCCACAGCAGCACCTGCAGGCTGAGAGCTACCCAGGCCATCATGAGCACCACATCGTGCAGCCATCTGTTTTATCATTAACCACTGTCTGGCCAACAAGGGCAGGGTTCAGTTCAAGAACACCAGGAACTCTAAGGCGGGAGGCATATCCAGAACCATGATGGGCCCACAGCCACTGGCTATGACTATAAATATCCTCCTGGCTGCCCGCCTGACAGCAACCACACTTCCTGCTCCCTTGTTGGTAACAGAACGGCAGGCCTTTCCCCCAAGAAGTTCAGCACCACCTACCAGGTACGGCAAAATGATGAAACGTGCGTGTGAACTTACAGACACCCTGGTGAACCCTGTTTCTCACCCTACTTATTCTTGTCCATACTTGGTTTGGATCCCCAAAGATCAAAAAAGAGGAGACTTTAAAGTTGAAAATCATGTAAGATCTCAGTGCTTAGAAAAACTGTAGAACACGCAGGCTCAAAATTGTGATAGAGGGAGGGAGGGAAGAAGGGAATTAGAAGACCAGCTCACTCTCAACCCCTTCTCATCGTGACAGTCACAAAGGAACTCCAAACCCTTATAATTCATTCTTTTACCTGAGGGGGCAGGAAGCAGGTGAGGGCTGAACTTAAATCCTCACCTGGGGTTGGGGCTGGAGAGAGCAGCAAAAAGAAGCAAAAGAAGGCTATTAAGAAAGAGAAATCATGTAAGTAAGTCAATGTCCACATGTATCCATCAGCTTCTCAGGGACAATAAAAGGGATCAAAATTCTCAGGACTGACTTAGGCTTAATGGTTAGAAGACTCCTCTAGTCCCTCGAACCTGGAGATCACCCCGGTACTTTAGGAGGAGTCATTCTAGGGAACTATCCTTTGTCACATCCGTTGAAAAACAGAAACTGTAATAAGCCATATGCTGAAGACGACCCTGGCTGAAGTCTCTGGTGGTATTTCCTCCCAGTTCCTGGCATGTCTGGCACATAGTTGATGTCCCAACACATAACGGCCCCCAGAATGGAGGGATCGCTCCTCTAAACAACTGCCTGACCCCTAGGAAAGGCTGATTCAGAAATGACAGCATGGAGTCCAGGGGGCATTCTGAACCCCACCAATTCACTTCCTTTCCTTCCCAAAGCCGTTTGTGGACTTGACTAACGCGTACTGAGCTGGGGCGGGGTTGGGGGGGGGGGCGGGCCGCAGGTCTTAGGCACTGGAGGTATGATAGCAAATATGACCAAGTTCTTACCCTCGGGCAGTGTACGTTCAGGTGGAAAACTCCACATGGAAGTTCTCTCATTCATCTAATTGTGAAAGAGCTGCTCTAAGGCCCTAAACCCAAGAAGACTCCCTCAACTGTATGAAAATTATATGAACATATGCTCCTACGTAAGGAATACTTTAACTCATGAGCCAATTAACTCTGGCCAAAGTCTTCAACATCCAGAACCTAGAGATTATTATACAGAATGAAATAAGTCAGAAAGAGAAAAATACTGTATACTAACACATATATATATGGAATCTAGAAAGAAGGGGCTGATGAACCCATCTGTAGGGCAGCAATGGAAACACAGACATAGAGAACAGACTTTGGGACTAGGGTGGGGAAGAAGAGCGGGAGAGGGAGATGAATGGAGATAGTAGCATGGAAGCATATACACTAACATATGTACAGTAGACAGCCAGTGGGAATTTGCTGTATGATGCAGGGAGCTCAAATCAAAATCTGGTGCTCGGTGACAACCTAGAGGGGTGGGATTGTGTGGGAGATGGGAAGGAGGTTGAAGAGGGAGGGGATACTTATATACCTATGGCTGATTCATGTTGAAATACAGCAGAAACCAACACAATATTGTAAAGCAAATATCCTCCTTAAAAATGAATAAATTAAAAAAAAAAAAGTCTTCAACCTCCAGTAACAAAACCAACATTCAAAGTCAGATACGGCCCAATGCACTCAATTTCTAGCACTCCGTGCCCAATCCTCCCTCTAGCCCGAAATTATCTGATACACTGAAGGGCTTGTTGACGTTCAGCTGCTGAGTCATGTACGACTCTTTGTGACCCCATGGACTGCAGCATGCCAGGCTTCCCTGTCCTTCACTATCTCCCTGAGTTTGGTCAAACTCAAGTCCATTGAGTCAGTGCTTAGAGAAAGGAATTTTAATCCAAAATATTGCCTCTGGGCAGGAAACCGTTCTGAGGCTCATTCTACTATGATCTCTTTTCTTCAGTCTGTAAACCAGCAAAGCAGCAGATGAATTCAAGGTTTCCTAGTACAAAGAACAATGTATTTAATCACATCTCTGTGATAAAAAAAAACAAGCAATACAGATTAAACCTCTCAGACCTTAACAGTCACAAAATTATGGCTAAAAACACAAATTTAATACTAACTAAGCCATACTCTAACCTCTATCCTCCCAGTTTGCAGGTAGGAACTTTGAAGTGTAGCTTTACAGAGCGAGCATAATAAAAAGCATCACATCAGCTCAGGAATACAGTCACTAAGTGTGTTTTTATTCCTATCATTTTTCAAATAAATACCATACAAGTAGCGAGGACTGACGTACTCTACACCAGACTACTCCACACACATTGGACTGTTTACTAAACCCTGTTAGAATCTGACTGTGGGGAACATGGAAACATTCAACACCACTAGTGTCCCAGTTTTCCTTGCAAAGTAAATAATAACAGGAGCCACAATTTTTTGAACACAGATCAGGCACCAGATACTGCTATGCTACAGACCTGCATGCATATTACCATATTTAATCCTCCCAGCATGCCTAACAACACAATAGGAATTATGTCCATTTTGCAGACCATTTGGGCTTCCCTGGTGGCTCAGACGGTAAAGCATCTGCCTGCAATGCGGGAGACCCAGGTTTGATCCCTGGGTTGGGAAGATCCCCTGGGGAAGGAAATGGCAACCCACTCCAGTATTCTGGAAAATCCCATGGATAGAGCCTGGTAGGCTACAGTCCATGGGGTCGCAAAGATTCGGATACGACTGAGCGACTTCACTTCACTTCAAGACAGAAGCTCAGAGAGGTTAATTAACTTCTCCAATGTTACATAGCTGGAAACGTGGCAGGATGAAATTGAAATCCATACTTGCCTGACACCATCAACCATCCTTACCCATTATGTTAAAAGTCTCTGCATTCATTTCCAGCCAGGATATCATGGGAGAAGATTAACATGCGCCTTACGGAGCAATCCTGCTATAGAAAGCTGTCACTGTAAGTAATGGTTACATTTCACAGACTCAAGCAGTTGTATTAGGATTCACGGTATAATAAACTACAAATGAAGGTACCACCAGCTTAAAAATCACCAAAAGGCTAAAAATCATCCCTTCAAATGTTTAAAAGGAAAAACATAGGAGTGCTACTTAGACTGTAATAGGGTTAGACTGCCAGCATCCATTCAAAGTAAGACTGAGACTAAAGAAAAAGAAAAAAGAAGATATTATCAGGTAACCTTGAAATTAAGCCAAATGAAGAAAATAGTTGGGAAAATAGCCTAAGACCTGTGCTCCCCACTAAGCTGAAAAGCAGCTGTGCTTACAGAGCAAGGCCAAGGAGAAATAAGCCTGCTGGGCAGATGATCCTATGAAGTCACGTCCTCGGGGAAAGAAAGGTTGGGGACTGCCCTTGTCATGATCCTCCACTGTGCTGAAGGAGATCAAATCCAGATGCCCACAAGAACTGTCTTCTACGTTTATAAAATCCACTGGAAAGGACTCCAGGGGAGATCCACACTTCCAGGAGACCAGGCAGACCCAACCAACAGAGACAGATCTGCCAATCAACCTCAAAGCTTTCCCTGGCCGATCTCCAAACCCACTGTCCCCAGTAGGTTTGCTCTTGCATTTCTCTGTTCTGTTTCAGCTCCGCAATTTCACTATCAGCTCTGCTCTCTCCTAGCTACTCACTTAAGATTCCTGAGAAATAAACCCCTACCCCCCCGACACACACATACAAAATAGAATACCAGAAATAAAGAAAAAACTTGCAGGGAGAAAGATCACTTTCAAAACAGCATCCTGATAATCATTATGGTAGGATTTTTACATGCCACTTATTTTCATTAAAAAAAAAAAATCTTTTATCAGTTTCTTAAGCACTCTGCCAGGAGTTAAGGGTTACAGAGCAAAAGAGCCTTCCTGTCCCCAAGTGCTTATAGTCTGGCCATGCAAAATAACAGGACAGGGATGAGGGGTTCCAAAGCACGCAGTTATGCCAGTGATGTCAAGAGGTTAAAGAAGCAAACCATGATTGCTGGCTGAGGTGTTGCAGTGGGTTAAAAGGGGCTCCCCCTCCCCACTCCCAAAAGATATATCCTGGAACCAGTAAATGTGACTTTATCTGGAAAAAGGGTCTTTGCAGGCATCATCAAATGAAAGATCTCAAGATAAGACTGTCCTAGATTAGCTGGGTGGCCTCTAAATACAATGAAAAGTGTCCTTATAAGAGACACACGAAGCAGTCAGAGAGAACAGGCAAAGACCATGTGAAGACGGAGTCAGAGATTGGAGTAATGCAGGTGCAACTCAAGTAATACCCTCACCCAGAAGAAGGTGGAAGAGGTCAGGAAGCCAGGGTCCCCACCATAGTCTGGCCAGGCTCAACATTTTGATTTCAGACTCTCATCCTCCCAGCCATGAAAGAATACATTTCCGTTGGTTTAAGCCACCAAGTCTGCGGTAATTTGTTATGGAAGCCCTACGAATCTAATACGGATGATGAGGAGAATGCTGCTCAGAGGGCCTTACAGCACGAGGGGCAAGGGACTACAGGCAGGTAGGCAGGGGGAGGAAACCACACAAGGAAACAGTCAAGCTGGAATGAACAATGAGGAAATGCACGCTGCCACATTAGAGATGAGAGAGAGAAAGAGGCAGGGAGGCAGGGAGGGGTGAGGTGAGTGGGGTGGGAGAGAGAGGGAGGGAGAGACAGAGAGAGGAGCCTGAAATGTATTTGGGTGAACAAGCAACTTGAATGTCTATCTAGGTCATATTAATTTTATTAGCTAAGAGGGGAGTCACCAAAGACATCTGAGCAAGGGAATAAATTGTACAATGTGGTGTTTTAGGAAAATTAATCTAATAGTAAAAAGGAGACTGAACTAGAAACAAATATCCAGCAGACTTTGCTTTTGTGAAGAAAGATTCCTGAAGAACAGAAACCAAGTATCCACATTCTAATCCCCAGAATCTATGAATATTACCTTATATGACAAAAGAACTTTCATAGATGTGATTAAATTAATGATCTTGAGATGAGGAGAGCACCCGTATTACCCAGGCAGGCTCTAAATGTTATCACAAAGGTCCTTTAAGGAGAAGGCAAAGGGAGGTTTAACAGCAAAGAGAAGACGTGACAAGGGAAACTTACTGAAGGGATGTGCTTGGAATTTGTGGAAGAAGGAGCTGCAAGCCAAAGGAAATGGACTGTCCTCTCAGAGCCTCCACAACTGTAAGAGGACAAATTTATGTTTTTCAAGATATTAAAAGTGTGTCATGACTTGTCACAGAATATCTCCTCCTCTGAAATTCAGATAAACCTTTCTTCCCCCGAACTCTTCCCAAAATTATTCACTCTTGCTTCTCCCCTTGGCTCACTCAAGCTGGTCCCCTTTTATTCTTCCAAAGTCCATACTCAGCATCCTCTGTTTTAACACTTCTAGAGTTGCTTTAGGCTTTCGTGTACTTCAAAACTCAACATTGTATATGCCCTATAATGGGGCTGGAGAGAATCTAGAAATTTACTCACCCACCCATCTTGTTCGAGAAAGAATTTAGGAATAAGTTCTTTCCTTCTGGGGTGATGAAAATGTTTTCTATCTTTATCAGTGTGATACTGATATGGATGAATACAGATGAAAAAATGCATTGAGTTGTATGTTTAGGATTTGTGTATTTTACTGTATGTGTGCTATACCTAAATAAAAATGTAAAAGAGAAAAAAGAAAAAGCTGATTCCACCTCTTCTCTTGAGAACAGGAAAGTAACCATAAAGTCTTCAAATAAGAGGGAAAGCAACATTTGTCACACAGAGCCACTGAAGTTTATCTTTAAAATAGGCTGGGTGGGTGAAGAAAAGGTTGAGCATAAAAGAATGTGTATATATGGTCCCCAGAAGGGATCTTCAGATCAGCTCTTAGAAAGGACATCAAAAGGAATAACTAAAAATATAGAAACAAGAGAAATGTGCTAGAAATACCAAACGTTTACGAAGAATTTACATAGGAGTATCTTCCAAAATTTTTTGACCCCCAACTGTAAAAAAAGATATGCTACATTTCAACTCATTGTATGCAAGCATACATAAAACTGAAAAAGAATTTCATGAAGTACTTATCTGTGCAACATATGAGTTTTTATTTATAACTTTTAGTTGTAATGTTGAGTCTGACTCATTAAATTGATCCAGTAATAGATGGCAACCCAGTTTGTAAAAGCAATAAGGCCCAGGTAGCAGGGGTTGAGCTGGACAGCAAGAAAATGATAATATCAAAAGGCAACTAATTTTATGGCTACAGGGAAGAAAAGTTTTAAAGTTTTACTTTACAAAACAGAGCAAATTAAAAATACACACACACACAAAGAAAAAGCTTTGAAACAATTTGTATTAAAAGGGGAAAAATAAAAAATAAAAAAATCTGGGAATTCCCATATGGGCCGTGGCTCAAGCCCTGGTAGGGCAATTGAGATCTTAACAAGCTGCAGGAGCAGCCAAAAATACATACATAAATAGGGTTGATTCAGGTAAAGAAACAGGTCTGTTTTTAAAAAAAGAAAGAATCTGTATTAAACAGAAAGTTTTCTTAATATTCTCATTAAAATTTTCTTCTTAATCACTGCCAAGTCCCAGCCCATCAGGATCCCAATTTTGAGACTCAATTCAATACTGAATCTTCAACTTAAGGAACCTATATGTTCTGAGATATGAAAAGGTAAACAAGATATAATCCTCACCTTCCAAGAGTTTATAATCTACCGATAAAGAAAAAAACTGAAAAATACAATAACAAACAGTAATGTGGGAACACAAAGGAAGGAGAAACTGCTTTTAGCCAGATGAGATATGACAAAGACCATATGGAGAAAGAAATGGTATTTGAACTGGGGACGGGTTCAAATTGTTTATGTACAGAGGCAGTTAGACGCAAAAGTATACACAGGAAGCTGGCAAATAAATAGTTGGCCGTGGCAGATTCAAAACATGGCTCCCAAATTCTTTGGCTCTCTTGCCATTAAGAGATGGGATGTACGCTAATCCTAAGAGAAATGCAAATCATAACTGCCTTGAGGTAACAACTCCCATTGGTGAGAATGGCCATCACCAAAAAGTCTATCAACAATAAATGCTAGAGGGGATGTAGAGAAAAGAAAGCCCTCCTACACGGTCAGCGGAACAGGAAATTGGTAGAGCCACGAGGGAGGACAGTATGGAGGTTCCTTAAAAAGTTAAAAATAGTTACCAAATGATCCAGCAATCCTACTCTTGGGCGTAAATTCAGAAAAGAAGTAAACTCTAATTTGAAAAGATAACTGCATCCTGATGTTCAAAGCAGCATTATTTACAATAGCCAAGACTAGAAGCAACCTATGTGTCCATTGACAGGTGAATGGATAAAGATGTAGCATATAAACATACACACTTGTGCACATGCGCGCACACACACACGTGTGCACTCACACATGCAACAGACTATTACTCAGCCCTAAAAAAGAAAGAAATAATGCCATTTGCAGCAACAAGCGTGGACCTAGAATTATCATACTAAGTGCAGTAAGTGAGTAAAAGACAAATACCATGATATCACTTATGTGTGATATCTAAAAAAATGAGGCAAATCAACAGAAACAGACTCACAGTCCTAGAAAACAGACTTACCGTTACCAAACGGGAAAGCGCGGGTAGGATAAATTGAAGTTTGGGGTTAACAGATACACACTACTATATATAAAATAAATAAACAACAAAGACCTACTGTATAGTGTGCGCGTGCTCAGTCACGTTCAACTCTTTGCAACCCTACGGACTGTAGCCCACCAAGCTCCTCTGTCCACAGGATTCTCCAGGCAAGAATACTGGAGTGGGTTACCATTTCCTTCTCCAGGGGATCTTCCCAACCCAGGTACTGAATCCAAGTCTCCTGCATCTCCTGCTTGGCAGGCAGATTCTTTACCACTGAGCTACCTGGGAAGCCCACTGTATAATACAGGGAACTATATTCAATATCTTGCAATAACCTATAATGGAAAAGAATCTGAATAGGAATATATATATATATATATATATATATATATATACTGAATCACTTTGCTATAGACCTGAAACTGACACAGTATAGTTGTAAATCAACTATACTTCAACAACAACAACAAAAAAAAGATGTGTGATCTGTCTCCCTCTTCCCCTGCCCTT
Organism: Bos grunniens; assembly: GCF_055505025.1. NCBI lineage: Eukaryota > Metazoa > Chordata > Mammalia > Artiodactyla > Bovidae > Bos > Bos grunniens. Next base: position 98,381,389 of record NC_141166.1, read on the forward strand.
GAATCTGGGCTCTGTGATGGCTTGACCAACAGACTACAGTAAAAGTTTCCAGGACCAAGTCTTAAGAAACTAGCAGCTTCCATTTTCTGTCTCCTGCAACACTTGCTCTTGGAACCCAGCCGCCATGCTCTAAGGAAGCTCAAAATAGCCCATATAGAGAGACCACATGTAGGTGTTCCAGCTGACAGCCAGCATTACAAGCCAGACATGTGATGGAATGAGCCTCCAGACGATTCCAGCCCCCAACCTTCAAGCATTCCCAGCTGAGTTCCCAGACACTGTGAAACAGAGATAAGGTATCCTTGCTGCGCACTTTCCAAATCCCTGCTTTGCTAAAATGTGAGTAGAGTAAAATGGCTTGTTTTATGCCACTACATTTGAGATGGTTTACCATGCAGCAACAGATTGACTGGAACAGTACAGTCAAGAGTATAAGAGGATGTGGTTGAAGATAACCATGGAAAAGAATCTTAAGATGCCACACATCTTAAAGTCAATCTAAACAGTTTAGAATTTCTTCTATATGCCATGGTAAGCAGCTGACAGGCTGAAGGTCAAGGGAATTACATGACTGGATTAGGAAGCTATATTAGCAGCAGCACACAGACAGGAGCTCTAGCAAGTTCAGAGAAACACTTGACATAGATACAACAATCTTAAGTGTAGATCTCGTAATTGTCCCCATTTTACAAATGAAATTCTTGAGAGACGAAGATCACCTAGAATAATCTGACATCTAATTCAGAAGCAAAATCCATTGGCTCTATCTTCAAAATATATCCCGATTCCAACCAACTTCTCATAACTCCAACCCTGGTTCAAACCTTCACTATTTCTCACCTAGACCAGTGATCATCCAACTAAATTTATCATCCATAATCAATGAATAATTCTACAAAACACCCTGTCCAGTGAGTTGGGTCCATAGATCACATGTTAAATTACAGCAATGTCAAAGTGCCCTAACAGTTTCCAAACACATAAGCTCAATTTCTGCACCTATCATATAATAAATACAAATACTTCTTGGGATAAGCACTATGGCCTATTGTTTCCAAATCCCCTACAGACATCAATCTTTGGGATGTAGGAATGAAAAAAACAATTACTGAGAATTCTTGAAATCACAAATCATTTAAAAAAATACTGCCAACATTCCGGGACTTCTGTGGCAGTCCAGTGCTTAAGACTTTACCTCCCAGTGCAAAGGGTGCAGGTTTAATCCCTCGTCGGGTGTTGAAGATCCCACAAGCCTCAGGGTCAAAAAATCAAAACACAAAACAGAAATCATACCGTTAACAAATTCAAGAAAAACTTTTAAAATGGTCTACATTAAAAAAAAAAAAATCTTTAAAAATTTTATTACCAACATTCTTCACATTTACTACTGACATCTTTTAAAACTTGTTTAATAATTAAGAATGTTTAGTAGTTATTCACAACAACTGAAGTGTATAGAAAACATTCAGACACTTGACTAATGGCAGGAAACATTACACTATCTGAATAACCTAGCAAGGTTAGCAGCACTATGCAGAATCACATGTCAAAACAGCCAATTTAAGGACTTATTTTGCTTCCAAAATTTATTATCTCTTGGCACACTACACACAGGGCTTTATTTTTAAAATACTCTACACATAAGTTTATTAATGTTTATTTGCAAAATGACTCATTGTACCAGTTGGGCCATGAACATACTATACACATATAACCTGGCAATAGCAACATACAAGTCCAACTGGTTATATGGTGATACTTCTTTCCAGCGTGCTCTTCTCAATTCCCAGAATAGTCAACCTTAACCTTCTATTCCATGTGTCAGCATTTCCTGCTCTGGCTTTCCACTTGAAGTCAGTAGTTTCCTTAGAGTCAATAAAATCTCTGCTTCAACTGTGGCTAGTGACTGCCTCCTGGACAATGCAAGGATCCATCACCTTAAAGGATGGAAACTGAAAAAAGAGAAACAAGCTATCTCAGAAAATTCCAAAACTGGGGGGGTGGGGGGTGGGGGATGGGGTGGAGGAAGTCAGCAAAAACCAAGTCAGAAAGGATTAAGTGATCAGCAGATGCTCTGGAAAAATTAAAATGAGGGGAAAATGTCAAAGTCAACATACACAGACCAAAGTTCCAGGCAAATTTGTCAGTGGATTTCAAACACTTAGCAAGAGATAATCCCTGGAGATCTCAATACTAAGAGCAAGTTATGCAAGATGAACCTAACTTCGTTTTTCAATATGACTCCAAAACAAGAAGCACAAGGAAACATATTTTAGAAGAACATCTGACAAAGTCTCATATGAAATATCTGTGGTCAAGATGAACAAAAAGAGGGCTTCCCTGGTAGTCTAGTGGTTAAAAATCTATCTGCCAATTCAGGGGACATGGGTTTCATCTCTGGTCCAGGACACACAAAAGAGCAACTAAGCCTGCGCTCCACAACTATTAAGCCTGTGCTGTAAAGCCTGAAAGCCACAACTACAGAGCCCATGTGCCACAATTACTGAAGCCCAGACGCCCTAGAGCCTGTGCTCCACAAGAGAAGCCACCACAGTGAGAAACCCGCGTACTACAAGTAAGAGCAGTCCCTGCTCGCTGCCACTCGAGAAAGCCCCCACACAGCAATCAAGCACAACCAAAACTAAATCTTTAAAATAATAATTTAAAAAAGACAATGGACAAAAAGATAAGCAGATATATCTGTGAGTTACTGCATTCAAAGAGTGCAGTAGAACTCATCTCTTCCCAAAGTGAGAGAAACGGAATCCCACAGATTCAACAGGTTAGTGCTATGGAATGAGACCTGACAAACGGGAAATTAATCAAGGTAAATTTAAGGTCCTACATGTAGCAAAGGAAATAAAAGGCAAAGACATAGGTAGACAAGAAGTGCAAGGAAAACAGGCCATGGCAGCAGAAATTGAGATTTCCATGGGTAGTCAACTCAGTAAGTACAACAATGTGGATCTCTGAAATACAGCAGTTTCCATATGTACAAGTGTGGCAGTCAGAAAAATGAAAGGAGAGAAAAATCCACTCAAGAATATTGCAATCAGTTCTAAATACCAATTTTCAAAGACTTTCAAACAGAAGCATGAGCAATAAGGTGGGTGGGATGGCAGTGACCACTGGGAAGCCCTGGAGAGATTCTTAAAAAATATCAGGATGAATGAGATAGGTCTGATCATGTAAATATGATATTGTACTCTATTCCTTATAGCTGAAAAAAGAACAGCTCTTACCAAGGACAAACAGACACTGCACATACTGTAGACCAAAAAAACCAACCTTCTGACAGTCAGGGCTGTCCAAAGGTAGAGAGAGCTCATGGTAGAAACTGTGTCCCACAATTTTGCAGAACTTCAGTGAAGCCTGGGGATTCACTCAGAGGGTACAATTCAGAGCATCGCTGACTCTGGATGGTCAGACTAAAGAACTCCTCATAAGCTTGTGATTCTACCACTAAAGAACAGGCCACTGAGGAAGTAATGAATACACATCACTTCAGAAATATGTGACCAATGGCAGCAACTTCCGAAGAACAGAGGCAAAGATAGCATTATGTTTCAGAGAAGATGACCAAAGGCTGAAGAAGGAGCGGCAGCAATGAAATGAGTAGAATGAGTAGACTCATTTTTTGAAATGCTTCCTCAGGAAATGGCTTATGAAAGTCATAGGGTTCAAAACATTTTGTTTAATGACAGGAAAGATGTAAGCCCATTTCTAAGCTCAGGGGAAAAAGCCAACAAAAGAGGATAAATTGGAGGAGTTTGAGGAGAAAGAGCAGAAAAAAAAATAAAGAGCAAGACCTTGGGAAAGGAAACTAAACTCAACCTGAAAATATCTGGCACAGGATTAAGTGCTGGATAACATTGTTAAGACTCATCTTCACGTGTACAAACAAAAGTATTTAAAATTATGCTCTTTTAAACAGTTATGCAAACATACCCAAGATAGGTACCAATTTTATAACAAATATTATAGTCTGCCATAGTTCCATGATCTAAACGATATTAAATCCCAATAAATTTATCACTTGCTAGTAATTCCTAAAACCATACAAACATCAAGATTCCTTTAAAAGAGTCTAAACATCATAGTATCAAAATCTGATGAAGCAGAGGAAGACTGTCCAACGTACTTAACCCTCAGGCAGTAAGTACTGATACCTGACTCAATGAACATGAATCTGAGCAAACTCTGGGAGACAGTGGAGGATAGAGGTGCCTGGGTGTTGCAGTCGATGGGGTCACAAGGTGTCAGACACAACTTTGTGACTGACCACCAACAACAAATTGGGGTGTACCGATATGCAAAACAAAAGACAAAATTTTAAAAATTAAAACAAAATTTAAAAATTCAAGGCATGAGTGGATTGCTATAATAAAAGGTAGTATGTTGAGATGTTTAAGAAAGTTCTCCCAGAAGACTTATCACAGAAGTGATGTTTTAAACAATAACGTCTCAAAACTAGATTTAAGTCAACATGAATAGTTTCCACACTGAAACATTTTTCAAAACAGACTAAGCCAAATGAATGCTACTTGAATTATCATATCCTTCCTGTTTCTAGTTTCACACTCAAATACATAAAATAGATTGTATTAGTCTGCTCAGAATATCAAAATAAAATAGCATATGTTGGGTGGTTTACACAACAGTAATTTATTTTCTCTCAATTCTGGAGGCTGGGAAGTCCAAGATCAAGGTGCCAGATCAAGGTGCTGGCCAATTCAGTTCCTGAGGAGGACTCTCTTTCTTGCTTATAGATAGCTTCCTTCTTGCTGTGTCCTCTTATGGCAAAGAGACAGCAAGTTCTCTGATGTGGCTTCTTACAAGGGCACTAATTCCATCAGGAAGGCCCCACCCTCATAATCGTATTTAACCCTAATTATCATCCAGCAGTCATGTATGGATTTGAGAATTGGATTATACAAAAGGTTATGCTGTGCTGTGCTCAGTCATGTCCAAATCTTTGCAAACCCATGGACTGCAGCCCAGTTCAGTTCAGTTCAGTTGCTCAGTCGTGTCTGACTCTTTGTGACCCCATGAATCATAGCACGCCAGGCCTCCCTGTCCATCACCAACTCTAGGAGTTCACTCAAACTCATGTCCATCGAGTCTGTGATGCCATCCAACCATCTCATCCTCTGTCATCCCCTTCTCCTCCTGCCCCCAATCCCTCCCAGCAACAGGATCTTTTCCAATGAGTCAACTCTTCGCATGAGGTGGCCAAAGTATTGGAGTTTCAGCTTCAGCATCAGTCCTTCCAATGAACACCCAGGACTGATCTCATTTAGGATGGACTGGTTGGATCTCCTTGCAGTCCAAGGGACTCTCAAGAGTCTTCTCCAACACCACAGTTCAAAAGCATCAATTCTTCAGTGCTCAGCCTTCTTCACAGTCCAACTCTCACATCCATACATGACCACTGGAAAAACCATAGCCTTGACTAAATGGACCTTTGTTGGCAGAGTGATGTCTCTGCTTTTGAAAACATGCTATCTAGGTTGGTCATATTTTTCCTTCCAAGGAGTAAGTGTCTTTTAATTTCATGGCTGCAGTCACCATCTGCAGTGATTTTGGAGCCCCAAAAAATAGTCTGACACTGTTTCCACTGTTTCCCCATCTATTTCACATGAAGTGATGGGACCGGATGCCATGATCTTCATTTTCTGAATGTTGAGCTTTAAGCCAACTTTTTCACTCTCCTCTTTCACTTTCATCAAGAGGCTTTTTAGTTCCTCTTCACTTTCTGTCATAAAGGTGGTGTCATCTGCATATCTGAGGTTACTGATATTTCTCCCAGTAATCTTGATTCCAGCTTGGGTTTCTTCCAGCCCAGCATTTCTCATGATGTACTCTTCATAGAAGTTAAATAAGCAGGGTGACAATATACAGCCTTGATGTACTCCTTTTCCTATTTGGAACCAGTCTGTTGTTCCATGTCCAGTTCTAACTGTTGCTTCCTGACCTGCATATAGGTTTCTCAAGAGGCAGGTCAGGTGGTCTGATATTTCCATCTCTTTCAGAATTTTCCACGGTTTATTGTGATCCACACAGTCAAAGGCTTTGGCATAGTCAATAAAGCAGAAATAGATGTTTTTCTGGAACTCTTTTGCTTTTCTGATGATCCAGTGGATGTGGGCAATTTGATCTCTGGTTCCTCTGCCTTTTCTAAAACCAGCTTGAACATCTGGAAGTTCACGGTTCACATATTGCTGAAGCCTGGCTTGGAGAACTTTGAGCATTACTTTACTAGCGTGTGAGATGAGTGCAATTGTGCAGTAGTTTGAGCATTCTTTGGCATTGCCTTTCTTTGGGATTGGAAAGAAAACTGACTTTTTACAGTCCTGTGGCCACTGCTGAGTTTTCCAAATTTGCTGGCATATTGAGTGCAGCACTTTCACAGCATCATCTTTCAGGATTTGGAATAGCTCAACTGGAATTCCATCACCTCCACTAGCTTTGTTCATAGTGATGCTTTCTAAGGCCCACTTGACTTCACATTCCAGGATGTCTGGCTCTAGGTGAGTGATCACACCATGGTGATTATCTGGGTCATGAAGCTCTTTTTTGTACAGTTCTTCTGTGTATTCTTGCCACCTCTTCTTAATATCTTCTGCTTCTGTTAGGTCCATACCATTTCTGTCCTTTATCGAGCCCATCTTTGCATGAAATGTTCCCGTGGTATCTCTAATTTTCTTGAGCAGATCCCTAGTCTTTCCCATTCTGTTGTTTTCCTCTATTTCTTTGCATTGATTGCTGAGGAAGGCTTTATCTCCCCTTGCTATTCTTTGGAACTCTGCATTCAGATGCTTATATCTTTCCTTTTCTCCTTTTTCCCTTCTCTTCTTTTCACAGCTATTTGTAAGGATCCTCAGACAGCCATTTTGCCTTTTTGCATTTCTTTTCCATGGGGATGGTCTTGATCCCTGTCTCCTGTACAAGGTCATGAACCTCTGTCCATCGTTCATCAGGCACTCTATCAGATCTAGTCTCTCAAATCTATTTCTCACTTCCACTGTATAATCATAAGGGATTTGATTTAGGTCATACCTGAATGGTCTAGTGGTTTTCCCCACTTTCTTCAATTTAAGTCTGAATTTGACAATAAGGAGTTCATGATCTGAGCCACAGTGCCAAAGAATTAATACTTTTGAATTGTGGTGCTGGAGAAGACTCTTGAGAGTCCCTTGGACAGCAAGGAGATCAAACCAATCAATCTTAAGGGAAATCAACCCTGAATACTCATTGGAAGGACTGATGCGGCAGCTGGAGCTCCAATAGTTAGGCCACCTGATGCGAAGAACTGACTCATTGGAAGAGACCCTGATGATGGAAAACACTGAAAGCAAAAGGAGAAGAGGGTAGCAGAGGATGAGATGGTTTGATGACATAACTGATTCAATGGATATGAACTTGGGCAAACTCCAGGAGATAGTAGGGAACAGGGAGGCCTGATGTGCAGTCCATGGGTCACAAAGAGTTGGAACACAACTTAGCGACTGAACAACATCATCCCCCAAAGACCCCATCTTCATATGCCATCACATATGAGAGTTAGAGCATCAACATATGAATCTGGGGGAAATACACACAATTGACTCCATAGCATAGACAGATAATATTTTTAAAAGTCATCCTCAGAACTGCTACCAGTGATTGTTCCAAAATCCAAATCTGATCAGATCCTTTCCTGTCTAAAATTCCCTAATAGCATAGTTTGGAAGGAGGATCTGAATTGTCCAGCAGAGAAGAAGGAATCCTTACAATGTAGGTTTCAACCACCTCTCCAACTTTATGTCATATCAACTCCCACATGTACCCTAAGCTACAGTTAAAAACTCAATTACCTGCCATGCCCGGCATGTACCACACTCTCCTTACGCCTTCTACCTTTAGACTACATGTTCCCTACGCTAGAATATTTCTGCCCCTACATAGTTAGGCTTAGTTCCACTTATTCTTTTCTTTTTTTTTTTAATGCTTTGGTAATTAGTCTTTTTTTAAAATTGTTTTCTCATTTATTGTGGCTGTGCTGGGTCTTCATTGCTATGCAGGCTTTTCTCTAGTTATGGTGGGCATGCTCTTACTGTGATGGCTTCTCTTATTCTGGAGCACAGGTTCTGGGGTACGTGGGCTTCAGTAGTTGTGGTTCCTGGGCTCTAGAGAAAAGGCTCCATAGTTGTGGCCCATGGGCTTAGTGGCTCCATGGCATGTGGGATCTTCCCGAATCAGGGACCAAAGCTGTGTCTCCTGCATTGGCGGGTGGATTCTTTACCACTGAGCCACCAAGGAAGCCCCTCTACTTAAAGTGTGTACTTAATAACCTCCTTTAAGTTGGAACCTTCTCTGCATTCCTCCTCCCAAAGCTGGTTAGGTGTTCCCCCTCTGGACTCGCTCCATCTTCTGCCCGCCCCTGTGACAGACAGCACCTGCCAGCCTGTACTAGAACCGCTAACTTATGTGTCTCCCTTACTAAGCTGGGGAATCCTCCTGAGGCCAGGAATAGCACCTTTGCTTCCTGTGTTACCAACACACATCAGTACAAGGCGTATCACACAGTTGGTATCCGCTCCCCCCCAAAAAATACACAGATAAAAGCATGAGTCAAATAGACGATAAAAGAGTTTAAGAAAAAGACAATGGAAGCATTTTTTACTTCCGACATTTCACATCCATTTCCCATGGACATATGTCTAGTTAATTAGACATTTGCACAAAGCTTTGGTGATTATCTCAGTCACCAGCAAAAGGAACACAACATAGAAATCACTCCAGGGTCAAGAGCGAAGAGAGAGGAAAAGAACGAATAGAATTGGCAAACACAGAACACACAGCAGAGTGTTTATCTGTGAAAGCAACTTCACACTGCCCAATGTCACGGGTTCATTTACTACCTTTTAATATTTTTCATAAATGCCAATGAACAACTGGTGGACCCCTCACCAAATAAAACATCTCATTCAGACTTGCAGATGGCAATTCAGGTTATCAACTGATTAAAGCATCCTCCCTAGAAAAACAACTCACTCGAGCCTCCCTCAGCAGAAATGCCAACTTTTAATACAGGAATCAGAGCAGAACTGTGGGTGGTCTTGGGGGAAAGGCTTTATAAACTGTAAAATCCACCGGTGGTCATTACTGTCTGAATTATCCTTGTGAGGTGATGGTCCTTCAGCAGGACAGTGGCTGAATTAAGTGAGAGAAATGACTTGGTGCTCCATGTGACTCATATTTTTTCTCCTCTCAAGAGAAACAAGCTCTAATGATACATTTTCTGATGACCAAACATTAACTCATCCACTGAAATCTCCTCAATGACTAAAAAGTTCCTTGCTTCATAATAAACCAGTAGCCTGAAATGTTAATGTAAATACACACAAGGGAGTCAAATTTTTATATTTTTTTCCTCAAGCCATGACACCCTAAAAAAAAGTCATCTTAAGAGCAGATTTTTTAGACATGACTCTAGAAAAGGGGTTATCCACTACTTGCCCTTCGTAGAGGCAGGGGAAAAAAAGTGCTCTAATATGCTTCTGTCCTGTGGCTGTAATTAAGGTTGAAAAAGGCCTTCAGTTTTCCCCTTGAAGACGTCATCAGATTCGAATGACTCCTGTCTCATCCTCATCTCCCCTCAATGTGCTCTTTTAAAACAGCTTCCATGTCTTTCCACTTCCCCTGGGCAACTAACTCCCTGCTTTCAACTTTTCACCGCTTATTCAAAACGTCTCCTCTCTTGTCTTAAAAATTGCTGATTCCATTTCTTTACTCTCTTTCATCATCATTCCCCTTCCCCAAATCCTAACACTAGATCTTTAATGACTCATGGGAAAGATAATTTAAAAAAAAATTGGCAGTGGTCCATTGTGATAAAATAGAGAATGCGTAACACAAAATAACATCTCCCTTGATTCAAAATAACAAGTATTTATTGAGTGCCCACTGTGTGACCTGTAGGAGCTACAAAACAAGATCAGCTTTCAGTGAAGCTGCAAGCTTTGTGCCGGGGGCTGATTCATCTCCACATCCCTCCACTCAGCTCATCCAAGTATCTCATACACAGAGGAGGGCCCCTCTGAAGTCCAGAGAGGTTTGGGCCTCTTCCACTGTGATGCCTTCTGGTATTATATAAAGAAATGCCAAAACTCAGTGACAAAAACTGTGTATGTTTTAAATATTTACAAAACATGCCAGGCAATATTATTGGGCTGGTCTCAAGATAATTACATGGTCCAGTAATGAGACAAAAGTTCAAAGTTGTATGATCCAGGACGCCTTCTTTCAATCCTGTTGGTGTACTTCTGGGCTCTGTCATTCAGAAGTAGTATTAAGACCAATGTGAAGGCCTTGAAAGTGGGCTGCTTGGGCCAAAGAGAACTTCTGTTCACCACCACCACCACCTCCCAAGGGCCCAAATAGCGGCGAGTGGAGGAGTCGTGGAAGAGTCGGGAAACAACTTCAACAGTGAACACAAGGTCTCTATCCTCAGGGAAGTTACAAACTAATTTTTTTTTTAAAAAGGACACACTTTCCACCCCCATCCCTCTCCAAATATAAGGGAAGAAATGTTGCACCAGAAGACCAGGACTCCATCCTGGATCCATCTTTAATCATGGACAAGTCTTCAACACATTTAAACTTCAGGATTTTTTCTTTCCCCTGTAAAACAGAATATATTAATTTTGGCCATGCCTTCTATACAAAGGTTATCTAAAGGCTCATGTAAGATGTGGTGGTATTTTAGTAAACTGCAAAGCACTCCACAAATGAAAGCTACATGGGCCCAATTAATCACATGCTGCCTTATCACTGCCATTAAAAAAAAAAAAGACAGTTATAAACACACAAATTCAGAATCCGGCATTGTTATGTCCGGCAAACAGTAAGAAAAGGGGAGAAAAGGTGTGTGGTTATGACTTGAAAGTAAAGCAGTCTTATGGGGCCCCAGAGAGCTCTGGCAATTTTTCTGTGAAAATCTGAATACTCCTTGTAATTGTTACTCCTTGTTGAAATAACTTCCATGAGTAACCACAGAGATGACTACTCCTCAAACAAACCCAGATTTACTCCCTAACACCCCATACTATGCCAGGCTTCTTCTGCAGTTAGAACTTCTAGAGTCATTTGTTCGAGCAAGTCTCCTCCCTCTCAACCCCTCTAATCTCATTTCCTGGCTCATGCTAAGCTTACATAAACAGGACTAGCCTAAATTACCAAAACAAACTGCCCTGGAGAACCCTTATCTGTTTGGGTCACAGGACTACCCTTCCCTTCCCTTCCCCCAAGTGGGTGAAAAAGACACTCCCCTGGGCATCCCACCCACTCCTCCGCTTTCCAGACTCAGGGTCCCTCTCTCGGCACACATCCCATGGACCTGTGGCGGATCACTCTCTCAGCCCTTCTCTCCAGGCAGGTTGCTTCCCCACCTTGAACTTCATGCCTGGACCTACACAGGCTCTCACTGGAATCCAGCTCAGCCTTTTCTCCTGAGCTATGAAGGCTCTTCTGACAGCTCCCCCTGGATGTCCCAGAGAAGCTCAGGCAGGACTAGCGGAGTTGAGCCTGGCCCCATCCAGCACTCCCCGCACCCCCCATTCTGCTCTGCTTTCACCGTCTATCCACTCCTGCCATGACCTGAGACTCTCCTCCTCCTACCTCACCGGGATCAGATCAGTGACTCGCCCACCTCAGCAGCCCTGAAATCACCACCATCCTCTCCAGCCACATCTGTCGCCAGTTCTTAACCAGACTGCTGTTCCCTCTGGCTCCACGTAAGTGTTCTGCAAAGTGAGACATGTTTGACTGGTGGTCCCCCCAACATAATGCTCCATGGGTCTTCATTTTGTCACTTTTCAATAGTTAATGTTTCTCCTATTACATAGCAAAACCTTAAGGTGCACATCGAGACTGCATTTCCACAAGTATAGTTGTTTTGAACAAACGATCATGCTCCTTAGAATAATGTGGGGAACCTTTAAAAATTCTGGGTACATCCCAGACCAATTAAATCACAACCTTGGCGGGGGGTGGGGGTGGGGGTTGGAGCATCAGGTTTGGAAATTCCAATGTGCAGATGAATTTGGGAACGACTCTTTTAGAATGAGCCTGAGAGACAAGTATTTCAGGGAAAAGGCTTGAGACCATTTTTAAAAAATGCGTTAGTCAAAGGTATGGTAAACAGATAGGAAGGGTGCTCAACTCTCCTGGTTTGTCCAGGGCTCTAGCACTGAAGATCCTGGCATAGCTCTTCATCACAGGCAAATCAGGACAGTGGGTGACCCTACTCATCAGATGAGGCAGTGTCTGAAATTTGGGAATGAGTGCTAGTCTTTCCCAAAATGTGTTCAGCAAAATACTATCCCCTCTCCCTGGGGTGTGAACAGCTGTGCAGCCATAAAGGGTTCCACTGTGGAATAAACTGGAAAGACTCCAGGGATATCCCAGGATAGATGATTAAGTTTATGGTTTTCCTCATTGCCAGCTTCCCAAAACTTCCAACATACTCTAGTCACTTACACTGTCTGACAGAAGGACATAGCCTGCATTTCTCAAGCTCATATGAGAGCCTTTGTTGGGGAGCACTGTATGAGGATTCAAGAAACTTTTTGTTAAATGTTGCCTCACTTGTACTTCCAGGAAATTCTGGGAAAAAGTAAATCTCATGATGTCACTTCTTTCATGATCAACCTCCTGTTTAGGGGGGAAAAAAAAAAAAGCCCAAGGGACTTCCTTGATGGTCCAGTGATCGAGGCTCTCCATTTACACTGTAGGAGGCACAGGTTCGATCCCTGGTTGGGAAACTAAGATCTCACATGCTGCAAGGTTCGGTCAAAACGTTAAAAAAAAAAAAGTCTGTCTCCTTTTCTAGCTCTCCCATCTTTTATCCCTTTCTGTGTTCTATTGTTTTACAAATTTTTAGAAGCATTCAAATCACCTGGAGATAGTGCTGCAAGGCTGATTCTGATTCAGTAGTACTGGGGTGGGCCTGAGACTGCAATTTTAGTGATGCTAACTCCCAAATGATGCCACTACTACTAATCTGACTCGTTGGATGGCATCACCAACTCGATGGATATGAGCTTGAGCAAGCTCCGGGAGTTGGTGATGGACAGGGAAGTCTGGCGTGCTGTAGTTCATGGGGTCACAAAGAGTCAGAAACGACTGAACTAAACTGAACTGCTAATCCAAGGACCACACTTAAGCAGTAGGGCTCTGGTCACTCTCAGCTCTAAAGGATGTTGTCTTTCCTACAAGCCTCTGTGCCTCAAAAGCCCTTTTCCCACCTGATGCCTTCCCACCCATCTTTTAAGATGCTTGAGAACATCACTGTCCTGAGAAGATGACTGTGCTGCCCTTTCAAACAGAACCACACATCCCAACTTTATGCTTATAGCTCCATTCTGGTGCTACACTGTTATGGCTTGACCATTTTTCTGTCTCTCCCAAGCTAAGCTCTCTAACAGCCTGTCTGTCTCTACATGCTCAGCGCCTGGCACAAAGTAGCTAGTCAACAAATCTATGTAGAAGGAAGGAGTGGCTATACAATAAAAGAGATGCATGATCTTGGTCCAGGGAAGACTTTTTAAAAATAAGGTTGTTAGCAGAATCAAATTTTAGGCTTCAAGTTTTGTGGTTGAGGATCTTCAGCAGGAGAAACAAGCAGAATTTATGCTATCATTGCAGAGTCAAATCACAATGGATTATCATCACCTATTTGTTATAGGAAACAAAACAATAAAATTCCCAATTTTCTTGAAACGAAATCCAGAAAATCTTCTGATTAACTTTTAACAGACTAAAATCACTAGGCATCATGGGAAATGAAACAGCACTGACTTCTACATGTGCATTCATCCACTTTATGGAGAATCCTTTCGACAATTCTAAGTTTAAACAAACCTTTGTAAAAAGATTACTCCAGCAGGTTTAATGCAGTCACAGCTGTCAAAATCATGGGCAATGTATCACACTTAAGAGAGCATTTGAAAATGTGTCAATAATTATAATTAGACACTTGTACCAGATCTAATATACTTTCAATACCTTTTTACTTTAACTGATATGAAATTAAAACCAGTTACTTAAAACTGCAACTCTCAGATCATAATTTAATTCTAAAGTAGATATAAAACCTGTCACACTACCGAGATGGAGTACATTTTACTCAAGAGGAGAAAAGGCCACAGTATTGTAATATATCATTTTAGGTAAGGTGACCACCTTTAACACGCAAAGGGTAAAATATATTATCGAGGTGCAAAATCTCCCATTATTTACTTTACCCGTCTGCATCTAAAAATTTCCTCTTCAAAATTATGCACGACCCACACAGCCCAGAGATAATAATTCTTAACATTCCGGTTTATTTCCTACTAGCCTTTTTTTTCCTATGTCCCTCTAGCATACAACTACAAACCTGAATTGTACTATGCTTTATGTTTATGGAATTGTACATAATTTGTGTGTATGGAATTACACTGTTTTATAGTGTCCTGCTTCTTCTACTCAATGTTGTTTTGTATAACCTCCATGGCCAATCTATTTATTCCAAAATTTTCTTCATGCCTACAATGCATAAGGCAATACACTGTACTAGGGACAGGATACATGAACACAGGGATTATCAGACAGACACAGTTCCTGCTCTTGGTATTTAACCACAGATATACTGATTATGTATACACGATATATATGCTGTGCATTACATATGCATACATACATATGTATATGTATACATACATATATTATATATATAGTAGTACATGCAAGATACAGAAAAGAGAGCACTAACTACATGGAATAGCCAAGAAAAGTCTCTGAGAGGGTAGCTTTTAAGGTGAGATCTGTCCCTGGAAATTCACCTAATATTTTGTGATTATACATAATTTCCATGTTATTCATAATGTGTGTGTATGCATACACACATATATAGTTTTTGTGCATATATACCTAACCTTTATAGGTTACTGTAGAACATTTAGATTCTTTTTTTTTTTTTTTTTTACTATTTTACAGAGACTTGAATAAATTTGTATACTCAAAGAGCTTTAGTAAGAGTTGTTTTTTTTTTGATGAGTAACCAGGGGCTCAAAATCTTTTCCAGAATAATTACATTTATATTAGCAGCCCAAAATTTCCAAGTCTTTCAAGTGAAATAATCCAAGCATGTTGCTTAATTTTAGGGAAGCCAATTCCAAAAAACTACTGAAGTACAGGGAATAAACATGAATTTTATATTACATTTTATTTATTTGGTTTTGAATTTTTAAGTACATCTAATTTGGTAACCACCAAGAAATCCAATCATCTTATTAAACTATACCAGCTAAATATCTCAAAATTTTAAACAATCCCCTCTTTTACTTTCTTCATACTATAAAATACTTTGAAAGAGTTAAAGCAGTCCGCTCTGGCCTGTTCCATAAAATTTTTCTGTTTCTTAAAGATTGTCTATCATAGACCCATTGCTTTTTTAAAAATGCTATTACAAAAATAAAACATTTTTCCCTAAGTCTAAAAATCCATTGGCTCTATTCTTGATCAATAATAAAAAGCTGACTATATGAGTTTCTTTGTCACTAAAGGCCTACTTATCACTCACCGTATTTGAGAGAGAAAGAGAGAGAGAGAACCAACCACGTAAGCTCTGCTTTTAACATAAAGCGCAAACCAGACACAGTGCTTTAAAACAATCAAAGTAAAGCTGTGGTTAGTAAGGCTCCCAAAGCCCAGGATTCTTTACAGACTCAAAATTATATAGGGGGAAAAAGTCATCAGGCTCCATTTACTGGAACAGCCAAAACAGAAGACAACTGGAAGAGAATCAGCAAATTATTAAACTCCAGAAATAGCTGAGTCTGTGCCCTTCCTGACAGATGAGGAGAGAAAAATGCCACAAAGAAAAAGGTTGATACAGTGACTTTTGGGAACCACATCACTGGTTTACACCAGAGAACAGACTAGTGCTCGAGTCTTATGGGTTACTTTCTCATTTCCACCATGCCATTGTGCTTCAACCTAAACTGTAAATTCAAATGTAAATATCCTTTAATTGAGCAACTCCAATTCTAGATACTGACCCCCAGATATACAGGAGATAGGGCTTCCCAGGGGGCTCTAGAGGTAAAGAACCCACCTGTCAAAGCAGGAGACATACACGACATGGGTTCGATCCCTGGGTGGGGAAGATCCCCTGGAGGAGGGCATGGCAATCCACTGCAGAATGCTTGCCTGGAGAATGCCACGGATAGAGGAGCCTGGTGGAGTACAGTCCATAGGGACACAAAGAATCGGACACGACTGACGCCACTTAGCACAACACACACAGAGCACATCCAAGAGATAGACAGATGGATCTGAGTTACATGGTTTCAGATCTACATATCCATCTATATATAAATCAATATGTAGATATAGTAGTAAATGTAAAGATAGTCACTGCAACATTGTAACACATAATGTTACCTAAAATAACAAGTGAAAGACTGGCTGAATGCATTATGATACAGCCACACAATGAAGTACCTTTCAAAAGAATGAGGAGACTGGATGGTACCGATAGCAGAACATTGCCAAGGTAAGTTAAAGGAAAAAAGTCAGGTATAGAATTGAAATGTGCACAATATGAAACACTTATGATATAGGAAAAACACATCAGTTTGTAAATGTAGAGACTATCACTGGAAGGATACACAGTTAGTTTTAATCATGGTTTTTCTCCAGAAAGGGAAAGCAGAAGGCTGAAGAACAAGGTACCTTCCACTGTATGTCCTTCCCATACTTCAAGTCTTGCCATGAGCACATGTACCATAACACAAAATTGGTTTCTAAAACATGAAATACTATAATGAATAAAAATGATTTGGGGGGTGGCCAGGACCCAGGATTGAACCTGTGTCCCTTGCAGTGGAAGCACAGAGTCTTAACCACTGGACTGGCAGGGAAGAAAAATTTATTTTTGAGGTTCTGGTGGGACACCAGAAAAAAAAACTGTAAGAACGCATATTAACATGTACATGTAATGAAATAAATCTATGTGTGTATTAGAAATAAAACTCCAATTTGAGAAAAAATAAATAAAGAGTAAGATGGCCCAAAATGGAGACTGAAATATCCAAGACAAAAATCTTTCTGAGAATAAAAGAAAGGCTCTCCTGGAAGATTTCCATGTTCAATACCCACACCTGAAAAAGATCACTCAACCTACGCTTAGAATGTCCTAGAACAATGGAACTTTTAAGGATTAAAAGGGAACCAGGGGAGAAGGAGAGTAGCTGAGGTGGATGTATCTGATTAAGTAACAATGAGTTGGAGGGAATCCTAAACAAACAAGCCAAGATAAGGTGAAAAAACTCCTCTGAATTTGAAAAGGACATTCCATTCTAAACTGGATAAAGGCAAGAATAAATCCCAAACTGAACCATTCTCTTTTGACTTTTTCCCCCAATCTCAGGTCATAGGTGATACAATTAAAAAAAATAAAAAAAATCATTGCTTGAATTCTTTTCAGCTAAATAAGGCTTAGTAAAATAGGCATAAACGTAAGTTAAAGGTGTCACTAATCAAAAAGTATATCTGCCTTTGATTCTATGAGCAGATGTTCATCAGTTCCCATGTCCAAAAGCTGAAGACTGTTATTGTAGTCCCTTGTTCAGATAAACATTTGGTTTATTTGCAAGACAGGGTGCACTTGACCCAAAAAAAAAGTCAATAAGAGACTTTGAACTGTTTGTAGCTTCTTCATTTATCATTCAGATCTTAGCCCATGTTTTCCCATTTCCAAAAGGCACTTCCATCGTTTCCCACAGCTTCAAGTCCTTATTTCCAAGGTTCCAGTATAGTATTTCCAACTCCTCACTAGACTCAAACAAGCCCTCTTCTGTATCCATGTCCCACCAGAACCTCAATGCCAATACCACACCCCATCTCAAATCAGGTCCTTACTAACCTTCTGCTTTAAGATCAACACCATTCTCCTAGTCACTGGTGTTCCAAAAGTTAGATATACTTGCCCACTACCCATCCCTCCCTCTCTTCACAAAAATGATTTAATTAATCTATGGCTTCTCCAGCCCAAAGTCAAAACCATAATTCTACTTTCATTTCTTCTTAGATTCTGGCCATCTACCCTCATCACTAGACTGATCACCAACAGAAGGCTATATGACAGGGGTCTCACACTCATGCCTACAGGGACAATGCAGTTAGCATATAGCAGTAAGGCTGGTTAGGAGTCTGAAGAAATAAACAATAAATAGCAACTGAGGCTGGGCCTCAGTACCTGGGGGAAAAACAGGATGAGCCAGGACTCTGGCGAACATAGCACATCCCCTCAGACAGACACGATCACAGGTTTCCTGCAGGAATAGAGGCCTGCTGCTGCCAGAGCTCGCAATTCCGCAGGAGTAGGTGGAAATTTGGACTTTTTTGTGCGAAATTTCCCCCTATTTAAATGTTGGCAACCATTTGAAAAAAATGTTTTGAATGCAATATCAAGCAGGACAAAACTGCAAGGTGGATTCAGCCCAGAAACCCTCAGTTTTCAAGCTATGCTCTACAGCATGACGACATGGGGATGCATAGCCTGGATTAAAGCTCAGACGTGGGAACTCAGACTTCTTCCGTCACCCCTCCAAGTCTCAGTTTCTCTTTCTGTAGAATGAGGATAATAAGATGAACTAACCGCATGGAGTTGTGTGATCCTTGAATGAGAGAATGCAAATAAAGAGCCTGATCAGGGCCTCCTTCACAGCTACTATTATGTTATTGATGCTCTCTAAAAATTAAGTCTAAAACCTTCAGCCTGGCATTCAAAGTAAACCATAATTTGACTCTCAGTCTAAATTTTCTTCTAAAGTGCTGACCTTCAGGTACTCCAGTCACATTGCAAACAGCTTTTTAACTTTATTAATTTCCATATTTGCTTAGCCAAAAAAAAAAAAAAAGTGGGAGAGGGGCAGGGTATGCAATATAATCATTTAAATAACACTGGCCATTCTACTCAGGACACTTTGGCCCTGAAATTAGTGCAAACTGGAAGAAAAGAGTCTGCTGTTCCTTTGCAATGTCTCAGGTCTTAATGCCTCTCCAAGAAGCTATACCTCAAGGCACTGAGTCTGATTCCAGTGATTAAAAATATGTACACTTCTGTGTTTTCCAACTAGGCTCTTAAACAAAAGCCAGCTACCTCATATTTACTTACCCCATTCCCTGCTTTGGGAATGTTGCCTGTTCCATAACCTACACGTATACATAAGAGATACCTCTCCAAATGACAGCATCAAAATGGTACCTCTTTCCAAGGCTACTTCCTCAAAGGAGTTGGTCTATCCTTATCCCTCTGTATCTTGTGACCAAAATACTTGGGAGTTCTGCCCTTTATAGTTACATGTGCAATTCTTCAAACCTTTACTCATGTGCCCCTTGAGATCAACTTGGCTTTTTACTGAACCTGATAAATGTTTAATAAATGAAGAACAAAGAAGGGGGAAAAGACGAAGTGGCAGCAGCAGCAAGGTAAGGAAATGTTAACGATAAGGACAATGACAACAACGATGGTTGCTACCATGGGATTTATGCTCTTACTTACATCTTTTAATGCAAAGAGCTGTCCCCTATTAATCCCGTGTTGCATTCTGAACAATAAATGTACAGGGTCACCTTCCCCACCTCTCTCTCATCCTTTTGGGGCATGTTACCTGCTGTCCCCTTATTACTGAAAAGTCACCTTTTCATTCAAATATAATCTAAATAAACAGGGAGCTAAATGGCTCCTGCCACCAGTTTAAATCAATTAGCCCCACCTTCGATGTTGGTTGGGATCAAGATAATGATGCACTCTTGAAGTTGGTCCAAAATCCATAGTAGTCACTTTAACCTGATCTGGAAAAACAATCAAAGACCCCTACACAGAGAAAAGAACAACAGGGTCGGGGTCGGGGGGGGAAGGTGGGGGAGCAAAGGGGTGTGGGTCATCTGTAGAATGACTAAGGCTCATACAAGAAGAAAAACAAAATTCTCACCCAGATTAGCAAATATTCAATAAACGAATTACGGCTGATTTTCACAATACCTAGAACAGGTTTTTTCAAGCTGCTGGTTAGAACCCATTAGCAAGTTGTGAAATCAGTTTACTAGATAGAGATCAGAATATTTTGTAACAAAAATTGAATTAGAAATTAGAAGGCACTGCAACATTGTTCTGTAAAATGTGTAATTCAGCATTATCTTTAATATGCACGTGTATGCGCGTGTATGTACTTGGTCAGGATGTAAAACGAAATACCAAGAGTCAAAAATGTTTTTCAAACATTGAAATAGAACGTGCGTGTTTATATAATCTCTGGGGACTAAGATTTTCCATTTTTTACTAGGCCATACTCATAAAATAAGAGAATGTCTGTTCTTGAAACCTGTTGTGCACAACAGTTCAGTTCTTCAGGTTCAAAAAAGCATATTAAAAATTATCATTTGGCATATTTTTCCCTTACAATTTCCTATTCCCAGAAAGGAAGGTAAAGGTCACTTTAGAAAACCACCTTCACTTTTTCTTCCCTCCATATATTTCTTTTTTGTTGTTGTTGTTAGGCTGGTTGTTTAATTTATTCAGTAGTCTGTATTTTTTAAGACTGATGCAAATTATCAACACATTTATTGAGCAACTATATGCATACAAAGCATTCTGTTAGGAAATGTGTGAGAAAGATGACATGACAGTATTTATTTTTTTATATTAATTTATTTTAATTGGAGGCTAATTACTTTACAATATTGTAGTGGTCCCTCCATATATTTCTATCTTGTTTAAGTTCCTGACATCAATTACAAGCTCAAAAGCTCTAGCTCTCTTAGTGATATTTGCCTATAAGCATTAAACTATCACTTAAAGAGAGTGAGCAAGCACAGTCAATTTTCACCCAGAGTGTAACATCACTCATCAGTCTTCAGTAGTGAAGATTCAGAATTTGGTTTAAGATACCTCCTCAGCCTAGCTCCTCTAGACCAGAAATAGTTTTGCTCAACTTCTTCTTACGTTTTCCTCAGTCCCTGCTCTCCAAACTCCAAGTATCACCCTACATCTAACATTTAGCTTTGTCCAAGATCACCCCTATCTTCCTTTATCCCCTCTGCACATTTCTCATCAAACTCAAGGTTACTTTTTAGTTCAGTCAATAACTCTTCCATAACTACCTAAAAAAAAAAAAAAGAAACAAAAACTACAGCAGTCTTATTTTCAATGGTCTCAATACTGCATGGTGACCACTAAGGCCTATCTGGCTTTCACAAATGAGCAAGGCACCCTGCCATCAAGCATTTAAGTGGAAAAGGTCTACATGGGATACCCACTCAAAGCAGCCCTTAAAAACCTACTGAAAGAGGAGTTTACTTTGGATTCCATCCATTTACCCAAGAGGTCATCCACCATCCACCTCTCACACGAGTACTGCCTGCCACACTATTTTCACTGTCCACTGTTTGAGTACAAATGCAACAGGAGAAAGTCAGTGTCAAGGAGTCAATTCACCAATGTTGAGCACCAGCCCCACGCCCCACTGCCCCACACATACACAGTACTTCAGGAGTCCTAGCTCTGCAGGGTAGGAAAAATAAGTTGAGATATTCTTCCCCTCAAAAGAAGTGTCATCCTGAAACTCAAAAACAATCCCAAAAGGAAACATATATTGAAAAGAATAGATGTCTTTTGAGATCACTAAGTACAAGTTATAATACCATACATAATAAAGGGATATAAACAATAGTTCCTTCTACTTAAGAGTGTCTTTTGTCCCCAGCTCCCAAACTCACATTTAAGGACCTGTGTCTGGCATCATCATCTCTTGAGACCACCTCCCTGATTGCCCAGAGTACTGGGTTATTTTGCCCTTCATAAATGAACCATCCATTCATTCTCTTAGCAATTAAAAAATGATTTACTGACTGTGTGGTCTGGGCCAGGTATTATATAAGGTGCAAGAGATACACAAAAGATGAATAAGACACATGGAGCCCATTAAGAGGATTTGAAAAGTTTTCAGTGACAGAAACTGAATTCTTTAGAATTTTAAAAATAGAGAAATGAATAACCTCAAGTCCTTGCTCCCAAAGAGATCAGTCAAATGCCAGCATGAGTACTGAAGATGGCCAAACACTAGAAGAATGTCAGAAGGTAAAATCCAGGAAGCACATGCTTGCAATGAAAGCACTCTGAGCCCTAAAGGATTTGGTTCTCCCCAAAAGTGTGAAAAGGACAAAACAGCCAAGACTTAGCCTTATGATCAGAGAGCTGAACTCCTACAAACCCATCAGGACATCTGTGCTAAATAGGTCCCTCTGACCTAGTCCATCCTCCAAAACACAAACTTCAACTGCTGCATGAACTTCCACAAAATCTGGAAAGGCTAAAATTTAAAGTCACTTTCCCAGTCACAGAAATAAAGGTCAAATACCCAGAGCAAACAGTGAAGCAACTCCAATCGGCAAATTGGAATGTTGGTCAGAGACTCAAACCCAAAAATCAAACAACTGAGTAGTGGTGGCTCTGGAAAACAAAGCTCTCATGATCACAGAAGAGTCTTTAGACACATAAACAAGCCCAGATTTCCAGAGACACACAGAAGAGCACAAGAACATTGATCAGTCGTGCAGCTGGTTTGAGTATTGGGGTAGAGGGAAATACATTCATTTCAACTTCAAAAAGGAAGCTGCTGGGCCTCTTAATAATTTTGTGAGCATAAGTTCAAGTAAAACTGCCTTCTATCTGAACCAAACGCTGTGATGTGCCAGTCACGCCCACGTGAGGAAGCTCTTCCATAAGTGGTCTTCCCAATAGACAAATCCCGGTTTAGAACTTCTGATTCTTCAACTAGCATGGCAAGCTAGGGCACTCTATGGCTAAGGACTAAAAGAGAAGAGGTCAATCTTCCATTTGGTTCTTCTAAGAGCTGGAGTTGGCTGCAGAAAGAAACAGCAAGTTTTCACTCCAAGAGATCAAAGAAGGCATTTTGTACCAGGAAACCCAATTCAATCCTCATTTCCAGGAATAAAGCCACAGTGCCCAATATTTGCTTGGGAAAATAAAACAGGAGACTATGTGGCCTCCAATTAAAATCTCTTGACAGCTTTATTTCCCAGCCTCACCAGTTTAAGGCTGTGAACATTTTAGCCAGGCACTGATTTAACTTAAATACCAACTCCCCAGTCTGAATGGTCACACTTACCACTGGGTTAAAAAAATGAAAGCGTTTTAACACTTCATGACAGTATTCTTTGCCCCGTCCTGAGCACGAGATGTATAAGACAAGGTGATACTGAGAAGTGCCAGCCTCAGCCCAGCCCATCTCTCCCATGACCGCAGTCAGGAGAAACCGCTCAGCAGCCTGTGCTCTTCTTTTAGTCACGATACTGGAAATGAGTGGAAGCAGGAGAAAATGGGCGGGGGGTGGGCAGAGGGGCTCACCTCCATCTTACTTGGGTATGACAACAATCTTATTTGGGTATACTTTAAAATTATCACTTGAGTTCTCGTCAATCAGCCAACAGTTCTTGTGTGCCTACTTCACAGGCACCAAGCTAAGTCTATATAGTGCAGGGAAATATTCCCCAAGTAATCATTATGTTAATAGTTATGTGTTTAATCTTCTTAATCTTTTTACAAAAAAGTATATATCCTGTATGTAGGTTATAAAGTCTAAAAATAAAATCAGCACCCATGAACCCATCACTCAATCAAAAACCAGAATATCAACCAACACTGTATCTCATCTACCTACCTCCTCCACCCCACCCATATCCCCAGGTGCCTGCAGCGCGCGCGCACGCGCGCGCGCACACACACACACACACACACACCCCCCACACGCGCGTGTGCACACACACCCCACACACCCAGGAATTCATTATCCAGAACATGAGTTTCAATCTAAGTGTCAATGCATCTTTAGGATTATCTCCTAATCATTATAAGTGAGTTGGCTTTCCAAATACAGCAGTGATATACTGTTTCTTCTTAAAAAGCGGTGTCTTTAAGGCTTTTTTTTTTTTTAGGTAAACTGCTGCTTTAAAGAGAAATACTAACAGACTAAGCGAGACAGACTTAATTATGGTAAACTCATGACGACAGTGTACAAATGAATTAAATTTGGCAAACACTGGCAAAAACAGCCGAGAACATGGGTTCCAGCATCCCACAAACTCCTGGTTCAAATCCTTACTCCACCCTTGATGAGCTCTACAGCTTAGGGCAACTCAGTTTTGCCAAGCCACAATTCTTTATTGTAACGGAATGGAATAATAATAATAAAACATATGGTTGTTGTGAAAATATAATGAAAAAGTGTGTGTAAAGATCTGAGCACACTGCCTGGCACACATCCAGTCCCCTCCTCCCCAAATCATCATATCTGTCATTAAATTCACTCAAAACATATCAAAGGATTTTGCCACCACCAATAGTTTATATTTCCCTAATTTCTAACATGTAAAAATAAATCAAGAGGCAGGGATCCAACAGCCGAACAGTCACAGAGGACAATTCCTAGCCCCAGCTCGTTTGCCTAAAATTATAGTATACCCTCATTGATTCCATCTCCACCTTGTGACCTTGAATAGCAGGATCATTTTTCAAATCCACTTCTGCCCCAGCCCTTCCTCCCAGAGAAGGCTGGACTACTCAATCCAATCTTACCTAGAAGCCTATTACAATCATCACAGGACTAGTTCTGTGTAATCTAGAGTAAACTAGGCATAGTCTCTCTTTACCGATTCAGTCACTGTTTTCCATTCCACGGACAGGTGCACAAATTTGGCAAATCACTACTTAGAAAAACAATCAGTACTATTAACAGAATTAAATTCCTCACATCTGAAGTTAATTCGTCATATTCTGGAACACGGCATACTCCTCCATCTTTACCCTCCATCATCCTTAGTATCCTTTTAAGTTACTCAGAGGTAACAAGAAACTTATTCGTATTCAAATGATCACTCTGTTCCAGGGTACAAAAGCTGTAAAACTACTACCTATATCAAGTTTTATCTAAAACTACTCTCTCCACTTCAAGTAAATCTCACCCATACTGAAGAGAATGAACCCATCCTGGCCTTTGTTTTTTCATCTGTCCAGAATTTATTTCAACATCATTAACCACCTTTGAGTATCTTCATAAGGGCTGATGGTAGAAATGTGATTATCCAACACACAATTCCATCAACCTAAGGACTACGCATCTCAGCCTCAAAAGACTTCTGTTTTTTAATTCCAGTATAGAAAAGAAAAACAACTGAATCACGAAAAAAAAGTGGTTTGGTCTCAGAAGCCAGGTGATCCAAATCCTATCTAGGCCTAAGATAACTCCCGAACGACCCCTGTGTCCCCATCAGTAAAATGGGGAAGATCCATGTTTCACACTCAAGCATACTGTAAAACTGGAGGGCGAGGCCAGTGTCTAAGGTCAGCACAAGTCTAGCGTCTGCTGGCTGCCAGAGCCCGGGCCCCCAGCCAGCCACCCACCTCCAGAGACAAGTGCCAGGACATACTATAGTGTTTCCATTTAAGGCCCGCCACTTGGATCAGCCCATCTCTTGAAATTTCTTACCACCACCTTTCCAGGAAGAATTTTTTGGGGGGAAAGGGGAGGTGGTGTCTATTTTTTGCCACCGACTTTCCTTGGGCTGTCAGAGCAGTCTGCATCTCTGGAACAGGATTCTTTAAAACCACTGGGCTAGTCTGTGTTTAAATGCCAGGCCTCTTTTCAAAAATATACAAAATGCGGATGAGATCAGTCCCTTCTCTCAGGATCTAACTTCCATCACACACACTTCAAAAAAGAAAGAAAGCCCAATGAAATTAACAAATCCATTGAATTACTTTCCTACCTCTCTGCCAAAGCCACAATAAGCTCAACTTTTTAACCAAGACTTTTCTTCTTCTACTAAGTGGAATGTTTTCTTCCCTAAGGAGCTTCTTCTACAGCTTCTCTCCCATGCAAGGAGCGTTCAAAACTCCAGAGGGAAAAAAGGCGGGGGGCGGGGGGGGGGGTCGGGGAAGATTGGGAAACCTATCTAGCACAAACTGGACAGAGCTGAAACAGTCTAGAACCCGACGGAAGTGAGTGCTTCCAGCACGGCAGAGGCCCACCTCTCTCCCCAGAGCACCCACGGCTCCGGCCTCACTGTTTTGGTTACAGTGTTGAAGGAAGGGCTTTAAACTTGGCAAAGTACCGTGCAACATCTGTAACCACATTTGCCTTCTGGGGATCGGAAGATGAATCCCACATTCCTGGCTTTGAAGCTTTTTGAAACTGCAGCTAGGAAGAACGGAGGGAGGGAGGGAGGGCGTTGAGCAGAGTTTATTGGCTGTCTCTCCAGCAGAAAATTCCTCTTGGAAGAGACGGATATTTTGAGGGTGGGGGTGATTTGCCCATCCCTTGACTCTCTACCAAGCTCAGCTGGGAAGGTGAGCCCCGTGGTCAGGCGGCCAGATCGATTTACAAGTCAGAGGCGCACACCCTGAAGGAGTTCACTACAGGCACACACACTGCAAACCCGAGACCACCCCACTCCATGCCTCTGCCCTCTCCCACATCCCACCAGCAGTTCAGGCCCACAGCAAGACAGTTTTGTTCCGCGGCTGCTTCCCCCACCGAGAGTGAATCGGCTTGGGGGGAGAAAGGAATGAAAGCGAGGGGGAGGCACCGCAGACGCCCACCCTCCCACCCCCAATTCCTGCCCCTTTTCCCGGTAGGTTCTCCCCTCCCTCGGTCCCCCGGGCTCCGGCTGGCGCGGCGGGCGACCTGCCCTCACCTCTTGTCCGGCGGCTGCGGGGGGCTGAGCCGGGGGGAGGCGGAGTGCTAGCCAGCCGGGCGCTGCAGGTCGGCGCGGGGCGGGGCGGGGCGGTGCAGCCGGCGAGGGAGCCCGGAACTCCGCGGGGCTGAGGGCCGGCGGCCGTCCCCGAGCGGCGGCGGCGGCAGCGGCGGGCGGGTGCCGGGGGGCCGGGTGCTTTCCAGCCCTGGGGCCGGTGCGGCTGGCCGAAGAGCAGCCTGGCAGCGGCGGCGGCGGCGGCGGCAGCGGCAGCCACCCCGGGGAAAGAGCCGGGGGAGGGAGGGGAGGCGGGGTGAAGAGGAGGCGGAGGAGAAGGAAAGGGAGGAGGGCGGGCGGAATAAACTTCCCGAGGCGCCGCGGCACGGGCTGGGAGGACGGCCGCGGGCGGGGCGGGCCGGATGGGGGCTGGCCCGGGGGGCAGTCGCGGGGGGACGGTCACTGAGAGTAGAAAAGTTCCCCCAGCGCCGAGGGGCAGGCTGCGGCGGCGGCGGCTGCAAAGAGCCGGAGCCGGAGCGGGAGGAGCGGGAGGAGGAGGAGAAGGAAGTGGCTGCGGAGCGCTCGGCCAATGAGTGTCTGGAGCTGTGATTAACCAGGCAGCAACACATCATTTCCTCCCGGCGCGGATCCAGGGAGCCGGGAGGGAGAGGGAAGACGGCGGGGCGGGGCCGTCCCCGCGCCCCCTGCAGGCGCCCGGCCGGGGGCGAGCCCGCCGAGCCCCGCCGAGCCTGGCCGAGCCGCCCTTGGCGCGCCCCTGGCTGTCTGGCCGGCCCGGAGGAGGCTGCGAGCGCGCCGCCTGCGGGGCTCTTCGGAGGCGGGGAGGCGGCGGGGCAGGCCCAAGACGGGCTCCTGCGGCCGGGGTGGGAGGCGGAGAGGCCGCGCGGCGGGGTGAGTGCCCAGGTAGGCGCGGGCGGAGCCGTCTGGACAGCTCCCGGGGGGAGAGCGGGGCGGGCGGGCCGACTGCCTCCCAGCCCGGGACTGCGGGCGGCGCGCGGCTGGACTCCGACTTAGGCTGGATGTACAGGGAAAAACCTTGGCATTCTCACCCAGGCCATTTCTGACCTGCCTTCAAATCCCCTTCCACTTTGCTCATTTTCTCGCAAGGTCTGGGGTTATGCAAGAGCTTGCCATTTTCGCAGACCGCCTCCTTAGGAATAAAAATATGCATTTGGGGCGGGGAGCGGGGGGAGGGCGTCGGGGGCGGGGGGCGCTGGTGTTCTGCGGTAATCTAGCCCTGTCCTAGGCGCCATGGGAGCTTACAGTGGAAAGGAAGGAACATTCCCCGACACAGAGAGGTTGACAACCCCGGTCCTTAGATACACAAAACACTCCAGTGTGCTAATATTATCCAGAGCATCAAAAAGGCATGTGAGGATCAAATTTTGCACGGTGCCTGATGAGTATAAGGAAAGCACTAAGCCATTTTCTCTGCCCTCCAGAAGTTTACAATGTAGTCCTATTACAAAGCCAAATAAAAGCAAGAAAGCAATAAATGGTAATACCATAAAGTATTTTTATCTCTACAGGTTCATTCATGCAGCAGGCATTACTGGGTGACTGCGGTACTGCAGAAGGTTGCAAAGAAAATGGATGATCTGGTCCCTGCGGGTCAGGGGTTTACAATCTAATTAGAAACACAAGGCAAATATACATGAAACCCCTAGAAAAGAATCCCCAGGTATAATATAAGCAAGAAGATGCAGAAGGAAAAGGGCTTTGTACCTGTATAATTGGTGGGAATTTGGAGAGGAAACTCCAGGTCAATCAAGCATGTGTGCCTGTATGTACCCACCTCCCTCTGTAGAACAGTGTGGCAGGGACCTCAGTGTCTTTGGCTGAAGCATCATCCCTGCCACTTAAGACCTTTGTGACCTTGGGCACATTTTTACCCTCTTTAAGAAGGGAGTACAACCTGTCTCAGGAGGTTTGTTGCACGATTCAAATGACATTACACACATGTGGGAGCTTCTGAAGCTTCTGTGTAAATATTTCTCAGTCGGGTCCGTTTAGGGAGTCCTCATGTTACTAACCTCTTCAGGTAACCTTCTTTATAGTATGCGGTAGGCTGTAAGGGGCTTCCCTGGTGGCTCGGTCCATAAGGGCAGGGACCAGGCTTGGTTGTGCCCACAGTGTATCATCATGCCTATCAGACTGGCATATGTGAGTACTCAATAAAGGTTTGCTGAATAAGTCAATAAATGAACTAATGAATCCTATTATGATCTTAACTCTTCCTTTTATCTCTTCCTTCATACTGGTGTTTTTGTATGGCTGGCTCAACGCAGAACCTTCTACCTTAACCCTCATGTAAACTAAGTTGTATTCCAGGAGACTCTCTGGGAGGATCCTGGGTAGTTATTTGTGGCCTTGTAACATAGATAGGTTGATTGAGAGTGTGTGTGTGTGTATAAGAAGAGGATACACAAGGATACAGCCCTTCAAACAAGCCCCACTAACACAAGGATACAGTCCAGATACAGTCGTTTGGCTTGGATATCTTAATCCAGGGTTTCTCAGTGTTGGTGCTGTAGACATCTTTGGCTTTGGCTGGATAATTATTGTGGGGTGCTGTCCTGTGCAGGGTAAGAGGTTTTACAGCACCGTTGACCTCTATCCATTAGAGGTAAATAGGACTCCCTCCACAGCCATGACAACCAAAAATGTCTATTGTGCTCTGTGTGGGCTCAGACACTCAGTCGTCTCTGACTCTTTAAGACCCCAGGTACTGTAGCCCGCAGGCTCCTTCTTCCATGGGATTTTCCAGGCAAGAATACTGGAATGGGTTGCCATTTCCTAATGTCCTGGGAGGGTACAGGGAGGTGAAATCACTGTCCATTGAGAACCATAGCTTACTCCAACATCTAATCCACTGATTTAACTGGTGGAAAATCACACCAGTAAAGTAACTTGGAGGAAATACATCTTCTGTTGGTCTAAGATTTCCAGATCTCCTCCATCATATGTTTCAAGGAGCACGACTCTTGTTAATTAATTGCCTGCTGCATTGTGAATTGGCAACTCTTCTGTTTTCTGCATATCCTCCTCCTTTACGCCCAGATCAACATGTTCATTTCTAAAAGTCAACAGCTTTCAAAAACTATTAGGAAACAGTCTTGAGCAACCTAAGAGTCGTGTACAATATTTTCCTTTAAAATTGGGGGAATTTATTACACAAAATTCTGCAGAGTGTAAGTAATATAGACTATAAATTGTAAATTTTTAGAAATGATTTCATTTAAAATAACTATGTAATTCCATTGAGTGATTTTTCTCTCATCTTGAAGCCATTACTTTTTGGCTCCAAGTGAGTTTTCCTTTCATAATGGTATGAAGGAACATGTCTTATTAAAACCTATAAAGCAAAAATCAGCTTAGTTATTTATATCAACTTTCAGAAGCAAATTCTTTAGAAGTATATTGGTGGGATGTTTGAGCTGGTGTTAATGAGAATCATGATGGATTGATGTGCTGAAGTTCAATTTCTAGAAGTTTCTGAAAGAAAAAGATTAATGGTTGAAGGAATGAATAAACAAATTCTAATAAGTCTGTTCATTTGGTTTGGACATGTAGAGCCTGCCCCCCCACACCCTAAAAAATCCCTGCTTCCAGCAGGCAATAGTACTGGGTTTACAATGTGAGTGGACATTTTTGTTCAGCAAGACAATATCATCTGTCTCATTAAATAAAGTTATTTCAAGCATTGGTTTTACAGTTTTGTTCATACTTAGTTTGGATTTTACAGCTGTGTAACAGTTACAAGCATATGGAGATTAGTTTACATCTAGTTTGGTGGTTGTTTACATTTAAGTTGAGCATTGAAAGCTAGGTAGGCATAATAGCTTAGAAAAAAGGCAACGTTTGAGGACTGGATGTGGTTTATGGCATAGCGATTCTCCAATTTTGTTTTGGTAAACTGGAACTGGGACACATATTCTTAGCGGATCTCCAAGTTGTCTATGAACTTTGTTCTTTTGCTTCAGTTATAATTTTTTTTTAATTGATGTCATATTAAAGTAATTAATATGCATATTCTGGATCTTATGTCTGTCATGCAACCATGATTCCACTACCATTTTTCGCTATGTACCTTTCATGTAGTTTATTTAAATGAAATTTTATAAAACTTATTTAAGATCTGTGAAGGTCTGTGGAACTGTTTTCCTCTTAAATGTGTCCATACATTACTCAAGTGTGAGAAATGCTGACCAAACTGCATCTTTACTATTCCTAGAGAATGATAAATTCAAAGACCCTGAGATCTGGAATTTAGTCCTAATCCTGAGGCCCATAAGAAACCAGTTAACCAGTATTATGTTCCAAAGATTGAAATGACTGGATCAGAATAGTAAGGGGTGGAAAGGAAATCTTAACCTGAAAGGGTCACTAAAAATCCTGTCATTACTGGCACCCTTTTCCTCAAATGGTAAACATTTAACCCATCAGGACAGATACTTGTTTATCTTCCAATTAAACTTTGACAGGTGTATGAATGACTCATTAACTGTACATTTCTTACAAGACTTTATTGACCATCCACCATATTCAAAGAGCTGTGGGAGCTATAGCCACTTCCCATTTAGGAAAGTTCATCCAGTCACTCCGGGCACAGCAGGATACAAGCAACCAGTGCTCAGCTATGAGCCAACCATATGATAAAAGAGGCACTACCAAACCGTTGCAGAAAGAAAGATTATTCATTAAACGGTGTCGAGGCACTTGGACAAAATCCTGTTATTGCGTCCTCTCACACTATTCCTGAAAATATTTCCAGAAGAAATAAAAAAGCTTACTTTTAAAATTATAAATTAACTCAGAGCAAATATAGATAGATACCTTTGGATGGAGATAGGACTGTTTTTTTTTGGCCGCAGCATAGGCCTTGCAGGATCCCGGCCCAGGGATCCAACCCAGGCCCATGGCAGTGAAAGCACCAAATCTTAACTGCTAGACCACTAGGAAATTCCCGGAAAGGACTTTCTAAATAAAAGCTATGGAAGAAATTTAAAAGATTGGTTGAAAAATAATAATAATAAATAAATAAAAATAAGAAAGATTGGTTGGCTTGACTATGTAAAATTTTTCCCCTAAAATGTTTTAGGGAATAACCAAACAAAATAAAACCATGGGGGAGCCAAGCAGTTAAGCTACCTACAACATACACTCAAAAGGATTAAAATGTGTTTTTTGGTGTGTTCTGGCTGCTCTGAGTCTTGGCTGTTGCTTGCAGGCTTTCCCTCGTTGTGGCGAGTGGGGCCTACTCTCTAGTTGCTGTACACGGGCTTCTCATTGTGGTGGCTTCTGTTGCAGAGCACAGGCCACAGTAGCTGTGGCCCACGAACTTAGTTGTCCTGGGGCACTGGCAGCTGAATTCTTAACCACTGGACCATCAAGGAAGTCTAAACTCTTTAATATATTAAAAAAATTTTAATAAATATATTTTAAAAATTAAATTTAAAATTTAAATTTAAAAATTAATATATTTAAAAATTAAAAATATCTAAATTCTTTAATATATTAAAAAAACTTGAAAATTAACAAAATGTACCTTTTAATAGAAAGTTGAGTAAATGTCATACTAGATAAGGAAAAATAAAATTTTACATATGAATATTAGGAAAAAAGTTCACTCTAAAAATTGAGATGGGAGAAGGCAATGGCACCCCACTCCAGTACTCTTGCCTGGAAAATCCCATGAACGGAGGAGCCTGGTGGGCTGCCATCCATGGGGTCACTAAGAGTCGGACACAACTGAGCGACTTCACTTTCACTTTTCACTTTCATGCATTGGAGAAGGAAATGGCAACCCACGCCAGTGTTCTTACCTGAAGAATCCCAGGGACAGGGGAGCCTGGTGGGCTGCCGTCTATGGGGTCGCACGGAGTCGGACATGACTGAAGCGACTTAGCAGCAGCAGCAATTCAAATAAAACTAAGATAAAATGTTTTATACAATTTGTTAGCAATTGAGCATATTCTCTAGTGGTAAGATTGACTTTATAAAGGACATTTAGTTGCTATGGAGAGTGTAAACTGGAAAACAGTTTCTTGAAGATAATTGATGTGTATCAAACACCTTAAAAATATTTATACCCAGATACTTTAATTCCGTTTCAGGAATTTATTCTATGAAAATAATCATCAATCACACAAAGATTTATATAAAAGAATGATCATCATCTATTAATTTTGGAAATGCAAAAAATAAAGCATAAGTTGAAAAAATAGGATACAAAGATAGTATTCCAATCCCATGATATTATAAACACATGAATCCCTCACACTCACGTATACACTAAGATGAAAGACCAGAAGACAATTTTTTCAGATGTGTAATAATAGCTTTGAATCATGGATAGGGTCAACTTATTATCTTTTTTACACATGTCTGTGTATTCTAACTTTTCTATATTTCATAAGCAGAAATAATCATTATAAAAATAGAAATGCCTATATTTTTAAAGGGTCTGACAGTCATGGGACAAACCTAACTGGTGAGGAGTATATGTGGACTTGTATGTGTGAAGTGGGAGTTAGGAATTAGAGAATAGAATTCAAATTAGGCATTTTTGTGCTCTGCTAGTAGGTCCATTTCTTTCCGAAGAGAATTTCTCAGAGATCTCAGAGCATTATCTCATTCTTTGCTTGCATCTCAGTCTCCTTGTGACTCATTTCCTTACAACCTTGAGGGCCATCAAGGGCTATCAGCCATCAGCCCTGTTCTTGGTCTTGCTCACATTCTGAAGCTGCTTGAGTTTCTAGTTCCCTTCAGCCAGTTCAGTCGCTCAGTCGTGTCCGACTCTTTGAGACCCCATGGACTGCAGCACGCCAGGCTTCCCTGTCCATCACCAACTCCCGGAGTTTGCTCAAACTCATGTCCATCAGGTCGGTGATGCCATCCAGCCATCTCATCCTCTGTCGTCCCCTTCTCCTCCTGCCTTCAGTCTTTCCTAGCATCAGGGTCTTTTCCAAGGAGTCAGTTCTTCTCATCACGTGGCCAAAGTATTGGAGCTTCAGCTTCAGCATCAGTCCTTCTGATGAACATTCAAGACTGATTTCCTTTAGGATATCTAATTCCCTTAACTACAGTTAATTTAGCTACATTGTGGAGATTTGGATTTTTAAAAACTACTTCCGTGGATAAATGCCCTCAGGACAACCAAATTAATTTCTTCCTCCAATTAAATGGTATATTTTGAACATAACTGTGTAGCTCTTGGTAGAATTCAGCATTACAGTGGCTTTTCATTTTTAAGGAACATCCCTTTGCCTGACTGGTCCCTCTGAACATTGGCATCATGAAGACATTGTCATGAATAAGAAATCAAATTAATTTTCCAAGTCCTAGTATAGCCCCACTCTACCAATATCTAAAATCCAAAGGCTTCCTTTTTATTAACCTACTTTTGTTTAATGAAACTCCAGAGATCAGCTGCTAAGGTTAATTACATATAGCGGAGGACTAGCTGTGTGACCTTAGGCAGGTAACTTCTAGATTTCAGAATCTAGCTTCTCCTCCAGAGTAAACGTGAGGGGTGAGTTGCATTTCAGAGGTTTCTCGGTTTCAAAATTCCACAACTCAAGTCAGAATTACTAAGAAGCTTAATATGTGAAGTTGCTGATGCTGTGTTTGACATTTTGAGAATGAAGCGCTTAAGATTCTCTAGGAACTGTCCAAAGGCCAGTGGGACTGGAATGAAAGGAGAATATCCTGAAGTGACCATAGAGGACTGGCCCATTCTTGCAGGTATCCCAAAATCAAGCCAGGGAAGTAATGAAGTGATTAAAGGGTTTTTGTTTTTTTTTTTTAAATATTTTTATTTATTTGACTGCACCAGGTCTATCTGCGGCATGTGGGGTCTACTTCCCTGACCAGGGATTGAACCTAGGTCCCCCTGCTTTGGGAGCACAGAGTCGTAGCCACTGGACCACCAGGGAAGTCCCTGATTAAAGGGGTTTAAGCAAAGGAGTGAGTGACAAGTTTGCTTAAGGTCATTAATCATTCCACCCAAGACATCTATGATCCTTTGTTGACAAGATTTTTCCCCTAATAATTATTTTGTTTTTTAAAAAAAAGATACAAAGTATGCAAGTACAAAAGGATATATTGTATAAGGAAATGCAAATTTCAGAATCACCAGTTTCCCAGTCACCCACCCTCTTAATACAGAAACTCTGTAAACATAGCAAAACTACACGTGCTCTCTTTTGCTTTAACACAGATCATAGCATGCTATACACTCTTCTGTCCTTTGTTTTATCACCAAACCAATAATACCAGTTCCCACTGATAAATAGTCTTTGCTATTACAAAGAAGTCGTTTCAACCAGTTTTAGTACTGTTTTTGTTCTCCTCTTCAAGTAAGCAAAGACTCACAGAAGTCTAAAATTGGAAGGGACCGAAAATCTCATCTAGTCTCAGCTCTGCCTTTTATAAGGAAAAAGTTTGTTACCAAAAAGTCATGTGATTCCTCAAGGTCTCAGCTCCTTAAAGTAAGGCTGGATTCAGAACTTGGTTGTCCTAATCATCTTTAGGTCCCTTTATACTTCTTGATTATAAAGTAATACTTGTTGCAGTTAAAAGTGCTTTTTAAGTGATACGCATGGTAAGATCTGATTTAATCTTTAAGCAGATATGTACGAGCACAGAAATGAGTTTGGAAGGCCATGCTTTAATAAGATGCTGTCAGTGGTAATCTTGGCAATGCAGGCAGCAAGTTTATGAGGTATAAATCACATACCATACAATTAACCCATTTAACCCATGTGAGTGTACAATTCAATGGTTTTTAGTATATTCGCAGATTTTTACACCTATCACTACAATCAATTTTAAAACATTTTCATTATCTCCAAAAGATACCCTGAGCACATTAGCTGTCCTTATTTACATTTTTTATTCTTATGTTGTATTTCCTAAAAATTTTGAAGTAACTGGTACTGTTATAATAAAAATACATCTATTTGAAACCAAAATAAAACAATGCAATATTCACTGTGAAAATATACAGAGGAAATAGAAAGAAAAAAAATTTTCAAATAAGAAATCACTTAATTGTACTATTTCTAATATAAAATAGATATAATATTTCGGATAATGTTCTCTTGGTCTTTTCTGTGCATATTTATCTATTACAAGGAAATAACATGGTTTACTCTTACTCAGTTATATCCGAGCATTTTCTCAGGTCAGTAGATACTCTCTGAGAGTGGTTTTTGAGTGATTTAAGACCATGAGTCCATCTTACCACACCTTTTGGTGTCTTTGTCACCATACCCTCT
The DNA here is from genome assembly GCF_055505025.1 of Bos grunniens. Classification (NCBI taxonomy): domain Eukaryota; kingdom Metazoa; phylum Chordata; class Mammalia; order Artiodactyla; family Bovidae; genus Bos; species Bos grunniens. Next base: position 98,417,487 of record NC_141166.1, read on the forward strand.
ATTATCCTTGCCAATTTGGGAATTTAAAAACTTCTAGGTTTTAATTTGCATTCTTTTAATTGCTAATGAGGTTGTACCTTGCTCATAAATATATCAACTGTATTTTTTCAATTTTCTTTTTATTTAATGCCCTTTACCTATTTTTCCATTGGAATGTTAGTGTTATTTTTATTGATGAGAATATAAAGAGCTTTCTATTTTCCTTTCCTATTGAGCACTGACCAGGTAGAAATTCCAACCTATAAACAAGTTTTAAAGATTAACTTGGTTTCCACTTATTATTTCCCAGATTTTTTCAGTGGGACTGGCTGCTTTTCTTCAAAGGGACTCTTCCTTTCTATTTTACTAAAGAAATAACTAAGAATGAGGGGCAGTCTGTGAAGTTCCTTGCAGTTTGATGAAACAGTTCACCAATTTCATTCTAAAGCTCCACAAATAATACCTTATTTACTACTAGTAATATAAAAACTATTTTAATAAGCTAAGATTTTTCTAAGTAGCCAGGTAAGTTACGTTGAGTCAAGTTCACCCACCCTTATAAAAGGTAACATCAACACTTTGCCAAGTATACTAGGGTATGTGGAATGCACTTAAGGCTCACTCCATTTTTCTTTTTGACAACCATGAGTTTTTAAGCCAGCGAACAGTCTGAATTTTTTGTGTTTGATATTAACTTTTCCTATTGACTTATCGTTGATTCACAGTGTTGTGTTAATTAACAGTCTGAAGTTTTAACTATGACTCAATTCCCCCAAGTGCTTCACCACAGAGTACAAAAGGTTACCAAATCCTCCAGTTTCTAACCTAGAGATCCAATGTGGAATGAAAAAAGTAAACCTATCACTCTTCAGCAGCTAAAGACGTTATACTCATCAGTATAACTTGGAAAGGAAAAGAAACACATAAGCAGCAAGGAAAAGATATTGATGACAACGATTATTCCTGGATAGAAAATGGTCACATAACCCATTTGGTAAAGAGAGAGGAAAAAGGCAATTTATTGATCTGAATGAACACGCAGCAAAGGCTATTCCATACAACCTCTCAAAGAGCTGAGATGAGCTTTCAATTTAGAAAAGCTTACTCTATTGCTGGTAAAGGTTGGGTTCCCTGTTGGCAAATCAAACAAAGATTTGTTGACAAATCAAATGTTCATCAGAAGGTCTTCTACTGTGAACTGTCTGCTTCTACTTAATTTTCAGTTTTATGTATTAGGCACCAGTAAATTTAATACTCAGAACACAGCCCTAGTTATTAATAGGTACTATTTGTTTTTTAATATCAAAACAAAACCACTTTATTATTTTTACAGTGATCATTGATTAGCCTTTGAAACAGAATGATGGAGTCTTCTATTTTGAAAAGAGTTTAGAAAAATGTAGTACAGCCTCCACTTATCTTTTCTTGTTGTTTTTCAATTTTTTTTTTTTTTTTTTTAGGATTTCATGATGCTATAGTTTCTTTTTAAAGAAAACTTTCAAACATAAAAGAAAAAAATAGAATAACAAACCCCATAAACCTATTGCCTGGTTAAGCAACCATCAAGATGAGGCCAGACTTGATTCATTTATTTCCCATGCCCCCTTACACACCCTTTTTTTGGTGGGCAAGGGAAAGAAGTATTATTCAGAAGTAAACTTCAGCTGTCATATCATTCTATTCCTACTTTTTCAGCAAGTATCTCTAATACATAGGGACATTTTTTTACCCAACCATAAGGCAACTATCACACCTAACAAAATTAATGACTACTTGGTATATCTCCCTTTCAGATTCTGATTGCCTAGATTTTCTCAGAAAAGTCTTTCATCAAATCATGATCCAGACAATGCCTGCTTATATCATTTAGTTATTTGGCCTATTATTAAGTCTTTTAATTTTGAGATCATTTAATCCTCCCTCCATACCCCACTCTGATATATGGATGTGAGAGTTGGACTATAAAGAAAGCTGAGCACTGAAGAATCGATGCTTTTAAACTATGGTGTTGGAGAAGACTCTTGAAAGTCCCTTGGACTGTAAGGAGATACAATCAGTCCATCCTGAAGGAGATCAGTCCTGAGTGTTCATTGGAAGGACCGATGTTGAAGCTGAAACTCGAATACTTTGGCCGCCTGATTTGAAGACCTGACTCATTTGAAAAGACCCTGATGCTGGGAAAGATTGAGGGCAGGAGGAGAAGGGGACCACAGAGGATGAGATGGTTGGATGGCATCACCGACTCAATGGAAATGGGTTTGGGCGGACTCCGGGAGTTGGTAATGGACAGGGAGGCCTGGTGTGCTGCAGTACATGGGGTCCCAAAGAGTCAGACATGACTGAGTGACTGAATATGATATGCAGATGACACCACCCTTATGGCAGAAAGTGAAGAGGAACTAAAAAGCCTCTTGATGAAAATGGAAGTGGAGAGTGAAAAAGTTGGCTTAAAGCTCAACATTCAGAAAATGAAGATCATGGCATCCGATCCCATCACTTCATGGGAAATAAATGGGGAAACAGTGGAAACAGTGTCTGACTTTATTTTGGGGGGGCTCCAAAATCACTGCAGATGGTGACTGCAGCCATGAAATTAAAAGACACTTACTCCTTGGAAGGAAAGTTATGACCAACCTAGATAGCATATTCAAAAGCAGAGACATTACTTTGCCAACAAAGGTCCGTCTAGTCAAGGCTATGGTTTTTCCTGTGGTCATGTATGGATGTGAGAGTTGGACTGTGAAGAAGGCTGAGCACCGAAGAATTGATGCTTTTGAACTGTGTGTGTTGGGGAAGACTCTTGAGAGTCCCTTGGACTGCAAGGAGATCCAACCAGTCCATTCTGAAGGCGATCAGCCCTGGGATTTCTTTGGAACGAATGATTCCAAAGCTGAAACTCCAATACTTTGGCCACCTCATGCGAAGAGTTGACTCATTGCAAAAGACTCTGGTGCTGGGAGGGATTGGGGGCAGGAGGAGAAGGGGATGACAGAGGATGAGTTGGCTGGATGGCATCACCAACTCAATGGACGTGAGTTTGAGTGAACTCCGGGAGCTGGTGATGGACAGGGAGGCCTGGCGTGCTGCAATTCATGGGGTGGCAAAGAGTCGGACACGACTGAGCGACTGAACTGAACTGAACTGAGCGACTGAAGTGAACTGAACTGAACCATACCCCACCCTCACCCAGGTTTGTTATTGTTGGTCATGGTGGTAAGTGAAGTTGATGCCACTGATTTGTTGATGAAACCAGGTGACTAGGTTCCACTTCCATTTTACTTTTTAACTGGAGGAGAAATAGAGGCTTAAAGAATTTGAGTGAGTCTCCCGCAAAGAGGTAGTTAATCAATATAGAGCAGAATTCAGAGCTCCTAACCCCATCCTATCATGCCCTTTTCCCATACATAATGTTGTTATGCTGTTTTACAATATCTATGACTTTCATGTTCTAGTGATTCAGAACATACTAAGAACATTTTAAGCTTTATTTCTTTTGGGATTATTTACATTTAAAATTCCTACTATTTCCCAAAAGTTAGTCAGGATTTAGAATTTGCAGCTTGTGTTTCCCCAATGCCTGGTCCATTGTAGTTACTCTATAAATGTTACTTTCTGAAAATATACCAAAACTCACTGAAAGACTTAAGTTTTCAAAAATTCCAAATAAAATAGAAACTCATAGCAGACTAATAAAAAGTATAAGTGCTTTGAATCTGAAACAAAGTTATTCAAACAATAATAAAATGCACCAAAAATTAAGATCAGGCATTAAAACTTAGAAAATGTCAAAAACAAATTGATTTATGGAAACTTATTTTAGTTAAGCAGGACTTAGATTTTTCTACTGGTGATACAATCAGTACATGAAGTAAAACATGATCATTGGTAGTTTATATATTCTCAGGAAGCATGAAGGTAGAGAGGGCACAGGGAAATGAAGGCCAAAAACACATCTTCTTTCATCCCTTTCTTAGAGTCTCCAGAGAAGATGGAGAGAAGAAACAAAACTTAAATCCATTTTAATGGCTCCAGCTTTGTCCTTTTTAACAAGTCAACCAACAAATCATTTTTTTTAACCAGTTTTAGCTAATAAAGACTTTTATTTGCATATGCTGTTTGCAGTCTTCCTGCGTTCAAGAACTCTGATTAGGAATTGTTACTTTCAAACACCACAACTTCCTCACATAAAAATGAAGAATTCTTGGCCACATTTTCCCCTCCATCTTCATAAGGCTGTTAAACAGGGGTCATCTACCACTCTCTGGAGTTTATTTCAGTTCTTAAGTATATCTGAAGTGATTTAAAAATATTTGTTACAGTAGAATATTCATGGTTGCTGCTGAATATGTTTTTCTTTCTTTCTTTTTTTCTGAGAAGGAAGGAGAAAAACACATTGTTTGAAAAACATGTTTTTAAAATAATTTTATAGATTGCAGATTTTGTAAATGATCATGTTAATTGTTGGGAAGGGGTTCCCAACCTTGTTAATGTCCCCTTCGCATTAGGCTTTTGTTCCCCAGCTTTGAATATGTCATTTTCTCCCACAGACTGCATTTCTAGGGGTATAATTGCTGTCTCCATGTAAAAGACAACTCATGTGCATAAATTTCCACTCACTGAAACAAGACTGCCTCCCCTAATTTTAATGCAGATGTGATCCAGGGGGTAGGGTTACACTTACTCCCCCAAGCAAAATGAAACAGATTATACATTAAATATTGTCTTTGGAACCAGGTGCACAGAAACAGCCAATTACCTAGACAGCTCATCACGTCCTGATATGTTTACCACATTGTTTTTTGTTTTCTCTTTAAACATTTGGCGAATTATTCTCAGGCTTTCATTTCTTTATAATGAAGAGAATATGCTTATTAATAAAGGCCACTTTTGTGTGATTCACGAACAGTTGACTCACAAAAAGCCTTTAAAACCACGTTTGAAAGTTTCTGAACTGAACTTGAGTTCCTGTGAAGACAAAGCCTTATTACTATGAAGAGGAGCAGTTCTGGCTCTTCTGCTCCTGCTGCTTCTTCTTTTCTACATAACTAATATCTAAAAACAATTTAAAAGAAGAGAAAGGATGTGAATTTGTGAAGAAGAGAGATGGAGGGACGGTGCTTCTGTTTATCCTTGAGATATTTTATATGGCTCATACTTAAACGTTACAGTATCCATATTAATTTATCATGTTTTGGTCACTGCTCACTCTACCATCTTGAATTTTTATGCATATTATTACTTCTTTGGGGTTTTGAATTCATTGAAAATGCTGATGAATTCAAGAGCTCTTTCAAGGCTGGTTTCTATTATTCCAAGAGAATTTACCACTTCCTAAAAAGGGACTATATTAGATTTCCAGCCATTAACCTTCCAAAGAAATGTGAAGAAGAAATAGAGTGGCAGCAAAGATGGAATTGGTGCAAACCAAGAGAAAGGTTAAAGTCAGGGGGCTTTGCCATGGGCATGCCTGACAGTGGACTGAGGGGAGGGGTGGTTAAGGATAGGGAGGAAGAAGATGCTACTGGAAATTCTAGGGAAAGGCTTAGGGGCAAATGGCCTAGAGATCAACCATCTGCTGGTTGAGTGGTTCCACAGGTACTAATTTGCTGAGAGTCAGTCCTTAAACTGTATACTCTGAACTTCTTTCGGAAGTTAGTTCAATTCAGTCGCTCAGTTGTGCCCGACTCTTTGCGACCTCATGAATCGCAGCACGCCAGCCCTCCCTGTCCATCACCAACTCCTGGAGTTCACTCAGACTCACGTCCATCTAGTCAGTGATGCCATCCAGCCATCTCATCCTCTGTTGTCCCCTTCTCCTCCTGCCCCCAATCCCTCCCAGCATCAGAGTCTTTTCCAATGAGTCAACTCTTCGCATGAGGTGGCCAAAGTACTGGAGTTTCAGCTTTGGCATCATTCCTTCCAAAGAAATCCCAGGGCTGATCGCCTTCAGAATGGACTGGTTGGATCTCCTTGCAATCAGTCCAAGCGACTCTCAAGAGTCTTCTCCAACACCACAGTTCAAAAGCATCAATTCTTCGGTGCTCAGCCTTCTTCACAGTCCAACTCTCACATCCATACATGACCACAGGAAAAACCATAGCCTTGACTAGACAGACTTTTGTTGGCAAAGTAATGTCTCTGCTTTTGAATATGCTATCTAGGTTGGTCATAACTTTCCTTCCAAGGAGTAAGCGTCTTTTAATTTCATGGCTGCAGTCACCATCTGCAGGGGGAGCTCTAAGCAAAGTAGGTGAAAACAGGAGAAATTCTCTATATGTAAACAGTGAAATTGAGTGTAAGCCTTATGTTATTCTTTTTGCTAAACATTTTAGAGAAGATAAAATACATATGTGGGAGTAGAAAAAGAACTTGAAATCATCAAAAATAATAATAATAAGGAAATTCTTCATGTATTGCTATGAACTGAGCTCTTCAACATAGTGATAATTGGGAGGAAAAAAAGGCAATTGGATCATATGCTACCATTTGAGTTTAAAAAGAAGGAGAGATAATACATCTGTATTGGCTAGTATAATTGGACAAAAATTACTGGAGATAGCAGGATGGAGGAAAAAGGAAACAACAGAAAGACAGGGACAGGGTAATATGTTTCATTTCTTTGAAAAGGAAAAAGTTCAGCGTTTAGAGGACAAAAATTGCTAGGTCTGGTGTGAGGTGGTCCTGGTTCTGATTACTGGTTCTAGCACTTTCTGACTCTATAACCTCAGTTTCCTTATCTGCACAATGAGAAGATAATACTACCTGCCTCATGAGGGAGCTGAAGATATGAAGTCAAGGAACATATAGCCTGCAGTGGAGGAGGTACAGTGCCTGGGATACATTCATTCAGTGCAGGTGGTCACCATTATTCTTAGTGATACTACCACTGGCTTTCTCACAAATGACTGGGTATTTGGGGAAGAGGGTGGAAATGGGTTATGAGAATAATTTACTGAAACAGAGCATCTTCAGCTTTGAAGGAGTTTGCTGAAGGGTTCAATACCATCAAAAGCACTTATAGATTACCTCTCTGCACCTGGCACTCTTCTCTGCAGAATTAACAAATAAGGACCCTTTCCTGAGCTTCATATCATGCACCTCTCTTTTCAAGTTCTGATGGAAAATAGGACACTAATTGGTCTGACTTGGGACAAGCAACAGAAGTGTCAGCCACGGAACTTTTTTGCACTTTTTATTATTTTTAAAAAGTGGGGAGAGAGGGAAGAGAGAGGATAGTTTCCTTACTATCTACATGATTGTAGGCAGCAGGCTGGGTGGCTTTGCCCTGGGCAGGCAGTGAAGGAAATGGTGTTCCTTGCAGATATTTAGAAGGTGTAGCTTAAAGGCTCAACTGACCTGTGAATTTAAGGAAGCAGAGAATGAGTAAGTGGACACAACCTTGAATTTATGTTCCCCCAATCTGCAAGATTCCACAGATAGACCCTGAGTGGTTCTGAAAACCCAGAAATTATATGCAGAAGTATGTTTGTATATGGTAATATGCATTTTAAGGGGAAATACATAACTTTAATCAGATTCTCAAAGAAGGCTGATCTCAAAAGGATTAGAAGGCCCTGCTAGACTGATGATGATTTTGTGATTCATCCAACATTGGGAACGTGAGGCCTACACAATAAAGATTTTCCTAAGATAAAGAATTAAAAGACCACTGCTCTGCTATGGTTGCTTCCTAAGCTGCTAAACTTGCATGTTTTGCTGTATTCATTTTTATTATTACTTGCTGAATATTCTTCTTTAAATTTGTTCACTTTTTAAACTTAAACGCCTAGTTTAGACTCATCCTGTGCAAAAATATCTGTGAAATCATGGGTATATTGTGCCATTTGCAGTTCTTTTCCTAGTGTATGTTAGACGAAATTTATTACTTTTAAAATTTAAAGATGTTTGTATCATTGCCAAAATCATTTATTGCATGCTCAGAGGTGGGCTTAGGGCATTTTAGAAAACTGTCTCTAAGTATTCTAAAATTCACATCGAGCATTCCATTTTATAGGGGAGCATGAGGCAATTAACGCAACTTATTAGAGATTCTAAGCAAATGGGGGAAAACTTTAAGTCAGGTACCAGGCGATGCTGTATCTGCTAATGACTCGGCCATGCTGTCTATCTCATTGCTATGCAGACAGCTTAAAGAGATTTTCAAATGCTCCCATATTTCCCCACTACCACATAAAGAGAATCAACTAGAGGAAAACCTTGATCAATTTAATACTCTGGTAATGATCCCAGTAACTGAGGAGGGGGAGGGAGGAGCCAGTGAGTTTCTTTCTACTCAAATTCCATCTCATTTTTATTTTCTCTTAATGTTTTTTTGAATCCCAAGTTCCAAAACCTGTCCCCTATTATGCAGTGCAAACGAGAACAGATGGGGAAAAGTTATGTTGGAAAGGGCTTTGGAGGGCCACAGAGAAGAGAAATATGACTACTCAATGTGTCACACACCAACTTGCAGCTGCCACCAGCCCTTCCACACAACACGCTGCGTATGGAACCAGCCCATGGTGCTTGGAGGAGCAGGCTGACTGCAGGAAGGGAGTGCAATGAAAGAACAGTCGCTTTACTTGTGTTTCCTTGAAAATACGAATAAAGAGCAGAGCAGCAGCACAGCCAACAAAGGAGAAATAAATCCAGAGGCCAGGCGGGAAAACAGTGAGCTGTACCCCCAAGTTTCCAAATGTTAACTGAGAATCAGCTTTATCCTGCCTTTTTATATCAAGCGATGCCTCAGCATTTTTCAAAGTCACATTCAGGGCTTCACTCTGTCTAGGAATGCTTCCTCCAGAAAGACATGCTAGTTCACATGCATGGTGTGGCCTTCCAACAAGTATTTGTCAGCGCTTACATGGCGCTTATGCGTTCACTAAATATTTCAAGGGCAAGGCAGCTGATCTGGTTTCAAATGGCAGGTCTGTCAGGTACTAGCTGTGACACCTCAGGAAGTTACCTTCTCTGAGCCTGGGGTCCATCATCTATAAAACAGCTAACATGACTTACTGCTGAGGGTGTTTGTATTCAAGGTAATATATATAAATGTCTGGCACAGGACCCATGCTCAATAATGGCAACTATTATTACTGTGATTATCAAAAAGCATGGAACATGTTCTCTCTCTTTTCTTTGAATTCAGTATAAAGATAATAAGAATGTGTGTGTATGTGTGTGTGTGTATACACACACATATACATGACTAAGAATCCCTGAGAATCTACGTTGAAAATAATTATAAAGTTAACATGGTTCAAATGATTTGAATCAAATGGTGATTCAGGTAAAACAGACATTATCTACAAGCAAATCTTCATGTTGTAAATACCTGCGTTATTAAGTCCTGCAGGGACTTCCTCTGCCACTAGGCCCACCTTAGTAGAGTAAGTGTGTGAAGTCTTCATACCATAGAATACAGTTTTACTTCCCAGGGTAGTTCATAAATTACCTAGATCAAAAGCCCTATGAGCAGGGAGGGATATTAAAATGCAGTTTCCTGGGCCCACCTCAGACTATAGTTTCAACATCTCTAAGTTATTTTAAATAAAAATGCTGGTGATTCTTAAGCACACTGAAGTTCCAGAACTACTTCCTAAAAAACAGGGCCAACGATAATTCTAAATCTGAGTGATTAATTTCTAGCTACTTTCCCTCTCTCAGCACACAGAGCCAGGTGCACAAATGCAGCAATGGCTTCTGAGACAGCTTTAGGTTTGGCTGGTCCAGCGTCTCTTCCCCCCACCTCTGTTCTCTTGCTTTGCATGGTGTTTAGTTAAGGCCAGACCATCAATACTCTTTGTCCATAGGAGACACTCGCTTGGTTACAGGTTGTCATGAGAGGGTGGCCATACATCCCAGTTTACCTCTGGCAGCTCCAGGTTGCCCAGCATAGTTATTAAAGCACTTCTTTTCATTTTTAAAAGTGTCCCAGTTTGAATGATTAATTACATTATTACCTTAGGTCTAGAGGAACTCTGACTTCACATGTAGGACATGAAAAAGGACTGGCAAAATATCTACGATGTGTTATTCACCAGTATAACAGGTGATGTCTAAACACCATCAAAACATATAAAGATATGTCTAAACACCATCAGCAACAAGGAGGTGCTTTGGGCTGAAGTGACACAGGAGAGATCAAATAAAATTGTTTTATTTCAATTTATTCTATAAATTAGTATCAAGAAAAGAAAGGTACAGAAAAGCTAGGATTCTAGACTGGTTAATATCTCCCCTCTCACCAAAGCAGATGAACAAAAAACCACAGATCTTGGCACCGAATAGAGTTAGATATTATCTGTCTTTCTGCTTACTGGCTGTGACTCTGGGCAAGTTACTCAATGTCTCCAAACCCCACTTTAATCATGTGTATAAAGGTAATGAACTACTTCAGTTATGAGGATTTCATGATATGTGTATAAAGCAGCTGGTGCCATGATTAGCTAGCTGCTCAATGGTGGCAGTTCTGCCATTAATTCTGTCCATCATGGCCACTCTGCACTGTAGTTCCACCAAGAGATGTGACTTTTAAAGTAATGAGTTCTTGCGAGAGGAGTCATGAGGGCGCTGTGGAAATGGGACTAGATTCCTAGATTCCAGTATATGAAAACTTCTTCCTTCTTCTATCTTTCTTTCTTCCTTTTCTGATAAACTTAAAGCCACAAACCTTTTTTTTTTTCCTTTGGATAGAAAGAAACTAAAGGGATGAGTAGTAACAGAAGACTGATCAAGAAAGGTATATTTATAATCATGGGTGGGGTGAAAACAAAAGAAGAGAAAAGGAAGGAAAGAAAGAAAGGGAGGAAGAAAGGAAAGAAGGGAAGGTGAAAGAGAGGGAGGAGAGAAAGAAAGAGAAAAGGCGGTGATGAGATATAATCACTGGTCAGCGAAAACCTGACTAGAATTTGGGCTGAGAACTTCTGTAAGGGGTGCGGCTAGATTTGGGGGGTGGCATAGGCGGGGTGGGACATAGTCCATCCTATGGAAATGATGCTACTGTTCATCTAACTGTCGCCTCTCAGCCATCCAGGCTGCTGTTTGGGTGGGCGGGATGGAGAAATACTATTCCGTTAAAACGAAGAGCTTTGAAGTGGAGACCAACACAATCTGGTAGTATTACAGAGCATTATTCACCCTGATGACTCACTCTCTTTGGCTCCTACACAGCAGAGACAAGAAGTAAAATCAGTGACCTTGAAGATGTCAGCCAAGTATAGATCTAGCTCTAAGGCCTGATTTTTCAAATGAACACCTCTGTGTGTGTGTGTGTGTGTGTGTGTGTGTGTGTGTGTAGATGGAGAGAGAGGGAGTAAAAGTGAAAAGTGAAAGTTGCTCAGTCATGTCCAACTCTTTGAAACCCCATGGACTATATAGTCTGTGGGATTCTCCAGGCCAGAATACTGGAGTGGGTCGCCATTCCCTTCTCCAAGGGATCTTCCCAACCCAGGGATGGAACCCAGATCTCCCACATTGCATGTGGATTCTTTTACCAACTGAACCACCAGGGAAGCACAAGAATATTGGAGTGGGTTGCCTATCCCTTCTCCAGCAGATCTCCCCGACCTAGGAATCAAACCAGGGTCTCCTGCATTGCAGGTGGATTCTTTACCAGCTGAGCTACCAGGGGAGCCTAAAAGAAGGAGAAGGGGAATACATGCTAAAGAGTGTATCCATGAACAATTCTAAAAAGCCAATACAAAAAACTCTTAATATTTAAATAGCTAAGTCAACTAAATAACAAGTACTTACAAAGGAAATAACCATTGTGTAAGTAGTCTCAGCTCAAAGCATTTGAAATGGTAGTTCATTGTGGGAACACTTAAAATAATCTTTCTTAGCTAGGAGTTGAATATGGCATCCAGTCCCAGTCATGGATTCAAATCTCTCTCATCATTTCCATTCATCATGACTCCAAGAATCCAGCTTGCTGAAGACAATGTTTTCTGTTTTACATAGTGTTTGACACACTACTTGATGCTTGGAGCCCTACAGACAAAACTCAAACAGATGCAGTCCCCAGGCCTTTGACAACATGCAATGGAGAGCAGAAAATAATAAAAGGATGCATCAGAACATACAGATGTGCAGGCAGCTGCACAAATGGCAAACAGTCATGGCCTTAAACCAGATGGTCCCTGCGGTCTAGTGAAAAATTATCAACATGGAGCCCAGCAATAGTTTAAGGTTAATAGACATAGTTAATCTTGGAATGGTGCATTGAATCCTCAAAGAAAAATAAAAGGAAAACCATGAAGCTATTTGAAGCTAATCCAAAAAAAGGGGAGGGGGAACTACAGGAGTTAAGTACTGAACACCTAGAATAGAAAGGATTCCTACTTACAGAGTATGACACAAGGAATAACCAGGACATGGTAGGAGAGCACAGCATTGTAAATAAAGCTTGAAGAATCTCAGACTGGTCCCTATGTCTGTATGGACAAAGACAGAGAGTTGGTATGAGAGGGTCGTAAAAGATGGCTTAAAGGTGAACTTGAGACAACTAGCCTCTTATAGTTTGTGATTGGTGTAAGTTTCCCAAAGTTTACAGCAGTGTTTCAGGAGTATGTTTGTCCTTCGGTATTTCTACTTTGGGTTTCCCTGGTGGCTCAGTGGTAAAGAACCCACCTGCCAGTACAGGAAACATAGGTTTGATCCTTAGGTCAGGAAGATCCCCTGGAGAAGGAAATGGCAACCCACTCCAGCATTCTTGCCTGGGAATCCCACGGACATAGGAGTCTGGCAGGCTCCAGTTCATAGGGTCACAAAAGAGTTCGACACGACTTAGTGACTTAACAACAATAATTTATACTTTATATAAAATTTTTACTTTTCTTGGGTACATATAAGTTATAGGAAGTAAGGTGCTGTTTGCTCAGCATTCATAGCTATAATTAAACAAAACCCTCTTAGGGTCTCTTCTCTGCAATAAACAGAACCCAGCTCAAAACTCAAGGCTGTATATTGTCACTCTGCTTATTTAACTTATATGCAGAGTACATCATGTGAAATGCCAGGCTGGATGAAGCACAAGCTGGAATCAAGATTGCAAAGAAAAACATCAATAACCTCAGATATGCAGATGACACCACCCTTATGGCAGAAAGCAAAGAAGAACTAAATGGTCTCTTGATGAAAGTGAAAGAGGAGAGTGAAAAAGCTAGCTTAAAGCTCAGCATTCAGAAAACTAAGGTCATGGCATTCAGTCCCACCACTTCATGGCAAATAGATGGGGAAACAGTGGAAACAGTAACAACTTTATTTTCTTGGGCTCCAAAATCACTGCAGATGGTGACTGCAGCCACGAAATTAAAAGATGCTTGCTCCTTGGAAGAAAAGCTATGACCAACCTAGACAGAACATTAAAAAGCAGAGACATTACTTTACCCACAAAGGTCCATCTAGTCAAAGTCAAGGTTTTTTCAGTAGTCATATATGGTTGTGTGAGTTCGACCATAAAGAAAGCTGAGTACTCAAGAACTGATGCTTTTGAACTGTGGTGTTGGAGAAGACTTTTGAGAGCCTCTTGGATAGCAAGGAGATCCAACCAGTTGATCCTAAAGGAAATTAGTCCTGAATATTCATTCAAAGGACTGATGCTGAGGTGAAACTCCAATACTTCGGCCACCTGATGCAAAGAACTGACTCACTGGAAAAGACCCTGATGCTGGGAAAGATTGAAGGTGGGAGGAGAAGGGAACAACAGAGAATGAGATGGTTGGATGGCACCACCAATTCAATGGACATGAATTTTAGCAAGCTATGGGAGTTGGTGATAGACAGGGAAGCCTGGCTTGCTGCAGTCCCTGGAGTTGCAAAGAGTCAGACACAACTGAGCAACTGAACTGAACTCAAAACAGACCAAGGAAAAGGGAGATTTTATTGAGAAAATTCATATTTTCCCCAGATCCCAAGAACTGAGATACAGGTGGGTCTCAGAAACAATTGGAACCACACATACACCATGAGCATTCTCTATCTTCTGTCTTTGTTTCTCCATCAATCTGCTTCACGCCACCCTTTTGCTAACTGCTAATCTTTTGGTGGTGCTCACAAGTACACACAGGAAATACAATTGCCAACAATCTACGAGTTTGCCTTTCTTTCATTTCAAAAAGCAGCAAGAGTGAGTTAAATCTCTCTAGTTTAATTCTAGACTCCTTGGGAAGGACTATGCTGCTGCTGCTGCTGCTGTGTCACTTCAGTCATGTCCGACTCTGTGCAACCCCATAGACGGCAGCCCACCAGGCCTCCCGTCCCTGGGATTCTCCAGGCAAGAACACTGGAGTGGGTTGCCATTTCCTTCTCCAATGCATGAAAGTGAAAAGTGAAAGTGAAGTCGCTCAGTCATGTCCGACTCTAGCAACCCCATGGACTGCAGCCTACCAGGCTCCTCTGTCCATGGGATTTTCGAAGGCAAAAGTACTGGAGTGGGGTGCCATTGCCTTCTCCATGGGAAGGACTATGATTGGCCCGTTTTGGGTTAAGTACCCAACCCTGAATGAATCAACTGTGTGAAAGGAGTCACACTGTAATTAACTTAGCTCTCTTCATAACCATGTTCATTTAGATGGGAGGAACAGTCATAGAAAAGAATGATATTTTCTAGACCAGGGGTCCCCAATCTCTGGGATCTAATGCCTGATTATCTAAGGTGGAGCTGATATAATTATAAATAAATGTAATGCATTTGACTCATCATGAAACTATCCCCCATCCCCATCTGTGGAAAAATTGTCTTCCACTAAATGGTTCCCTAGTGCCAAAAAGGTTGGGGACCGCTGGTCTACACAAACCATATCAGTGTATCAAGATGCTTTCAATTAGAAGTAAGAGGTTATTCATTATCTCACATAATAAAACAACTTGTCAGAAATTTGGTGAGTCTGAGATTCAAGTCAATTCAATTCAACCAATATATATTGAGCATCTGCTATATGCCAGTATTGCTTTATGTGTTGGAGATGGTTGAGTGAATACAGCAGACAAAAATTCCTATGGTTGGTTAATTCGGGAACTCAACAACATCAACAAGTTACTAGGGTTTATGTTTTCTGTTTTTGTTATCTTTTTTTTTTTTGAACTCTGCCAAGGCCAGCAAGTCAGCTGTAATAATCTCTGACAAGAGGCCTAGAACTGAGAACACAAATTTTAGTGACTCACCTGCTGCTGCTGCTAAGTCACTTCAGTCGTGTCCGACTCTGTGTGACCCCATAGACAGCAGCCCACCAGGCTCCCCTGTCCCTGGGATTCTCTAGGCAAGAACACTGGAGTGGGTTGCCATTTCCTTCTCCAATTCATGAAAAGCGAAAAGTGAAAGTGAAGTCGCTCAGTCATGTCCAACTCTTAGCGACCCCATGGACTGCAGCCTACCAGGCCCCTCCGTCCATGGGATTTTCCAGGCAAGAGTACTGGAGTGGGGTGCCATTGCTAATAGAGGAATCGTGAGCCTCGATTCTTAGCTGCTGTGTAATGCTGTTTCTTCCCTTGGCCTGGAGGGTCCAGCCTCCCTGATGCTTATGGTTGCCTGATACCTGAACAGAATCGGGGATCTATGAGCTAGAAATAAGTGAGAAATGCTTCTAAAGAGGGAACTACTGTGACTTTTACAGCCTGTTGCATTGGGATTTCTTGGGGCAAATGTATCTCCAGGTCTTAAAATTGACCCCTTTATTTATTGGTTAGATGCTGTCCCAGAGGTCATGGTTAGGAGATCAGGAGAGAGCCTGGGTAGCACGCGCAGAATCGAGGCACCTGTAAGTCAATGTTTCTATTTGCAAAGGCACTGACCACTACAGAAGGGGTGGTGCTTATGGCCATGCCACCGGGCAGTTTTCCTAAATAGAGAAGATTGATATGGCAAAAGCATACAAAGGCTGGAATATAGAGACTCTGGGATAAGTCCCTGTGATGGAACAGTCACAAAGTTCTTCAGGTATGTTGGGGCAACATTTTGGCAGACGTTGAGGAAAATTATCTTAATTTGGTTCTAACCAAGAAAGGTGCTTTTGAATCTCAAGTTCCCAACCTTGATTTAGGTGACCCTCTTCAGTGATGGAACTTAGGAACTTCTAGGGGGAAAAGCATAAATTTAAACAGAATTTAGATAAACTTAAATAATATAGGAGGAAGAGGAGGAGGAATCATATAGATAATTATTTCTATGAAATGCAAAGTAGAGGCATAATTTCCTATAAAAAGAACAATAAAGCTTCATATTAAGAGACAAGGAAGTCATCACAACAGCTGATAAATACACAGAAAAACTGAAAGTCGCTTAGTCGTGTTCGACTCTTTGCAACTCTATGAACTATATAGCCTGCCAGGCTCCTTTGTCCATGGATTTCCCAGGCAAGAATACTGGAGCAGGAAGCCATTCCCTTTTCCAGGAGAACTTCCCAACCCAGGGATTGAACCTGGGTCTCCCACATTGCAGGCAGATTCTTTACCATTGGAGCCACAAGAGAAGCCCAAAATACACAGAGAAAACTGAATCATATTTGCAATGAGTAGTGGCTACATGAGTATATGTTATATTATTCCCTATGCCTTCTTTTAATTTTTTCTGAAATATTTCATTAACAAATTTGGTATCATTTTGCTTGTTTGGAATCTGTCATTTGTAATTTGATGAGTGGTCATTAGCAGAGAGGTAGAGAAGAGAATCTGAGTTCTGGTGTCTCCCTCCTGCCAGAAGGAAGGGTCAGATCTGGGGTCCCTGATCTTAGATCATCAGCGATGTTCCTCACATCTTTGCAGTCACAGTGCTGCCTTACTCTCCCCTGTCCCCTGCTCCTTTGCCATTTCTTTCCCTTTATATTTGGGAATTCAGTTGCACCCTACAATTTGCCACTGTCCCAGTTGCACCAAGGAGTGGGTGTAGCAGAAATTCAATATCCACTGGTATGTGTCATTGTTCCTGAGTCAACTTTGCTTTTCAAAAACACAATATGTTATTAAACAAAATCTTTCTTCAGTTCTGAACAACAGACTAGTGGTTGGGTTTTTTAATACAGATTTAAGAAAATAGTACACATGCCTAGTCCACTTAAAGGCTAATCACCTGCCAGGGTTTATTGAGAGTTGCTAGGGTGGGTTTCCTTTTTACCCCCCATACCAGTTTTTCAGTCACATAATGGCAACATTTTGCTATAAAAATGCTAACTTCTCTTCTGTTGTGCTTCTGCTGTTATTCAAAAACAGCCAAATGGATGTTATTGAAATCCGGTCCCAAAAAAGGTTGAAATTGCTCCCCAGCTGGGCCTGAGACCCTGTGTGCCAAATTTCAGCCTAAAGAGAATTCTTATATTTGAGTCACTGTGAGCAGCTGAAAATATGAGGTTTGGGGTGGAAATGCTAACAGACTCTTAACTATCATTTTGCAAACCATGTGATTATAACACAATGCAAACCTCCTCTGGAGCAACTCTCTGGCAAAAGCAACAGAAACAAGATGTCTGGGGCCCCAAGTTCTGCCTTTATAAGCTTCTGCCGGGCTAGCAGCAGGCAGGGAAGGCCTGACAGTGACAGGGACAACCTTTCTGTTTTTGCTGAGGTCAAAAGATGGGCCCCTCTGGTGAACTCCTGTTAAATAACAGAAGTGTGTACAGCTCATTCCTTTACAGGGCTCCTTGGAACACAGGTTTGTGGTCACCCTTGCTTGTTCTGAAGTGCTATCGCCAACATGGTGCTTGGTTCCAACCAGACACGAATTGTTTGCCACCTCTAGTCCCATTGGCTTAGTCACACTTGCTCCCATTCCAACTTGGCAAAAATGCCTGCACGGCTTGGCCACTTGCTTCTGTCATCTGGCATTTAAACGTGGGCTGAATCTTTCCTCAGTAACGTCCGGGGCCACAAAGATGCTTCAGTTCCAGGCTTTGAACACATGTTCCAGGAGGCAAATGCCCAACCATAGATGGAGTTTCCATAGGCTGATCCATTCATGGATGGAGAGGCGATCAAAGCTTCTCAAGATCAGCCCCCAGGAGTGCTCTTTCCAGAAGAGTCCCTTACCATACCTCCTATAACACTCAGCCCTCTCCAGGGGTTGTGATAGAAATCTTTCCTCCCAAAGCTCAGTTAGCTAATCTGTTTCTGCCACTTAAAAAGCCAGGTCTACTTTGGGCAAGACATTTAACCACACTGAGCCCCTGTTTCTTCATTTATAAAGTGGGGATGGTACCTGCCTTCTATCCGGTTGTAAGGATCAAAAAATGTGAGAGTGGTTCCTAAATTGCAATGCACTATATGCATTTTTGGTAATGTTATTATCTCCAGAATCTCATTAAAATGTCAAAGTTCTGAGTTAAAACTATGGTTGAAATCAATAGGAATAGAAAAGATCTCCCATTTGAAATAGCAGGCCACAGGTTCTAAGAATCAATATTTATCAGATGCCTCATATTAATATAAGCTCAGTTCTCTGCCAGGGGCTACAGAGGATACACAGAAAGCAGAGATATAATCGCTAACTTTGAATATAATTTAGCAGGAAACATAAGATATTTGACAATTGGTGATAGGTGCTCTAAATACAGTATCAGGTCAGAAGTGAAGAGTGAGGAAGGCTAGAGAAATAGAGTTGGCTATTTCTATAGCCACGGGAGATTCTATCATTTATCAAGATCCCTTCTTGAGTGGATATGATCTTCCAGCCTCCGAGTAGTGTTAGCAGGTTTGCCAGTCACAATATCACTGTGTGATTATAACATAATGCAAACCTCCCCTGGACCAACTCTCTGATTACAGATGAGGGCATAGGCCCCAGGCTTGTCTACCATGGCAGCCCATCCTTCTAGCTGGAATTACTGAACATGGGAATGGCAGGTGATCCAAATCAGGCCAATGAAAAATCTCTCCCACAATATTATAGTCTTTAGCAGAAGATGGTAACTAAGGGGAGGGCTTCAGCCATTTTGGTGTGTTACTCAGTTTTCCTGGGTCTCTCCCATGTATAATATGCTATTAAACTTTTGTGTGATTTCTATTTTAAAAAATCAAGTTACCAGAGGACCCAGAGCATGATAACAAATCAGTGAGATGCTGGAACTGGCTCACATACAGTACGCTCATCTCTCCCCAGATCCTCGTGTGCTCACATCATGTGGTAGCTTGAAATTGGCCATCATGGGAATGTTTACACCATAGAAATTGGCAGATGCCTTAAGTCAGGTCTTTTTTTTCTTCCTCCTTGGAGAACCTCCCTAGTAAATGCTATTAAATATTTACCAGGATACCACCGGGTAACATTTTTAGAAATATTTAAAACAGTATATCACAGTAACCTTATAAAGGCAAGTATTTGGTGTGATGAACACATTCAGGAAATGAATACTTCTTGAGAGGTAGGAAAGGAATGTGATTCGGGAGGGATACAAATGGCTTCAACTGATCTTGAAATGTTTATTTCTTAAGCTGAGAAACAGGTATGTGAGTGTTCATTATTTTATGCTCTATACTTTGTGTTTTTCTAAAATATTTAGTAAATGTTGAGATATAGAAGCCAGTGTTCTCATACAGTACAGTTATTTGGGTAAGTCAGGGGAGGCACCACACTTAGTCTCTATCCTTGAGCCATCCTACCAGCTTGGCAGTGATGGCGAGATCTGTGGTTCTCAGGTTTGGGGACTGAATAGACCAGATGAATCTGCAGGATCTCTGGGGCTGCACCCAGATTCCATATTTAATTCTGAGGTTTCAGAAGAAAAAAGGAGTAAACAGCACAGCAAAGAGGTGAGCTGATCTGAGGGGAATCTTCCAGGTGCTTGTCATGATCATTTATGGATGACCCTTTGTGCTGTGCTGTGCTTAGTCGCTCAGTCATGTCTGACTGTTTTTGACTCTGTGGACTGTAGCCTGTCAGGCTTCTCTGTCCATGGGGATTCTCAAGGCAAGAATACTGGAGTGGATTGCCATGCTCTCCTTCAGGGGACTTTCCCAACCCAGGGATCAAACCCAAGTCTCCCGCATTGCTGGCAGATTCTTTACCATCTGAGCCACAAGGGAAGCCCAAGAATATTGGAGTGGGTAGACTTATCCCTTCTCCAGGGGATCTTCCTGACTCAGGGATCGAACTGGGGTCTCCTGCATTGCAGGTGGATTCTTTACCAGCTGAGCTACTAGATGACCCTTTAGCTCTACCTAACTGACCACTGGGCTTCCCAGGTGGCTCAGTGGGCAAAGAATCCACCTGCAATGCAGGAGATGCAGGAGAGTTCGGTTCAATTCCTGGGTCAGGAAGATCCCTTGGAGTAGAGCACGGCAAGCCACTTGAATATTCTTGCCTGGAGAATCCCATGGACAGTGAAGCCTGGTGGGCTACTGTCCATAGGATTGCAAAGTCAGACACGACTGAAGTGACTGAGCACACAGGCACAACTGACCGGTGCAGGCCACCCAGCGGGCTGGGGGTATATTTTTTTACAGGCAGCAAACAGACCTTACATTGTTTAAGTGCTTGTTTCTAGTCAACCTGGGTCATAAGAAAGCTCAGGTTCTTCTAGCGAGGGGCATGTGTAGGAAATGTTAAGGGTAGATTTACAGCAAGCATAGGTCAGGGGATTCTAGAAGGGGAAGAATGTCACTGGGGGGAAATGCCTTAGCATTTCTATTTTGATTTTTGGCTTGTTATCATTCCTAGGTGAGGTGGACCGAAGTGCCTATTTTATTGCCATTCCCCCTTGCTCTTGAAAGCAAGTTAATAAAGCATTTATAGGCTGATCTGGATTTTGTACCTTACCTGACCTCCTTCCTCCTCTCCCCATTTAGTGACACTTACAGTTTGCTAAACACACCATGCTGTTTCTGCACATGCTGTTCTCTCTGCCTGGAATCTACTACCCCACCCACAGTCCTTCTCTTTCTTTAAGCTCCTCCTGTGTGAAAACTTTCCTCCCACCCCTCCACATGAGCAGAGTTTCTCTCTTTCTCCTCGGGCCCTGCTCTTCCTGGGACACACCATGGCAAGGTAGTGACTGCTCATTGGTCCAGCTCCCCTGCTGTGGTGCTGAGCTGCTTTGTGACAAGGATCCTGTGTTATTTAATTTTCTATCTCCAGGGCCTAACACCCTCTCTTTTACTCTATCTTTTCTCTTCAAAACTGTCTGCTAACACCCATGCAGAATTTAGCTGAAGGCAAGGAAGCAAGGCAAAGGGGGGTGGATATGCCAAAGACAAGGAAATGGACACTAGTTGGCACAAAATTCTAATCCCATTCATTTGTAGGACTTCACTTGACCTAGTGCAGTCTGTGGAAAATAAACCACCCAAGACACAAAGGCTGGAGGTATGCAGAAGGCAGGGGTGTGGGGATGATAGCAAAGCTCCTCATCTCTCTCTTTCCCTTTCCTCTGTGAACTTCTGCTTTTCTCTGTCTCCTGACCTGGTCTGAAATCTCCTGAATTGTTGTCAATAGCTAGCTCTTTCAAGTGTGTGGTGCCCTGAATTCTGTTCTGAATACAACACTAGTAGGTTCCACTAATTAATTAAATTGTACTTCATAGACTTGGAGTCAGGTCGCTTGAATACAAGATGCAAATTTATGCAACATATGCAAATCACTCATGTTCTCAAATTCCATGAACAAAATCTGGTAGCCTTGAGATAAAAAAGCCCCTGCCAAGCATCATCTCTTCTAATTATTGCTTAATTCCACCCCCCATCCCCCTTTAACATTGAACTAACACTTTCAGGCTTGGCAGGAACTGGTAGACATACAATGAGAATCAGTTATAAACAGGAAGTTCCTTAAGGGCAAAGACCCTGTAATCTATTTATTTTATGTCCTCCAGTGGCTCCTAATATATATATACTATCAAGTATACATAGTCTTGCATGGTGCACTCTACCATCAGTCCTGACTACTAAATTAGGGATGATGCAGATAAAAGTCAGGAGCTCTGTTAGCTCTGCAAAGCATGGCAGCAGAATCTAGGAACAAGGAGATGGTGACGTGCCCTGTTGAATGTGGCTATAGAAATTCAAGTTAGTTAAACTTAAAGTATTCAAGTTCAAGGCTTCTCCGGTGGTCCAGTGGTTAAGAATCTGCCTTGCAATGCAGGGACACTAGTTGGACCCCTGGTCTGGGAAGATCCCATATGTTATGGAGGAAGTAAGTCCACAGGCCACAACTACTGAAGCCCACAAGTCTAGAGTCTGCTATGCAACAAGAGAAGCCACTGCAATGAGAAACCAGCACACCGCAGCGAAGAGTAGCTCTTATTCGCTGCAACTAGAGAAAGCCCACACAGCAACGAAGACCCAGCGCTGCCAAAAACAAAGTAATTAAAAATGAATAAATATTTTTTTAAAAATATTCAAGTTCAGTTCTCAGAATAGCCACATTTTGAGGGTCTAGTAGTTATGGAGGGCTGGTGACTTTCTTATTGGGCAGTACAGATATAGGTCATCTCCATCATTACAGAAAGTTCTGTTAGATAAACCTGCTCAAGATCTTTGTCCCTCAGATGTGGTCCGCTGACCAGCAATATAGTATCACCTGGGTGCTTATTGGAAATGTAGGATCTCAGGCCCTACCTCAGTTCACAGCAACAGAATCTGCATTTTAACAAAGTCCCCAATTCATTCACGTGTGTATTCGAGTGCAAGGCATCAGTCTACATCTAGAATAGAAATCAGGGATTCTCACATTTTAGTCTGCAGCAGAATCATCTGGAGGGCTGATTAAACACAGATTGCTGGGCAGCAAGGTTAGAGTTTCTGATTTAGTTGGTGTATTAGTTTCCTAGGGCAGTTATAACAAATGACTACAAATCAAATGGTTTAAAACTAGAGAAATATATTCTTTTTCCCAATTCTAGAGGCTAGAAGCCTGAAATCAGTGTTGGCAAGGCTATGCTCCCTCTGAAACTTTCCTTGGGTAGGAAAGAATCCTTCCTTGCCTCTTCCTAGCTTCCAGAGGTTTGCTGGCCATCTTTGGTTGGCTTGAAGGTGCATAACTTCACTTCCCACCTCCATCATCACATGGCATTCTCCTCTTGTGTATCTATGCCTTGTGTCTGTCTCTTCTTCTAATGACACCAGTCATATTGCATTAAGTTCCCATCCTACTCCAGTATGACCTCGACTTAGCTAATTACATCTTCAGTGACCTTATTTTACATTATTATGTACTAGGGGGTTAAGACTTCAACATTTCTTTTTGGCGGAGGGATATAATTCAATCCGTAACAGGCATCTAGGGTGAAATCTGATAATATGTACTTTTAACAACCTCTGAGGTGATGCTATTGTTGCTCCAGGGACCACACTTTGAAAACCATAGGTTTAAAATATCTACAAAGCAGAAATACATAGAACTAAAAGTTGGATCATGTTATAGAAACAACTGTGTTCAACTTCCCAAATGTGCAGAATTCCATTTTAAAGCACACTTGAAAGATTGCCATCCAGCCTGTGCATGAATACTTCCAATGACAGGGTTCTCCTTACTAGCAGAACAGCCTTCTCCACAGCTATGCCTGTGAAAATTCACACCCTTTGAACTTCCTGAATATCTGATATATCTAGATATATCTAGATATTTGATGGCAACTGAATGTTTCAACATTGAACTCTACATTTCCTCTGTGTGACAGAGTTCCCAGAGTCCTCTAGATTCTGGCTTGCTCCAGACAGCAAGTTTTTAGGGGTGATAATCATGCCTCCCACTGGTTATGAATTAATTAGAAATAGACACAGGAATCCAACTGATGATGATCAAATAGCCAGGTTTATTTCCAGTACATATACAGTGGCAAGTAGAGCCTGGACCTTGACCATAATTAGCCTTCCTACGAAGCGCTACCTAATTGACTTCATATGACACAGTCAGATACAGAGAAGTAGGACGACTGAAGCAGGGCTTACCCTTAAAGCCCTACATTTCGTGCAGGGTAAGTGTTATAGCTATTACCACAAAAAGAAAGGTACCACCATCAGGAGAGGGCCAGTTTCCCTCAAAGAGAAAGGAAAGCTACCTAGCTTCTCTTCCCCCTAAACTCACCCACCCAGTAAGACCTTCTTTCCCCTCTGACTAGATTTAGCATCTATATGGCATTCATCTCTACTATTCTCCTCCTTTCAAAAAGAGCCCTGATGTTGTTCACAAAAGCCCCTCTCTTTCATGTTGCCTAAATGTCTCAGGAAACTGATTCTATTCTCTACTCAAGCCAGTCAGAGTAATTCTAATCCCCTTGCAAGTGATTGGTTCAGAATGTAAGCTTAAGCCAATCAGTTCATGGTATTATCCTAGAGCCTGCTGTTGGGATGGGTGCAGGATACATATTAGCTTAATTAGACTGAAGGTGAGAACTTTTATTCACTGGTTAGAAGAGAGATTTTCTAATGAGGAAGCATTTTGTCCCAGGACAGATGGTAGCCATCTTCTAACCACAAGAGAGGGTTTGAAGAAAAAGCTTCTACCTAGAGGCCGATGCTGCTGCTGCTGCTGCTAAGTCGCTTCAGCCGTGTCCGACTCTGTGCGACCACATAGACGGCAGCCCACCAGGCTAGAAGAGTTCAAAGTGAGCAAAGATATAGCTCCCTCACTCCAGTTATGACATGTTTGCACTGTCTTTGAATTTATTATCACTGTTATGAACGACACTAAATTTCCTCATTGTTTAAGCTAGTTACATCAGTGTTGTTGTCATTTCCAGGTAAAATATTTAACAATAAAATACTCAAATATTATTCCCATAGGTTAGAAGTTGCCTCATGGAAACCTAAAGAAACAGAATTAAGTCTCCACCTACCAATGCTCCACTTTAATTAATTAATTCTGCTCTTAAAGTACGTGCCTTTCACTGGACAGATTATTCCAGACACAGTACTACCATCAGCTCCCAGGATCCAGCATTGTACCTACCATGGAATACACTCTTAAGCAATCATTTATTGAACATATGCAGCTGGAGACTGCATTAACATTTTTATCAGACACATAATAGTTGTCATATTAAGTTCCCATGAAATAAAACCCCTGGAACATTTTTATAAAAATTTATGTCAAGGCTGTCTGTCTCAACCCTGTATCTGAGCAGTTGCATTGTGTATGGAGTTTCTTTTTTTTTTTTGAAAAAAATCTAACTTAAATAAAAGTCTTGATATTTATTGCTGTTCAAGTGTTTCTAGGAGAGTCCAGCCTGTGTTGCACTCAGTTGAGACAATTTTTAATTGGGTCCCATCGTTTGTCAAGTCAGCTATTCTTCCTATTTTGGAAACAACTTCAAAAGAGATACACATTCCTTCTACATCTTCATAGGAATCCAATAGCAAAATGTGGACTAAAACAGCAACAAGAAGAGAAGACCAACTCCAGGTTCATCCGTTTTTGCCGGAAGTAACCACTCTATTTCTCTCCTTGCGATCCTAACTTGGCTGGTAAAATAAGAATTTCTGCCCTTCCAGAAATGTCAGGATTATAATGTCTGCCACTTTTAGCCCACTCCATCTACTTCTAACCATGCTTGGTGAATTTGGGGGAAGGCACTGCAAATGCTGCCTGAATCCTTTCTGAGTTCTTTGAAGTTTCACTCAGTCTGTCTGCTCAGGACACATTAAATCTCTTCCACCAAGCCCTGAGCTGCCTCCTAGGGGGAAACCTGCAATGCTCCAGTTAAGCCCATGACTGGACAGAGTGTTGGAATATTAGGAATGATTAGGGGTTAGATTGTGGGCACATTACCAACCATAGTCTCCCATCAGTTTTGGCAAAAACAAAGCTGAGAGGTTTTTTCTCTTTTGGGTTGACATTTGCATTTACTTTTCTGTTGCTTCAGAATTTATACAGGTAAGAGCAACTTATTATTAATAGACAATTAGCAAAGCTCAAATCTTAGCACTCTACATTTAATTGTCTGATGACTTCAAATCCTTCAAGGTATATAGCTATTGAGGCCTTCAAACGAATCAAAATTAAACCAGGTCTATGGAGAAGGCAATGGCATCCCACTCCAGTACTCTTGCCTAGAAAATCCCATAGATGGAGGAGCCTGGTAGGCTACAGTCCATGAGGTCGCTAGAGTCAGACATGACTGAGCGACTTCACTTTCACTTTTCACTT
The DNA here is from genome assembly GCF_055505025.1 of Bos grunniens. Classification (NCBI taxonomy): domain Eukaryota; kingdom Metazoa; phylum Chordata; class Mammalia; order Artiodactyla; family Bovidae; genus Bos; species Bos grunniens. The sequence continues at coordinate 98,443,534 of NC_141166.1, forward strand.
TCATGCATTGGAGAAGGAAATGGCAACCCACTCCAGTGTTCTTGCCTGGAGAATCCCAGGGATGGGGGAGCCTGGTGGGCTGCCGTCTATGGGGTCGCATAGAGTTGGACACGACTGAAGCGACTTAGCAGCAGCAGCAGCATCATAGTCCCCTACTCTGACAATATAATACTCCAACTCAAAAGGGAAAATAAGTGAATTTGGTATGACTTATTTTGAGCAAACATCATAATTTGAAATGATTACTTTCTTAGTTTGGACTTGTTATAACAGACTACCATAGACAAGGTAGCTTAAACAACAGAAATTTATTCCTCACAGTTCTATTTCACCTTTCCTTATTTCATACAGACCCACTCTATTGCTCTGCCCCCACCCTCCCATCTTACCAGAGCTAAGTGACTAAATCTGGCTGATGGAATGTGAGCTTAAGTAACATACACCACTTTTAGGCCTGGCCCTTATGATCTCTCCATTGCCACCTCCAACGTCTTTCTGGTCTGGGTAGCAGAAAGCAAAGGACTGCAAAGTCTAGACAATGATTAGAAGAGCCGATGATGGAAGGAGCCCGGATCCCTGAGTTACCACCTAAGGAGAGCTGCCAAAAACAGCTCTCTGGCCAAAGAACACCTGGCCACCTTAGACTGGGTAAGAAGCAAACTTATCTTAAGACACTGTAATTTGACGTCTTTTGTCTAATGACTAGTTTTAATTACACTGCCTGATTCAGATGTCTCACCCTTCTTTCTCATGCAACACATATGCCTCCCAGATGCTTATAACTGAAGTAGGGGAGGAGATACAAATAATGGCTGAGATTGAATTTCTCACTGGCTCAATGGGATCCTGAAAATTGCATTTCATTTGACTTAAAGAAAATGCATTACTTGGAAACAAGATTTGACAACATAGACTAAGTTTTACCTCATTTCTCTACCCGAATTCCTTTTTCTTTCAGGAAAAGACATAATTGAGGAATCTGACCTCTCTGAGTGACAAGATTCCCCATCATACACCTAAAAGCAATTCTTTCCACCAAAGTAGGTGTCAGCTTCCTGAAGCCCCACACCCATCCTTTTATTTTCAGCCCCTCTCGGTCCTTCAAGGGTATGGACATGACCTTAGAAGTAGCTTATGGGTAGCGAAGAGTTAAACCTTTCTTTCAGGTCTTTAGCTTCTTCTGTCAACTAATTAGATTGAAATTTGAACTTCAGGCTGCTCAGCTGGTCTCTAGTAGTGCTGCCACTCGAAACACTGCCCACCACACATGTGCTTTTGACAGCAAGAGCCGCTCAAAAGCCTCTCCACGCCTTTATTTCAGGAATAATCCAAGGAAAGGGCTGATACCTGTGAAAACTGAGTGCTGAGGTCCTCTCTGTCCACCGCTTCAAACGAATAACTACCCTCAGCCTGCATTTATTTTGTGCTATAGCTCTTCTTTTTCAATGAAAAGTCCCTGTTCTCTATTCATTATAAGAATAAAGAGCTTTTCAAGTGTGAGTTGCTAAACCCAGAAGGGAACAGAGCTATTTTTAAGAGGGTTTCAACTCTGAGCTGCTGCACCAGGCCAGCCTGCCAGCCGCGGAGGTCTTCCAGGGAGGCTGAAGGCAATCACAGCCTCTCTTTAGGAGAGGACATTCAGGAAGGAAGTTCCTGGGGCAGAAGCATCCCAGCTCTCTGGCCCACAGACAGCCCTGGTGCCTTCATACCTGGCTCCTCCAGGCAAAACCACGCAAGGGGGTCGGGGGAGTAGTTTTTATTCTCACTCATCTGAGGTTTGCCTGCTGCCTTAGGTTTCTCACATGCACTTCCTCCAAATAGGAAACAATCTGCTTGATTCTCATCCGGGAGCACAGGGAGGAGGGGGGCGCCTTTATGTCCTCTCCTATCTTCGTCAAGCCATATGCAACTGGCAGCCACCACGCTTCTCTCTGTGGGAAGAGGATAATCAGAGCCGGATTCCGAATGAAAGGGGAAACATGCAGAGTCGCCTGCCTCCCATCCAACAGCAGTGGAATCCTTGTGGCCCAGGCCAGGCCAGAGCTCTTCTGAAGTCAGTGTACTTGAGGGGCAGAGTCGGGCTCACAGATTTAGAGCTAGAGGACCTGGGTTCAAGTCTCACGTCTGTTCCCTCAGGGTAAAAGGACAATGTTACCATTCTTTCAGAGGTGTTGCAATTGAGGATTATCCATCCTCTTCTTGGGTACAGAAGGGTTTGTAAACTCTGCCATTTCACATGTGTATTAATCATTGATCCAAAGGCTTAGATATGCACTCTAATTTATTTCAAGAACAGAAAACGGTGCTGCTGGCTGACAGAGGAGATATTGTCAGTTTGATAGAAACTATTAATGCTTAGGGCTTCCCAGGTGTGCTAGTGGTAAAGAACCTGCTTTTCAATGCAGGAAACATAAAAGACATGGGTTCAAAGGGCATGAACCCACTCTAATATTCTTGCTTGGAGAATCCCATGGACAGAGGAGCCTGGTGGGTTATGGTCCAGAGTTGCAGAGTCGGACACACCTGAAGCGACTTAGCACAGCAGATGTTAATGATTCAGTAGGACTGAGATTATGTTTTCTATCTCCCCATCACATTAAGTTTTCCACCATAGAAAAGGGGTAGGGAATTAAAACTATTTCATTATTCTGGTAGCTGCTGCTGCTGCTGGTGCTAAGTCGCTTCAGTCGTGTTTGACTCTGTGTGACCCCATAGACGGCAGCCCACCAGGCTCCCCTGTCCCTGGGATTCTCCAGGCAAGAACACTGGAGTGGGTTGCCATTTCCTTCTCCAATGCATGAAAGTGAAAAGTGAAAGTGAAGTCACTCAGTCATGCCCGACTCTTAGCGACCCCATGGACTGCAGCCTACCAGGCTCCTCCGTCCATGGGATTTTCCAGGCAAGAGTACTGGAGTGGGGTGCCATTGCCTTCTCTGATTCTGGTAGCTACTGGGAGTAAAAGATTGAATATATGCTAAAAGGTGATACGGAACAAAAATGCTTAACTAATTTCATGCAAAGAATGGCTAAAGAAAATAGAGAAACATATTTGATTATGATGCACCTAGAACCATAGAGATATAGAGCTTACAGAGATATAGAGCTTACAGAGATATGTTTCTGTAAAAGAAAAATTTTTAAGAAAAAAATAATAGGAAAAAATACAGGCAAAATACAATGATTAGACCTAAGGGCAGAGAGTGCATATACATGGAGGTGATAAAGTTATAAAGATGAGGCAACCAATAAGACTCTGAGCTTCCAGGAGGCCAAAGCAAAAAGGGAATATGATGTTACCAAATTTATATCCTACATGAGGAACCCCCTACTGCTACCAATGCCTTATCCTTTTTTATCATAAGACTTATAAGCATAGATATTTATCTTCAGGAAGAGAATACTTAGGGAGTTTCATTATGGTCTTCTTTGTGTATTTGATGGGCTGCCAAGTACAAAAAGGAAAGATTGCTTTGGGTAATTCCAGACCACAAAACTAGAATCAATGAGAGTAAGTTAAGGAGAACAGATTTTAGTTAAAAATAAAGAACTTTCTAACAATTAGAGTTGTCCATAAATGGAATGAACTGTCTGGCAAAGAAGTGAGCTCCCTGTTACTGGAAGTGATCAAACAGAGGCTGGCTAACCATCTGTTAAGGATAAAAAGGATTTGTGCATAACGAGAGAATTATGCAACAACATAATACAAGATTCTTCATGACAGTTTTATTTATAATCATAGGAAAGAAAATAGGATCAACCTACATGCCCAACAATAGGGGATTAGTTAGATTATTTAAGGTACTCTCACACCATTTGTTTTTTACAGATTTTACATAGCAATAAAATAATGATATTAAAAATGCTTATATCTATCACTAAGCTAAAAACAGTCTACACAAAATAACATATATATTGTGATTCCATTTTGTAAAGAAAATTTCTGTATAGAAAAATAACTCTAAAGAGTGCATACAAGAAAACATTAAAAGTAATTACTATGAGTGTTTGAATTATGGGTGATTTTCCTTTCCTGGGGTTCTCACAGTTTTCCAAGTTTTCTACTTCAAGCATTTACCACTTATGTTATTAGGGGGAAAAGTAAAACAAAAAGAACTCCCAAAGAGTCTCTTATTAACTAGTAGTTTGAAATATATAATGTCTATAATTTTTTAAATCTAATATCTTATAATTTTAATTTTAAACAGGTTAATTTTTTTCTCTTATAAAATAACTTATCTTTTAAAAAGATTTCTATCAAATATAAACACCTCCCTACGAAAAAAATTGACTTAAATTATCAGGTTTTGGCATAAAATCTAATGCATTTCTGATTGCTATGGTCATTTTCATCTGAAGTCTCTTTTGGAAATATGTGGGATATAAATTTAAAAGTTTGTACATTAAAGTAGAAACAGCTTAAGAATTGGAGTCAGACAACCCAGGGACTCAAATTTTGGCTCTGTTGCATACCAACTCAGTTTATTCAATTTTAATTTGGGATAATAATAACAGATAAGATTTGTAGAAGATTCCCTATGTGTCAGGCACTGTTTAAGTGCTTTATGTGCAATGGAATCTTCAAATCAATCCTCTGAGGTGAATTCTATTCTTCTTATTTTTCAGATGATAAAATTAAAGTGCAGAAAATTTCAATATCTTGCCCAGGCAGACAGCTAGAAAGTATGGAGTGCAATTTCAATGTCAGGCAGTTCAACCTCAGAATCCAGGGTGTTAACCATTATGCTACACTGCCTTACAGAATTGTGAAAGGACCGAGTAAATCAGTAGATGTAAAGTACCAAGCAGAAAATTGGGGCAATCATTATTAAGTTTCTCCCTAAACTTCTCCATAGCTCTTTGCTCCAGAAAGACTTTTAATTATCTTCCCCAAGACTGCATTCAATCAACACATTGAGGGAAGTGTGGCTCTGTGGTAGGTAGTCTTATGAGTGCGTTATCAACAACACTCATGTCAAACTTGGGGAGATCAGAAATCATATCCCACAGGACTCTATTCTGGGACTGATTCTTTAATACTTCATCAATGATTTACATGGATAGAACAGAAAATAAGCTCCTAGAGCTGACAGATGATACATGCTGTTAGCAGATGACACCCATCGTCAGTTAGGAAGGCGGGCATCCAGGACAGGATTAGAATTCCAAATGGCCTGGCAAGATGGAGAAGAGGTGGAGGCAGAGAGAATGAACTTCATTAGCAACTAGCACAGAGTAATATGCTTATTAAGAGGGAAAACATTATATACTCGCATAACAAGGGCATGACTTAACAACGAATGATTGTTGCTGGAAAGAGTTAACGGTTAAAGTTGCTCACAAGCTGCTGGAAATGAGACAGAAAGTTGAGTATGATTCTGGAAATGTATGAAAAAATAGGCCTAGGTGGGGGTAAATAATTTTTCCTATTACATGCCATATTTTAAAAACTCTTTTCAAGTGCTGTTGTTTTCCCCTTTTTCTTCGTCAGTGTTCTGGACATCTTGGAAAAGGTATACGGGAAGCAACAGAAATCCTTACAATTGCAAAATAAAACCTGAGGGGATAGGAACCGAGAACTTTTCAATGAAGAAGACAAGAATTGTTGACAATTCATGTAAGAATTCTTGATGAAGCAGCCTCCGTGTGTCAGTCTGTGCTGGGTGCTGAGAGACAAAGACAATCAGATCTGGTTTCTGGCCTTGAGAAACTCAGAGACAAGAGGGTAATCACTGTAAAGTTTATGAAGACTCTTATTTAGTACTCTGATATTTGTATGATTCCTGGCTAACTCCTACACCTTTCCTGTATCTCCCCTTTCTTCCCTTCTTTTCTCATTTCCTTTTCTCTATTCTTTCCCTTCGCTAGACTTTAGGTCTGTTATTGGAGCCCACCAGCATGCCAGGAGTAGCTGGGAGTATTCAGTGGAGCCCCATCTGAGACTGCCAGAACACAAAGCCTCTCTCTTCGTACATTTCAAGGTATTTCTATAAATTTATCTTTCACTCTACATGTACTCCAATAAAATTGCAAGCAATAAAGTAAGGCTGGGAGAGAGAAAAATAGGTTCCCAGATGGCAAATAGATCAGTTTGGCTAGAGAAAATGCTAGAGTAGACATATTATGAATTTTATAATATTAAGGAATTTGAACTTTCTCTTGTTGATGACAGAAAGTCAATCAAAGTTTGTGAGAAAGGGAGTGACAAGATCAATTTAGGGTTTTGGGAAGAGTAATCTTATTGTGGTAGACAGAATGGGTTGTTAGGAGACATTCTGGAGGCAAGCGTCTCATCAAAAGATGGTTATTATGCTATAAAAAATAAGGACCAGGCAGTTAGGCAATCGGAAGAGTTAGAAGAGGCAGAGACATATAGACATAAGAGACACTGTAAAGGAAAAATCAATATGATTTGGTGCCTAAATAAGTACAAGCATCAAAGGAGCAAGGAATTGAAAACAACTCATAGGTGGTAGACAAGGGGATCTGGGAAATGAAAATATCATTAACCAACATGGGGCAGTGGAAGCTGAAGGTGGCCTGTGGTAAGGGAATCAATGCTAGACAGCTTGTCTTTGTGCTGATGGAACATATAAACAAAAGTCATATATCCAGCAGGGAGCTAGGAATAGATTTCCTAGGTGATCCTCCTCACAGAGGTAATAGGGTGTTTTAGACACCTCCACCTGTATATCCCACTGACACATCACATTCTACATGCCTAAAACTGAGCTCGACTGTCATTAACAAGCACAAAGCTGAATTTACATTTCTCTTCAATGTTAGTCATGCTTTTAAACACCCAGGCTACTTAAACTCAGTCATTTCTGGTGCTTTAACCTCCCACCCTTTCTGCTCCCATGATCAACTAGTCACTCATTGCTTCTGAGAGATCAATATGCTGTGCATCAATTCCTATTGTCATAATCAAAGCTTGCGTGATTTATTCCCTTAACTATCACACAGTTTTATAATAGGTTTTCGTGCCACATAGGTCTGTATTTTTCCACTATTTACAGATTGAAATTCAGAGTCTTCCAGGAATGAACATACCTGTCCAACCTGATCCCTGAGAAGATCTATACATACCCAAGGTGAAAGCTCCACCTCCTTGCCTTTCTTTAATGATGCCAGGCATTTCTATGCCTGGGGTGCCTCTACTGATGCTGTTCCATTATTTTGGAATAACTTTTTCCACTCAAGGATAGTATCTTTCACAGTTCTGAGTCACATGCCAGTCCCATTGTGAGGGCTTCCTGACCACCCATTGCTTGTCTCTCTTCACTCTCGCTGCTTTTTGTGAACGCAAGAGCCTGAACCAGGAGGTGGGAGTAGACATGGGAAGAAGCAAAGGATGCTATAAAAATCCAAGCAAAACATTGTGGGGAAGCAGGCACAGAGAAGGGAGAAGTTCAAGATAAAATGACGGTCTTGGTCAGCCCTGGCTGACTGGGGAGAATTATAGAGAGGAAAAAAAAAAAGATTACTTGGGCTTTGAGTTTGTTCTAGAGTTGAGATACCAGCAATGAATCCAAATTGAGCTGATAATTTAGAAGTCTTACAGAAATAAAAAAGGGTGGTTGGGCTAGAGAAAAACATTTGGGGTTTATATGCAAAGAGATAGTACTAGATGCATGGGGAATCAAGGAATGGAAAAGATCTCCAGAGAAAAGTCTGTCAGATAGAAGGTTGAAGACAGAGCTACAAACATATTACCAATTTCTAAAATGAGAGGAAGATATTCAACTAGCAAGAGAGCCAAAGACTGGCTACTGAGGAAATATTACATATTTTACATTTCCTAAAAGGCAAGCTTTTTGTTTGTTTGTTTTTAACCTTTTATGGGAAACTTTTTGTTTGACCATGCTGCATGGCTTGTGGGGTCCTAGTTCCCCAGCCAGGGATTGAACCCAGGCCACAGCAGTGAAAGCACCAAATCCCATAGGAAACTTAATTTCTGAGATGTTGTGCTTCTGATTTATGGAAACTGCTGGTTCTCTGCTCAAATTGGATCCCTTTTAATTACAAATCTTGATACTCAGTGGTATGAAACTTAGTATTCCAATATTACATGAGGATATCCAAATAAAACCAACAACCACCAAATATTAGGCTGTAGAATTTAAAGCGAAGTGGGAGAGTAGGGGCTGCTTTTCACAGAATCTGATAGCATATTGGGGGTAAGGTGGAGGTCTAGAATAAGATGTGTTAAAATGGATTCGATTTGTCCAAATCACAGGTTTTGAAAGAACTTCTGTTTAGCACAGGGGATCTTTGTTGCTTTTGAGGAATTTCTCGAAATAAAAATATTATAAAAATACATGCTTGTTGTCAAAATAACTCAAGCAATCCATATAGAAGTAAATATGACAACACCCTAGTGAGATTCCCTGGGTATCTAGTGGTTAGGACTCTGTGCTTTCACTACTGAGGGCCCAGGTTCCATCCCTGGTTGGGGAACTAAAATCCCACAAGCTGCAAGGCATGGCCCAAAAAAGAGAAAAGCCCATCACAATAAACAGTGTGGCATATACCCTTTTAGGCTTTTCAGAATACACACACAATCATATATGCATGTACCTTTTCTATATGTAACATGTCCCATCCCCACCATCTAATTTCCCCTAAAAATAACATGCTATAGCAATGAACAGGTAGCGCTAGTGGTAAAAAAAAAAAACCTGCCTGCCAATGCAGGAAACCTAAGAGATGGGGGTTTCATCCCTGGGTTGGGACGATCTCCTGAAGGAGGGCATGGCAACCCACTCCAGTATTCTTGCCTGGAGAAGCCCATGGACAGAAGAGCCTGGCAGGCCACAGTCCATAGAGTCTCAAAGAGTTGGGCAGGACTGACGTGACTTAGCACACACGCATAGCAATGAACAATTACATTAATAAACATTTTATTTGTACAGCACATCCACACACATTATATTTCACATGCATTATCTCCTGGATCTTCACTCCGATGTTCGGAAGTCGGCAGGGTGGGGTTATTGGTGTCATTTTATAGACAATATCATTTATCTAAAGTCTCAAAGCTACTGTGCTGAAGAATTTACAGGTGGACTTGGGTCATCCATCCCAAACAACATGTTTATTTCCTATATCACGTGGTTTCCCACAGTGGGTTTTGCATATCCAGGTCTCCCCAGCCTCAGCCAAAGTGTTCTACAGAGTTTATCAGCTTACAGCTTGAATTAGGATACTTCTGAACATCACCACATGGCTGCCTAGTAGTTTTCTTGAGATGGGAAAATGTGGCCTTGTCAGCTTGATAGGCTAAGTATTTGGGTTACAGGTTGAAAGTGATGACAATGGAGGGTACAGTGAAAATTCTACAGAACCCTACACTGATGTCCCTATATGTAACACTGATATCGCTGTATGTAATCCAGCTAATAAATTATGCTGAAAATGGGCACATCTACTATTGAACAATGTGTTATTAAAAAAAAAAAAAAAAGACAACAGGCCCCAAACAGAGTCACTTAGGATAAGCCCCATATCACCATCAGTTCAGTTCAGTTCAGTTCGGTCGCTCAGTCATGTCCGACTCTTTGCGACCCCATGAATTGCAGCACGCCAGGGCTCCCTGTCCATCACCAACTCCCAGAATTCACTCAGACTCATGTCCATCGAGTCAGTGATGCCATCCAGCCATCTCATCCTCTGTCGTCCCCTTCTCCTCCTGCCCCCAATCCCTCCCAGCATCAGAGTCTTTTCCAATGAGTCAACTCTTCGCATGAGGTGGCCAAAGTACTGGAGTTTCAGCTTTAGCATCATTCCTTCCAAAGAAATCCCAGGGCTGATCTCCTTCAGAATGGACTGGTTGGATCTCCTTGCAGTCAGTCCAAGCGACTCTCAAGAGTCTTCTCCAACACCACAGTTCAAAAGCATCAATTCTTTGGCAATCAGCCTTCTTCACAGTCCAACTCTCACATCCATACACGACCACAGGAAAAACCATAGCCTTGACTAGACGGACCTTTGTTGGTAAAGTAATGTCTCTGCTTTTCAATATGCTATCTAGGTTGGTCATTACTTTTCTTCCAAGGAGTAAGTGTCTTTTAATTGAGAGTTAATTACTGTTTCTGCTCTCTCAGAAATGGAATCTTAAACCAGTCAGTCAGGAATCTCCTGATCATCACTAGTTAGGTAATCTGTTTGATAGATCCCCACCATGCCCTAAAGAAAATAACCTTGTAACAACCAACTCTCTCTTTTGCCTAACAAAAAAGGGCTGCTCCTTTCTGCATATAATAACAGTCTTTTTGGTATAGCTCCTTGGAGCTCCTTTCTATCTGCTCAATTGAATGTTGCCAGATCCAAACCCATTTTTTCTCAAATGAACTCCTAAAATTTTTAATACATTTCAGTTTATCTTTTAACAGCTCTAATGAGAAATTTGAGAGGAAAGATACAAGAAGTAGTGTAATGGAAAGAGCACTTCTATATTTCATTTCTGAGAAACATATTTTCCCCCACATTTTGATACCTGAAAATAGGCATTCATCTTACAAACCCACGGATCTTTGATTCGGTAAAGAGCAGTACATGGAGACTCGTTAAAACAACTAAATTCTGGTCTAGACTGCATTTCCCTATCTTGGGCAGTGTTGTGAACATGAGGTGATGTATGTCATGCACAATACAGACTATACAGGATGCTGCTAATGATAACCACCATTTATTGAGGGTTTACCCTATTCTAGTTACTCTTCTTTGCACACTGAGAGGATTTTCTCATTTAATCCTCACAGTGACCCTCTAAGAAAAGTTATAATATCTCAGTTTTATAGAAAAGCAAAGTGAGATTTTAAAAGTTCAGTTGAATATGGCTATAGGTTAAAAACTGGTAATAGCAAGGCTGGGGGTTGAACAAGGTATGAGGCCAGGGACTCCCAAGTACTATTGACCTACTTGTGACCTATGACTTCACTTAATCATCCTTTTATTTGCCTTCATCCTTTCCCATTCCTCTGCAGGTTTACTAGCTGATTTTGATTTGTGATAAACTCAGATGCCTTCAGGATTATAAACATAGACCTGGTGAGGGATGGCAGACATTAGGGATGATGAACAACATGATTCTCAGCCAGGACACCACACACACACACACACACACACACATGCATACCACACCACACACCACATACCAGACTGACTTTTGGATGACCTTTCCACAGCAGCAAAAAAATTAAACAACACATCAAATTTATCAAGTCCCCAAGGAAAACAATAGCAACAACAAATTGGACTGGCTCTTTAAAAAGTAAAACAAATTAAAGTTGTTAGAAATCCTTGAAATCTCAAAAAAAAAAATGTACTGACTTCAGCTACCTGGTTCAGGAACTTTTGCTAAGTTTCAAAGTGTTCATAATAATATATATTCCAAGTGGATTAGAATGAAACCTGAGAAAAACTTCAATAAAGCGAAAAGAGACACAAAAAGAAGAGAAGCTAGCTCATAATGAATCTATAACATCCCAGAGAGGAGGTCTTCAAAATGGCATTTTAATTAATGCCTCCTACCAAACACAAGGTATTTTCTTTTCTCTCTCGCATCTTTCTCACACATCAGTTTTGTAGATAGAGGGCCCCATTTTACAGATTACACAATTAAGGCTCTAGGGAGGGAAAAACTTGTCCAAGGGCTTCCAAGCCTCTGCTTTTCTAGTACACTTTACGGGGGCAGAGGCAAAGATACTGTAAGCAGACAGGGTAGAGGGTCCTCAGAGAAAAAGAACCAGGCAGTTTTCTTGATATTAGAGAAGCCAATTTTGGCCTAAGCCAGTCTGTGATGTAGCTAGAATATTAAAAAGCAGAGATATCACATTGACAACAAATGTCCATCTAGTCAAAACTATGATTTTTTTCAGTAGTCATGTACAGATGTGAGAGTTGACCATGAAGTAGGCTGAGTGCTGAAGAATTGATGCTTTCAAACTGTGGTGTTGGAAAAGACTCTTCAGAGTCCCTTGAAATGCAAGGAGATCCAACCAGTCAATCCTAAAAGAAATCAACCCTGAATATTCATTGGAAGGACTGATGCTGAAGCTGAAGCTTCAATACTTTGGCCACCTGATGCGAAAAGCCAACTCATTGAAAAAGACTCTGATGCTGGGAAAGGTTGAAGGCAGGAGGGAAAGGTTGAAGGCAGGAGGGAAAGGGGACGACAGAAGACAAGATGGTTGAATGGCATCAGTGACTGAATGGACATGAGTTTGAACAAGCTTTGGGAGAGAGTGAAGGACAGGAAAGCCTGGCGTGCTGCAGTCCATGGGGTTGCAAAGAGCTGGACAAGCCTGAGCAGCTGAACAACAACAACAAAAAGAGTCCCAATTCCTCCTTAAGAGATATACATCACAATCTGATACATAGTTTTGAGTTCTGCAGGAACTAAGGGTCCCACCCAAGTGGAGGACTATAACTACATGCAGAGACCACAGACTCATCAGAACCTACGATATGATGATGGTGACATTTTCTGACCCTTGAGACTTCAGTCAACTAATCCCTGTCAATCTTTTCCCCAATTCTATGCTGAATTCTCCTCTGCTCAAGCCCCTTTATCAGTATGCATACACTGCCCAAGCCCCCTTCATGGATATGCATGTACCTTTAGCCTAAAACTTCTCCAATTTTGCAATACAGGGAGACTGCAATTTTGCTGCTCTGGGAAAGGGCCCCAGTGATCGCCTTACTTCCTGCAAGTAATAAATCTTTCCTTCTCCTGATCTTTGGCTGGATACCCAGCAAGAGGCAAACTCTGTTTTTGGGTAACAGTATCATGAAGCCAATGATGACCCTCAGTTGTTCTTTTCAAAGTCTCAAATCTGACTGTATTCATGGTTTGTGTTCTCTTTCTTAAAGAGAGCCCTCCAAATTGTACAAACACTGGGCTCCCCCAGGCCCTGGGTCCACATCTGTATGGGAATCAAAAGTCTGTGATAACAGCCAACTTAGGTAAGTCAGCCTCTGACTCCAGCTCTCTCTGGAGAGAAGAGAATGCCTCGGATGCCAGGATCTGCAGCCAGATCCAGGACAGCGGGACTATAGACATCCTGCATTTCTCCTGGAGGCCTTCTCTGTCAATGTAGTGATTAACTCTCCTGTGCTGGCTCACCACACAGAGATGCTTGGAGGGCAAGGTTGACTATATTTTTACAGCTTTGGTTTCCCTATTAATTGCGAAGTTGGCCCTAGCCTACAGGAAATAAGATGCCAAAAGAAAGGGGAGTGGATCTCTTCCAGACCTCTACAAGACTCAGATTATACCAAACCAGGAGCAAAACCCCTTTTTAGCATTTGAAAGGGAAGGCAATTGTATTACTAAGCCTCACTCAACCGCCTCCAGACTTTTCTCAGCCAGAGAACAAAGGGAAAAAAGCAAACACCACTTCACACCCTTATTCACTGGAGGTTAAAAGAGACCTCCCACTAGACAAAAGTCCTTCTAAAGGTCAGCTTGGGAGTGTATTGAAGAGGAGGGCACTGGCCAGGGAACAAAATGTTTACCATCTCTCTGAGGCGGGCTGTTTCTGTTTTCCTTTCAGCACGTGCATGGGGTACATCTGTCAGAATTGGACATTTTCATCCTGATTTGCTTGCTGGTGGCCAAATTACACTTCCTTGGACCTCAGTCTTTTTCAGATTCTTGATTCCCATTGAACTAAGAAAGAAGGGGTACCCTGAGCCAGGACAGCACCCTGGGGATGATTATTCATTCATATTCATCAAGTCCACAGCTCTCATTGATGTGTACAATGTGTCAAACGCTGTGCGAGGTGCTGGAAGGATGTAACAATGCAAAAGCTGAAGCAGTGCCTGAACTCTTCAATCCAATGGGGACAGACTGCTGTTAAACAATGAAACACACACACTCCGTTGTCAAATACAACTAGTCATGTCCGACTCTTTGCGACCCCATGGACTGTAGCCCACCAGGCTCCTCTATCCATGGAGTTCTCCAGGCAAGAATACGGGAATGGGTTGCCATTACCTTCTCCAGGGGATCTTCCTGACTCAGGATTGAACCTGGGTCTCCTGCATTGCTGGCAGATTCTTTACCATCTGAGCCACAGGAACATGATAAAGGTTTGAAGGAGCACAGTGTGCAAAGTGAGCTTAGCATGAGAGTGGCTGACATCACATGGGTTGTAAGAGAGGGGAATTCTTTGAGGAAGTGAAGGAGTTCTCTATGCAGTAGGGAGGTGGACTTCCCATGCTGTTCTAACGGTAAAGAACCTACCTGCCAATGCAGGAGACATAAGAGAGGCAGGTTCGAGCCCTGGGTTGGAAAGATGCCCTGGAGTGGGGCATGGCAACCCACTCCGATGTTCTTGCTTGGAGAATCCATGGACAGAGAAGCCTTGCAGCCTATGGCCTATAGGATTGCAGACAGACACATCTGAACCGACTTAGCAGGCACTAAGTCACTTAGTCTCCTGCATTGCAGGCGGATTCTTTAGTAGCTGAGCCACAAAGGAAGCCCTAGCAGGCACACAGAAAAGCTGAAATCATGCTGTTACAGGGGAGCAGCAGGCAAAAACTCCCAGGAACTTCATTGCCTGGCACAGGAATTAGAAGAATACTAGTGGTTGGAGCCCAGTGGGCAAGCCAGATTGGGGCTGGAAACTAGGCAGGAGGGGGACTATGGTAAGGCTTTGAATTCTGTAGGCTTTTGCCTTCTATCTGCAAAGCGATGGGAAGCTAGTTAAGAATTTAATGACAGAACATGACTTACGTGGTGTGCAGTATAGAGAAAGAGCTTTAGGGGCCAAGAGATTGATATAGGAAGACTTGATATTCAGTTCAGTTCAGTTCAGACACTCAGTAGGGTCTGACTCTTTGCAACCCCATGGACTGCAGCACGCCAGTCTTCCCTGTCCATCGCCAACACCCAGAGGTTACTCATACTCATGTATAAAGTCCGTCATTGTTTCCACTGTTTTCCCATCTATTTGCCATGAAGTGATGGGACCGGATGCCATTATCTTCGTTTTCTGAATGTTGAGCTTTAAGCCAACTTTTTCACTCTCCACTTTCACTTTCATCAAGAGGCTTTTTAGTTCCTCTTCACTTTCTGCCATAAGGGTGGTGTCTTCTGCATATCCGAGGTAATTTATATTTCTCCCAGCAATCTTGATTCCAGCTTGTGCTTCACCCAGCCCAGCATTTTGCATGATGTACTCTGCATATAAGTTAAATAAGCAGGGTGACAATATACAGCCTTGACATATTCCTTTCTTGATTTGGAACCAGTCTATTGTTCCATGTCCAGTTCTAACTGTTGGTTCTTGACCTGCATACAGATTTCTCAGGAGGCAGGTCAGGTGGTCTGGTATTCCCATCTCTTGAAGAGTTTTCCACAGTTTGCTGTGATTCACATAGTCAAAGGCTTTGGCATAGTCAATAAAGCAGAAGTAGATGTTTTTTCTGCTATTCTCTTGCTTTTTCGATGATCCAACAGATGTTGGCAATTTGATCTCTGGTTCCTCTGTCTTTTCTAAATCCAGCTTGAACATCTGGAAGTTCATGGTTCACGTATGCTGAAGCCTGGCTTGGAGAATTTTGAGCATTACTTTACTAGCGTGTGAGATGAGTGCAATTGTGCGGTAGTTTGAGCATTCTTTGGCATTGCCTTTCTTTGGGATTGGAATGAAAATGGACCTTTTCCAGTCCTGTGGCCACTGCTGAGTTTTCCAAATTTGCTGGCATATTGAATGCAGCACATTCACAGCTATTATATTATAAAAGCTATTATAAAAAGCTATTCTATTTTATTATATTATAAAAAGCTATTATAAAAGATTTCAAATCTTTTAGGATTTGAAATAGCTCAACTGGAATTTCATCACCTCTAGATTTTAATCTTTGTCAAAAGCCAAGATGATAAGTTCTCAAATTTTAATGAATTCTCTGGAATTTTGACAAAAAGTAGATTCTGACTCAGGATGCTTAGGGTAGGGTTTGAGATCTGCATTTACAACACAGTTGCCGTGCTTCTGGTCCATACAATACTTAAGTGACAGAGTTTTAGATCAAGGTGTCTGCAATGGAAATGAAGAAAAGCAGACAAATTTGAGAGCTTTCCTTGTGAAAGTCTAGAAGGGCTCTGACTTGAACAACTTGGTGGAAGAGGTTGACATTCACTTAGATATGATGCACCAGAAGAAAGAGCAACTTTGGGTGAGAGATGAAAAGCTCAGTTTTGGATATACTGAGTTTGATATGTCTTAGGAATATCTAATTAGGCTACAGTACATATGGATATGAAACTCTGGAATGAGGTGGAAGCTGGAGGTACAAATTTAGGAGTTATCAATATGTAAGTAGGAATTGAAGCTACGAAAATGGATACTGTCAGCATAGGGAGACATTCACAAACTCATATTTGGCCTGCTGGCCACCTGTTGGTCTTGTAAGTATGTTGGGAAGAGAAAAGGTTTAAGACAAAGCAAATGTTTAACATCTGAGTGGTCAGGAGAAGCTGGCAAAAAAAAAAAATATCTGTGAAGAAGAGGCCAAAATGATGGAAGAAAAACCAAACTGCTATCTAACAGTCATTGCCTCTCCTTCTTGCTGACAGAACAAGTTTCAAACATGAAGATGGTTTGAAATCCACGAAAGTAAACCCTTCCTGTAAGCCACAGTGGCTGATTCATGGTTGATTTAAATTAGACACAATAATCTCATCTGTTTTGCCTGAAGATTTGGGCTCTGATCAATGAGACAAAAAAGGAAGTAGATTGGGGTGAATGGGGATTCAAGGAAGGCATTTTTCTTTCCCAGAAAAAGGGTAAGAATAAGAAAAGAGCTTCATAGTGCCATTGCTACCTCCCTTTTCCTGCTCTGAACTCAGCTGTGATGTCAGAGCAATGTCAGCTATCCTAGGGCTGAGAGGAGATAGCACAAGGGTGAAAGTTCAGCAGCTAAGGATGGTGAAATTGAAGGGTCTTCAGGTTGCTGATGATACAGCTGCTCTGGAACCACCTCCCTCTAATTTCTTTGTTAAGTGACATGATAAATGCCCCAAATTGCTTAAGCCGTTGTTATGGGGTTCTGCCACTTGCATTTTCAACTGCTATTTAAGGTATATTGTAGAGAGTAGTTCTGGGACTAGATAGACATATTTCAGGTAGATACAGTGCTTAACTCTGGACATTCTGTATATTTCTTCATCCGCAAAATGGAGATAATAATAGTATCTATTCAAAGAACTATCATATACTCTTGGTGGAAGTGTAAATTAGTAAAACTACTTTATAAAGTATAATAATTTAGCAGGGTTTAGTATAATAAAACTGAAAATACATGAAACTTAAGGTACAGCAATTCCACTTTTAGGTAAATCCTACAGAGATTCTTGCATAATGCATTGAGAGATGTCTGTAAGATTATTCAGTGAAGCACTTTGTATAATAGGAATTAGCAACAGCCTAGATACCCATCAGGGCTTCCTAGGTGGCTCGGTGGTAAAGAATCCACCTGCCAAGCAGGAGACACTGGAGGACACAAGTTCAATCCCGGGATCAGGAAGATCCCCTGGAGGAGGAAATGACAATCCATTCAAGCATTCTTGCCTGAAAAATCGCCTGGACAGAGGAGCCTGGCAGACCACAGTCCATGGGGTTGCAGAGTCCAACACAGCAGCGACTAGACACACATGCAGATATCCATCAGGAAAAATTTATACATAAGGTATAGTATATCATCATGATAGTATACGGTGGAGCAGTTTAAACAGATGAACTAGCTCTATGTATGTATACATCAACAGGCATGGAGCTCAGAAACTTAATGCTGTGTAAAAAAAGCAAATTTCAGAGTGAGATATGCAGTATGCTCCATTTATATACATTTTAAAAGCAGACACTACGCTACATATTTTTGTGAATCTGTAAGTCTATGGAAAATAGATTGGAAGCACACACATTAGATACACTCAGGGATGAGGGACAAAGGAGATAAGAAAAAAGAGGGGTCATGTCTAGACAGATGATTATATCATGCCAGTAACGGAAGAATGACTGATTGAATCAATTCAATTCTGGGCATCTGCAGCTCAACTTCAGAAACAAAATGAAACAAAACAAAATAGTATCAGTCTTCTAGGATTAAATAACCCAGTGTATAGCACACAGTAAGGATTTAACAAACAGTGGCCATCCTTATCCTATGATGCTCACCTGCTTTGCTCTGCCTTTTTTGCTTTCCATAGGTTCTTTCTAGTAATTTTAGAAAGATGGTGAGTTTGGTAGGGTATTTCTCTCTGTACCTACATTTCTGTTCTCACTTATTGGTGTAAGGGCTGTAAAAGCAAAAGGCTTGGTTTGGGCCAGGCCCTGAGTGCACACAGGCTATTCTAATGAGTTAAAAAAAGTGCTACCAGGCATACCCAGTGGTAGCCCTAACCTGCCAATCCCCCAAATAGCCACAAATAAGAACACTTTACTAGTATAAGTCTTTGCATCTTGAATAAGTAGTTTATATTAATCAGGACTAGATTGAGTATAAGGGAAAATTTTTTGGTGCTTATGAAAATTGGGAATTTCAAGAAGAAGAACTGGCTTCAACTTTCTCAACTAAATCGGGGAACTCTTACTGCCTTGCACCTACCTACTTCTGCTATTTCCACAGCTAAAAGTCTGTTCTTGCCGTGTCCACTTCCAGGTACCAATTTTGAGCCAGTTATGCAAGCAACTGAAAGAAGGTTTGACTCACCAAGTGGAAAATAGAATTTGCTGGAAGCAAATACTATAGTTCATAGAATTAAAGGAAACGCTCAGAGCCAGGGCTTGGGAAGAAAGAAAAGCAGGAAGCAACATGATCTTAGTAAGGAGTACATACTCTTTCTTTAGGTCATGCCAGGGGCTTCCCAGGTGGCTCAGTGGTAAAGAATCTTTCCTGACAAGCTGGAGTCACTCAGGAGACATGGGTTCGATCCCTGGGTTTGGAAGATCCCCTGGAGAAGGAAATGGCAACCAACTCCAGTAATCTTGCCAGTAAAATCCCATGGACTGTGGCCCCTGGTGGGCTATAGTCCATGGGGTCAGAAAATTGTTGGACATGACTTAGTGACTTAATGACCAAACAACAGCAACAAATGGGAACAATCCAACCCACCAGCCGAGATTCCCACTGTCATTCTCCCTGAGGAGTCTGACTGGCTTAGTTTGGGTCATGTGGGGTGGGCCCTGTGATTGACAGCCCTAGTAAGACTCCACAGAATTGAGAAGTTGTAGTTCCCTGATGGCACCCCACTCCAGTACTCTTGCCTGGAAAATCTCATGGACGGAGGAGCCTGGTAGGCTGCAGTCCATGGGGTCGCTAAGAGTCGGACACGACTGAGCGACTTCCTTTTCAACTTTCCACTTTCATGCATTGGAGAAGGAAATGGCAACCCACTCCAGTGTTCTTGCCTGGAGAATCCCAGGGACAGGGGAGCCTGGTGGGCTGCCGTCTATGGGGTCACACAGACTCGAACACGACTGAAGTGACTTAGCAACAGCAACAGTCCCCTGAAAGACAAGCAGCTTTCAAAACAAGGGTAGGGATGCTGGCCTAGCAAAAACGGTAGACATCTACTTCACAGCTAAAAGTGGTTTGCATCTTATTAGAGGATTCCAAAGGTCACAGACAGAAAGATGTGATATTATGTCACTATCAGCTCACGTTTGATGTTGGGAGCTTACTTCACAATTCTATCTTTTCCCTCTTCCATATCTGTAAAATGAAGTTTATGACGCATTCCTTTCTTGTATCACCAGATGTAAATCTCCATAAATTAATAATAACTCAGAGCTGGAAATGGTCTCAGATCTCTTAAGGGAGTGATTCTCAACCTTGCCTTGGCTGAACAGTTTTTTAAAAGCACACACCCAGAGATTCTGATTTAATCGGTCTGGGAGAGAGAGCTTGGGCATCAATATTTTTTTCTGAAACTTTCCCAGGAGATTCTAACACGCAGCCACGATTGAGAAGTCCTGGGAAAGGCTTTCAGGGGTAGTTTGCTCTCATGCACTCTCCTCCTGCTGAAAGTTCCTCTGTATCTCCAACAGGTGATTGTCAGCTTGTTTTAATGATTCTAGTGAGGAGAGCATTTTAGTTTGCTTCAGCTGAAATAATAAAATACCATAGGCTGAGTGGCTTAAACAACAGCAATTTATTTTCTCATAGCTGTGCAAGCTGGAAAGTCCAAGATCAAGGTTTCAGCAGGGATCAGCTCCTGGTGAGAGCTCTCTTTGCTGTGTCCTCACAGGGTGGAGCAGGAACCAGCTCTCTGGTATCTGTTCTTATAAGGACACTCATACTATGAGATGACGGTTCTACCCTTATTAGCGCATTTCACCTCAATTACCTCCATAAAGGCCATATTTGCAAATACAGGTGGGGTTATTTGGGGGTTGAGGTTTCAATACATGAATCTTTGGGGGATGTAAACATTCAGTCTATAGCAAGGAGATCAGAGCTCATTGGGCTGTAGTAGGATTCAAATTATTAGAAAACTCTTTTTCATTAAGCCCCAAACTGTCTCTTTCCAAAGCCCTTCTTAGTCTTAGCTCTTCAGAAAGGCTTAAGGGAATTTTTTGTAGTCTTGTTTAGTTGCGAAGTCATGTCTGACTCTTTTGAAACCACATGTATTTGTAGCCTGCCAGGCTCCTCTGTCCATGGGATTTCCCAGGCAAGAATGCTGGAGTGAGTTGCCATTTCCTTCTCCAGTGGATCTTCCCTGACCCAGGGATCGAAGCATCATCTCCTGCATTAGCAAGTGGATCCTTTACCACTGAGCCCCCCAACACATCAGGGAAGCCCTAGGGAAATAGGAGGCAGCTAATCCAATAAACAACCATTTTGCTAGGCATTTTACATACATTCTATCTCTCAAGCCTCAGGAGGATACAGTGAGGAAGATATTGTGCCTAATTCCCAGATCAAAAGACAGCTATCAGAGAGGATGGATGATCTACCTTAATTAATAAGGCCGATCAGTGGCAAAATGAGAATTCGCACCCAGGTCTTTCTATCTCCTAAGCCCATCTTCCTTCTATGCTTGTGCTGCAGAGTCATCACTTCTACAGAAAACCCTCAGATACATGAGGGTAAAGCTGCCCATAGGATTGAAAGGAAAGTTCTCCTGAGAACTTGCCTTATCCATCCAAATACTGCTTCTGCTACTTTGGATGTCTTAGCTTTTCTTTCTCTCCTTTTCTCCCCTTTATTTTATACTTTATTATTTATACTTCATCCTAGTTTTGATTTACTTCTCTCCCCCATGATCTTATTTTTCCTCAGTGTTCTTTCTGGACTTCCTTTCATTTCACGGACTCTAGTATAGACCAGATATTAGCATGAGTAAGAATCATAGAAATGTTCTGATTGACTTGGTGAGGGGGGGATGAAGAATCTACATTTCAAACAAGTTATCAGGTTGAATGTATTGGAATATATTCACTTTTCGGCCTTTCTAACTAGCTGATCTGTAGGAAGGGTTTCATATGCTTCTGTACTTTCTCCTCCACAGGTAAGATCAGCTTGTACTTCCAGTGCCATTATGACAGGCATAGACAGAAAAAAAGGGCTTCCCTGATGGCTCAGTGGTAAAGAATCTGCCTGGCAATGCAAGAGAGGCTGGTTCAACCCCTGGGTCAGGAAGATGACCCCCCTCCCCTGCCCCAGAAGAAGGAAATGGCAATCCACTCCAGTGTTCTTGCCTGGGGAATCCCATGGTCAGAGGAGCCTGGTGGGCTATATATAGTCCATTGGGTCACAAAAGAGTTGGATATGACTTAGCGACTAAACAACAACAAAAAGAAAGAAAAAGCTTTGAGAGGATAGAATCTCGAGGTCATGAGAGCAGCAAACCATCATTTGTACATAACATGATGTTCTTTTTCTGCCCGTCACCCATCCCCCTTTTTCCACAATGGCACTTCTCTTTTATTTGGGGGGAGAGCTTTTAGCCCACTCTGTGTGATCCTGGTGGTTCTGTCAATCATGTGGCCTCACATATTTCACTGTAGGAGTAAACACAGGAGTCAGAAGAGCAGGTCAGAATGTGTGCACCACTTCCCTGGTCACTGTGATTGGAATCTAAGTTGTTCAGCAAATGATCCACGAAGAGCCAGTCAGAATTTTTTTCAAAATGGCCATAAATGCTGGGAGAAAAGAGGTTTATTTCCTTGCTGTTGCTGGCTATTGGGATGACACAGGTCTGGTGATGCTGGTTGCTGTCTTTGCTCTCACATGGAGGGAGCCTATGGCGGAACAAAGCTAACACAGAGGGGACTAGAACCCAAAGATGGAGAGGGAGAAAGAAGCCCCAGTGGCGTTGCGTCTAGCTTGACTGTAGCCTGTTTCTCTTAGATTACCCATTCCCTTGAGTCAATAAGTACTGTTTGGATTAATCTTGTTTGAGTTGAGTTTTTGCTTTTTGCAGCCAGACTTAAGCTATAAAATGTGCCCACCTTGTTCAACAGTGCATCTCCAATGCTTAACAATCAATATGTGCTCACACAGTACTCACCAAATGAGTGAACAGAGAAAGATCTCACTGTACAAATACTTTTCTGGGTCTCAACATTCACTAAAATACCACTCTTCCAGGTAAGTTCACTTGGAACCTACTTCAGAATCTGCTTTGGTTCCTGGGCTGTAGCAGATTTGGGGATGAGAATAGTGATTAAGAAATCAAACTCTAGATTGGGCAGAACTGGGTTCAGATGACAACTTTATAACTTGTTACAAAGTTTAGTCTCTGAGACATGATTTTCTTTCCCATCCTAAAATAAAGGTAACATTATTTATGAAGCAATTATCACTTGGATCTGCTCCATTCCTCTCCTTCATTCCTTCTTCATAGCTGAACCTGCTCTTTTGGCCCAAGGTGGGCTTTGTCCCAAACAGGGGCCAATGATTGCACCTTTGTCCCAGCAAGATAAGATTAACTTGAGTTGGAATTTAAATTGCAAGTGAAAACCCACAGAAGTGGAAGGTGGTTTAGATAGTAATCTGAAGACAGCGCCATAGACTGAGGAAAGCACTAAGAGCTGCAACTGAGCTGAATTCCTCAGAGCTGTTGTTACTTCTCTTTCCTAACTCTACTTGTGCAGTTCTTCTGGTCCATGAGCCAGTCCAGAGGCCTTCCAATAAATCTGTTTTCTTAGTTTAAGTAGGATACAAACCAAGAGCCTAAGCAAAATCAATCTACCTCAAATATCGGCTTAGAGAATTAAATAAAATACATGTGAGGTAATTTGCTCAGCACTAGGAATATAATAAATGTTCAGTAAATGTTAGCTATAATACATTTTTTACTTCAACTTGACTTATTTGGATCCTACATGATAAACAAATTAATCTCTCCTAATTATCCAGAAGTCAGCTACATGGAGTTGCCTGTGTGAGAAACAGCTTGACTGTGAACAGGAGCCTATACACCAGTATCTACTCTTCTGCCTTTAGTGAGGGTGAGAATCAGATGGAGAGATTCTGATTCGATAGGTCAGGGTTAGGGAGGGGGTCTCCAGAACTCATGTTTGAAACCACTGATTATTTTCTCTATCTGTGATGTGCTAATCCCTTCTGATTGCACACTGCTTCTCAATTTGGGGCTCTAGAAGCAGACTGCTCTTCAAAAAGTCAGCTCCCCCAAAGTTGATTTCATATTCATTATGTATTTTAAATTGTCTGTAGCCGTTCCACAGATGTTAGGTCCTAATCTTTGGGACCTGTAAACATTAACGCATAAAGAAACAGGGGTTTTGCAGATGTGATTAAGTGAAGGATCTTGAGATGAGGAGATTATCCTGGGTAAGCCCCAATTATTATCATCTGGGTGGCCCCCAAATGCCACACATGTCTCAGAGAGAGATTATACCCACACACAGCAGAGAAGGCAATGCAAAGAAAGGAGGTCTTTGCAGCTACAAGCCAAGAAACATTGACAGCCACCCGAAACCAGAAGAGTCAAGGAAAGGATTTTCCCCCAGAGCCTCCAGAGGGAGCATGGCCCTGACAATGTCTTGATTTCTGCTGAGTGAACCTGACTTTCCGTGTTTGGCCTGCAGGACTGTGAGAGGATAAATTTCTGTTGTTTGAAGCCACCAATTCTGTGGTAATTTGTTACAGCAGCTGCAGGAAACGAATACACCACCCTACATACATTTGTCAAATGTATTGAAAATCTGTCTAACCAAAGCTGTAAGAAACAAACTTCATTCGATTTATATAGGTTTTTTGGGCCCTTTTCTATCCTGTTAACTTGCCCAAAAAGCTGGAAAGAGTTGTTCATGTACAGACTCAACTACTCCTGTGGTCTCTCTCACAGACCACCCCTTGCTGAATCACCCTTTGGTAACAGGCACCCAGGTTGATCTTCTTCTCACGCAATTTTGGGACCCTTGGATCTGAGTTGGCATCTGAAAACCCTTAGGCCCCTTGTGAAAAGGGAATGAAAGACTGTGGCTGCTAGCAGATAATAAGCCTTTCCCCCTCTTCTGCAGGAGCAGGCGACTGGTCCACTGCACGGTGGCCTTCACGCATCCCTTACCTCCCCTTCAGTTGGGGTCAAGTGAGATCAAACCTCAGGGCGAAATCAAGAATATTGTAAAAGTCTTCTTCCTTCTTTCAGTTCTCTCCCCTGAAGGCGAATTGGCAAACTTTTTGGCCAACCCAATACAACAAAAGTAAATAGTTCAAGTTCCTCTATCCACATCTTCCCACTTTACTCCCTTCTATATATTTAACCACCGTTAAAAGTCTGATATGTGCTTTCAGAAATTTCTTTAAAGGCTTGCAAACTCCATGGGCATTACATGCCTGTGTGTCCACTTGTACACACAAACATAGAGGTTTGGGGGGTTTTGTTTTAAATTGAAAACAATTATGGGAAATGTTTAAATGCTAAATCAAAGCAACTCTCTTATGCCAAGGTCAGAACCATGGTTAGGAAAAACAGAAACTTACCCTGGAGCTGGGGACGTGTGGGTAAATGTTATTTAAGATTTTGAGCCCCAGACTCTCTGAATCCTCCTGGCCTATAGAAGGGACCATCCCTCTCCATTAAGAACTAGCACTCTTTACTTGTTTGAAAACCATGCAGAGACTTTTCCCGCAAGGCAACACATACCTTCCTCGTGATCTGCCCTGCTTTCCCTTCCTGGCCCCTAGGCCTATAACTAGGTTAAGCTCCAAAATTACACAGCTGGGGACATGCTAGATCTGATAAGGAAGGAAAGGGACTCTACCCAAAGGAGTTGCAAAGCCCACCTAGAATGTATTTGTAGGAGCTGGAACTGGGTCCCAAGAGCGTTCTATTAAGCAGTCTGGAACAATATATTGGATAGAGAAGAGTTTATCAATTTGTGGACACTCTCTCAGAATATAAAGTTTAGCACCCTGTTAAGGATCTGAGGAGATGGTGTGAACTTGTCACTAAAATGGATCTTAGGAGCATGGAAAAAAATGATGGCTTATGCTAAACAAAGCTGAAATCCCATGGACAGAGGAGCCTGGGGGGCTATAGTTCATGGAGTCACAAGGAGTTGGACATGACTGAGCAGCTAACGCTTACTGTGGTAGACAGTGGAGAAAGGGCTTAAATGGTTCAGGGAAATGGGCATGCTGAAGTGGATATCTCTGCAAAGTTGGAAGAGACACCAGATGATATGTACCATGGGAAGGACTATCACACTCATCATTGCTAAGGCCATAGGGAATGTACTGGTGAAAGGAGTACCGGCGTCACTCAGAAGTTTATAAGACAGGGTTAACCATAGAAGAGGCCACTACAGAATTAGGCTCAATGATAATAATGGGGATGTTAGGACTCCAAAACAATAGAGAATATATAGTGGTATTTCTCAGGTGGTGCTAGTGATAAAGAGCCTGCCTGTCAATGCAGGAGACATAAGAGACATTGGTTCAATCCCTGGGTCAGTAAGATGCCCTGGAAGAGGGCACAACAACCCTCTCCAGTATTCTTGCCTGGAGAATCTCATGGAAGAGAGAAGCCTGATGAGTTACAGTCCACAGGATTGCAAAGAGTTGGGCACAACTGAAGCAACTTAGCATGCACACATGCAGTGGCACTTAACTGCCAGAAGCAACATGGATGTAATTTTCTTGATAAATCTAAGAATCACAGGGTAGACAATGGGGGCTAACTTGTAAAGAGAACTGGAGATGGTTAAGAGAACACAGTATCCCTAGGGACAAAATAGATGGGCATCCAACAAGGGTACAACTCAGCTTGTACTGTCAAAAGAAATCAAAGAAGGATGACTGCTAGATGGAGGACAATTACACGTTATGATTGCTTGCTCAGCTCCTGGACCTGAGTTACTTTTTAGGTATAAAACCCCTTAACTGAGTATTCACTTATAGTTAGGTATCCCAATCATTATGAAGACTGTTGGAAACAAAGGACTAAACTGATTTGATATTCAGAAATCTGTAAGAATGAAGGTCTCTCTGTAAGAATGAAGGTCTCTCTGTAAGAATGAAGGCTTACGGAGTGTTGACCAACATCCTGCTTACAAGCAAATCTACAGGATCTGTTGATCCACTCAGCAGTCATTTTCACGATCCCCAAATGTATATTTGGGATTGACCTATGTAGTACTTGATAGAGTTCCAACTTTGGGTTCTTGGCTTTTGGTTTTAAGGTTTCTTGTAGTGAGGAAGTCTAAGAAGAAGCCTCTGAAAATACTCCGTCATCCCTCAATCCCATCCAAGGTTCCAAACCAGTATCACAACCCCAGTGTAGGGAGACAGCAAAAATTAGTGCCATCTTTAAGGACATGAAAAAAAGGAAGGATGGTGGACTCTATCCTATCTCCATTTAATTTGCCAAGCTGGCTCCCAGAGGAAACCAGATGGATCTTGGAAAATGATAGTTTACTGTAAATTTAAACAAATTATCCCCCTAATTGCAGCCACAGTACTAAGTATGATTAATATCTTTATTAAAGTGGATTAACATGATTTCAGGTACACAATACATGACCATTGGCTTGGCAAATGCATTCTTTCACATTATGATAGAAAAGAGCATCAGAAATAGTTTACATTTATATAGAGTGGATAATGGTACATATTTACACTTTATTCCGGAGACGGCAATGGCACCCCACTCCAGTACTCTTGCCTGGAAAATCCCATGGATGGAGGAGCCTGGAAGGCTGCAGTCCATGGGGTCGCTGAGGGTCAGACACGACTGAGCGACTTCACTTTCACTTTTCACTTTCATGCATTGGAGAAGGAGATGGCAACCCACTCCAGTGTTCTTGCCTGGAGAATCCCAGTGATGGGGGAGCCTGGTGGGCTGCCGTCTATGGGGTCGCACAGAGTCAGACACGACTGAAATGGCTAATTCTCTGCTTTCTATAAGAATATAGATCAAAGAGATCTGGACCATCTGGACATACTATAGAACTTCACATTGATCCATTATATTAATGATAATATACTAAGTGGGGCTAACGAATAGGATGTGGCCAGCACAGTGGAGGACGTAGTAAGACATACATACTCCATGTGAGATAAACCCTATAAAGAATCGTATCCCTGACATATGAGTAAACATTTTTAGGCTTGTAGTCAGGGGTGTGCCAGGACATACCTTACAAAGTAAAAAACAAATCATTCTACCTTGCCACTCCCATATAAAGAAGGAAATCCTATGCTTGATAGGTGGATCTCAGTTCTAGGGAAAGCATTTTCCACACCAGAGAATAATTCTCCAGCCCACAAACCGGGTGACAAGAAACGTTGCCAGCTTTGAGTAGGTCTTAGTCAAAAAACAATTTGCAACCAATCCAAGCAGCAGTGCAAGCAGCCCTTCTGCTTGGGCCACAAACCTGAAGGACCTATCGTTTCAGAGACATCAGTGGCAGGAAAAGATGCAACATGGTGGCAGGGCTCATGGCTAGCCCCAATGGGAAACTGACAGCATAAACTCCTGAGACTCTGGTTCAAGAAGAATTAGATACTTTAAAAAAAAAAATCCAATTTATACATGCTATTGGGCATTGCTATAGATGGAATGCCTGATCATGAGACACCAAATGGCTATGCTTCCAGAACTGCCCATTAAGAGCTGGGTTGACGTTGAGCCCTGAGGTTGCAGCCAGGTTCACATGAATCTGTAACTCAAACCTGAGTGCCCTGTAGCAGTATGTTAGAAGATGAGGATGAGCCCCAAGCATGAGAAGGACTAAAGAGCAAAATCAAGCTACACAACCATGTATCCCAGGCTCCCACAGCCTTCACCATGTGCATCAGCACCTCTCCCCCAGCTCACTATGATCGTATCAGGAATCTCTTATCACCAGCTGACGGGAAAGCAAAAATGCCAAGCTTGGTTTGCAAATAGAACAGCTTAGTATGTGGGTGCTTAAAAATGGGAGCAGCTGCACTGCAGCCTCATTCTGGAGTGGTTTTGAAAGACGGTAGTGAGGGGAAATTCTCCTACTGGGCAGAGTTTAGGGTGATGCACCTGTTTACCCACTTCACATGAAAGAGGTGGCCTGAGGTTACAATATATCCAGACTCATGGGCAGGCACCCAAGAGAGGGTAAGATTGAAAGAATGGAACAAGGAGGTGGATGAACATATGGGAGTGGGAACAAAAGTGTGAAAATCTTTGTATTGTATGTTAAAGCCCACCAGAGAGCATCAACTATGGAGGAAGATCTAAATAGCTAAGTGACAAGATTATTCCACCAGTCCCTGTCATCAGCTACTTCATGGCTGGTTCAGAGGGTACACGAACATAGTGGCCATGGTAGGAGAGATGAATGCTGTACCTGGGTCTGATATCATGCATTCCAACTTAGCAAGGCTGGTTTAATTTCAGCTGCCATCAGATACCCAATGTGCCAGCGGCATACACCAACGCTGGGTCCCTGATATAATACTATTTCTCAAGAAGGCCTCTGGTGTCAAGTTAACTACATTGAGTCTCTTCTATGTTGGAAACACCAGAGGTGTGTTCTAATATTGGTTTGGTTTAGTCACTAAGTCGTGTCCGACTCTTGCGACCCCATGGACTGTAGCCCGCCAGGCTCCTCTGTCCATGAGATTCTCCAGGCAAGAATACTGGAGTGGGTTGCCATTTCCTTCTCCAGGAATATTAATAAACACTTATTCCTGGAATGGGTTTGTTTTTCCTGCCTACCAGTCTTCAGCCACTGTAACTACCCATGAACTTTAAGAATATTTTTTCTCTGGGGCAGAATCTTATATAACATTGTGTCAGAGAGGGGAGTCCACTTTTCTACAAAGGAGGTATGGGAGTGGGCCTGTAACTACCGGATCCACTGGGCATATCACATACCATAACCACTCAGAAGCTACCTGCCTAATGGAACATTGAAACAACCTGCTGAGGGCAGAGTTAAAATGCTAGCTTAAAGGTAACACTTCACAAGAAATGGCATCCACCTCCCAGAAGAGGAAATCAAAAAAATTTACATAACATTGTTTTCCCAAGTAAGATTAATACACAGGTTTAGGAATCAAGGGATGGAAACAGAAATTATCCAAATTATGATCTCTCCCAATGACCCCCTGGGGACTTCGTCCTTTCTGTCCCCACAATTCAAGACTCTACAGCGTTAGACTTTCTGGTTTCCAAAGGGGGCACACTTTTGCAGGGGAACCCAGTGAGTGTCCCATGGAAATACAGACTACAACCACCACCTAAGCACTTCAGGGTCCCTTGTGTCCAGGGACTGGCAGAAAAGGAGAGGAGTTACCAGCTTGGCAGGGACTCTGCCAGGATCCTGGACCCTGATTATCAGGAGGCAGTAGAAGTGCTTTTACAAGATGGGGGCAGCAATAAGAACGCGTGATATCCACATAGTAAATACACCTGAGTGCTTTTTTTTCTATTCCTATGGTCAATTGTGGTGATAAAGGGACATGTCAGCAACTTTGGTCTCAAGAAAACATGATGTCCAGAACCTCATACTTCTCAGGTATGAGGGCCTGGGTAACTCCATCAGATAAGTCACCACAATCAGCAGAAGTGGTGCTGAGATAGAAGTAATCCAGAATTTTTTTAGAGGAAGACAATAAGTATCAGTTATGGTCTTAAGACCAACTCTAGCGGAAGGGGCTATAATTTGTCCCACTGACTTTTTCCTTTTAAGTTTCTTTTGGGAAGAGAGGTACATCAAAATTCTGGAAGAATAGCTCTCCAAATCTATTTGTATATACTTGAAGAAATGTATCTGAGTGGCGCAAAGGATGTAATGGATATGGACATGAGCTACAATGATCCCTCTTCAAGGAAAGGCTTGCTGTCCTGTCAGCCCCTTCAGAGTTAATCCTAGCTGCAGACAATTGCCTTGCTCAAGAACACATCCTGTTCAGGATAGCCTACATCCGATGACTGGTCATGTGGAGGTATAAAGGCCTAGCCACTGGGGCACTATGATGTCTATATTCTAATATAGACAACTTTGTCTGTATTCCAGAGATCCCAGTGAGGTTGTTAAGATTTTACCAGAATTACATTGTAGTTCAACTTTCCCCTCTGTCAATCATATTTCCTTCCCTTTCTTTCCATGTCTGTTGATTTCTAATAGCTGATTCACATTAAACTCTATCTCAAGGTGTGTCTCTGGAGAACTCAACCTATAATATCTATAATACCACCCTTAACCCCCAACTCTGAAGATGTGAGGAGGGTATCCATGCAGTGTGGAATGGAGAATAAGAGCTAATCGGGGTGAAGAAACTATATATGTGGAAGAGAGAACAACAGCAGAGTTGTGAGATTTACTATACATGAAAATTAATAAACAAGTAAATATTTCAAAGATATTGGAAGTCAGTTTTTTCACTGTTGAAGAAGGTGTAAACACAGAGAAAGAGAAAATTAGAATAAACTCTTGACCTTAAGTTATTGGAGGCACTGGTGCAAACTATTGGTTTTTAATATATTTAGACAGAGATAGAAATTTAAAAAATTGATGCAACTCTGTGTACCCACTGAGGGGAACTGGGAACATTGACATGTTAATAAGTAAGGAGCACATTTAGCACTCAAATGTGGCTTTTAGAGACCATTTTCCAAAAATGAAACTAGGGCTCATTGAAGAAGTGACTGATTCTAGAATTGGGGCAAGAAAAGTACAGGATAATTATAAAATGTCTTGTTGTTTCAGAAAACATGTTTGTTTAGAATTGTGAAGGGTCAGAGAGTTGACCCTACTTGCAAACTAACAAGTTAGCCTACCGTGGTTTCAGCAATGCTCACAGAGGACATGAAACTCCTAGGTTGGGTATAAAGAACTGTTAGATATGGTGTAGCAAGCAGCAGGACCATACTCTGTCAGTGCCCCTGACCTCCCAACCCTTGTGGGGTCTGACACAGAGGTGGATGCTGCATAGGCAGTCTATGTTACAGCTGAGGAACCCTGAGCTTAGGGAACCTGAACTTTTATAATGGGCTGTAAGCAACCTGCCTGATCTTTGTCCTGAAGGGAGACATTATTTTGATAACACTAGAGGGTAAACAAGCTGGCCTTTGCTCTGGAGGAAGTTACTTTATCTACCTTCAGAGCTTTTTGCTATACAAACATTCTTGAAAAGATGATCCAGAACAAAAGCACAGTTGGACTTTCTGCTTACAAGATGTACAGAAACACCAGAGACCCATGAAAAATTATTTTCCAACTATGTTCAAAGAATGATAAAGATATGTCAAAATGAGGTTTTTCAATAAACTAAAAATGGAACTACCATATGGCCCAGCAGTTCCATTTGGGGGTATATATCTGAAAAAAACCCCACTAATTAGAAAAGATACATACACCTCGATGTTCCTAGTAGCATTATTTATAACTGCCAAGATATGGAAACAACCCAGGTGTCCATTACAGATGAGTGGATAAAGGAGATGAGTGGACAATATTAGATGTGTTACACACACACACACACACACACACACACACTCACACTCACACACTATGGAATACTACTCAGTCATAAAAAAGAATGAGCTTCAAAAAAACCTTTTACCATTTGTAGCGACATGCATGGGCTGGAGGGTATTATGCTAAATAAAATAAATCAGAGAGAGACAAATATTGTATAATATCCTTTACATGTGGAATCTAAAAAAATACAACAAAACTAGAAGCAGACTCACAGGTATGGAGAACAACCCAGTTGGGAGTGCAATACAGGGGTAGGGGAGTGGAGGCACAAACCGCTGGCTGTGAGATAGGCACAAGGATGTCCTGTACAACACAGGGAATGTAGCCAATATTTTGTAATAACTGTAAATGGAAAGCAACCTTTTAAAATTGTATAAAAAGATTTTTTTAAAATACCAAAAAAAAAGTAAAAGGACGCAGAAGCCAGTTTCAAAATGTGCTAACTGGTTAAATTAGGAAAAATCTGTGCATGAGAATAACTGAGTAAAAAGGACTCTAACCCATTGAATAAAATAGAAAACTATGACTCTACATATGTATTAATATATATAAATAGTCTCTCTTTCTCTCCTTCTATTTTTTCCTTTACTTGCCCTTCCCTCATTCCTGTTCTGTGGATTGAACTCCATAATTGTTTAGTAGCACACAAACCTTGGCTCAGAGTGTATTTTGGGGGAAACCCATGATATGATGATGTCCATTGTCCTATTTTCCCCTGAACTTGTTGTATTTTCATTTTGATTTGTAGTTGATATTTCTCTACTAGATATAGATATTAAATTCTTATGATCTTTAGATATTAATTTCTTATAATCTTTAAACTTCTTCCTTAGTCATCCATGTACTAACTTATCCAATGTATTCTTTGTTCAACAGGAAGCCTCAAATTAGATGTAATCAAATTCATTTCCTTTTTTTTTTCTTGCTTTATGATTTGTGCCTCTGAAGTTTTAAATAAGCAATCCATCCTCACACGTAGGCCACAAAGATGCTCTCTTACATTTTGCTCTATTAATTTATAGCTATATCTTTTGTACTGGTTCTTAAGTCACCTGGACTGCCATCTTTTTGTTGTGTTATATAAAGATACTGTTCATGGGGTTCTCAAGGCAAGAATGCTGAAGTGGTTTGCCTTCCCTTCTCCAGTGGACCATGGTTTATCAGAACTGTCCATCATGCCCGGGTGGCCGATCATGGCATGGCTTATAGTTTCACTGAGTTAGACCAGGCTGTGATCCATGTGATCAGTTTAGCTAGCTTTCTGTGATTGTGGTTTTCATTCTGCCTGCCCTCTGATGGATGAGGATAAGAGGCTTTGTGCAAGTTTCCTGATGGGAGGGACTGGCTATGGGAAAACAGTGTCTTGCTCTGGTGGGTGAGGCCATGCTCAGTAAATCTTTAATCCAATTGGTGGGGCTGTGTTCCCTCCCTGTAGTTTGGCCAAAGGCATGGTACTTATGCCAGCACTGCTGCGGTCAGTGCCCCTGACCCTGCAGCTGGTCACTCTCAACCGACACCTCCACTGGAGCCTCGGGGATACTCACAGGCAAGTCTGGCTCAGTCTCTTTTGGCGTCACTGCTCTTTTCTCCTGGTGTGTAAGGTTTTGTTGTGCCCTCCAAGAGTCTGTCTCCCCAGTCCTGTGGAAGTTCTGTAATCAGAACTTCCCACTGGCCTTCCAAGTCAAATTCCCTGGGGGTTCTCAGTCCCTTTGCCAGATCCCCAGCTTGGGAAAACTACCGTGGCTCCTAGGAATTTTTGCAGCAGAAGAACTTCTTTGATGTAATTGCTCTCCAGTTTGTGGGTCGTCTGCTCGGTGGCTCTACAGTGGGGCTAATGGCGACCTCCTCCGAGAGTACTTAGGCCACACGCTGCACCTCCCAGGTTTGCTGCAGCCAGAGCCCCTGGCGCTGCGTCAGGCCATTGCTGACCCATGCCTCTGCAGGAGACACTCAAAGTCAGGTCTGGCTCAGTCTCTTCTGTGGGTCACTGCTCCTTTCCCTGGGTCCTGGTGTACACAAGGGTTTTGTTTGTGCCCTCTGAGCATCTCTGGCAGGTATGAGGTTTGATTCTGAATGCGATTGCGCCCCTCCTGTCATCTTGTTGAGGCTTCTCCTTGCCCATGGGTGCAGGGTATCATTTTTTGGTGGGCTCCAACATTCTTCTGTCGGTGTTTGCTCAGCAGTTAGTTGAGATTTTGGTGTTCTCGCAGGAGAAGACGAGCACACAATTTCTACTCCACCGTTTTTTCTGTTTGATAAAGAAAATGTAAAGATACAATTTTGTGTGCCTACCACGAGTTACCCTTTAGTATCTACTAAGTTCCTGCATAAATATGTCCCTGGCACTTATTTCTTGTCTCTACATTACTATGGTGGTTTTGTACTCTGTCACATTCGCTACGCTGGAAGTACATTTCCTATAGTTCTCTTTTCTGCATAGTTCTGACTTAGTGCTGGCCACGAGAGACATTTTGTGTGATATTTCATAAGTAAAAATGAAAAAGCAGCTTTTCTTTTTCTTTCCTTTTAACGCTCTGAAGGTCAATGGTACAGTGATCCCTTGCACATACTGTCACTGATCTGCTAGCTCACCTTGCTAAATCAACCCAGATATTCAGCTCCTGCAGCACCTGTCACATCTCCAAGTTCTGCCCCAAGTGCATGGGCAACCTGGTGAAATGTGCTGCCATTTTTTCTGATCACTCATAGCATTGAGACAAGGTGTCAAGAGACAGATGTTGGTTTTCCTTTATCCTGTGGGTCTGTCTGTCTTCACTGGTTTCAGTTTGTCTGTTTCCCATCCACATCTTGCTTTCCTTTCAAATGCTAGTTGATCTGACCCATAGAGACTTCAGGCTCAACACCAGATGCAGATGCAACAGCTGCATAGTCTTCTACCAGCTCCCATAATTGCATGGACTCTAACACTATGATAGATCATTGTTTTATACCATTATCAGAGTTTCTGCATTTATTTTCCATTTCTCATTCATGTAAATATCATCCTGCTCTTTATTATTATTGTTTCAAATTATTATGTTTTAATATTATGAAGTTTTATTCTATTCTTAAAAGGCAATATAAATATCTGAGGACATTACTTTTCCATATAAGCTTTAGAGTATAAATCTTCTCACAAAATCCAACTGGAGATTTGAGGAACTACATTAAGTTGACTGATTAATTTGGGGAGGCATGGAATATTTGATTGGTTTGCCTTGGAAATGAACTGGGATCACTCTGTTATTTTTGAGATTGCACCCAAGTACTGCATTTTGGACTCTCTTGGAGACTATGAGGGCTACTCCATTTCTTCTAAGGAATTCTTGCAGTAGTAGATATAATGGTCATCTGAATTAAATTTCCCCTTTCCGGGCCATTTTAGTTCACTAGATTCCAAAATTTTAGATTCCTAAAATGTCAGTGTTCACTCTTGCCACCTCCTATTTGACCACTTCTAATTTACCTTGATTTATGGACCTAATATTCCAGGTTTATATGCAATATTGTTCTTTAGAGTATCAGATTTTACTTTCACCACCAGACACTTCCACAACTGGGAGTTATGTTCCCTCATAGTCAACAAAAGAGTTTGAAATGCAGTACTTGGGTGCAATCTCTAAAACAACAGAATGATTTCAGTTTGTTTCCAAAGTAAACAATTCAATATCACAGTAATCCAAGTCTATGCCTCAACCACTAATGCCAAAGAAGTTGAAGATGAATGGTGCCATGAAGACCTATAAGAATTTCTAGAATTAATACCAAAATAGATGTCCTTTTCATCATAGGGGACTGGAATGCAAAAGTAGGAAGTCAAGAGATACCTGGAGTAACAGGCAAGTTTTGTTTTGGGGTACAAAATGAAGCAGGGCAAAGGCTAACAGAATTTTGCCAAGAGAATGCACTGGTTATAGCAAACACCCTAATCCAAAAACACAAGAGACAACTCTACAGGTGAACATCACCAGATGGTCAATACCGAAATTAGATCGATTATATTCTTTGCAGCCAAAGATGGACACACTCTATACAGTCAGCAAAAAACAAGACCAGAGGCTGATTGTGGCTCAGATCACGAACTCCTTATTGCAAAATTCAGACTTAAATTGAAGAAGTGGAAAACCACTAGACCATTCAGGATCATACCCTTATGATTATACAGTGGAAGTGACAAATAGACTCAAGGGATTAGATCTGATAGAGTGCCTGAAGAACTATGGACAGAGGTTCATAGCATTGTACAGGAGGTGGTGATCAAAACCTTCCCCAAGAAAAAGAAATGCAAAAAGGCAAAATAATTGTCTGAGGAGGTCTTAAAATAGCTGAGAAAAGAGAAGCAAAAGGCAAAGGAGAAAAGGAAAGAGATAACTATCTGAATGCAGAATTCCAAAGAACAGCAAGGAGAGATAAGAAAGCCTTTCCAAGTGAACAATGCAAAGAAATAGAGGAAAACAATAGAATGGGAAAGACTAGAGATCTCTTCAAGAAAATTAGAGCTATCAAGGGAATATTTCACACAAAGATGGGCACAATAAAGGATGGAAATGGTATGGACCTAACAGAAGCATAAAATATTAAGAAGAGGTTGCAAGAATACACAGAAGAATTATACAAAAAAAGATCTTAATGACCCAGATGACCACAATGGTGTGATCACTCATCTAGAGCCAGACATCTGTAGTGTGAAATCAAATGGGCCTTAGGAAGCATCACTACAAACAAAGCTAGTGGAGGTGATGGAATCCCAGCTGAGCTGTTTCAGATCCTAAAAGATGATGCTGTTAAAGTGCTGCACAAAATGTGCCAGGAATTTTGGAAAATGGCAATGGCCATAGGACTGGAAAAGGTCACTTTTCATTCCAATCCCAAAGAAGGGCAATGCCAAAGAATATTCAAACTACGACACAATTGTACTCATTTCACATGATAGCAAAATAATTCTGAAAATTCTCCAAGCTAGGCTTCAACCCTACATGAACTGAGAATCCCAGATGTTCACACTGGATTTAGAAAAGTCAGAGAAACCAGATATCAAATTGCTAACATCCATTGGATCATAGAAAAAACAAGAGAATTCCAGAAAAAAAATCTACTCTGCTTTATTGACTACACTAAAGCCTTTGACTGTGCGGATCACAACAAACTGTGGAAATTTCTTAAAGAGATGAGTATACCAGACCACCTTACCTGCCTCCTGAGAAACCTCTATGCAGGTCAAGAAGCAACATTTAGAACTGGAAATGAAACAAGGGACTGGTTCCAAATTGGGAAAGGAGTACGTGAAGATTGTATATTGTCACTCTGCTTATTTAACTTATATGCAGAGTACATCATGAGAAATGCCAGGCTGGATGAAGCACAAACCAGAATCAAGATTGCTGGGAGAAATATCAATAACCTCAGATATGCAGATGACACCACCCTTATGGCAGAAAGCGAAGAACTAAAGAGCCTCTTGATGAAAGTGAAAGTGGAGAGTGAAAAAGTTGGCTTAAAGCTCAACATTCAGAAAACTAAGATCATGACGTCTGGTCCCATCAGTTCATGGCAAATAGATGGGGAAACAGTGGACACAGTGGCTGACTTTATTTTCCCGGGCTCCAAAATCACTGCAGATGGTGACTGCAGCCATATAATTAAAAGACTTGCTCCTTTGAAGGAAAGCTATGACAAACCTTTACAGCGTATTAAAAAGCAGAGACATTGCTTTGCTGGCAAAGGTCCATCTAGTCAATGCTATGTTTTTTTCAGTAGTCATGTATGGATGTGAGAGTTGGACCATAAACAAGGGTGAGTGCTGAAGAATTGATGCTTTTTAACTGTGGTGTTGAAGAAGACCCTTGAGAGACTCTTGGACAGCAAGGAGATCAAACCAGTCAATCCTAAAGGAAATAAACCCTGAATATTCATTGGAAGGACTTACGCTGAAGCTGAAGCTCCAATCCTTTGGCCACCTGATGCAAAGTACTGACTCATTGAAAAAGACCCTGATTCTGGGTAAGGTTGAAGGCAGGGGGAGAAAGGATGACACAGGATGGGATGGTTGGATTGCATCACCGACTCAGGGGACATGAGTTTGAGCAAACTCTGGAAGATGGTGAAGGACAGGGAAGCTTGGCATGCTGCAGTCCACGGGGTTGCAAAGAGTCGGACACAGCTGAACAATGAAATGATATCTTTAAATTATGAAGTTTGAGAGCTGAATTCGTTTCATGTATTAAGGTCATATCTATGCCCTTTATTAAGAGTTTAAAATTTCTTTCATGGATATGTTGTGCATTTTAAACAAAATGCCTTGATTTCTTTTTGTGCAAAAAAATGGATTTATTTTTTAAAATATTTTTATTTGGTTATTGAGAGTAAAGGGAATCAATTTTTATTACAGTCATATATTTGTCAACCTTGTTAAAGTTCCTTATTAGTTCTGATAGTTTGTTGATTCTGTGTTGTTGTGTGTGTGTTTTACGTAGATGATCACATCATCTACAAAAATGACGTATGTTTTTCTTCTTTGACATCTTAAATCTATTATCTTTTTGTTGTTCTTTATAGAGCTAGCTAGTACATATAATACAATATGAGTGAATAATGGTGACAGCCTGCCTTACATTATGTACCTTTGAGCACTGCTATTTATTTATTTATTTTTCGAGCACTGTTTTATAAGCAAGGTATTACTAGAGTTCCAGTGAAGCTAATATGACCAGTATTCAATCTACAAGGCAGGCTCTCACCATTAACTTAATCATGTGCTATGCTCGTTCAAGTCTCTCATCTTTGAACACACTGTTTTCTGTCTAGAATTTCTGTTCATTTCTCTTCATTTGACAAATATGGACCCTCCTTCAATACTAAGCTGAGATGTTATTTATTCCAGGAAGCTTGTTCTAAATCCCTTGTTTGAACTAAATGCCCATAATATCATGTACCTCTGTCTTAACACTTAGTTATTTAGGGATATGTCTTCTCTCTTAGCCTGTAAGCTATCTGATGTCAGGGGTGGTATACTAATAACCTTTGTACTCCTGTTAAGTCCAATACCTGGAACACAGTAGTTACTCATTTAACTTATTTTGAATATATTTGAATTGAACTGAACTGAATAAAAGAACCACAGTTGGTAGGAAACATGCATAAATTACCCAGAGTATCCTAGAATCATGATCAGGGGCCAGTGTTCATGAAGGGGAGGTTTAAAAAGGAAATGGCAATACAACTAAATGCCTACCAGTTGGGGAATGATTACATAAATAATGGCACATTCATACTATGAAACAGTCTGCAGTAGTTTTTTTTTTTTTTTTAAAGATGGCTCTATATGTAGTGAGACAGAAATAAAAATCTACAAAGTATAGTAAAATTTTTAAAAAGAACACTGAGATTGAAGCTAATGTATAAAATAAGTGTTACCTTTATTTGCAAGTCTGTGCATGTGCATATTTTATGTGTATATGTACGCATGGGGGTATTTATTTATGTGACAGGCTCTGATGTTTGCCTACCCACAGTCCCTTCTACCTTCTCCCTTGTAGTAATACGTCTAATTTCAGGACAAGAATTATAATTGGTTTATCTACAAATTTAATGTGATCTTTATCAAATTATCCATGACATTGTCACAAAACTAGAACAAGTAATCCTAAAATTTATAGGGGAAGACATAAAAGACCTAGAATTGCCAAAGCAACCCTGAGTAAAAAGGACAAAGGTTGAATCATAACCATTCCAGACTTCAGACAACATTATCAATACTGTGCTGT
Source organism: Bos grunniens (assembly GCF_055505025.1). Taxonomy (NCBI): domain Eukaryota; kingdom Metazoa; phylum Chordata; class Mammalia; order Artiodactyla; family Bovidae; genus Bos; species Bos grunniens. The sequence goes on from NC_141166.1 coordinate 98,483,249, forward strand.
GCTGTGGTTAGTTGCTCCAGTAATGTTTGACTCTTTGTAACGCCTTGGACTGTAGCCTGCCAGGCTCTGTCCATGGGGATTCTCCAGGCAAGAATACTGGAGTGGGTTGCCATGCCCTCCTCCAGGGGATCTTCCCAACCCAGGGATCAAAACCCAGGTCTCCTGCAGTGCAGGTAGATTCTTTACCGTCTGAACCACCAGGGAAGCCCAAGAATACTGGAGTGGGTAGGCTATCCCTTCTTCAGGGAAACTTCCCCACTCAGGAATCAAACCAGGGTCTCCTGCATTGCAGGGGGATTCTTTACAGCTGAGCCACCCAGGAAGCCCATGGACTACAGTCTGCCAGTTTTCTCTGCTCATGTGATTTCCTAGGCAAGAATAATGGAGTGGGTTGCCATTTCCTTCTTCAGGGGATCTTTCCAACCCAGGGATTGAACTCGAGTCTCCTGCATCTTCTGCATTGCAGACAAATTCTATACCATTGAGCCATTGGGAAAGCCCAGTTATCAATACAAAGCTACAGTAATCAAAACATCATGGTATTGGCACAATTACGAACACATTACGGAGCCCAAAATAAACACCCATGCATCTTTGATCAATCTACAACAAAAGAGGCAAAATATGCAATGGAGAAAAGACAGTCCCTTCAACAAGTAGTGTTGGGAAAGCTTGACAACCGCATGTGGATCGATGAAGTCAGAACACTCCCTCATACCCTACACAAAAATAAACTCAACATGGCTTGAACAATTAAATATAAGACAGGATACCATAAAACTGGAAGAGAATATAGGTAAAACATTTTCTGACATAAATTGTATCAATATTTTCTTAGGTCAGTCCCCCAAGCAATAGAAATAAAAGCAAGACTTATTTTATTTCAAGCTTACTAGCTTTTGCACAGCAAAAGAGATCATAAATAAAATGAAAAGACAACTTATGGACTGAGATAAAATATTTGCAAACAAGGCAACTCATAAGCACTTAATTTCCAAAACATGCAGACAGCTCATACAACTCAATTAAAAAAAAAAAAACAACCCAATCAGCAAAGGAGATGCAGACATAAAGGATAGAATTTTGGACACAGTAGGGGAAGGAGAAGGTGGGATGATATGAGAAAGTAGCATGGAAACATATACATTACCATATGTAAAATAGATAGCCAGTGGGAATTTGTTGTATGATGCAGGGAACTCAAGGCTAGTGCTCTGTGACAACCTAGAGGGGTGGGATGGGGAGGGAGGTGGGAGGAAGGTTCAATAGGGAAGGGGCTTATGTATATACCTATGGCTGATTCATGTTGATGGATGGCAGAAACCATCACAATATTATAAAGTAATTATCTTCTAATTAAAAATAAAATTAAATTTAAAAAAAGACTTTAAACCACACACACAAAAAAATCATTAAAAAATGGGCAGAAGACATTTCTCCAAAGAAATCATATAAAAGATATGAAAAGGCATGTGAAAAGATGCTCAACTTTGCTAATTATTAGAGAAATGCAAGTCAAAACTTCAATAATGTATCACCACACACCAGACACAATGGCCATCATTAAAATGTTTACAAATACATTGTGGAAAGAGTATGACAAAAAAGTGGGATATAAATTGGTGCCACTATGAAAAACAGTGTGGAGGTTCCTCAAAAAACTAAAAAAGGAACTACCAACCATATGATCCAGCAATCCCACTCTTGGGTATATACCCAGAAAAGATGAAAACCATAATTCAAAAAGATACATGCACCCCCAATGTTCATAGCAGAGCAATTTACAATAGCCAAGACATAGAAACAACCTAAGTGTCCATTGACAGATGAATAGATAAAGACATGTTATACATGTGTATATATATATATATATAATGGAATACTAGGCAGCCATAAAAGGGAATGAAATAATGCCACTGGCCGCAATATAAATGGACCTAGAGATTATAACATTAAATGAAGTCAGAAAGAGAAAGACAAATACCATATGATATCACTTATATGTAGAATTTAAAAATATGACACGAACGAACTTACAAAACAGAAATGAACTCACAGACACAGAAAACAAACTTATAGTTACCAAAGGGGTAAGTTAGGGGGATAAATCTTGAGGTTGGGATTAGCAGATACAAACTGTGCTTAGCTGCTCAGTCATATCTGACTGTTTGTGACCCCATGGGCTGAAGTCCACCAAGCTCCTCTGTCCATCGGGATTCTCCAGTAAGAATACTGGAGTGGGTTGCCATGCCCTCCTCCAAGGGATCTTTCCAATCCAGGGATTGAACCCTGGTATCCCACAATGCAGGTGGATTCTTTACCATCTGAGCCACCAGGGAAGCCCAAGAATAGTGGAGTGGGGAGACTGTCCCTTCTGCAGGGGATCTTCCTGACCCAGGAACTAAGCCAGGGATTCCTGCATTGCAGGCAGATTTTTTTACCAGTTGAGCTTCCAGGGACGCTCACCGTACAGCACAGGGCTTCCCAAGTGGCGCTAGTGGTAAAGAAACCCCCTGCCTACACAGGAGATATAAGAGACATGGGTTTGATCTCTGGGTCAGGAAGATCCCCTGGAGGAGGGCACGGCAACCCACTCCAGTATTCTTACCTGGAAAATCCCTTGGACAGAGGAGCTGGGTGGGCTACACTCCATAGGGTCACAAAGAGTTGAACACAACTGCAGTGACTTAGCACAGCACAGCACTGTATAGCACAGAAAACCCGTATTCAATATCCCGCAGTAAACCATAATGGAAAGAATATGAAATAGAATATAAATATAAATAAATAAATATATATATATATGAGTCACTTTGCTATATACCAGAAGCTAACACGACATTATAAATCAACTATATTTCAATTAAAAAAAAAAGGATTATGATTGAATTAAACCATATGACAATCTCATTTCTCTTTGACTGTGTTTGGTCTAGGGGCATATTACCAAGTTCTGCTCTGTTGAGAACTTTAGGAAAAGACTATCCGCTCAGATAACAGGAAGGCATGAAAAGAAAAAGTCTCCTTTGCTCATTCCTACTTCCTCCCTGCTTAGGTAGTGATTGAAGCGGATGTGGGAGATTTTGTGCTTAGAGTGCCAGCAGTCACTGTATATAACCATAATGAGGGACTTGGAGGACACAGTGGAGATGGCCCAGAAGAAAGACTGGAAAAGCTGGGACCCTTGGCTACTCCATGAGCTTCCAGACCAACTGGGTATCATTTACCTCCAGAGTGCTGTCAATTGAGGAAGAATTGTCCTAATGGCTAAGTCACCATTGGTTGAGTTCTCTGTCATTTACAGCCAAAATTATCCAATTTGCTAAAGTGGCAGTACAGTTTCATAGTAATACCCCTTGAGCACTCCCTTTATAGTCTCAATTACAAAATGTATAATACATATATTCTTGGTTTTTTCCATTCTTTACCTTTCTGCCTTGTGTTTCATCCCTATACCCCCAACGAGTTTTAGCACCTTGAAAGTGAGAGTGAAGTCGAACTTCAGCTCTGGACTATTTCCACAGACAGCACAGGAAATAGCCTACAGTGTTAAAACCCTGTTGGGTTTCCAGTAGAACCAGATCCATCTTGCTTCCCTTTATCCTTCACCTAAAGTTACAGGTAGGGAATTCCCTGGTGGACCAGTGGTTAGGAACCTGCACTTTCACTGCCATGGCCAGGCTTCATTCTCTGGTTGGGGAATTAAGATCCCACAAGCTGGCTGGCACAACCAAAATATAAAAATTAAAAAAAACAATAAAAGGGACTTCTCTGGAGATCCAGTGGTTAAGAATCCATCTGCCAAAGCAGGAGGCATGTGTTAGATCCCTGGTTCTGGAACTAAGATCCCATATGCAGCAGGGCAATTAAACCTGTGTACCACAACTACTGAGCCTGTACACCTAGAACCCGTGCTTTGCAACAAGAAAAGCCACAGCAATAAGAAACTTGCACACAGCAAATAGACAGTAGCCCCTGCTTGCCACAACCAGAGGAAAGCCCACTACAGCAACAGAGAGCCTATGCACCCAGGACAACACATAAAAAACTGCAAGCAGCTTTAAGCTCTGTATTAATACCCGGGATATTAAAACCTTCTTGTGGGTATTCATAAAGCACAAATCATGACACGTATGAAGCTGTGATGAACCGGACTCTAGGGAGTCTCAGACACTCGCCCAAGACTTAAGCTATTCAAAGTGTGACTTTGTGTTTGAAATCTCTCGTTTGATTTTGATAACACTTTTAAACAAAATGTGTCTGGTAGGGCAAAATGGAAAGATCCTGGTGAAACACACACGAAAACTCCATGTACACAGTAAGAGAGATGAGGGTGAACTAGAGGTGGGTGGTAACGAAGGAAAAGGGGACTGAGTGTAACTGGCTAATGAGGACATTTTAAAGCTATAATAAGAGGTGAACATCAACTTGCTTTATTGTATTAAAAACGCCTGCCTAGAATGTCAGGGAGCTGACCTCCACCTTGTCAATTAATATTTCTGTGACCTTTGAGATTTTCCTTTTTTTCACTTTTCTCACTAAGAAAAAGAGAAGGGTCAACAGACGGTGTTCATATGGAAGTGAGAGCCACCTTTTTAAAGTTATTAAACTCGAAGAGGAGAGAGCTCTTCCTGACCACACACAGATATTCTTAACTCCTTCTCATCCCCAACATTTTTCCCAACATTTGAAACATATATTAGTGAACTAAAATTTATTTAGCCTAAGGAGTAACTCTGAGTTTGTATTCTAGCTTTCAACACTCACTAGCTTCTGCATGATCCTAGCCAAGTCACACTTCTGTCATTCTTTCTCTAAGTCAGTAGGTGCTCCTTGTGTTCTCCCTTCAAAGGAAAGATGACACACTTCAAGAGAAGTAAAGCCAAATTCTTGGAAAGGTCATTTCGCACCATCCCCAGCAGGCACCAGGAACAGGGGCAGTTGGTAGAGGGGCAGGAACATCTGTGATCTGCGTCAAACAGCCATGGGGTATAAACCCACATTCTTAAATTCTGGAAGCAGGAAATTCTTGCTGAGGGTCAAGTTTTCCAAACAAGCAGGAGTTTCCTTTTTCTTTAAACATTTTCTTGTCATCTTACTAAGAAATAGTAAATGTTATTTAACAATTCCTTAAAGATATGAAATTAGTACTAAAACCAGTAATTCTTAACTCTATTAAAGACCAGCTCTCCTTTTTATGATAGATTTTTTATAAGACCTGCTTACAATTATGAGATTAAATTACTTTGCTGCTGTTCAGCCGCTAAGTTGTGTCTGACTCTTTGCAACCCCATAGACTGCAGCACGCCAGCCTCATCTGTCCTCTATTATCTCCCAGAGTTTTCTCAAATTCAAGTCCATTGAGTTGGTGATGCTATCTAACCATCTCATCCTCTAGTTTAAATAATTAATATAACTCACATAGGAATATACTGTCACAAAAAAACCCCCACAATGCATGATTATAATATAAAGGAGTAAAGAATAAAAGCAAAGTTCTTTATAATAAAATATGTACTTCAATCTGAAAATGTCTAGGTGTGACTGGTAGATATAGTAACATCATCAGATGCCTGCATGTATATGTAGAGTCAGTATGAGAATGCTATAAAAGCAGACTGATACAAGTTTGTTATACTGGAGACTCAAAAACCATATGCAGAATTGCTACTCGTGATCTTGAATAACTTATGGTAAATTTCTAACAAAATATTCTTAGAAAGTTTGGATCTGTTAAGCATTGCAGAAAATATATGGTATTTGGTTGTAAAATGGAGTTAGATTCTGAGTTCAGATCATTAAAAACTCCATTGTTTACATAAATGTGTGTCTTGGAAGGTGTTGAAAAGTGTACAGGCTACTGGACAATTCTCACTTCATGAGACTGTCCATGCATTTGAAGAAGTATTATATTCCAAAAATCAATCCATTAAGTAGTACCAACCCCCAGTTATTGTAACACTATAAAAACCTTCCCACAAATGTGTAAAATGCTCTCAAATAATAATATAGTCTGTATTGATAAATTATGCTATAAACAGTGCCTGGCACTCAGTATGTGGTTAATATATCCCTATTGATTGAATAGATGAATGAATGTATAAGTATTGTATCTCTAAAGATGATTAACTTTTGATGGCAAGTAACAGAAAACCCAATTAACTCATTGTTAGACAAATAAGGGTTTATATCACTTTTTTTTTTCATATATAGCCTTTATTATGTTGAGGTAAGGAAACAATCCCATACACCACTGAAACAAAAAGAAGAAAATATCCAGGAATAAAGCTACCAGAGGAGATAAAATACCTGTGTGAAGAAATTTATAATGATAAGAGAAATCAAAGAAGATATAAACAGATGGAGACATATACCATGTTCCTGGATCGGAAGAATCAACATTATGAAAATGATTGTACTTACACAAAGTAATCGACAGACTCAATGCATTCCATAATCAATTAGCAATGCTGTTTTTCACAGAACTACCACAAAAAAAAAAAATTCACAATTTGTAGTCACAAAATAACAACAGTAATGGGAACAATAAGACCCTGAATAGCCATAGAAATCTTGAGAAAGAAAAATGAAGTTGGAGGAATCGAGCCCCTTGACTTCAGACTATACTAGAAAATTACAGTGACCAAGACACTATAGCTCTGGTGCAAAAACAGAAATATAAATCAGTGGAACAAGATAGAAAGCCTTGATAAAGGTAAAAGAGAAAAGTGAAAAAGCTGACTTAACCACTGCCCACAGTGGTGAAAGTACGCAGGTTTGATCCCTGGCCAGGGAGCTAAAATCCTGCAAGCTGCTCAATGTGACCAAAAGAAATTCAAAATTGTTTTAAATTAAAAATAAATAAGAGAATAGTATGAACAATTAAATGCCAACAAATTTAACAACCTAGAAGAAACTGACAACTTCCTAGAAACTCACAGCCCACCAGAACTGCACCAAGAAGAAATCTGTAAAGTGTCTAAGATGAGAAAAAGGAAAAGGAACACAGACACAAACAGAAAACAAAGGCATACACTATGTTCAGCAAACAGCCTCAGAAGAAAATCTACTTAGACGGTGAACAGGAGGAAAAACTGAAAGACAAGATTGTGTCAGGAAATGGAGGAACAGACAGCATCTCAAATGAAGAAGCTTACACGTGTCCACGGTCAGACTGCGGGGGGCAGTCTGTCAGCTTTTTAACTTAAGATGTTTAGAGTAATACGTCTACGGTTGGTGCCACAGCTCATGATGTTATTGTTTATGGTTCCTATTCTCCTTCCACTTTGCTGTTGTTGGTAAATCTGTTATTTTATCACTTCATGAATTAAAAACTACGGCAGCATCTCTGAGTCTTACATCTATATTCAAAGCAGAAGGAAGAAGAAAGGATCGCTGCCTGTAGACTTCATTTTCTATCATACTGGCCAGAACTGTATCACATGGCTAGTGCTCACCGCCAGGAAAATGGTGGTCCTCCTACTGAAAGCAATAATTCTGACATATAAAGTGTAAAAAGCAAAGAAACAAACAAACAAAAACGTTCAAATACAGTAATGAGCTGCCAAGAAAATAAAGATTCTAAAAAGACAAAAACTGGTGAAGTGAACATAGAACTCCGAGGAGGTGGGGAACACCAGGAATGGCTTTTGCCCGTAGGCATGTGTGCCAAATTCTGGTGATCGATTTCATTTTTAATGGTTTCACAGGAAGTGTGGATGGGGGACAGATGACAAAGCTTAAGGCCTGCTCAATATATGAAGTCTAATAGTAGCGCTTGAACCAAAGTTGGGAAATGAGGAAAATGTGGTCTAGTGGTTAGCAATCTACCTGCCAATGCAGGGGATGTGAGTTCAATCCCTACTCTGGAGGGATCCCAGCTGCCTCAGGGTGACTAAGCCCATGTGCCACAACTACTGAGCCTGTGCTCTCAAGCCAACATGCTACAGGAGCTACCTAGAGGCCATGCTCCACAGCAACAGAAGCCACGGCAACGAGAAGCTTGCGCACCACAACTAGAGTAACCCCTGCTTGTGGCAACTAGAGACAGCTCCCTCACAGCAATGAAGACCCAGTGCAGCCAAAAATTAGTATCAAAGTAATTAAAAATTTAAAAAAAGTTGGAAAATGAAAAGGCAAGCCACAGACTGGTAGAAATATTCATAAGGACTTATGTTCAGAATATATAAAAACTCCTACAAATCAGTATCAAAAAAGAAACAATTCAATTTTTTTCACTGTGCAGTAATGTAATAAGGTACATGTACATGAAAATTTACATACATTTTTGTTTTTCAATTTTTTTAAACAATTGATATTTATTTTAAAATTGAATCTTTTTCATTAGTCTTTAATTATAAAATTCAATTCCAACTTTAAAGAAATTTTTGTAAAAGAAAAAGGAGAGCCATGGAAAACTTAACTAAAGGGAAGGAGAAAAAGATACATGAGTGAGCTGGAGATCTTTGGTTAAAGTGAATACTTTCAAGTTTCCATGTGTTTAGAATCTTAATACAATTTTTAAAAGGACAAACATTTTGAAAAGATACTTTTAAAAAGAAGATATACTAATAGCCAATAAGGACTGAAAAGGCACTTAACATCATTAGTCATCAGTGAAATACAAATTAAAACCACAATGAGACATTATTACACATCCATTTAAAAAGTTAAAATTTAAAAGACTAACCAAACCAAAAGTTAGTAAGGATAAAGAACAATGAGAAATTTCATACCTTGCTTGTGGCAATATAAAATGTACAAACACTTTGAAAACTGTTTGGTAGTTTCTAAATACTGTTAAATATACACTTACTATATTCCAAGAAAAATTAAAAATTATGTATATACAAGACTTGTGTACATGAATGTTCACAGCAGTATTTTTCATAATAGCCAAGAAACAAACAACCCAAATGTCCATGAACTGATGAATGGATATAGAAAATCTGGTATATCCATGCAATGAAATATTATTCAACCATAAAAAAGGAATGTGCTGATACATGCTACAACGTGGACGAACCTTTAAAACATTATGCTACATGAAAGAGGTCAGATGCAAAAGTCATATAATGCGTGAAATTATTTACATGGTACATATCTAGAAGAGGCGAATTCATGCAAACAGAAAGTAGATGAGGGGTTGTCAGGGGATGGGGGAACCGGAAGTGAGAAGTGACTTCCAATGGATTTGAGGTTTCTTTTTGGAGTGAGGAAAATGTTCCGGAACTGGAGAGTGGTGATGATTTCATAAGTACCATTAAATTGTACACTTTACACAGGTGGAATGTTCAGTATGTGAGTTATATCTCAACAGTGTTGTTAAAATAACAGAAATGAATCAAACAAACAAAGCATATGTAAAGATCACCATCGTTGCCATCATCTAAGATTACCACTGCCAGCCTCTTGGTACGTAGACTTCCAAACTCATTTCTGTGCATCACATGCATTTATTTAAAGAATAAAAACTGAACTATACCATTTAAAAAGTATTTTTACTACAACACATATAACTTTGAAATTATAAAGTGATATCAGATTGGAGTGTGATTGCCTTGTAACTGATCTTAGGGGGGATACCTCTAATCTTTTGTCATTAAGTATTGTGTTAGCTGTGGGGGTTTTGTTGAGTGGTTTTGTTTTGTCTGTTTGTCATTAAAGGGTTTTGGATTTTGTCAAATATCCTTTTCTACATCTATTGACAAGATCATGTGGGTTTTTTCCCCTTTATCATATTAATTTGTATATTATATTGATTTTCATATATTGCACCAAGTATAAATCCCACTTGACAATGTTATAAAATTCTTTTATATGTTTTGCTGGATTCAGTTTTCTAGTATGTATGTGGTTGAAGAGTTTTATTTCTATATTTATAAGGATTTGGTCTGTAGTTTTCTCTTGTTATGTCTCTGTCTTGCTTTGCTATCAGGGACATTGGCCTCAAAAAAAGAATTAGGAAGTGTTCCATCTTCTTCTTTTATTTGTAAAAGTTTATGAAGAACAGGTATTAATTCTTCTTGAAATGTTTTATAGAATTCACCCATGAAGTTATATAGTCTTGTATTTTCTTTGCTGGAACTGTTTTGATTATTAACTTAAGTTGTTTACTTGTTATACATCTTTTCAGATTTTTCTATTTCTTCATTAATCAACTTTGGTAGCTTTTGTTTCTAGGAATTTATCCACATCATCAAAGTTGTCTTCTTTGTTGGCCTACACTGTAGGCTTTATATCTTAGTCATCTCAGGATGCCATAAACAATACCATAGACTGGGTAGCTTAAATAGTAGAAATATATTTTTCACAGTTCTGGAGGTTGGAAGATCCAGTACAAAGGTGCCAGCCAATCTGGTTCCTGGTGAAAAATCTCTTCCTGCCTTACAGACAACCACATTTTCACTGTGTCCTTATGTGGCCTTTCCTTGCCACATGTGAGGGGAGGGGTGGAGTAGAAGGAAGGGAAGGCAAGAGTGGGGTCGGAGAAAGAGGGAGAGAGAAAGATCTATCTCTTCTTCTAAAGTCACTAGTCTCATCATTCTCATCATGAGAGCTCCACCCTCTTTACTTAATCTTTCCCTATTACTTTTCAAAGATTCTATTTCTGAACACCTATCTCCTAACACATTGGGTGTTAGGACTTCAATATATGAATTTTGAAGGATACAAACATTCAGTCCATAACACCTTATAATCTTTTTTGTGTGTGATGTTGATAATAATATCCCCTCCTTTCTTTAGTAGGGCTTCCCTGGTGGCTCAGACTGTCAAGAATCTGCCTGCAATGTGGGAGACTTAGGTTTGATTCCTGGATTGGGAAGATCCCCTGGAGAAGGGAACGGCTACCCACTCCAGTATTCTTGCCTGGAGAATCCCATGGACAGATGAGCCTGACACGCTACAGTCCCTGGGGTCACAAAGAGTCAGACAAGACTGAGCGACTTTCATTTTTTCTTTAGTAATTTTAGTATTTTCTTTTTTGCTTGATTCAGTTAGCTAAAAGATTTGTCAATTTTGTTGATCATTTCAATGAACCAATATTCAGTTTTGTTGATTTTCTTTATTATTTTTCTATTCCCTATTTTATTTTCACTCCAACCTATATATTTCTGTCCTCCTGCTCTAGACTTAGTTTGCTTTTGTTTTTCCAGTTCCCGAAGGTGGAATATTAGATTATTGATTTGAGATCTTTCTTTTTAAATAGAGGCAAATATAGTACACTGTTTTCATTGCACCCCATAACATCTGGTATGCTGTGTTTTAATTTTCATTCATCTTAAAATATTTTCTAATTTCCTTTGTTATTTCCTTTTGACTCTCTGATTATGACTGGGTTTAATTTCCATGTATTTGTGAACTTGCCAAATTTCCTTGTTATTAATTCATAATTTCATTCCATTGTGGTTGGAGAACATATTTCATATGATTTCAATCTTTTAAAAATTATTTACACTTGTTTTATGGCCTAACATACATTTTATAGTGGTAAATGTTCCACGTGTATTTGAAAAGGATGTGTTTTTTGTAGTTGTTGAATGGAGGCTTCTCTACCTCTCTGTTAATACAATTATAATATCATTCAAGTCTTTTACTAGCTTGATGATTTTCTGTCTAGTTCTTCTACTCATTATTGAAAGTGAGGTGTGGAAATTTCCAACTGTTACTACTGAATTGATTATTTTCCCCTTCAATTCTGTTAGCTTTTGATTCACGAGTTTGGGATTGTCAGGTATATATATGCTTATGATTTTTATATCTTTTAAACGACTTTTAATTATACATTTGTTAGTTGCTCACTCAAGTCTGGTTGTTTGAGACCCCATGGACTGTAGACCGCCAGACTCCTCCGTCCATGGGATTTTCCAGGCAAGAATTCTGGAGTGGGTTGCCATTTTTCCTTCAGGGGATCTTCCTAGCCCAGGGATCAAACCTTCTTTTCCTGTGTCTCCTGCATTGCAGGCAGATTCTTTACCCACTGAGCCATCAGGGAAGCCCAGGGATTGTTATAAGGATTACAATTAATGTCTTAATTTATAAGAATCTAGTTCAGATTTATACCTAATTCATTACAATAGTATACAGAAACTTTGCTCCTGTATAACTTCATCTTCTCTTCCTGTGTGCTGTTACTGTCGTGCAAAATATACCTTTACAGATTGTGTGTCCATCAATAAAGAAAAAAAATAAATACTTTAGAAATTTGTAAGTCATTCTATCAAAGTGGTCATGCTAGTCTTCTCTTTATTGTTCCAACTTTAGTATATATGCTGCCAAACTGAGCACAGCATAAGGTTGTATTGTCATGAAAAGCTACTCTGGCTTCAGTATAGAAAATGAATTAAAGAGGAGGCCAATCTAGAATGAGAAAACTCAATAAAAGATGCTCCAATATGTCTGGTAAAAGATGATAGTGATATGAACTAGAGTTCAGGACTAGAGTACTAGAGAAGAGATGTAGGCAAATTAATTAATTTGAAAGATATTAAAGAGATAATAAACTAGCTTTGGTAAATGGATATAGAGTTGAACAAAATAAAGGAGTCAAAAATGATTAATTTTCCGTATTATGTAACTGAGGGAATTACGGTGCTATTCACAGAGAGAGAGATAACACTGAAATTGAAGCTTTGGGAGAAACTATGATGAGCTCAATTTTGGATATTCTGAATTTGTGATTCTTATAAGATACTTAGATGGAAATAGGAAATGTTCAATAAAGATGACGAAAGACTTGAGAGTGATTAATGTGTATATTGTAATGGAAGTCTTGAGAGTTTATTAGAATGTCCAATAAGATAAACAGAAAAATATAAAGTGATAATAGAAGAGGACCAAGGATGGAATACTAAGGAATAATACTATTTCGAGTTTAGAGAAGTGGATTCTTAACAAAAGGGTTAAGAAAGGTTAAGAGTGTGTTGTCTTAAGAAAACAAGGGGAGTGTGTTGTCATGGAAGTTGAAAGAATGAACTATTTCAAGAATTGAGATGCCACAGGAAATAGAAACCTTATTATTTTTACTGTAGTTAGCAATAAGGAAGACCATTAATAAAAGTGGTATATTAAAGTTGGTTGCAAATTCTTTCCTCTTCCTCCCATCAAGAAGTGAAATTTATTTCCTTCCCCTTGATTCTAGACTGCTTTGTGTTTGTGTTGACCAATAATATATGGCAGAAGTGAAACTGTTAACTTTGAGACTGCTGCTGCTGCTGCTAAGCTGCTTCAGTTGTGTCTGACTCTGTGCAATCCCATAGACGGCAGCCCACCAGGCTCCCCTGTCTCTGGGATTCTCCAAGCAAGAATACTGGAGTGGGTTGCCATTTCCTTCAACTTTGAGACTGGGCAGCTTCTATTTTCACAGACTTGAAACATTCCTCCTAAAAATCTAGCATTCATGCTGTGGGAACCCCACACATGACGGTACCATGAAGGGAAGGACTCAAGCTTCCAGCCAAGAGCCAACATCACCTCCCAGCCCTGTGAATGAACCATAGGGGATGTTCTAGTCCAGTCAAGCCTCCAGATGACCACAGCTCCAGACAACACAATGCAGGACAGAACTATCCACCTGTGCCTAGTCAATCCCCAGGATTATGAAAGACAATCAGTGGTGGCTGCTGTTCTAAATGACTAAGTTTTGGGTTTGTTTGTTACTCAGTTTTTACCCTATTTTATGACCATTCTGTAACATCTGTAAAAGACCATATCCTGTTGGAGTATAGCAGATGTAAATTGCCATAGGTTGAAGAGTGACTTGAAGGGTAGTAACTGGAGACAACTATTTTGATAAGTTGATAGTGAAAGAAAGAGGCTAGCTAGAGTGTCATATGTAAGACAGTTGATGTTTGACAAAGATGTTATGTTAGTTTTTTTTACTACTTTTAAAATGGTGTTTAAGAAGGTGCTAGTATAAGCAGAAGATATTGATGATACAGAGGAGAGATGAGTTAATTGATGGAGGGAGGTTCTGAAGAGATGGGAGAAAAATCTATTCAAGCTCTTCCAGAAAGGGTCTGATTGGTCTCATTAGATGTGATCCAGCCAAAAGGTCCTGATCAGTAGACTCTCAAATCCTGACTCAATGGCAGTTACCCTATGGATAGCTGCTTTTGGCTCAGATACTAACCATTTTTCTAATTATTTATGGCTAGAATCCTAGGTTGTATTTGTTAGGATTTGGGGAGGGAGCTACAGGTAACATAAGATTTATTTCTAAGAGACTGAAACATAAATCTGAAGTGTGAGGGTTGGTTAATTCAGCAGCTCCACAGCATCATCGAGGTCCCAGGTTCTTTCCATCATGCTACTCTGTTACCCACAGACTTTTGTCTTACTCTCTTAATTTCAGCTCAGGTCAGTTCTGTCACTCAGTTGTGTCTGACTCTTTGCGACTCCCTGGACTGCAGCACACCAGGCCTCCCTGTCCATCACCAACTCCCAGAGTTTACCCAAACTCAAGTCCATTGAGTTGATGATGCCATACAACCATCTCATCCTCTGTCGACCCCTTCTCCTCCTGCCTTTAATCTTTCTCAGCATCAGGGTCTTTTAAAATGAGTCAGTTCTTTGCATCAGGTGGCCAAAGTATTGGAGTTTCAGCTTCAGCATAAGTTCTTCCAATGAATATTCAGGACTGATTTTCTTTAGGATGGATTGGTTGGAACTTCTTGCAGTCCAAGAACTCTCAAGAGTCTTCTCCAACACCACAGTTCAAAAGCATCAATTCTTCGGCACTCAGCTTTCTTTATAGTCCAACTCTCACATCCATACGTGACTACTGGAAAAACCACAGCTTTGACTAGATGGACGTTTGTTGGCAAAATAATGTCTCTGCTTTTTAATATGCTGTCTAGGTTGGTCATAACTTTCCTTCCAAGGAGCAAGCGTCTTTTAATTTCATGGCTGCAGTGATTTTGGAGCCCAGAAAAATAAGTCTCTCAGCATTTCCACTGTTTACTCATCTATTTGCCATGAACTGATGGGACCAGATGCCATGATCTTAGTTTTCTGTATGTTGAGCTTTAAGCCAACTTTTTCACTCTCCTCTTTCACTTTCATCAAGAGGCACTGTAGTCCTTCTTCACTTTCTGCCATAAGGGTTGTGTCATCTGCATATCTGAGGTGATTGATACTTCTCCTGGCAATCTTGATTCCAGCTTTTGCTTCATCCAGCCCAGAATTTCTCATGATGTACTCTGCATATAAGTTAAATAAGCAGGGTGACAATATACAGCCTTGATGTACTTCTTTCCTGATTTGGAACCACTCTGTTGTTCCATGTCCAGTTCTAACTGTTGTATCCTGATGTGCATACAGATTTCTCAAGAGTCAGGTCAGGTGGTCTGGTATTCCCTTCTCTTTCAGAATTCCCCACAGTTTGTTGTAATCCACAGAGTCAAAGGCTTTGGCATAATCAATAAAGCAGAAGTAGAAGTTTTTTTGGAACTCTCTTGCTTTTTCGACGATTGAATGGATGTTGGCAATTTGATCTCTGGTTCCTCGGTCTTTTCTAAATCCAGCTTGAACATCTGGAAGTTAACAGTTCACTTACTGTTGAAGCCTGGCTTGGAGAATTTTGAGCATTACTTTACTAGTGTGCAAGATGAGTGCAATTGTGCAGTAGTTTGAGCATTCTTTGGCATTGCCTTTCTTTGGGATTGAAATGGAAACTTACCTTTTCCAGTCTTGTGGCCACTGCTGACTTTTTCAATTGCTGATACATTGAGTGAAGCATTTTCTCAGCGTCATCTTTTAGGACTTGAAATAGCTCAACTGGAATTCCATCACCTTTACTAGCTTTGTTCACGGTGATGGTTCCTAATTGATTTCGCATTCTGGGATGTTTGGCTCTAGGTGATTGGTCACACCATTGTGATTATCTGGGTCATGAAGGGTTTTTTTTGTATAGTTCTTCTATGTATTCTTGCCACCTCTACTTAATATCTTCTGCTTCTGTTAGGTCCATACCATTTCTGTCCTTTATTGTGCTCATCTTTGCGTGAAATATTCCCTTGGTATATTTAATTTTCTTGAAGAGATTTCTAGTCATTTTCTATTGTTTTCCTCTACTTCTTTACACTGATCACTGAGGAAGACTTTCTTATCCCTCCTTTCTAGTCTTTGGAACTCTGCATTCAAATGGGTATATCTTTCCTTTTCCCCTTTGCCTTTCATGTTTTCTTTTCTCAGCTATTTGGAAGGCCTCCTTGGACAACCATTTTGCCTTTTTGCCTTTCTTTATCTTGGAGATGGTCTTGATCACTGCCTCCTGTACAATGCGCCGAACCTCCGTCCGTAGTTCTTCAGTCGCTCTGTCTATCAGATCTAATCCCTTGAATCTATTTGTCACTTCCACTGTATAATCATAAGGGATTTGATTTAGGTCATACCTGAATGGTCTAGTGGTTTTCCATTTTCTTCAATTTAAGTCTGAATTTGACAATAAGGAATTCATGATCTGAGCCACAGTCTGTTCCCGATCTTGTTTTTGCTGACTGTATAGAGCTTCTCCATCTTTGGCTGCAAAGAGTATAATCAATCTGATTTTGGTGTTGACCATCTCGTGATGTCCACGTGCAGAGTCTTCTCTTGTGTTTTTGGAAGAGGGTATTTGCTTTGACCAGTGCATTCTCTTGGCACAACTCTGTTAACTTTGACCTGCTTTATTTTGTACTCCAAGGCCAAATTTGCCTGTTACTCCAGGTATCTCTTGACTTCCTACTTTTGCATTCCAGTCCCCTGTAATGAAAACGACATCTTTTTTGGCCTTGTCGGTTTTCATAGAACTTTTCAACTTCAGCTTCTTCAGCATTACTGGTTGGAGCATAGACTTGGATTACTGTGATATTGAATGATTTGCCTTGGAAACAAACAGAGATCATTCTGTCGTTTTTGAGATTGCATCCAGGTACTGCATTTCGGACTCTTTTGTTGACTATGAGGGCTACTCCATTTCTTCTAATAGATTCTTGCCCACAGTAGTAGATATAATGGTCATCTAAGTTAAATTCACCCATACCAGTCCATTTTATTTCTCTGATTCCTAAAATGTTGTCATTCGCTCTTGCCATCTCCTGTTTGAGCACTTCCAATTTACCTTAATACATGGACCTATCACTCTAGGTTCCTCTGCAATATTGCTCTTTATGCATTGGACTTACTTCCATCACCAGTCACATCCACTACTGGGTGTTGTTTTTGCTTTGGCTCTGTCTGTTCATTCTTTCTGGAATTATTTTTCCACTGATTTCCAGTAGCATATTGGACACCTACCGACCTGGGGAGTTCATCTTCAGTGTCCTATCTTTTTGCCTTTTCATACTGTTCGTGGGGTTCTCAAGGCAAGAATACTGAAGTGGTTTGCTATTCCCTTCTCCAGTGGACCCCGTTTTGTCAGAACTCTCTGCCATGACCCGTCTGTCTTGGGTGGCCCTACACTGCATGGCTCATAGTTTCATTGAGTTAGACAAGGCTGTGGTCCATGTGATCAGATTGGTTAGTTATCTGTGATTGTGATTTTCAGTTTGTCTGCCCTCTTAGGTTGACTCCTGTAATTATCTCAAGATAAATACTGCTGCCCATGGGTTCATAGTCAAAAAAGGTCATGTCAGGGGACAGAAACAGGAGGTTTCTCCTTGCATGTTTCTTCACCCAAAGTCCAACAGCAGACTTCTCTAACAGTTAGAATCTCATCATAAGCTCAGTCAACAATAAGGCTGATTTTAGGTAGGTGGTTTAAACTTTCTGAGCTTCATTTTCCTCAAATGTTAAATGGGTAGCAGAGTACCTACCTCAAGATTATAATAAGGAATATTCTATTAAGTGCATAGCATAGTGGTTGTCTCACAGAATCTCTTTTCATCCTCTCTATCCCTCATACTGTGTTTAGAGTTTATTTTCTAAGAGGCAAACTTGAGGTTCTTCTCCCATTCTTAAATGGGATACTGCAGCCAGCTTAAATAAATTTGGTTCATCTTCTGGTGCTGGGGTCTACTCTCCTGAAAGCACTCAGAAGAGAGAAAAAATATTTAGATATATATTATAAAGGACTACCAAGAAGAGTAGTACTAAAGAACATTCTAACCATTGGACAATTGAACTTATCTCTCATGCTAGTAAGGTCATGCTTAAAATCTTGCATGCTAGGCTTTAGCATTACACGAACCAAGAACTTTCAGATGTCCAAGCCAGATGATACCACTCTAATGGCAGAAAGCAAATAGGAACAAAGCGTCTCTTGATGAGAGTGAAGGAGGAGAGTGAAAGAGGCAGTTTAAAATTAAATATTAAAAAAATTAAGATCATGGCATCCAGCCCCGTTACTTCATAGCAAATAGAAGAGGAAAGGGTGGAAGTAGTGACAGATTTCCTCTTTTGGGGCTCTCAAATCACTGTGGATGGTGACTGCAGCCATGAAATAAGAAGATGATTGCTTCTCAGCAGGAATGTTATGAAAAACCTAGACAGTGTGTTGAAAAGCAGAGACATTACGCTGCTGACAAAAGTCCATATAGTCAAGGCTACAGTCTTTTCAGTGGTCACGTATGGTTGTGAGAGCTAGACCGTAAAGAAGGCAGAGCACCAAAGAATTGATGCTTTCGAACTGCGGTGCTGGAGAAGACTCCTGAAATTTCCTTGAACATAAAGAGATCAAACCAGTCAATCTTAAGGGAAATCAACCCTAAATTCTCATTGGAAGGACTGATGCAAGAGCTGAAGCTCCAATATTTTGGTCACCTGATGTAAACAGTTAATTCATTGGAAAAGTCCTTGATGCTGGGAGAGACTGAGGGCAGAAGAAAAGGGCATCAGAGGATAAGATGGCTGTATGCAGTCACTGATGCAATGGACATGAGTTTGACCAAACTCTAGGAGATGGTGAGGGACAGGGATGCCTGGCGAGCTGCAGTCCATGGGGTTGCAAAGAGTTGGACACCACTGGACAATTAAACAACAACGACAATAAAGGATAAAGTATGGATGGGCAAGTAACAGTATCTACAACATAGGAGCACCCACGTGTAAGAAACTGATCTGGTTGCCTTGATTCTAGGGCTGTGAGATTACTGTGTGCTGGGCAGGAACCAAGGCATCAGAGTGTTCTACCTTGGTAAGGGGGAATCCAGTGCCTAGGGTAGGAGTCCAGCCATAGATAGAGTAGAGATACTGATTTATGTGTTTGGGTGATAAAGTAGGTGAATGTTCAGAGTGATTTATTCTTATTCCAACTATATCTCTCATAGAATGGCCCTGGGCTCCACTACAGCCTTGAGTCTGAGCCAGAATAGTAAATCATAAAGTTCCTTGAGCTCCAAAGAGAGTGCTAACGTGAATACTAAATAGCATTTGTGTTATCACGTCACTCAATAAAAATATAAACCATGCATTATCGAATGCAGTATGCCTTCTCTAGAATCAATCAGATTTCCCATCTAGACTTTCCTGTTGCTGCTGTCAATAGACACACTGCCATCTACCGAAAATAAAGCACCCATAACCATGGTACCCCAAGGGATTCCCAAGAGAGCCCCCCTTTCTGTGCGCTCCCTGTCTCACTCAGTTCCCAGATGGACTGGAGGGAGTAGGCGGATCCACAGGCTGTTCTCCTGTCACAAACTGCAATACATCTGTTCCCTGGTGCTTTCTGAGAGCAGCAAGAGTAAGATGGTCCTAGAGGACCTAAGGAGCTTGGCCAGAAATTTTAAAATGTCTGTGAAAGCTCTTTTAGGCTATCCTTTTGCCTTCAACCGAATATGCACTTCAGTGGTCCTATTAATACATAGGCAAGGCACTCTTTTATAGTAAAACATGAAAGGATTATTGACATGTCTTTCTTTAAGTAATTATGATGTTTCCATGTGATAGTGTAGCAATGTATCAAATTTCTTTTATCTTTGTGAGATTTTTAGTAGGTAGAAGAGATAAGAGGTTTAATCACATAATCCTGGAACTTTAATGAAGACTGCCATGTCTTTGGGATTTGTGGATAACCTATGTTGCTAATTAAGAAGAGGAGGCAAGAATACTCAGAAGAACTGTACAAAAAAGATCCACATGACCCAGATAATCACCATGGTGTGATCATTCACCTAGAGCCAGACATCCTGGAATGTGAAGTCAAGTGGGCCTTAGGAAGCATCACTATGAACAAAGCTAGTGGAGGTGATGGAATTCCAGTTGAGCTATTCAAATCCTGAAAGATGATGCTGTGAAAGTGCTGCACTCAATATGCCAGCAAATTTGGAAAACTCAGCAGTGGCCACAGGACTGTAAAAGGTCAGTTTTCATTCAAATCCCAAAGAAAGGCAATGCCAAAGAATGCTCAAACTACTGCACAATTGCATTCATTTCACACTCTAGTAAAGTAATGCTCAAATTCTCCAAGCCAGGCTTTAGCAATACATGAACCATGAACTTCCAGACGTTCAAGCTGATTTTAGGAAAGGCAGAGGAACCAGAGATCAAATTGCCAACATCCAATGGATCATGGAAAAAGCAAGAGAGTTCCAGAAAAACATCTATTTCTGCTTTATTGACTATGCCAAAGCCTTTGACTGTGTGGATCACAATAAACCGTGGAAAATTCTTCAAGAGATGGGAATAGCAGATCACCTGACCTGCCTCTTGAGAAACCTATATGCAGGTCAGGAAGCAACAGTTAGAACTGGATATGGAACAACAGACTCGTTCCAAATAGGAAAAGGAGTAAGTCAAGGCTGTATATTGTCACCCTGCTTATTTAACTTATATGCAGAGTACATCATGAGCAATGCTGGGCTGGATGAAGCACAAGCTGGAATCAAGATTGCTGGGAGAAATATCAATAACCTCAGATATGCAGATGACACCACCCTTATGGCAGAAAGTGAGGAAGAATGAAAGAACCTCTTGATAAAAGTGAAAGAGGAGAGTGAAAAAGTTGGCTTAAAGCTCAACATACAGAAAACTAAGATCATGGCATCTGGTCCCATCACTTCATGGCAAATAGATGGGGAAACAGTGGACACAGTGGCTGACTTTATTTTTCTGGGCTTGAAAATCACTGAAGATGGTGATTGCAGCCATAAAATTAAAAGATATTTGCTCCTTGGAAGGAAAGTTATGACCAACCTAGACAGCATATTAAAAAGCAGAGACATTACTTTGCCAACAAAGGTCCGTCTAGTCAAGGCTATGGTTTTTCCAGTGGTCATGTATGGATGTGAGAGTTGGACTATAAAGAAGGCTGAGCACTGAAGAATTGATGCTTTTGAACTGTGGTGTTGGAGAAGACTCTTGAGAGTTCCTTGGACTGCAAGGAGATCCAACCAGTCCATCTTAAAGGAGATCAGTCCTGGGTGTTCATTGGAGGGACTGATGTTGAAGCTGAAACTCCAATACTTTGGCCACCTGATGGGAAGAACAGATTCATTGGAAAAGACCCTGATGCTGGGAAAGATTGAGGGCAGGAGGAGAAGGCAGCAACAGAGGATGAGAAGGTTGGATGGCATCACCGACTCGATGGACATGGGTTTGAGTGATCTCTGGGAGTTGGTGATGGACAGGGAGGCCTGGCGTGCTGCGGTTCATGGGGTTGCAAAGAGTCAGACATGACTAAGCGACTGAACTGAACTGAACTAGGTTGCTAAGGAAATTCACATATGCCAAACTGCACAGTCTAGTTAAATGTGTCTTCTTCAGGTCACAGTGTCTCTTGGTTGCATAAATGAAGAAACAAGAGAAAGATAGTTGCCAACATTTAGTCATCATGGTCAGGAATAAAATAGAAAACTGAAGCTCTTTAAAATACACAGCCTTCTACAGGGCATACTCAACTCCTGCCCTCTCCACGTCTTATTCTACCATGCCTCCTCCCAAGGAATCTTGGCTCTGACTGGTGGCTAGCCCTTTAGGGACCAATTATAATTTAAAGCTTTGGTTTGAATTGATTTTGATCTGGCTTTTGGTAGTCAGGCCTGGCTTCTCGTCCATTTGCCTCTCCAAATCTGGCCCCATTTTCTCTAGTCCACTTGCTGCTCATTCTTTTTGCTTTCTTTTTATTTGATTTTCCAAAGCAAAAATTCCCACAGTTAAGTTTGTGATCTGGTAATTTATCATGAATATTCGTGAAATTGCCTCATTAAAAGGGTCATTTGAAGCTGAAACCTAGGTATCTGTTACCACGGGAACCAACAACAACTATTTAGAGCTGCCTGCTTAAACTAGTTAAGGTAAGGGTTGCTGTTGGCAGGAGGTTGAAGGCAGGCCATCAAAGACTACTGGGTGGAGTAGACTCTGGTCTGGACTTCTCAAACTTATGTTGGATAGTCTTCTGGGTTGGTGCTATGCTCCTGAATTCTCTACATGATGCAGTTTAGAAACTGGAAGTTCCTTTCTCCATCAGATTACTGAGGAGAGTTTGAATTATAAGTTTACAACTTGAAACTTACTTGATCACACTTTATGTGTTCCTGAGCCAGTCATTTACCTATCTGTGCCTTGTTATCAATTTTAAAAATGTGCAAAATATTCCCTGTGTCACCAGGGTATATAAGCATCAGTGAGGCAATAAAAGTAAAACCTTTTTGAAAACAGGGTGCTACACTCATGCAGACTAAAATCCATGCTCGAGTCTACAGCTGTTCTCTAGAACCTGTTTTGGTTGCTATCACTCAACCTTCTTTCTCAAACAAAAGACAGTTTCTTCAATAGAGAGCAGTGTCAAACTAACCTTAGTGATTGCCTCTGCAAACCAGGATTCTCCAAGAGTTCCATTACCCACTGGGTCTGTAAAAGTGAACACTGGCAATTAGGCATGTCTTGAAATGTTGAAAAGGTGGTTATAAAGAAAAAAGTATATTTGATAAATAACCAAGGTTACAAGAAGTGCAAATTACATTCCTTCACCTTTTTTTCCTTTGCCTTTCAGTTGCAATTTTGGACAGAATATTAAAGAGATAATCAAGAGTGGCAGGCTTTGTATTAAAAAGAGAAAGAAATGTCAAGTCAGGCAATTCATATGGGAAATGCAGAAAGATCTATACACAAAAAAGTGTGTATTTACTTGGGAGTATTTTGTATGTGCCAAACTACATATCTTGTTAGTATTGTTTTCTTGGTAGGAATATAATGCATTTGAATAGGATTAGACAAAAATGACAGAAAAATACATCTTGGTGAATAAAGCAAGGAGCCAAATAGACAAAGAGGAAGATACTGCATAGTGTTGACATTCTTATGACCACAAGAGAGGGGGTGCACTGGGGTGAAGTCTTGGCAGGAATTCTTATGGAACACAATACCCAGTATCATATAGAGGAGGGGTTGAGTTATGGATATAAGTGGATACATCAAATCTGTCAGATTTCTTGGGCACGACACCCTTTTGTCACTTCTCTTATTAGCACAACTGCCATAAGCATAAATAACTGAAGCGTTAGTGCAGATCTGATGACTCATTCATGTCCTGCATGAAGGAACTGGAGTGGACAGTACTCTTTCTTCAAGTGGTCATAAACAGGTAGTCTGCTACCTCTAAAGTTCTAAATTCCTTTCTTCTCACCAACTGGGTAGGGAATCAAACCTTCTCAAAGATAGGTGGGTGTGGAGGAGTTCTCAGAATGTTGAAAATAGTCAGATGTTGGAATCAGAATGGGTTCACCATAGTCAGATGTTGGAATCAGAATGGGTTCACCATCAAAGAAATATCTTACATGTGTTTTGAGAAAGAATACACAACATAATTCCTCAAAAAATTGCTAGTTTTATGGTTGTTAATGAGAAATATTCAAAGGGAAAAAAATACCTTTTACTGTTTACATTTCAAACCTTGTAAATCATGAAATGCAGTTTCAGTTTTTGGTGTAGGACCTATAGAGTAACATGGTTATTGCTGTTAGCTGTAAATACAGTTATTATGGTTGCAGCTTGCTCTTCCTAAAATAAAATTCAGCATTTGCTGAATTTAAGTTTAGCTTGGCTTACTTTTCTGCCAAATAGAATATAAGGATACTGCATATAATACTGTGCTAGCTTTTTTTTTCAACCAGAAATTTGAATGTTCTTATCATTTATTATAAAATTTGCATGCAAAAGCAAAATGGGAAATTTTAAGAGCATAATCTTTGGCATTAGATAGACCTAGTTCAGATCTTAACTATGCCACTTTCGTGATTGGTAGGCTTCATTTATCTATAAAAACTGGCTGAGAAAAATGCTTATCTCATATGATAGTTATGAGGCTGAAAGGAGCTCATGGATGTAGATTGTATTGGGGTATTTGCATAGCTTTTGAAAAGAATATTCATTCTCTCCACCCAAGTCCTGAAACAATTAAGAAACTCAATAGCTTACTTTCAGAAGCACCTGGACAACTAATACTCATAATGGTAATTCTGCAGTCCTCATTTGAAAAAAAGTACTTGAACCAGGATGAGTTCACATGGGTGGTTTGAGGGAGATGAATGTTAAGAGTGGACATTGACTACTATACAACAAGACTCAGGACAAGGACCTGGGTCAGATGATGCTATGCTATGCTAAGTCACTCCAGTCGTGTCCAACTCTGTGCAACCCCATAGACGGCAGCCCACCAGGCTCCCCCGTCCCTGGGATTCTCCAGGCACGAACACTGGAGTGGGTTGCCATTTCCTTCTCCAATGCATGAAAGTGAAAAGTGAAAGTGAAGTCGCTCAGTCATGTCCGACCCTCAGCAACCCTATGGACTGCAGCCTACCAGGCTCCTCCATCCATGGGATTTTCCAGGCAAGTGGGTCAGATGAGGTGATGCCCAAATATAGCCTATATATATAAGCTAATATATATATATATATATATATACACACAGAAATGCCATATGAATATATACTTAGACATGGAAGGGGGCAATTGAATGTCCAGAAGATCTGATGTAACCTTAACTCACTCAGATAATATCTAAAATGGTCCATGGCCCAATAGCTTGCATTTACACGTCTCTCCTGCAGAACTGCTGAATCCTATGCTTTATCAGATGGCTGTACTATTTTCTAAGTTCTTTACATATGTACATCGGTTATGATTCACTCAGCTAATATCTGTGTTGAACATCTCCATTAATCTGAACTTCTAGGGCAGAGTTAGGCCAACTACAGCCTGTGGCCAAATCTTGCCTGCCTGTTTTCATACAGCCCGTGAGCGAGGAATGGTTTTTACATATTCCAATGGTTGTAGGGGGAAAAAAAACAAAAGGGAAAAGAAGAATATTTTCTCACACATAAAATTTATATGAAATTCAAATTTCAATGTGTAAATAGCTTTACTGGAAATGAAAAAAAAATAGCAAAAGAGTAAGGCAGACAGGAGACATGATCATCAATAACACTGACATTGGAGAGCATAGGCTTCCTGACCTGGAACACCAGAAATAGATTTACCACCTGGTCACAGTCCTAGACAATAGGTTTCCCACTGGGCAAAGGTCTTTTACAGCTTGCCTGAGATCAATTGGGAGCACATGCTCCCTGTGGGGAGATTTGCTACAGAGAGAGGCAGAGGCTGAATTATAAATAGCCAGTTTCTTCCGAGCTCACCAATGAGATGTATTACTCTCCTCCCAGGGAAGCTAAGTGAGGAGGTGGTTGAATCCAGGAGGGTTACAGCTCATGGAGTGCCCTCTCTGGGAGATAACAGTGGAAAACATAAAGACTATGAGTGTTCCTTCCAACAGAATGTTTAGCACACCACTTGGCACAAAGGAACATATATTATATATGATAGAAGATACATTGAAATATATTGAACATTTTAAGAGTTTATTTGAATAAAAATAAACTTGAATCAGGCATCATCCAATCTCACAGACTGAAAGGAGCTCTGAGCAGCTATACCAAATGAAAGACTTTCATAGGCAGAAGAGAAAGGGTCATTTTTTACTAAGCAAAAAAGTGGGCTGGTTATTGCAAGGGTATTTTCCTTTAGGGGATGACATGAGTCTTTCAGGCAGATTACCAAACTAGTGATGATCAGGAGATTCCTAACTGACTGGTTTGAGATTAACATTTCTGATAGAGCTGAAACTGCAATTACCCCTTCGTTTGGTGACCTGGTGCATAAATGACTCCATTTTGGGCTTGTTGTCTTGTTAACCTACGTCACCTATGTCTGTTATAGTTACTGACCCTTAATGACAAGTGGGCTTCTCTGATAGCTCAGTTGGTAAAGAATCCACAATGCAGGACACCCTGGTTCAATCCCTGGATTGGGATGAGTTGCTGGAGAAGGGACAGGCTACACACTTCAGTATTCTTGGGCTTCCCTCGTGGCTTAGCTAGTAAAGAATCGGCCTGCAATGCGGGAGACCTTGGTTCGATCCCTGGGTTGGGAAGATCCCCTGGAGAAGGGAAAGGCTACCCACTCCAGTATTCTGGCCTGGAGAATTCCACGGACTCTATAGTCCATGGGATCACAAAGACTGGACATGACTGAGCAACTTTCACTTTCAAGGAAAAGTGAAAATATAAATTTTATATTGGACCTTGATACATGTGTGAGAACGGTAGGTGGCAAGTCTACAAAAGTGGATGAAACCCAAACAAAAAAGGTCTTCATTGTCTATAATGTACATTTCCATTTTGTTTGGTAGAAAATGGGTAAGTAAAAATAATTTTAAGTTGAAGAGAGATCCTCAAGTTTACATGTCCTAACTCTAACTGTACTATGCAGGATTAAAAGAGTGTCCAGGAGCCAGGCACTGAGCTATGCACTTAAGATAATGTTCTCTCTTAATCACAACAATAATCTTGAGAATGATACATAATCATTATTCTGATTTTACAGATGAGAAAACTGAAGCTTTAGAAGTTTAAATAACTTAAGATACTCAGCTTGCAAATGAAAAACCTAGAATTTGATCTCTAGTTTACCTGACTCCAAGCCTCAGGACTGGCTTCATGGGCTTGTGACCTGTGCATTTACACTGGACTCTGTTCTTGGTATAATGCTTTGCTGTCACCATCTTAAAATTCTTAACAATTTTAGAACAAGAGGTCCTACATTTTTATTTTGCACTGTGTTTCAGTTCTGCCAAGACATCTTTTCTTTCCATTACCCCAGTCACCAGTTTTACAAGTCTGGAGGATTCTACACAAATAAAACTTTCCATTAATCAAAGAACTATGGAGAATTAATTATTCCACTCTAGGTGGAATAAATATGTAGACAATTATATATGAATGTTTTCACATTATACATACAAATATTCACAATTTAGAGCCAAATTTCCATCACCAGATGATCCTTCTTCAGATTCTCTTTGGTTGCTGGTACCTCCCCAGTGCTGTAAGTGGAATCAAGCCAAGAAGTGGTGAGAGCATGGTATGAGGTTTAGTGAGGGGTAAATATATTCATGTCTAAGCACATGTGTCTGGTTATATTCCAAGCCCAAGAACAAATTAATTTAGGATTATCTTTTTGATGCTTTCCATATTTCAGCTCCCATCAGTTGGCACAAATAATTAAGGGATGATGGAACACACATTGGCACAATTTTGCAAATTTTTTGAGGCTATAGGCTACTGAAAGGCAGGCAGCTATTATAGAAGATGGGGGAGGGTATTTTAGAAGACTATGCTACATAAGCAGCACTTCACTAGTTTCTAATCACTTTCTTTAACCATGAACTCACAATACTACTCTGAATCTTTTCTTAAAAAACAACAACTTTTTTTTTCATTAAAGAAAAACACACATAAACAAACACACATATGCACACACACTATTACAAAATGGAAAGTAATGGGCATACAGTTTTTAACCTTTTCTTTTTCTAATTAATATACTGCGCTGGTTCAGTCCCTGGGTCATATTAATATAGATTCCCTGGAGAAGGAAATGGCAACCTACTCCAGTCTTCTTGCCTAGGAACTTCCATGGACAGAGGAGCCTGGTAGCTATAGTCCATGGGATCACAAGAGTTGGACATGACTGAGAGAGTAACAACACAACAATTATTTTAAAGAACTTTTCCGAGTCCTAGATTTGCTTTGCTGAAAGCCATATTGATCGAGGCCCATATTAGTAAGAAGTTTAATAGGGAATTATAATGAAACCCTTTCTGGCCAGATACTGAGTAAGTAACTTTAAGGCAATATAACATGCTTTGAGTGATAAACTGTATTCTGAGAAGACTCATGAGAGTCCCTTGGACAGCAAGGAGATCAAACCAGTCAATTCTAAAGGAAATCAACACTGAATATTCATTAGAAGGACTGATGCTGAAGCTGAAGCTCCAATACTTTGGCTACCTGATGCTAAGAGCCAACTCACTGGAAAAATCCTGATGATGGGAAAGATTGAGGGCAGGAGAAGAAGGCAGCAATAGAGGATGAGAAGGTTGGATGGCACCACTGTTTTAATGGACATGAGTTTGAGCAAACTCAGGGAGATGGTGAAGGACAGCGAAGCCTGACGTGCTGCAGTCCATGGGGTTGCAAAGAGTTGGACAAGACTTAGTGACAACAACAAAAGAGACATTTATTCAGTCATATTAATAAAGTAACCATAATTCTTTTCATTAATTGATTCCATCTCGGCAAACATGTTTAGTCAACTAAAGAACCAAGAGAACAATAATATCAACTTGTCCTTTAACTTTTAATGTCAGCAGCATGTCCTCACACCACTGCAGGAGAGTACTGCAGGCTGAAGGAAAGGCTACAAGCAGACATCCTTCCCTGTTGTTTTCTCATAACATTGCTTTGGAATACTGCCCTAAATGCTAAGGGTAATTTGTCTGCCTATAGAATTGGACATGGAACAATAGACTGGTTCCAAATAGGAAAAGGAGTACGTCAAGGCTGTATATTGTCACCCTGCTTATTTAACTTATATGCAGAGTACATCATGAGCAATGCTGGGCTGGATGAAGCACAAGCTGGAATCAAGATTGCTGGGAGAAATATCAATAACCTCAGATATGCAGATGACACCACCCTTATGGCAGAAAGCGAAGAAGAACTAAAGAGCTTCTTGATGGAAGTGCAAGAGGAGAGTGAAAAAGTTGTCTTAAAACTCAGCATTCAAAAATGAAGATCATGGCATCTGGTCCCATCAGTTCATGGCAAATAGATGGGGAAACAGTGGAAACAGTGTCAGATTTTATTTTTCTGGGCTCCAAAATCACTGCAGATGGTGACTGTAGCCATGAAATTAAAAGAAGCTTACTCCTTGGAAGGAAAGTTATGACCAACCCAGACAGCATATTAAAAAGCAGAGACATTAGTTTGCCAACAAAGGTCCGTCTAGTCAAGGCTATGGTTTTTCCAGTGGTCATGTATGGATGTAAGAGTTGGACTATAAAGAAAGCTGAGTGCTGAAGAATTGATGCTTTTGAACTGTGGTGTTGGAGAAGACTTTTGAGAGTCCCTTGGACTGCGAGGAGATCCAATCAGTCCACCCTAAAGGAGATCAGTCCTGAGTGTTCATTGGAAGGACTGATGTTGAAGCTGAAACTCCAATACTTTGGCCATCTGATGCGAATAACTTAATCATTGGAAAAGACCCTGATGCTGGGAAAGATTGAAAGTGGGAGAAGAATGGGGATGACAGAGGATGAGATAGTTGGATGGCATCACTGACTCGATGGACATGAATTTGGGTAAACTCAGGGAGTTGGTGATGGACAGTGAGGCCTGGCTTGCTGCAGTCTATTGGGTCACAAGGAGTCAGACACGACTGAGCGACTGAACTGAACATCAGCAGGACTGCTTCACTGTTTGATTATTAGATCAAAGGGGATGATGAACTATGAAACTTATTTTGGAATCAATAAAACATGTTCTGGTGACTCAGCGATAAAGACTCTGCCTGCAATGCAGGAGATGCTGGTTTGATTCTTGAGTTTGGAAGATCTCCTGGAGAAGAGCATGGCACCCTACTCTAGTATTCTTGCCTGGAGAATCCCATGGACAGAAGAGCCTAGCTGGCTACAGTCCATAGGGTCGCAAAGACTTGGACACAACTGAAGCGACTTAGCATGCAAAGCATATTCAGGACACCACATAATATTTTGTTTCTGGCTCTCCTATCTTTTGTTTTGCTTCCAGGTATTCTACTGCTCATTTGGGGAATCTTTGCTCATTTATTTTATGACAAGGTAATCATTTTACAGTATATAACATTGAAGATGTATAAAGATCACCCACATTTTTAGGTAGTTAAAATTTGAGCTCAATACTTTTTAGAACACTGTTTCTTAGTAGTGTTGGAGTGAAGGCTATTAGCTATTTTCAAAGTATTAGCAAATTCTGATTTCTCTAGAGATACATTTTCAACTTCCCTTTTCAGGACAGATTATCCCTGATTGTTTACTTCTGCTCCTTAATTTTCAATTCTATGCATATTGTCTACGGGGGAGATGCCATCATGTCATGGTCTTTGAGTCAAAGTATATACAGAACTCAACCTTTTCAGGATGTTATCTCTCAATCACCACCATAACTGAGTCTTTTGTAAGTAAGCTATTCTAACTTTCAACAGCTTAACCTTTTCCAAGAAATGGTTCAGTGGTAGACCAGGTATTTCCATGAGCATTTAGTCCATTGTTATATTTCTTTTGCTGGGAAAACCCTGTGATAACTTTCTCTGGGAAAAATGCCTTGAAAGGGAATGTCCATTCTCTGTAAGACTTACCAAAAGCCTCCCGTTTTAGCACTAAACCTGTGGATTAGGTCAAATCCAGTATTTTCCAGGGAATGGATACCCATTATGATCTAAGAGAAAATAACTTACACCCCTCAAAGACTTCCAAGGCTTTGCTAATAATATTCATCAATGGAAACCTGGGGAATATCTGCAGTGGTGCATTTAAAATGCATTTGTTCAAACAACATATAACAGTAGATTGGGTTGAACTCATTGATATGGGTATAATTCCTAGAGATTTTAGATTTAATGAGTTACCTTGTGCGGCTGAAGGTGACTCTCTCTTCCTTGGTTGACTGACTAAAACTTGGACTTGGTGGTGGCCTACATTTAATGAGATGACAGGCCAGAGCTTCCTCAGCATGATATGGAGGAGGGAATCCACAGGCTTAGGGAGATAAGAATGTTAGACTAAATTTATCATGTGCAATTTACATATTGATCTCCACACCTCTGTTCCACAAGGTGGCCCAAAATTCATTCTTTTAATCCAGCCATTGAAAAATACATTAATGAACAGAATATTTGCATTTTTAAAACAATCTGTGGTTGCCCTCATTGGGAGGCTAGGTATGACCATCAGGGATGCTGCCACTGAGCTCCCTGATTTGATGATAAGATGCTGTGGTATGGGTTCTTCATGTTTCTTTCAATTAGGATTTAATGAGTCTTAGGTCTGGATGTTTACATTTTTCAACAAATTTGGACAAATTTCAGACATTATTTCTTCAAATATTTTTTTCTTCAAATAATTTTTTCCATATTCTCTCTCCTTTCCTTTGGGGACTACATTTGCATGCAGGAGGCTGCCTGGGCTGGTCCACAGCTTAGTGATGCTCTGCTGATTTCTTTTTTAGTCATTTTTCTTTCTGGGTTTCATTTTGAACAGTTTCTATTGACATGTCTTTGAATTCACTAGTGCTTTACTCTGCAGTGTCTGATCAGCACTTAATTCCATTCCATATATTTTTCATTTTAGTCATTGTACTTGTCAACTCTAGATGTTTGATTTGGGCCTTTTTCATACTATCATCTATTTTTTTCCCTAACACACTTATGGTTTCCTCTACTTTCTTGAACATGTGGTTATCATGCCCTTGACTACTTAGTTCTATTATCTGTGTAATTCTGGATCAATTTTAATTGATTTTTCTTCATATATGGGTTATATTTTTCTACTTCTTTGCATGCCTGGTAATGTTTGATTGGATGTCAGCAAGTGCAACCTTTACATTTTCAGATGCTGCATGTTCTTGTATTTCTATATGTATTCTTGAGCTTTGTTCTAGGATATAGTTAATTTACTTGGAAACAGTCTGATCTTTTAAAGGCTTACATTTTGGGTTTGTTATGCAGAGCTAACAAAGTTCAGGACTGATGTTTCCCCCACTGCTAATCATGTAATAGATTTCTGAGTATTCTGTGTGGTGTCCCATGCATCAGAAGTTTTTTCATTCTGGTTGTGGTACCACCAACTATTTCTGGATCTATGTGGGACCTGAGGATAGTCCCACCTGCTCCATTTGAGTGTCTTTCCCCAACCTTGGGGGCTTCCTTGCACACAAATCTTGATCGCTGCTCAGTTGAAGAATACCTAAGTAAGCTTCAATATATTTACAGAATATTTTTGATAATATATAACAGAAATACCACTTACATCAAGTAGAAAAGTAATTGTTGGCTCATAAGAAGAATCTAGAGATAGAAGCTACTTGAAGACAGAGAATGCAGGAGCAAATTAGGTCATCTCTCCTGGGCTTGCTCTTGGTCCATCTGTCTCTTCTCTCTGCATGATATGGTTCTCTTTTCATGATATGGTATGATTTCTTACTAGAGATAGCTTCCTCCAGGCAGAAGGAAAGGTGACCCTAAGCAGTGGCAGCTAACATCAATAAATTTCTAGCTCTTTTTCTAAGTTCATATATCAAAACTCAAGGAAAACTTAACTGGTCTGTTTGGGCTACATGTTCACTGAAGCAAATATTACACATGCGAGATGTATTGTTCTAAGGCCCGAGTTAGCCCTACCTAACATGTAGGATGTGTAACTTGTAAAAAAGTTTTCTTGCTAGAAGATGTGAACGGAGGGATGTTGCATAAACAAAATAGCAATGAGCAGTGCATCCAATTTCCTCATCTGTAAAGCTCATAAAAAAAAGTGTGACAGTGTATTGAGAGCTTAGCACAGTGCCTGGCCTATGATAAATCACAGTTCTTAAGTTGTCATCAATGAACTGAGGTTGGCACCTCCAGGTGTCAGTAGGTTTATTCACTTCTTTTCATCACTCATCTCTAGTAATGAAGTTTCTCCTTTGTCCCTCTGTGTCAAGAGTGACTTAAATTCCTACCTATAGGCCTTCATTTCCAGGTAACTGGGTTCCTGATCATCTCCCATTGCAATTTCCCAGAACACCTGCTTCTGCCTTGTCTAAGCAGACCTTGTATAAACATCAAATTAGTAGCAGGAAACAGATGGTCCACTAGAGCTGAGTAATTTGAAGAGAGTTTAATAAAGGGATTATTAACAAAGGTGTTGGCAGGTTATAAGGAAATCATGAGGGTAGTGAGGTACTCTGGGCTAGTAGAAAGGACAAACGACAGAATGGTGACTAGAAATGAAGAAAGGAGACATCTGACAGGAGCAGGGATAGTCAGCCAGTCTGTAGTGATCCCGTGGAGAGGGAGCCAGTGAATAAACACCCTGACCTCTACAGCTTCCTGATTTCCTGTGTTCCCCACTAGGTGAAACAAACAAGATGCCAAAGGGCACAGGAATCTGTCATTCCAGTCCAAGGCCAGCCTGCTGCCTGGGGCACAGGGAAAAGAGCAGCTTAGAGGAAAAATTGGTAAACATAACATGCCCAGGTCTTAGTTTGGATGGTTTTCTCTGAGTGTATGTAACCCACCCATTTTACTCTGCTGGTTGATTTTCCAGTCCCTTTGGACTCATGATTTTGTCTCTATTCTCAGAATAATCTATTCCTGGTCACGATCACAGAACTTACGTCTGTTTAGGATTTTCCTGGTCCTAAGGTAGGGACCTCTGAAAACCTATAATCTGGAATGGGATAAAAGACTGCCAGATATAGTCTGTATTTATGACGAGGAAAGCTCAGTTGCAAGTGCCTGGAAATTTGCAGTCTCATAACAGGAAGTTTTGTTCATTTGTTGTGAATCTTGTGTGCATCCTCAATCGAGCCATTTCTTCAATGGGGCAGCTTTACAGGTGGACTGGAAAGAATTTGCTGTCGAGAAAGGAGAGCTGTCACTTTATGTGGACTCAAGTGGAAGGAAAAGACTGGGTTAGCTTTAAAGATCTGCCTCTCAGCATCTTCCACAGACACAAAATTCACCTCATTCCCCAAAGTCCTTGGAGAGGAAGCCAGGGACATAGGCGTGGGTAGTAAAACACAGAAATACTAATGAAAGAGAGGGAGATGAGGTAAAAACAAGTTGTTGGAAAATACACAGATAAAAGTAAAGTCAAGGGAATGAGTGAAGTAATGACAAAATGGAAGTACCCTGGAAAGACAAACTTTCTACTCAGGAACCACAGGCAATCCCACAGTTACAGAGGAAGAGCAGGACCCAGCCCGGCTTCGGCTGTGGCCAATGAAACAGAGGCCAAGCAGCTGTCCATTAACACAGTTAGAGGAGAATGCAGGCCTGGCCCAGGTGTCTGTTCTTTATTTTGAATCCCGCATGTTGCTCTCTGCAACACCTCGGAAGCAACTCAGTCAAGGCAAGTAAGGAAAAGAGGAAGCCTGGCTGTCTGGCAGGCTTGCATCCACTAAGAGTTTTGCTGAGCCATTTGAGATTGGTGGGTGATCTCCGACTGGTACCTCAAGAGACAGTCCCTGGGGTGGTTTGAATATTTTGGATATATTACCTAATATTTAAAAAGGAATCTCATAACCTAAGTGCCCCATGGCTTAAGTGCATGTTTATTTTCTCAGCCTTTGTCTTTCAGAGATCAGCACTCTGTTGCGGTGCTGCTATTGTAAGGGTGGAATAAATAGAACCGTTTTAATGCGCTGTTTGCATTTCCCGACAGTTGAAAAGCAGCCCATTATTAGCTGCAACACTGTTGTGACATCAGTGGTGACTTTGCTGCTTGGGTTTCAGCTCATGAAATATTTTCCCTGATACAATTATCTTTCCTTTTTTTTTTTTCTTCTTTTTTCACCTTTCATATTTCATCCTCATGCAAATGACTGGCTAAATGGCCATCCATGTTTCTGGTCTTTTCAAGAATGGGCTACCAAGATGCTAACACATATTCTGCTTGACCCAGTTTCACAACTTTGGACCCCCAGGAGCCACTTTCTTACAGCGACCCCTGAATGGGCAAAGGAGCTGTTCTTGTTGTATTAAGGAGGTGTAGGGGCGTGGAGTGTTACATGGAGTAGGGAGAGCCTGGCACAAGAGAGGGAGCGTCTCTGAGCTTTGTGCTGGTAGGGGTTGCTGGAGCCTGGGTGAGAGGGAGAGATTGCTCTATGACAGGCAGGGAAAGGGGCACCTGAGGGGTCACTGTGAAGTGTGAGAGACTGGTGAAAGAGGAAGACATCTTCTTCGGGGAGGGAGACAGCAGAAGTGAGAGGAGGTGGGTTATATGCAAGGGATCAATTTAATAAGTATACTGAGGACAACTGAATTCAGGATTCGCATTATTAGAAAAGAGAAATAGGGGGTTCAGGATGGGGAACACGTGTACACCTGTGGCGGATTCATGTTGATGTATGGCAAAACCAATACAATATTGTAAAGTAAAAAAAAAAAAAAAAGAAAAGAGAAATAAACATATAAAAAGAGAGAAAACTAAAACTTGATATAAGAATTGAATTATAGATATTAGTATGACCTCATGGGTTTTTAAAACATGTAGATATAGAAGTATATACAAAATGTACCTACCTGTATGAGTTTGTGATACTTTGTATCTTGCAACCTTTTTCTAAGTTTGGGGTTATTTAAAAAAAAAAATGTTTATATGGGTATAATAGCACTATTTAAAGTAGAAGTATACTACCACCAATATGATGTTGTTAAATGAATTAAATAAGATAATTCATATGGAGGGTATAATATAGCCCCTGGCACACAGTGATCTTCCAGTAACTATTCTTATTATCTTCTGGGATAAAAACATACCATGAAAATTATTCTGTATCTTTTTTCTCACTAAAAATTATCTTGGAAAGCTTTTCATAACAATTCATACCTTGTTTTTTAAAATTAATAAATCTAGCTTGTATTCTTTATTATATTACTGTTATAATTAGAAAAACAAAAAAATAATTGTGGGAGGGGGGATAATCTGCCTCAGTATGTCATCTGCTGATGACTCATAATTTAATTAATTCTCGTTGCTAATGGAAACCTTTGGTTGAACAGGCATAGCTGTACTTTAATAGCAGCTCTTGAGTGGAGAGTATAAGAAAAAAATATCCAATACCACATCACTGGACACATAGATGTTCACACAAATTTTTCCTATATTTGTAAAGCTCAGAATGAAAAGCACTGGGTAATTAGAGAAGCTGTTAAAATTCATTCATTCAATCATTTCTTCAGTCCATTGACAAATCCCTATTTAAGGACTGCTGGGATCATTCACTGTTGAATGTGCTAGGAATGCAGCGCGAATTAAACAGGGTCCCTGCCCTCAAGGGGCTCTCTCCTTCTAGAGGAAGAAGAAAAACACCCAGTCAGTCTTACATGATACATTAGTTGGTGATAATTTAAACATGAGATCAATCCCTTCCCTTCATGAAGAAAGCTAATTTGGTAATTTTTTAAAGTTCATGCCTTACTAATCATCTATAATAACTCTTAGTAACCTTTTGATCCTGGGTTTCCAGATACCAAAAATGGAGATAATAATAAGGTTGCTGTAATCAAATACATTAAGTGCCCAGCATAAAGACAGCCCCTTAGCAGGTACTTGATAAACAGAAACCCTTATTTGCTTTTAGTTGTACAATTTTGGATTCTTATATTTGAGACTAAGAGAATAGGAGTGGCTTTGATTTACAGGGAAGCTGTTTCCTTCCCCAGGTTGGGTGTGTCACTGATGTGTCCCCAGAGCTCACTAACCTGCTCCATTAGGCACATTTTCTTTACTGAGCTGTCATACCTTCCACCCACAGGAAATGGGAAGTCCATTTTCTTTTACTGGGTTGCTTTCCAGAAGGAATCCCAAGAAGCACTAATCCCAGGAGCCTGTCATAGACTCTTGCCACCGACCTGGCAGCCCATACTTTGAACAGTCACTTGGCACTGCCCTGTAGTTGGGCCCCAGCTGACTTCTCAGAGGCCAAAGTTCACATTAACCTCTTGAAAGTGCATCCAAGTCCAAACATGGCCTTGCCAAATATGCTGAACCTTTGGGTCTTTATCCTGAAAACACCAAGGAAACAAAGTTTTTAAGGGAATGAGCCGGCTTCACTTATATTTTAAAAAATGTTCCCTGGGTTGCTCTATAAAGAATGGAGAGTAAAACTCAAGAGAAGCAGCAGGAGAGTGGGGTTGCTCCTCTGTGACCCAAAAGGGCACAGAAGAAAAGGAAACAGCACAAGTTTGAGATCTGGCCATTTTGGAGGCAGAACTGATAGTACTGTTGACGGATTTGTTGTAGGAGTGGGAAGGAGTAGGGAAGTTGCCAGCTTGAACATTTGGATGATTTTATATGGCTGTGCCACTTGTTAAAAATGGGAAAAACCAGGATGTCTAATAAAAACTCAACTAAGTGCTAAAGAAATCTCAAGTTGGGTGCTTGACATTGCAGGGACCAATAAGCAAACTTGGGGCTTACAACTGGCCCAGAACAAACCTCAGTGTCCCAGGTTAGCCCCTGGAGGCTTCTGCATGGCCAGAACCAGCTCAAATACACCAATAAATAGTCCAGGTCTCAGTGAAACTTAGACCCATGGCTAAGCCACAGTCCCCTTGGAGCAAAGCAGTCTCTCTCCTTTCCTATTCTGATGTATGTTCATTTCCATTTCAGGATGGGAAAAATCATCCTGTACATGGAGGATGGCCTCAGCTACACTGTCCAGCTAAAAGAATCAGCAAAAGACTTCAAAGTATATTTCACAAAATCTAGGCTCTCCAGTTTCAGACTACAGTAAATGGAGGATAGTCCAGGTTACAAACATTTTATGGCCAGAAAAAGTGCTCTGGAGCATAGTCTAGTTAAAAATGCCCATAATCCCCATTATAAAGCAGAACATTTTGCATCTTACAAACTGTGGTGTCTGTTTGCAGACGGAAACCTCACTGCCTTCTCCAAGAATAAGAGTGAGGTACTTGTTTCACATTTTTGCAATAGAAGGGGCCATTTACATAAAAAAAAAAAAAATAACAACTTTCAAAAAAATCAGTCGTTTGCATAAACAAAGCTAACAATCTCCAGTAG
This sequence comes from Bos grunniens, assembly GCF_055505025.1. NCBI lineage: Eukaryota > Metazoa > Chordata > Mammalia > Artiodactyla > Bovidae > Bos > Bos grunniens. The sequence continues at coordinate 98,521,329 of NC_141166.1, forward strand.
ATGTCCTACCACATGTACTGGAGGATGGTGAGGAAGCCTTTCTATGGAACAAGCTTCTCATTCTCATTTAATATTTGCATTTGTCAAATAGTAAGGTCTTAATCGGGCTTCCCAGGGGAATTTCAAGATGGCAGAGTAGAAGGATGTGCTCTCATCTTCTCAAGCGAGAACTCCAAAATTATAACTCGCTGCTGAACAACCTTTGACAGGAGAATGTTGGATCCCACCAAGATAAGATACCCCACGTCCAAGGGCAAAGGAGAAGCCCCAGCAAGACAGTAGGAGGGGAGAAATCGTGTTTAGAATGAAACTCCATACCCGCCAGAGATGCTTGGAGGGCTCAAACGAAGCTTGTGCACACCAGGACCCAGAGACCCCACAGAGACTGAGCCAGACGGTGTTTGAGAGTCTCCTGCAGAGGTACAGGTCAGCAGTGGACTGCTGCAGGGGCAGGGGCTCTTGGTGCAATAGACCTGGGTATGGCATAAACCCTTTTGGAGGAAGTAGCCATTAACCCCACCATGGAGCTGCCAGAACTTACACAGGACTGGGGAAACAGACTCTGGGAGCACACAAACAAAACCTTGTGCACACCAGGACCCAGGAGAAAGGAGCAGTGACCCTACAAGAGACTGACCCAGACTCGCCCATGAGTGTTCAGGAGTCTCCAGCGGAGGCGTGGGTCAGTGGTGGCCTGCTGCAGGGTTGGGGGAACTGAGTGCAGCAGTGCCTGCATGGGACCTTTTGAAGGAGGTCAACATTATCTTCATTACCTCCACCATAGTTTGGCCTCAAGTCAAACAACAGGGAGTGAATGGAGCCCCACCCATCACAGAAAATTAGATTAAAGATTTACTGAGCATGGCCCCACCCATCAGAAAAAAACTCAGTTTCCCCCTCAGTCAGTCTCTGTCATCAGGAAGCTTCCAAAAGCCTCTTATGTTCTCCATCAGAGGACAGACAGAATGAAAACCACAATCACAGAAAACAACCAATCTGATCACATGGACCACAGCCTTGTCTAACTCAATGAAACTATGAGCCATACCATGTCGGGCCATCAAAGACAGACTGGTCATGGTGGAGAGTTCTGAAAAAATGGGGTCCACTGGAGAAGGGATGGCAGACTACTTCAGTATTCTTGCCTTGAGAACCCCATACACAGTATGAAAAGGCAAAATGATAGGACATTGAAAGATGAACTCCCCAGGTCAATAGGTGCCCTATATGCTACTGGAGATCAGTGGAGAAATAATTCCAGAAGACACAAAGCCAAAGCAAAAACACCACCCCGTGTGGATGTGACTGGTGACAGAAGTAAAGTCGGATGCATAAAGAGCAATATTACATAGGAACCTGGAATGTTAGGTCCATGAATCAAGGCAAATTAGAAATGGTCAAATAGGAGATGACAGGAGTGAACATAGACATTTTAGGAATCAGCAAACTGGACTGGATGAATTTAACTCAGATGATCATTACATCTATTACTGTGGGCAAGAATCCTGAGAAGAAATGGAGTAGCCCTCATGGTCAACAAAAGAGTCTTAAAGATCACTCACCTTGAGATTTGGGTGCATTCTCAAAAATGACAGAATGATTTCTGTTTGTTTCCAAGGCAAACCATTCAATATCACAGTAATCCAGTCTATGCCCCAACCAGTAAGGCTGAAGAAGCTGAACAGTTCTAAGAAGACCTACAAGACCTTCTAGAACTAACACCCCAAAAGGATGTCCTTTTCATTACAGAGGACTGGAATGCAAAAGTAGGAAGTCAAGAGATACCTGGAATAACAGGCAAATTTGGCCTTGGAGTACAAAACAAAGCAGGTCAAAGGTTAACAGATTTTTGCCAAGAAAATGCACTGGTCATAGGGAACACCCTCTTCCAACAACACAAGAGAAGACTCTACACATGGACATCACCAGATGGTCAATACCAAAATCAGATTGATTATATTCTTTGCAGCCAACAATGGAGAAGCTCTATACAGTCAGCAAAAACAAGACCAGGAGCTGACATTGGCTCAGATCATGAACTCCTTATTGCCAAATTCAGACTTAAATTGAAGAAAGTGGAAACCTCTAGACCACTCAGGTATGACCTAAATTAAATCCCTTATGATTATACAGTGGAAGTGACAAGTAGAATCAAGGGATTAGATCTGATAGACAGAGTGCCTGAAGAACTATGGATGGAGGTTCGTGACATTGTACAGGAGGCAGTGATCAAGATCATCTCCAAGAAAAAGAAATGCAAAAAGGCAAAATGGTTGTCCAAGGAGGCCTTCCAAATAGCTGAGAAAAGAAAACACGAAAGGCAAAGGAGAAAAGGAAAGATATACCCATTTGAATGCAGAGTTCCAAAGAATAGCAAGGAGGGATAAGAAAGTCTTCCTCAGTGATCAATGCAAAGAAATAGAGGAAAACAATAGAATGGCAATAACTAGGTCTCTTCAAGAAAATTAGAGACACCAAGGGAATATTTCATGCAAAGATGAGCACAACAAAGGACAGAAATGGTATGGACCTACAGAAGCAGAAGGTATTAAGTAGAGGTGGCAAGAATACAAAGAAGAACTATACAAAAAAAATCTTCATGACCCAGATAACCATGATGGTGTGATCACTCACCTAGAGCCAGAAATCCTGTAATACGAAGTCAAGTGGGCTTTAGGAAGCATCACTACCAACAAAGTTAGTGGAGGTGATGGAATTCCAGTTGAGCTATTTCAAGTCCTAAAAGATGATGCTGTGAAAGTGTTGCATTCAATATGCCAGCAAATTTGGAAAAGTCAACAGTGGCCACAGGACTGGAAAAGGTCAGTTTTCATTTCAATCCTAAAGAAAGGCAATGCCAAAGAATGTTCAAACTACCACACAATCGCACTCATCTCACATGCTAGTAAAGTAATGCTCAAAATTCTCCAAGCCAGGCTTCAGCAATGCGTGAACTGTGAACTTCCAGATGTTCAAGCTGGATTTTAAAAAGCCAGAGGAACCAGAGATCAAATTGCCAACATCTGTTGGATCATCAAAAAAGCAAAAGAGTTCCAGAAAAACATGTACTTCCGCATTATTGACTATGCCAAAGCCTTTGACTGTGTAGATCACAATAAACTGTGGAAAACTCTTCAAGAGATGGAAATACCAGACCACCTAAACTGCCTCCTGAGAAATCTGTATGCAGGTCAGGAAGCAACAATTAGAACTGGACATGGAACAACAGATTGGTTCCAAATAGGGAAAGGAGTTACGTCAAGACTGTATATTGTCATCCTGCTTATTTAACTCATATGCAGAGTACATCATAAGAAATGCTGGGCTGGGTGAGGCACAAGCTGGAATCAAGATTGCTGGGAGAAATATCAACAAACTCAGATATGCAGATGGCACCACCCTTATGGCAGAAAGTGAAGAAGAACTAAAGAGCCTCTTGATGAAAGTGAAAGAAGAGAGTGAAAAAGTTGGCTTCAAGCTCAACATTCAGAAAACTAAGATCATGGCATCTGGTCCCATCAGTTCATGGCAACTAGATGGGAAAACAGTGGAAACAATGACAGACTTCATTTTTTAGGGCTCCAAAATCACTGTAGATGGTGACTACAGCCATGAAATTAAGACACTTGCTCCTCGGAAGAAAAGTTATGACCAACCTAGATGGCATACTAAAAAGCAGAGACATTACTTTGCCAACAAAGGTCCGTCTAGTCAAAGCTATGGTTTTTCCAGTAGTCATGTATGGATGTGAGAATTGGACTATAATCAAAGCTGAGTGCCAAAGAATTGATGCTTTTGAACTGTGGTGTTGGAGAAGACTCTTGAGAGTCCCTTGGACTGCAAGGAGATCTAACCAGTCCATCCTAAAGGAAATCAGTCCTGAATATTCATTGGAAGGACTCATGCTGAAGCTGAAACTCCAATACTTTGGCCACCTGATGCGAAGAACTGACTCATTGGAAAAGACCTTGATGCTGGCACCACTGACCTGATGGATACGTTTGAATAAGCTCTGGAAGTTGGTGATGGACAGGGATGCCTGGCGTGCTGCAGTCCATGGGGTTGCAAAGAGTCGGACACGACTAAGCAACTGAATTGAACTGCACTGAACTGAGGTGGTGCTAATGGTAAAGAATCCGCCTTCAATGCAGGAGATGTTAAGAGACTCTAGTTGGATCCCTGGGTCAGGAAGATCCCCTGGAGGAAGGCATGTCAACCCACTGCAGTATTCTCATTTGGAGAATCCCTCGGACAGAGGAGCCTAGTGGGTTGCAAAGTGCTGGACACAACTGAAGCAGCTTAACACACACACACAGGGTGTTAATAAAAAATAACACTATAAAAATAACAACACATTATAATAACACATAATAAAAAATAACCAGAGACGATACTACCAATGAACAGCCTCAAAAGGTACCTTTAAGACCGGGTACTGGTAGGTAGACATTCTTAGAGGAAAGATTTAAATGTCCAAATAAGACATCAGCTCAACTCAGATATAGTACGAGGAGTCCTCACTCTTCTGGCCCCTTTTGCCCTGCTTTTGTCTCCTCCCTAACTTCGAGGTGCCCATTCATTTCTTTCTCTGAGGTTGGCACTCGGCTCAACATTGCCAGCTTCTCTGGCCTCAGCAGTCCTAAATAATATCACACATCTGTTAAACCTTTTCTGTACACTGGTAGGCAACGTGATAAGCACTTGACACACACACTCTGATCACCTTGTATCAATTCTGCGAAGCAGTGATACAGATCATTATATTCATTTATACACAGAAAACACCAACCATGATATGAAGCCCTTTGCCTGACGTGACAGAAGTCAGGTTTTTGTGACTTCAAAGCCCAAGCTCTTTCCTCTTTTCATTCAGCCCCTTCTTGTTCTTTTTCCTTGTTTCTCCTGGCAGGTGCTTCCAGTTAGCAGCCTCTCCATTCAGCTGATTTCCCCATAACAGATTGATCTTGCCCAGCTCTTCAATGTCCTGAGGGTTCCCTGGCAGCCACCAGGCCCTAAGGGTCTCAGCTAACTGTTCTTTGCAAGTGCTCTCTGCCGCCCCCGCCTGGCAAACCTTAACACAGATTAATCCCTTGGTCAACACATTTGCTAAGATTAAGTCCCAAGGACGGAGGAGCCTGGTGGGCTGCAGTCCATGGGGTCGCTAAGAGTCGAACACGAATGAGCGACTTCACTTTCTCTTTTCACTTTCATGAATTGGAGAAGGAAATGGCAACCCACTCCAGTGTTCTTGCCTGGAGAATCCCAGGGGCCGGGGAGCCTGGTGGACTGCCGTCTATGGGATCGCACAGAGTCGGACACGACTGAAGTGACTTAGAAGCAGCAGCAGCAGAACTTTTCCTTATATATCCCTTTCTGTGAATCAGACGCTCATGTATTACTGTTTAAATTAAGAAAAACAATGATAAATTGTCAAGACCAAGATCTAAGAATACATTTAAGGTCTCAAAAATTGGACTGAAGACAAAGTAAATTTAACCTGTATTGGATACATGGATCCTCAAGAAAAGTTAATGGGAAGTAAGAATATCGGCGTGCTGCAGTCCAAGGGGTCGCAGAGAGTCAGACGTGACTTAGCAACTGAACAACAACAAAAACAAAAGAATATTTCAAATTGAAAATCTTTGGAGACTTTTCCTAAAGATGAGAAATTATGATTTTATGATTTTTCCTAAAGATGAGAAACTTGGATTTTTAAAAAAAGACTTTATCTACCCCAATAAAAAACAAAGAAACAAAAGACTATATCTTTCACATGATTTCCTGCTTTTGCAGTAGTCCCCCTTATTTGCAGGGAAAGCGTTTCTCAGTGAATGCCTGGAAACGTTTATATCAATATACTATGTTTTTTTCCACATACATGCATATCTATGATAAAGTTCACTTTGTAAATTAGACACAGTGAGAGATTAACAACAACAATAATAAAATAGAACAATTATAACAAAAATACTGTAATAAAAGCTGAAATGAATAAAAACTGAATGTGGTCTCTCTCTCAAAATATCTTGTACAAACTTAATGCCTTTTCCAAATTAACTGAGCACTTACCAGGCACTGTGGTGATAAATTTTGCAGTTTGAGGTACAGAAAAACAAAACCAGCCGAAGTTTCTTTTTCCTTCTTCACAATTTCAAAGAGAGAGGATTCTGTCTTACCATAGGCCTCGGCATTGGATAGTTTCCCTTTCCTCAAGTTGAGTACTTTCACCTTTTCACTTCAAGGAAGGACTTTATAGCTTCCCTTTGGCATAACTTAATCGCCACAATCACTAGACATCCACTTTGGTGTCATTATTAAGCACAGTAAGGGTTACCTGAACCCAAGCTCTACAAACCACCACACCAACAGCTGATATGCAGGCAAAGGAAAGACTCAAGTCACGGGCAGGACATCGCGAGATTTCATCATGCTACTCAGAATGGCCTGCAACTTAGAACTTGCTAATTATTTATTTCTGGAATTTTCCTCATTATTTTCAGGCTGCAGTTGATAAGAGAGGATGATTGTACGTACATATGTCTGTTTATGAAACTTTGCCAAAGTGTTTCAGGAAAGCCAGTATTAAAGTGTAAATTTACTGTTTTGAGAAGATCATTACTTCTTCAGCTTAATAGAAATAAGCCAATGTGAGATTAGTAGTTATCTTTTGAAATGTTAAATTACTTGTTTGATTCTGTTGTGTGCCACGCATACAGTAGGTGTTCAGTCAATGTTTGATGAATTATAAATAGGACCTAAATAGCTTTTACAAATTCTGGAGAAGTGGATAGGAATGTTATTTGACTTGGGTTAACACTGGAATTTCAGCTAAACACACAGTTGTTTGAAAGTTCTACTCAATAAAATACTGTACTAGTACAATGATGTAGTGGGTATCTTCTTTCCCCAAAGTTAATGACTTTCTCAAGCATTTGGCTTTCTTACCACAGGATTAGTTCCATTATTTCTAGGCCAGTCAATAGGCACAATTCCAAGATTAAGAGCAATTTGGATCACTATTCTCCTTTCATCACATATTCATTATTCTCTGTTTGAATAAGACCTGTAATCAGTGTTATTTACCAATCTTTATGGTGAAACTTTAAACCACTGATTATTCCTGTCTTTGCAGGTATTAAACACCATTTCAAATATCCTTTCAATAAATTTGTAGTAGCTAATGAGGTCCATTTTTCCAGATTTTTCAGTCCACTGAAGGCACATTGAAACCCCGAGAGTCTTTAAAAAGTATGTGTTGTTTAATTGGTGGCAGCTGTTCCTTAGAATGTTACCTAAGTACATAAGTGTTTTTTACCCCCTGTTTAATAGCTTTTTAAAAAATCACAGTTTAAGTTATCCTTGATATATATATGGAACACATATAAAGGTCCCCTGAAGTTCTTTGATACTGAAAATTTCAAATATTATAAGTCTAATATATGCAAGAAATTATAGGACAGTACTCTTTTAAAAATGTATATTCTTTAGGTACTCAGGATAGATTTCTTCGAAAGAAGGTATTAATTTATTGTAGTTAATTCTAAAGCATATACATTCTGTATTATTTGAATGCAGCATTTTCCTGCTTTGTCCTTGAATTCTTTCCAAAAATCATTAAGTACTGGATATATACAATAATAGCAGAGATGCTTAAAAGTCACTATGAATCCAGTGTATACCCGCTAACATTTTATAGGAGAAATTTTGAAAAGAAACACACAGACATCTAATGTTCAAAATAACCAGAGCCAAATATAATGATTTTACAGTTGAAGGATTGCCAAGATGTACATTTTCTGAGTGTGGTTTTCCTGAGAGTCTGTATGCAGATGAAATATGGCTTTTAAGAACATAATCTTCATGGATCAGGTCTTTCTTGTCATAGCACTGGACTGACTTTCACATCAAGGTCAAAGTCCTTTCTGCAGATCTAATTTTAGGTTTTCCATTTCTCACCAGGACACTGCAGGTTTTGAGTTAGTGCGACACAGACTGCATTCATTGTGCTGTAGAAAGAGGAGGGAAGCCTCCTCTCTGCGGTTTTCCCTGCTTCTGTCCGGAGACTCCCTGCTATGATCCGGTTGGCCGCCCCCTGTGGTCACCTCGCCCCATTAAACGGGGTGGTCTCTGGGATGGCAAAGGCATACTCAGGGCTCTCCCTTCTTTTGTCTCTTTTGGATTTTCTGAGACAGTGGCGAACTTATGTTATCATTATTAATCAAAAATTGCCTAGATCTTCAAACTGTAAACCTGAAGGAAAAGTAGTGAAGTCAACGTGATTTCATTTAGATTGAGATAGAAGAGACCAGGAAACAAGGGCATGAAGATAGAAAATGTCAAATGTCATTCACTTTTAGTTTTATATACAGAGCACATAGAAGTCTGTAACAACAACAACAACAACAAATCAAAGAATTTCCATTTCATTTTATGGCCTTTCACTGAAAGAGACAGAGGAATGAAGATAGAAGGGCCAGGGGGAAAGCCAAGCAAGCAACCTTCGTGTTAGCAAAATCTTCAATAAGAAAATAGCTAATATAATAAGCATGTATTTTTTTCCTAAAAAGGAATCACTTGTTTTTTAAAAAGGAATATTTTCTATGTTTATTATAAGCAGTATTTTGATTTTATAAAAAGTTTAGAAGCATATACATCCATAAAATATTTTTGCCTTCGTTTTTAGTGAGGAAAGATTTAAATATCCACTTCTGGATGTTGGAAGATTTTTTGCATCCTCTCCAAGTGCCCCATAAAATGATATTTTCATTGCATAGCAGCCCCATCTGGTGGTTATTTGTAAACTTTCCACTAAAGATACGTTGCATTTTCTCAGTTACGGGCATAAGTGGGATCCTTGCTTTTAATTTTCTCTGTAGGTTGGATGAAGTTAAGCAGGGAAGAAGAAAGAGCATGCATCAATTCAGTTTAAAAGGCCACAGGCTGGAGAGGGGAATACATGGTAGGGATTCAGTAAATAAGTGCTGAATTAGTGTTGGGTGAAGGGCGAGCTGTGTTCAAAGCTGAGAGGGAGGGTAATATGATCCCTCAGAGAGAACACCATCATTTCCCTCCTTAACCTGCGAAGACATTTGACCCTGTACCTGTCTGCTTCGTTAGACTGGGGAGGCTTTCTTATGCATCTCTATCAGATCAGATCAGATCAGATCAGTCGCTCAGTCGTGTCCGACTCTTTGCGACCCCATGAACCACAGCATGCCAGGCCTCCCTGTCCATCACCAACTCCTGGAGTTCACCCAGACTCATGTCCATCGAGTCAGTGATGCCATCCAGCCATCTCATCCTCTGTCGTCCCCTTCTCCTCCTGCCCCCAATCCCTCCCAGCATCAGAGTCTTTTCCAATCAGTCAACTCTTCGCAAGAGGTGGCCAAAGTACTGGAGTTTCAGCTTTAGCATCATTCCCTCCAAAGAAATCCCAGGGCTGATCGCCTTCAGAATGGACTGGTTGGATCTCCTTGCAGTCCAAGGGACTCTCAAGAGTCTTCTCCAACACCACAGTTCAAAAGCATCAATTCTTCGACGCTCACCCTTCTTCACAGTCCAACTCTCACATCCATACATGACCACAGGAAAAACCATAGCCTGGACTAGATGAACCTTTGTTGGCAAAGTAATGTCACTGCTTTTGAATATGCTATCTAGGTTGGACATAACTTTCCTTCCAAGGAGTAAGCGTCTTTTAATTTCATGGCTGCAGTCACCATCTGCAGTGATTTTGGAGCCCAGAAAAATAAAGTCTGACACTGTTTCCACTGTTTCCCCATCTATTTCCCATGATCCTTGTTTTAACACAAGGCTTTGCAATGCTAGGTCCTACCCTGGCAAGGTCTCTGGTTTCACGGGGCTGAAACACAACTGAAACTAGCTTGCTAAGAACTGGAAGGTAACCAAACGGCCAGAGGGACAGAAGTGGTCAGCTCAGGGAGAGCTGAAGCAGGGATTCGAATATCAGCAGGACTCTCTCTTCCTCTGGTGTATCTGAGTATTGCCTCATTTTCTCCTCTGCTTCTTAACGGGCTCTTTGCTGCTTCTGGGTTCACAGCGCCACAGCTCTCAAACAGGTGGCAATAGGCAGTCAATAAGATTAGCTTTATTTCCTGAGAAGGGTGCTTGCCTATTAGTCTCCTAGGCACTTCTGTATCTGGACAAAAACAGCTCTTAGCAGCAGTAAAGGGAGCTGTGAAGGGCGAACAGCAAATGAGCTCACACATGGGAAGGAAAGTTTTTTGCCGCTTGTTTGTGCAGAAGCCAAGCCCAGGGGTTTTATTTTATGTTGCTTACATAGGTAAGTCACAGACAGGGGGTTCCCTAGAGACTGTCTTCTGTAGCCACTGTCTGCTCCAAATAGTTCCAGGAGCCACCTCTTACTCCCGCAGCCGGCGGGAGTGTGCTTCTGCAGGGTCCCTGATGGGGAAGAACTGAGCTATTTAGGAATGAATTGCCCACCTACTGTTAAGTAATGTTCTGTCTCTAACGCAGTCTCTCCATGGAGGAAAATGTGTTGTGCACTTGGCTGCAGTCTTTACTACGCATCTGCTTGTCAAGCCTGAACTGCAGCTCTGAGGGCCCAGCTTCCAAACAGCAAGCGATTTCTGAAGCCAATGCGGGCTTTAGGAGGCAGACCACAGCTGAGGAGGCGTCAGGGTAACAGCTAGTCTACTATGAAGGTCTGGTGGAATCAATTAGGAAAGTTAAGCAGGGGAGCCCATCAGTGGCTGATTGTGCCTCCTAGAACAACCCCATCTAGCAATCCTTCCCAGAGTTATTCCAACAGCAGCGGACCCTGGAGCGGTGGCTTAAGCTGGAAGGTAGTAAAGTTTAGTTATGGGCGTCCCACAATCCAAGCTAAAGCCACAGTTTCCTGAACAGTTTTCCAGCAGCACTCCGTCTCTTATTAAAAGTACAGTTGATCTGGACCTTTTCTCCCCCTTAATGTCAGAAAAGAAATGTGTTTCTGATAATAAATGCTTCCTTTGCTGCACAGCTATATTTCATCAGGGCTGTAGTTGGCAAATTGCTGCTGCATAGTATAAACTAAGTAATGAAACATAAGATATGTGCCTTGTATAATTTGCTACTGGTGGACACAGAAGGCAGCCCCCACCCCAAGCAGGATCAGATCAAATTCTATCACACCTTCCACCCCAACACAACAAAACAACCAAACCATTGAGTTTCCTAGGGAAATTTGGTTACCAGGAAACTGCTGGGTCACAGATTCTTTTGAAGATTATTCTTATATTCCAAAAGAATTATTGGGTTGTATGGTAATGGAGTGGGTTTCCCTAGAGGCTCAGCGGTAAAGAATCCACCTGCAGTGCAGGATCTGGAGGAGACACGGGTTCAGTCCCTGGGTCCAGAAGATCTCCTGGAGGAGGGCATGGCAACCCACTCCAGTATTCTTGCCTGGAGAATACCATGGACAGAGGAGACTGGAGGGCTACAGTCAATAGGGTCGCAAAGATTTGGACGTGACTGAAGTGACTTAGCATGCATGCATGCATGGTGATAGAGTATCTTGGAATGCTTAGCCAAGTTGATTTGCAGGAGGCAGGAAGCCCAGTCTAGCAACAGGATGGATAGTAAAATTACGCATATCCCTATCCTATAAGGACTCTTTGAGCATCATTTAATTTACCTTGATTATGGTCATTAGAAAAAAACTAACTTTTTTTTTTTTTTAAGAGATCCATTTTAAAAAATGAGAATTGAGAAAAGATTTTTTCAGGTCTTCCCATTAAGATCCTCTCTTAGTGTCCTTGGTATTTACTGAGTAACCTGTAGGTTTGTGTAGAAGTTGATAGGAGATCTATGTAAGCAAAATATATTCTTGTAAACCAGATAGTACTGTGGACTTCTACACTGTTGGTGTATTTCTGCTATTTCATTTTTCCAAATTGAGTTTGACAAACAAATGCTGTGGGTCTAGGTCTTGATTACCCAAGCCCTCTTCCTGTGGAATTTGAACTTGAGTTTAGCTCAGGCAGCTTTGCTGATTGCTGGCCTTCATCTCTAACCCTGGAGCGAGCCCAGAGATTTCTCAATAATTAAGTGAGATGGTCCCCTTCCCTCCTCACCTCACAAGCTCAGTCAGGTGGTTGATATTTCAGGCGTAAGTCCAATCCTCTTCAATTTTCCCCTCTGCACAAAAAGGAGAGCCAAGGAAGAGTGACCAGACTTTGTAACTGCTCATTATGGGGCCATTCATTATACTTTTTGTGTGCAGTATGTTAATAAGCCAAGAGACCATGGCAGAGAGTCCATAACTAATCTCCTGTTATAAATAAGAGTAATGGCAATGGTACCAGTATATTCTATGGACATAATGTGCTGCTGGCTAAGTGTGACATTTTGAATAAACTTTATTCTTGAGGTATTTAAAAAAACATAAAGGCAGTAATGAAATATGGAGCACAACATTAGTTGACACAGCAATTCCTGCCTCCCAAGACCCTGCTAAATAACCAGAGTTTAAATCTTCATCTTGAAATATACAGCTCTTCTAAGATTTTAAGTGAGTTGTAAAACTTTTATGTACTATGCCCTAACTTTATTTTTAAAATATTCTCCACTTTTATAGTAAAGGTGACCCAGAAGTACCTTATGAATAATAGAACAACATATTTAAGCTATTAAATTCACCTCTCTAGACAATACATAAGCTTTCCTGGTACTCACATCTTTCCTGGATGGAAGCAGGAATTGGAAAGTATCTTGAATTGTCCATTTACCCAAAACATACTGATTTTAACTCCAGAAATGACTGAATTGTACTTCAAATGGGAAAACTTAAAATTTCTGCCATCCAGTTGAAACAAGAATTCAAAACCTAATACCATTTATTATAGAAACTTAGAGAAAGTCAAATATTTGTATACCTGAGTGTTGAAATAGTGAAAAGTTCATACCCCCAACACCTGGTTTAGAGTTGTTGTTTTTGACATACAAAAGCTGACTTAGGCCTGGGGGATGAGTTTGTTCCCATATACAGAGAACTCATTTTAAGTCCAAAAACTAATTAAGGTACTCAAGTACTTTTTATTTATTGCCTGTCTCATCATTGAGTTATGGTTCTCTGATTATATCAAGCTCCCATACATCTTAGTGAAGGACAATTTATTTTCTACCGTTCTTTGTTTCTTCTTTTTAAGCTTACATTCTTTGACAATAGTTGTAGTCTAACACACACACACACACACACATCAAGTACATACACATACAATACGGCCTTCAGCTTAACCACAATATGTTCAACCTTGTTTGAATACGACAATAGTGTTTAAAAAATGAGAAACCAGTTCATCTATTTATTTCTTCTCGTTCGCACTGAAGTCACCGTTCGCACTGAAGTCACCTCTAATAAGTACACTGTATCCTAGTTGACAAAAGGCACTTAGTAAACAGTTTCTTTTATGCAGTGCCATATTAAGCATTATCCAAAGGACAGTAGTCTAAGTCACAGATTAACAGTTCTACTGTCTGTGACCTCTCAGAAAATATCTACTCCCACAGTTATTTAGTAAGAATGCAATTGTTTACTGAATTCAGAGGTCTTGTTACAACTAATAGTCTCTGTTTCAGTGTTTATGGAAGGCAGGGCACGTGGCGATGTGTCTTTTTTCCCCAGTAGAACTCTACCGTGTGAGCATCAGTTTCTTTTATATCTGTGTTCAGTCGCTCTTCCCTTGTCTTTTCTGTCTTAACTTCCAGCCTCAGTTCTCTTGTTAAGGGAAGAAGCCAAGTGGGGATCCAGCCAGCTGAGTTTAGTGGCCACAAGTACGGAAGATTTGGATTTGGTTGCTTCCTATGTGGCTTTGGGGGAAGCACACCGCTTAGTCTCTCAGGAGAGCAGGTGGGCACTGCAGACAAACGCCCTTTTATTTCAGGCAATGTTAAGTGAACAGGAAGTCTATAGAGGGTACAGTTTTAGCGGGAGGTAAAAAGGAAATCCTTTCTCTTTTGTCAATAGACTCTTAATTCCTGTATTACTCACTGGAGGACTGGGAGATAGAAAATCAGAGAAGAGTAGCAAAGACAAGGAAGAGGCAAGTAGGTGGGATGAGGGGGTGGAGAGAGGAGCTACTGGAGAGTTGCCAGGATCTGGTACAGGGAGGGAGCTGGGATCTGGCAGCCTCAAAGGTCCTGGCTGGTTGATGGGGACTCTGGGGGATGCTCTTGGGTCTCCTTCCTGGGGCCACTTTAGGCCTCACCCCTTGGTTCACAGGGTGGCTCTAATGTCTTCTGTCAAAATTTGAAAACAGTCAAAACATCATTTCCTTTAAAAAATTGTTGAAAACGCTCTTCAACAATGGCCTGTGCTGGATATTTTTCAACAATTTAAAATCCTCCCAAGTGGAAGGAAATCAAATCCTTTAAGACACAAACACACACACCTACATACAGAAATTCTTTCCTACAAATAAAATGCATACTTCATTTTACAAATATCCCTATCATGTAACTATTTTTAAAACTATTTCAAAGGGCAAGCATTAAGGAGCTTATTGGAGTGATGGATCTGTATTCTGAAGGTGGTTACCCAAATCTACACATATGTTAACATTCATAGAACTATATACTCAAAAAAGTCAATGTCACTGTATTATAATTTTTATTTTTTATCTGGCTATGCGATATGGCCTGTGGGATCTTAGTTTCCCAGCCAGGGACTGAACTGGGTCCCCAGCTGTGGAAGCTCAGACCTAGCCACTGGACCAACAGGGAATTCTCTATAGTTTTTAAAAGTGTAATAAAATACATTTTACTGACATAAGAAATAAAAAGCCCAGCTCCCTTATAAGTTATCTCCCCTCTGTGATTAGCATAAAGCTAAGATGGCTGTTTGGGAGAAAACAGATTCACTTGAAATGTCTAGACTCTCTGAAACATTAATGCATCCAGTTTAAACAAAACTTGTTAAACCTTTGCTGTGGAATTTCCAAAAGTCACTTTCTCCTCAAAATGTGTGTTTTGTTCTCCCCTCTGGGTATATATATAGATTCAGATTCAGGAAGTTTGTGCTCTCCTGACACTGCACCTCACTCTCTTTGAACCTCAGTGGTCCTCCTTTGCAAAGTAGGGGCTCATTCCTTTTCTCAGATGGGTTGGTATAAGGATCCCCTCAGATGAGGTCTAGGGAGAGAGCTGAGTAAAACACCTTGAGGATGACAATTGTGGGCATTATTAGGACCCGCTCTGTGTTCCCTCAAGTCCAGAGACTGGATGAGAGGCTTGAGGGGGCATCTCTGTTCCTTTGCTGAAAGGGAGAAACAGAAACTCTTCTCAGAGTTCCCTGGGAGACTGTAGTGTTGACACCCCCAAACAAGTTCTAAACAGCCTCGCACTCACACACCCTGATATCCCAGGAAGAAGGGAGGATGCAGCAGAGAGTTATGTCTGGAGATTTAGGGGAGTCCAATGGAGCAGAATGAGGACTCCAGGCGCAGGGCTGAAGTTTGGGTGGCACATGCCAGAATTGTCTGTTTGCAGGTGGCAACCTGGTGTTATACCGAGGTTCTGAGGTGTTGAATTTAACCCTTGTGGGCAGAGATCATTGAGGCAGCATAAATAAGTGGGACAGCCTAGTATAAGAATTCCATGATCGTCTTGGTTCATTTATATTTTTCCAACTTTTAAAAGAGATATGATTACAGGGAGATATTTCACCGTTCTTAGAAAAGCATCAGTACAGTGGAAAATGGAAACATATGAACAGTCTCAGAGCAAGGAAAGAATGATGAGGATGGTGACCACTTATGCAGGTAAAGGGGAGAGATGCTGCTTGGCTCGAGGCTTGGAGGTCTTAATGTTTATTGGGCCCCTTTGGCAGCCTGGTGAAGCCTCTGGATCCCATCTCAGGATGATATTTTTAATGAAGTGAAATACATGAGATTATAAAATTAATTACATGAAAATACAGGGATTCCATAGATTTAGGTTAAGAACAGTTGTTCCTGTGCGGCAATATGAGCCTTGCAGTGCTAAATATTTTTATTTTCTTAGAAAAGCCAAGTTCCAAATTTTTAAATGAAGCTTTCTGGTTTTTAAGTGTCTCTCTCTCTCTCTACATATATATACATATATATATATATATTTTTTTTTTTTTTAAACATGGAGTCAGTCTACCCAAGTGCATGTCTGCTGGTCACCACTTTGAAGTTTTCTTACTAGAGATTGTAGGAAACCCTTTGTAAACAAGGAAGGGTTAAGATCCTATATGATGTCAACAGATAAGACTGGGAACAGTGTCTTGACCCAGAGAAGGCAATGCCAACCCACTCCAGTACTCTTACCTGGAAAATCCCATGGGTGGAGGAGCCTGGTGGACCGCAGTCCACCAGGTCGGTAAGAGTCGGACAAGACTGAGCGACTTCACTTTCACTTTTCACTTTCATGCATTGGAGAAGGAAATGGCAACCCACTCCAGTGTTCTTGCCTGGAGAATCCCAGGGACGGGGAGCCTGGTGGGCTGCCGTCTATGGGGGAGCATAGAGTCAGACACGACTGAAGTGACTTAGCAGCAGCAGCAGCAACAGTGTCTTGACCAAACCAGTGAAAGCTTAAAATGGTCATACGTCTAATGGAAGAGGATAAAACACAGTGGAGAGGTTGTATGTGCCCTACATGCTTGGATTCAAGTTCACAGCAAGGTCAGTAGTTATTTTCCTTCTTTTGTGATTTTAATTTTAGCATCTCACCTTCCACTGTAATTTTCCACTGAGATATTTAGATAGTTTTTTTTTTTTTAAGTTTGGCTTTGGGATTTAAGTTTTTAGATTTTATTTTATCACTTCTTTCTACTAACTCTTAGTAGAAATAGATTTTTCTCCCTGATGGAAAAAAGGGGAGAGCTAGTGTCATGCTATTGGCATAGAAAGGTAATGCATAGGACTCCCCTGGTGGTCCAGTAGTTAAATGCAGGGGGCACTGGCTCGATACCTGCTAGGGGAAGATCTGAAATGCCGAGGAAAAAAAAAGGTAATGCATGAGTACACACCAAAAGAAAAACAGAGGGTAAGGTCTCTATTTCAGTAAAAATGTCTTACAATAATAATCTCTAGAAAGGATTTTTATCTGTTCTGAACATAATTGAAATAAGGTTAAATCAGATCATTATCATTTCTTATAATTAGAAAACATATTGATCTCCAAAGAGTCATGGGATCTGTATACATTTCCTTACAAAAGGGTCCTCACAATCCAATAAATGGAAGCCACATCATAAGATCACTAAGTTATTTTTTTCAAATGGAGTCAATGAAGTGTAAAAGGATGACCTTTCCTAAATCAGTGGCTTCTAAATCTTTTTTTTTTTTTAATGGTATTTATTCTTGTCTTTCTTTAAAAAAAAACAAAACTTTATAGTTCCTATTGGGGTATAACCAATTAACAATGTCATGATAGTTTCAAGTGGACAGCAAAGGGACTCAGCTACACATACATATGTATCCACTGTCCCCCAAATTCCCCTCCCATCCAGGCTACCACGTAACACTGAGCAAAGTTCCCTGTGCTATACAGTAGGGCCTTACTGGTTATCCATTTTAAATATAGCAGTGTCTACATGTCCATTCCAAACTCCCTAGCTATCCCTTTCTCCATTCTCCCCTGATATGGACATTTTTTAATTTTTTTTAATTTTATTTTATTTTTAAACTTTACAATATTGTATTAGTTTTGCCAAATATCGAAATGAATCTGCCACAGGTATACCCGCGTTCCCCATCCTGAACCCTCCTCCCTCCTGCCTCCCCTACCCTCCCCCTGGGTCGTCCCAGTGCACCAGCCCCAAGCATCCAGTACCGTGCATCGAACCTGGACTGGCGACTCGTTTCATACATGATATTATGAAGAGAAGTATATTTTGCATCTTTATATATATATATATTCATATTTTATATTCATATATATCATATGTATTATATATATTCATATTTATTATATGTATTATATATATATATATATTTTCATGAAGATAAAATGCAAATTCCAGAATCCATTCTGGTATGTTCTAATCCTTAGGTCTTACGGTAGGGAAACCCTAAACCTGGCTTCTAAATATCTTCCTCAAAGATGCTGATGAATGTATCCCGTTGGAGCACATTTGGAAGAACATAAGAGTAATAGCACATCGGGTTTGAGTAAAACAAAAATCTGGGCTCCCAGGAAGTTGTTTCCCCTCTTGACCAAAACACAGTTTAAGGAGTCACAAGGTTTCCTTCAACTAACCCACTGAAGCCACTTAGAACAGCTGTCTTTCCCCAAACTGTCAGGAAATCTCCTCAAGTAGACCTTCAGAAGAGAAGACTGGGATATGAACTGCATGGGAAACATAACTGCATGCATCTTATTAGAAGTCGTTTAATTTAATTAGCAGCAAGGCCCCAACCTTGGGAAAACCCAGCAGAAGTCTAAGTGGCAGATTTCACAGTGGCCACGAGGTGGCGATCTTCTGCATCTATTTGAAATGCTCTTCTGTCATCCGGTTTTAGCTTACTTTCAATATTAAACACATCATTAATTTTAAAAGTGTGTATTAATTTTAAAAGGATGCAAGTAGATATGATTTAACCGGTGAGACTTCAAACTTGCATTTCACTCAAATACTGACATGCTCTAAATGGGGAAATTTAGTGAGATTTCCACATCAGACCCCAGAAAAAAGATAAAAATCTGTTTGAGAAAAGGCTGTGGTCCTTGCAAGATGAAAAATGTCACTCAAAGAAAGTGTCTTAAAAGCCTTCTGGGAAGCTGGTTTTCTTGAGAAGTAGCAGATGCACTTTGGTCATCAGAAAAAAAAAATCATCATCTGGTAAAACTTCCTTTTCACTGGTCTGTAGTCAAGATCAGAAAATGAAAGACAGGGAGTGGGGCAAGAGAGAGAGGAAGAGAGAAAGGGAAGAAGGAAAGAAATGAAGGAAGGAAGAAAGAAGAAAAAAGCTCTGGGTGAATATACTAACATCAGAAAATAAGAGCCAAGCTGAATCAAAAAGAAGAGCCAAACTGTGGCATGGCTTGTGTGGACCTGAGCCTTGCTCCCAGCCATTCTAGTGAGTTCCCCAGGAGGAGCAGTAGCAGGTGAGGAAGCCAGTGGGCTGAAAGCAGAGGCCTTGGGATCACCACAGCTCAGCCTCAACTGTGCAGCACCGCCTTGGACCACTGGAAGGCCAAGTCACTGCCAAGGTCACTGTGAGCCTGGGATCCCAGGGACAGAGAGGCTAGCAATTGGGCTTACAGTGAGGTCAAGGCACAATTCCACAGGGACAGGCTGCAAAGACCCAAGAACCTCAGGCCAGCAGAGAGTGCAGGGGACAGTGTGGTCTTTGGGCTGTATTTGTACACATCTGTACACAATTGGCTTGATCTGTTCTAGTGAAAGTGTCAGTCTCAGTCGTGTCTGACTCTGCGACTCCATGGAAGGTAGCCCACCAGGCTCCTCTGTCCATGGAATCCTTAAGGCAAGAATACTGGAGTAGGTTGCCATTCCCTTCTCCAGGGGATCTTCCACATTTGGTGTGGGAGCAGCCGCAGGCCAGAGCCTCACACTGAGAACATACAATTCAGTGAACGAACAGTGCGTTGGAGGAGGTTAGTAGGAGGGGCTGTAGAGAGGTACAGGTCACATCCTCACTCTCTAAGGGCACAGGGGAAAGCTGGCTTCACATCCTGCCCCTGCTTCTCCCTGTTTCTTCCATTGTGCCCTTGGTCAGGATAGGAAATGGTAGGAGAAAGAAAACTCTTTCAAAGAGGAAGAGCTGAGAATGCCATTGTCTTAGAAGTTTGTAGAGTGCAGGAAAGAAAGAAAATCTTTTTCTCTTTTCTCTTTTCTCTTATTCCCCCAGGGTGGGGCCAGGGGAAAGCCGCAAGGTCCTGCTTGTTTTGAGGGACAGCCATCCTTTGGTTCAGGGGAAATCAGACAAGAGAGGATAGTGGTTGTCTGCAGAGAGGATAGCAGTTCTCTACACAGATCTAGTGTGTCTCCAGGACTGTAGCCCAGAAGAACCTTCCCTGTGCTGCTAGGCAGCTGGAGGAGATGCTCAAATGGCTGAGGAGAGGGGATATCTAAGAGACACCCCCTGCCTTGGCAAGACCCTCTTCGATCGCATTATTCATGGATCCAGGGAGATGAGCTACTCAACACTAGGCACACAGAAAGAACCTATTTGCAGAGCAGAAATAGAGATTCGGACATAAGACTTGTGGACACAGTTGGGGGGCGGAAAGGGAGGGATGAACTGAAAGAGTAACACTGGAACATATATGTTACCATATGTAAAATAGTCAGTGGGAATTTGCTGTATGATGCAGGGAGCTCAAATTAGGTACTCTGTGACAACCTAGAGGGATGGGGTGGGAAGTGGGAGGGAGGTTCAAGAAGAAGGGGGCATATGTATACCTATGTCTGATTCATGTTGTTGTATGGCAGAAACCAAACACAACATTGTAAAGCAATTATCCTCCAATTAAAAATTAAAATTGAAAAAAGTCTTTCCAACTCTTGTGAGACTTCTGGGCCATACTTAAAGTAAAATACAGTAGGTGATACAAAGGCAAGCAGTTCATTTAGTGACCTTTAAATGAAAACCTTATCCCACATGCAGTATGAGAAATGCCTTGTCTTTGGGGTACATGTCTCATTGACCTGGGTTGATTTCCTTACACTCAGGCAGTCAGCTCAGAGGCGAAATGGAGAAACATAGAGGATGTTAATTATAAGAAGCAATTTTTTGAGTCTTTGTTAGTTTTTACCTTGCATGGCAGACTTCATGTTTGAAGATGAAGTTTCTGATTTACAATATGGGGGTGGTGGTAGTGTTCAGAGTGATTTTCTGATGAGTGGGAGTGGATTTGCATGAACTTTTTCATGATGTCCTCTTTAGTCTCTGCATATCCATCAGTACTGTACAGGCAGTGTGTGTGTATGCTCAGTCATTCAGTCGTGTCTGCCTTTTTGAGGCCCCATAAACGAGAGCCCATCAGGCTCCTCTGTCTATGGAATTTCCCTGGCAAGAATACTGGAGTGGGTTGCCATTTCCTCCTCCAGGGGATCTTCCCTACCCAGGGATTGAACCCACGTCTTCTGCATCACCCCCCTGCACCACCTGGAAGCCTACAGGCAGTAGCCCAAGGAAGGCTGGCAGGCTGGCACAGGGGCCAGAATTCTGATGTGAGCCCTGTGAGCCCAGAACTTTCAGGAGCCACTCTGCCTGTTTCTACACCCCTCATCACACACTTCACACTCACATGCAAGACACTGAGGAAGACATGAACTTTCCTTAAACGAGCTGTCTTTGTAAGTATGAATGGTCAAACTGTAAAATAAGAAATAAAGACAATTTCCCTCCACCTATTTAGAAATGTTAAACTAAATATTTTGTTTAATAATAAATGAAATGCACTATTCTCAGATCAATTGAGCTATTCTCTAATTATTATTGGATTTTATTAAAAAAAAGAATTATTTCAAAGAAATGTTTCCTCTAGAAGCAGATGCTGTGTTGACTGTTGTCAGATTACCAGAATCTTAGACATTTTCATATCACTTTAGATTATTAGCTGCATTTCTTTCATTTCCAACTAGTGCGCCCTTGGTTCTGTCTGGTATCCATGCAGATGTTAGTCTCACAGGAAAGTTGCTGAATGGCCAATGTGTTGGATGTCTTGGCACAGTCACAGAATTACGGTATAGAGTAATATATACTCCTCTGGTAGCTCAGCGGTTAAAGCGTCTGCCTGCAATGCAGGAGACCTGGGTTCAATCCCTGGGTTGGGAAGATCTCCTGGAGAAGGAAATGGCAACCCACTCCAGTACTCTTGTCTGGAGAATCCCAAGGACGGAAGAGCCTGGTGGGCTACAGTCCACGGGGTCGCAAAGAGTCGGACACGACTGAGCGACTTCACTTTCACTTTCACTGTAAGTACAGTAACTATATAATTGTCCAAACTGGGACACTTTTGAGACTAAAGGAGGCACTATTAATAATTACTTCAGGAAAACAGATATAAACTTGGACCTCCTTACTTTTAGGCAAGGTATTTCACAGAAAGGAAGAAGATGCAGATATAGATATTATTCAAAGGCTCATGGAATTTTTCATATTTTAGGTTAAGTTCTGATTTACTTTAACAGTAAAATACAATTTAAAAAGTCCTGAGACAATTCAATCACTGCTAGTTTTGCATTTTTATAGAGGTCAGCTAATGGAAAGGATATCCTTTTAAAAGGAGGCATAGAATCTTGATGTACATTTAGAAATTATTCCCGAGGTAGTCACTCAAAATTTTAGTTGTTGAGTTTTGCAAGCACTTAAAAAAGAAGAAAGGTGAGTGGTTGGGCTGTCAACCCGTAGGATAAATGGAAGCTCCTATTGTTATGAAAGCTCATGGTTTGAAAGGCATTTTTCAGCGACATCATCAGACATGATTTTTCAAATTGCTGTCTTGTCAAACAATGAAGCATAAAGATGTGCTCTGGACAACTTAGTACAAGATAAAACAAAATTGGCCATTATGTTGAAGGAGATAATGAAGATGAAATATTTAGGTGGAGACTGAATATGAGCAGATGACTCATATTCAAATGACTGAATATGAAAAAATTCTAAATTAAGCATTATTTCATTTAATATATAAATACATGACTTTTAATATCAATATGTACAAATTAAATATTATGAGCAGTCACTTGAATATTTCATCTGTAGCCCTAAAAGTTGATATATTTAAATTGGCCAAAAAGTATCCTTTGACTCTTTTTATAAAAATTCATCTTGTATTTGGGGTCAGCTTATAGGGCTTCCCTTGTGGCTCAGATGGTAAAGAATCTGCTTGCAATTCAGGAGACCTGGATTTGATCCCTGGGTCAGGAAGATCCCCTGGAGAAGGGAATGCAACCCACTCCAGTATTCTTACCTGGAGAACTCCATGGACAGATGAGGCTGGCAGACAACCCCTTCTATGGGGTTGCCAAGAGTCAGACATGACGGAGTGACTGACTAACACTATTTCCAGGCATATGTTATAATCATATGGATTTCTGTTCTGTGTAGTTTTATAGCACCTGGGATTAAGGCTAGGAGAATGCAGGGTCCCCCAGCTACTTTTTGGGGCAGAAAACACATTGAAACTCCAGGTGATAGATCAAACCATTAGCCTGTGAGTTATGTCTGCTTTATCCTAAGCCCAGCTTGCAAAATACCACTATGCATGGAGTACGAGATGATGGAGATGAGCAGATCCTAAAGATGATTAGATGACTACCAGGGTTTCTGCAACCAAAACTCTCAGGTCTATACCGCATGGCCCAGGGGCACTGCCTTTCCATCAAGGGCTCTGAGCAGTCTCAGTCCTAGACCCAAGCCTTAACTCAGTTTGGGATTAAAAAGGTGGCCTGGGGTACCTTTATCAAAAGCCAGCCACTGGGTGCATCTGGAAAGAAGGATGTGTCAACCTGGTCTCTTCTGGCTTCTTGGGAGCTTAACATCTAGCTGGGGATGGATAAGGCATGCTACTATACTAACCAGCTCCTCAGCTTTAGGCAAATCCCTTAACCTTTCTGAGGGACTTAGATGTATTTCCTTCTAGAGTTGATTACTCCTTTTCTTTATGAAAATAAAAGTAAAAAGACAGAGAATGCTTTTAATAAACGGTTCAGAAAATAAACACCTCGGAAGTAAAAAGAAACAAAGATTAGTGTGACTGAAGTGATTAGGGAGATCATCTGATTTCTTTGGATTTCCCGAAAAAAGGAAATTAGGTTTCCCTCCTCCATTAGCTGTAGATTTTTAGCTTCATAGATTTTGGAGTAAACTCAAGGTTAAAGGAGGAGAATATATTTACTTAAGGCCATATAGATACACAAAAGGCCCTTAAGAACCAAAGCAGATCCATCTGGCCTCCCAAGCCCTAAAGTAAGATATGACTTAGTATGTTGAGCATCTTATGGAAATGGAAGTCATGTATTCCCAGTGACCTTACTTTTAAATGTGATGACCCTGTTCTCCTGACTTGGTACTTCAAAGGAACTGCAGAAACTGTGAGGTGCCAGGGGCAGGCTTAGGGATGGGTGTGGAGCGCAGGAATGGGGACCCAGGGGTGCTGGAGCACCTTCAGGACCACTGAAGCCAGTTAGGTGACACAGCTGTTTTCTAACAAGAATCTGAAGAGTCAGCCAGTGCCAGGTTGGGAGGCTTAGAGCTTTGACACCCTTCACCCTCCAACTTGCTCTACTTACATTTTGGTTTGGCACCTTTTATAGCTGGAGAACCAGTTACATGAACTTCTTTATAGAACTCACATGAACTGCAACTATGCCATCAGAAACCTATGAGATAAAATTGAGAAAATAGATTTCATATCTGCGGCAATCCAGGTGTTTCTAATTCCTACACTTTGGGTTTTATTTAAAACTGTAATGCCTTGGTTGGGTAAAATACTTACTTTTTCTTTTTTCGCTGCACTACACAGCATGCAGAACTTCCCTGACCAGGGATTGAATGTGCGTCCTCTGCAGGAGAAGCGCGGAGTCTTAACCACTGGAACATCAGGGAAATGCTGCCATCTTTCTTTTTAAATTAAATTTTATTTTTTAAAACTTTTAATTTATATCCGAGCCAATTAACAATATTGTGATAGTTTCAGGTGTACAGCAAAGGGACTCAGCCATACATTTATATACACGTAACCATTCTCCCCCAAATTCTCCTCCTAACCAGGCTGCCATATCCGGCTTTCTTTTTTAAAAAAGCATTTCCCTCTTGTTTCAAGCAAAGATCATTAGAATCTGATCATGATCATAATCATCACAGTTATCATCAAAACACCTCCCTCATGTGCCTCCCCCTCTGTGCTTTGTCCTCATCACCCAGCTTGCACATCATCCATAGCTGAATATTGCATTCAGTTCTGGGAAGCACACTGCATGGGTGATACTGGAAACCAAGAAGTTCCCAGAAAGAGAACTGCTGGGACGATGCAGGATCTGGAAACTACAATAAATGAAGAACAAGCAAAATTACTGCAGCTCTCTGGTATGGAGAAGAGAACCCATACTTAAAAATTGAGAGCTCGCAGCTGCTCATAATGCAGAATTGGGACCAGATATGGCTCAGTTTGGCTTTGTAAAAGGAAGAACTTAGTAGAACTTAGAGCTATTTGGTATTAGAAGTCACAAGCATCCTGACCCCAGACATGTTCACAAGGAGATGGAGATGAGCATCTTTCAGGGATGCTCTATTGGGGATTTCTCCCAGGGTAACTTGCAGTGAAAGATTCTGCATTTGAGCTGATGATACAGAGAGATTTACAACAAAGAATCTACTGCCTTCCACAAGGAAAGGCGCCTTCATAAATATGTAAGTAACAGCGTACTGATAGATGAAACAGACGAGGGAGTGGGTGGTGAAACTGAAAGTCTGACTCTCTGTGACACCCATGGACTGTGTAGTCCATGGGATTCTCCAGGCCTGAATGCAGGAGTGGATAGTCCTTCCCTTCTCCAGGGGATCTTCTCAACTCAGGGCTCAAACCCAGGTCTCCCGCATTGCAGGCAGAGTGGGTGGGGAGGAAGGCAATAGATGAGAAAGGCTTCATAAGCACGTGGGATGTGGGGTGGGAGCTGAAATGTGGCAGGGACTCAGTGGTGAAGGAGATTACAGGGGTGCATCTGGGGCTACAGGAACGACACCGCGAACAAACAATTGTACTAGAACAATGAGCCTGCCTAGGATAGAGAGGAGGATTTGTGAGATGAGGGGTCCTTGAGAAGATTAGAGACACCATAAAGACCAGATCCTGAGAATTCTTGAACCCAAGTCATTGAAATAAATCCTCTGCTGGTACTTGGATTGCTAAATAGCAATGCCTTTCATATTTGACAGACAGTGCTGGCCTCTTTGTGCTGCACCTCAGGGTGGCCAAATGCTAGGGTAGACAGTAATTTCATGGCATTTTTCTGACCTCTTTCATCACTGGAGGATCTAGCCCTAACAGGCTTTTAAGGGAAATAGTACATTCTTTTGGCATTTGCCAGTATGAGCCTATCCACCCCTAAACCCTCAAAGCCCGCTGTATAATTACCCCGAGGAGGCCAGAGGTCATTTAGAACAAGTGTAGGCAACACCCAGCTATTAGAACTCAAATTTCAGAGCTCTCCTTAAATTCTGACCTGAAGCGTTTTGGAAATGAGAGGAGGCCCCCAAGTTGGGGGGCCTTTGTGGTTGGTATTTCCTGTGTGTGGTTTGTGAGGTTGGCCTGGCAGGCTGTATGCCTGGTAGGAGGGGTGAAGCTCAAGGAGGCCCCCTTCTCAGCACTGGCTGCAGACCGGCTACAGGCCTCCCTGCCTCCTCAGAGGCACATACTCAGCTGTTCTGTCTTTCTGCATTGAACTGGGCATCTTGGGAGCGAAGCCCAGACAAGACTCTGGGCTTCTGTAACCCACTACCTCAGAGGGGAGAGGTGGTTCCAACAGGGAGTGCTGAAAGGCAGCTTTTCCCAAAGGGACCTTCCAGTGAGCCTGTGAGCAGTCAGCCAGCTAGCCAGGCAGTGTTCCTCCTATTTCCTGAGAGAAGGGGAAGAAGCTAGGGCAGGGGCAGCCCAATAGATGGTCTCCTTGTGGAGTGATCCCTTGGTCAAGATGGCAGCAATAACAGCCTTGCATGGTACCAGAGCTGCCTGCAGATGCCTGCTCTCCATGGTCTCATCTGAGGGGTCTCAGAAACCCCACATTAGCCTATGCTGAGATCTAAAATGATGCCGTCAGGATAGAGTCACTGGATTTTAGCATAAATCTCACCCTGAGGTTCTCTTTAAAAATGCAGTTTCACCAGGATGGAATAAATTAGTCTATTGGTTCATTTCTCCTTGACAGGAGGAGTGCGCTGCCCTGAAAGCATCAGAGGCTGGCAAAGGCAGCCAGTGACAATTAGATGCTCTGAATTGAAAGAGCAGAGTAACAAGGGCCACACTTACTTTCTTCATGATTTGCCCTGGCCGAACACAGACCCAGATGGTACTAGTGGTAAATAACCCGCTTGCCAGTACAGGAGACATAAGAAATGTGGGTTCAATCCCTGATTGAGAAGATCCCGTGGAGGAGGGTATGACAACTCACTCTAGTATTCTAGCCTGGAGAATCCTAATGGACAGAAGAGCCTGGCAGGCTATGGTCCATAGGGTTGCAAAGAGTCAGACACAACAGAAGCAACTTAACATGCACAAAACAGACCCAGTCAAGCATCTCCTAGCTCTGGAAACCCAGAGCCCATGATAAGAGTCTATATCCTGAAATTGATGCTTTGGAACCCAGCTTTATGTTCAGTCTCTCCAGGAGAAGGAAAAAAAAAAAAACACAGGAATGCAGAGTTTGATCATGATTACCAATTCCAGCCCTCTTAATGTGCCCTGTTCTGCCTGCTGATCTTGCATTCATTTTCACCATTCCGGCCTTTGTCTTTGAAGTTGGCTGGAGAGTCTGAAGTTTGTTCTCTGTGGGGAGAAACACAGAACTCTGCAGGGTGTGGCAAGCTCTCCATGCCTACCCCAGTCTAGAAACCAATATCTTGGGACCATCACACATAGAGCAAAGGTTTCTGCTCAGATCCTACTGACTGTCCAGCAGATGTCAGTAATTTCTAAGATGTGCTGGGAGCCTGACTTGACAATCAAGTGTCTTCTTTTCCAAACCAGCTTAGCATCCAAAGACCTCAGAGGGGATGTGACTGAGCAGAGGGCCTGTAGTAGCGGAGATCCTGAAAAGGAGAGCAAGGAGTGGAAATAGAGTCCATGTCCTTTCGGAGAAGAGCTGAGATCTGTCATGTGTCTGAGGCTTCAAGGGAGCCTGCACTATGGAGCCCAGTCTGAGAAATGTGATTGATGAGGCGGAGATTGTGAGGCTCCAGATAGGAGTTCATGCTGTCTGTTTCACTACCAAGGGGTACAATCTTGTTCTGGCATCAGCTAGGGGCAACGTGTTTAAACTAGCCCTAGATTTCTCATTCAGTTTGAATGAGGCCTTAACTGAGCTAACTGGGAAGAGCCCAGGCACATCAGTCCAGCCCACTGGACTCCATACTACATTAAAGTGACCCTTCATCCCCCCTCCAAGTGCCTGCAAATGTGCTAAGTCGCTTCAATCATGTCTGACTCATTGCGACCTTATGGACTATAACCCTCCAGGCTCTTCTGTCCATGGGATTCTCCAGGCAAAAATACTGGAGTAGGTTGCCATTCCCTTTTCCAGGGAATCTTCCTGACCCAGAGATTGAATTTGCACTTCTTAAGTCTCCTGCGTTGGCAGGTGTGTTCTTTATCACTAGTGCCATTTGGGAAGCCCAGTCCAAATGCACAAATACACAAGTGTCGAAACTCATTTCCTGCCGATTAGCAGCTATTATCCTTACAAGCTGTGTGGATAGAGGATGTCTAGGAAGTTGATTTTCACATTAAACCTAGATTAGTGAGCTCTGAAAGACAAGGATTGTGTCCACTAGTTGACTGACAGTTGAAGTTGCTGTTGCTAATGCTTGGAGTTGCTGTTGCTATGCTTGGACAGAAAAAGAAGGGTACGCTGTTGTTGGGGATGGGCTAGGGAAATGCCTGCTGAGCTTCTTAAGCCATTCTCCAAGATTCACAGTGTTACACCTTCTGTTATTAAAGTTATATTTTCTGTTTTGCACTTTTCTTTTTCATAGTTGAATCTAAAGTGTTTTCGCTTGAGCCTAAAGAGCAGGAGGAGCAAATACTCAGCCCATTCACCACTACTGATCCCTGTGCTAAGCACAGACATCACATGTTTCTCCTGGGTCCACGGGTGGTCTTACAATTGACCTCAACACTGAGCTCTGGGCCTTGGCATTCATTACTAACCCATTAGTGCTGGCCTACTGCATGCCATGTGAGATGAAAGCTCTTTTCAAGCATAAACTATAACCAGTGGTGCAGGTATATGTAAAGACCATGAGCAGGAATTTTGCTAGCTCTTATCTGTGCATATGCTGGTGTAAGGCTTAGAGAAATACACAACTTCAAAATCAATCACCTATAGATTGTGACACCGATGCTGTGAATATAGATGTTTATGGAACGGCAAATGAAGATAAGACCAGTTACTTCTAAGTACTCTATGCATCAGTTTCCTGTCCCTGCAGGCAGAAGATAAATATTCATTGAATGAATCAAAGAATAGTGATCCATTGAAAGGAGTGCAGTCAAAATTTCACATTTCCAAATGTGTTTTGCTTCTTACTGACAGCTCCCTGACAGTCAAGGAGACTCAAGGTCGTCTCTATGTTCTTAAAAAAAAAAAAGTGACGTATTGCCAGCAAAACAGTGGCTCAGTCCAACGCCTGCATTGGGCTGGAAAAGTTTTCTGTGTTCAAACTCTTTTATTTCCTGGAGTCTCAGACTCATTCTCATCTCAGAGGGCCAGTCCTTTGATGACTTGACATAGAAGATGGAAATAGAACAATCCCTATAAGGAGAATATATTTATTCCTTAGAGCTATTATAATAAAGTACCACAAATTAGTGGCTGAAAACATCAGAAATTTATTCTTTCACAGTTCTGAATGCTAGAAGTATTCTAGCATTACCCTGGTGGCTTAGGGGTAAGGAACCTGTCTGCCAACTCATTAGATGTGGGCTTGATCCTTGGGTCAGGAAGATTCCTTGGAGAAGGAAAAGAGGAGCCTGGTGGGCTACAATCCATGGGGTCACAAAGAGATGGACCCAGCAACTGAGCACATACATAATGTTGGATTAGGGGCTACCCTACTCCAGTACAACCTCATCTTAATTAGTTACATCTGCATTATCCTGTTTCCAAATAAGGTCACATTCTCAGGTACTAGGGGTTAGGTCTTTGATGTATTTTTTTTTTTTTTCCCCCTGAGGTTGAGGGTAGGGAACACAATCCAATCCATGATAGAGGATGAGAAATGATCAGACTTCATCAAATAATTAATGTTGCCAAATCATGTAAAGCAACATCTTAGGTTTAATTTGTGATTCACAGGGGCTTTAGAAATAAACTAAGACATCTAATAATGTACCCACAATGGATAGAAATGTTTCTGTTCTATTATTTTCCATCTCAACTCTGATTAGGATATTACCATCCACCTAAAAGATAAAGGGTCCATATTCCATCACCAACTTCCAGAACCATCTTATTTTTAGTTTCCCAAATTTGCAGATGTCAGGAACACAGAGTTCAGTATTTGTATCAATAGCACTAGCTTTCTCTGTCTTGTTAAGCTGACTTTTCTCCCCAGAGCATTCCACATATCAGATTTTCGATATGGCTTCAATGCACGTAGAAACAGAAAAAAAATATTCCACAGAGGTTAAAGTGATATGAGGCTGAGTTGTTAAAAGAGTTGTGTCTTTAGAATAAGTGGATACTAAAATAGTTGATTTCAAAGAACTAGATTGATCACCCCACTTGGGTTGCACCAATAATAAAGACAACCAGAGTGATGATACTTTTTGTTGTGTATTTGTTACCGTGTTTGTAATTTTTTTCACTGGGCAGATGCTGGAATGATATATTTTGTTTTATGCAGCAACTCTAGACAGACAGCTAATATTTTTTCCAGTTCAGTTATTCATAGCTCAGCATTGCTGTAGAAAGAAGTCATTTCATTCCTTTTACTGCGGAGAAAGGAAAAAATCTGTGCTACTCTTCACCATTGAGCTGGAACAGCCTGTGTCGAATGCCCATTTGCAAAACTACACTGGGGGAGAATTTTTACTCTCTCTGCTTTCTGACCTCCCCATAGACATCACTGTCGAGTGCTAGCATTAAAAACTCTATTCAGCCCTGGAGAAGGAAATGGCAACCCACTCCAATATTCTTGTCTGGAAAAGTCCATGGACAAAGAAGCCTGGTGGGCTGCAGTCCTTGGGGTTACATGACTGAGCATGCGTGCATGAGGGTGGAGGGAGATGGGTTGGTAGTAATAAACTGGTAGAACTAAAAAACCCAAAAAAACAAACAAACAAAAACCTCTATTGAGGCTTTCTACAAAGATGCTAGAGAAGAAAAGAGGGGTGTAGGTGCCCAACATTGGAGTAGACTGAACTTTATCCCTGTCGACCAGGTCACCAAGACTAACATTATGCAGAGTCTACACCATAGGCTCTACTAGGACAGTCATAATTTTCCCCAGGGAGGAAATGCCTTTCCTTAGAGCCTGGGGGCTTCTGCATACTGCACTGAGAAGATGTAATCCATTTTGGCTGGCTGCACTGGGATACTCTCTGTTCTCAATTAAATCAATTATCTGAGTAATCTTCATAATTAATGGCAGAAGACTTGAGCTGTCAGGACCGGCTGGAGCAAAAATATTTGGGCGTGTGGGTTAAGCCACAGTTGTTCTGTGGGTGTCTGAGGCTGGGGCAGGGAACGGGGCTGATTGCATGCTGCGGGCAACTTTTTCAATTAGCAATGGGCTCTAACTAGACGGCAGAGCATTTTTGCTTAGAAGTCAGGAAGATAGTGTTCCTGTTCAGTCTCTGGCACTAGTAAGCTGTGACATATTGAGCAAGACTCTTTACCTTGGAATGACTTATCTTTACTTCTGCAAAATGAGGAGTAAAGTCATATGGATTTTGTTAGCATTTACAAAGCAGATGCTGAATATCGGGCACTATAGTAAGCATTATATCATTTAATCCCCATAACCAAACTTTTATGAAAAACAAAGAACAGAGAGGATAAGTAACTTACCCAAGATCACACAGCTAGTAATTTTCAAAGATGAGTTCTAAGCTCCCTCCCTGCTGTGATTTTAATGGCCATTCCTAAGAGTCAAGTGGAAATCTCTGTGTCCCAATTAAGGCTTAAGTTAATTTAGATTCTTGCTACATAAAGTTCATAGATTAACAGCATGAGTATCACCTGTAATCCCACTGGAACTCTGCAATCTCAGATCCCACATCAAATTTATTAAACTGAACCGGCATTTTAAATTAGAAGCTTATGAAAGATCGAGAGGCACTGATCTAAGGCAGACCACAGGTCAGTCAAATTGGAACCACTGCGAGGAATTTCTGTTTTCTGTCTCCTCTGGTAAGGTCTGAAGGCCCTAGAATGAGGTGCCAGGCGAGGGATGCCCTTTTGCTTGAAGTTAGTCCTGAGCTGGAGAAGGCAATGGCACCCCACTCCAGTACTCTTGCCTGGAGAATCCCAGGGATGGGGGAGCCTGGTGGGCTGCCGTCTATGGGGTCGCACAGAGTCGGACACGACTGAAGCGACTTAGCAGCAGCAGCAGCAGTCCTGAGCCAGTTGCCCAGTGCAAGAATCTGTGTTTCATCTTCTCATTTCTTACCCAAGTTATGTGCTCCCGACTCTCTGCCCCACTTCCAAAAGGAAGCTTCCAGTAGCCAGAAGAGATCTTTGGGGGCTGACTGCAGAGGGGAGGCCATTATGAACAGATTAATGTATGTGCTAGATGAAATTCTCCAGTGTCCTTTTGCAGGCAGGAGAAATTGTTGTTCTAATGTTCCCACTGGTTCCCCTCCTTTTTATAACAATGACTCTACACAAAAGCTTTCTATGGAAAGATAATTGGATTTCTAACTCTATTTGTTCAAAACTCACTTAACATTATAATGACCCTAGTTACATTATTTGTATCAACTCATCAGTAGTAAAATACCAATTTCTGAATAAATATCTAGATTTTGTACCTACATCTAGCATTACCAAAGCAAGGAGGGGGAAAGAAGCTAGAAATAGAAATCCATTAATAAAGACAGATACCACATATGCCTTGCTGCACCAGGCTTAAATGTGTTGGGTAAATTTAGGTTTCAATCATTTCAGTGCTATTCTTTATCTTATCTATGTATGTATTTGCTTAGTGTTTAATCACTGTAGTACTTTTGGCAAATGGGTCACTGAAGAAGAAAAATATAGCCTGGTGTATTCACGACTGAAGTGCCAATGTAAAATGAATGAAACATATACTTTAACTTAACAGTGATTATCCCTCTCTAGCAATGGAGATTACAATGGATTCCTGTTTCCTGAATACTCTAGAGGTTCCCCTTTGACATTTTTAGAGCAAAATGAGGGGGAGAAAGAGAATTTCTAAGGCTATGTGTGTTTCCGTTATGTACAGCGGAGATTTATTTTTCACCTTTTCAGATATATCATATATCTATGGCTTTTTTCCACATTTTTCCTTCTCTGCTCTTTCCCCTGGACAAGAAAGAAACTAATATCTTCTTTTTATCCTGTTGTACGTTACATCCCTAGTACTTATTCATCTTACAACTAGAAGTTTGTACCTTTTGGCTTGTTGTTATTCTTTTGCTAAGTTGTGTCCGACTCTTTGCAACCCCATGGACTGCAGCACGCCAGGCTTCCCTGTCTTTCACTATCTCCCAGAGTTCACTCCAACTCATGTCCATTGAGTCAGTGATGCCATCCAACTATCTTATCCTCTGTCGCCCCCTTCTTCTCCTGCTCTCAATCTTTTCCAGGATCAAGGTCTTTTCCAATGAGTTGGCTCTTCACATCAGGTAGCCAAATATTGGAGCTTCAGTTTCAGCATCGGTCCTTCCAATGAATATTCAGGATTGATTTCCTTTAGAATTGACTGGTTTGATCTCCTTGCTGTTCAAGGGACTCTCAAAAGTTTTCTCTAGCACCACAATTCATAAGCATCAGTTGTTTGGTGCTCAGCCTTCTTTATGGTCCAGCTCTCGCATCCATACATGACTAATGGAAAAACCATGGCTTTGACTATATGGACATTTGTTGGCAAAGTGATATCTTTGCTTTTTAATACACTGTCTAGGTTTGTCACAGCTTTTGGCTACCTTCATCCGATTTCTCCCTCCCCTTACTCCTCACCTCTGGAAAACTACAAATCTGCTCTCTTTTTCTGTGAGTTTGTTTATTTTTGAAGCATAATTGGCCTATGACACTACGCTAGTTCCTGGGACACAACATAGTAATTCAATAGTTCTATGCATTGCACAATGACCCCTACAATAGATAGGGATCTAATTACCATCTGTCCATCATGGACAGTTATTACAATATTAGCAACTATATTCTCCATCCTGTAAATTTCATCCTGTAACTTATTTATTTTGTGACTGGAAACTTGCACCTCTTAATTTCCCTCACCCATTTCTTTCATTCCCTACTTCCTTCCCCTCTGGTTATCAACTATTTGTTCTCTGCATCTCTGACTCTGTTTCTGATTTGTTATATTTTTTCATTTTTTTTAGATTCCATACATAAGTGAAAATATATGATATTTGTCTTTCTCTGACTTATTTCACTTAGCCTAATACCTTCTAGGTCTATCCCTGTTGTTGCAAATGACAAGATTTCATTCCTTTTTATGGCTGAGTCGTAGTCCATTGCCTATATATGACACATCTTTATCCATTCATCTATTGATGGGCACTTAGATTGCTGCCATATATTGGTTATAATGCTGCAAGGGACATGCAGGTGCATATACCTTTTTGAATCAGTAGTTTTGTTTTGTTTTCCTAGGAAAAATTTCTCAGAAGTGGGATTGCTGGATAATAATTTTTTGAGGAATCTCCATACTATTTTCCACAGTGACTGCATTCATTTACATTCCCAGCAAAATGCATGAGGATTCCCTTTTCTCCATATTCTCACCAATACTTGCTATTTGTTTCTTTTTGATGACAGCCATTCTGACAGGTGTGAAGTGATATCATTGTTGTTTCAATTAGCATTTCACTAATGATTAGTGATGCTGAGCATCTTTTTATGTGCCTGTTTCCATCTGCATGTCTCCTTCAAAAAAATGTCTATTCAGGTTCTCTGCCCATTTTTTAATCAGGTTGTTTGGTCTTTTGATATTGAATTGTGTGAGTTCTTTGTCTATTTTGGATGTTAAACTCTTGATTGCATACATTGTTAGTAAATATTTTCTCCCTTTCAGTAGGCTGCCTTTTCATTTTAAGATAGTTTCCTTTGCTGTATAAAAGCTTCTTAGTTTGATGTAGTCCCATTTATTTAGTTTTGCTTTTGTTTCCTTTGCCTGAGGAGACAGAGACAAAAAAATATTGCCAAGACCAATGCACTTGAGCGTACTGCTTATGTTTTCTTATAGGAGATTCATGATTTCAGATCTTATATTTAAGTTGCTGATCCATTTTGAATTTACTTTTGTATTTGGTGTGAGAAAGTTGGACAAAATTTTAAGCGCCACTTTACCTCACATTTGACTTTTGCTGTACAGTTACTTAGGGCTTCCCAGGTGGCGCTAGTCATAAAGAACCTGTCTGCCAATGCATAAGACGTAACAGACACAAGTTTGATCCCTGGGTTGGGAAGATTCCCTAGAGGAGGGTATGGAAACCCACTCTAGTATTCTTGCCTGAAGGATCCCCTGGACAGAGGACCCTGGTGCGCTACAGTCCATGGGGCCACAGAGGGTCAGACACGACTGGAACGACTTAGTGTGCACACATGCACACAATTACTGAAAGAGTCAATTTTTTTTTTTTTTGCAAAATATTAAAGGACTTCACTTATTCTCCCAAGGGTCTCTTTTAATTCTCTGATATTTAAATCAGTCTCTTATAAAGCTTAAATTGTGTCCTCATCCAACTTGGATGAAAGCCTGCATCTTTTGCAGAATGGGCAATTTCACTTCGTTGCAATCAATTTGCATTTGATTTGCATTGTATTGTTGACCACATGGGAGTGTCCAACAAAGATCTTGATGCCTTGTATGAGGGTCAACACACCAGCATAATAGGAAGTTATTAAATGGGAACTAATTACAGAAGTGGTCAATTGATGGATGAATATTTTTCTGTCCTGAGAATTTTTGCTTCCCCACCTAATCTTAGGACTGCATCAGTGTAGTTAATGAGTTCCTATCCCCCCGTTAAAACTGTATATAATCCAATTCTCAAGAAGTTGATTTGGAATCAAATTTTTAAGAACCAGATTGTATTTCAAATGCCCTTGAATGGGAGACACTATATTAAGACACCCTTTGATGTTTCTCAAGTAAAACGGAAAACCTACCTAATCTCTGACTTAATCTTACTTTCATAAATCTGGATTTCCAGGAATCAGATTTTCTTAGAGCAGAGCACATCCACTTCTTTCTTACATGAGTTGGGGGCCCATGATGTCTTGCTTTTCTCTCTGAGCAGGCAAAGGACCAGGTGCAGGTGGGACAGGCATGGAAATAAGTTCTCTACTTGCAGGGAAAGAGCGAATTCTTACTAGGAGCACCTCTCCCTTTCTGAGCTGCCCTGACTAAAACAGGCCTGTGAAGTTCTCTCTTTTCCGTCCTCTGCAGGCACGACATGTTGATGCTTAAAGACATAAGCAGACCAGGAAAGAACAATGTCTCAGAGCACCTCCCAAAACCTGTAGCATCCCATGACTCATCTGGAAGGGGAAGTGTCTGATGTCTGTTGCGATCACAAAAGCAACCTTTCCCTCCACTTGAACCAGACTCCACTTTCCTATCCTGTGGGGTTGGCAGTGGATAGGGCTGAGATCAAACAGGATTTCACGGTGCTTTTGTTAGATTTCCTAAACAGGCAGCTGTGGGCAGAAATTTAAACAAACAACAGGCCTTGTAAGGGGATCCTGAAATAATCTCATCATTCTTGACCTTGTCGCTCTGTTTCCACAGTCTGACCTTAGTAAGACCAGAAGCTTGGGCTCTGAGGAATTGGGGCGCCCCTTTTGAATATGCTTTGTTCTCCTCTTCCTCCCAAGGAGGAAAGTGGGTGGGAAGGCGAAGGAGAGAGAGAGGAGGGGGAGGCTCTGAAGAGTCCACTGAGCTGGCTGGAGAGGAAGGGAGGGGCCATACTGTGGGGAGGAGGCCTTTTGAGGAAATGAGCGATTTCCACCCCGAGTCCTCTCACGACAAAATGGCCACTGCAGAACCTTCTCCGGCCAGCTCAGGTCTGCACAAGCTCCCACACCCGTCCACAAAGACCCAAACCAAAAGTTGACTATCTCAGAGCCTCACTTAGGAGAGGGAAGAGAAATCCTCTGGAGAAAATCTCTTTTGAAACGCTAAACTCTAATGTTTAAAATCTGTTAGCAAACCACACACTTCTCCACTCTCATGGGGGCAGCTGGTTTCTTTCCAAATAAATCCCAGGGCTGCTGAACATTTTAAGGAGAGACCTTTGGGGGTCTCCTTTAAACTCCGCTCGAAAAGCCTGGCCTCAAGGGAACTGACCAGAGACACCCCTCCTGCAGGCTAAGATCCTGTTTATAAAATCCTTTGGGACTGGTATGTCTGAAAGGTGGGTTTAGGAACACTGAACCACCTTGGCACTGCAGAAAGGTGTCAGGTGGTGGCCAGGGCTCTGGGTTGTCAGAAGTCACACCTGGCAGGTGGGCAGAGAGAGACAGAGGCTCCATGGGGGAATCAGATGCCGCCTATCTCGGGTGGTTGTCACCTCAGCGATGCAGTGGCTCACAGAGTGTTCATGGGAAGAAAGGGGAGAGACGCAGTGCATAACCTTACAGAGGCTGAGGAAACCTTGAAGGGAAAGGTTGTGTTGCTCTGTGTCTGAAAATGGTGATTCTATGGGAGAGGCCAGTCACGGGAAGATAAGTATAATTGAAGGGTCTATTACGTACTTGCTTAGGAGGACCCAGAGAGCACAGAAGTCGTGATCCTGCCCACACAGTTGCCTGTAATCTAGTTGGGGCCATTAGAGAAAGACACTTGAAGGTAGAAGGAGCAATTCTCTGGGGTAAAAGGCCATATGAACGGAAAGTTTAGCCTCTGACATTTGATTTCTTTGCACGAATTGTTTCTCCATCAACTACCCAATTCTATAAACTTGGGAAAGCCTCTGAATTGCCAGGAGGCCAAGGTTCCTCACCTTCAAATGTGCATATCATAGTACTCATCTCACATGGTTGGTGTGGAGAGTAAATGAGCTACGCCTGTGGAGCACTTAGTCCATAAAAGGTACTCAATAAATACTGTTGTTCTGTTGCCAAATCATGTTCGACTCTTTGTGACCCCATGGACTGCAGCACACCAGATTTCCCTGTCCTTCATTATCTCCCAGAGTTTGCTCAAACTCGTGTCCACTGAGTCAAGGATGCCAGCATTAGCTATTGATATCATGTGTTATCCAAAGATGGAATATAATTAAGCTCTAAAGTAGTGTGGCATAACCTAGTGTGCGTGCATGCATGCTTAGTGGCTCAGTCGTGCCTGACTCTTTGTGACCCCATGGACTGTAGCCCGCCAGGGTCCTCTGTCCATGAGATTCATCCAGACAAGAATACTGGAGTGGGTTGCCATTCCCTTCTCCTGGGAATCTTCCTGACCCAGGGATCAAACAACCTAGAGTAACTAACAATTCTGAAAACAGAAGATAAGTTGCATTTGAGATAGGCTTGGGAAAACAGTTGGATTTAAATTAACAGTTGAGAGAGGAAAAAATCATTTCAAAACATGCAAAAAAAGTGAGAAAGGCACAGACTGCAGTGTTTCTATTCCTGTGCCGGTTGGGACAATGGTCTGCCTAGAGTAGGGGAATGGTGATCATGGAGGGGATTTGGGGTTTGTTTATAAGAGCAGAGCCTGAAAACCGGGCTGAGGCAAATCCAAGTCACTGAGATAGGGAAGAGGGAGAGCCCATCCCTCAAGTCTCTGAACAGGTGGTAATGTGGTGAAGGTAGAGTTTCAGGAAGACTATGGGGGCAAGAATTTCAGGATTAAGGGAGCAGAGAAACTATAGTCTGGCAGCTAGCTAGGGTGACATATTGGTGATCTGGAAATGTGACAGCTGGGGTCTGGAATAAGGTGGAAGGGTAAACTAGAAAGACTTCCCTAGGAAACATGAAATAAGATTTAGTGACACTCATATGCACAGTGTACACACTGTGGGATATGAAAGCTTCAGTTCAGTTCAGTTCAATCGCTCAGTTGTGTCTGATTTTTTGCAATCCCGTGGACTGCAGCAAGCCAGGCCTCCCTGTCCATCACCAACTCTGGAGTTTACTCAAACTCATGTCCATTGAGTCAGTGATACCATCCAACCATCTCATCTTCTGTCATCCCCTTCTCCTCCTGCCTTCAATCTTTCCCAGTATCAGGGTCTTTTCAAATGAGTCAGTTCTTCGCATCAGGTGGCCAAAGTATTGGAGTTTTGGCTTCAACATCAGTTCTTCCAATAAATATTCAGGACTGATTTCCTTTAGCATGGACTGCTTGAATCTCCTTGCAGTCCAAAGGACTCTCAAAAGTCTTCTCCAACACCACAGTTCAAAAGCATCAGTTCTTTTCAGCACTCAGCTTTCTTTATAGTCCAACTCTCACATCCATACATGACTACTGCAAAAACCATAGCCTTGACTAGATGGACATTTGTTGGCAAAGTAATGTCTCTGCTTTTTAATATGCTGTCTAGGTTGGTCATAACTTTCCTTCCAAAGAGTAAGCGTCTTAATTTCATGGCTGCAATCACCATCTGCAGTGATTTTTGGGAGCCCCCCAAAACAGTCTGACACTGTTTCCACTGTTCCTCATCTATTTCCCATGAAGTGATGGGACAGGATGCCATGATCTTAGTTTTCTGAAAGTTGAATTTTAAGCCAACTTTTTCATTCTCCTCTTTCACTTTCATCAAGAGGCTCTTTAGTTTTTCTTTGCTTTCTGCCATAAGGGTGGTGTCATCTGCATATCTGAGGTTACTGATATTTCTCCCAGTAATCTTGATTCCAGTTTGTGCTTCCTCCAGCCCAGTATTTCTCATGATGTACTCTGCATATAAGTTAAATAAGCAGGGTGACAATATACAGCCTTGACATACTCTTTTTCCTATTTGGAACCAGTCTTGTTCCATGTCCAGTTCTAACTGTTGCTTCCTGACCTGCATACAGGTTTCTCAATATTTATGGAATATAATTAACCTCTCAAGAGGCAGGTCAGGTGGTCTGATATTCCCATCTCTTTCAGAATTTCCATAGTTTATTGTGATCCACACAGTCAAAGGCTTTGGCATAGTCAATAAAGCAGAAATAGATGTTTTTCTGGAACTCTCTTGCTTTTTTGATGATCCAGTGGATGTTGGCAATTTGACCTCTGGTTCCTCTGCCTTTTCTAAAACCAGCTTGAACACTTGGAAGTTCATGGTCCACGTATTGTTGAAGCCTGGCTTGGAGAATTTTGAGCATTACTTTACTAGCATGTGAGATGAGTGCAATTTTGTGGTAGTTTGAGCATTCTTTGGTATTGCCTTTCTTTAGGATTGGAATTAAAACTGACCTTTTCCAGTCCTGTGGCCACTGCTGACTTTTCCAAATTTGTTGGCAGATTGAGTGCAGCATTTTCAGAGCATTGTCTTTTAGGATTTGAACTAGCTCAACTGGAATTCCATCACCTCCACTAACTTTGTTTGTAGTGATACTTCCTCGGGCCCAATTGACTTCACATTCCAGGATGTCTGGCTCTAGGTGAGTGATCACACCACTGTGATTAATCTGGGTCATGAAGATCTTTTTGTACAGTTCTTCTGTGTATTCTTGCCAAATCTTCTTAGTATCTTCTGCTTCTGTTAAGTTTAACTGAAAGCTTTTATTCATTTAAATACACTCAAGTTAAACCAAGTAATTAAAGATTTGCACACAAGCATGGAGACTCAGGAAAGGCTCAACAAACGAACTAAAGGAGGTCTCAGGGAGACTAACTGGAGACAGTCTTCTATAACTGAAATGGCTCTATTAAGGCAATTGTGAGTTTCATTTTAGTGCTCTAGCACTAACAGACTTAATTTTGCTCTGCGTGTTACATCTCAGTTTCCTCATTTCTGACCAACTCCCCACCCTTTATAAATATGCTTTATATTCTCTATACTGCAATAGGGATACTATTTGCAAAATATTAAGCTAATATGTTTTACTTTCTTCCTGAAGTCATATTCTTTGGAACTTTCCACCTCTGAGGATCAACCATAGAATCCAGTGTCCTATGAGAAAGTAACAGATTTGAAAAGCAGACTTGAATGAAACAGATGATTTTCTAAATCCCTTTAGAATTTCACGAACTAACTTGACAGGTCATGTCATAGAAATCCTCCCAGGGAATGGAGATGACACCTTTTTTGAGCACATTCACATGCACACAAGTAATGGTGGGAGGATAATATGATGCAGGTGAAGTGATGAAAAACCCCACCTTTTATAACCTGAAGGACAGTGGGAGAACAGAGGAGGCAGAGGTAGAGGAAAGGAGACATCAGACACCTATTTTTTTCTTTCTCTTATCTCCTCCCATCATCTCAAGGTTAAACGTCAAGGGCAATGGGCAGCATTAGAAGCATCTAGGTAACTTGGGTTCTTAATGTGAGGAGTCTGCTGCACTCCACACCGGGGAGTCTGGAATGCAGTGAGTTCCCACGTGCCCTCTGCAGCTCTCCGTGACAGCCTCATCAAAGTAAACCTAGTGCGCTGTGTGGCAGGAAAGACAAGCTTTCTGATGCTTTAGTGTTTTTGGTCTGCCTTTGGTGCTCCGTGATGTGGATTCAACATAGAGAAAA
Organism: Bos grunniens; assembly: GCF_055505025.1. Lineage (NCBI taxonomy): Eukaryota > Metazoa > Chordata > Mammalia > Artiodactyla > Bovidae > Bos > Bos grunniens. Next base: position 98,562,885 of record NC_141166.1, read on the forward strand.
TTGAGAGTTTAGGGAGCTCTCTTTCTTAGCAAGAGGGTTTTGAAACTGTAGCAGATGAATGGGAGGGAGTCATAGCCCTTTAGCATCAATAAGAGCAGAGTGGGGCCACATGAGCCAGGGAGGGCCACCAACCACAGTCCACACTTCAAGAGACCAGATCACAAGTGACACCATCTGCCAATGGCTGTCGTGAGGGCTAGCAGGGCCAGTTCAAGGGTGATGACTGTGAAGACTAGAGAAGATAGGCTGCCAAATGGTTTTTAGGCCTGTTTCCATTCAGAGTCACAAGGTTACCTGAGCCCTAGTTGTCCCATAGACCCAAATACCATACTGAAATTGAGAAGGGAAAGCAATAAAATTCAAAAAAATTGAAATGCTAAAATTAATACCTCAAGCTAAGAACTAAAGTTTATTTTACTTTGTTCCTTTTGTTAGTGGATAGGGGTACATGAAGAAGATTAAAGGAGTCAGAAATCAAATAAGGAAGCTCTATTTTCTCTGCACAGTAGCTGCTGCTGCTGCTGTGTGGCTTCAGTTGTGTCCGACTCTGTGCGACCCCATAGATGGCAGCCCACCAGGCTCCTCTGTCTCTGGGATTCTCCAGGAAAGAACACTGGAGTGGGTTGCCATTTCCTTCTCCAATGCATGAAAGTGAAAAGTGAAAGTGGAGTCACTCAATCGTGTCCGACGGGTTGTAATTTAAATGAATTTATAACACCACCACAAGAGTGTCTGCCTGTTCATAGTTTCTGCTGCCTCCAAACCTCACTTGAAAATGGTCCATTGTGATTTCCCAGTCAACTCCTCAGTTGCTCTCTAAATCATTACCTACAATTTACCTTTCCACTGCTAGGAGTCTGCTTTGCACACAGTGTGTTAGTTTAGGAACTCTGCAGTTGAGAATCTTTTGGACCTAGATCACCTTTTTGAGCCAGGTTGCAAGTACTGGGACCTGACCTTTGGTTCAGGAGATAGAAGACAGAGCCCAGCACAGGGGAAGTCGCAGGAAAGTGTCTGAAGTAGATAAATTAATAGAATAGCCAATTCTTTACTCTTCCACTCATGCTGAAAGTCATGTGTGTTTAGTCGCTCAGTTGTGTCCAACTCTTTGTGACCCTATGAACTGTAGCCTGCCAGGTTCCTTTGTCCATGGGGATTCTTCAGGCAAGAATACTGGAGTGGGTTGCTGTGCCATCCTCCAGGGGACCTTCCCAACCCAGGGATCAAACCCAGGTCTCCCGCATTGCAGGCAGATTCTTTACTGTCTGAGCCACCATGCTTAAAGTCATGACCAAAGAAAAACTGGGAAAAGTGCCCTGTAAAGGTATAAAAATGTTGACTCTTGACAGCCCGTTCTTTCCTCTGCATCTTTTCAATAGACTTATGTAACTGTGACCGTTTCTCTACTATCATAAACAAACTTGATAAGTTCTGTAAATTTCCCTCCTTTTCCTCTACAGGGAATCAGGGATCCATCAATTCTTAATTATGCAGAATTTCATTTACATTTTCTAGTTACTCTGATATTATAATAGTTAATAAACTGTCAGCATTATGTTATAGTGGAATATGACTTTTTAAAAATTCAAATACATATACTGCAACAGATAAACTAAGACAACACTATACACTATCCCCATTTTAAGATTCAGAAGAGAGTTCAGTATTTTGCACTCTCTCTGGGTTGTAATTATGAAAATAAGTTATTTTCTTTATATGTGCATCTGAGAGAGTTATGATTAACAATCTAAGTCAGTTGATAATTCTCTTTCACTTTGCATTTATTCCAAGTTTCATTCCATTGAAAAGCAACTTCAAGGTGTCCTGTGGTGTATTTCCTACCTCATAAACATCTTTGTCAAGAGCTCCACATGTTCACCCAGTGGGGGTGTTGAGGTTCATTTAAGGGGAACCATGCCAGGTGATCCACACCGAAGCATGAATGCAGGGCTGCTGAGCCAATGGAAAAGTCACATGAGGACCTGGGGGCTGTTAGGAGATGGAGGTGGCTGCTGGTTTACTCACTCGCCTAACTTCAACATAAGTTTAAACTTGCCTTTCTTCCAAGTTTTAAGTCGGTGGCAAGATGAACATGCTGATATGAGCATTTGTTAGCTGACATCAGCTTTAAACTTGGGTGTTAGTGTCTATTCAGAGACATCACATAGGTTTGCCCAAGGCCAAGCCAAGAGACCAACAGAAATGGGAAAGCACAGAAAAATTTCTTTTTTCTAATTCAGTACCTCTCCTTAGGGTCCCTTGTGAAAATAACTCACTTCAATAGCAGCTGTAATTGTTGGAAAACAGAAGAGAGGTGCATATTGCAAATGAATGTATCTTCATTTTTCAGCTTTCTCTAGTGGCTCAGACAGTAAAGAATCTGCCTCCAATGCAGGAGACCTGGGATCAATCTCTGGGTTGGGAAGATCCCCTGGAGAAGAAAATGGCAACCCACTCCAGTATTCTTGCCTAGAGAATCCCATGGACAGAAGAGCCAGGTGAGCTACAATCCATGGGGTCACAAAGAGTTGGATGTGACTGAGTGACTAACACTTTTCAGTTATGTTTGCAGATAGGAGACAGCTCATCATCCTTATTCCATAACCCTGTGGCTTGTCTGTTAACACATTTGATCCCACTGGTGTTCAGCGAACTCCTACTATATGCCAGACTCTTTGAAACTGCCAGGGCACAAATCTGTTCAGCTAGCTTTTCTCCCACCTCAGCCCTGATGTATGAGGATATTTACTTGTTTTGTTGGATTTTTACTTTCAAACAGCTCAAAATCTGAAGAGAGAAGTATGTAGGGTAAAGAGTCTCAAGCAGCATTCAGTAGGGGGTGGGTGAAAGGGTGGGACCTCTGAGAATCCAGAGCATGCTGTTCAACCAGAGATGGATTAAAGTGTGGGGTTGCTGGGCCTCTCCCCTCAAGCACCTCATCAAGCACACTGGCCATTACTGAACATTAAATTAAAGACAGCACAGATTTTTGCAAGACCTCTTCTCATATTTTGTGCTTTATATCATTGAAAGGGATACTTGGACAACACAAGTGGGCAGGGGCCAGGGCAGTGTGACTGCTCACTCTGGAAGCTTTCATAGCAATGAATGTTAAGGCATATTTTTGTTTTGCTGCTCTTCCTCATGGTGGTAGCCAGGGCTGAACTGACCTGCTCAGGAAAGCAAATAAAATGGAAGGCTTGTCACATACCTTCCCTCTCAGTTCCCCTCCATGATGTAGCAAGACCTTTTCTCATATTTTGAGAGACCTCTAAGTCAAGTAAATATTTAAAGAATATTGGTTTAAAGAATTGCAAATTATTGGCTCTCCAAGACTCCTGCTTCCATGTTTAACCATACTCTTCTTGTTTCGCTTGGACCCACCATGAGTGGCTTGAAAAGGAGGAAATCAGAAAGCCACATGAGGACCTGATCAGTGTCTGGAAATAGAGGTGAAGACCTACCTGATTTCTTCCTGTGCCTCCCTTCGTGTTAAACAGAGCAGATTCTTAAAAGATGTGATGAGAATGATTGTGTCCTTGGCCATCTCTCATTCTCCACTGCAACATCTGCCTGCTTCCTGGGCTGAGCCCTGACAATTTAGGTCTCCCCAGTGTGACTCCAGATATTCTGTCTGTCCTGCCTCATCACAATTTAATTGTCAGGTGTCTGATGTCCCTAGGGTCCCACTAGATGACTTTTACTAAAGTAGCATATTCTAAAATAATGGTTAGCTGTGGAACCATGTTCTAACTCATGAAACTAAGCCATGCCCATGGGGCCACCCAAGACGGGTGGGTCATGGTGGAGAGGGCTGACAGAATGTGGTCCACTGGAGAAGGGAATGGCAAACCACTTCAGTATTCTTGCCTTGAGAACCCCATGAACAGTATGAAAAGGCAAAATGATAGGATACTGAAAAGGGAACTCCCCAGGTCAGTAGGTGTCCAATATGCTACTGGAGATCAGTGGAGAAATAACTCCAGAAAGAATGAAGGGATGGAGCCAAAGCAAAAACAATACCCAGTTTTGGATGTGACTGGTGATAGAAGCAAGGTCCGATGCTGTAAAGAGCAATATTGCATAGGAACCTGGAATGTCAGGTCACTGAATCAAGGCAAATTGGAAGTAGTCAAACAGGAGATGGCAAGAGTGAACGTCGACATTCTAGGAATCAGCGAAATAAAATGGACTAGCATGGGTGAATTTAACTCAGATGACCATTATATCTACTACTGTGGGCAGGAATCCCTTAGAAGAAATGACGTAGCCATTGTGGTCAACAAAAGAGTCCAAAATGCAGTACTTGGATGCAATCTCAAAAATGACAGAATGATCTCTATTTGTTTCCAAGGCAAACCATTCAATATCACAGTAATCCAAGTCTATGCCCCACCAGTAATGCTGAAGAAGCTGAAGTTGAACGGTTCTATGAAGACCTACAAGACCTTCTAGAACTAACACCCCAACAAGATGTCCTTAGGGGACTGGAATGCAAAAGTAGGATGTCAAGAAACACCTGGGGTAAGAGGCAAATTTGGCCTTGGAATATGGAATGAAGCAGGGCAAAGACTAATAGAGTTTTGCCAAGAGAATGCACTGGTCATAGCAAACACCCTCTTCCAACAACACAAGAAAAGACTCTACACATGGACGTCACCAGATGGTCAACGCCGAAATCAGATTGATTATATTCTTTGCAGCCAAAGATGGAGAAGCTCTAAATAGTCACAAAAACAAGACCGGGAGCTGACTGTGGCTCAGATCATGAACTCCTCATTGCAAAATTCAGACTGAAATTGAAGAAAGTAGGGAAAACCACTAGACCATTCAGGTATGACCTAAATCAAATTCCTTATGATTATAGAGTGGGACTGAGAAATAGATTTCAGGGCCTAGATCTGATAGATAGAGTGCCTGATGAACTATGGATGGAAGTTCGTGACATTGTACAGGAGACAGGGATCAAGACCATCCCCATGGAAAAGAAATGCAAAAAAGCAAAATGGCTGTCTGAGGAGGTCTTACAAATAGCTGTGAAAAGAAGAGAAGCAAAAAGCAAAGGAGAAAAGGAAAGATATAAGCATCTGAATGCAGAGTTCAAAAGAATAGCAAGGAGAGATAAGAAAGCTTTCCTCAGAGACCAATGCAAAGAAATAGAGGAAAACAACAAAATGGGAAAGACTAGAGATCCCTTCAAGAAAATGAGAGATACCAAGGGAACATTTCATGCAAACATGGGCTCGATAAAGGACAGAAATGGTATGGACCTAACAGAAGCAGAAGATATTAAGAAGTGGTGGCAAGAATACACAGAAGAACTGTACAAAAAAGATCTTCATGACCCAGATAATCACGATGGTGTGATCACTGACCTAGAGCCAGACATCCTGGAATGTGAAGTCAAGTGGGCCTTAGAAAGCATCACTATGAACAAAGCTAGTGGAGGTGATGGAATTCCAGTTGAGCTATTTCAAATCCTGAAAGATGATGCTGTGAAAGTGCTACACTAAATATGCCAGCAAATTTGGAAAACTCAGCAGTGGCCACAGGACTGGAAAAGGTCAGTTTTCATTCCGATCCCAAAGAAAGGCAATGCCAAAGAATGCTCAAACTACCACACAATTGCACTCATCTCACACGCTAGTAAACTAATGCTCAAAATTCTCCAAGCCAGGCTTCAGCAATACGTGAACTGTGAACTTCCAGATGTTCAAGCTGGTTTTAGAAAAGGCAGAGGAACCAGAGGTCAAATTGCCAGCATCCAGTGGATCCATCGAAAAGCAAGGGAGTTCCAGAAAAACATCTATTTCTGCTTTATTGACTATGCCAAAGCCTTTGACTGTGTGGATCACAATAAACTGTGGAAATTCTCAAAGAGATGGGAATACCAGACCACCTGACCTGCCTCTTGAGAAACCTATATGCAGGTCAGGAAGCAACAGTTAGAACTGGACATGGAACAACAGACTGGTTCCAAATAGGAAAATGAGTACGTCAAGGCTGTATATTGTTACCCTGCTTATTTAACTTATATGCAGAGTACATCATGAGAGATGCTGGGCTGGAGGAAGCACAAGCTAGAATCAAGATTGCCGGAAGAAATATCAATAACCTCAGAAATGCAGATGACACCACCCTTATGGCAGAAAGTGAAGAGGAACTAAAAAGCCTCTTGATGAAAGTGAAAGAGGAGAGTGGAAAAGTCGGCTGAAAGCTCAACATTCAGAAAACTAAGATCATGGCATCTGGTCCCATCACTTCACGGGAGATAGATGGGGAAACAGTGGAAACAGACTTTATTTTTTTGGGCTCCAAAATCACTGCAGATGGTGACTGCAGCCATGAAATTAAAAGACGCTTACTCCTTGGAAGGAAAGTTATGACCAACCTAGAGAGTATATTCAAAAGCAGAGACATTACTTTGCCAACAAAGGTCCATCTAATTAAGGTTATGGTTTTTCCTGTGGTCATGTATGGCTGTGAGAGTTGGACTGTGAAGAAAGCTGAGTGCTGAAGAACTGATGCTTTTGAACTGTGGTGTTGGAGAAGACTCTTGAGAGTCCTTTGGGCTGCAAGGAGATCCAACCAGTCCATTCTAAAGGAGATCAGTCCTGTGTGTTCTTTGGAAGGACTGATGCTGAAATTTAAACTCCAATACTTTGGCCACCTCATGCGAAGAGTTGACTTATTGGAAAAGACTCTGATGCTGGGAGGAATTGGGGTCCGGAGGAGAAGAGGACGACAGAGGATGAGATGGCTGGATGGCGTCACTGACTCGATGGACATGGGTTTGGGTGAACTCTGGGAGTTGGTGATGGACAGGGAGGCCTGGCGTGCTGCGATTCATGGGGTCGCAAAGAGTCGGACACGACTGAGTGACTGAACTGAACTGATGGAACCATGTCTAACTTTTCCCTATAGAAAGACAAAGATTAAAAGCAAAGCCTGAGAAATGGATAATTATTTCAAAGGCATGCAAATATTATGGTAGGCTTGGACTGAGGCTAAAGCTAAAATCCAATTGGCCACCTGATATGAAGAACTGACTCATTTGAAAAGATCCTGATGCTGGAAAAATTGAAGGCAGGAGGAGAAGGGGACGACAGAGGATGAGATGGTTGGATGGCATCACTTACTCAACGGACATGAGTTTGAGTAAACTCCGGGAGTTGGTGATGGACAGGGAGGCCTGGTGTGCTGCAGTTCATGGGGTCACGAAGAGTCAGACACGACTGAGCGGCTGATTCCCTTTCTCTGAGACAGATGGAGGGTGACTTGGGGACACCCTCAAAATCACAGCACCTGGGAGCAGCTAAAAAGCCTCCTCTTTTATGCCCCAATCTTTCTTTCTTCTTTTAGCCTCATTAGTTAAGTTCCAAATTGTTTTCAAGTGCAATGCAAACCAGAGGACATCAGGTCTGGTCATGTGTTCTTTCACACATTTTCCTTTAAAATTTCCTCATCTGTTTGTGGCCCAGCATTTCAAAGCAGAGAGTGGTTTTTCAGGCCCTTTCATTTGAGGCAGGTAATACATTAGTGAGTCTTTTTCCTACTGTGAACAACAGGTACATGGAAATCATAGTCAGGGAGAACAGGCTGCAGCCATCAGACTTCCACATACTCTGTGGGAAGTAGGAGCTCAGGCACATTAACTGCCTCTTGCATTTGGGATTTAAGACCATTTCAAAGTCTAAGTCTGCAGTAGAATAGTTGTCAGCTTACATCTGAAATTCTAAAGTGAACTGGGGAATATTACCTGCAGAGAAGAAGTTTGTAAATGTTTTCCATTAGTTTCTTATGATTTTACATTAGAATTTGAACATGTTTGTTTACACCCTGTCGATAGTTTTCACTTGGAAGAGACTTCAGCAAAATGGCTCTTAGGTGATATTATTTATTTGGACCAACAAACCCCATCACAAGTTGAAATAAAAAATCCCTTTGGTTCTGGGGTTCTTCCTTCACAGTAGTGATTTGTGTTTTCTTTCTAATAGTCAGTCTCCTTGATTTCCTCAGTTTTATTTTTCTTTTGTTTTTTCCTGAGTGGAGCAGTGGAAATAATATGAATAATAGGCAACAACAGAGAGTGGAGGGGATTATGCTGTGTTCCTAACGCAGAAATTTAGCAGAGAGGCTTAGCTAAAGAGATTCATGAGAAATAAATAAGAACCTTTACGGGCTAAGGCTTTCCATGAGTGTATTTCAGAATAGACCAGTTCCTGAGGACAGGTAACATATTATTTCCTTTATTTTGCATTTTTAAGAACCTGTGAGAGCCATTAGCTACTATCTGCTAAAGGCAAAAAAGTAGAGACTCTAAGTGAAGACTGAGAAGTAAAAGTTTGGCTCCAATTTGTTCACATGGATTAATTGCTTAATCGCTTAGTTTCTTTCTTTCTTTTTTTTTTTTTTCAGGTACTACTTTATCCTGTCCTTGTTCTCTGAACTGCATTAACCCCAACTGTAAAATTCCAATCTCTAAAGGAGACCTTAGAATAGGAAGGATCTGGCATTTATTAAGTGAACAAGGAGGACAAAAGTTCTCTAATGCAAGGAATTTTTAAAAATGAGTTTTTAGTTTCTGCAATCAAATGTGAATATGGAATTTGAAACAGGTTGACATTCAAAAGCAAATAATATAACTGGTTGTGAGCTAGTCACATTCACTCAGGGAGAAAATATTTATGGAATATCCTTCATTTTATAGCAACTGAATTTATTTTAATTTTTTCCTATGAAATTTATAAACCAGGGGTGGATTTTGTGTACTTCATGATTAAATCAACTTTAATGGATGTTTAAATTCCTCTGTCAGATGTTGAGGAAGGGAGTTCGGGGAACAAAAATCCTACAGCACTGCGCTGAGGGCATATGGAGGAATGTCTGTTTTACAGAATCCAGACTCTCAGAGGGAATAATTAAATAGAATGAACAAATTTTACTTGGATAGAAGACAACAGTTACTAGCTTTTTATCAAGCATGACACTACTCACATACAACATTTCACTCAGTCTTCACAAAACCAAGCTAGTAGGAAACTACTATTCTCATTTCATGGGGGGTGAAATATAGATATTTTGAAATGTAGGTAATTTTCCCAGCTGTCCTGGCACACACATCTTCTAACAGCAAATCATACACTCTTTTTCCTAACCCACAAGGCCTTCCAAGTAAATGCCCTGCCACTCCACAGTGGGTAATTCATCTTCCAGCTACAAAAACACAGAGATGGGGTTAAGGTTGCCAGAATTAGCAAATTAAAATGAAGGACCCTGTATAAGTCCCAAATATTGCACAGGGCATACTCATACTAAGAAATTATTCACTGCTTATCTGAAATTAAAATTCAACGGCTCTCCTGCATTTTATTGGGCAATCTTAGGTGGGGAACTAAGGGGCATTTGCTCAAAGGGAAGAACCTGAAGGAAGAAGGAGGTAAGATATTAGAACTCAACAGCGTGTCTCAGGTCTTCCCTGTTGGTCCAGTGGCTAAGTGAACATGGTCCAGTGGGTCCATGTTCCCAATGCAGGGGGCCCGGGTTTGATCCCTATCAGAGAACTAGACCCCCCATGCCACAACTAAGAGTTCACATGCTGCTACTAAAGAGCCCGTGTGCTGCAAAAAAAAGGCTATGGTCCAATAAACAGTGAGAGATATTTCTAAGGAAAAAAGATGCACTTTTACTTTCACATGAAGCTGCAGGAGAAAGCAGGGTGGTAGAGATTCTGGGATGCGCATAACCTGGGAAGAAGTACACTTACAGTAAATGTTCAGTAAACAGTGACAGCATTGAGTTACTATTATCTGGAAAGCACTTGTGTACTGTTAGATCCCTAATGACTAATGTCCTGGACACCGAGAGTAGCCACTCACTCTACAGGCCATGAGTGACTGAATTAAAAGCACACACTTTGGAGTGATATTAACTAGTAGGTATTAACTCTGTCACTTTGATCAGGTTACAAAATATCTTTGAGCTTCAATGCCTTTCTTTGTATAATAGAGTTGATATCACTCTCTTTAAGAACTATTTTACTCAATTAATGGCAGAAGTGGCTTATTTTCTTTTTTCCCCTTCTCCTCCTCCTTATAATCTAGAGTAGGAATTGGTGAATGTTCACTGTAAAGCCCCAGATAACAAATATTTTAGATTTGATGGGATATAATGGGGCTTCCCAGGTGGCTCAGACTGTAAAGAGTCTGCCTACAATGCTGGAGACCCGGGTTCAATCCCTGGATTGGGAAGATCCTCTGGAGTAGGAAATGGCAACCCATTCCAGTACTCTTGCCTGGAAAAACCCATGGACAGAGGAGCGTGGTAGGCTACAGTCCATGGGGTCGCAAAGAATTGGACACGACTGAGCGATGTGACTTTCAATGGGGCTTCCCAGGTGGCTCAGTGCTAAAGAATCTGTCAACCAATGTAGGAGATGAGGGTTTGATCCCTGGGACAGGAAGATCCCCTGGAGGAGGAAACGGCAACCCACTCAAGTATTCTGGCCTGGAGAATCCCATGGACAGAGGACCCTGGCGGGCTACAGTGCAAGGGGTTGCAAGTTGGACACAACTTAGCATCTGAGCACGCATGCAGGGGACGTGTCACAATTACTCTGTTCTGCCATTCTAGTGAGAATGCAGCCACAAACAACACAGAGAAATGGTTTTGTTCACTAAAACTTTATTAACAAAAAGGTATTGAATTGGATTTGCCCTGAGGGCTGTGGTATGCCAATCCCTAATTCAAAGCAGGGCTCCTGATCTCTTCCCAAATCTCATCATCACAGGGAAAGGATGAGGAAAGAAGGAAGAGGGTGCTTCTGGACCTGGTGATTTAGCAGGAGTTTATCTCACAGGGTACCACTTGTATGTGGTGAAAAGCAAACTGCTTCTTTTTTTAAACTGGCTTATTTTTAAGCAGTTTTAGACTCACAACAAAATTGAGAGGAAGGTACAGAGATCTCCTGTGTCCACACATGCACAGCTCCCTGCGTTACCACCATTCCACACCAGGGTGGTATATTCGTTACAACTAACGCATCTATATCGACACATCATAATCACCCAAAGCCCATGGTGTATGATTCATTCTTGTTGTACATTCTATGGGTTGGATAGGTGTATATGTCATGATACAATGACATGTACTCACCATTACAGTATCAGAGTCTTTTCACTGCCCTAAAAATCCTCTGTACTCTGCTTATTTATCCGGTTCCCCTCCAACCCTTGGCAACTACTGATCTTTTCATTGTCTCTGTAGTTTCCAGAATGTCCCAGAGTTGAAATCACATAGTTTTTTGCCTTTTCAGATTGCCTTATTCCTTTCACTTAATAATATGCATATAGGTTTCTCCATGTCTTTTTGTGGCTTGATAGATCATTTCTTATTAGCACTGAATAATATTTCATTGTCTGATTATACTAGATTACTTTTCTATTCACCTACTGACACATGGCCTCATTGCTTCTAAGTTTTGGCAATTGTGAATAAAGCTGCTATAAACATCTGTGTGCAGGGTTCTGAATGGACAAAATTTTTTAACTTTTTTGGGTAAATACCAAGGATCACAACTGCTGGACTATATGGTAAGAATATGTTTGCAAGAAACTGCCAAACTGTTTTACAAAGTGACTGTACCATTTTTCATTCCCACCAAAAGTGAATAAGAGTTCCTATTTTTCCACATCTTTGCCAGAATTTGGTGGTGTCAGTAGTCTGCATTTGGTCATTGTATTAGCATAAACTGATATCTTGATTTAATTTCCATTTCCCTGATGACATATGATGTGGAATATCTTTTTATGCTTATTTGCCATCTGCATATCTTCCTCACTGAGGTGTCTATTAAGGTCTTTGGTCTGTTTCTTAATTGTTTATTTAATTCTTGCTGTTGAGTTTTAAGGGTTCTTTGTATATCTAATATATTTGCAAAACATATATCTTTATCTTTTGCAAATATTTTCTCTGTGTACCTGCCTTTTGAGAAGCCCTCATTTAGAGGAATGAGTGAGAAAGACATAAACTATCAAAATTCCAAGTGAAAGAGTTGATTTTTATGCACTTTTATAATAATATCTAACATATACTGGGTGTTTATTGTGTGCTAACCATTGAGATAGCATTTTATACACATTATCTCATTCAGTGCAGTCCAGAATTTCAAAGAGTGGGTACTACTACTATCCCCACTTTGCAGATGGGGAAACTCAGGTTTGGGAAGACTCGCATGATCACCTAATGATCCAGAACTTAAATTCAAGCTGTCTGACTCCAGTGTCTGGATGCTTGACTCCTATGCCATATTGCCAGTGGCAGTACTGTTTAATACAACACAGCTCCCTCAAAGCAAGGGAAGAGAGAAGCCAGCTTTTCATGTGCCGAGTGCAGAATGTTGGAAGGCACCAAAGCATGAAATAACACGGTGCCTTTCAGGAGCGGTGAGAGGTTTGGCATAGCTGGTCTTACTCTAGGCTTCTCATTTCTGTGTCTCAATGAGTGACAACTCCATCCATCCAGTTGGGTCACGTCAGCAATCCATAAATCATCCTCAACTTTTTTCTTTTCCTTAGCTTCATGACCAAATTTTCTACTCCCTTTAATTTTACCTTCTTTACCCTTCGGGTCTACCTATTCCTCTCTATCTCTTCCACCTCCACCACCACCCTGGTCTATGCTCCTGTCACCTCCACCTGGACCATGGCAGTAGCTGTCTAACTAGGATGCCAGATCCACCCCATCCCTGCCAATCCATTCTCTTCACTGCAGCCAGAGTGATCTTTCAAAATTACAAATCTGATAACAACGTCGTGTCTTCTTCCCCACAAACTTTTAATATCTCTAATAGTTTACCATTGTCATCAGGAAACACAAAATCTTTGGTTTGACCTCAGGGTTCTGTGGGGTCTGGCCCTCGGTTTCTCTTTCCAGCATCTTCCCACATTAATACTCACTCTACCTCACTCTGCTCCTGGGCTGAATGGCTTAATCCCTCATATCTATATGCTCCCTCCCACCACAAGGGCTTTATGCTGACCATTCCCTCTACCTTGAGACTCATTTCCCTCATTCTTTGCCAAGTTAACACACATTTCTCAAGTCTCAGCTCAGGCTTTACACCCTTGAATTTGTCTTCCTTGACCTCCGTGACTAAGTGATACCTCTCTAAAAATGCTCTCATAATAAACCACGAACTTCCCTTTTATAGAACCTACAAAAGCTGTGATTTTAATTTAAAGTGGGTATTCAATGGTCATATATCTATTGAGTCAAAGGAGAGCAGTGAGTTCAGGCATAAGCAATTCCAGAGACTCTAATAATGGCCCAGGACCTCTCCTCTGCTGTCCCTTTGGATGGCTTCTTTCTCTGCTGAGCTCTCTTCCTATGACAAAGATTATGTTGTCCTTACAGCGAATGATCCAAGTTTAAAAGCTCACAGGGCAATCTGGCATTTATTTGTGTGATTATATTTGTAGTGTCTGTCTTCTTCCCTGGATGACAAGGGCACTGTATGTACCTGGCGCATGTCCTGGCACAGAATGAAAAGGTGGATGGATAACTAGATCTCATATGGGGACGAGGAGAGGAGAGGAAGCAGATAAGACTAAATTAGGAGCATGATGCCCTTAGGATGGCTTTCTGTGGGGCAGTCTCTGAGTCTTTAAAATTGGAATGCAGTTGATACAAACAACATAGAAGCAGATGATTCAAAACAAAAGCTTGGAGGAATTAAGAGGCCTTATTTCAATGATTGCAGTGATATGAACAAAACATTTTAAAGCTATACTTTATTTTTAGTTTTCAGTTAAGTTCAGTCACTCAGTCGTGTCTGACTCTTTGCGACTCCATGGACTGCAGCATGCCAGGCTTCCCTGTCCATCACCAACTCCCAGAACTTACTCAAACTCATGTCCATCAAGTTGCTGATGCCATCCAGCCATCTCATCCTCTGTTGTCTCCTTTTCCTCCTGCCTTCAATCTTTCCCAGCATCAGGGTCTTTTCCAATGAGTCAGGTCTTTACATTAGGCGGCCAAAGTGTTGGAGCTTCAGCTTCAGCTTCAGCTTCAGCATCAGTCCTTCCAAAGAATATTCAGGATTGATTTCCTTTAGGATTGACTAGTTTGATCTCCTTGCAGTCCAAGGGACTCTCAGGAGTCTTCTCCTGAGATGGTCAGCTTTCTTTATGGTCCAGCTCTCACGTCCATACATGACTACTGGAAAAACCATAGCTTTGACTAGATGGACCTTTGTCAGCAAAGTAATGTCTCTGCTTTTTAATATGCTGTCTAGGTTTGTCATAGCTTTACACTATTTTACAGTATGTTATTTAATATTTTTAGTTACTGAATAATTGTGAAGACAGTACAGAGAACCAGTTTTTCTCATTAGTAGCATCTTACATTAGTAGATGCTACTAATTGTAAGTAGCATCTTACAATTAATGAACCAATATCAATACATTGTCATTAGCTAATAATGAACAGTTTATTTAGACTTAGCTTTTACCTACTGTTTTTGTTTTCAGTTCCAATACTGTATTAATTCTTAAGGGTGACATTAAAAAATTCCTCCAACTAGGTGGTTTGAAACAGCAGAATTTTATTGTCTCACAGTTCTGGAGGTTAGAAGTCTGAAATCAAGGTGTCAGTAGGACCATGCTCCCTCTAAAACCTGTAGAAGAATTCTTCCTAGCTTCTAGTGGTTCTCTGGCAATCTTTGGTGTTCCTTGGCCTGCAGCTGCATAATTCCAATTCTTGCTTTGTTATCAAGTGGCCTTCTCCTGTGTTTCTCTCTTTACAAGGCCATCTTCTTATAAGGATGCCAGTAGTATAGGATTAGGGACCGACTCTACCCAGTATGTGCTCTTCTTAACTAATTATATTGCCATGACACTATTACCAAATATGGTCACATTCTAAAATACTGGGAATTAGGACTTCAACATATCTTTTTTTGGGGGGATACATTTAATCCATGACAGACCTGATCCAAAATACTACATTATGTTTAGTTGTTGTGTCTTTTTAGGCTCCTCTTGGCCAGGACAGTTTCTTCAGCTTTCCTTGGTTTCAATACCTTGAGAGTTTTGATGAATACTGGTCAGGTATTTTGTAAGATGCCTCACTGTTGATATGTGTCTGATCTTTTGTTCACAATAAGATCAGGATAATGTGTTACTAGTAGCAGAAAATCCACAGAGGAAAGAGCTATTGTCATCACCCAATATCCAGAGTGCATACTATCAACACGATTTTTCACTGTTGATGTTCACCTTGATCACCTGGCTGAAGTTGCATTTAGCAGGTTTCTCCACTGGAAAGTTGCTCTTTCCCTCCCTTTCCATATTGTACATTTTGCAAGGAAGTCACTAAGCATAGCCCCTAAAGAATGAGGAGTTATGCTCTTGCTCCTTGAGTGTGGAGAATATACACAAATTATTTGAAATTTATCTGTATGGGAAATCTGTCTCTTCTTGCCATTTATTACTTTATTCAATCATATGTTTCTATCAGTATGAACTCATGGATATTTATTTTCTGTTTTGGATCATAATTCAATACTACTTTATTTTGTTGCTCAAATTCTTTCAGATTTGCCACTGGGGACTCTTGTGGTTGACTCCTGTGTCCCTTTGACATAATCCAATCAAAAATTTTATGCATGTCTTTATTTTTTGACACTACAAGATAAGATGCTCCAGACTATTTTTGCATATTTTTGCTTCAGTATCAGTCAGTTCTCCATGGAGACTTGGTACCTTTTATCAAAGAATGGTATTAGAAACCAAAATCTGGGCAATGAAAAGGATTTTGTAAAAGGGGAATGAATGATTTAGGAAGCTGAGAGGGAGAAGAGAGTTTTAGGTACAAAACTCATGAAAAAGGGAGGAAGGGAATTGCCCAGGTTACACAATGATTTCCCGATTAAAGTTCAGACAGGTTAGGGAGGTGAGAGATAGTGGAGGGATGTAAATGAAGAGGATAGTATAGATGGTCCCAAAGTCAACCAAGTGGTATCAAAGCAAATGACCTTGGTATTACCTGAGCTGCTGATTGTAAGTCATTAAAAAGATCTTCCATAGCAATCTTTAATTCCTGTCCCACCTCCAAAACAACTATCTACTTGACTATAACTTCAAGGTCTTGTAAGATCATTAAACCCTTCAAAGAGCCAAGCAAGATGGGAAAGTGTAGGTAAAAAATCTCTGCACTTAGACTTTTTCCCTTCCTCTAGCCATTTAGTGAACCTGACCATCAGCAAACCAAGTTGGCTGGTACTCTCAGCCAGATTTATATTGGACATGAATACCTATCAGCCTTTGGCTTCTGCAGCTGTTTGAGTTGATGGCTAGGATAATTGGCTGTTCATCCATTCTGTCATTTAACTGGACCATTGAATTTCTTGAGTATCCTAGGTGTTGTCCCATATGAAGTCATACTTTAACATAAGCTATGTATTGCATCTTGATGGTAAAGCATAACCAACCTTGAACATCTAGCTGACATGAAGACAGGTTTTAGTGGCTGGTGTTGGCTATGCAGGGCAAAGGACAAAAGTAAATAAACCTGTCCTAGGAAGCCTATACACAGAGAACAGATTTTTTATTCAAATGTTGGCTATTTACTAGGTATGTAATTTTAGGTATGTTTTGAATATCCCTAGGAATCAGTAGCTACAATATAGGAGTAATAAAATCTACTTCCAAAGATTATTGTGGGGAGAAACGAGAAAATACATTTATAATGTCCTGAGAACAGCGTCTGTCATGCCGAACTCGGGAGAGGGCGTACTCCGTTTCTGTACTCCTCTCCTCAGCATGGCCTCTCTATTTTCTCCCTCCGTTTTCCTCTCTTCAAGTGCTTAAGCCTTTGTCTCATTCCCTAGTAGTTTGTGGTTCCTAAATTCAGCCTTCTTTCCAGGGCTCTCATCCCTCAATTGCTCCAATCCAAAATAGCTTCTTTCTCTTAACTGCTCATCAAAACTCTCATTTCCTGAAATTCTGATCTCAGCCAGGTGTTAAGAAAAAACGTTTTGCTGAATTGATTAAAATACATCACATTGCTTATAGGCATTAATATGTTACTTACATGTTAATTAATACATGTTTTTGATATATTAATACAACTCTAGGGTGTGTGTGTATAGACTCTCCTGATAGTCTGTGTCCAACCTGAGAATGTAGAGCATGGTAATTAGGTGGGCAGGCTCTGGAATTAGTCTTCTGGGTTTCATATGCAGATTTAGTCTCATGGTAACTGTGGGAACTTATGCAAATTACTACAGCTTTCCACATATTAGTGTCTTTATCTCTGCCGCTGCTAAGTCGCTTCAGTCGTGTCCGACTCTGTGTGACCCCAAAGATGGCAGCCCACCAGGCTCCCCCGTCCCTGGGATTCTCCAGGCAAGAACACTGGGGTGGGTTGCCATTTCCTTCTCCAATGCATGAAAGTGAAAAGTGAAAGTGAAGTCGCTCAGTTGTGTCTGACTCTAGCAACCCCATGGACTGCAGCCCACCAGGCTCCTCGGTCCATGGGATTTTCCAGGCAAGAGTACTGGAGTGGGGTGCCATTGCCTTCTCCGGTCTTTATGTGGGTCTAATAAGGTCCCTGATACTGGGAAAGGTTGAAGGCAAAAGGAGAAGGGGATGGTAGAAGATGAGATGGTTAGATAGCATCACTGACTCAATGGACATGAATTTAAGCAAACTCTGGGTGACAATGAAGGACAGGGAAACCTGGCATGCTTCAGTCCATGGGGCTACAGAGTTGGACATGACTTGGTGACTGAACAACAACAATAAGGTTGCTGTAGGATGAAATGAGATGGTTCATACAATACACTTTGAAGAGGGCCTCATGGAAATAAGCTGCTCAGTAAATGTTAGCCATCATGATCATTGATAACTGAGGCAGTCATCTTTCCCTCCCACCTCTGCTTTGAATCTCAAGAAAGGTGAGACTCAATCTGATACTTCTTTCTAAAAAATTTCCTACTGATGAGAAAAGCATCTCCTTTTGTCTTGTACGTAACCAGAGAGCAAAATTCCAAGAACTCAGCATCCAAGCATAAAGTAATTTCAAGGTTTGTGCTGCAGACTGAATTCAGTCTCCCTGCCAAGTCCATGTGTTGAAGTTGTAATCTCCAGTGTGATGGTGTTTGGACATGGAACCTTTGGGGGTAATTAGGTTTAGTTGAGGTTATAAGAGTGGGCTATCATCATGTGAGTGCCCTTATATGAGGAGACACCAGAGAGCTCCCTCTCTGTGTATTTCTCTCTGCCATGTGAGGACGCAGGTAGAAGGTAGCCATCTGCAACCAGAAAGAGGCTCCTCATCAGGAACTGGCCATACTGGTGCCCTGATCTCAGACTTCTAAACTCCAAAACCTGAGAAAATATATTTCTGTAGTTTAAGCCTCCTGGGGTATGGTATTTTGTTATGATAGCTCAAGCAGACTAATACAGTTTGAGTGATAAGATGACCCCCACAACCATCCAAGTATAAAATGTCAGAGCTTTTCAGTGAACTGGTAGAAGCTTACTAATAAAGCTAAGACTTTATTCATTAACGTGTGATCTGGTTCTCCATGTTAATTATAATCTCAGCTACAACCCCAGCCAGATGTCTTTCAGATGAAACAGAGATTGTTATCTAAGCTGGGTAAGAATGTAGTAGTCATTTGATTCACATTCCCGTGTTGCATATGAAGTCACTGAGGCCTAGAGTGTTAAGAGGTTTTGCAGAAGTCACACAGCTGGAGCCCAGGTTCTCTCCCTCTGAGGCTACGTCCTCTTCACGGAGCGCCTCGGTGCAGATCATCAGTCACAGGGAGGCCCTGGAGGGGCTGCAGAGATGAATTAGCTCAAACCAGAGCTCCTAGGAAAAGTGCTTTCCTAAGCTCCATGTGCATAGAAGAAAACATAGTGTAGCAGCATTAACCTTTTAGTTACTCTGACTCAGAGATGCAAAGAATGGCTTACCTGTTTTCTAGAATTGATCTAAAGTTCCTCTGGAGTTTCACCCTATCCCCTTGTGTAAACTGAGGTGGGGGGGTTGGGACAGTGGCTGATGACATCTATATTTGCCAACAAACAGCATCACTCTCTCTTCCAACTTAAACAGCCTCTTTTGGGTCATTGACTGATTTGAGGTTGGTCTTGCAGGTCTCTTCCCTCTGTGTTCCTTCTCAGGATGGCCTTGACTCTGTGTGTGCAAGTTTGTGTGCTGTTCTACAATGCTAGTCTGGTCCTTGTGCTAAATTTCACCTGGACCTGCACTGCTTTGGGTGCAAAATTGGTCCTATCCCAGGGCTCCACTAGTCCACCAATTCTTTCAGTGGTTTCTGTCCCTTCACTGAGGCACTCATGTGGGGATTTTCAGATCTTCTAGACCAGAGATGAACATACTGTGGCCCTTGGGTAAAAGTTTTTTTTTTTTGTAAATAAAGTTTTATTGGAACATAGACAAGCCTGCTTATTTACACATGGACTATGGCTGCCTTCATGCTACAAATACAGTACTGAGTAGTTATGAAGGGAACTGGTCCATAACTCCCAAAATATTAACTCCCAAAATATTAACTATCTAGCTTTTTAGAGAAAAAGTTTGTTGCTCACTGCACTAGACCACTGCTGTCTAAAAAAACTTTCTGCTATGGTGGAAATGTTTCCTATTTGCCTTTCAATACAGTAGCCACCAGTGACATATTGTTTTTGAGCACTAGAGCTGTGGCTCGTGTGACTAAGGAACCAAATTTAAAATTTCATTTAATGTGAATAACTTTAAAATTTACAACACATTTATAACAACAATATCATACTCAACAGTGAAAAACTGAAAGCATTCCCTCTAAGATCAGGAACAAGACAAGGATGCCTACTCTCACATTTTTATTCAAAATGATTCTGGCCAAAAAGCACAAGAAAAGAAGCTCAACATCACTAATTATTAGAGAAGTGCAAATCAAAACTACAATGAGGTACCACCTCACACTGGATCAGATGGCCATCATCAAATGTGATGGCTCAGAATGGCCATCATCAAAATGTCTGCAAATAATTAATGCTGGAGAGGGTGTGGAGAAAAAGGAAATCTCCTGCACTATTGGTGGCAATTTAACTGATGCAGCCACTATGAGAACAGTATGGAGATTCTTTAAAAAACCCAGCGTAGAGCTTCCATATGATCCAAAAGGGCTTCGTGGGTGGCTCAGCTGGTAAAGAATTTGCCTGTAATGTGGGACACCTGGGTTCAATCCCTGGATTGGGAAGATCCCCTGGAAAAGGGAATGGCTACCCACTCCAGTATTCTGGCCTTGAGAATTCCATGGACTGTACAGTCCATGGGGTCAGAAAGAGTCAGACATGACTGAGCGACTTTCACTTTTACATGATCCAGGAATCCACTCCTGGGTACATACCCAGAAACAATTAAAACTCTAATTTGAAAAGATACATGCATGCCAATGTTCATATCAGTACTAATGACAATAGCCAAGACATGGAAACAACCCAAATGCCTAACAACAGATGATTTGCTTAAGAAAATATGGTATGTACACACACACACACACACACAATAGAATTTTACTCAGCCATGAAAAAGAATAAAATAATGCCTTTGCAGCCATGATTTGTTTAAGAAAATATGATATGTATATATACATATATATATACACAAACACATATATGTACACAACGGAGTATTACTCAGCCATGAAAAAGAATAAAATAATGCCATTTGCAGCCACATAGATAGACCTAGAGATTATCCTACTAAATGAAGTAAGTCAGACAGAGAAAGACAAATATCATGTGATATCCCTTTTTGTGGAATCCAAAAAATGATACAAATGAACTTATTTATAAAACAGAAGTAGACTCACAGAGGTAGCAAGCAAATTTATGGTTACCAAGGGGAAAAGGGGTAAAAGGATAAATCAGGAATTTGGGATTAACAGATATACATTATTACATATAAAATAGATAAAAGCAAAGACCTACTATATAGCATATGAACTATATTCAGTATCTTGTAATAACCTATAAAGAAAAAGAATCTGAGAAAATATATGTATATAAAACTGAATCACTTTGCTGTATACCTGAAACATTGTAAATCAACTGTACTTCAATTTTTAAAAGGATAAATAAGTTAGGGAAAAAATACAATTTAACTACCTTATGTGTCTAGTAGCTATCATACTGGACAGTGCAGCCGTAGGCACCCTGAATAGGCCTCTGGGAGCCGTTCTGAATCCCTTGGGATCTTCTCTGGCCCCTTCCCTGGGCATCTACATTATCACTCTGGGAACACGTGTTCACATTCAAGGTTTTTAACTACAGGTATGCAACTTTCCTCAGGCAGGGAAGAGGAACATGCTGTTAGTCCCTGATGTTCCAGACTCTTCCATATCTATGAAATGTTCACTATCCAGCACCAACCACCAGTGTCCCAGGTTCTGACCCAGGGATGCGCTGCAAAGAGTTAACCCTGGAATATTCTTCTTCTGTAGTCTACTGGGCTAGGGATGGCACTGGTCCCTCCTTCCTCATGTGGCTGAGGCTTCTCTTACAAGATGCTGTATCCTCCTCCCTGAGATCACATCCATTCTTTCCCCTTTCCAAGACCATCAGATGGATGAGGTACAGAGAGAGAAAACAGCTTAACCACAAGGGAAGGCTATCATACCGGCATTCCAATACATGTCTTTCATAGGACTGCTGCATTAACTTGGTTTGTATAAGATAGAAGCTGGACTATGCTCAGATTCAATGCACATTTGTTGAGTACCTAAAGTTTTAAGCCCTCAACCCACTGCTAGAAAGGACCCACTCTGCTTCTCTCCCTCTTCTCTCCCTCTCCTCAAGCTGACAAATACAGTTCCTAATTACCCCTTTGAATCTGCTTCGGTAGCTTTAGAAGAAATACTTGCAACATAAGCATGGCTTTTTCTTGAATAACTTACATTTTTCTAAACTATTACCTTTATATAGCATTTATACCTGATATAGCACTTATCACCTGTCAAACTTGATTACCTAGTTAACTAATTTCCTGTTTCCACGTTCAGAATATAGGCTACATGAGAGCAGAAATTCACTGCTGTAGTGTACAGAATTGCACCTGAGAGAAGGTAGGTGCTCAAATATTTCTGAGTAAACAAAAACATGTGGGTTATACTTCATAGGATGCCTTTGATGTTTAAAAACAAAACACCTTCCACACCAGTGGTGAAGATGGAGATGGGGCAGGCTAAAGAAGTTGAAGGCTGTAAAGAAGCCCTCTTCACAGCCTTGGTGGAGATAGTGAGTGGCAGAAATTGTAAAACAACACAGAATCTCACCTGCATCACGGGTTAAAAATCCACAACTTTGAGAAGTTAAACGATGACCCATTGTTGGTGGAGAAGATATATAAATTCACATGCCCTGCTTTCCAAATTTCAAGGGTTCATCCATTATGTACTTGACTATAATTACTGTGCTGTGCTGTGCTGGGCTTAGTCACTCAGTCGTGTCCGACTCTTTGTGACTCCATGGACTGTAGCCCACCAGGCTTCTCTGTTCATGGGGACTCTCCAGGCAAGAATACTGGAGTGGGTTGCCATGCTCTTCTGCAGCAGATCTTCCCCATTTAGGGATCGAACCAAGGTCTTCTACATTGCCAGTGGATTCTTTACCACTTAAGCCACGAGGGAAGCCCAGAAATACTGGAGTGGGTAGCCTATCCCTTCGTCAGGGGAATCTTCCTGACCCAGGAATCAAACTGGAGTCTCCTACATTGCAGGCAGGTTCTTTACCAGCTGAGTTACCAGAGAAGCCCTGTAACTACTAAACCTGAGATTAATTTCTGAAACTCACTTATTTACCTAAAATTTCAAGTTATCAACTTCTGGAGGTGTCTTTATGCTTTTAGTAAAAAAAATTAGGTTGTGGAGATTACTTAAGTTTTTGTTTGAAATGAACTGGAATCTTTTCTTAATTATGTTTTGCCTTAGCATCTTTCAGCTGTAAAGTATCTTCAACTAGTCTTCTTAGTTAAAAAATAAAGGGCTACTTGAAAATAAACTTTCTGAAGATTTATTTCAAATGAAATAATGTATAGAAAAGTTATATCATAAACATGAAGTATTCTGCATTAGTAAGCCTTTGTGACGCTATTGTCTTTATCAGCAATCCTGAAAAAAAACTTTGCAATAAAGTTTTCTTTCTCACCTTACAAAGAGTGTAAAATTATGTAAGATTTTTGAAATCACCTAACATTTAGTTCCTTAATGAAAATAGCATAAATTTCCCATTCTGTTGAAGTGATAGGAATCTCTACAATCTCATCAGATAAAAAGTGATGGCTTTGAAAATGCAGGAGAAGGGTTAAAGTGGGAATCAATGAAATTGTTTTTGTAGTAGTAATTATAGATTGGGAAGTGCCGATTTGGTTTTAAGGGATTTTGAGTGGGAATTTACATGAGAGCAAACAATATCAGGGTCGTTAACCCAAGGAGAAACCAGTCTTTATAAGCTTGCTGCAGAGCATTATGAAGACATTTCTTCCAATAATCTCCTCATTTTATGTAAGTGAACAAAGTCTATGCAACACAAACAGCCCAAATCTCGTACAAGTGTTTGAGACAAATCCACATATACGTTTATTTCTTGTCCTTGACAAACATCTCCCCATTCCCTTTTCTCCCCAGTCCTTGGCAACCACCATCCTGCTTTCTGCTTCTATGAGCTTGACTATTTTAGATTCTGCCCATAAGTGAGATCATGTAGTATTTGTCTTCTGTGCTTGGCTTATTTTACTTAACATAATGTCTTTAAGGTTCATCCTGCTGCTGCTGCTGCTAAGTTGCTTCAGTCGTATCCGACTCTGTGCGACCCCATAGACAGCAGCTCACCAGGCTCCCCTGTCCCTGGGATTCCCCAGGTAAGAACACTGGAGTGGGTTCTCATTTCCTTCTCCAATGCATGAAAGTGAAAAGTGAAAGTGAAGTCGCTCAGACGTGTCCGACCCTCAGCGACCCCATGGACTGCAGCCTACCAGGCTCCTCCATCCATGGGATTTTCCAGGCAAGAGTACTGGAGTGGGGTGCCATTGTCTTCTCTGAAGTTTCATCCATGTTGACACAAATGGCAGGATTTTTTCTTTTTTAAGACAGAATAATATTCCGTTGCATGTGTATACTACATTTTCTTCATCTGTTATTGAGCATTTAGATTGTTTCCATATCTTGTTAATAATGTTACAATGAGCTTGAGAGTGCAGATAGATATCTCTTCCAGATCCTGGTTTTATTTCCTTTGTCTATATACCCAGAATTCCACCTATATTTTAAGAAAAAGAATTGAAGAAAAGTCTTTTCCCAAATTTTCATCATTATTTGCCACTTTTTCTGCTCTCCAATGATGAGTGTGCCTCTAGCAGAGAAAGACTGAACAAGTAGAAATGAGTCAGTCGTTGACAGAGGGGTGCACGACATGCCGCCTGGTCCATTGTTCCTTCACATCATCATCGTGGATAAATGGAAGGTTAGCTGCATCCAGAGAAATGTTTCACAGGGATCACTTTCTTGTCTGTCAGGCACAGAGATATCCAGAACAATCACCATCTGTGTCTGAAGTCTGATTCTCTGGGGCAGAGCCTTGATGAAGATACAATACAGTCATGTAAACATGCCCGGTGTTCTCCTGGAAGCCCTCCTTCTGAGACTGCTTATTTAACGAGGGGATTTGGGTTCCAAGAACCACACCTCATTTCACATTTCTTTATTTGCATGTTCTGTAATTTTTTAAAAAGAGTGTGTTAAGATAATAAATGGTATTAAGATAACAACTGCCATTCTTTATGATGTGTTAATGAACCAGGTATTTAATATATATTTTCTCATTTTATCTTTCAGAGACTCCTTTATGGTAATTACTATTATTTCACTTTCTAGGAAACAAACTACAGTTGGGAGAGATTACAAACCTGCCCAACAGTTCAGTCTACCGTATTGCCTCTGTAGTTGCAATTTTTTTAGCCTACCATTTTGAAACAAAACAGCATTCCTATACTGCAATAGAACTGTGCTTATTGTTTCCTTCTCCTTCCAGAGCCAAGAGTATGGCTTTTCTCTGAATGCAATGATGTCCATTTATCCACACACTGATTATACTCAAGGACAATACATCATTTGATATATTGTCGGTCTATTTTTATAAATTTTGATGTTTTCTTTTTTAAGCATATTAAAGCCTTAATTCTTTTTTTCTAGCTAGCTCAATTCAAGTAAAAACTTGCCAAATTGCAATGTTTTTCCCTCTAATTTGCAATAGAACTATGAAACTCTTACCAAGATCCAAGCCTTTGCATTTTGTTCACCAAACTATGATCTCATTTGTGTGGGAATGAAGGAGTAATTAAGGCAAAGAAATAGAGGATTAGAACCAGGAGGAACGTCTCTGGTACTTGTCCACTGCCCCTTCCTTCACCCCCGGAAAGGAGAAAGAGTAGGCTCTGTCTAAAGGAGAGCGGAGATGCCCAGTAACCTGGGTTATTTGTTAGAAAGCCATACATTGTAGCATTTTAAAAATATTCATTTAAAGGCATTTATTTTAAAATATTTTCAAATAAAACTTACTATTTAAAAATGTGGTATACCATGCCTGTGTCCTATTTTAAATGTTTATTTGCTCTATTGTTACATCCCAATTGAGTTATAGAATAAGAATCAAGTATTGCTAGCAAAATATATGCATAGACATATTCTCATAAAAGAAATTACAGAATATAACAGAATTTTGGGAAATGCTGATATTGGTATCAAGTTTGATAAGCTTAGAAATTACTTATGTCAATTCTTTAGTATTTAACTGAAATAGAGTCTACTTTTAGTGCTTAACGAAAAATCAAGGCTATCAGCCAGGACATGAAAGCAACCTAAATGTCCATCAACAGAGAAATGGATAAAGAAGATGTGATATATATATGTATATATATAATGGAATATTACTCAGTCATAAAAAGAAATAATGCAATTTGCAACAATATAGATGGATCTAGAGATTATATACTGAATGAAGTAAGTCAGACAGAGAAGGGAAAATATCATATGATATCACTTATATATGGAATCTAAACAAATGGTATGAATGAACTTATTTACAAAACAGAAATTGAGTTACAGACGTAGAAAACAATCTTATGGCTATCAGAAGGAAAGGCGGGGGGCTAAATTGGGAGATTGGGACTGACATATACGCACTGCTATATAGAAAATAGATTTGAGGACTGTATAGCACAGAGAACTCTACTCAGTCCTCTGTAATGACCCACACGGGAAAAGAATTTTTAAAAGAGTGGATATATGTATACATATAACTGATTCATTGTGCTGTATACCTGAAACTAACATGACATTGTCCATCAACTATATTCCAATAAAAATTAAACAGCAGCAAAACATAGGCTATTAAAAAACACCAAAAACTGTTGTCCTGATCCATATTCTTTGTAACGAACCATGTTTTTCTTTTGCCCGAGT
Source organism: Bos grunniens (assembly GCF_055505025.1). Lineage (NCBI taxonomy): Eukaryota > Metazoa > Chordata > Mammalia > Artiodactyla > Bovidae > Bos > Bos grunniens. The sequence goes on from NC_141166.1 coordinate 98,589,415, forward strand.
GCTGGGTCAGTTAAAAAAAAAAATCTCTGTCTAATTTTTACGGCCAATTATTTGTATTTACTAAACAAAGCATGTGCATGTGCAAGCAACATGGAAAAACTGAGTGAACTAGATGTCTTTCCTAAAGTAAACAAGAAGAAGTATTGTGCAAAAGTCAATACTGGGTGAACTTTAAGGAGTGAAGCTAATCTCAAATTTCAGAAATGAAGAATGTCATAAATAATACCAATGTTTTCTTAGGTTAGTCTCTCAAGATAATATAAAACCATTGAAAATAAACAAATGGGACCTAATAAAACTTACAGACTTTTGCAAAGCAAAGGAAACCACAAACAAAATGAAAAGACAACCTATAGAATGGGAGAAAATATTTGCAAATGATGCAACCAACAAGGGCTTAAATTTCTAAAATATACAACCAGTGCATACAACTTGACAACAACAAAAAACACAACTCAAGTGGAAAAATGGGCAGAAGAACCAAAGAGGCATTTCTTCAAAGATGAAATACTGGTGGCCAATAGGCACATGAAAAGATGCTCAACATCACTAATTACTACAGAAATGCAAATCAAAACAACAGTGAGGATCCCCTCACACCAGTCAGAATGGCCATCATTAAAAAGTCTACAGATAAAAAGTGCTGGGGAGGGGATGGGTAGAAGGGAGCCCTCCTACACTGTTGGTGGGAATGTAAGTTGGTTCAGCCACTGTGGAAAACAGTATAGAGGTTCCTCAGAAAACTAAAAATATAATTACCATATGATCCAGCAATCCCATTCCGGGGCATATATCCAGAGAAAAGTTTAATTCAAAAAGATATATGCACCTCTACATTCATAGCAGCATTATTCACAATAGCCAAGACATGGAAACAACATAAATGTCCATTGACAGGTGAATGGATAAAGAAGATATGGTACATATATAAATGGAATATTACTGAGCAACAAAAACAACAAAATCCGGCCATTTACAGCAACAAGGATACAACTAGAGATTGTTATACTAAGTAAGTCATAAAGAGAAAGACAAGTACCATATGATATGGTACAGACATAGAATCGGGGACATAGAGAATATATTGGTATTTGCCAAGGGGAAAAGGGTGGGAGAAGGTTGGATTGGGAGTTTGGAATTAGCAGTTGCAAATTTGGTATTAATATATATAGAATGGAAAAACAACAAGCTCCTACTGTATAGCATAGGAACTATATTCATTATCCTCTGATAAACCATAATGGAAAAGAATACAAAAAAGAATATACATATATATATGTTTTATATATGTGTGTGTGTGTGTGTGTGTGTGTGTGTGTGTGTGTGTAACTGAGTCACTTTGTTGTACAATAGTAATTCACACAACATTGTAAATCAACAGTAGGTCAATAAAAATTTTTTTAAAGTTAAAAAAAAAAAGTGAAATGAAGAATGTCAGCTCACAAGCTGATGGCAATATAGCCCAGTGAGGATTAGCCTTGGAGTAGACCCTCATGCCAAGTTGCTGGGTTTACAGGACACACAGACATGGTCCTGGTCCTCAGGAGGTAGAACTTGGACCTGAAATTCCTACATTAAGATGGGACCTTGGAAATTCTGTACCTTCAGTGAAAGAGGATTAAATATTCAGATGACCAGTCTGAAAATGCAAAAGAAGCTTGTCTCTGACAGCAGATATGGTTAGAAAAAGTTTCTAGTGAGAAACTGAAACAAAACATGATATGTGGTCGTAGACACAACTTATGCTAGCCATGTGGTGCTGAAATCATTAAGACAGGGATTTAATGTAAATCTGGTCCTGAGGATACCCCTGGAGCTCCTGGCAGAAGCAAATACAAAACCACCACCTTGGGACATTTTCCTGAATCCATCTATACCATGAAAAGTGAAAATGTTAGTTGTTCAGTCATACCTAACTCTTTATGACCCCGTGGACTGTAGCCCACTAGGCTCCTCTGTCCATGGGATTTTCCAGGTGAGGTTACTGGAGTGGTTTGCCGTTTCCTTCTCCAGAAGATCTTCCCAATCCAGGGATCAAACCCAGGTCTCCTGCACTGCAGGCAGGTTCTTTACTGACTGAGCTACCAGGGAACTGTACACACATAGAAAAAACAATATGGAGTCAAAAATTAAAATTATAGATAAAATGAAGAAACAGTCCCTTAGGAGAGAAATCAGTGGACACAACAAACAGAAAGATGAGCACTGTAAGAACTTGACATAATTTAACATAATTTAAATGGTGCTATTTAAAGTGATTAAGTGGAAACACGATGGAGTAGAAATATAGAGACAATTTACAAAGAATAGGTAAGTTTGAAAAAGTAACAGTTAGAATATCCACAAATGAAAAAATATTCATCGGAAAAAAAGTCTCAGTGGATGGTATATCAGTTATCTATTGCCATAGTATACTGCCTTGGACTCGAGAGGTATGAAAGTCTGAAAGTATTAGTTGCTCAGTTGTGTTCAACTCTATGCGACCCCATGGAGCCCACCAGGCTCCTCTGTCCATGGATTTCTCCAGGCAAGATACTGGAGTGGGTAGCCATTCCCTTCTCCAGTGGATCTTCCCGACCCAGGGATTGAAACTGGGTCTCCTGCATTGCAGGCGGAGTCTTTACCTTCTGAGCCACCAAGGAAGCTGAGAAGTATACAACAAGCATTTATTCCTTATGTGCCTGGAGTCAGCCGGGGCTGCCTAGGTGGCATTGTTGCCCTTGGCTGGGATTGCTCACCTATGAGGGGTCAGCTGGCTTTTGGCTGCTATAAGCTGGCCTCAGTTGGGGTGACAAGGGTGAGTGGCTCCACTGTACATGTTTCTCTTCCTGCAGTAGACTACTGGGTATGTTCTTATGACAATGATAGAGCAGGGGCATAATAACTGACACCCTGTCCCTCCTGCTTCATTTTCTTGATCAAACCATGACTCGACCAAGCCCTGAATCAAGGTCAGGGCACGGCGTCTCATTCCTGACGAGAGAGCACTGCATTGCACAGTCATGTGGAATAGGATATTTCAGGGAGACGTGAAGAATCGAGGACATTGCTGCAATAGATTGCAGATGAAAGAGCTCGTTAAACACACCTGAATAGAGAATGAGTGAAAAGGAAAACCTGAAAAAAACTCTCAATTTACAGCAAGCAGAGAAGCAAAGAGATAGGATACATGAAAAAGTTAAGACATTAGAAGTACAGACTGAGATGGCCTGTCATATATCTAATAAGAGGGCCAGAGAAGACAGTACATTTAAGGAAGAAATACTGAGAATTTTCCTGAGTTTATAACAGACCTATTTTCTCATAATTTGAAAGCATGATGGGCTCTGAGAAGATCTTTATTTTTTTTTAAAGTCATACCTAAATGCACTTTAGTAAAACTTGAGAATGTGAAAATTTCAAAGCCACAAGGAAGAATAGACAGATTACTTACTAAAATACAACTAGTTGCTGCTGCTGCTACGTCGCTTCAGTCGTGTCCAACTCTGTGCGACCCCATAGACGGCAGCCCACCAGACTCCCCCTTCCCTGGGATTCTCCAGGCAAGAACACTGGAGTGGGTTGCCATTTCCTTCTCCAATGCATGAAAGTGAAAAGTGAAAGTGAAGTCACTCAGTCGTGTCCGACTTTTCATGACCCCGCAGACCGTAGCCTACCAGGCTCCTCCGTCCATGGGATTTTCCAGGCAAGAGTACTGGAGTGGGGTGCCAGTTCCTTCTTCAAAATACAACCAGTAAATGAAAGCAAACTTTTCATCAACAACAATAGATACCATAAGACAACAAACTATACCCTACAGGGATTGAGGGAAAATAGCCATCAATATGGAATTCTATACGATACAAAAAGTCACTACAAAATGAGGGCTAAATAAAAGGCTATGCTAAACAACTATTACATAATGTGCTTCAGAAAGAAAAAAAATAAATCCAGGAGGAAGGAATAAGATCAGAGAAGCAACAATGATCACAGACAGCGCAGATGTGGATAATTTAAATTTTTATTAACTGAAGATACCACAATAACCAAAATAATGACTATGGCTGAGGGAGGCTTGAAAACAGTAGATTAAGCTCCTTCACAAGGAAAATGTGAAGGAGTAACTAGACTTAAAGAATTCCAAGTTTCTTGTGTTACTCAGGAGAAGATTTGAGGTATTAATTAACTGTAAATTTTGTTAAGTCAAGCATGCTTGTTAAAATATAAGGGTAACTATTAGAAAGACAGAAATAGAGTATATAGCTTCAGAATCAACAGAGGAAAGTGGAGTCTACAGAGAACCTAATCATTCTATAGAAGGCAGGAAGTAAAAAGAAGCACTCTCTATCTTTCTCTCTACATATAATTAGAAACACAAAATAAGGTAGAAGAAATGTAATCACACTATTTGTAAGTGTATTAAACTCAAAAATGCTTGGCCTCACTAACAGTCAGGGAAACGTAAAATGAAGCAAAGAGATACAATTTTATGACCATCATATTGTGAAAAGAATTAAACCGCTAATAACACCAGATTTGTTGCCAAGGATATAGGAAAATAGGTCATGTTGTACACTGTTGGCACAAATGTAACTTGGTACTTTGTAAGGCAGTGTAACAATACCTAATAAAAGTGAAAACATACAAACATATGTCCAGATGTTAGAGAAACTCTCATGTGCATACAGAAGGAGATATACATAATGATGTTAACAGGGAAAAACTGGAAGCAACCAAAAACTGTAAGGTAGAGGCAACCTATAAAAAGCAAACAGTAAAGAATATATATAGTATTCTCCTGTCTCTCTGTGTCACATATGCGTGAGTGTATAACATACACATATATACCTTAAAGTATGTACTTATAAGTATGTTATAACTACATGAGCAGGTTATATGTATATACCTTAAACCTGCCAATGTCATTTGGGTAAATAAAAATATACTTATAAGTAGAAGCTATAAAATGTGCCCTAGAAGGACATCCACCAACCTCAGGGTGGTGGTTACCTCTGGGGAGAAAGCAAAAGTTATCTAAGGATAAAGAAGGTGAAGAGGGCTTTTAATAGACTTTAAAAAAAAAAAAAATCTGTATTAAGTATGGCAAAATGTTGGCAACTGTAAAATTTGTGTGGCAACTTCACAGTCATTTGTTACAGCTGTACATTTCCAAAAGTTTGAAAAATTTCATAATTAAAAATTTAAAGAATTCTGGCTAACACAAAATACTCAGAGAAACACCAGCAATCATCACAGCAGAGAATGAAATTCAAAGCCAAGGAGAAGTGTTCAAAGGAATCACATTTTTGGAAAGTCATGACATTCCTAAGGTGAGGTATTAACAGAAATGCAACTGTAATCATGATTATGTACTCAAGATTTCCTACTTCTTTAGCAAAAAATTAATGTTTAACCCAATGTATTGCACTTGGTAGTGTTAGGAGAGCACCATAAACACGCTGTTCTCTGTCCCTCAGCTAAATTCAAATTATAATCAGTCAGCTTTGACATTTCATGACTTTCTGGGCCTGGAATTCACCACCTCCACAAAGTATTAGCATTATTTTCCCATCTGAGCCCTTTTGGGCCACAGCAGTAATAACCTTGGTTTTTTTTGTGAGAGGTTATAACTGAACCTTCCTTGCGTTCCAAGGAAAATAGCCCCCATCTCATTTCAGTGTGAGGTTTGTCAAACTCAGAGCTTCCTTCCAACTGTGAGTTTGATTTCCCAATATTCTTCATGTTCCATTTGGGGCACTTTCATCTGGTGCTGAGAATGAACATAGGCTTTAATCTCCAAGGCCCAAAGTGATTAGAATGAGTAGGAGCCTCTCAGCGCTGTGCTTTTTAAATGCCCTTTTCAGGGACAGCTCAGGAGCAAACAGAACTTTCTGCAAGCAGGGTGTTGAACTGGATCTAGCTTTTGGGGTAAAATCATGGGAAGTAGTAAGCCTGAGATGAGTTAAACTGTAAAGTGTATTTGAGGCACATTTTAAAGGTCAATTTAAATTTTGTCAATGAGGTAATTTTTAAAATCAGCATTAGGACTGGGCTACCAATCTAATGGTAGCCACAGAGCACACACTTGCTATGGCTTGGCTATGCCCTCTGCTCCCATAAATGCAGGAAATCGACAACCCTTCCAACCAGGGTAAGATGTTGCAGAGAGATGCTCCTCACATCCCAATCTTGTGTCACCTTTAAAACACATGGCAAATTTCCTTCTCTTGTTGATATCATTCTCCGTGGATTATTGTCTTCTTTAAGGAACACTAACATTTAAAAGGGTTTCCCTGGAGGCTCAGAGGGTAAAGAATCTGCCTGCAATGTGGGAGACCATTTCTCACAACTTTGTAGTTGGACAAACCTAGGTGTGAATTCCAGTCTTGGATTACTCATTGTAGGATCTCAGGTACCTTATTTAACCTCTCTTCACTTTAATTTCCTCGTCTGAAAATTGGGAAAATAATAAGACTTTTTTTAGAGACTTCTTGTGAGGACTGAATGAGATAGTACAGTCTGCCCTGGCATAATGCTGAATTAATCACAATTGTTACCAACATTCTCCTTTCCACTAATTTTCCTTGTCCTTCAGATTTCCATGCTGAGTTGAGAGTGATTATTTTGAACTTAGAGAAAAGCATTTTCATTTTATTCTTGTCTGCTATTGATGAAAAATATCATGCTTTATTTCCAATGAAAGAGATTTTCTTGAATTATTGTTTGGTATTCTGTGTCTTACATTTCCTTTTCTCTAACATCATTAAGAACAGAAACATTTGAAAAATTGAAGTCAAGCATATTCAGCAGTCAAGTGGTTTCAGTCTTAAGGGCCACTGTTCATCAAGCCACTTGAGGTACTTCTGACCTTTGCTGACTTCTCAAAGTGGCTGTTAATTCACTGAGGCATTGGTGTTGGTGTTAAGATCAGCCATTGGGGAACAGGACATTTAAGCTTTATTACACTGTGGGAGTTGTATTTCCAGTAAGACAGGCCAAGAAAACAACCAGAGAAGTTGTAAGTTCAGTCCTTTCCATTTACAGGTTGCCAGGAGAATAAGTCTGAGAACAAGTACCATTCCTTTATGTCATAGTCGGTACTTGATAGTCACTTGCTGAGTAATATGTAATGCCTCCCATGGGGAGTCACCTCAAGACAGACTGTCATGGACTAATTGTGTCCCCCCAAATTCACACGTTGAAATCATAAACTCCAAGGTGATGCTATTAGGAGTAACTAGTTCACAAGGGTGGAGCCCTCACGAATAGGCTTAGTGTCCTTGTAAAAGTGACCTCTGAGGGCTCCTTGCTCCTTTTCTACTATGCAAGGATACAGCGAGATGATATAGTCTATACGAGGAAGTGGTCTCTTATCAGACGCTGGATCTGCAGGTGCCCTGATCTTGGACTTCCCAACCTCCAGAATTATGAGAAATAACTGTTTGTTTTTTAAACCAGCCAGTCCGTAGTGTTTTGCGGTAGCACTCTGAACAGACTAAGAAACAGACCCTATCAAGGATGGCTGACAATCATCAAGTCTTCCCCACCCCTCAAAAAAGTCCTGAAACTAAATGCCTATACAACTTGAACTGTGTTCTTTTGTTTATTATTTTCAGTCTTTGCCCAAAGAAAAATTCGTGGCTATATATACTTTATTTTTTTTTTCAATTTTAATTAAAAAAAATTATACATGTGTTCCCCATCCTGAACCCTCCTCCCTCCTCCCTATATATACTTTAAATATTAGAAAATATAATTCTGGAAGGAAAAGCAGATCGATGAAATTTTGTAAATCAAGAGAAATCATTTTCCTCAAGAGAAATTCAACTTTGTAAAGATTCCAGATGTCAGTGCTCTGTGAATCCTGGAAAATCTGTCATTGTTTTGTATTTGTAATCTCATACACAATTACTGAACTTCAAAAACCTGCCCACTGTAACTCCAGCATCTCCTGGGACTGAGAACAGGCAGCTGCAGTTCTGTGCTGTCATCCTCCCCACGGTCTCAGCATGGTTCAGCTTCCACTAGAGAGCCCTTCCAGTGGCCCTGCTCATGGCCAAGTCTTCTTCATCTGCTCCCCCTCTGTGTGACCCTGCCTAGAAGAGTCTCGTATAGCTCATATAGACTAAGTATAGCATTTTAACAGAATAATGGAGGGACAAGCACTCCAAAGAACAATACAAACCCTGTGCTGTTCCTGGCATTTGGGCTAAGAAGTCAATTCTTATTACTTATAATGCTAATGGAGACAGTACTTTTTTTTTTTTTTTTAACTTTACAATACTGTATTGGTTTTGCCATATATCAAAATGAATCTGCCACAGGTATACACGTGTTCCCCATCCTGAACCCTCCTTCCTCCTCCCTCCCCTGGAGACAGTACTTTTGAGACATATTACTAAACTCTTTTTTCCTTTCTGTGTACATGACCATTTTCATAGCCCATATTCCCACCCATCTGCTGTGGGGATGGGAATTAGAGTAGAGAATTCTGTATCTATTCTTTTTCAGATTATTTCCTATTATAGTTTATCACACGATATTGAATATAGTTCCTGTGCTATACAGTAGGATCTTGTTGTTTACCTATGGAGTAGGGAATTCTGATGATTTGAATAGAAATTTTGAGTCTCTAGTCAGGCAATGTGGCAAAAAATAAGGATCTGAAAAATGTTTATGTTTTGGGGGGAAAGGTGGGGGAAGGAAAAATTGGGAGATTGAGATGGACATAAACATTCTATTATATATAAAATAGATAACTAATAAAGACCTACTGTATAGCACAGGGAACTCTTCTCAATACTCTATAATGATCTATATGGGAAAAGAATTTAAAAAATTGTAGATGTATGTATGCTAGTGCTAAGTTGCTTTCAGTCGTGTCTGACTCTTTGCGGCCCCATGGACTGTAGCCTACCAGGCTCCTGTGTCCATGGGATTCTCCAGGCAAGAATACTGAAATGGGTTGCCATTTCCTTCTTCAGGGGATCTTCCCAACCCAGGGATCAAACCCGTATCTTTTATTTCTCCTGTATTGGCAAGTGGGTTTTTTTGCTGCTAGAGCAACCCGGAAAGCCCAAAGATGTATGTGTGTATGAAAATGAAAGTGAATGTCTCTCATTAGTGTCCGACTCTTGTGGCCCCATGGACTATACAGTCCATGGAATTCTCCAGGCCAGAATACTGGAGTGGGTAGCCTTTCCCTTCTCCAGGGAATCTTCCCAACCTAGTGATCAAACCCAGGTCTACCACATTGCAGGTGGATTCTTTTTCTTTCTTTTTTTATTTTATCTTTTAAATCTATTTTTTAACTGAAGGATAATTGCTTTACAGAATTTTGTTATTTTCTGTTAAACTTCAACATGAATGAGCCACAAGTATACATATATCCCCTCCCTTTTGAACCTCCCTCCCATCTCCCTCCCCATCCCACCCAGATTCTTTACCAGCTGAGCCAAAAGGGAAGCCCAAGAATACTGGACCTATCCCTTCTCCAGTGGATCTTCCTGACCCAGGAATCTAACTGTGGTCTCCTGCATCGCAGGTGGATTCTTTACCAACTGAGCTATCAGTGTGTGTGTGTGTGTGTATAAATGTGTGTGTGTGTGTGTGTGTGTGTATATATACTTATATATATATATATATATAAAACAAAAAATAAATTTAAAAATGTTTATATCTCTATTAGCATACTGACAGTAGATAAGGGCATTTCACATCAGACAGGGAGAAACATTATGAAGGGGACCTTATTTTCTAGTTATGAGAATGAGAAGGCAGGAGAAATGGAATAAGATCAGACAAGGGTCCTTGGTTCCCATCCACTGTTGTGGATAAAATTCAAGGAAGAGAGTACTATTAAATATCTCATTAGGCATAGGTCAGCCTGAGAACATTGGAGCAAGAGACCTGCATCTTTTGATGTCACCCAGGGGAAGATGTAGGGATGGCCCGACAGGAGGATGTAGGATGTCTCTAGAAGAAGTTCCATCTTCAACCTGGGCCATATCCAACATGGGGTGAGTGAATTAGCAGCCACGGTAGAGAGAGAAGAGTCAGGAGAAACAGCCAGAGACCACACTAGTGGCTCCCCAAGCCTAGGTCTGGCAGGTAGGGTCTTAAAACTTCCTGAGTGTTCTCTTGAAGAATGCAGAGGTTCTTGGGTGTTGGTGCGCTGTCAGAAGCCAGGAGACTGAACAGGAAGGACACAATGGAACAGGGCTTTGAGGCTGGAGTAGAGGCCACAGACTTCAGAGATGGGTGCATGATGTTCCAATAGTGCTAGATGGAATTAGCTGCGTCTCAGTGGCCTCATTCAGGGACTCATAGACCAACCCAAATAGTCACAGATTCCTCACAGGGACACAGTAGACAACGCCTGACCTGCAACCTGCCAAACGGCAAGGAACTGAGCACATGGCTCCAGAGGCCCTCCTTTTCCTTACTGCCAAGGAATCAAGTAAATTCTCCCCACCCACTCTATTCAGTAGGTGTCATTTCAGATAGAAGAAGCGGGCAGAGGCAGGAGATTAGAGAGACTGAGTATGCGTATCAATCAGAGCAGGTTATCTGAATGAGACCATTTAACCAAAGACATGAAACTGCTACTGATTGGCAAGTTTAAAGTCACCACCCTCTGCCCCAATTTCCAGGACCATGGGTACTGTGAGAAAGACTGGGTGGCTAATAGATAAAAAGGTACATTTTCTTCACACATATTTGTAAAAATATTAAGCTGCAGGACATTTATACAACAAAGGAAACAGTTGTGTATTTTTTAATATCTCCTTTCTTCTAAAAAAGATTTGAGGCAATTAAAACTGATATATTGTAAAATAAACACTTCAGGGAAGAGCCAAAAATTGAGTAAGTTTTAATTATTAGGCATGAAGAATAAAATGATGCAGACACACTTAACTTAGGTGCTACAATCTAGAGAGAGAGAGTATGAGATGGGTGATACCTTGCATCTTCTCTATTCTTGTAATGTCAATATGTTTGTGGAAGAAATCAGAAAAGCAAAAACTGTGCTAGTCACACCTGTATTGCCAGCACTTCCTAGACTTGTTGGAGCATAGTGTATGCTCAGTAAATATTTGCTGAATGAATAAAATAAAAAATATAGGAAGCATTAGCATCCAAATGGATAACAAGACATTTTTTGAAATCTCAAGTCATCAATAGTGGGCCAAATGATGGGGGGAGGGGTTCTGGTATGGCAGGAAGTAGGGATACCCTGCAAGACCTGCACAGAAGTGGGAAAAAAAAAGGGAGTGGGTGTGGGGACTTAGCTGTGCTTCTCACCTTATCTCCCCCAAGCTGTGAGTTTGGTGCTGTTGTCTGTGTGAGTGTGTGTGATTGTTTTCTTGGGCAGAGGTACCTGCTGTAATTTCAGGTGAACGGATATGACCTTCAGTGGTACCTTATGCAGCAGAGATTCAGGGCCAGGGCAGAGAGGATTGTCTGGGAGGAAGGAACAAGGCACTCAGCATGGCTTCTGGGAGGCAGGCCTAGACCAGTGGGCCCCAGAGAGGCCTTTGGTCTACAATTAGACTTTATATACATATACTCATAACTCACTGATTACCCAGAAAGAAAGAGAAGAACATACTGTAACTTTAAACCGTATTTCATTAAACTTACATTGTGTGATGAATTAAGAATTGTTTTAATAACCCTGCAGTATCTTGTTACTAGCACAATTTGACTCATTGGAAAAGACTCTGATGCTGGGTGGGATTGGGGGCAAGAGGAGAAGGGGACTACAGAGGATGAGATGGCTGGATGGCATCACTGACTCGATGGACGAGAGTCTGAGTGAACTCCGGGAGTTGGTGATGGACAGGGAGGCCTGGTGTGCTGGGATTCATGGGGTCGCAAAGAGTCGGATACGACTGAGCAACTGATCTGATCTGATCTGAGCACAATTTGACTATTGTTTATTAAAAGAGTTAAGATGCCAGTTCACTAAATGTCAACATTTAAAGTACACTGAAATTAGTGTAAGTTTGTTTTTGGCTTTTCTTTATTTTTTAAAATACCAGAATCTCAAAAAGAAAAAGCCGCTAAAGGCCCTGTCTGAGATATTCTGGTGCAAATAGTAAAACCACACAGCGCCTACTGACGGTTCTCTCAATGTGACGCTTTTTCTGTCACCTCTATGCATTTCACACACTGTTCCCTGGGCCAGGAGCACAGACTTTCCATATTTAGCCCACTTCCACCCCCAGCAATATTTTTCGGGATTACGTCTTTCTTCAAGACTCAACCCACGTATCACATCCTCCCAGAAGCTCCCACTCCTTCCATCTTGGGTTCAAGGCCGCTCTTTTCATAGCACTCATCATATTTACCACTCATCTCTCTTCTCCACTACAGTATAAATTCCTTTAGGAAAGACAGCATCCATTTCACCCTTTTTGTGTTCTTAGAATTTGGCACAGTGTCTGGCACTAGGTAGATGCCCAGCTCTTACAGTAAAGTTCTGGGAATTCCAAATTTCTAGTTATGTCCTTCCCCAGCATGATTGGAGCACAGTTTAAGAGGGTGGGTAGGTGGCACTAGTGGCAAAGAACCTGCCTGACAATGTAGGAGACAAGAGAGATGCGGGTTCCATCTCTGAGTCAGGAAGATCCCTGGAGGAGGGCATTGCAACCCACTCCAGTATTCTTTTTTTTTTTTTTTTAACTTTACAATATTGTATTGGTTTTGCCATATACAAACATGAATCCGCCACATGTGTACATGTATTCCCCATCCTGAACCCTCCTCCCTCTTCCCTCCCCGTACCATCCCTCTGGGTCGTCCCAGTGCACCAGCCCCAAGCATCCACTATCGTGCATCGAACCTGGACTGGTGACGCGTTTCATATATGATATTATACATGTTTCAATGCCATTCTCCCAAATCATTCCACCCTCTCCCTCTCCCACAGAGTCCAAAAGACTGTTCTATACATCAGTGTCTCTTTTCTGTCTTGTTTACAGGGTTATTGTTACTGTCTTTCTAAATTCCATATATATGCATTAGTATACTGTATTGGTGTTTTTCTTTCTGGCTTACTTCACTCTGTATGATAGGCTCCAGTTTCATCCACCTCACCAGAACTAATTCAAATGTACTCTTTTTAATGGCTGAGTAATACTCCATTGTGTATATGTACCACAGCTTTCTGATCCATTCATCTGCTGATGGACATCTAGGTTGCTTCCACGTCCTGGCTATTATAAACAGTACTGCGATGAACATTGGGGTACATGTGTCTCTTTTTTTTTAAATTTTATTTTATTTTTAAACTTTACATAATTGTATTAGTTTTGCCAAATATCACAATTTGTATGGAAATACAAAAAACCTTGAATAGCCAAAGCGATCTTGAGAAAGAAGAATGCAACTGGAGGAATCAACCTACCTGACTTCAGGCTCTACTACAAAGCCACAGTTATCAAGACAGTATGGTACTGGCACAAAGACAGAAATATAGACCAATGGAACAAAATAGAAAGCCCAGAGATAAATCCACGCACATATGGACACCTTATCTTTGACAAAGGAGGCAAGAATATACAATGGATTAAAGACAATCTCTTTAACAAGTGGTGCTGGGAAAACTGGTCAACCACTTGTAAAAGAATGAAACTAGAACACTTTCTAACACCATACACAAAAATAAACTCAAAATGGATTAAAGATCTAAACATAAGACCAGAAACTATAAAACTCCTAGAGGAGAACATAGGCAAAACACTCTCTGACATACATCACAGCAAGATCCTCTATGACCCACCTCCCAGAATATTGGAAATAAAAGCAAAAATAAACAAATGGGACCTAATTAACCTTAAAAGCTTCTGCACATCAAAGGAAACTATCAGCAAGGTGAAAAGACAGCCTTCAGAATGGGAGAAAATAATAGCAAATGAAGCAACTGACAAACAACTAATCTCAAAAATATACAAGCAACTCCTACAGCTCAACTCCAGAAAAATAAATGACCCAATCAAAAAATGGGCCAAAGAACTAAACAGACATTTCTCCAAAGAAGACATACAGATGGCTAACAAACACATGAAAAGATGCTCAACATCACTCATTATCAAAGAAATGCAAATCAAAACCACTATGAGGTACCATTTCACACCAGTCAGAATGGCTGCGATCCAAAAGTCTACAAGCAATAAATGCTGGAGAGGGTGTGGAGAAAAGGGAACCCTCTTACACTGTTGGTGGGAATGCAAACTAGTACAGCCACCATGGAGAACACTGTGGAGATTCCTTAAAAACCTGGAAATAGAACTGCCTTATGATCCAGCAATCCCACTGCTGGGCATACACACTAAGGAAACCAGAAGGGAAAGAGACACGTGTACCCCAATGTTCATCGCAGCACTGTTTATAATAGCCATGTGTCTCTTTTGATTCTGGTTTCCTCAGTGTGTACGCCCAGCAGTGGGATTGCTGGGTCATGAGGCAGTTCTATTTCCAGGTTTTTAAGGAATCTCCACACTGTTCTCCATAGTGGCTGTACTAGTTTGCATTCCTACCAACAGTGTAAGAGGGTTCCCTTTTCTCCACACCCTCTCCAGCATTTATTGCTTGTAGACTTTTGGATCGCAGCCATTCTGACTGGCGTGAAATGGTACCTCATAGTGGTTTTGATTTGCATTTCTTTGATAATGAGTGATGTTGAGCATCTTTTCATGTGTTTGTTAGCCATCTGTATGTCTTCTTTGGAGAAATGTCTATTTAGTTCTTTGGCCCATTTTTTGATTGGGTCATTTATTTTTCTGGAGTTGAGCTGTAGGAGTTGCTTGTATATTTTTGAGATTAGTTGTTTGTCAGTTGCTTCATTTGCTATTATTTTCTCCCATTCTGAAGGCTGTCTTTTCACCTTGCTAATAGTTTCCTTTGTTGTGCAGAAGCTTTTAAGTTTAATTAGGTCCCATTTGTTTATTTTTGCTTTTATTTCCAATATTCTGGGAGGTGGGTCATAGAGGATCCTGCTGTGATGTATGTTGGAGAGTGTTTTGCCTATTTTCCCCTCTAGGAGTTTTATAGTTTCTGGTCTTATGTTTAGATCTTTAATCCATTTTGAGTTTATTTTTGTGTATGGTGTTAGAAAGTGTTCTAGTTTCATTCTTTTACAAGTGGTTGACCAGTTTTCCCAGCACCACTTGTTAAAGAGATTGTCTTTAATCCATTGTATATTCTTGCCTCCTTTGTCAAAGAAAAGGTGTCCATATGTGCGTGGATTTATCTCTGGGCTTTCTATTTTGTTCCATTGATCTATATTTCTGTCTTTGTGTCAGTACCATACTGTCTTGATGACTGTGGCTTTGTAGTAGAGCCTGAAGTCAGGTAGGTTGATTCCTCCAGTTGCATTCTTCTTTCTCAAGATAGCTTTGGCTATTTGAGGTTTTTTGTATTTCCATACAAATTGTGAAATTATTTGTTCTAGCTCACCCTAATACCAAAACCTGACAAAGATCCCACAAAAAAAGAAAACTACAGGCCAATATCACTGATGAACATAGATGCAAAAATCCTTAACAAAATTCTACCAATCAGAATCCAACAACACATTAAAAAGATCATACACCATGACCAAGTGGGCTTTATCCCAAGGATGCAAGGATTCTTCAATATCCGCAAATCAATCAATGTAATACACCACATTAACAAATTGAAAAATAAAAACCATATGATTATCTCAATAGATGCAGAGAAAGCCTTTGACAAAATTCAACATCCATTTATGATAAAAGCTCTCCAGAAAGCAAGAATAGAAGGAACATACCTCAACATAATAAAAGCTATATATGACAAATCCACAGCAAACATTATCCTCAATGGTGAAAAGTTGAAAGCATTTCCTCTAAAGTCAGGAACAAGACAAGGGTGCCCACTTTCACCATTACTATTCAACATAGTTTTGGAAGTTTTGGCCACAGCAATCAGAGCAGAAAAAGAAATAAAAGGAATCCAAATTGGAAAAGAAGAAGTAAAACTCTCACGGTTTGCAAATGACATGATCCTCCACATAGAAAACCCTAAAGACTCCACCAGAAAATTACTAGAACTAATCAATGATTATAGTAAAGTTGCAGGATATAAAATCAACACACAGAAATCCCTTGCATTCCTATACACTAATAGTGAGAAAACAGAAAGAGAAATTAAGGAAACAATTCCATTCACCATTGCAACGGAAAGAATAAAATACTTAGGAATATATCTACCTAAAGAAACTAAAGACCTATATATAGAAAACTATAAAACACTGGTGAAAGAAATCAAAGAGGACACTAATAGGTGGAGAAATATACCATGTTCGTGGATTGGAAGAATCAATATAGTGAAAATGAGTATACTACCCAAAGCAATTTATAGATTCAATGCAATCCCTATCAAGCTACCAACGGTATTCTTCACAGAGCTAGAACAAATAATTTCACAGTTTGTATGCTTGTATATTTTTGAGATTAGTTGTTTGTCAGTTGCTTCATTTGCTATTATTTTCTCCCATTCTGAAGGCTGTCTTTTCACCTTGCTGATAGTTCCCTTTGTTGTGCAGAAGCTTTTAAGTTTAATTAGGTCCCATTTATTTATTTTTGCTTTTATTTCCAATATTCTGGGAGGTGGGTCATAGAGGATCCTGCTGTAATGTATGTCAGAGAGTGTTTTGCCTATGTTCTCCTCTAGGAGTTTTATAGTTTCTGGTCTTACGTTTAGATCTTTAATCCATTTTGAGTTTATTTTTGTGTATGGTGTTAGAAAGTGTTCTAGTTTCATTCTTTTACAAGCGGTTGACCAGTTTTCCCAGCACCACTTGTTAAAGAGATTGTCTTTAATCCATTGTATATTCTTGCCTCCTTTGTCAAAGATAAGGTGTCCATATGTGCGTGGATTTATCTCTGGGCTTTCTATTTTGTTCCATTGGTCTATATTTCTGTCTTTGTGCCAGTACCATACTGTCTTGATAACTGTGGCTTTGTAGTAGAGCCTAAAGTCAGTCAGTCCTTCAGTTCCATTCTTCTTTCTCAAATAGCTTTGGCTATTCAAGGTTTTTTGTATTTCCATACAAATTGTGAAATTATTTGTTCTAGCTCTGTGAAGAATACCATTGGTAGACTGATGGAGAAGGCAATGGCACTCCACTCCAGTACTCTTGCCTGGAAAATCCCATGGGCGGAGGAGCCTGGTGGGCTGCAATCCATGGGGTTACAAAGAGTCGGACACGACTGAGTGGCTTCACTTTCACTTTTCACTTTCATGCATTGGAGAAGGAAATGGCAACCCACTCCAGCGTTCTTGCCTGGAGAATCCCACGGACAGGGGAGCCTGGTGGGCTGCTGTCTATTGGGTCGCACAAAGTCGGACACGACTGAAGTGACTTAGCAGCAGCAGTAGCAGTAGCTTGATAGGGATTGCATTGAATCTATAAATTGCTTTGGGTAGTATACTCATTTTCACTATATTGATTCTTCCAATCCACGAACATGGTATATTTCTCCACCTATTAGTGTCCTCTTTGATTTCTTTCACCAGTGTTTTATAGTTTTCTATATATAGGTCTTTAGTTTCTTTAGGTAGATATATTCCTAAGTATTTTATTCTTTCCGTTGCAATGGTGAATGGAATTGTTTCCTTAATTTCTCTTTCTGTTTTCTCACTATTAGTGTATAGGAATGCAAGGGATTTCTGTGTGTTGATTTTATATCCTGCAACTTTACTATAATCATTGATTAGTTCTAGTAATTTTCTGGTGGAGTCTTTAGGGTTTTCTATGTGGAGGATCATGTCATTTGCAAACCGTGAGAGTTTTACTTCTTCTTTTCCAATTTGGATTCCTTTTATTTCTTTTTCTGCTCTGATTGCTGTGGCCAAAACTTCCAAAACTATGTTGAATAGTAATGGTGAAAGTGGGCACCCTTGTCTTGTTCCTGACTTTAGAGGAAATGCTTTCAACTTTTCACCATTGAGGATAATGTTTGCTGTGGATTTGTCATATATAGCTTTTATTATGTTGAGGTATGTTCCTTCTATTCTTGCTTTCTGGAGAGCTTTTATCATAAATGGATGTTGAATTTTGTCAAAGGCTTTCTCTGCATCTATTGAGATAATCATATGGTTTTTATTTTTCAATTTGTTAATGTGGTGTATTACATTGATTGATTTGCGGATATTGAAGAATCCTTGCATCCTTGGGATAAAGCCCACTTGGTCATGGTGTATGATCTTTTTAATGTGTTGTTGGATTCTGATTGGTAGAATTTTGTTAAGGATTTTTGCATCTATGTTCATCAGTGATATTGGCCTGTAGTTTTCTTTTTTTGTGGGATCTTTGTCAGGTTTTGGTATTAGGGTGATGGTGGCCTCATAGAATGAGTTTGGAAGTTTACCTTCCTCTGCAATTTTCTGGAAGAGTTTGAGTAGGATAGGTGTTAGCTCTTCTCTAAATTTTTGTAGAGTTCAGCTGTGAAGCCGTCTGGACCTGGGCTTTTATTTGCTGAAAGATTTCTGATTACAGTTTCAATTTCCATGCTTTTGATGGATCTGTTAAGATTTTCTATTTCTTCCTGGCCCAGTTTTGGAAAGTTGTACTTTTCTAAGAATTTGTCCATTTCTTCCACATTGTCCATTTTTTGGGCATTTAATTGCTGATAGTAGTCTCTTATGATCCTTTGTATTTCTGTGTTGTCTGTTGTGATCTCTCCATTTTCATTTCTACTTTTATTGATTTGATTTTTCTCCCTTTGTTTCTTGATGAGTCTGGCTAATGGTTTGTCAATTTTATTTATCCTCTCAAAGAACCAGCTTTTGGCTTTGTTGATTTTTGCTATGGTCTCTTTTGTTTCTTTTGCATTTATTTCTGCCCTAATTTTTAAGATTTCTTTCCTTCTACTAACCCTGGGGTTCTTCATTTCTTCCTTTTCTAGTTGCTTTAGGTGTAGAGTTAGGTTATTTATTTGACTTTTTTCTTGTTTCTTGAGGTATGCCTGTATTGCTATGAACTTTCCCCTTAGGACTGCTTTTACAGTGTCCCACAGGTTTTGGGTTGTTGTGTTTTCATTTTCACTTATTTCTATGCAAATTTTGATTTCTTTTTTGATTTCTTCTGTGATTTGTTGGTTATTCAGCAGCGTGTTGTTCAGCCTCCATATATTGGAATTTTTAATAGTTTTTCTCCTGTAATTGAAATTTAATCTTACTGCATTGTGGTCAGAAAAGATGCTTGGAATGATTTCAATTTTTTTGAATTTACCAAGGCTAGATTTATGGCCCAGGATGTGATTTATCCTGGAGAAGGTTCCGTGTGCGCTTGAGAAAAAGGTGAAATTCATTGTTTTGGGATGAAATGTCCTATAGATATCAATTAGGTCTAACTGGTCTATTGTATCATTTAAAGTTTGTGTTTCCTTGTTAATTTTCTGTTTAGTTGATCTATCCATAGGTGTGAGTGGGGTATTAAAGTCTGCCACTATTATTGTGATATTGTTAATTTCCCCTTTCATAGTGATTGGGCATCTGTTCTCTGATGAGCATGGTATTGCAGTATTCACAGATGACATTTGCCAAAGGACAGTTCTACTCATGAATCTCTTTATAGCATTATAAAGAGCTAGCATTTGTTAGCATTTGTCTTGCATATTGCGGCGCTCCTATGTTGGGTGCATATATATTTATAATTGTTATATCTTCTTCTTGGATTGATCCTTTGATCATTATGTAGTGACCTTCTTCGTCTCTTTTCACAGCCTTTGTTTTAAAGTCTATTTTATCTAATATGAGTATTGCTACTCCTGCTTTCTTTTGGTCTGTATTTGCATGGAAAATCTTTTTCCAGCCCTTCACTTTCAGTCTGTATGTGTCCCCTGTTTTGAGGTGGATCTCTTGTAGACAACATATATAGTGGTCTTGTTTTTGTATCCATTCAGCCAGTCTTTGTCTTTTGGTTGGGGCATTCAACCCATTTACGTTTAAGGTAATTACTGATAAGTATGATCCCATTGCCATTTACTTTACTGTTTTGGGTTTGAGTTTATACACCCTTTTTGTGTTTCCTGTCTAGAGAATATCCTTTAGTATTTGTTGGAGAGCTGGTTTGGTGGTGGTGAATTCTCTCAGCTTTTGCTTGTCTGTAAAGCTTTTGATTTCTCCTTCATATTTGAATGAGATCCTTGCTGGGTACAATAATCTGGGCTGTAGGTTATTTTCTTTCATCACTTTAAGTATGTCTTGCCATTCCCTCCTGGCCTGAAGAGTTTCTATTGAAAGATCAGCTGTTATCCTTATGGGAGTTCCCTTGTGTGATACTTGTTGTTTTTCCCTTGCTGCTTTTAATATTTGATCTTTGTGTTTGATCTTTGTTAATTTGACTAATATGTGTCTTGGGGTGTTTTGCCTTGGGTTTATCATGTTTGGGACTCTCTGGGTTTCTTGGACTTGGGTGATTATTTCCTTCCCCATTTTAGGGAAGTTTTCAACTATTATCTCCTCAAGTATTTTCTCATGGTCTTTCTTTTTGTTTTCTTCTTCTGGGACTCCTATGATTCGAATGTTGTAGCGTTTAATATTGTCCTGAAGGTCTCTGAGATTGTCTTCATTTCTTTTAATTCATTTTTCTTTTTTCCTCTCTGATTCATTTATTTCTACCATTCTATCTTCTAATTCACTAATCCTATCTTCTGCCTCTGTTATTCTACTATTTGTTGCCTCCAGAGTGTTTTTGGTCTCATTCATTGCATTATTCATTATATATTGATTCTTTTTATTTCTTCTAGGTCCTTGTTAAGCCTTTCTTGCATCTTCTCAGTCCTTGTCTCCAGGCTATTTATCTGTGATTCCATTTTGATTTCAAGATTTTGGATCATTTTCACTATCATTATTCTGAATTCATTATCAGGTAGAGTCCCTATCTCTTCCTCTTTTGTTTGGTTTGGTGGGCATTTATCCTGTTCCTTTACCTGCTGGGTATTCCTCTGTCTCTTCATTTTGTTTATATTGCTGAGTTTGGGGTGTCCTTTCTGTATTCTGGCAGTTTGTGGAGTTCTCTTTATTGTGGAGTTTCCTCGCTGTCCACTCCAGTATTCTTGCCTAGAGGATCCCATGGACAGAGGAGCCTGGCGGGCTACAGTCCATAGGGTTGCAAAGTGTTAGACATGACTGAAGTGACTTAGCAAGAATGCGTAGTCCTACGTCTATATGAGTAAATAGCACAGATTCAGCAGAAAGTATATCAACTGGGGAGAGACACAAATGCTACCCAGTTACACAGCAGGGCTCTGACTTCTTTTCTCCAAAACTAGAGGTTTGGGGGCAAGATTAAAGCAGAGAGAAAATTTTTGTTAGACTGAGGATAGGAGGTTGCTGTTACTGTGCAGGATGACAGTTGGAAGTGAAATGCTTTGTCCCAGGCCAGGAACTGTGGAGAACGAGCTGATGCAGCCCCTGCTAATCTCTAAGCTGTGCTGAGTCATGGGCTCTTCCTGGCACGTGGCCTCTGCTCACAAAACACCCACTGATGGTGTGAGTTTGCATTGTGTGTGCTTTCTAAAAACAAAAACTTTTCCTGTTCTTGTTTGGATGACTGGCCTTTTGCAATACAGGCAGTTTTAAAAAATTATCAAGGACCAATCTGTCATAAGAAAGGGCTTGAGTCTTAAGAATATTGAAAACTAGGGAAAATAAGACAACTCAGAAGACATGAATTAGTACTCCATGTTCATAGACTGAACAAGACTATTCTGCATTCCACCAAGATGATGACCACTTGTGTAATGTCCCGGAGAGTTGTTATATGGGGTCCATAAATCTTTGCTGGCATTAACCTGGCACAGGCAGTGAAGAAATCATTAGCTGACAGGCATAGAAAACATGCCATGTTGCCACAAAGGAAAGGATAAATTAAGGAAGGGATAAATTAGGAGTTTTGGATTAGCAGATACAAAGTACCATAATAAAACAGATAAACAACAAAGTCCTAATGTATAGCACAGAAAAATATTTTCAATATTTTAGAATAATCTATAAATCAAAAGATATGAGAAAGAATATATATATGTGTGTTTGTGTATAATAATCACTTTACTGTACACCAAGAACTAACACAACATTGTAAATCAACTATAATTTTGAAAAAAGATCATTGGCTGACAGAAATTGCACTGGAAATCAACATGTCAACTGGCCTAATTAATTCACTGGAATAATTAATTATATAGCATTTTTCCAATTAGTGAATGTTTTCACCTGTCAGAACCAGAGGTAAATGCCACACTGGAATTGGCGGCAGTGGGTGAGGGGTGCAGGGTTCCTCCTCATTATACTCAACAGTAAATTGAGAGGAGCACAGAATACTAAACATAAGTGGGAAGGTCCCAGCAGTGGGAAGTGGGCATGCTGAGTCTCAACACTGTCAGTGAGCATTGGGAAAGAGCAGCAAGTAGACCACTTTGAGGTAGGTCATGAGGTCAGAGACATACGTGTTATTATAAACTACAAACAGGAACTACTGTACCAAATTACAAGCAACATACATATGCAGGCTTATTTTGCTTCAAAGTTTTCATTACCTTCAGTTTCCCTGGGGATTTTTGGATACCCAAAGTGACAAATGTATGTTTAGTGGTGGCAATGACAGGCTGCTACATTGGTTCCCTATTTATGGCCTTTCCTTTTCAATCAGTAAACTTTGCTAGCTGACTAAGATGGACCAAAGGAAGCCAGTATGGAATCTGAGGAGTTTTCCACAATGACTGTCACCAGGAAGAGGAGTATCTTCTAACATGCAGACCCCAATTAAGACATGGGCATTTGGTACCTAACAAGGACATGTTGTATAGCACATGGAACTGTACTCAATACTCTGTAATGACTTGTATGGGAAAATAATCTAAATAAAAGTGGATATATGTATAACTGATTCACTCTGCTGTACACCTGAACTCAACACAACATTGTAAATCAACTATACTCCAAAAAAAATTTTTTTTTAAAGATATGGGCATTTGATTATCCGCTGTTATGCACATTCTTACAGAGAAATCCATGCACATTATGGAGTGCCTTGATCTGGTGCTGTTTGGGCATTTATGGACATTTGAAGCTCCAGTTTGCTTGAAAGTCATGAGATTAATATTCCTGATGCTCTCACCAGCATAGAACCTCAACTGATTGCCACTGGAGCTGAGCCAAAAGTGAAACAGGATGATGAAGTTCCTCTAACGTCTTTTAGATTTTCTGTCTGTAGAAGTATAAAGTGATAAACAACAGCAAACCTGGTGAATTCATGGATTTCTTGACAGAAATATCCTGTTTTCTGAAAATATTAGTCCGTATTTTGTTATTCTACCTGGGTTGATTTCTGACAGCTGCTTCATTGGATTTCACAGGCAGCCTTGGGTTTAGCTAAATAAAGAGTACCTGGAAACAGGTTTTGTTTAATTATCAGACCTTCTGTGTGAATTTGAACGGGCAAAGTTCAAATGAAGGGGTGTTTTGAGGTCCTGAGTTTTGTGTGTTTTTCTCACTTGTGATCACAAAGAATGAAAACAAGTTGATGAGAGGCAGGATGGGGTAAGAAAATGAAATGTTTGGGAACTGAAAGTTCTCACGTGTACCGGATACATTTTGAGACAACCTGGTGGATTTGTTATAGAAATCAGTGGAGGACTTGAAACCATATACAGTTGTCTTAAAGAAAATAAGTCTGTGTGCTACCCCAAACCCATATTGGACCAAGACCAAATGTAAGGATAAGGTGCACTGGTCAACAGTTAACAAATCAACCAACCTATCCTATGAGAGAGATAGATGCCACACCTTCAAAGGGGGCCTATCTTCTCGGGGAAATGTTGCCCTGAGAGCTGGGGTATAGTATAAAAGGCTATGTCAGGGGGAATATTTTTGAATTGATAAGGGAGTTTAGAAAGCTAAGGGGAAAGTTCCATTAGCAGTTTCAGAAGAAAACGAGTTTAAAGGGAGAGTGGCATTCTAACATCATTCTACCGTGATTTGATCTGTAACTGAATAGCAAATTACAATATTTTTATTTTCTGTTATCAACTTAAGAGTGACTATCTTCATATTACAAAGTATGGCTTCAGTTTTACCTGCTTCCAATACATCCATGAGATCTGACAGTAATACATATGTTGGGTGAGTAATTTTGACTTTTTTCTATTGACTTTGACAAGATGGAGGTTCTTTGGACTTTATATTAAATGTTCAGAAGATGGATCTCTACAGTTATGTAAGTTTCTTAAGTTTAGAGATCACATAGTTGGAAAGCAGTTCAGAATACAAAGCAAAAACAATGCCAATTTTCTTCTCAGTGGCATTTTCTTTCCTCAGTTCTTGGGAGAGTTTAGCTCATCTTTAAGAAAGTGGGGCAATATGTCAATTACATCTCAATTAAAGAAAAAAGAAAGTGGGGGCAAAACAATTCACCAAAAAACATGGAAAAGCTGAACCAACCTGCCTGAATGAACAAATTCACAGTTCAGCCTGAAATTCAGTGTGGAGTTCAGTCTTTAATTCCAAGACTATGTGCTGTATCTGAGATATAATTAAAGGGGCCTCCTGGTATCTAAGGCAGATTTAACTGTGTTGCAGCATATTGCAAAGTGATTTCATATGCTTTATGATAGACTTTACATAGAATTCACTTATAAAATACCATGTAGGTTATTCATCTCAGAGGTAGACATAAATCTGTTGAAGCTGTCTGCAAATTTAGCTCCAATTCTTGCCCCAGGTTCATAGAACATAATAGAGCATTAATCTTCATGAAGCTTAAGGAATTTTTGTAAGTTCCCTCTGATTTGCTGAGAGTTGTGTAAAATGTCTGCTTAAAGCTTCCATCAGGTCAGCATTTCAGAAAATGCTACACTTACACATCTCAAACAGAAGCAGCCTTCCACTGTGTTCATTTCTTCAGGGAAGCCAAGGAGAAAGAAAAGGAAAAATTACGAAGATGGAGGTAATAGTAAAATGGAAAGACAGCTCAGCCAGCACTTTACTTTGGTTAACAATATTTAATACTGACCATGCCATGTAGCTTGTCATAGTTTGCTAAGACTTTATTCCCAACCCATCTCTGGCTTATGTTTTAGCAAAAAAAAAAAAAAAAAAAAAAGGCAAAACAAGGTAGAGGAGAAGACAGTAAATGCAAGTCTATTTAATAAATATATATCTTGTAAAAACTGAAGCAATTGTCTGATTCATGCTGGATTGAATTTGGTATGATACCCCAAATTAATACTTTATTTGGTCATTGGTAAGCATGATCATCTTAGAAATGCTTCTCGATGAAGCCAGTGTAATAAAAATCTTCTACAGACATCTCTCTGCCCCCAATTTCTAGTCCAAGGGATCATAGACAATGGGACAGACATCAAGGAAAACTAAAGAATGAATTATGAGAGGTATTATTATTAACATGAAAGAATATAATTAATGGTTATGCCAGTTTGAGAATTTCTTCTTGAAGATAGGAGAGGTGGAATAGATCAGTGATTTTAAAAATACAAAATCCCAGATCTCCTTGACCAACTAAATCAGATTTTCAAGGAGCTAGGTCCAAGTATCACTAATTTTAAAGCACCATGGGTGATTCTGATATGTAGTTAGAGTTTGACTCACTGGAGTAGATGAACTCTTTTATAGAGTAATGATTCACTCATTCAATTGGGAATCCAAAGGAAAAATATCCAGATAGTGAAGCTGTTTTGGCAGAGTAAGACAGGAAGCATAATAGAAACTGGAAGAGAAAGTGGATAGTGGTGTTTCTCAAACTTTAATGTGCATGAGAATCACAAAACAGTTAGTTGAAATGTAGACTTCATTAGATCCAGGGTAGGGAGTAAGATTTTGCATCTCTAACAAGTTGCCCAGGTGAATGCTGCTGACCCTGCTGGTTCATTGACCACTTTGTCTAGCAAGGGACAGTGGGTAAATGTCCTCTTGCCCTTCATCAAGAGAAGAAAGGACACCTGTGGCGGATTCATGTTGATGTATGGCAAAACCAATACAATACTGTAAAAAAAAAAAATCTTAATAAAAAAAAGAGAAAAAAGGAGATATCCTTTTGCTTTGAAGCTTATTCTGAAAGTGCACTAATGCCATGGAATATTTTATTTTTGAAATCTACTCGGATTCACTAAGAATCTGTTATCCTAAATGTCTTGGAAATTAATAGTATTTTCTGTTCTACTTCCTGAACAGTTAAATTTAATTCAGCTAGTAGAATTTTTAAAGATTTAGGAATTAAAAAAAAAGATGTATATGTACAGCTGAGTCCCTACACAGTTTACCTGAAACTAAAACACCGTTAGTGGCTACTCACATGTCCTCATTGTGTCTGACTCTTTGAGAACCACCAGGCTCCTCTGTCCATGGAATTCTCCAGGCAAACATACTGGAGTGGGTTGCCATTAAGTAATTGGCTATACTCGAACAGAAAATAAAAAGCTTTAAAAAAAGATATATAAGAGAGCTTGTACGAGGGAATTCATATCTTTCTGGGGAGGCAAAAAAAATTAACATGTGAAATGCTAAAATAAATGCTTTAGGAGTACAGTGGGGAGGAATTCATACTGACCAGAGAGGAAAGATGCTTTGAAAAGCCTTCACAGAGGATATGGTATTTGAATTTGACCTTGAAGAATGGGTAGGAAGGTTTCCTTTTCTCCATACCCTCTTTTTTGTTTGTAGACTTATTGTTCGTAGACTTTTTAGATGGTGGCCATTCTAACTGGTGTGAGATGGTACCTCATTGTAGTTTTGATCTGCATTTCTCTAATACCTAGTGAGGGATTCCCTGATAGCTCAGTTGGTAAAGAATCCACCTGCATTGCAGGAGATCGAGGTTTGATTCCTGGGTCGGGAAGATCCGCTGAAGAAGGGATAGGCTACCCATTCCAGTATTCTTGGGCTTCTCTGGTGGTTCAGTTGGTCAAGAATCTGCCTGCAATGCAGGAGACCTGGGTTTGATCCCTGAGTTGGGAAGATCCCCTGGAGAAGGGAACAGCTACCCCTCCAGTATTCTGGCCTGGAGAATTCCATGGACTGTATAGTCCATGGGGTCACAAGAGTCGGACACGACTGAGCAACTTTCACTTTCAGCATCTTTTCATGTGCCTCTTGGTCATCTGTATGTTGTCTTTGGAGAAATGTCCATGTAGGTCTCTGCCTATTTTTGAATGAGTTTGTTGTTTTGATATTGAGCTGCATGAGATGTTTGTATATTTTGGAGATTAATCTTTTAATCAGTTGTTTCACTTGCAAATATTTCCTCTCATTCTGAGGGCTATCTTTTCATCTTGTTAATGTTTTCCTTTGCTGTGCTGAGGATTTTAAGTTCAATTAGGTCCCATTTGTTTATTTTAAAATTTTTCATTACTCAAGGCAATTTTACTCCAATAAAAAAATCTATATATATCTGAAACCATACTTAAAAAAAAAAAGCAAGTAGGATTCCAGTAATAAAAAACAGAAGGGTAGCAGAAGGCTGTTTCAGGAGCAAAGGCCTAGAACAAGGATCCTTAACTTTGGCTTCACATCAGATCATCCCAGAAGATCTGAAACATAATCAGAGTTTAAATTAATTTGGGCCTGAGCACCAGTGTTTCCTGCAAAGCCCCTTGGTGACTTTAATGTACGATCAGGTTGAGGATCATCAGAGATATAGAAAGATACAAGGTTTTTGTTAAGGGGTTTTGAGGTATTTGGAGGGAAATGGGAGGTCTATAGAACAGAGAAGTCCCAGATGGTTCTTGGTAAAGTTGGCTGGATCCACTGTGGTATAGGGTACATAATTTTTTATCACTACTAATTAAAGCAGTATATAATTATTATTGAAATAACCAAAATCTATATAGATGATGTGTTTCATAAATATGACTGTTTGAATTAAGGTGATTTCTATAACAGCAGTCAATTCACTGTCTTGACTTCCATGTCTTGTATTACTTTTCCAAGAGAGGGATGAAAAACTGGTGGTTCAGCTTGCACTGCTGTGATGGAGGTCTAAGCTGGGGCAGTGGCCACTGGCGTGGAGAGGAGGTGCTGTATTCAGCGTGGTTGATGGAGTCCTCAATGGCAGTGCTACTCTGAGTGTGATCCTTGGGCCAGCAACATCACACCAATGAGCAGCTTGTTTAAAAGGCAAAATCTGACACACACACACCCCCCCAAACTGCTGAATCAAAATTTCTAGAAGAGAAGCCATAAAGTGTCCAGTGATTCTTACGCTTGTTAAACTTTGAGAAACACTGGTCTATGGAGCTGAAAGACACTATTGGACTCACAGATTACATGTACACATACACTCAGATACAGACATACACAAAACCCCATGGAAAGCTGAGGAGACAAAGAAATATGCAGAGATGAAAAGACAGCAGAGCGTATGGAAGGATTGCCATGGGAGCAAAAGCCTGCCTGTGCAGAAATGACTGCTCTGCAATTTCTTGGTTATATGATCTTGCACAAGTTTCTCAACTTCTGTAAGCTTTGGTGTCTTACAAATTGAATTATTAGTATTTGTTACCTAACAGAATGATTATAGGATTAAATGAAGTAATATATTTATTATATGCAGTTTTTATGACATTGTGGAATTTTCATGCCTAATGCTATGCCTGGCACACAGTAAATGCACAGCAAATCTTTGCCATTTTTATTCATTATACCATATTTCTTCCTTACAAATCAATTAATCCTAAACAAAGGTTTGTGTCCAATATTTGGGCTTGTGGTTATCACAGATGTAGAATGATATTTCTCTTTTGTGTGGTATCTCTCCAGATTCCTTTACATGTTTGTACTATTATTATTATTATTATTTTTTTTTTCAGAAAAAGTTTTGTTCATGTTAAAAATCCTTACCTGGACTCTATGGATGAAGATGTTCTCTATCACTTGGATTTAGGAACAAAAACACACAACCTACCAGAAATGTTTGGGGATGTAAAGGTAAAATATTTCTAACTTTAGGGAAAACAATTTAATTTCTTCTGGTGATATTTCTCCTTATTTTCCTAACATAAACATTACTCTTTTGGCTAGAGAAATGTCAGAGGTCCAATAGGAACCAAAGTCATGCTCATTCTCTGAAACAATTTAGATTGTGTATGTCATAAACAATCATTTCCACCTCAACAAGACACAAAAGTTCCCAAACTAAATCTAATGCAAACATTGTTATTTGACTTCTCTGGCCCCTAGAGATAAATCTGACTTTATTGACAATCCTGCTGGGTGTTCAGAATTCATTATGATTCAGTTCACTGTTTAACATCTTTATTTATAGATGAACCTCACTAATCTTCATTTTATCAAACCATGAAATAACTCAACAGAACTAACAATAGGATCTACCACTTCCTGAAAACAAGCATTATTCAATATTTCATATTATTAAGATTTTTGTTATCTCATAAGACAATATTATGAGAAAAAATGTTTATGGAATTTTACTAGGAAAATTGTATGTCTGTATTATTTATTTTATCTTAAATGTATATGTTAATTATAAAAGTGGCTCATATTCACTATTTAAAATTGGAAAAATATAAAAAAGAATAATGACTTTAAAAAACACACCTAAGAAAAACTCCTACTCCTAGACATAGATGCCATCAACTTATTTTCTTTTCTTTTAAAAGGGAGGTGGGAGGGGGGTTCAGGATGGGGAACATGTGTATACCCATGGTGGATTTATGTTGATATATGGCAAAACCAATACAATATTGTAAAGTAATTAGCCTCCAATTAAAATAAATAAATTTAAATTAAAAAAATAAAACTTTTTTAATAAGTAGATTTTATAATTGTTGGAATTACATAACTTTACATCTTATGTTTTTCATTTAACTTGATGTCATTAATATTTCCCCATATTACAATATTCTCTTTGAAACAGTTTTTATGGATGCCAAGTGCCTGTGCCATACATTATATAGACTAAAACTGGCTTTCATGTTCAAGTATTTTCCATCATAAACAGCGCTCAAATGGATATTTTTGTACCTAAAATTTTTTCACATATAAGTCTATTTCTTTAAGATGATTTACAGAAGTGGTCAAAGGGAATAAACTTATTTTTAAATTAATTTTTATTGGAGTATAGTTGCTTTACAATGTTGTGTTAATTTTTGCTGTACAGCAAAGTGAATTATAAATCTACATGTATATATACATCCCCTCTTTTTTGGATTTTCTTCCCATTTAGGTCACCACAGAGCATTGTGTAGAGTTTCCTGTACTATATACTAGGCTCTCGTTCATTATCTATTCCATATACGAACTTAAAAAAAGATTTGTGTGCTCTAAAAGGCCTACACTGAATCACAGTCCCACTACTAGAGAACTGTGCAGTTTTCAGCTGACTTTTATTCACTCCTTTAGCAATTATAAGAACATAAATGAAAATTCACACATCCACTATCTCAAATCTTCACATTCCCTCTGTTAAGTGGGTATAGCAGATATTCATTTTCTCCATAAAATAAGGAAATTGAGTTTGAGTGGTCAAAGGTGGTTAACAAGTTATGCCATATAGTGGCAGTGCTAGGACTTGTCCAGTTTCCAGGATTCTTGCCTACTGCTCTAGGTAGGCTCTTTGAGTCATCGTAACTGAGAGTAGTCCATTAATTGGCAGGGGCACTGGAGAAAGGGGAGCAAGAGGAGGAGGATATTAGGTACATGAATAAGGAGGAGAAGGAACGAAAGCGGGAAGAGGGAGGTGAAGAAATCAATCTATGATGCTCATTAACAGTAGGTGTTAAATTGCTTCCTCCCCTCCTGTTGCTCCTATGGCACAGGTGTGAAGATACAGGCTGATCTGATGTAACCTGCCTGTTTCCTTACTCCCCTGCAATCAGTTACTCCTTGCCCTTTCATGGCATCCCTCAATCTTTTGCTTCATCTTTTCAATGTAACCTCTATTCCTACTGTTGTTTCTGATATTTATGCTCTAAGAGAAATTGATCAAGGCTGTCTGTGATACTCATTAACCAGACTTTATCTGAATTCAGATGTTAGGTTTGAGGTTCATGCCTCACAATTTTTCCAGGACCCTTATATAAAGATAACTCTGATTAATTAAATGATCCATCATAATTAATAAACTAAGGTGCACATCTAATTAAAAAGACATGTTTTTGAGACAGAACATGATCTATTATTTACATATCTAGGTATCTCTCTCTCTTCTACCTGACTAGGTTTTTATCAGCACTCATTCTTATACTTTGTCATAACCACTATCCAATCTTAAAAATTCACAACCCTCTTGGTTCTGGACCACTTCAGTGATTCTCTTTTGGATAAAAAAACATGCTCTGGTTTAAAACACATTTCTACCAGAGAACCACTCTATTGATTGGGCCATTTGGATGGCTAGGAGGCAAACGTGTGTGTGTGTGTGTGTTTGTGTAGATTGGGGAGCAAGTAATGTAGCTTCAAATAATCTGAACTGGCTGTTTAATGTATTCTTTAGAGGCAGCAGGTAAAGTATGATATATTTATTAATGCTCTTCTCAGAAACTTGCCTCCTTCCAGTTACATTCTTATCTTTGATTGAGAACATACTAGGTTCAATTGCTTGACTCACTTAAATTCCAGGATAGCCATCCTAGGTAAGGAGAGAGGACATAACCCATCAACACCTGAAAACTTAGCCTTATCTTCACAGAGATGATCATTATTAATACTACTACGTTCAAAGAAAAGAAGAACTTAGAGTGTGTAAAATTTTAAAACTTAAAAATTTTAATCATTGAAATGATCTCTATTTTCTTCATTTTCTTACTTACTGTACTTAAAGGGCTTTGTTAGCTGCTACTTCAAAATATCAGTAGCATAACACAATGTAAGTTTGTTTCTCACTCACAGTGAGTGCCCCTGGTCAGTGGGGGGTTTCCTCCAACTGGTGATTAAGGATCCAGACTTCTTTCATCTTGTTGCTCTGTCATCGTCAAGGGGTGCCTTGCAAGGAGTGCCTGGGTGTCAACACCCATTCAGCAGACACATGGAAGACAATCTATAGGATCATTACTGGGAGATTTCTATGGGTGAGAACTCGAAGTGACACTCATCACTTCTGTTCACATTCTAGCAGCTGGAACTCAGGTATATGGCCTCATCTAACTGAAGAGAAGGCCGGAAAGTTACATTTAGTAGTGTACCCAGAAAGAAGGGGAAATAGCTTTGGTGAGCAGCTAATGTCTTCTGTCGTACTGACTTGACTCAATCAATCATTTGAAAATATAGTGGGGGATCTTTAGAAGTTATCTACTCAAATTCAGCCTCCAAATGCATCTTTTATAAAATCACTAACTGGTACTCTCCATTCTCTCCCTAGAAATTTCAAGTAATATGGAAAAGCATTATACCACTATATATGTGTATTTTAAGTCTTTTTACTCCTTTATTAACATACGAAATACATATACTGAAATAGGACTAGATTAATACAACATGGCAAACCTAAATCTTTCAAAACAGTAGGCATATTTGAAAGTGAGCTCATGCTGGCAGTCATTAGGGCAAGTCCTTGACATAGTTTTGCAATGCTTTAGACTCCTTCCCAACACAATTTTATCTCCTTTGATAAAACCAGGACACATCATCATTGAGGGGAGCATAAATCACAGAAAGTGTCGCTTAAGGTTAATGTTGGTTGGTGGTCTTCAGTTGTATTTTACTTCTCATCAAAGCAACCAGACTGAAAATTGTGTCCAGAGGTGATATTTAGTAAGTCTGATTTAGAAATAACTCATTAAGAACAAAAATGCCTTTGTCTATACTTATCATCTTTATGTCTCCAGAAACATTCAGAAATTCCCATTGATTACAGCAATATCTACGTTCAAAGAAGAATTCAAACCGCAAGCTATTCCAACATCTGTTTTGCTTTTATGGTCAATCTGAATAGCTGTAATTTACATTTATGGTACCACACGAGGTTATTTTCAAACTACTGTATTTTGTAAAAAGGAAACAATGACAACAAAAATGACCTCCTTGTACTTAGATCTTGAGCCAAGTCTTAACTATCCATACCCACAAGGGGAAAATTTCATGAATAATCAATAATAATTCAAAAACTCACCTTAGACCATAGCCTTATCCTCTTTGCTACTCAGGCTTGAAAGCTACCTTTCATTACAGTTCATACCAACTTTAGGCCCCAACCGAGAGCCTTGTAAGAAGGCACAGAAAAGACAATAACGAGAGTAGAAGAGAAGCAGAGGACCTGGATAAAAGGGTAATTACATCCCATAATTGAGAATGAGGGTGGCATAGGAATTATTGCTAAATGGAAACAGAATGCATCATGTAATGGACCACCCATGATTCACAGTAAATCATTTGTGAATTGGGCACCTAACTCTACAACCTCAGTTAGGTATTTCCTTAGGCAAATACTCTTCATCCCTGTGAGAGACCTCATCGACAATCTTTCTGAAGCTCTGCCCAACACTGCCTGCATCAGTCAGGCAGCACCAGCTGCCTTTTCCTTGCTGGATTTGAACCAGCTTCATTTGCAAAAATTATGCAAATACAGAAACACATAACCAAGCTAAAAGCAGGGCTAGGAAATTGCTCTATGAAAGATGGAAGTTACCATTTGTTGACCACTCAGAAGGTGTCTGGCTTTGTCCTCTATCACACTCAACAAAATCCTCAAAAGGGACTGTATTTTTTTTTCCTGTTTTGGTGATGATGATCTGAGGCACATAGAGATTACATGTATAACACTGAATAAGCTTCTTAATCAGAAACAGAATTGGAATACAAAACCAGGCTTCTCTAACTTCAAAGGGCAGTCCTTTAACCACTATGTTTCCATATCTCTATGACCCAGGGCTTCTTCAGACTCTGTGCACTTTACCACTCAGCTCAGATTCCAGAATGACTTTGCAGCTGGTACCTTTCTGTGGACTATGCTTCATTGGGTCTCTGATACCTGCTGCCACTCATCATCCCACTGCTGAGCACTGGTCCCCACAAAGCTGGCTGCTCATCCACACTACACTTAGGTCATGCCCATCCTGTCTCTGGCATCCACCTCTCTCAGCCCTGGGGCTGATGTACCCCTACCAGGCTACTGCACAAGCAATTACCAGACAATTTTATTACTGTACTTTATTAGATTTGACACTCTTGACTGCAACACATATTGTAATTTCAAAGATGTTAAAATGTGAATGAATAAGACAAAAATAAAACCAAATCATTGGAAGTGATGAAATACCATACTGAGATTTTTAGTCTTCAATGATAAGGCTTGTTCCATGAGGATTTCTTCTGAATGAGAAGTTGGAAAGCCTTCTGCTTTCTTTTAAGTTTCATGTTAACATTGTGTATTTCACAATAAAAACATATGATTGGGAGGGTGGAATCAGAAAACATATCTAAACTCGTCATTCTCCTATGGTTGCTCTTATATTACTTGCATTCCATGTCCTCGGTATTGCCATGTTAAACCTGTAACCCACTAATGCCCAACAACAGGTGGCCTGTATAAACTTAAGATGCTGGTTGATATTCTCTGTGACAAAAACACCCACTTGAACAAAATCAACACTTATTTTTATTATGTGATTATCTTTTTTTTACAAATTAAGTACATCAAACTTTTTTTCTGGTTGCCTTATTTACTGGTTAATGATGCCAATTATTTAACTCATGAACATTAACCCAGAATGTCTACATATATCCTTAAGTATATAACTGGAAAACGAAATAACAACATTAAAGTTGAAAGATGACCCTTGCCTTTTATCTCAGGTACTTAGGTGGGTAATTGTTTATTTTTATTATCAGTTTGTCTGTGTTGGTGGAAGCCCCAACAGAATGAAAGCATTTGCACTGTTTATGCACAAGGAGCTTAGACTGACGGACAGTGAAGAGGACATCAAGGATATCTGTGCTGGGACAGACAGATATTGTATGTACAAAATTGGTCCCGTGCTCTCCATCAGTGTAAGTACTCTAATAGCTGCATGTCACGTAGTCATCACAAGCTAGCAAAAGAAAGTAGGACCTTCCAAATATAGGAGTTTCTTTTCCTCTCCTTCTTTGCATTTTCACACAGTTAAATGAAGTGTCCAGGTGTGACATTCATAGTTGGAACAAGTTCTAGGAGCAGAAAATAACATTCTGTGCCACTTTGGTATACTTTATTAGTTACCACTAAGCTATGCAAATTAGGGGAAAAAGCCTTCAAAGCACACTTCCTCTCTTTAGTTTGTAACTGATTAATAAGCCACCAGCAATTTTTTTCTCCTCTATGTCTTATCCAACTTTGGGAATGTTGGGCTTTTAGTACACAGGGTCTGATTTTCAGGGTTACCAAAGTGGTGCCATTTAACACTATACTAAGCTTGCTGAAAAGCTGCTAATGCTTTTCTGTGCAGACCTTGTAAACTGCTCTCCTGTATTAGAACATGCTAACAGCTCTGGACACACAGTGTCCTGGAACAATATGAAAGTGGAATGACTTGCACTCTTAGGGAACACAAGGCCTCTTTCCCTCTTGGGCCCAGGATAGCATACACTTAGCCAAGTGTAAATGTATGTGTACCCAGCTTGCCTTCCAAGTGGGTCTCTCTGCCACAGGGCTGTTTTCTGAAACAACAGTTCTGAGGCTGTACATATCTAGACACTGAAGCCCCCATAAGGAGACAGTTAACCACGTCAGATGACAAGGGAAGAATCTACAATGGCGTGTGACAATTCTAAGGAGCTGCATTATATAGGACTCCTGCACTAGGGGATAACTACTTTTCCTCAATCACTCTGGAGATGGAAAAATGGATGATCATGGCTACAAGCCTGGACTGCAGAAGGGAAAACTATACAACACTAGTGGAACAGCCAAGCTGATCTCTCCTCTGGGTCAAAACACATGAAACCTGCTTTGGACTTGAATGGGAGAAACCATTCATTCATGTATTTGTTTAGCCAACAATTATAGAATATCTACATTAGAAAAAACTGAATACCCCCTGATCATGGCATATTTTGTCTTACTTTTGTTTGACTTTTAGACTACAACTATTTGTCCTTTTTTGCACAATAAATGGGAAATGACAAAAAGGTAAAATTTATAAAAATGAGAAACTATCATAAACAAGTAGTAAAACTTCAGATATAAAAACAGCAGTGACTGATACTCTTGGCCTGTCAGAAAAAGAACTGAAATATGTATCATGCCCAAAGAGGTCAGCCAATTGGAAATGAGCCTCAGTAGGCAGAAAGAGGATTTCCAGTTGAGATCCCTTCTTTGAAAATTCTTCCTCTCCAAAAGCTGCTGAGGTCTGTGTGTGTGTGTGTGTGTGTATGTGAGAGAGAGAGAGACAGAGAGAGAGTTCAGTAGAAATACACAAGCCCATTTGTCATTTTATTACCATGCCATATATAAAGTGATAATCATAAACCTATCAAGTATCTGATTTAGGAGGAACCTAATAGACTTCCCTGGTGGCTCAGACGGTAAAGCGTCTGCCTACAATGTGGGAGACCTGGGTTCAATCCCTGGGTCGGGAAGATTCCCTGGAGAAGGAAATGGCAACCCACTCCAGTATTCTCGCCTGGAAAATCCCATGGACAGAAGAGCCTCTTAGGCTGCAATCCATGGGTTTGCAAAGAGTTGGACACAACTGAGCGACTTCACTTTTCACTAACAGATCAAATAATGGTTCATTCTCTTCAATTATAATCAAGGACATGAGACTTAGAGAGTTTACTCATTAGTGGCAGAGCCCAGACTTGTTAATCTTGGACATACAATTAACGTAGGTTTGATTCAGGCCTCTCGGAGACTTATGATGCATTTGGAAGTCAGAACATATTCCGTGGCAACCAAAAATAGGAAGTCCAAAGGTTCAAAGTTTCTGTAGTTTAATATTCATGATGAGAAAAAGGGAACTCAGGTGAAAGTATTGTGCCCGTGGCTGCAGTGGTTTTCCAGATTTGTTAATGAAGAATTAGTGGAAGCCATCATCTAACTGCCAAGATGCCCCTGGTGCTTTTGTGCATTCAAAGTCTTTGTGCCTGAGTAGAATACTGAAGACCACATTTGACTTTCTGGCATTATGTTAGAAATGAAATAGAAACTGATTTGAAACTTAGCTCCATCTACCACAAATTCCAGCATGGAGGATCTTTCTAGAACATTATTAGAACATATTGTAAATGCCAAGAATGGCCAAATCCTCTAACCTGTGTTGATCTTTATTCTATGACAATGATTCTACTTTCCCAAATGCTGAGGAAGACAGGGTTGCAGTCATGAGCTATAGCAACTTATTCAACAACTTAATCTCACCTACACATTTAGTATGGGCTTCCCAAGTGGCGTTAGTGGTAAAGAACCCACCTGCCGATGCAGGAGACATAAGAGAAGTGGGTATGATCCCTGGGTTAGGAAGATCCCCTGGAGAAGGGCATGGGAACCTACCCCAGTATTCTTTCATGGAGAATCCCAAAGACAGAGGAGCCTCGTGGGCTACAGTCCATAGGGTTGCAAAGAGTCAGACACAACTGAAGTGACTTAGCAGGCATGCACACATTTAGTATATGCTCCAATTTTTAGGTGTAGGTATAACCCATATCTCTAACTTTGTACCTTTCAAAGCTCACACAGAATTACCAGCAAATGAACATGGACACATGAGAGCAATGAAATGGATTTACTCTTTCATTTAGTATGGTGGAAAAGGACTAAATACATGGCAGCCAAATCTATATTTCCTCGAAATCAAGTCAATCTTGCAAAAAGCTCTTTTTCAAAGACTCACTGTGAAAAGCCCAGAAATGGCACTGCCCTGACACACCAGTACACCACGCTGTCCCCACCTTCTGCTCTTGACAATGAGGGTTGAACTCAGTTTAACTGGCAGGGAGATGCCTCTCTTTGATCATCACAGATGGACCCATCTATCAGCATGTCATGTGGGCGTCAGTTAGAGCTGACTTACGTTTTTCTCCGCTTTGGCAAAGTCATAATGATTATGTAAATTTATCTGCGGGCTGTTAACTTGTAATGAAGGAAGAAAATATGTCCTGTGCGTGTATCAGTCTGCGAGATGTATAATGACTTTCCCTTTTCTCTCCACAGCATGGCATGGGCATCCCCTCCATTTCTATTATGCTTCATGAACTCATTAAATTACTATACCATGCCCGATGCTCTGACGTTACCATTATCAGAATCGGCACATCAGGGGGAATAGGTGAGATGAACTGATTTCTAAACTATACTAATAAATTCAAGGAGTGGTTCTGTACAGGGTAACTAGCTGCCAAAGCATACCAACATACCCAGAGCCCCGCTGAAACCCAGATGGGCTGAAAAGTGTCAGGAGGCTGAGCTTGAGGCAATTTGGAAATTTAAACTTAGAGAAAACTAAAGGAATTTAAAGAAATGTGTGTGTGTATATATATATGTATATATATATATGTGTATGTACATATATATGTATGTATAATCTTTCTCTTTTTACCTGCATGGAAACCTGGAGTGAGATCTCACACTGCCTATTGCCCAAATAGGCTTAGGTGTTTTTAAGGGGAAGAGTGGAATAACTGCTAGGAAATTTGTTTTGAGGATAAGAGTAAGTTTCAAGGGTTAGCATACATTTTGAGGCTTAAAAATTTTATAAGTGACAGAAATAAGTGTTTTCAAGTGAAAAAAAATCACTAAGACTTGCTTTGTTTATCAGCTAAGTAAGATGTCAATAGTTCTCAGGAAAACATTGCTTTTAGCTCACATCAGTGACTACCCTTTACTTGGCTTGGTCTGGGTCTTTTCTACATGGACATACCAGAAGACATCAGGCCAGGCTGTTAGGGAAGAGTTGGGTGACGCTTCCAAAGTTTTTCTCAGCACCTCGCCTCCTCCCTTACTCCTCGGCCGGCCAGGCAACTGGTCAGGAGCCTTGTTAATATATCTACCCTGGGTTCAGGTAAAGTTCTGAGGAGACCTTCGTTTTCAACCGTTTCCTCAGGAGCAGATCTTGTGAGAGGATGATTCTACTATGTCAAGAAATGCAAACAGAGCAGGGCATTGTACCTGAAAAGCTTGGGTTGACAGAGTGACAGGACTGAATGGGAATTTTTTTTTTTTAAGCTGGGAATTATTAACAAAAATTTGGTCTTACAATTACACAGGTGGCTAAGTTGTGCTTCACTGGAAACCAACATGTTTAAAAAAAAATCATGTCCTTTCCACAGCTATTGTACAGGAATAAAGTCCATCCAAGACCCTCACAGGTGGATTAAAGGACATCTATGGATGTTCATTTGGAAAGAGAAGGAGAATGTTAGCAATCATTGTTAGATCAGGCATCCTTCTGGATGGTTATTTAGCCAATGTTATGCCAAATAGGCAATGGTAGGAAATGAGGCATTTGGGGATGAAATGGATAATGTTGTTATAAAAAGTGCTCAGAATTCTTGAGTTGTGGGATACAAGGATCTGTCTGTGCAGCACGTGCCCATGCAGTGTACCATCCTGAGCACTGAGGTTTCCCTGTGATATTGGCAAGTGTCCAGTGTGGGCCAGGTACCCTACTGACCATCCAGCTTATGGTCATGGACTCTAGGTGTCTTGCTTCATGATACATACATCCCTTGCAGCACAATGAAGGGCTATGGATTGTGGGAAATTAAAGCAATGTGCTCTTGTGGATATCTATCATTTTGAAGTTCTGGTGTCACTAAGAATTCTTAGCTTATTGGTAAGATGTGTTTGTTTGTTTTGTCTTATGAAACATTGATTTGGAGATGAAGAAGGTGTAACTTGTTTCTCCCCCAATTTATGTTTCCATTCTTTAAATGAGCCAACAAAACTTGATGATGATCAAGTACTTGAATAAATAGTAAATAGTACATTAGCCTTTAACTGGGACATAAATGTTCCAATGCATCTAAATATTAGGATGGCATGTGAATAATTTCATTATTGATGTCCACATTTTCAGTTTCCTTCTCAGTCACTTTCTTGTCTTTAGGACATTGTAAATAATTCAAGAAGCTACTTTTTTGATTTATTTAAAAAGTATTTGACCTACCAAGGTTCTATCATCATAGTCTACTTTGGGTCTCTACCTGGATTTTCTAAATTAACCACATGTTGACAATGTTTGAATTTATTAAGAACCCAGAAGGATATGGCTAGGCACTATGGTAAGGGTTTGTAATTTTTTTCTACACTAAGTCACATAATCAATATTTTAGGATTTGCAAGCCATACGGTTTCTGTTGCAACATCTGAACTCTGCCATTAGTGTGGAAACAATCATTAAAAATATGCAAATGAGTGAATGTGGCTGTGTTTCAATAAAACTCTATTTACAAAGATGGACTGGATCTGGCCCATGAGTTGTAGTTTGCAGATCTCTGTCTATGGCATCTCTATGGAAACGTTTCACTCATTCAATGAGTTTTTACTGAGTACTTATAATGTGTCATGGATCACAGCTTTGTTGTGGCAAAAGGGCTTGCATAACTCAATGAAACTATAAGCCATTCCATGCAAGGCCACCCAAGATGGACAGGTCATAGTGAAGAGTTCTGACAAAACGTGGTACACTAGAGGAAGAAATGGCAACCCACTCCAGTATTCTTGCCACGAGAACGCCATGAACAATATGAAAAAGCAAAAAGAAAAGCAAAAAGATATGACACCAGAAGATGAGCCCTCCAGTTCAGAAGGTGTCCAAAATGCTACTGGGGAAGAGCAGGGGGCAACTACTATTAGTTCCAGGAAGAATTAGGTGGCTGGGCCAAAGCGGAAATGACACCCAGTTGTGGATATATCTGGTGGTGAAAGTGAAGTTCCATGCTGTGAATAATAATATTGCATAGGAACCTGGAATGTTAGGTCTAAAAATCTAGGTAAACTGGAGGTGTTCAAGCAGGAGATGGCAAGATTGAACATCGACATCTTAGGAATCAGTGAACTATAATGGAACAGAAAGGTCGAATTTAATTCAGGTGACCGTTATATCTACTACTGAGTGCAAAAATCCCTTAGAAGAAAGAGAGTAGCCCTCATAGGCAATAAGAGTCCCAAAGGCAGTACCTGTGTGCAGCTTCAAAAACAAAAGAATGATTTTGATTCATTTCTAGGCAAACCATTCAATATCACAGTAATCCAAGTCTATGCCCCAACCACTGATGCCAAAGAAGCTGGAGTTGATTGATACTATGAAGACCTGCAAGACCTTTTAGAACTAACACCAAAAAAAGATGCCTTTTTCATCATAGGGGAATTGAATGAAAAGGTAGGAAATCAAGAGATACCCAGAATAACAGGCAAGTTTGGTCTTGGGGTACAAAATGAAGCAGGGTAAATGCTAACAGAGTTTTTTCACAAGAAGATGCTGGTCACAGCAAATATCCTTTTCCAATAACCCAAGAGACAGCTCTACACATGGACATCACAAGATGGTCAATACTGAAATCAGATTGATTATGTTCTTTGCAGCCAAAGACAGAGAAGCTCTATACAGTTAGCAAAAACATGACCTGGAGCTGACTGTGGCTCAGATCACCAGTTCCTTATTGCAAAATTCAGGCTTAAATTGAAAAAAGTAGGGAGATCAACTAGGATCTCTTCAAGAAAATTGGAGATATCAAGGGAACATTTCATGCAAGGATGAAAAGTGAAAGTGAAAGTCGCTCAGTTGTGTCTGACTCTTAGTGACCCCTTGGACTACAGTCTGCTAGGCTCCTCTGTCTATGGAACTCTCCAGGTAAAAATACTGGAGTGGGTTGTCATTCCCTTCTCCAGAGGATCTTCCTGACCCAGGGATCGAACCTGGGTCTCCTGCATTGCAGGCAGACTCTTTATCAACTGAACCACTATGATAAAAGACAGAAATGGTAAGGACCTAACAGAAGCAGAAGAGATTAAGAAGAAGTGGCAAAAATATACAGAAGAACTATACAAAAAGGTCTTACTGACCTAGATAATCATGATGGTGTGGTTATTCACCTAGAGCCGAACATCTAGGAATGTGAAGTCAAATGGGCCTTAGGAAGCATCACTATGAACAAAGCTAGTGAAGGTGACAGAATTCCTGCTGAGCTATTTAAAATCCTAAACGATGATGCTGTTAAAGTGCTGCACTCAACATGTCAGCAAATTTGGAAAACTTAGCAGTGGCCACAGGACTAGAAAATGTCAGTTTTCCTTCCAATTTGAAAGAAGAGCAATACTAAAGGAATGTTCAAATCACCATACAATTGAGTTCATTTCACATGCTAGCAAGGTTATACTCCAAATCCTTCAAGTTGGTTTCAGCAGTAGGTGAACTGAGAACTTCCAGGTTTACCAGCTGGGTTTTGAAGAGGCAGAGGAACCAAAGATCAACTTGCCAACATTCACTGGATCATGGAGAAAGCAAGATAGTTCCAGAAAAACATCTACCTCTGCTTTATTGACTCCACTAAAGCCTTTGACTGTGTGGATCACACCGAACTTGGAAAACTCTTAAAAAGATAGGAGTACCAGACCACTTTACCTGTCTCTTGAGAAATCTGTATGGGGGTCAAGAAACAACAGTTAGAACTGGACATAAAACAAAAGACTGGTTCCAAATTATGAAAGCAGTATGACAAGGCTATATATTGTCACCTTGCTTCTTTAACCGTTATGCAGAGTATATCATACAAAACAGTGGGTTGGATGGATCACCAGCTATAATCAAGATTGCCAGGAGAAATATCAATAACCTCAGATATGCAGATGATACCACTCTAAAGGCAGAAAATGAAGAGGAACTAAAGAGCCTCTTGATGAGAGTGAAAGAAGAGAGTGGAAAAGCTGGCTTGAAACTCAACATTCAGAAAATTAAGATCATGGCATCCGATCCCATCACTTCATGGCAAATAGAAGGGGGAAAACTGGAAACAGTGTCAGATTTTATTTTCTTGGGCTCCAAAATCACTGTATATAGTGACTGCAGCCATGAAATAAAAAGACACTTGCTCCCTGGAAAGAAAGCTGTGACAAACCTAGACAGTATATTAAAAAGCAGAGAGACATCACTTT
Organism: Bos grunniens; assembly: GCF_055505025.1. Classification (NCBI taxonomy): domain Eukaryota; kingdom Metazoa; phylum Chordata; class Mammalia; order Artiodactyla; family Bovidae; genus Bos; species Bos grunniens. Next base: position 98,632,469 of record NC_141166.1, read on the forward strand.
GCCAACAAAGGTTCATATAGTCAAAGCTATGGTTTTTCCAGTAGTCGTGTATGGATGTGGGAGTTGGACCATAAAGAAGGTTGAGCGCCATAACTGAAGCTTTCAAATTGTGGTGCTGCCCTTTCGGCTGGAACTGCCACCTTCCAGTAAATCACAAAAATAACCAACACAAAGGCAAAGAGGAGGGGCACCCACTACATGTTCCCTAGGCCTTTCAGAAAACATGGAGTTGTTCCTTTGGCCACATACATACAAATCTACAAGAAGGATGATATCGTGGATATCAAGGGAATGGGTACTGTTGAAAAAGGAATGCCCCACAAATGTTACCATGGAAAAACTGGGAGAGTCTACAATTTTACCCAGCATTATGTTGGCATCATTGTAAACAAACAAGTTAAGGGAAAGATTCTTGCCAAGAGAATTAATGTGCATAAGGCAGTGGCAACCCACTCCAGTACTCTTGCCTGGAAAATCCCATGGACGGAGGAGCCTGGTGGGCTGCAGTCCATGGGGTCGCTAAGAGTCGGACACGACTGAGCGACTTCCCTTTCACTTTTCACTTTCATGCACTGGAGAAGGAAATGGCAACCCACTCCAGTATTCTTGCCTGGAGAATCCTAGGGATGGGGGAACCTGGTGGGCTGCCGTCTATGGGGTCGCACAGAGTCGGACACGACTGAAGCGACTTAGCAGCAGCAGCAGAGCATATTAAGCAACCGAAGAGCTGAGATAGCTTCCTGAAATGTGTGAAGGAAAATGATCAGAAAAAGAAGGAAGCCAAAGAGAAAGGAACTTGGGTTCAACTGAAGTGCCAGCCTGCCCTACCCAGAGAAGTACACTTCGTGAGGACCAATGGAAAGGAACCCGAACTACTGGAGCCCATTCTCTATGGATTCATGGCCTGATGGATGTAAAAATAAAGACCTGGGCTTAAAAAAAAAATTGTGGTGCTGGTGAAGACTCTTGAGAGTCACTTGAACTGCAAGGAGATCAAACCAGTCAATCCTAAAGGAAACCAATTCTGAATATTCATTGGAAGGACTGCTGCTGAAACAGAAGCTTCAGTACTTTGGCCACCTGATTTGAAGAGTTGACTCATTGGAAAAGTCCCTGATGCTCAGAAAGATTGAAGCCAAAAGGAGAAAGGGGTGGCAGAGGATGAGATGGTTAGATTGCATCATCAACTCAATGGACATGAATTTGAGCAAATTATGGATCTTAGTGAAGGACAGAGGAGCCTGGTGTACTGCAGTCCATAGGGTTACAAAGAGTTGGATTCTTAGTGACTGAATAACAACAAAACCTATAATGTGATAGGCATAATACTACCAAGGAGAAAACAGAGGACAAATACTGCTCTTGCCTCTTTATAGAGCCTATGTTTTATCAGGATAACAGACAAACAAATGAAGAATTATGAAAAGTGTAATGAATCTTAGGACAGAGAGAATCTAGTGAAGAAAGTGTGGTCACTCAGTCACGGCCAACTGTCTGTGACCCCGTGGACTATAGCCTGCTAGGCTCCTCTGTCCATGGGATTTCCCAGGCAAGAATACTGGAGTGGGTTTGCCATTTCCTTCTCCAGGGATTCTTCCCAACTCAAGGATTGAACCCAGGTCTCCTGCATTGTAGGTGGATTCTTTACCATCTGAGCCACCATGGAAAGCCATCCTGGGGAAATTGAATGTAATCTATCTGTGTGACCTTTTAGACCTCCCCATACCCCATTGTGGATTCAGATCTTTTGAAGGAAGTGATTTAAACTGACACTTGAAAAATGGGTTGGAGTTAGTCTGATGAAAGTGCATGGGGGAGGATGAGAGAGCGAATCAGGCCAGGGGAATAACAGTTGTCAGAAAATGGTTTCTCAAGTCCCAGAGACTTGAGTTCCTGAGTCCCAAGAGCAAACCAGACTTTGTAGCAATGGAAGGTCAGACAAGAGGCCTAATTTACATGGGGTAGGAGAGGGGAGGAGGGAATGGATGTGACGAAGATCAAATGGAAGAGAGGACAGTGATGCAAAGAAATTATAGTAATCAAAGAGTTGCAGAGAAGATTAAATATCAAGTAGTCACATCACTTTATGAAGGCTACTTGCTGGCAGTCTCACTTAGTTTATTCCTGACCTAATTTATTCAAATTTGAGCCCGAAGGCCAATACTAATTTGCATGCCCAAGAGTCATGTTTATCTTGAAATCTAAACCCCGTCACATTGTAAATGTGACTCTGGAAAGACAGCAAATGTAAATGCCTGTTTGGAATGTTACTATTAATTGCATTTGGAAAAGAAAATAATTTAAAACTTGAAAGTCCACAGAATCATTAGCAACTAGCATTAATTAATGCTGGAAGAAGAGATTATATTATATACTATGTGTCACAAGTCAACTCTAAGTGACATTCTTCTGTAACCACCTATTTATTCCCACACTGCAGGGATTGCACCGGGATCTGTTGTAATAACAGATGAAGCTGTAGACTCCTTCTTTAAGCCCCGGTTTGAACAGGTAATCTTGGACAACATTGTCACCAGAAGTACTGAACTTGACAAAGAACTGGCTGAGGAAATATTCAACTGTAGCAAAGAAATTTCCAACTTCCCAACCCTCATTGGACATACGATGTGTACTTATGATTTTTATGAAGGTGAGAAGAATTTATAAACTGTGAAAGCAGCAGAAAATTACCAGCAATATTTTGTTATTCAAACCTATAATTAATATTAAAAACTTCACCATAGAGAATTAATAGTTGGGGATTTAAAAAGGCACTGAAACAGCCTTTTCAACTTACTAAAGTAAAGAAATGTAAGGACATAATAAGCAGAAGAGACATACACACAATGAATTTATTTTGAGAGTGAGTTTAATCCTCCAAGAACAAATTGGATACTCTATGCAATTAGTGATGTTAGCAAAATCTTATCTCTGTTTATACCTTTAATTTAAACTGGAGAAAGGGGATAAACGTCTATGCTTCTGCCATTTTGAGGTACATTCACCTGTACCTTGAAAAGAAGCAGGTGCCTATTAAAGAGCGGGAACCAGGAAATCAGGAGAAATACTTGGAGGAGGAAATCTTGAAGGGATGGAATAGTCTCAGATCAGTTCTCTTCTCTCTCAGCCATGAGTAAAATGTCCTCAAATCAAGTTTAGGGACAAATTGAAGGTGACTTCTGAGTAGCAGTTCTTGCTACAGGGGTGGGGGGCCAGGAGAAAAAGCGTTCCGGGACAGACCCTGCTCATTCCACAAGAAAAATCTAACCAGGGCTGGTACCATTCCTTGGAGGGCATTCTAGAAATCTTGTAGTATAGCTGTGTCTGAGTATGTTCATTAAACCACATATTACTTCACTTTAAATTATTTTTCTTTTCCCTTTGGATCAAACTTAAAGTATTACATTGAATTATAAATAATTATGTATGAAGATACATTATATTATCTATACAGGTTACTTCAGGTTAGCAAACGTGTTGTCACAACATATGTGTTATAAAATAGGAGGTGCTTTGGGTCTGATAGGGTAAAGACTCCATCTCAGGCCACTGGTCCCTTCATTAGGAGGGTCACCAATGAGTTTAAGCCAGAGCTTGCAAAGAGCACAGGTAGGAGTCAATGTTTCTTTGGGCTGCACAGTATTTTTAAAGTGTGAATTGTTTTGCCAACATTTATACGTTCTGGATTTTTCATATGAAAAATATACAGATTTAGGGCTTCTTGAAATAACATAATAGCATAATATTAAAAATATAAAATAATTTATGCATGGCCGCCCTGGCAAGTCACATCTGGGGCTGCATTCATTGAAGGTGAGGTGAGGCTGCTCCCTCCCCACCAGGCACACCTCATTGACATTACCTGCTTGACTTGTGGGACGTCCGAGTTTAGATTGGTTCATTAGTGGTGTTAGCAGGCAGCTACAAGGAGTGCAGGAGAAGTAGGCAGAGTAGAAGTAGCATGAAAGATAAAGGAAAAGGGAAAAGGAGAGGAAAGGGAGACAAAAAAAGAGAATTGTGCAATATGGATAACAGTGTATACTGGCCTCCCTGCTTCAACAGGACACCCTTGGAGGTAGGACCCGGTGAAGTCTGTCCCCAGCGCATGCACAGTGGAGTCATAGCATCTGCCTTTTCTCTGGCCCCACTAATAGGTGCAGGTGGAAAAAGTGCTAAATAAACACTGAGAGCATCCTAAAAGGGAAAAACATGATCACAAAAGGCTGGCGTGCAGCCTGAGGTGTGTGGCAGGGAACAGGGTTGACAAATCAACTGTCTGTATGTACCTACCGTGGTCATGATGGTCAGATGGAACTGCAATATCCAAACCACCCTCCCAGTCCTCGAATAGCTTAGGATCATCACTGGGGCTTGGAGCATTATATTCTTCCGCAGCAACTGTTTCTGGGCCATCTGCCAGTCACAGGAGCAACTTGAGATTTTCCTCAAAGGGCAGATCATCCAGCAACCCTCAGATCCTGCTATCCCTGGGCACAGTGCTGGTTGCTGAGGCCACTCAGTGGTTACTTGCCCCAGAGTTGGGGAGCTCAGTGCCATGGAGACCCCACTCTATGTGAGATGCTTGAGCTAGGCACAATCTTGCCTCATGTCCTCTGGTAGGATGATTCAGATGGCTAGATTTATCTTATCTGAGTTAGCCACAGAGCACTTGGTCTGACAGCAAGCCTCTTAGTGATGCCACAGCGACCGTAGAGGACATCAAGTCGCTAAACATTCTCCATTCTCTTTCAGGCCAGGGTCGACTCGATGGAGCACTGTGCTCTTTTTCCAGAGAAAAGGGTTTAGATTACTTGAAGAGAGCATATAATGCCGGCATCAGAAATATCGAAATGGAATCTACAGTGTTTGCAGCCATGTGTAGACTTTGTGGTCTAAAAGGTAAGATATTCATGAACGCCTAGGGTCAAATTATCTTCTTTCATGAAGTTATTTTCACACTTCAGGAGAAGAAAAAGGAATTCAGCTATATATTACTTTGGGTTGAAAGCACGATTAGGTCTTAGTATCTTGTGAGTGGGCAGGACATTATTCCTATTTTGCAAATGAGGCAACGAAACCTTAAGGGTCAGAAGTGAGTTGCCCACCATCACTAGATAGTGGGTTATGTCGCCAAGACTTGACAGCTGGTTCAGTTTTCTTCATCCTAATAGTGACTGCTGTTTTCTACTACAATTGAATTTACTGAGACATAACACAAATAACATATCCCTAAAACAGTCCATCAAAGGACAAAACATCAGTGGAGCAGTGTGTTTTTAGAGTTAATTTACATGCATTTTTGCTTTTCCCACCCTTTTATTTTGAAAAGAAATCAAGAATACAGAAAAATTAAAAGAATAGTATAATACTTAGGTACCCTTTACTAAAATTCAAGTTTTTAGTATTTTCATGTTTGTGCATATATATCTAAATATATATGTACGTGTGTGTATGTATATATGTGTGTATGCATATATATATATATATAAACACACATCTATTTGGTTTTTTCTTCTGAATCATTATAAATAAATTACAAATATCATGCCACTTAACTTTTGTACCTCAGCATCATTTCCTAAGAATAAGGATGTTCTCCTAATGTCCATAATATAATTATCAAACAAGAAAAGCTAAGAAAAGTAAAAATCATTTCATAACATCATTTAACATCCATTCCATATTTAAATTTTATGATTGTCCTAAGAATATCTTTGAAGAGTACTTTAATCCAGTATTGAATTAACTTTATATGTTGTATTGCTTGGTTATTGTATCTCTATATTTTTACAACTAGAATAGTCTCTCTACTTTTCTTTTTTCCCTGGGATTGTGATTTTTTTGAAAAGTCCAGGCTGCTATCCTGTAGCACACCCATGATCATTTCAAGGTTTTGCTTGTGCATTTATACTGAATATTTCCTGTAAAGCAGAAGCAAAATCTAGGGGCTTGATTAGAGTCAGCTATGTGGCAAGAAGATTTCATAGTAATGTAAGCTATGTACATTAGTTTTTCTTGTTCCATATCAGAGAAAGGTAAGGTGAAGATATTCCACTATCAGTAATTTTGCATCACTTGGTTCAGGTGGTAACATCCATCTCTCTCCATTGAAAAATTAATGCTTTCTCTTTGTAAGTAACAAGTAACCTTGGGGATGATAATTTGGCATTTTGATAATTTTGATTTTCTAATTCCATCATTCCTCCTACATATATTAGCTGGTATTTTTTAAAAAGAGGCTTTCTTTCTCACACTCCTCTCTCTCTCTCTCTCTCTTTGGTGACAGGGAGTTATTGTTTTGCTGATTTTGGTCAAAGCAGTTTGTATATACGGCTTCTGTCATTATTCTTTTTGATACTCAAATTATCCCAAAATTGGCTAGGAAGAGTCTCTTCTAGCATCCTTTTTTGACATAATCCTCTTAGCGCTTAGGCATCACTTGCATCAGGTTTGAAATCATCCATTTCTCCAAGAAGCTCTGCTTCTTTGGGTGGAGAATGGCATTATGAAGCCAAATATGGATGTGGCATGCATTTTTATTTTGGGTGAAATTATTCCGATAGAACCACTAACCTTTAACCAATACCAAGAAAACCTATTGTAGTAAAACATAATTTTCACAAGAATTAATCAATATAACTATTCTTTTTGATTTTAAATTATTTTCATACTCATCTTCTAGATTAAAAAAATCAAGCTTAACTGATCGAAAAGGTAAAGCTGCAAAGTTAGTTAAATATTATATATTAACTTGGCTATGAAAGCCTCAGATCTAAAGCTAAATATCATCATCTAAAATAATATTTTTGAGTGGCAAGCAGTCCCCAAATATGAATAATGATGTTCAAGAAAACATTGGAGCAACTTTTTTTTTAAATGCCTAGTTTTGTTTTTCACATGGCAATTATCTTTTTTCATAAGAGTCCATAAAAAATGTCATCTATTCAAATGTGTTTTAGAGCATGCCTACTGAGTGCATGGCACAATACAAGAAGCCTGGTTTTTTAATCAGATTTTTGGCTGATAAGATTTGTCTCAATCATTGTCTTCCTAAAGAGAGAAGAACTTTCTCCTATGCATCAGCTAGTTTCCTGAGGACCCAGGCAGTGTGGACACAGCAGAGGATGACACAGACTCTCTGCCCTTGAGGAGTTCTAGAGAGGAGAGAAATAACAACAAAGAGTTATCTATAACAATATAGTAGTGTGTTAGATGCTGAGGAGCATGATGGTGAAAAAATAAGGCAGGGAAAGGGCACAGGGACAACCAAGGTAGGGAGGAAAACCATAAATTAAAATAGGGAAGGGTGCACGGAGAAGGTGCCATTTAGGAAAATGCCACATGGGTGTCTGGGCAAAGCAGTCTGGGAAATGCAAATCTAAGACTGCCAAGCAGGAGCATTCAGAGTGTGCTGGACACACAGGGAGACCAGTGTGTCTGGAGGGCAGTGACAGCAGTGGAGAGGGTAGGAGATGGAGTGAGTGAGGACTGTGTGGTCCCCGTGAGAACTGTGACTTTCACTCTGAGCAACATGAGAAGCCATTGGAGGCCTTTGAATGGAAAAGTGATGGGATCTGGCTTGCCTTTGAACAGCAGCACACTGGCTGCTGATCTGGGAAGAGCCTACTGGGGTCCATGGCAGAAGCAGGGAGAAAGGAGGGCTGATCCCATAGTCTAGGGAGATATGAACAACACATGTACACCTGTGGCGGATTCATTTTGATATTTGGCAAAACTAATACAATTATGTAAAGTTTAAAAATAAAATAAAATTAAGAAAAAAAAAAAAGAAAGTGGGAAGCAATCATGTTAGAAGCAAACGCAACAAGATTTGTTGACAATGTGATGTGAATTTGGAGAGAAACACAAGAGTGAAGATCAACTCCCGGGCTTTGGGCCTGAACAGCTGGAAGGATGGAGTTATCACAGTTGAGACAGAGAAAATTCGGTGGGGCTTTGGGGGTACTGTGAAAGTGAAAGTTGCTCAGTCATGTCCGACTCTTTGTGACCCCCTGGACTATACAGTCCATGGAATTCTCCAGGCCAGAATACTGGAATGGGTAGCCTTTCCCTTCTCCAGGGGATCTTCCCAACCCAGGGATCAAACCAAGGTCTCCCACATTGCAGGCAGATTCCTTACCAGCTGAGCCACAAGGGAAGCCCAGGAATACTGGAGTGAGTAGCCTATCCCTTCTCCAGTGGATCTTCCTGACCCAGGAATTGAACCAGGGTCTCCTGCATTGCAGGCAGATTCTTTACCAACTGAGCTATCGAGGAAGTCCTGGGGGTACTGTAGTAGATGTCAAATAGAGGTTAAATAAGCAGGTGGGTTTATCAATCTTGAGTTTAGGTGTGAAGTTTTGACTGGAAAAGTAAAGAAAGTTGTAAGTTGACAACATGTAGGTAGCATTTAAAGTCCTGCAATGAATGAGATGACAAAGCAAATCAATGTAGAAACAGATGAAAAAGTTAGGGCAGGTGAGGAGGTCTAGCAGAAACTAAGGAGGAGGGGTCAGTGCAATTGGCAGAGCACTTGGAGAGTCTAGTGTCCCAGAACCAAAGAAGAAATCTTCAAAGAAGCAAAGAATTATAGCCCGATAATGATTTCACAAGTAGAATTTTAATTCTAGTATTTATTCTTATTGTCACCTAATTTTAATACACAAAGCTACAAACAAAATGTATGTGGCAACATTTCTAAGCACATCTTAGAAAGAAGTTGTAGGTCACAAGAAGAGATTAATTGTAGAACCATTACTCTCATCACAGAGTGAATGCACACACAAATCCTTGAAACATACGAGTGAAGGATGCAATTGCATCCTTGTCCTCTTTAGAAGGCCATCATTAATACCCGCTTTCAGGGAAGCAATAACACCTGCTTTTCTGCCACGAGTCAGTGAAGGTGGGAGGCCTAGCCGGGAGCAACTCGCCCTTCCCTGAGCAGCAGCCCAACCAGCACATGAACTGCAGGAACACCTGGATTCAGATGATATCTGCTCCAGGAAATGTTTCCTCACATCTCTTTATTATGGAACTAGCAAGTGGTCACCTGAGTCATGACTCCCTCTAATATGCAAATGGAGGAAATTTTGATAACCAGTGTAGTCAAACACAACACGCCAGGTCACAAACTGCTGCCCTGATGTAAGTTTGGCGATCACCATCAGTTCTTTCTTAAGAGGCAGTCAGAGAGAGTTCTAGGCTTGTGAACACTGGACCCAAGTCTTTCTTTGAAATGTTGCCAAAACTTCAGAGAAGTTACTCTGTTATGAGAGAGTTTTTGCCCTTGCCACAGGTCCTTGTGACCTTGCTCTCTCTGCCACCTGCAGGTCCCCTCCTAGGCTCTTTCCTCTCTAGCTTGCTCTAGTTCCTGCCCTCTGCTGTGTTTTCCCTTTTCTGTTGCTATTGAAGCTGTTGGTAGATGACTTCAGCCTGCCAATAGCTGTCTTCCAGGCCAATGATGCAGCCTTTTCCTTGAGCAGATCCCTTCTGGGCTGCCAACATTCACACTAAAGGTTATATCTGTAAGTATGTAATTCTGTAGTTCTTGGGAGAATTTCTGTCCAAATTTCTTCTTGGTGACAGGGACTCTTTATCTCCCTCAGACACCACTGTTTCCAAAGATGAATTCTTGGTACAGGAAGATCAGCCCCTGGAAGGTCAACCACCAAGGACACAGACCAAAACCCCATGCATATGATTCTGCCACGTTCCCATCTTTCATCCCCACTTCATTATATTCTACTCCGAATGCGGTGAAGCTTGGGAAAGCTCTGTATGAGCTGGAAGAGCTTCATTTGGGGAAGGGTTGTGAGAGCCTTCACAAATGGCTGCTTTAACATACTTATCAGGGAGGTTATTTACCAATGGTAAGCAACACTGGAAAATATGTTTCATTTGGCACCAAAAGCTCAAGACTCCCAGGCCTATTCCCCCTCCCCCTCCATCTTGCTCCCACTGTCAGCAAAGACCCATTCCCCATGTGTCTCCAAATGGCCTTCTCTAATGGCATCACCGACTCAACGGACATGAGTCTGGGTGAACTCCTGGATTTGGTGATGGACAGAGGGGCCTGGCGTGCTGTGATTCATGGGGTCGCAAAGAGTCAGACACGACTGAGCGACTGAACTGAACTGAACTGAACTGAATGGCCTTTTATGTCCCTTTAGTAGTACCAGATGACTGGCTTCATACTAAGGCAATGATGCCTAATGGTTTCAGCTTATAAATAATATTTTATTTAAACAAGAGTCTTCTAGAGGATCATTGTTCTCAGAGGAGTCACTCATTGAGTATGGACTAGTTCAAAAACAGATCTTTCTGCATTCACCAGGACAAGGAGGTCCTGGGACCCCATGGACTAGCACTTCTTATCTTTACGATTCATGTAAGGTCTCACTTACATTAAGGGACATAATTCTCACTTCATCAGGGACATTTTGCATGACTGCCTAAACTACTCACTCCCATTCATTCTACTTACCCACTCATTCACTTTTTCTACCTCATTTCTCTGTATTGTATTTACTACTATACCAAGCTACATTTCTTATTTCTTTATATATTAACTTACATATAATTTTGCATGTATTAATACATGAAGATATATATTTAGCATCTCTCTCCATTACAACATAAGTACAAGAACAGGAATGCTGTTTGTAATTTTCTTGCTATATCTTTAGCACTTAGAATAATATCTGTATATGGTCCTTCAATAAATATTTGCTAAATGAATAAAAAGAATGACTACTCAACTTCTATAGACCATAGAAGATAGCTATAACAAACTCAACTGGTTTCTTGTTATTCAGCTACATTTATGGCTTGGGATTATCTAAAGGACTCTGGAATGCCTCATACTCGTCCCAGTAGGAAGTGGCAAAATGTTATAAAGTTAAGCATCCTTTTGCTATAAGGTTCATATAATACTTCTATATCTCCTAATATCTGATAGATGGACAAACTACTTGAAACGGAGCCATGGACACCTCTATGTCACTGTTGTTATCTTGATCTCATTATGCTGAAAAAGAATAGTGGGAGTCCATTGTTGCTTTAACAAAGATTTAAGTGAGGGAAATAGTGGTCTTCACCAAATTACTCTACCTTGAAAGGCTGAACCTTCAGAACCATGTAAACCCACTGTACAATGCTATATACATATATTCATCTATGGTTCTATAATATGCACACACCTTTCCATCTCTTAAAACAAAATCTACTTTAATTAAAACCCCTAACATTCTGGTTAAAGATGATATTCCTTTTGCACTGGGAACTTGTGATAAGTATGTTGAGTTTTTATCCATCTTTAAAAGACAGTGCTGGCTGCCTTTTGACACATGCTTGCTTGCATGACAATATATGAAACCTAGTATTTATCCAAGATTAGGTTCACTTAAATCTTCTTTGTCTTTAGTTTTTGGCAGTACTCACAGTGGTTTATCTTTAGGGTAAAGGAAGAATTCACTGTTATTTCTTTTGACATATACTGGGAACTTTGGGGATAAATTCAGTCTTCATAATATTACTTTACTAGAGTTTGATGAAAGCGAGCAGAATCCTGACTTTAATTCCATATTATATTCATCTGCTGATCCAAGAAATGAAGGCTACTGGGCTCTGGGAATTGCAGGATTATCATTGATAGAGTAAACAAGATATTACAACAAGGATTAAAGATTATATTCAGTCTGGAGCTGGAGTATTTCTTAACTCAAAAATGGGAAAACTGGGGTTTTAAATTATTATTATACAAAAGCAAAAGGTGACCCATTGCAGTTCTTCACCCTCACAGTATTTGCTGAGAGATACTGTAGCTCAGAGAGGCTAACAACTTTCCCAAGTTCTCACACTAAATAAGAAGTAGCTGAACTGGAACTGGAATTGACCTCTCTCTGACTTGAGGCCCCTTTGCACCATGCCCTGCTGTGTCTTCCCGGCAGCCTCCGATGGATACACAAGGTTCAGAGCCTCTATTCACAGGAAACAAAAAAATAAGTGCAGATTTTTCTATTTTATATGTTGTGAGCAGATAGTTGTGCTACTTCAGAAAGCAAAGCCCCTGAAGGCTAATCATATATCAAGATAGTGTTGAAATCAAGTAAAGCATCACATAGATACTTATTCAGTTGTAAGTATAGACATTATTTTACTGAGAAAATAAGTCAGTGTATTTGAGAAATCAGACATAAATATAAGTAATTCATGTATTATGCTTATAAAGGTAAAATTTTTTTAAATTGTTTCTTCTTATTTTGCTGGTTTTTACATATTTTTAATGAAAGTCAGTGTCTAGAATTTTGTTTGATTCATTTTAATTCTACTCTCCTGCCTCTATCCTACTTCTGCCTGCCTTGTACCAACACACTCACCCATTAGAGAATGATTTGGATCCATGGATTCAACTTTTTGTGTGATAGCATTACCTGTGACCTGCCTCTCTCCATCTATGACCCCAGTGAGGAATTCTCCCTGCTGGAGCCCCCAACCCCAGCACAGCAGCTTCCATCCTCTGCCCCTCCTGACACAGCTCTGCATGGAGGTCCAGCATCCAACAGAAGCACAAGTTCCCAAGGTTGAACCTGGATCTCCAGGAGATGACAGCATGGTCCTCACACCAAGATAATGTGAGACACAGATGCTGAGGGTGTGGGCTTGGGTGAGACCTTTGAGGTCCAACCTGCTCCTTTCTCAGAGAACAAGACTCAGAGAGTAAAAAGTGACCTGTCAAAGGAAGCACAGCTAGATCAAAACAATGATGGACTAGCCCTGATATTTCCTGCCTCTTTGCTCCCACTTTCTACACTACTCCATAAGGTATAAAAGAGTAACATATTTATCTATTGACAGATTACCTATACTTTCCCCATATTTTAAAAAGGCATGAGCAGCAGCTTTCAATAAAAGATGAATGTATAAATAATTTAAGCAAAAGTAAAGAGAATAAGAGGCATGTAGTTAAGGGAGTGAGTGAGATGTTCTCAATAGCAAAGAGCTACCTAAAAGGCCAATACTAAATATAAATAGTCTGAGTTTCCTAGAAGCCAAGTTGAAAATGTAGACTCTTTGAGTAATACAGCACTAATTATCTTGTAAAAGAAAGCATTTGAAGTTTGTCATAAAACTTTATTCAAATATGTTAAACATAAGTGATCAGCTGTATTACATTGATGGTGTCTTTAGTAACACTTTCATAAAAGATATGGGACAATTTTTGATAGAGTTAATACTAAATCTTAGTTCTAATCCAGAATTTCTTTGGGAATATAAAGTGCTAGGGTGCAGGTATGAACATTTGTTTTCATTTGATTTAATTAGGGATAAAGTTTAAAGTCTTTAAGGCAATAGTTGTCAAATATCAATGTGCAAATAATTTAACTGATAATTTTTTTTTTTTTATAAAATAAAGCTTAACTGTCCTTTTTCACTCCTCACTCCTAATTCTGTAAGTCTGCTGTTGCTGCTGCTAAGTCGCTTCAGTCGTGTCTGACTTTGTGCTACCCTAAATTAAAAGACGCTTACTCCTTGGAAGGAAAGTTATGTCCAACCTAGATAGCATATTGAAAAGCAGAGACATTACTTTACCAACAAAGGTCCGTCTAGTCAAGGCTATGGTTTTTCCTGTGGTCGTGTATGGATGTGAGAGTTGGACTGTGAAGAAGGCTGAGCGCTGAAGAATTGATGCTTTTGAACTGTGGTGTTGGAGAAGACTCTTGAGAGTCCCTTGGACTGCAAGGAGATCCAACCAGTCCATTCTGAAGGAGATCAGCCCTAGGATTTCTTTGGAAGGACTGATGCTAAAGCTGAAACTCCAGTACTTTGGCCACCTCATGCGAAGCATTGACTCATTGGAAAAGACTCTGATGCTGGGAGAGATTGGGGGCAGGAGGAGAAGGGGACAACAGAGGATGAGATGGCTGGATGGCATCACTGACTTGATGGACGTGAGTCTGAGTGAACTCCGGGAGTTGGTGATGGACAGGGAGGCCTGGCATGCTGAGATTCATGGGGTCGCAAAGAGTCGGACATGACTGAGCGACTGAACTGAACTGAACTGAACTGATAGATGGCAGCCCACCAGGCTCCCCTGTCCCTGGGATTCTCCCGGCAAGAATACTGGAGTGGGTTGCCATTTCCTTCTCCAATGCATGCATGCATGCTAAGTTGCTTCTGTCATGTCTAACTCTATGCTACCCCTTGGACAGCAGCCTACCAGGCTCCTCTGTCTACAGGATTCTCCAGGCAAGAATTCTGGAGTGGGTTGCCATTTCCTTCTCCAATATACAAATACTAGATTGGCCAAAATGTTTGTTCAGGTTTTCCCATAATATATGGGAAAATCCGAATGAACATTTTGACCAACCCAATATTTTATGTGTATATGCACATGTATATTTTTTTGAAGAGAGGTTCCAGTTACAGCTTTTATCAGGGGGAAAAAAATTAATGATCAAAGAGTTGAGAATCACTGGGAGTTCCTGGTGCAGCTCTGAGTGGATTGAGCTCCATGTTGACACTGGTGTGTTCCCATCCCATTGCAGCCTGAGGTCACTTAGCTGACAACCTCCTTGGTGACAGCTAGGTAACTAAATGTCCCTCCACAGGAGCCATCCTCCCTGCCCAATATGAGGATTATGGTAGCAAAACTGTCAGGCTTAATTCTGAAAAATTGTTTTGGGTAAGTTGGTCCCTTTTAATTGCTGGTGGAAATTGTAATTTTAGATGACAAGATTATTACAAGCTGCTTGTTAATCGGTCTGCCAGCATCAAGAAAACCCCACTGAGATCACAGTGACCTGTTCTTGTCCCTCTTTGGCACTACCCATGAAATCACCAGAGAAGACATTTAGTAAAGTCAGCTCTTGCTCCTTGATAAGCACGAGTTTCCTTTTATCCCTCTGCCAAGTGAAGGATTAGAGAAGGACTTTCATCTTTTCCCTGTTACCGCCAGCCCACGTCAGCCTTCACAGACTAGCTGATCATTAACTTGAAAAGCTGAGGAAGTTTCTAGCCCTTCAGTTTGCTTGTTTACGTGTTGAGCCAAGTTGCTTTACAACCGGATGATTTTTGAATAAATAGGGTCCTCGGTGATGAAATATTTGACTCGGCTCCAGTTGGATATTTTCATTGCTTTTCACAGGTCACTGAGCAGGAGAGTCAATTTGACTGGTAGGTCAGGACAGGTCTGCCTTATGGTTTGCCATGTGCCTGCTCAGTAGAGGAGGGATGGGAGGAAAAGGAGTCTTCTCAGCAGTTTACGAAGCGGGGAGTTGATTGGCTATTTACTAGCTGTGTCTTCCTGGGCCTTTTGACCTCCCTAATTTCTCATTTCATCATTTGTCAGAAGAGGCTAAGAATAATAGCTAGCTTATGGCACAGCAATGAGGTCTAAAAATGGTATCGTAAATACCCAGCATATAGCAAGAGCTAAACCAAACAAAAAAGATAGCGCTTATTATAGTTACAGTCCATTTTTCCTTCTCAAATCCAGAAGTTTGAGATAGCAGAGAAGTCAATAAATAAATATCACATTCATACCCAACTTTATCTTCATGACCTCAAAGCCTGTGAAGGTAGCTACATCTAATCCCAGATCCACTGAAATCCTTCTTTAAATGATGCAGATGAACATAGAGATTATGATACTGCTATCAATTCAAAGTGATTCTCACTGATTTCAGTGTATGATATTCCTTGAAATCAAAGATTTCATGTGAAACGGGCAATAAAAAATTTGTAGGGTACCCAGTGTTTCTCTCCAGTTCTTGATGGAACAAACCAAGATGTTGCCTTTATGGTGACTTATCAAAAATGAAACTTCCATTTTTTAGAAAAGAAAGATGCTTGTTCTTTCCCCTTAGTTTTGCAACTGTCCCAAGATTTTGTCATCATTCTTTAGAAACGAAATGCTAATAAGTGTGCTACTTCATGGAGCTGATTCTTATGTTGAAGCATATTGTTTCACTTTTTTTCTCAAATTTCAAAAGGGTCAGGACTTGCCTTTAAGGCTATTTCCCGAGGATAGTGTTCATATCTCTTCTCTGGTTACTTCCCTTCCCAGCAGGCACACTCAAACATTGGATCAAGGAGTAAAATGTCATCTCAGGAAAAATGGCTAGCTCTCTAGTTATCCTCAAGAAAGAAAAGTTTGCTCTAAGAACTGGAAATGGGACAGAAAGCTGGAGGTTTGTGTATCTTGAATGGCAAAGATCCTTTCTCGTTCTTGTCTTGAATATAAAGCTTTTCTGAGCCTTAATCTAACCAGTTGTAGGGGAAAGGAGAAGGGAGAGTACTGACAACTATTTCAATTAATTTATTTAGATGGAGTGTTTGATGGGAGTCCACAGAAACATGAATCATAATATAGGAGTCTAGAGGGTTCAGTGGGTTGCCTTCACACAACAGGGAAAGCGACATAAAGCCCACGTGCAAGGGACATGGGGACTGTCCGGTCAATGTTTCTATAAGAAAGATAAACCCATTTGCTCAGTAATGGTCTCATTTACGTTTCCAGCTGCCGTGGTCTGTGTGACACTTCTCAACAGACTTGAATGTGACCAGATCAACTCTCCCCACGATGTTCTTGTGGAGTACCAGAAACGGCCTCAGCTCCTAATCTCCAAATTCATTAAACAGCGGCTTGGATTATGTGACCAGACATCATAGTTGGGCAGCTCAATCCTTCTCTGCAAATTCACAGTTCCAGTCATAATGTTGAAGTCATATATTATTTGTGGCATTTTTATATAGTTCTCATCCACATGGTAAAATCATAATTGAATGATTTTATAAAACCCTTTCTCTTAAAAATAAATTTGTTGAAAAGAATTTAATAACTTACATTAAATTAAGTTCAGATTTCGTTTTAAAATGAGTTAGCTAAGTCAGTCTAATAATTAAAATTGTAAAACTGTATTGTGACATTTGGAGTTTCATATGCAGCATTAATTAAGTTCACATCAAAATAGATCAACCACTTGTAGATTCAGTTATCCGTCACTCTGCTTCTGAAACCAATCCAGAAATTCATGTTAGGATGTTGTCAGGCACTTCTAGGTGTTGGACAAGTGACAGAAATTGATCATGCACATTCAAAATATTTACAGAAAAAAAGCCTCAGTGTAATGTTGGTCTCTATGAAAAAGCTACTCATAGGGAAATAGGACCATACTTCTTTTTTTTTTTTCCCCTGCAGGATTTTACTGTACCACAGAATAGGATTAGAGGCTGAGGTTTGCCCATGTTTGTGATTCTACCACAAGCTGTAACAACTCTAGATCACACATTGATTTTCAGATGAAAACCTTTGGAAATGCAAAGAAAGATCTTCATTTTTCTTCCAAAATCACACATGATTAAACTATTTTCTAACAAATTTTTCTTTTAAGGAAGTGCATTTCAAATGGGCTGTATTTTTAAAATTTCATTTCATTATTAACCTCATAGGCTGAGGAATAATAACAACTGAATTTAGACTTGAGTTCAAGATGTTAAAGTCATCCTTTTGTGTGACTTTGAAGTGGTCTTGCCTGCACCCTGCCCCGCCTATTCAGTTTGACCCTCTGGCAGGCATGGTGTCACTTGGAGGGTACACCATGCTTTGTATGAGTTGATGCTGCCTGGAGGGGGCAGTTCTTCTAAAGATGATACACTTAGGAGCTGGGAGGCATGGATGGAGGATGCGTGGAGGATGGCTTACAATCTTGAATAGTATGTAATGTTGTATACATATATTTATATTGTTGTGGCTCAAATAAAGTTTAATCCCAACCGTGATAGAGATTTTTTTGCCTACTGTAATCAATGACAATGAACAATCCCCAGAGAGGAACATCAGTCTGGAAACATTTTTGGTAACAGTTATGCTTGGAGTGTTTTTAAAGCCGTCCCAATAATTGACCATCAAATACCATGATTAGAACTAAAAGTAAGGTAGAATGACATTATAGTTATTAGGTGGGGTTTTCACTATGTTTCTTTTTTTTTTTTTTCAGACAAAGTGGACAGTACTTCAGAGTGTTCTCCATAGCCTTCAATTTGAACTTTTATCTGTCTGTTTCTGGAAAATCTTATTTTCCTTTCTATTGAGAGAAGAGGAGGTTATGGGGGCAGAGAGAGAGAGCATTAAATACTCACAGTTAATCCTCCTCTCAGCTCCTGTGTAGAGTGTGTATATGTGTGCACACATGCCAGAAATCTAGGAAACCTTTTTGATGATTCTGCCTCCTCATCCAATCAATCACCATGCCTATTAATTGATTCTAAGACATTTTTCCAAACTGTGCTTCAGTGAAAAGCCTTCCATGTCCTCAAACCAGATTTCTCCCAGCCTCACCCATAGCTTCCCACAGCACCCTCTACAGCTTCTTTAAAGTATTCATGACAGCTTGCAGTTGTGTTGAGATTTGGGTCTTTAATGTGTTTAGACTATAAGATTCATGAGGACAAACACTGCTGCTAAGTCACTTCAGTCGTGTCCGACTCTGTGCGACCCCATAGATGGGCAGCCCACCAGGCTCCCCCGTCCCTGGGATTCTCCAGGCAAGAACACTGGAGTGGGTTGCCATTTCCTTCTCCAATGCATGAAAGTGAAAAGTGAAAGTGAAGTCGCTCAGTCATGTCCGACTCTTCGCCACCCCATGGACTGCAGCCTACCAGGCTCCTCCATCCATGGGATTTTCTAGGCAAAAGTACTGGAGTGGGGTGCCATTGCCTTCTCCGTATCTCATTCTAGGTGCTTCATTTAAGTGAAGGATATATTCTCTGCAAACATTTCCCTTATAGACTCTCACTAAAATGCCTCTAGTCTTTGCAAAACCCATCCTCTCCTTATTCAGTCCATTGTCAGCTCAGCTCTCCCTGGCTTCCTCCCATGACATTCTACTTTGTGAGGTGGAAAGTTCTCTGTATCATCAGTGTGGAGTTGGGGTGATGTCTAGAACTTCTTGTTTTATCCTATAGCACGTGACTTTCCCCTCTGTCAAAATCAAACCCCAAATTCACCCTTTTTAGGAAGGTCTCCAAGTTTAATTCCCCTTGATTCGTCATACCTAGTTCCTTAGAGAGATACCAATGTGTTCTCATTTATATGCTTTTTTGAGAAGACTTGTACTTTTATGTGAACCTGGGGAATGGATGCCCAGCTTCATTTGGGAGGCTCATGTTTCCTTTCTACCCTTTGACTGCCATGGAGTGTTATCCACTGCAGGCATTCAGCCACTACTCAGCTATGCCTGCCTTAAGTCTAGGAACCACCTCTTCACCTCACCCCTAACCTCACCTGCACACTCATTCAGTCTTGCCCTCCTAGAAGTCAGTTCAAGAAACAGTTAGACTTGCAAAAATTCCTCTGATTATTTCTATTTATGGGTGTTTCCTTGCATTTTTGGTATGTTTTTCCTTTGTTCACTCATTTGTTATAAATCTACATCTCTCCTTTTTCCCCAGAAGAATAAGAAACAATTTATAAGGAAAAATTAAAGTACATCAAGATAGTATAAAGTAGACATAAGTGGGGGGAAAAAAAGAAAAAGGGAAGGGAAGGGCCACCACTAACAAAGCCTGAAGCTAACACCACAATGCGTTGCATATAGCCCATGCAGTGGCAGACAGTAGGGCCTGAAATGGCTCTGGGTTGCCCAGCAGTTCCTTCATAAAGAAAAAAAATTTACAGCGCCTCTAAGATAAAATGTGAACTAATCATCAGAAGAACAACTAGTCATGCTTCTAAGAAGTTAGAGTGTAGTGTAGTGGTGAGTGAGGGAGGTGGGGAGGGGGAGAGGTGTGTACGTCAATGCCTTTACTCCAGGTGGCTCTCAACACTGGTGCACGTTGGGGTACCGGAAAAGCCTTCAAAAAACACTATTTGGGGCCCCACCTCAAACCAGCTAAAGGGGAATCTCTCAGAGTGGGATCGGGAAGCCCTATTATAATAATTTCCCCTGATGATATGCAGCCTGGGTCAAAAGACACTGATTTAAAAGAACGAATAGTCTGTGAATCTAGCAGGCACTCCTCCAGCTGAACTTCTAGAAGTCTTTTGATGATGACTTCATTGGAAGAGTTATATACAGATCAAGCTCTTTTACTTGATTCTTACTCCTCAACAGGAACAGGATCCTTTTGTTTTAGTATTTTCAAGTGTACAATATGATGATTTGATAATACATACATTCTGAAATGATTACCACAGTCAAGTTAATTAACATATCCATCATCTCACATAGTTATATACATTAGCGAAGCTATGGAAACAGCATGTGTGTCTGTTGACTGATGAATGGACAAAGAAAATGTGTTATATATATGTGTGTAATATATACATATATACACACAATGGAATATTATTTAGCCATAAAAGAGGGGGAATCCTGCCATTTGTAACAACATGAATGAAACTGGAGGGCATTATACAATAAAATAAACCAGACAGAGAAAGACATATACTGTATGGTATTGCTTATATGTAGAATTCCCCCAAAAAATCAGATTCATAGAAACAGAGAATAGAATGGTGGTTACCAAGAGCTGGAGCAGGAAAAGGGGAGATGTTGGTCTAAGTGGTCAAAGGGTACAAATTTCTAGTCCTAAAATGAATAAGTTTTGAGGATCTGACATGCAGTATGGTGACTCTAGTTTAACATTGTATTGTATACTTGAAATTTGCTAAAAGAGTAGTTTTTTAGCATTCTCACCAAAAAAAAGAAACAATGTATTAACCATTTTATATCCCCAGCAATGTGCACAGTGCCTAACACATAATAAAAGTGGATTAATTATACATATTTTATCTCTCTCTCTCTCTCTCTCTCTATATATATATATATATATTACTATCGATTGAATTTTTGTGTCCCCCTCACCTAATTCTTATGTTGCAGCTCTCACCCTATATTGTGGCTATGTTTGGAGATGGGGCCTATAAGTAATTAGGTCAGTGTGGTCACAGGATGGGGCCCTAATCTGATAGAATTATTGTCCTTATCAGAAGGGACACCAGAGAGTTCACTGTCTTTCTCTCTGTGTACATATAGACTGGGAAAGGTCCATGTGAGGATGCAGTGAGAAGATGGCCATCTGCAAGCCGGGAAGAGAGCTCTCAACTGATATGGAGTCAGCTGAAATCTTGATCTGGAACTCCTAGCTTCCAGAACTACGAGAAAATAAACTTCTGTTATATTTATTTAATCACTCAGTCCCTGGTATTTTGTTATGGCACCCACAGCTAAGATATATATCATATATATGAATTACATGTGTATACATATATATATATATGTATATATAACCCCGTAAACAAACAAAAAAAATGATCAATTGATCAGTTAATACAAATACATAGCTGACTGCCTGTCAACTTATTTTGCCTGAATATTATCCCCTGACCAACCTTTCAGAATAACATATGTATATTATTCAGCGTAATTTTCTGTGTGAGATCATTACCAGCCAGTTCACCTCCTCTGTTCCACGTTTCACTCCAAACACACTGGACAACTGACGCACAATGCAATCTTAGTAAAACTCAGTCTTTGGTCCAAAATATCCTCAGTAACTTTTCCTGTCTTATGTTTACACAGTTATGGAATAGTTACAGAATGTTAGTAAGTGCTCTGTACTATGTAGGTACTTAACAAGGACTAAAAGCTATCACCTTCAGAAATACAACAAAATGAGTTTAAATTTTATATCCTTCTTCTAAAAACATAGCTCTTAACATTTGGATTCATTTAGGAGACCGTTGATAGCAATCTATGGACCAACTCCACAGAAAAAGGCATGTTCACACATGTAACTCTGAGTTTGCACATAATTCGTGGGTTTGCACACCTTCCTCAGGCTGTCATGGCAGGATACCTGCATCCCCTGCCACAGGCCACAGTCCTTCTGGGTGACCCTAGTTACAGTGCTGTCCTTGATGTTCTGGTTATCACTCCCCTCCAGCCACCTCACTCCAGTGCTAACAGCTGTTCTGGCTACACCACCTTTGTCGTTCCCTAAATCCTGCTCACCCTTTTGTAAATAGTTCAGTAAATTCTCTCAGTTTCCTAGTTTAATTGTGCTATCTGGTTCCTGCTGGGGCCCATTAATACAGCCTCCAAGATACATCTGGGGACCCAGAACCATTTGAAAAAATGTAAGAAGCTAAAGTCATTCTATGTGCAGATCTTTCTATTATAATGTGTGGTTTTTTTTTTTTTTTTTTTTTTTACTGCAAAACAGAAGTTAGTATTTTTCTTCTTAACTGGTAGAGTACTTTAAAAAATATATAACCTTCTATTCAAGACTGTATATTTGTATTTAAAATTCTCCTGGAACGCTTTAGGACTTGTAGCTTGAAAAACAGAATGTTCAACTTACATTTTCTTAGCTGGCTGCTGGGCATCCCGTGTATGATAGAACTGAAAGCTTGAATAAAAGACAGATAAATGGCTTCTACTGCTTGCCTCCAAGCTACATGTTTCGTCATCCTGACATGGAAGGAAATTAAAATTGTCTGACATACTGAGCTTCATAAAGCCACACTGTTCCTCTCCAGGATCCTGTGTGCCTCTAGATGTCTATACCATGAGTAGATTTTTTGGGGGGATTTGATCTACAATCTTCATCTCAGGATTAAAACTTGAACAAACTCAATCCTTAGTTATTAGGGTCTCTCTCTAACCCTTTAAAAAATAAACTATACAACCATTTCATTCATCAGTCCACCTGGACTTTCTCTACCTCTTAATAATCCTAAAATTTTGGCCAGTGGGTCTACCATCCAATGTCTCCTAAGATGAATAACTGAAGATACTTATAATTTGCAAACTGCTTCATTATTTACTTCTTAAGGGTTTTCCTCATTTCTTATTTGCTTTTTTAATCCTTCCAAATAGTTGTTACTCAATATAGAATCAGCTTAACATTTATTTTTCTAAAAACTGAGCAATTTTCACTTGAGAACAAAAGCTCACCATTAAATCACTTTTCCCCCTGAAATTTTAAATGTTATTTAAACATTATTTTTATAAGTATAGTTTAAAAAATCATCAGGCAAACAACCTAAAAACGAGTATCATCTAGTTTGTATAGGATTAGTAAAAAATTACCCTCCAAAAGGCAGTAGTTTAAGATCATGTCCATTTATTTTCTAAATTTCCAAAGTGTTTTAGAAAATCTGTTACTCTCTACAGTAGCTTAGTCATTAACATTGTGAAGCACTGGGTGCATTCCAGAGTTACAGAAATCATTTGAATAATCTGATTTTGGCCCCTCCTCTGTTAGAAAAGGAAGTACAGATCTTTAAAAATCTGGTTTCTTCTTTTTACTTTCATATGAATTTACTTTTTCATCTGAGTTTATGGACATTTGCATTTGTATTTTCTCCTAACATTGTAACCAACAAAAACCAATGATGTGGCAAATAAATGTTACCCATGTCCCACTTACTCTGGGTAAATAATCAGCAGTGGACACCAATTCCACTAGCCAGATCTGTCTCCTACACTGCCTGGTCCTGTCCTCTCCTTTCTTCACCTTGGACTCCAGAGATCCCACCTGTTCTAGAGCTGGTTCCATGATTGATTTAAGGTTGTAATGCCATGGGCTAGCATGCAAGTAATAGAACAAATATAAAGGACCTACTATGCACAAACCACAGTTCTAGACATTGTGGGAAAGCAAGACACAGTCACCTCCTTTAGACAATGGACAGACATTCTACTAAGTTTGAGGCACTAAAACAAAGGTGTGGATAACTACAATTCAGAGATAATTGGATAGACTTGAAAAGAGAGGTGGAAATAAGAGTGTTCTAAGGAGGTATTGGACTTCCCAGGTGGTGCTAGTGGTGAAGAATCTACCTGCCATTGCAGGTAAACATAAGAGATGCGGGTTCATTCCCTGGGTCAGGAAGATTCCCTGGAGGAGGGCACAGCACCCCACTCCAGTGTTTCTGCCTGGAGAATTCCATGGACAGAGGAGCCTGGCAGGCTGCAGTGCATAGGGTCGCACAAAGTCCAACATGACTGAAGCAACTTAGCATGCACACAAGGAGTTATCAGGAAAATGATGGTATAGAGGTAGAAAAATTTGAAAGGGTTTCTTGAACAAGGTAGATATTTGAGATGAACTTTATTTAAGGGCCACAATTCTAAAAGGACTCTAAGGAGGGTGTTGTCATCAGAGGGAAAAAAAATGAAATAAAACAAAGGAGGCAAATACAGGACATATATAAGAATCGTGAAGAATCCTGTTTGGCTTGATCTGGAAAGCTAGCTTGGGGTTCTATTATGTGGGACCCCAGAAGTCGGGGTAAAGAGATTGGATCTTATTCCCAGGCAAAGGGAAGCGACTGAAGCACATAGAGCAGAACCGATCAGTAGTCTGTCAGGATAAGAAGAAGAAGTAAAGTTGAGATAATTAAAAATAACAAAAAACTTCACCAGGTGGAGGTGACCAAGATGTGACTAATTCCCTCCCACAACATTCCAACATTACAGAATGGGTGGAGATGGAGTAAAGATAAGCTCCCCTGTAAAGATGGTCCGCCAGGCTCCTCTGTCCATGGAATGCTCCAGGCAAGAATACTGGAGCAGGTTGCCATTTCCTACTCAGGGGATCTTCCCCATCCAGGGATTAAACCCACGTCTCTTGCATTTCCTGTATTGCAGGCAGATTCTTTACCCATTGAGGCCCCGGGAAGCCCTTAAAGATAAGTTAGGGCTGCCAAAAGACATTATTTTTTTTTGTTAGACTAGGCAGCTCCCCTACTTGTGAAGGTCAGTGCCTTCAAATTTTCACCTAATAAGTGAAATAGCATACATATTTTAGAATAAAAATTCCCTTCTCATGTGAAAATGATGTGTTTCCAAAATCTTTCTCTTGCTAAAAGGCTAAGGAAAGTTCAAACATGACAGAGCCAGAGCAGTAGCTGTGGGAGAGAATGGCATTTAAAGGGCTAATGAGTGAGAGATGTCAGCGGTGATCTCAGTATCCATTTAGATAAAACTTCTTATGGCTTTGTGGCTAATAAAAAATCTTCTTTCCCTCAAAGGATAAATGTAAAGTAAAGACTTGACTCACAGATAGAGAAAGCAAACTAGTGGCTACAGAAGGGGGGGGGGGTGTGTGCAACCTAAGGGTGGGGCAATGGGAGGTGTAAACTGCTGAGTGTAAGACAGGCTCAAGGATGTACTGTACAACGTGGGGAATATAGCCAGTATTTTGTAATAACTGTAAATGGAAAGAAACTTTTTAAAACTGTATAAAAATTTTTTAAAGATTTTAAGAGTAAACCAAATAAAAATGAATAAATAAAATTAGAAAATAAAAGGAGGTTCATCAGTCTGCATCTCTATTTCGGCCCTGTAAACAGGTGAATGTAGGAATGCAGACACAGACACAGAGAACAGACGAGAACACAGTGGGGAAGGAGAGGGTGGGAAGAACTGAGAGAGCAGCACTGACAGATATACACCACCATGTATAAAATCGATAGCTAGCAGGAAGCCAGTGCTCTGTAATGACCTAGAGTGCTGGGAAGGGGGTGATGGTGGGGGGAGGCTCTACAGGGAGGGAATACGTGTATACATATAGCTTATTTGTGCTGTTGTACAGCAGAAACTAGCACAGCATTGTAAAGCGATTCTCCTCAAATTAAAAAAAAATAATAATAAAGGCTCAGTGAAATCCTGTCACATGCTGCAACGTGAATGAACCTTGAGGACATGATGCTAAGTGAAATAAGGAGACATGAAGGGACAGGCATCATACCTAGAACAGTCAGACGGTTATGAGAGACTGAGGGAAAGCCTGTACTGGGTACAGAGTTTCAGTTTGGGGTGGTAAAAACAAGTTGTGGAGATGGATACAATAGTTGTGTTGTATTGTATTGACAGCTGTATTGTATTGACAGTTGCTCAACAATGTGGATGTACCTAATGCCTCTGATTTCTATGCTCAAAAAAGGTTAAAATGGTAAATGTTATAGTAGGTACATTTTACTATAATAAAAAAGTAAAAACTTGTTGAGGTCTGCATTGTGGTTTTGATAACAACAAATTCTAACTTACTAATTTTTGGAAAGAAAGTTCATACTATATTGTCTGCTGGTTGACAACCTATCAATATATATGGGCTTCTCTGTTCTACAGGAGGAGTCATGTGGCTCTGAGAAGCTTGCTTGCTGAGTGCGAAATCAGGGCTGGGACTAGGTATGGTGATGGTTACCAGTAGACAGACTATTTTGTTTAATGTTCTCATCTTCAATATAGGAATATATCTGCTAAGGAGGCCTGAATCTTCGGATCAGCCAGTTAGGGCATTCTTCCTCAAAACAGTGTAATCAACCAAGGTTATTTTTCAAAGCACAGTTTATCAGAGTCAGGAATGGAGTAGGAGAATACTAACACATCAATAACTGTCAGAAAGAATGATGAAATCTAAAATACTCAGAGGAGAGACGAGAAGAGTAACATCAGGAAATATTACTACCAGATGAAAGCCAGTGATTTTAAAACTGCCTGCATCAACCCAATATGCATTCCCTTTGGTTCAAATGCTTTGGTGTCTCGATGGTAGAAGACCATTTAATAAGGTTATTTGTCTTTTCAGGTTGTCATAACACATATGAGAGTCTCTAGGACTGAAATATGCTACTGGGGAAGGAAAGAAACGGATACGAAATGGGGGAAGATAATCAGATGAAAAATGAAATATTGAGAAGGAAGGGAGACTAGTAAGGAAGGAAGACAGTTGAGAAATAATGTTGTGAGAAGAAGCAAGTCTACTGGGGCTTCTAAGAGACAAAAGAGCTTGTATATCCTCAAGAACTGGAAATACCTACAAAAGCTACATGAAACATTTCTGGAAGAGAATTAAAACATGCTAATAAAAAGGAATAAACTTAAAGCCAGAGTAGGGACCTGAGCAGATACTTAATAACCTGGAGGCTTGGCCTTAAAGTTCATGTAGACACATTTTGAGTGAGGTGTTGGGACTAAGCCTCAAGAGTAAAAAATCTCCCAACCTGAACAGGAGATCCTAGTGAATACAGGCTATCTCTGTCTAGACAACCCGTAGGAAAAAGCATGTAATTCCCTGAGAGATCCAAAATTCATTCTTGATCCTTACTCAGGCTTGGAGTTTAAATTTATATTGCATTCAAGGAAACCCTATTTCAAAATAAAAACAGAAAATTAAGTTATGGAACAGAGATGTCCCTGGCATGAGTAAATGAAAATCAATGTGGGAGAATATAGACCCAGCTAGGTGGCAGGGGATTCTCACAAAATATTCAGCCTCATTGAGTATGAACTCAGGATAAAAATCACACAGTAAGTAACAATTTTTGTGTGAAGCAAAGTCAATGGTCATAAAATACAGGAAAATTATATTCAAGAATTTGAATTACTAGATGAGATATAGAAATTGACTGCCAAGGAGAATATCTTTAAAATTATTAAAGCTATACTAGACATAATTAAAACACAGAAATGAAAAAAGTCAAGACTGCTTCGAATGATGTTGTTGATGATAATAATAATAGCACAGCACTGACCACTTTTCTAAATGCTTGGCAAATATTAATTCATTTAATCCTCACGACAACACTGTTACATTGTATTATGAGGGATTACTATTTTATCATTTTATAGGTGAGAAAACTGGGGCACAGAGAGCTTAAGTGACTTGCTCCAGGTCACAGATATAATAAGAGACAAAGCTGAAGTTTGTACTAAAACATTCTTTATCCAAATGTCTTAGTCCTTTTGGCCTGCTATAACAAAAATACCATAAACTGGCTGACTTATAAGCAACAGAAGGGTATTTCTCTCAGTTTGGAGGCTGAAAAGATCCAAGTTTTGTGCCAGCATACTTATGTCTGGTGAAAAACCATTTTCTGGTTCATAGATGGCCATCTTCTCACTGAAACTTCACATGGCAAAAGGGACAAAGGAACTCTCTGGGGTCTCCTTTACAAGGGCACGAATACCATTCATTTGGGCTCTACCTCTGTCTCAAATGTGTCATAATCGTGTGATTAAGAATGCCACTTTCCTTGTCTGTGTCCTTTGCAGAGAGTCGGGTTTTCTCTCGGTCAAGTCTTTTACAGAGAGTAAAGTCATTTCAAGTGTCCCATTTGTGGGGAGTCTACATTTCACCTCCTTCTCTTTGTACAGACTAAAGGCCCAGGCTTCACTTTCATATGGTTCGTTCTATGTAGTCTCAGCCTGGGCCTCTGGAACAGGGGTCAGCAAACTTTCTTATAAAGGCCTAGATAGCAAGTGGGCTTCCCAGGTAGCATTAGTGGTAAAGAACCTGCATGCCATTGCAAGAGACTTTAAGAGATGCAGGTTCGATCTCTGGATTGAGAAGATCCCCAGGAGGAGAGCACGGCAACCCACTCCAGCATTCTTATCTGGAGAATTCCAAGGACAGAGGAGCCTGGCGGGCTGTGGTTCATAGGGTAGCATAGAGTTGGATGCGATTGAAGTGACTTAGCATTGCACACACACAGATAGTAAGTATTTTACCTTTGCCAGTCATATGATCTCTGTTGAAACTACTCAGTTTTGTTGTAGTACAAAAGGATCACATGGCAAAGGGGCAGAGCAACTCTCTGGGGTCCCTTTTACAAGGGCACGAATACCATTCATTTGGGCTCCACCTTCATGACCTAATCACCTCCTAATATCCCCATTTCCTAAAAGCACCACTTTAAAATGTCATATTAGGCTCATAAGAAATTAGAGAAGTCCTTAAGACAGAGAGAAAGCAAAGAGGAAGCCCACATCACAGAAGTAGATGAATACAAACACAAAATGTGGGGCCGCTCTGGGTCAGGGGTCAGCAAACTACAGTCTGGAAGCCAAAACTGCCTCTCCTGTTTTTGTCAAATTTTCTTGGAACCCAGCCAGGCCCATTGTTTACATGTCTCTGGATCCTTTTGTACTACAACAACAGACTGAGTAGTTTCAATAGAGATCGTATGACTGGCAAAGGCGAAATACTATCTGTGTGCATGCAACGCTAAGTCACTTTAGTCATGTCCAACTCTATACAACCCTATGAACCACAGCCCGCTAGGTTCCTCTGTCCTTGGAATTCTCCAGGACTAGGAGATTTTCAATTTCTCCACAAAGGTTTCCTGACGGTGATCTTCGTCATAGTCTCCACAGAAGTCCTCAGTATTGGCACCCCAATTTCATGTTTTAACTTATATGCCAAGCAGTAGGTCTACTATAAAACTCCCTTTCCTCCTTGACATAAACCTTAGGACCCACCCCAGCTGGTTTACCTTTTCCCTTCCTTTCATTTCTAAGTTCTTACTTATCTCTGGGTATAAAATGGAAAAGGAGGTTAGAGAAGGAATGGAGAAGACATGAGTTGTTCCAATGTCCCCAGAAGCTAAGGCGTTGGATTACAAACATTAGTGAAACTGGTGAGATGTGTCTTGCTCTGAGGTTCTCTCATGTCTACTGCTTTTACTGTATACGTTTTATCTCCTCAAATTCTGAGCATGTTTTAGGAACAGAAGAGATTTTAAACTTTGTCTCTCTACCATGTATATTTATCCTTATCCAGAAGAGATATAGATAAATATTTCTAGGTTGAGTATCCCATACAAAAACAAAGTCATATAGTTAGCCCATCCATCCATTTATTGAGAAAACAAACATTTACTGACTGACCCCTATTCACCCTGAAGCCTGACTAGATGCTGCCTGCCGCGGCAGATGGTTTGTGCAGGCTCTAGAACTCCTGGATTCCCCAGCATTTGATACATAGCCCCCTATAAAATATTCATTATTATAAAAGTAACACAGGCTCATGGTAAATATTAAGACAGTATAAAAGGGTATAAAGGAAAAAGTTTTACTTTCCCAGTCACCATTCTATCGAATTTTACTGTTTCAATTACTCAAAAGAAACAGTTGCTGATAGTTTCTTACATATCCTTCCAGAAATGTGCATTATTCTTTCTACATAAATGAAATCATTCTATATGTAATTTTTGTTGTTGCTCTCCACCCCTCACCTATACAATGCATTTTGGTTCTCTTTTCACATTAGCTCGTGTAATTTTCCTTGCTTTTCTTGTAATACTTTACAAGTATCTTTACAAGAGATATAATTCAAACACTATGTAATTCACTCACTTAAATTAGATAATTCAATGATTTCTAGAATATTCATAGAATTATGCAACCATCACCATAATTCTTGTTCTTTTTTTTAATGGTTACAGAGACTATTTTATCTTATGCATAATTTCAATAAATATTTGTTGAATTGAATTAAACCATAGATTTGGACTAAAAAAGTAGGTTAAAAAAGCAAATTGTCTAGAAACATAAAAATAAAGAAGTTCTGATTCTCCCACTAGTCTTTTAAGTCAATTTATAACTATGTTATATTGATGTGAAACACGGATGAAAATATATTCTCCACACATTATCTGGATCTTTTCTTTCCAGGTAATAGGGTCCTAATCCACATGGACAACTTAATGTTGCACTGTACTGGATTTTCTTTAGCGAGTCAATTATTTTTACTTCCAAGTAAAGTTTTACTTCATTTTAGTAAGTTTAAAAATAATATTACCTCTAATAATCTTCCCAAACTAAGCTTAAAACATTTCAATAGTAACAGGACTTTCCCTCCCCCTAGCATTTGTTTTCTGGAGAAGGCAATGGCACCCCACTCCAGTACTCTTGCCTGGAGAATCCCAGGGACGGGGGAGCCTGGTGGGCTGCCATCTATGGGGTTGCACAGAGTCGGACACAACTGAAGCGACTTGGCAGCAGCAGCAGCATTTGTTTTAAATCTATGTGAAGGTAAGCATTTCAGATTAATACAATATTTATAAAATGTCTAAAGAAATGCAAGCAAATTGTTTTTGCAATTGTTTATAAATATTAGGAATTTAAAGCATATGTGGTGCTAAGTAATATTGACATGTTGGGAAAATGTGCAAAGCAGAAGGAAAATAATGCAACTACTCCTTCCCTGCAATTACATTTCCATTTATAAAATAAATTCTCTGAGGGACAAAAAAAGATACTTGGTAATATTAGTAAGGCCTACAGTGACATTAGGAACATACATTTAAATAATTTCAATAAACAAGTCAAGTTAAGCAGTGTAAAATATAGACTCAAATACTCTGGGAGGTAGGAAAGAAAAAGAACACAATCACTTGTCAGAATAAAAGAGGAATTACTGTAGAAAGGGGAAATCATCTTTCTAGAGATTTAAAAAATATGAACAGGATGGATTTGATGCCACATTCCTCCCTAATGATTGAGACTTGATTCTATAAGCGGTCATGGAGATTGTGAATTCTATTATTATAATCCAGTCCCACACTGTGTCTCAAAGTGAAATACTCAGTGTTTCAAAATGTTCAATGTCTAAGTTCCTGAAAAGTTTTCCCCCAGGACCTCTCCAGTACTTGCCAATAATCTATTAAGTGTTCGTCCTCAAATGTATTAGCCAACATACAACCACTTTTCCAAAACAAATTAATCAGATGCCAGAAACAGGCATTTTTTTCTAGAATTTCAGAATTTTCAGATTTTTTTTTTTTCTCCTTAGATCAAACTTAATCATTTCTGGGATTTGACTGAGATCTTTAAAAGTCTGTATCTTAGATTTTTCCTCAAAACTTCTCTAGGCAGTTTTGGTCTTAAAAGACCTTCAATTATTCCAGATTTTCTCAAAAATGTCTTTTGTATTCAAAATGTTCATATTTTACCTCTGTGTCCTATGCTTAAAATCAAGCACAGCTAGAGATGGTGTAGCTGCTTTAATGGGGGCAAAATAAAACCCAAGAAAATGCAGTCTCCATAAAAAAATAAATATATGCCAGATGTAGGAAGCCTCACCCTCTTCATGCTTTTTAAAAATAAAAATACTACATAGGGCTTTGGATATGGGAAAATGGGCTGAACTCTTTAAGAAGAGAAAAAGTAATTTTCAGTAGGTCCTTTCATAGAGTCGAAAATACTGCTATGGAAAATAGCACCAATTAATGTGACATGCAAAAAAAAAAAATTAACGTAGAAATATTCTCTTCATTCTACTTCTTGGAGAAAAAGAAAGTGATAATTAAGAGGACAGATTATGGAGATGGAGGGATTATCTACTTATCTAAAGAGGGCATGAGACTGAAAAAAACCACTTTTGTGGTTGGTGCATTGAAAAAAGAACAATGTATCAGAGCATCCATAGTAGCAAACAACAAAACCCACTTAAGCTAGTTGGATAGGAAAGAAGTTTATTGGGTTGACCACAAAGTTCATTACTTTTGGATTTCTATAACTTCTTGTGGAACAACTCAAATGAATTTTTTGGCCAATCCAATATTAAGGGTGTTGGATAGTTCCTAGAATTTCTGGGAGGGCCAGAGAAGAGGCTCAACCCTCACTAGGAGACTGCTGCTCTGAAGACTTGCTGCAGCTCTACTAGTTCCCTGTACATATGTCTGCATCACCTGTCCTGACAGCTAGACACTATAAGTATGCTTGCTGCTGCTGCTAAGCCGCTTCAGTCATGTCCAACTCTGTGCGACCCCATAGATGGCAGCCCACCAGGCTCCCCCGTTCCTGAGATTCTCCAGGCAAGAACACTGGAGTGGGTTGCCATTTCCTTCTCCAATGCATGAAAGCGAAAAGTGAAAGTGAAGTTGCTCAGTTGTGTCCGACTCTTAGTGACCCCAAGGACTGCAGCCTACCAGGGTAATGGTGTTAATTAGACTTATTGTGGTGATCATTTCATAATATATACAACTATTAAAACATTATGTTGTACACCTGAAGTTAATTATATGTCAATTATGCTTCAATTTTTAAAAGAAAGAGGAGGAGATGTGGAGGGGAAAAGAAGGAAGATGAGGAGGAGATAACAATGATGACAATGACAAGCTGGCAGATTTAGCTGGAAAATAATAACCCACAGGCATACCTCAGAGATATTGTGGGCTTGGTTCCAGGGCACCACTATAAAGGAACTATTGCAGTAAAGCAAGTCACACAAAATTTTTGGCTTCCTAGTATATATGAAAATTATGTTTATATTATACTGTAGTAGTATTAAGTGTATAAAATCATCATGTTCAAAAATGTTTTACCTTAATTGGAAAATAATTCATTGCTAAAAAATCCTAATCATCCTCTGAGCCTTTGATGAGTCATAAACTTTTTGCAGTAGAGGCTCTTGCCTTGATGTTGATGGCTGATGACTGATCAGGGTGGTGGTTGCTAAAGTTTAGGGTTGTTGTAGCAATTTCTTAAAATGACAATGCAGTTTGCTGCATTACTGAACTCTTCCTTTCACAAAGGATTTCTCTGTATCATGCAATGCTGTTTGATACCATTTCATTCATAGAAGAACTTCTTTCAAAGTGGAAGCCAATCTGCTCAAACCCTGCTAGTGCTTCATTAACTAAGTTTATGTAATATTCTAAATCCTTTGTGCTCTTAAGTGAACAATGCAAAGAATTAGAGGAAAACAATAGAACGAGAAGGGAGAGAGATCTCTTCAAGAAAGTTAGAGATACCAGGGGAACATTTCATGCAAAGATGGGCACAATAAAGGACAGAAATGGTATGGATCTAACAGAAGCAGTAGATATTAAGAAGCAGCAGCAAGAATACACAGAACTATACAAAAAAGTCTTAATGACCCAGATAACCACAATGGTGTAGCCACTCACCTAGGGCCAGACATCCTGGAGTGTAAAATCAATGGGCCTTAGGAAGCATCACTACGAACAAAGCTAGTGGAGGTGATGGAATTCCAGCTGAGCTATTTCAAATCCTAAGAGATGATGCTGTGAAAGTGCTTCACTCAATATGCCAGCAAACTTGGAAAACTCAGCAGTGGCCACAGGACCGGAAAAAGTCAGTTTTCATTCCAATTCCAAAGAAGGGCAATGCCAAAGAATGTTCAAACTACTGCATAATTGCACTCATTTCACTTGCTAGCAAGTAATCTTCAAAATCCTTCAAGCTAGGCTTCAACAGTACCTGAACTGAGAAATTCCAGATGTATAAGCTGAATTTGGAAAAGTTAGAGGAAAGAGTTCAAATTGCCAACATCTGTTGGATCATAGAAAAAGTGAGAGAATTCCAGAAAACTATCTACTTCTGCTTCATTGACTACGCTAAAGCCTTTGACTGTGTGGATCACAACAAACTGTGGAAAATTCTGAAAGAGATGGGAATGTCATCTTACCTTACTTTTCTTACTTGCCTCCTGAGAAATCTTTATGCAGGTCAAGAGGTAACAGTTAGGACCAGACATGGAACAATGGCCTGTTCCAAATTGGGAAAGGACTATGTCAAGGCTATAGATTGTCACCCTGCTTATTTAACTTATATGCGGAGTACATCATGCAAAAGTCCAGGCTAGATGAATCACAAGGTGGAATCAAGATTACTGGGAAAAATATCAGTAACCTCAGATATGCAGATGACACCACTCTTATGGCAGAAAGTGAAGAGGAACTAAAGTCTTTTGATGAAAGTGAAAGAGGAGAATGAAAAAGCTGGCTTAAAACTCAACATTCAGAAAACAAAGATCATGGCATCTGGTCCCATCATTACATGGCAAATAGGTGGGGGAAACAATGGAAACAGTGACAGACTTAATTTTCCCAGGCTCCAAAATCACTGGGGATGGTGACTGCAGCCATTAAATTGACAGACGCTTGCTCCTTGGAAGAAACGCTATGACAAAACTACACAGCATATTAAAAAGCAGAGACATCACTTTGCTGACAAAGGTCTATGTAGTCAAAACTATGGTTTCTCCAGTAGTCATGCATGTATGTGAGAGTTGGACCATAAAAAAGGCTGAATAATTGATGCTTCTAACTATGGTGCTAGAGAGTCCAAGGGACTCTTGAGAGTCCCTTGGACTGCAAGGAGATCAAACCAGTCAATCCTGAAGGAAATCAACTCTGAATGTTCATTGGAAGACTGATGCTCTGGCTGAAGCTCCAATACCTTGGCCAGCTCGTGGGAACAGCCAGCTCATTGAAAAAGACCTGCATACTGGAAAGACTGAGGGCAGGAGGAGAAGCGGGCACAGAGGATGAGATGGTTGGATGGCATCATTGACTCAGTGGACATGAGTTTGAGCAAACTCCAGGAGATAGTGAAGACAGGGAAGTTTGGCATGCTGCAGTCCATGGAGTCCCAAAGAGTAGGATGTGACTGAGTAACTGAACATTTAACAATCTTCACAGCATCTTTACCAGTAGTAAAGTCCAGCTCAAGAAACCACTTTCTGTGCTTATTCATAAGAAGCAACTTACCATCTGTTAGTTTTGTCAGTGATTCAGATACATGTTCAGGCTCCATTCAAGTTTTCTTGCAATTTCCACCACATCTGCAGTTACTTCCTCCACCAATGCTTTAAACCCCTCAAAGTAATTGAAGAGGATTAAAATCAACTTCTTCCAAACTCCTGCTAATCTTGACCCCTTTCCATGAATCACAAATGTTCTTCATGGCATCTAGAATGGTGAATCCTTTCCAGATTTTCAATTTTCTTTGCCCAGATCCACCAGAGGAATCACTATCTATGGCAGCTATAGTCTTACAAAACCCATGAGTTGCAAAATGGATGCTGTGTTAGCAGGCATGAAAACATGAATCTCATTGTACATCTGCATCAGAGCTCTTAGGTGCCCAGGGACATTGTCTATGAGCAGTAATATTTTGAAAGGAATCTTTTTTTTTTCTGAGCAGCAAGGCTCACCAATTGGGCTTAAATAATCAGTAAACCATGTTGTAAACAGTTGTGCTATCATCCAGGCTTTGTCATTCTGTTTATACAGTACATAAAGAGTGGATTGAGCATAACTCAACGTTTCTAGGGGTTTCAAAATGGTAAATGAGCACTGGCTTAAACTTAAAGTTACCAGCTGCATTAGTCCCTAATAAGATAGTCAACCAGTCATTGACTTGTCCTCTCTAGTTATGAAAGTCCTAGAAAGCATATTCTTCTAATAGAAGGCTATTTCATCTACATCGAAAATCTCTTATTTAACGTAGACACTGATACTGTGCCCCATAGTGTTAACAGAAGCTGATAACTAACAGAAATTCCTGAACTTGCATTATGAAAGAACAGACAAAGGATCAGCTTGTTAAAACCTCTTTGCTTTTAATCTGTCTTCAATGATTAAGTTCACGTAAATATTTTTTTCTTCCTCTTTTCCTCTTTTAAACAGCATACCTTCCTAGCTTCATACACCTCAGTTGCTTTATAGGAATTTGGAGTCAGCTGCTGACCAGTGTAAGCTGGCTGGAGGCTAAATGGGACTGTGACCCTAAAACTGGGCCTGCTCAGATGCCCAGGAATGGTCTTTTGATGTCAAAGAGCCGGAAAACTCCACCCTCAGATCATACTAAGTGTCTCCATTTTGAATATGCAGAATCATATAACCCAGGTCCACCTGCACAGAACACTGATTCCCTCAC
Organism: Bos grunniens; assembly: GCF_055505025.1. Classification (NCBI taxonomy): domain Eukaryota; kingdom Metazoa; phylum Chordata; class Mammalia; order Artiodactyla; family Bovidae; genus Bos; species Bos grunniens. The sequence goes on from NC_141166.1 coordinate 98,668,954, forward strand.
CACTCTCCATACCTCCAATCTCCTTTCCCCATGCCTGAGAGTGCCCTGCTTATTCTATAAATACCCCAGGGTGGATCTGAGACTTGTTCTCCATCTCCTTGCTTGGCTGCCTTGCAAATCAATTCTTTCTTGGTTATGAACCTCAGTGTCTTGGCATTTGGTTTGCTGCACATCTAGCAAATGGATCCAGTTTGGTAACATCACGTTTATTAATTATCTTAGCCAGATCTCCTGGGAAATTTGTTTCAGCTTATACATCAGCACTTGCTTTACCTTGTGCTTTTATGTTACAGAGAGGGCTTTTTTCCTTAAACCTCATAAACCAATCTCTGCTAGCTTCCAACTGTTCTTCAGGAGCTTCCTCACCTCTCTCAGGCTTCACAGAATAAATGAATGGTCTGGATTAGGCTTTGATTTAAAGGAATGCTATGGCTGGTTTGGTCTTCCATCCAGACCACTCAAACCTTTTCCATTCCAGAAATAAACCATTTTGCTTTCTTATCATTCATGTGTTCACTGGAGTAGCACTTTTAATTTCCTTCAAGGACTTTTCCTTTGTGTTCACAACTTGGCTAACTTTGACCTGAGGAACCTAGTTTTCAGTCTAGGTCTTGACTTTTGACATGTCCTTCCTCACTAAGCTTAATCATTCCTAGTTTTTTATTTAAAGTAAGAGACATGTGACTCTTCCTCTCACTTGAACACTTAGAAGCTTAGGATTATTAACTGGCCTAATTTCACCAAGAAATTGTGTCACCAGGAATAGGGATTCCCAAGGACAGTGAGAGAGATGAGGAAACAGCAGGTTGGTGGAGCAGTCAGAATACACACATTTATCAATTAAGTTTCTGTATTATATGAGCATGGTGTTAAAATAATTACAATAGTAATGTCAAAGATCACTGAGCACAGAACACCACCACAAGTATAACAGTAATATTTGAAGTATTTTGAACACTACCAAAATGTGAAACAGAGACACGAACAAGCAAATATTGTAAAAACCCCACCAATAGACTTGCTCGATGAAGGGTTGCCACAAACTTTCAATTTTATAAAAAAAAAAAAAAATCAAAAACACAATATCTGTGAAGCACAATAAAGAACAATAACATGAAGTACGCCCGTAGTTAAAATGAATAAATAAAAGCTATGCAATTATTCTACCCCAAGCTGAGCACTTTCATTACTACCCTTGCCAGAAAGTAGATTCTTGCTTTCTCACACAGCTCTCTTAACAGTGAAGTATCAAATGGGTGCATTTCATAGCCACATAGTAGATCATGAGAGGCTGGGGAAATTGAGTCTCTAGCCTCTACTCTGGAAGATGAATGCACAATATGGGGTATTCCCCAATTGTGAGAATGGTGTGGCCAGGGAGCCCAAAATCATGGCAAGTATTCTCCCTCAGCAGTATGGTTCCATTGTTGGCACTAGGAAGACACTAGGTCTTGACAGACGCAGTACTGAAGTGAGAGCGCAGGGCCTAGCATCACGAGTGGCAACCAGATTTCAGGTTTGTGTAGGGTGGGGGACGGTGTTATCATTACTTTGATGGAGGTGGCTTGAGGGAGAAACATGTTTAGTGCAGGAAAGGCAGGTAGGATATCAAGAGCAGTTTGAAAGGATTCTGGGAAACAGAAGTGGCATATTTTTTGAATCTCTTCAAATTATTTTATAAAAAGAAACAAAAATAAATAGAACAAAGCCAAAAATCATGGTGATAATCTCTACCAGTAGGTGACAAGGTATTGCCATATACCGCAAAATAGGAATGGGCAGGGAGTAAACCACTGAGAGTTAAAAGACTTCAGTGTACCATCTTTGCAGGACAGAAGAAATCAAGTGTTATCAAATGGACTTGAGAACCCTAAAAGAGTCAAGAAGTACTTATTGGAAACTTGAGCTGAAACTGAAGAGTTTTACACTCTCTAATAATAAATGAATATAGGAGTTTGCAGTAAAGTCTAAAGGAGCCAGAGAAGTCTGGGTCCCACGAATTCCCAGACTAACAAGTCAAAACTTACTTCTAGGACAAAGTCTTACAATAATGAGAAAACTTCTGCAAAGAGAATCCAAAGTAAGTAGTACAGGAACAACAGTCAAAGAAAATAGCAGGTCCAAATAAAATAAGGGGAGGCAGGAAAATCTCTAGAAAATAAGCTGTAATTAAAAAAAAATGTTGCATAAACACAACAAAAAATTCTAAAACTATGAAGTTAGAGGAAATATCTTGAGTCACATCCACTTCTGTAAGTTAAGAAAAGCCTCATTTCAAGTATAAAAGGAAAAAGAAAAGGATTAGATCTTGACACTAACAGGAAAAAAACAGATTAAGAAGCAGAATAACATCCCTACAGATCAGGAATGAACACAGAAAGACATCAGCATAAGACATATTAGAATTATAATCTAAAAATTAACAAAATAATACAAGATAAAAAATAATAATCAGAATTGGAAAACTCAGAAATGAGGTGATATAGTCGCAGAAAAAATTCTAAAAGAAAGAAAAACATTTCAGAAACAAGGTTAACTAGAAGGAAAAAAAAACAATGGCCTAAGGATTTCAATGGACATTTCTTCAAAGAAGACATACAAATGGTCAATAAGCATATTAAAAAATGCTTAATGTCACTAATAAGTAAATGTGAATCTAAACTACAATGAGATAGCAATTCACATCTATTAGGATGGCTGGTGAAAGCAAGTCAAAAACAAAATAACAACTGCTAGAGAGCTGTAGAGGATGTGAAGACATTGGAAACGAAACCTTGTACAGTGCTGTCAAGAATAAAAAAGAAACAGCTGCTATGGACAACAGTTTGACCAATTTTCAAGAAATTAAACATAGAATTACGATATCATCCAGTGATTCTACTTCTGGGAATATACTCAAGAGAATTAAAAGCAAGGGGAGTGAACAGATATTTGTGTACCAATATTCATAAAAGCCATATTAATGATAGTCAAAAGGAGAAAACATACCAACTGTTCACTGAGACATGAACAAAATATGGTTTTAAAAAGTGGTATGTACTATTCAGCCTAGAAAAGGAATGAAATTCTATACATGCTACAACATGGATGAATTTTTAAAGCATGATGGTAAGTGAAATAAGCCATTCACAAAAGAATAAATACTTTATAATTTGAATTATATGAAATACCAATTTGGAAAACTCAGCAGTGGCCATAAGACTGGAAAAGGTCAGTTTTCATTTTGATCCCAAAGAAAGGCAATGTCAAAGAATGTTCAAACTACTGCACAATTGCACTCATCTCACACAATAGCAAAGTAATGCTCAAAATTCTCCAAGCCAGGCTTCAACAGGATGTGAACCAAGAACTAACTTCCAGATGTACAAGCTGGATTTAGAAAAGGCAGAGGAACCAGAGATCAAATTGCCAACATCCACTGGATCATTGAAAAAGCAAGAGAGTTCCAGAAAAACATCTATTTCTGCTTTATTGACTATGCCAAAGCCTTTGACTGTGTGGATCACAACAAACTGTGGAAAATTCTGGAAGAGATGGGAATACCAGACCACCTTACCTGCCTCCTGAGAAATCTGTATACAGGTCAAGAAGCAGCAGTTAGAACTGGACATGGAACAATGGACTGGTTCCAAATTGGGAAAGGAGTGTGTCAAGGCTGTATACTGTCACCCTGCTTATTTAACTTATGTGCAGAGTATACCATGAGAAATACCGGGCTGGATGAAGCACAAACTGGAATCAAAATTGTTGGGAGAAATATCAATAACCTCAGATAGGCAGATGACACCACCCTTATAGCAGAAAGTGAAGAGGAACTAAAGAGCCTCTTGATGAAAGTGAAAGAGGAGAGTGAAAAAGCTGGCTTAAAGCTCAACATTCAAAAAACTAACATCACGGCATCTGGTCCCATAACTTCATGGCAAATATATGGCGAAACAGTAGAAACAGTGAGAGACTTTATTTTCTTGGGCTGCAAAATCTCTGCAGATGGTGACTGCAAGTCATGAAATTAAAAGATGCTTGCTCCTTAGAAGAAAAGCTATGACAAATCCAGATGGCATATTAAGAAGCAGAGACATTACTTTGCCGACAAGGTCCACCTAGTCAAAGCTATGGTTTTTCTAGTAGTTGTGTATGGATGTGAGAATTGGACCATAAAGAAAGCTGAGTGCAAAAGAATCGATGCGTTTGAACTGTGTTGCTGGAGAAGACTTTTGAGAGTCCCTTGGACTGTAAGGAAATCCAACCAGTCCATCCTAAAGGAGATCAGTCCTGGGTGTTCATTGGAAGGACTGATGTTGAAGCTGAAACTCCAATACTTTGGCCACCTGATGTGAAGAGCTGACTCATTTGAAAAGACCCTGATGCTGGGAAAGATTGAGGGCAGAAGGAGAAGGGGACGACAGAGGATGAGATGGTTGGATGGCATCACTGACTCGATGGACATAGGTTTTGGTGGACTCTGGGAGTTAGTGATGGACAGGGAGGCCTGGCGCGCTGCGGTTCATGGGGTTGCAAAGAGTCGGACACGACTGAGTGACTGAACTGAACTGAACTGATCTACATGCTGAAGGAAAACTTGAACACATAGGCGAGAAAAAGCATAACCAAGCAAGACAAATTCTTGTGGAATTGAGAAGGGATGAAACTAAAATCACGCATGGATTTCAGGTTATGTCTTTTTGTGTGTCATTTAAAAACTACTTACTGATCAGGACTCACTAATATTGATTTAATGACCCACAGTTTGAAAAACAATAGAACTACGGCATAATATTTTACCTTCCTGAATCTATTTCTTTAACTATAAAATGGGAATGACAATCTTATAAGGTTGTTAGGATGGTCAAATAAGACATATGTAAAGTATATATGTGGTACTGAGCACACAGCTCATGCTCAATAAATGTAACTATTATTAAAACTATTTTTAAAAACAGAGAAAGTTAATAAGGTCTGAGTCTGGGCATTGCCAGAACATATCTAGGCTGCTGCCCAAACTTCAGCTAATATTTTCATCATAACCACAAGCATCAGATCTACGGTGTCACTGTCTCCTGCTGTGTAGCACCAGCTACTCCTATTTGTGTGGTTGTTTAGAAATAGCTAAAAATTATGCTCTAGTTTATTTGAAACACTTCCATCTATAAAATCATCCAGATATTTAATTGAGAACATGGACATTTTGATAGCATTCTAAATTTTAAAACATTCCTCCCAAACAACCATACGAATACATTTTCCCAAGTCAAACAGATATCCCTAGGCTTGAACTGCTATTTCTAATTTCTAATTCATTCTTACAGGCTAATTTATAAAATGAAATTGTTTGGATGATTGGTTTGCAGTAAACATGGTAAACCAAACTGGTTTCTAAATTTAGAGAAAGGTTGAGTCTCCTCTTATAATAATGGAGAAATAATAGAAGTATTAATGACAATGAAACTTTCATAATTAAAAAGTCAAATTCTGAAATAACAAGAAGAAATGAACATTAATAGGTAGCAACAGCATAAATTGTGATTCTTGCAAATGGTTATTTTGAGCTCCTTTCACGGGATACTGCAACCTCCAAAATACAACTTACTAAATGATAATATATGTTCCAGATGTGTCCTAATTAAGTTCCATAGTCTTTGGAGAATTTAGTACTATTAAACATAAAAAGAGATTGGAAAATAGTGCATAAAATTCTAAAAATCATAAAAGAAGGACAAAATTGTTTTAATAGATGCTATGACTTCTACATCTGATAATTTGTAAACTTTAAAAAGTAGTAATTATTATTATCCATATAAATGTATTCAAAGAAAAATCTTATTTATGTATAACAGAATTTGAGGATGAACTCTAGATTTTAAATACAGTAGACTCCATATCCTTTCTTGGAGGTTTTTGAGGACTGATTTTTGGTAATATCTCTTTGGCATAAAATGTTTTATGAAGTCCAGCTTCTCGGAGTGCTAACTCAAAACGAAGTCTAGGGTCAGAAATTATCTGTAGAAATAAAATGATATAAATATTATGTATATAAATAATATAAGTAATACAGATAGTATAAAATAATACAAATAAATTTACTGAAGTAAATTTTATCATTTAGTTCCATATTTCTCCAAGCTGCATAGCTTGTTTTTGCTAGATGGATGACTAGATAACAATAAATTTTGTGCATACAGTGACTATATTCTGCTTATTTTTACTGAAAGGTCAAAATTTTTTGACATTATCACTTTTCAGTACATCAGTGGTTTCCAACATAAGATGTATAGAATGTTGTATACTAGATTAGTCAAAATAAAACATAAAATTATTTTAAAATGAGATAAAAGAAGCTTACTTTCAGTACTATCATTGATTTGTTATTTATCGTTAGCTGGGATTATAAAATATAAGCAACCATTCATTAAAATAAACCTAAATCACAATCTTGTATATTTGTCTTTAAACAGACATTTTAATTTCTCCATCATTTGGCAGCATGTAAGTTAAGTTCAAATACATGGCTACTACTTGAAAAACACAATCAATAGAACCTTTCTTCCAAGGCCAGATTTCTATTTCAAGCAGAACTAGAAAATGGTTCTATCAATCTGATTCTAAGTGGGAATAGATATATGAGTAGTTCAATTTCTGTTTTCATTTATAGCTGATTAGGCTTTATTTCTTCTTCTTATGAATATTAACGTCAACAGACACTGTTTGCAATGATAAAAAAGTGGCCACATATAGATTTCAGCTAATGAAGCATTTTACATGAACATTATCCCCCTAGAGGATGGGATAATAAGCTGTTGAAAGCAGCCCCTCCTTCAAGGAGCTCTTAAACTAACAGAGGTAGTAAGAATGTACACAGATAATTATAGTCCGTGGCAACATGTGACAGATGCTCCAAGAGTACTAGAACACATTGGGACATCTCCTGGTACCAGTGGGACTAGGATGGTCTCAGGTAAGGACAATAACTTGAGTTAACTTTGAGGTCCAACTTATTCTTCTATAAAGTTGGGAGTGGGAGTGGAGGAGGAAGAGAGATCAAGCAAGAAAGGAAGGCTTATGCTAACTTAGAGATGAAATGGGTCAATTTAGGATCATGGTAATTTGGGTGGAGTACTTGGTACCACTGGGGAACATTGAAAAAGGACACTTCTAAGACTAGGACTTGAATTTTAAAGGCTTGAAGTCTGTGTCATGGAGTCTGGGGAGCTACTGAGGTTGTGTTTCTGTTTTCAGGATAAATTAAGGCAGCAGGCAAACAAGAGACAGAGGCACAAAGAGTGCTTAAGAGTCTACTACAGTTGTCTAGACATAAAGTAATAAATGCATAAAATTGGCTGGTAGCAAAGAAGAGATAACTGTCCAAAACATTATGAAGGGAAGAATCAGTAGAACTTGGCAACTGATCAGATACAGGGACGGGGGCAATGATGCATATAAATGGAGAATAACACAGAATTTGTGTCGGCAAAGCAAAATATTTAAGTCTTAGACTTAGGTTTCTTCTCTTTTGCCCCAAAAGAGTCTTCCTGGTCACTTTCATCCACTTCCACATATTCATGCTCCACCTGTGTGCTGTTGACATCCTAATTATCTCCAGGATTCACCATTTCTCCCCCAGCTCCAGATGTGTGATGTTCAAAACATTTTCATAATTATAGTTTTTTCAACATATATCAAGTGAAATGGATATCTGCCTCCCATACTGATGTCCCTTTCCCCAATTCTTCTCCCCAGAGAAAGCCCAGTAGTTTCTTGCGAGCATGTATTAGACATCTTCACCCTAACCTGACATGAACAAAGCAATTGCTCTCTCCCTAAGTCTGTTTCTTCCTTCTGTATTCTTACATGGTTAATGGCAGCACCACCTAACAATTGCAATTTATTGAATTACTACTAGGTGCCAGACAATATTCTAGGCAATTGACATGTATTATCCTAATCATCACAAAAAACTTAACGAATTATTGTTTTACAGATGAAGTAAACAAAACATAAAGATGTTAACAGCTTACACAAGTTCACACAGCCAGCAAACAGTGGATGTGGATTTTAATCCAAAGTGTAGGCTCTTCTCAATATCACTTGCTGCCTAGTTTAGAATCACCCTCACTTTCATTATCCTCTCCTCAGCCAGAGCCATACATGCCTCCACATCCCACCCTCCCCTGACTCCACTCCACTTCCATGAAGTCTCCACCATCTTAAAAGAACCCAACTCCACCTCCACCAATTTTCCATTCAGACACATTGCTATAACATGAAGCTTTTATATACTTCACTTGCTTCAAAGTCTCCCCTCTGCTCATAGGTCAAAAGTTCAAAAGTCTTTAGAAAGTAAGATCAACTATACTTTCCACAGTCTGACCTAAATTTATGTTTGCAGTCTTATCTCCCAGCACCCAAGATGTACAAGTAAGGACCTCTTTTCACCCTCTTCTGCTTGATCAAACCCTTATTTCCTCAGTCTAGGTACCTGAAAGCTTTCCAGCTTCTGACTTCAATTCTTTACAAGCCCAGATGCCTTCCTGCTTTGACTTCTAGAGATACTATTGCATCTTCTAATTAACCCCTCTTCCTATGCCCACCCCTCCCCAGTCAGTTTTGCCGTTCTTTTTAGTTAAATTATCTGGAATGAATTCTGTTACTGATGCCAAAATTCCTCAGTGAAGATGGAGCTTAGTTCCATCTTTTCTGCCTTCTCTGACTTCCCTTTCAGGGTTGTCTTCACTCCCTTCCTTTTGCTGCTGCAGCCCTGAGCCCTCTATCAGGGAGGTAGGTGATCTCACTCTAGTGGCATTATTCCCGTGCATTCTACTTTCTTTCCCAACCCAATTCCCCTGCTCACTTCCTTCACACAGAACAAGTTTATCTTGTTTGGGATGCAGCCCTGGCACCTGGCTCAGTGCAGATACAGTATATGTTCCATAAATATCTGCCCAATTAATATGTAAATTGTTCTTTTTATTAATATTCCCTAGCAAAGTGTGCAGCACATAATAGAGGCACATTAGATTTATTTGTCATTGGATAAATGTATAGTTTCCTACTTTTAAAATGATTAAACATTTAGCTTCTCTTAGATTTGTAAAGTTTACAGCTAACTCCTGTGGTATCCAATCATTCATATGTCCTGGCTCCCTCTCTTCCATCCACCTAAAAAAAAGCTTCTTAAAATCCCTTCTCCATTATAGAAACAGACTAAAATGATTCAGAAGCACCTAGAAATAGTTAAATAATCTCTTAATACCTTTTTCCACAGCAAGTGTTTTATCATTAGCTCCAGTACATTATTTTCTGTTCATTTTAATTTCAGAAAGCTTCCCTCTGCTTTGTCTTATCAGTATCATCAATTGTTTCATTAATAGGATTTATATTATGCATTTAAATAAATTCTGAATATGATAAATATTTAAACAAAAATACAATATTAACACAACTTTAAAGTAAAATTTTATAAAATTGTTTTAGATTAAAATAATTTCCAATGACAGATTCATAACATTTTCAAAGTGTTTTGTTCTATAGTCACCTATTAACATTTTATAATATTAAGAACTGTTCAGTAATTACATGTGATTTATGCTAATATGCATGGTATTTAAATAGAAATATAAATAATTTGTAACCCAAAATACACACTTCTACAATTCTTATCATCATCATGGCTTTTGCATCAATCTTGCCAATTTCCATAATTACCTGCTGTTCATTGTATGTATTCAATGTGAAGAGTGGCTTTTGAAGAATAAATTCTTCTTCAGTTCCAATACCCATCCTTGCTTTTGATGCCACTGTATCTGACATCATTCTAACAGGATCAAATTGAGCGACAATAGCAACCTAAAAAAAGTGAAAACATGGCTGCTTGGAGCAAGATACAAGCTAAATACTTCTGGGCAACATTATTAATGCTTAATGTCCATTAAAGTTAAGAAATTTTATTATTGCATAGTTACAGGTACGATTAAATTTAGATAAAAATTTCTTCCTGATCCAAAGTCAAGGGAAATCTTATATAGAAAACCTACATATTCAATCACTTTGAAAGTAACCCAAAGTAGAAAACATTAATTTTTAGCCACTAGAAATCCGTGGCCACAGTAATGACTCCATGAAGCTTTCTAGAAAGTTTAATCTGATTAAGCTGAGTCTAGAGTATATCATTTATGGGTAAAGTCATGTGTGTTAGCATTATTGAGCAAGATGGGTGAGTTTTCATTGTACTGAACAACAAGATTTCCAGGGACTGTTAAAAACCATTGTTTCCTCTTCCACTGAAAAACTCCAAGTCATTTTAACCCAAATGCCCTTGAGCTTTATGATAATTGAAATCAATCAAACCTGCATTCTGATGAAAAGAAGCCACTAATTTTGTAAATTATATGCCACCCTTAATAACACCTGCCTGCTAATTCCTAAAGTCAGGAAATAGCAATAGGAAAATGGCATTTTTAATTCTATTTAGAAATTATAATGACATAACTGGAGGTTGAACATACTTTAATTATTATAGGTTTTACTAGCCAAAATGTCTTTTACTATAGTTCTAAACACTGATTACAGATAACAGGCACAGACATTTCCTCTTTCAAAGGTCTCACAGATGGAAAAAGAATCTTAATCATATGGACTGTAGTTGTCAAAATGATATTTCGAACAAAATGTGTTTAGTAATAGTAACATTAAATTTTGTCCCTAGAAGGCCATGGTATATCATTATTGGCTAATGATTGAAACATTTAAATTTCATTGACTCTAAGATGACCAGATGTATATTCCTATGCTTGGAATTTGTTTCTATAATCTGTTTTATCAAAGATGGATACAATGTTTGTATGCATTTATACTTCCTTTATATGATTTCATTTAACTTAATTTCCTTGGTTTGAATTCATATTTACATTGAGTAGCTAGGTGACTTTGGGAAAACTCTGGGCTGCCTCAAGTTTCTCTTCTATAAAATAATAATTCTTACATCATAGGGTTGGGGTAGGAGTTAAATGAGGTAAGACCTAAGAGCATTTAGAAGAGGGCTTTACACTTAATATTCAAAACATGTGAACACACACTGCTACAAACCTATGAGGTAGGCTGTTGTTCTGTTGTTCAGTCACCAAGTTGCATCTGACTCCTTGCGATCCCAAGGATGAGATAGGTACGATTAGTATTATTCCATTTTTCAGAGGAGGAAATAAAGTTTAGGGAGGTTACGTGAAAGACCTAAGTTTCCTCTGCCAGTAAGCAGTGAGCCAGGTTGTACCAGCTTTGAAGGAAGCCAGAGGTGGAGTTCTTACCCAAGATTCGAGGCTAACTCCCAACGATATGGAAGGAGAACCAGTCAGTCATTTCCTGTCAGCTAGGAAATGGTATCAGAGAAGACTTTGGAGCTGATGAGCTGTGCTTATCACTGTTATGTTAACAATACTGAAAAATTACCAAGTAAAACTACTTTATAACGTTTCCTAAGGTCTGAAATTCTTGTTCTTGCTGTCTATAAATACTATTTTCAAAATTTTTGTCTACTTTTATGAGCCAAAGCAATAGAAGGCTTTTATTTTCCCACAAAAACAGTCATTTTAATAAGTGATTTTTAACCTTTTTGTTGACTGTAGGATATTTCCAAACAGAGGTCCCTTCCCTAGGGAGTATTATCTTGCTCAAGCTCCACCACATGTTTTTCGAGGAGAGTAAAATCCTTTAGCTACAGGCAGGGTTTCACTGCTATAGATGGATACTATTCAGCTTATAAACTAGAGGTAATATGGATGTATTTAAATCTTGGGAGAGCTTTCTTTAAAGGTTCTGATGAAGTTCTTTTCATATACTAAGAAACTGAAAATAATTCAACATAAATCTAATTGTTCCCAGGAATGAAGATCAGTGTCCCAATTTGGAAAAGTTACATTTTATATAGCAGATGTAATGAACTAAGTCCTAGTAATAATGTTATTAAGAGCACTTAGACACATTTTTTTAAACCACCCATGAAATTCTCCAAATTAAAAACACCTGTTTCCTTAGGGCTTCTAGTCGCTTTTCTCTCTCTTCTTCTTCAAGTGCTTCTTGAAGGGCCACTTCTTTTTTCTCCATCAAACGCTTTTCCAATAATTCTTGTCTATATTTAACCCTTTAAAAATAATGCACAGGGAAGTGAGGAGAACATCATGATAATGTTGGAGATTATGTGGACAGCAGCACATGGGCAGAAGTCATCCCAGAAGTGACATCAGTGTCATTTTGTTTTACTTGCTTTGGATGATTTCTCATATCACAACCATAAAGGATGTTTCTATAAAATATAATTTACAATAATTCTAATAACAATCATAGAATTGCAGGTCACACAGGCAGGAAAACATGGGGTAAAACCCAATCTCACTCCTTCTTCATTGAAATCATTGTATTAACCATCAGCTGCCACAACTGCAGCTAATCCAACTTGACAGATGACAGCCTCACTCTTGAGTTATTTCAGCAGTCTTCTAGTAAGTTTTAATACAATATGAGATTTAAAAGGCTATGTTACTGTTTGAATAGGCCTAATTTTAAAAAGACAAGTAAATAAAATACTATAATATGCCCAAAGTATCTCAATTACTAGAATGTAAACCAAACTTTATATTGTCACTCATTTTGTCAAGAATGCTCTATCTGGATGGATGTGTGTGTTTGTGTTAAGAAACTTTGAAAATTGTACATTGACTGTAGATGGCAGCAAAAACATGACTTTCCCTGAGCATTCTGTTTCCATCCTCCTTAACAGCAGCTATTAAAACTGAGCACATTTAAATACCTGTTTAATACTCCAGGTTTCACCTGGCCCTCCTCTGTTGCTCTTTTGGGGCAGCCTCCCTAACTATATTTTTGTCCAAGGTATTATTCTATTGAATTATAGGGATAAGATTTGCCTTTTCAAAAACAGTAGGCACCTGGCTTCTCAAGGTAGAAGGAGGTGTTAGCTCTGTCTTCTATCACTGATGGTTTAGATTCGACTTCCTCTATAGCATCAGGGCTTCCTCGGTGGCTCAATGGTAAAGAATCTGCCTGCCAATGCAGGAGATGCAGGTTCAATTCCTAGGTCGGGAAGATCCCCTGGAGAAGGAAATGGCAACCCACTTCAGTATTCTTGCCTGGGCGATCCCATGGGCAGAGGAGCCTGCCAGTCTGCAGTCCAAGTCTGACACCGCTTAGAGACTAAATAGCAATAGCTTCGGTCACAAATGTGCTTTCCCCCAGGCGTGCACACCTGTATTTTCCATGGATGTCCTTGCACTAGACCATTTTTATTCTGGATCCTGACATTTACTGAGGTGTTCACGACACATCAAGTCTTGTGCTAAGGGCTCTTTCAAACTTCACATGTTGGGGTACCATTATTTATCCCATTTTAAAGATAAAGAAATGGAGGCATAGAAAGGTGATGAAACTTGTCCCAAGCCTCAATGGCAGAACCTGAGGTCAAACCCAGGTGAACTGGCCCCAGAGCCCATGAACAGTTAACTACCATGTTCTTCTCTCTTCTCCCCTTGACAGCTCTACTCACCTCACTGACTGATGAATACCTAGTTTGTGCCAAACCCTGTGCTGGAAATTGAGAGCACTCTGAGAAAAAGACTGCTCTTAAAGAGCCTGTGGTTTAACAGAGACAAAAGACAAGCCCAAGAACTAAACAAGGTATACAGTATCTTCAGAGAGGTATAAATAAGGTCCACTGAGGATTCAGAGGAAAGTGAGATGCCTACTTGCTGAATTGTGAGAAAGACTGGGCGACTTCAGCAAGCACTTTATGGAGGAGGCAGCATCATCTGAGCTGGGTCTGGAGGACTAGGGTTTGGAGAGGCCAGGAGGCATGGCTGAGGTGGGGCAGAGCGAGAGCTGGGACGAGGGCGAGTCCAGGGAGGCTCAGGCTCTGCAAGTGCCCGGTTGGTCTCCCAGAGTGGCTGACTTCTTCAGTTTTGTCCTCTGGGCACCTTGCTTGCCCCACCTCGTCACAGCACTGGGCAGGGAAGGGTTCAAGGTGGCTAAACGGAGTGAGTGGGTGAGCAGTGACAGAGAAGCCCAGAAGAGCACTGAGGTAGTCACATGGTTCCCTCAATGATCTGCTCTTGGGGAGGAAAACTTTAAAACCAGGTTGCTCCTGAGGCTGGCATTGAAGAAGCAGCACTGGGAAAGGAGAGGAGGGGAGCAGGCAGTAGATACTGTAGGAGTACAAAACCCAGAATGGAATTTGGAAAGAAGGTCCTAAGCTCTCTTGATGGCTGTGGCTGTTCTGCCCCATCATCTCCCATTTCAAGAGTCACTACAACCGGATATATGGATTAAAGAATTCACAGACCACATTGCTCTCTTTCTCTGATGCCTCTCTGTCATAGAAAGCTCTGTTTCTCATTCCCTCCATTTTCACTAAGGCGTGACACAACTTTCCTAATGAGGTTCTACTCAATTTAAGCACTGAGTACAAGCTAAGGGAACTACTGTGAAAGTTCAATTAAAAGACACCCAGGGATTTGACAATTACCATATGTTAATTCTCAGAACTTCTGAAAAGTTTCTCTTCCTTTGGGATGTATAGGTTGCTTTGTCTGCTACAAACTTTTGGCTGCTTTGCGGAAAAGTAATAGCTGTTCTGGTTAGAGGAGCTTGACCAGTGAGGAAGAGATTAAAAAGGGGAGTGAAGCATTTGAAGCTATTTGGTAAAGAAAGCTGGCTTATGCTTTACTTTAAGTTCATTCATTCATTCAACAAAAATTTGAGCGCCTCTCTGCGTCAATTACTGTTGTTAGCACTGGACAAAGGATTTCAGTACAGAAGACATACTCCTGTCCTCACAGAAGTGACCATCTAATGTAGATACAAAGATCCAGGCAATTATGGCACAGGGTAGCTCTTGCCCTGGTGAGACAATGGGGCAGAGATCATGGGAGAATCATCTTTGCCAGACTTGGGGCATTCAGAGGAGCAGCCATCAGGAAGTGCTCTGAATTTCAGATCTAAAAAAGGAGCAGGAATTCGTCAGAGGGGGAGAGAACAGGAAGAATGTTCTAAGTAGAAAAAAAAATATCATATGAAGGCCCAGAAGGTGAGAGAGCACGGTATGCTTGAAGAACTCAAAAATATTTGGAATGACCAAAAATGAAAATTGTAAGGTGAGGAGTACCAAGAGTTGAGGCTAGGAAGGCAAGGGAGGACAGGTGGTGAGGACTTTGCAAGCATGAGGGCTTTGATCAAGGCAACACAATCAGGTAACTCTCTCCTGTAATGTGGAGGATGGATTGCTAGGAAGCAAGACCAGAGAGACTTATTTTGATGCAAAAAAGCTTTCCTGAATTAGGGCAGGGGAGGGGTGCTTGTAGGAGTTAGGGAGACGATATAGTCTTAAAATTTTATGTAGAAAATAGAATAAATAAGTATTGTTAGTGCTTTTTAAGGGAAAGAGAGAGGAAGCTAAAGTTTCCATGCTGTATGGTGAACAATGGCATTCCTCTCTAAAACTGGGGACTTAGAGAAACCAGGGAGAGAAGGAATTAGGTTGAGTTTAGACATAGATCTGCTGTCATAAGATCTGGGCTGGAGAAATGGATGGGGATCTTTATCAATGGCGTGGGACTGAGACTGAGAAACGGATAGCATCTATCCAGGAAGATACTATAGTGTAAGAGGAGGTGGCAGGCCTAGAACTGATTCCAAAGGAAACAACTTTTTCTTTTTCATTTTTTCTATGTATATTTTCAGTATTTATAATTTTATATCATTCACTCATTCATTGACTGGGTGCCCAGGCTGTGCCAAGTGCTATTCTAGGGTGGATGATCCACACTGATTAAAAGAAAAAAAACAAAAACAACAAAACCCTGTTCTCACACTTTCAATTATAGGCATATATTTTCATGTATTTAGAAGTTTAATTTCTTTTCAAAAAGGGGGTAAATTACCAATTTAATTTCCCCACTCTACTCAACCCAAGGAAGGGGGCAACTTTTAAGAAGGGGATAGAAAAGGAAGAAACTAGGAGAATGAGGAGAAATTGTGGCAAAGAAGAGAATGACAATGGAAATAGCAATGTCTCATGCTAAAAATCAGCTCTAATCTAAGATAATCATTGGATTAAATAACAGGGAGCCACTGGCAATCTTGGCAGTAGAGAGGTAGCTGAAGAATTAGCAGTAGATAAGGAAGTAAGAGGTAAGAGAGACAACACCTTCAGTAAGGCTGATGCCAGTGGAGAGGAAAGAAGCTGGGGCTGGAGGAAGCTGATCACAGTGGCATTGGTTCCAAAGTGATGACCAAGATGACACTGACTGTTGTGAAGACTGGCCATGGGAAATTTTAAGAAGACATACTCAAATTCTTCATTCTTAGAGATGCCAATGTTTAAATTCAAATAATAATTCACTGTAAAAGGGGAAACTCCTGATACACCCTCCTTTTCCCAGTCTGGATGGAAAAATGTCTTTGCCTAAAGAGAAGTGATGCAGAAAAATTCCTGGGAGAAAGCCAAATACTCACATATTCATGGGGAAAGAAAATAGCAACAGTAAAGTCAATCATTTGGAAAATTTTCCACATAAATACCTTTAGCCATTTGAAATAGCAGATTTTCTCCAAATTAAACTGTTGCTGTGAAAGTCAATGTCAGGAAGTGGCAAAACTCAATAGTCTTTAAGCTGTGCACTGAATTCCCAAACAAGAATCCTAGGTTCATCTCTCAGTCTGTTTCATACTCCCTGAGTTGACAAAGGTTGAGAATGCAGCAAAGGAGGCCTTTTCCATTCCTCTTGGGGGAGGAGAAGCATCATATTGTTCAAAAGCAACAGCTGTTGCAGAATCAGGCAGAGCATTAACAATAATCTGAAAAGGATTTTGTTTAAGCTTCCAGACCTGAGTGTAGTTGAAGGGACAAGAAGCTTTCATGTAGAAACGGAGAATTTATATATCATTTTGGAGATATTTTTATTTGTGTATTGCATTCGAAGAGAGGAGTTGCCATTGTTGTTTAGTCACTAAGTCATGTCTGACTCTTTTGAGACCCTGTGGACTGTACCCTGCCAGGCTCCTCTGTCCATGGGATTTCCCAGGCAAGAATACTGGAGTAGGTTGCCATTTACTTCTCCAGGGGATCTTCCTCACCCAGGGATTGAACCTGCGTCTGCTGCATTGCAGACTGATTCTTTACCACTGAGCCATCATGGAAGCTCCAGAGATGAGCATACAAATGCACATAGTTGGGAAACATCATGAACTTCAGTGACACCCTCCTTTGCTTCAGTGAAACTAGCAGTTAGAACTAGGCAAATTATTAACTTCAAAATTTGACCTCCCTCCTATCTGAAGGGAGACACAGATAACTTCAGTCTTAAAAGAAGCTACAGGAACTAAGAGGAGAAAAAAGACTTCAGAATAATTTTTTTGCTGACAGTGGCAGGTTCTACAGTTTGTTTTTTTTTAACTTAAGCAGTAAATAAAACAGCATTAACAATACATCTTAATTAGGTTACACTAACCAGTACAGGAAAATCCCATGGATGGAGGAGCCTGGTGGGCTGCAGTCCATGGGGTCGCTGAGGGTCGGACACGACTGAGCGACTTCACTTTCACTTTTCACTTTCATGCTTGGAGAAGGAAATGGCAACCCACTCCAGTGTTCTTGCCTTGAGAATCCCAGGGATGGGGGAGCCTGGTGGGCTGCCATCTATGGGTCGCACAGAGTTGGACACGGCTGGAGTGACTTAGCAGCAGCAGCAGCAGCAACCAGTACAGAACTCCCACGAAAAATGTTTCAGGGAAGTAATTTGCCCTACTGAATTAGAGCCAGTTTCCAAACAAATCTGCTACTTCATTTTTAGGTAATGTGGCTTACTCAACACTGAACAAGAAATCTTTAACAGGCACATGCTGGAGGTGCTATTGCCAGAGGAGTTTGAACAGCAGTGCAGCAGAGTGAACCTGTTTCTCTCTGCTGGGAAATCCAGTTTTGGCTTAAACCCCACTCAGAAAGTTGTTCTTCCCACCAAGCAAAGAGACACCCCCATGAGCTGTACAGGACTCCAACAGGGAAGAGTGTGCAGATCAAAACATAGGCAGGCCAAGTGGCAGCACCTGCATAAAGGAGGTGGTGGAGAAGCCTCGCACAGAAAAGAAGGAAGAAAACATGACAGGTGTTCACACTGGCCAGCGTCACCCCCCAGTGGTCAGGGCCACGAGATTCTATACTCAGTGAGGGTTCTGGCTAAGGGCAGAAACAGAGATCAGTTCCTGCAAATGTAATGTGAATCCTGATACAAGGCAGTGACATCCTGGTACAGATCAGCATGGGACAAGAACAAAGAGGATTCACAGAGAACCCACAGAACCAGAAGGAGATGAACCCAGGCCAGGCCCAGACAGAGACTATTCTTCTAGCTCAGAGTGCTTACTGGCTCCTTTGTGGGGTGTAAAGGCAAGTTCCTATTGGAACTTATCTTTAATTGATTAATCCAATTAGTCAACATAGAGTTATTGGCAAACCTACTGTGTGCCAGGCACTGCCCCACAGGCTCAGGATACAATAACAAAAAATAAAATCCAGACAAACAAGATCCCTGCTCTTAAATCTTACATTACTTATGGTTTGTTGTATATGAGCATGCCTAAATTAACGTCCTAGTAAAATACATAAAATTGTTTTAATAAATTATTTTAAATTTATCACAAAGTCCTAAATTAGAGATCTTTTTCTTTTATTGCTATAGCTCGATAGTTCTCAACTATGACTACATTAGAATCACTGGAACTTATAAAAACTTCTGATGCCAGGGCCTCACACCACACTAATTACATCAGAATCTGGTTTCAGGGCTCAAGATTGGTATTTTGTTAAAAGTTTCTCAGTGATTCCGATATGCAGCCTGGTCTGAGCACAGCACTGCCTGGCCAGTGGATCCCTAATTCACAGTAGTGTCAGGATCACCTGGAGGGCTTGTTTTTATTTTTTTATATTTGTCTGGGCTGGGTCTTCGTTGCTGCATGGGCTCTAGTCGCAGAGAGCTGTGGTGCACAGGCTTCTCATCAGGGTGGCTTCTTTCGTTGCAGAGCACAGGGCTCTAGGGCATGGGCTTCAGTAGCTACAGCTCCCAGGCTCAAGAACACAGGCTCAGTAGTTGTGGTACACAGGCTTAGTTGCTCCGTGGCATGCGGGATCTTCCCAGATTAGGGATGGAACCCTCGTGTCCTGTATTGGCAGGTGAATTCTTTACCACTGAGCCACCAAGGAGGCCTTGGAGGGCTTGTTGAAGGTCAGATTCAGGAGTAGTGAGGTGGGGTCTGAAAATCTGTATTTGTAAGAAATTTCCAGGTGATGCTGGTCTGGAGACCACACTTTGAGAACCACAGCACAGATAAATATTTAGATTAAAGGAAATCTAATTGCCTATTATTAGCAAGACAAAACTAGGTGCAAATCACTACCTAGATCAGCTTATTTCTGGTTGCATGTGCTAAACATCACAGTTATATGCCTCAGGATTGATCCGAACTAGAAGTTTCTGCTTTTGTGCTACTGACATTCATGAGCAGAAACTTTAATTTGTGTCATATTTTAGATTCCACATATAAGTGATGTCATTCATAGTCCATTGTGTGTATGTATATATATATATAGTGTGTGTATATATATGTATACATATAGTGTATATATATGTGTGTGTATATATATATATCTCCACATCTTCTTTACCTATAAAATAAAATGTCTGTTTACTCACAGACATAGAGTGGTTCCCAAGGTAAGGGGGAAGAGGGAGAGGGTTGGCTTGGGAGTTCGGGGTTACTAGATGCAAACTGTTATATAGAGAATGAATAAACAACTAGGCCCTACTGTATAGCAAAGGGAACTATATTTAGTATCCTGGGATAAACCATAATGGAAAAGAATATGAGAAAGAACATGCATATGCATAACTGAATCACTTTGCTGTATACCAGAAACTAACACAATGTTGTTAATTAACTATACTTCAGTTAGAAAAACAAGAAGCAGAATCTTTCAATCCCAACCTATCCCATGGCCTTAACACATTTGGATGACAGGTTTCCTAGTGACAGTGGTCAGGCTTGAGAGAGCAACAGTGGCTATCACTGAACCTTTCTTTGCAGTTGCAACAATGGCTACATCTGAACCTCTTTCTTTCCCTCAATGGACAAAACACTGGGATATCCAACAACAACTGGAAACCTCAGACTCCTGGTGATATTTAAAGGGTCTATTCAATAAAATCAAAGAAGGAAGAAACAACTTGAAAGCATTTGAGCAATGAGCCACTTCCCTTGGGACTAGTTCCTGAAACTCTGGGGTTGGGGGGAGGGGAGGGGGTAAATATTTTTCATACTGGAAGTGAAAACCCATAAATGAGAGTGATATACATCTTCCTGTTGGCTGTAATCAGTTCCAACCTAGCCATCTGAGTTCACTTGAGTTGGAAATACAGAGATACAAACAGCTGTGAAACAAGGACTTAAACCTGGGACTCCAGAGTTAAATATAGGATAAGCTGTGAGGAGAGGGTTAGTGAAAGAATGTTATAAATATAATTTTGGCCTTTGCTCCAAGTAAGTTCACAAAGGCATTTCTGCCACATTTACCTCCTCTTTTTGAACTATTTCTAAGTCTTTCCATCTAGTTTTCAGTAATCCTTTTATATCCTCACATAGTCT
Source organism: Bos grunniens (assembly GCF_055505025.1). NCBI lineage: Eukaryota > Metazoa > Chordata > Mammalia > Artiodactyla > Bovidae > Bos > Bos grunniens. The sequence continues at coordinate 98,689,642 of NC_141166.1, forward strand.
CAAATTTTCCTAGAATACTCCTTTCCCAATAGCATTTCAAGTAGGGTATAGGAAATAAAAGATGCATTGTCTATGGAGAATTAAAAGCAATAAATAAAAGCTAGTCTTTTTTTTTTTTTTTTTTTGTATTTTTAAACACTACACATCAGCAAGTCTCAACACAGTTAGTGATAAAAACTCCCTCTACTGGAGCATGCATTCCTATCTCACTTACTCAGTTGCCCCTTCCATTGCTTCCCAGGTGATACTACTTCCATTGCTACCCATTTACAATGGAGAGAGAAGAAAGATGATAGCATTTTCCTGGCTCTCTGACAATTCCAGAAAAGTTTTACCCATTGACTTGGGTTAGATCATCCTGTTTATAATACAGTTCTTGGGATCAACTACTGGCTTCCCAGCTCACTGCCCACATTTACTGAGGGTTATTCAAAACTCCACTTTTACAGTTCCTTGATCCTGAACAGCATTTGCTTTTCCCCTCCTTTAACAGCCCACTCCTTAGACCAAAATTGGAGCTTGGCGTCACCTAAAACCTTTGAAACTGTGGATAATTATCAAATCCACTTTACCTGCCTTCACTACTCAAGATCATTTCATGACGTGCATGTTCTCCCCAAGCTGCATGGAGCCTAAACAATAAGATGTTTGCCCGAGGTGCTCTCCAGGAACTGGGAGTCAGTTCTGTCTTATTTGAACTGAAGGACCACCAACCCTCCAAATGAGCATGCTCGAGTGTCCACTAGGTGATTTTTGACATCAGAGAGCTGAAATCTTTACCCTCAGATGGTGCTAAGCATCTCCATTTTTGGATGTACAGAGGCCTGTAACTTAGTTACACCTGAGGAGAATGATGATTACCTTTTCCCAACCAGCTTTCTCCATGCTCCCTATACTTCAGATCACCCTGCCCATTGCTTCATGGCAATGGGGAAAAAATGGAAACAAGGACAGACTTTATTTTCTTGGGCTCCAAAATCACTGTGGATGATGATTGTAGCCATGAAATTAAAAGACACTCACTCCTTGAAAGAAAGGCTATGACAAACCTAGACAGCGTATTAAAAAGCAGAGACATCACTTTGCCAACAAAGGTCCAACTAGTCAAAGCTGTGGTTTTTCCAGTGGTCATGTACAGATGTAAGAGTTGGACCATAAAGAAGGCAGAGCCCTGAAGAATTGATGCTTTTGAACTGTGGTGTTGGAGAAGACTTTTGAGAGTCCCTTGGACTGCAAGGAGATCCAACCAGTCAATCCTAAAGGAAATCAACCCAGAATATTCGTTGGAAGGACTGATGCTGAAGCTGAAGCTCCAATACTTTGGCCATTTGATGCAAAGAGTTGACTCACTGAAAAGACCCTGATGCTGGGAAAGATTGAGGGCAGGAGGAAAAAGGAGTGACAGAAGGTGAGATGGTTGGATGGCATCATCAACTCAATGGATATGAGTTTGAGCAAACTGAGATAGTGAAGGACAGGGAGGCCTGGCATGCTGCAATCCATGGGGCTGCAAAGAATCAGACATGACTGAGTCACTGTACAACAACAATGTATTTCAGTTCAGTTCAGTTGCTCAGCCGTGTCCAACTCTTTGTGACCCCATGGACTGCAGCATGCCAGGCTTCCCTGTCCATCACCAACTCCCAGAGTTTACCCAAACTGATGTCCATGGAGTTGGTGATGCCATCCAACCATCTCATCCTCTGTTGTCCCCTTCTCCTCCCACCTTCAATCTTTCCCAGCATCAGGGTCTTTTCAAATGAGTTAGCTCTTTGCATCAGGTGGCCAAATATTGGAGTTTCAGCTTCAACATCAGTCCTACCAATGAACACTCGGGACTGATCTCTTTTAGGATGGACTGGGTGGATCTCCTTGCAGTCCAAGGGACTCTCAAAAGTCTTCTCCAACACCACAGTTCAAAAGCATCAATTCTTCAGCACTCAGCTTTCTTTATAGTCCAATTCTCACATCCATACATGACTACAGGAAAAACCACAGCCTTGACTAGACGGAGCTTTGTTGGCAAAGTAACAATGTATTTATTGACAGGCAAAAATATTAATCAAATACATGAGAAATTTTTAAAGAATTTGCATTAAGATATATTGGCAACCTCAGATTGAATAGCAACGTATGCTTTATTCTTTATCCCACAGATACCCAGCACCCCACGCCTCTGGGAAGTGTGTGTGTGGGGAGGGGGGCGTGGGGCAGTCTGAGACTTGTTCTCCTGTCTCCTTAATTGGAGATGCTCTCCAATTAGAAGATGCGCCTAATAAATGCTCTCTTTGCTGCACGCTCTGGCTTCTCAGCGCTTTGCTTTGCTGCCTGTCAGGCAAAACGAACTTGGTTTGGGAACACCATTTCCCTGCCAAAAGTTTACACTGAGGTATTCTGTTCTGACTCCAATCTCCAGAGTCACTGACTAGACTGACAAAGGTTGCAGACTAAGTAACCAGGAATGGATTGCCTTCCAACCTCCTGTCCTTTATGTGTTGATTATTTAACCTTATTCAACCTGATATTACCTTAGTTTATCAGGCTCTCCACTTATCAACAACTTTTATAAACTATAAACTTTATGCCAGGCACTGGGCTAGGTCTTCCCTCATGAAGCTTACTGTCATTCTACTTCTTCCTTTTCTCCCAGGCTATGAGACACAATCAGATTTACTCAGTTCTCTCTCCAGCTTTGGACTGATGGATCTATCTCTTCAAAGGCATTACCACTAGTATTCTTTTGTTATCTTCTTTCCACAACTGCCTTGCCAATTTCCAGCTCTCATTGTTTACTGAATTTATTATGTGTTCATGAGGTTTGAGCCTAACTGAGACATTTAACACTCCTCCAGAATAATTTTTACTTACCCTAGCTACTCGATATTCTCCCTCTTAGCAGAGAAGCTCACCTCCTACTTCACTGAAAACAAAAGGCCATAAGTATTCACTTTCCCCACCATGCATTGCTCCTTTCCAGTCTTGTTAGGACGATCTTAATTCATCCTTTGCTCCTTAAACCTGGGCATTTAATCCCAGAAATCTGACTGTCTCTAGGATCTTGCTCCAGTGAATCTTTCTTTCCTATTTCTTCAGACACTCTCCCGTTCATGGTCTTTTTTCCTCTGCATATAAACTTCTTCAAATGGGGAAAATATGTAACTCTCAACTTTCCTTTCAGCTACCATCTTCTTTGTCCCTTCCTTATAAAATTTTTTAAACAAAGAAGCCCCAATTTGTCTCTAATTCTTTGCTTCTAACTTGGTGCAACAATCCCTGGAGTTGGCTTCTGATCCTTCCACTCAGAAGGATCCTTTTACTCAGTCGGCTTCTGATCCTTCTACTCCAAGTAAAAACTACTCCCCCCAATGTCTGTGTAAACTCAGGACCTTCTTGTAGAATAAATTTTAGTCTGACTTGACCTGAGCAATGCCTGGTACTGATGACCATCTCCTTTATGAAATGCACATCCAATTTTTGACTGCTATTCCTCACCTTTTACTGGCTCCTCCTCATCTGTGTACCCAAGTTTTCAACACAAATCCTCTTTTCACAATTTAAAAACATTGTCTGGGAACATGACTTCAGCTACAATCAAGGCATGAATAGCTACAGCCTCCACCCCTTCAAAGCCCCAAATCCTTTGATCTTTTATTTTTTTCCTCTATGTAATTTCAGGATTGGCTGCAGACAAATCCCTCAAATGTTACTATATTACAGTGATAGTTAAATGCAAAGCTTCTGCTTTAATGGGCATCAGAGCTTTTTGTAGTAACAAACCTAATGACACAAGGTTAAGTAGAAATCTGGAATTCCTGCCCACATCCTCTTAGAAAAAAGCCACTAGAGCACCATGGGTACCATGGACACGGCCAAGATTTTGCCTAGTCAGTTATTTTAGGTTCACTCTAATCCACAGACCAATACTTAAGCTCCCTTATAACATGGCTGCAATATTTATATACAGTTAGTCACTTCAGCTACCTAAAAATCAGAGAATGTATAACTTTGAGCAATACAACTTGGAACCAAGAAAATTTTTTTTATCCTTAACAGATTAGGGCCACAACTTTTGGGGATATTAGCTATAAACCATTTTATAAATTAGGAGATATCTTCCACAAATAATGGTTTTAATATTAGAAGACTTGATTTTTTAAAATCCCTGCTTTCTGATAGTAATTGTATAGGGCTACTGCCTATTATGGCTAAATCTAGATTTTAATAATTAGGCCATACCGTGGTAGATAGCTGTTGCTTTTTTTTTTTTGCCCTCTAGCTTCAACCTAGTAATATCAATTCCCTTTCCGATTGCCTTTCTTCATTCCATGTAGGTTTATTGAAGCCTTTAAACAAGAATCCCCCCACCTTTCCATGTGATCAGATATGGTTAATATTAAGTACATTACAAATATGACCACAGTGATTGGCCCTCGGTGCCCACATGATTTCAGCTGAGCTAATCAGAATCAGAATCTTTCCCTGGGGATTTATATATAGATATTGAAGTAGAATTCTCCCAGCGAGGTTTAAAATTCTCCAAACGAGGCTTCAACAGTACATGAACCAAGAACTTCCAGATGTTCAAGCTGGATTTAGAAAAGACAGAAACCAGAGATCAAATTGCCAACATCTGTTGGATCATCAAAAAAGCAAGAGTGTCCCAGAAAAACGTCTACTTCTGCTTTACTGACTATGCTAAAGCCTTTGACTGTGTGGATCACAACAAACTGTGGAAAATTCTTCAAGAGATGGGAATATCAGAGCACCTTACCTACCTCCTGAGAAATCTGTATGCCAGTCAAGAAGTAACAGTTAGAACTGGACATGGAACAATGGACTGGTTCTAAATTGGGAAAGGAGTATGTCAAGGCTGTATGTTGTCACCCTGCTTATTTAACTTATATGCAGAATACATCATGTTAAATGCCAGGTTGGATGAAGCACAAGCTGGAATCAAGCTTGCCAGGAGAAATATCAATAACCTCAGATATGCAGATGACACCACCCTTATGGTAGAAAGCAAAGAGGAACTAAAGAGCCTCTTGATGAACTGAACTGAACTGATTGAAGAATAAAAGCTTTCTCTTCTCTCTTTAGTTGCTAAGCTCAAATGATACAATTACCCCTGGAACTGCTAGTAGCCATGCCTCCTTTTCCTTCTGACTCCCCCAACCCAGACACATGAGGAAGTCCATTTCAGTGTACAAACATGGACAGATAAGTGGAGAGTGAGAGGAACCCGAAGACGCCATTTGAGTCCCTGAGGCAAGACCCACTTCTGGATTCTCATTCATGTGAATCAATCCATTCTCTTTTCAGCCTAACCTAGCTTGAGTTAGATTTCTCTCAGTTGTTTCTGAAGAATCCTGACTGATAAACATAATTTATAAGGGAATACTAATTTTTTTTACTCTTCATAACATACAGAGCTGTTTCAAGTGATAATCAGTTCATTTCTTAAATTGATGGCCCATGAAATGTTAACATCCCATAGGACATGTTAACATCCCACATGACATGTATGCCATGAAAAATGTGTTGGATGTCTAGTAAGTTTGAGGAAAACTAAGATAAAGTGAAAGAAGAGTCTTTACAGTAGGAGCTCTCAAAAGATTTATTATGATATAGTAGGGTGAATTATGAATCTCCAAAAGGAGGATTTAGTGTGCCAATTCCCCCAAATTATCTAAGAATAGAAAATTTTTAATAGAAGCCAGTTTGGGGAATGTTATTTGCCTTTCTATGAACAAGCAGGGATATTCAACTCTGAGCCACCAGGGAGGCCCAGTAAATGAATTAATGGGCATCAACACAAATATACTTATTGGTCTGTTTTATAGCTATAAATGTTTGTTTTCACACGTTCCTTCTGTTAGACTGCATTTCCCGAGTACAATCAGTTCAGTTCAGTAGCTCAGTTGTGTCCAACTCTTTGCAGCCTCATAGATTGCAGCACACCAGGCTTCTCTATCCATCACCAAGTCCCAGACCTTGCTCAAGCTCATGTCCATGGGGTTGGTGATGCCATCCAACCTTCTCATCTTCTGTCATACCCTTTTCCTCCTGCCTTCAATCTTTCCCAGCATCAGGGTCTTTTCCAATGAGTCAGTTCTTCGCATAAGGTGGCCAAAGTATTGGAGCTTTAGTATCAGCATCAGTCCTTCCAGTGAATATTCTGGACTGATTTCCTTTAGTTTTGACTGCTTTGATCTCCTTGCAGTCCAAGGAACTCTCAAGAGTCTTCTCAAACACCACAGTTTAAAAGCGTCAATTCTTTAGCACTCAGCTTTCTTTATGGTCCAACTCTCACATCCATACATGACTACTGGAAAAGCCGTAGCTTTGACTATATGGCCCTTTGTCGGCAAAGTAATGTCTCTGCTTTTTAATATGTTGTCTAGGTTTGTAAAAAAAAATGAACAGAGATTTATTTATTTATTTATGTATTTTGATGCTCAAGCTGGTTTTAGAAAAGGCAGAGGAACCAGAGATCAAATTGCCAACATCTGCTGGATCATCAAAAAAGCAAGAGAGTTCTAGAAAAACATCTATTTCTGCTTTATTGACTATGCCAAAGCCTTTGACTGTATGGATCACAATAAACTGGAAAATTCTTCAAGAGATGGGAATACCAGACCATTTGACCTCCCTCTTGAGAAACCTGTATGCAGGTCAGGAATCAACAGTTTAGAACTGGACATGGAACAACAGACTGGTTCCAAATAGGAAAAGGAGTACCGTCAAGGCTCTATATTATCATCCTGCTTATTTAACTCATATGTGGAGTACATCTTGAGAATTGCTGGGCTGGATGAAGCACAAGCTGGAATCAAGATTGCCGGGAGAAATATCAATAACCTCAGATATATAGATGACACCACCCTTATGGCAGAAAGTGAAGAAGAACTAAAGATCCTCATGATGAAAGTGAAAGGAGAGAGTGAAAAAGTTGGCTTAAAGCTCAACATTCAGAAAACTAAGATCATAGCATCCGGTCTCAGCACTTCATGGCAAATAGATGGGGAAACAGTGGAAACAGTGGCTGACTTTATTTTGGGGGGCTCCAAAATCACTGCAGATGGTGATTGCAGCCATGAAATTAAAAGATGCTTACTCCTTGGAAGGAAAGTTATGACCAACCTAGACAGCATATTAAAAAGCAGAGACATTACTTTGCCAACAAAGGTCCATCTAGTCAAGGCTATGGTTTTTCCAGTAATCATGTATGGATATGAGAGTTGGACTGTGAAGAAAGCTGAGTGCCAAAGAACTGATGCTTTTGAACTGTGGTGTTGAAGAAGAGTCTTGAGCATCCCTTGGACTGCAAGGAGATCCAACCAGTCCATCCTAAAGGAGATCAGTCCTGAGTGTTCATTGGAAGGACTGATACGAAAGCTAAAATTCCAATACTTTGGCCACCTTATGCGAAGAGCTGACTCATTTTGAAAAGACCCTGATGCTGGGAAAGATTGAAGGCAGGAGAAGAAAGAGAATGAGATGGTTGGATGGCATCACCAACTCAATGGACTTCAGTTTGGGTAAACTGCGGGAGTTGGCGATAGACAGGGAAGCCTGGCATGGTGTAGTCCATGGGGTCCAAAGAGTCGGACACGACTGAGTGGCTGAACTGAACTGAGGTTTGTCATGGCTTTTCTTCTGAGGAGCAAGTATCTTTTAATTTCATGCCTGCAGTCACCATCTGCAGTGATTTTGGGGCCCAAGAAAATAAAGTCTCTCACCGTTTCCATTGTTTCTCCATCTATTCGCCATGAAGTGATGGGACAAAATGCCATGATCTTAGTTTTCTGAATGTTTAGTATTAAGCCAGCATTTTCACTCTCCTCTTTCACTTTCATTAAGAGGTTCTTTAGTTCCTCTTTTCAATTTTGCAAGTCTGAATTTTGCAAGAAGGAGTTCATGATCTGAGCCACTGTCAGCTTCAGGTCTTGTTTTTGCTGACTGTATAGAGCTTCTCCCTCTTTGGCTACAAAAAATATAGTCAATCTGATTTTGATTTTGACCATCCAGTGATGACTATGTGTAGAGTCATCTCTTGTGTTGTGGAAGAGGGTGTTTGCTATGACCAGTGTCTTAGCAAAACTCCTTAAACCTTTGCCCTGCATCATTTGGACTCTAAGGCCAAACTTGCCTGTTACTCCAGGTATCTCTTGACTTCCTACTTTTGCATTCCAATTCCCTATGATGAAAAGGACATCTTTTTTGGTGTTAGTTCTAGAAGGTCTTGTAGGTCATCATAGAACTGTTCAACTTCAGCTTCTTTGGCATTGGTGGTTGGGGCATAGATTTGGATAATTGTGATGCTGAATGGCTTGCCTTGGAAACGAACACAGATCATTCTGTCATTTTTGAGATTTCACCCAAGAACCCTGAGTACACTCAGTTCAGTCAGTTCAGTTCAGTAACTCAGTCGTGTCCGACTCTTTGTGACCCCATGAATCGCAGCTCACCAGGCCTCCCTGTCCATCACCAACTCCCAGAGCTCACTCAGACTCACGTCCATCGAGTCAGTGATGCCATCCAGCCATCTCATCCTCTGTCGTCCCCTTCTCCTCCTGCCCCTAATCCCTCCCAGCATCAGTCTTTTCCAATGAGTCAACTCTTCGCATGAAGTGGCCAAACTACTGGAGTTTCAGGTTTAGCATCATTCCTTCCAAAGAAATCCCAGGGCTAAGTACACTGGCTATGTCTTAATTGTCTTTGTATCCCTGAGAGCTAGCATAAGGCCTAAAACAGAAGGCATGCACCAACACTTGAATGACAGAATGAATGATGAATGAATTTCTAAAGCTATAGAAAGTACCCAATTGAATTTTCTAAGTTGTAGGTAAATAACAGGATGCAGGAGTTGATAAAATAAGTTTAAAAATAAATTGAATATATACATCTCCATTAAACCTGTCAAATAAGTCAGTGGGCATTTTTTGGGTGAGATATTTAATTATTTGAGGAGTGAAAGAGAAGTTGAATTCAGTTCAGTTCAGTCGCTCAGTCGTGTCTGACTCTTTGCGACCCCATGAACCACAGCACGCCAGGCCTCCCTGTCCATCACCAATTCCCGGAGTCCACCCAAACCCATCTCCATCGAGTTGGTGATGCCATCCAACCATCTCATCCTCTGTCATCCCTTTCTCCTCCTGCCCTCAATCTTTCCCAGCATTAGGGTCTTTTCAAATGAGTCAGCTCTCTGCATCAGGTGGCCAAAGTATTGGAGTTTCAGCTTCAGCATCAGTCCTTGCAATGAACACCTAGGACTGATCTCCTTTAGGATAGACTGGTTGGATCTCCTTGCAGTCCAAGGGACTCTCAAGAGTTTTCTCCAACACCACAGTTCAGAAGCATCAATTCTTTGGTAGTCAGCTTTCTTTACAGTCCAACTCTCATATCCATACATGACTACTGGAAAAACCATAGCCTTCACTAGATGGACTTTTGTTGACAAAATAATGTCTCTGCTTTTTAATATGCTGTCTAGGTTGGTCATAACTATCCTTCCAAGGAGCAAGTGTCTTTTAATTTCATGGCTTCAATCACCATCCGCAGTGATTTCGGAGCCCAGAAAAATAAAGTCATCCACTGTTTCCACTGTTTCCCCATCTATTTGCCATGAAGTGATGGCACCCCACTCCAGTACTCTTGCCTGGAAAATCCCATGGATGGAGGAGCCTGGTAGGCTGTAGTCCATGGGGTCGCTAAGAGTCGGACATAACTGAGTGACTTCCCTTTCACTTTTCACTTTCATGCATTGGAGAAGGAAATGGCAACCCACTCCAGTATTCTTGCCTGGAGAATCCCAAGGACGGGGAGCCCAGTGTGCTTCCGTCTATGGGGTCACACAGAGTTGGACACGACTGAAGCAACTTAGCAGTAGCAGATGCGACCGGATGCTATGAACTTAGTTTTCTGAATGTTGAGCAGTAAGCCAACTTTTTCACTCTCTTCTTTCACTTTCATCAAGAGGCACTTTAGTTCTTCTTCACTTTCTGCCATAAGGGTGCTGTCATCTGCATATCTGAGGTTATTGATATTTCTCCCGGTAATCTTGATTCCAGCTTGTGCTTCCTCCAGCCCAGTGTTTCTCATGATATACTATGCATATAAGTTAAATAAGCAGGGTGACAATATACAGCCTTGACATACTCCTTTTCCTATTTGGAACCAGTGTGTTGTTCCACGTCCAGTTCTAACTGTTGCTTCCTGACCTGCATACAAATTTCTCAAGAGGCAGGTCAGGTGATCTGGTATTCCCATCTCTTTCAGAAAATCCCACAGTTTATTGTGATCCACACAGTCAAAGGCTTTGGCATAGTCAATAAGTAGAAATAGATGTTTTTCTGGAGCTCTCTTGCTTTTTCAATGATCCAGCATATGTTGGCAATTTGATCTCTGGTTCCTTTGCCTTTTCTAAAACCAGCTTGAACATCTGGAAGCTCACAGTTCACATACTGCTGAAGCCTGGCTTGGAGAATTTTGAGCATTACTTTACTAGCATGTGAGATGAGTGCAATTGTGCGGTAGTTTGAGCATTCTTTGGCATTGCCTTTCTTTGAGACTGGAATGAAAACACACCTTTTCCAGTCCTGTGGCCACTGCTGAGTTTTCCAAATTTGCTGCCATATTGAGTGCAGCACTTTCACAGCATCATCTTTTAGAATTTGAACTAGCTCAACTGGAATTCCATCACCACCACTAGCTTTGTTCGTAGTGATGCTTCCTAAGGCCCACCTGACTTCACATTCCAGGATGTCCGGCTCTAGGTGTTGGGAGTGATCACACCTTTATGATTATCTGGGTCGTGAAGATCTTTTTTTGTACAGTTCTTCTATGTATTCTTGCCAACTCTTCTTAATATCTTCTGCTTCTGCTAGGTCCATACCATTTCTGTCCTTTATTGAGCCCATCTTTGCATGAAATGTTCCCTTGGTATCTCTAATGTTCTTGAAGAGATTTCTATTCTTTCCCATTCTATTGTTTTCCTCTATTTCTTTGCACTGTTCACTGAGGAAGGCTTTCTTATCTGTCCTTGCTATTCTTCAGAACTCTGCATTCAGATGCTTATATCTTTCCTTTTCTCCTTTGCTTTTTTTTTTCTCTTTTTTTTTAAATTTTATTTTATTTTTAAACTTTACATAATTGTATTAGTTTTGCCAAATATCAAAATGAATCCGCCACAGGTATACATGTGTTCCCCATCCTGAACCCTCCTCCCTCCTCCCTCGCCATACCATCCCTCTGGGTCATCCCAGTGCACTAGCCCCAAGCATCCTTTTCACAGCTTTGTAAGGCTGTGAACTTCTCAGAAGTTGAATTACTGTAAAATAAATCAGGTGTCCAGTTTCTTTGGACAATCAGGAACCATTGATGCTAAAAGGCAAACTCAAATGACATCCATGAAACTGTACTTTTGGAGAGGTAGTACAGGAGAATGACATGTTGGCTTGCAGGAATTATTTATTATGAACTGAAATTTAAAAAGCTACCCAGGCAAATCAGCATTTATTTGCCTAATTTCCTCCTTACATTCATTTATTCATTGTATTCATATTATATGCCATATATACATGATTGTGTAAAACATCATATTCTGCAAAACATGGGAAAACCCAGAGCAATTGGAAACACCTGTCAAGTAGATAAGAGCAGAGCCTATATCTGGATTTATATCTCAAAAGTCTGGATTTTTGAGCCTATATCTGGAGCTTGCCACTTGGCATCATATGAGTTCACTAAGAAAAGACATCTGTCATTTGACAGTAATTGGGTAATTTGCACAGTGACTCTTGAACCCACAAATGGTTTACGTAGATAAAAAATGGTTTACGTAGTCTAGCATCACAATTAATATGCATTGCATTTTAAAAATCTTTAAGATGCACATAATCATCTTATCCATTGTATAAGAATGGAACTCATATGGAGGGTTTATCTCATAGCTGTCTTTAAATTCTTTCCACTAAGGTTTATGAACAAAAAGAAATGATTTAAGAGCTAATAAAATTATAAGCATGGGTGATTAGTTTTATCAGAGCTTTTTTTTTTTTTCCCCTCTGAAGGATTCCCTGATTGCTCAGACAGTAAAGAATCTCCCTGCAATGCAGGAGACCAGGGTTCGATCCCTGGGTTGTGAAGATACCCTCAGAAAGCAATGACAATCCACTCCAGTATTCTTGCACGAAGAATTCCATGGACAGAGGAGCCTAGTGAGCTGCAGTCCATGGAGCTGCAAAGATCAGACATGACTAACATACACAAGCACAGTTTCTGATAAACCTAATTTCAGTGAGTGTTTTCAGAATCACCAATATTGAAAAATGTATTGTGTTAGTGTGGAACTTTGAAAAGTCATGCTAAAGAAATATACCACTTTGTTATCAAATCATTTTGGTATGGTTTTATATCTTTTTTTTTTAAATTTAACTTTACAATATTGTATTGGTTTTATATCTTTTTAACTTCTGACTTTAACTGGTCTTTGTTTTCCAGGGACAGACACCTGTATCATGATGGAACTGGTTTTTCTTCTTCAGGAGTCCTGCCGGGATGGTATTGAGACAACAAAAGAAACCGCAGTCCTCTCCCTCAAACAAATGGCTTAAGTAAATAAGATTAATAAAACTTGCCTTCTCTAATCCTGTTTGAAAATCCCCCTTACATTCTCTTTCTTCTTTCCCAGGTCTCTCAGAACTTCTGTAGACAGCAAACATCAAAAAGACCAGATTTTTATAGTGATATAGCCGCCCACAGCAATGAAGTAAACCCTGATTTTCTTTCAGCCTAGGAAAAGATCAGGAAAGAGGCTTCACAAACAACCTCTTTAACATTTGAGGTTAAAAAAAAAAAATCAGTGTAGCCGAAAGGTTACTTTCATCCATACCTTTGAGGGGGTTGTTTCCTTTCTCTTTCCTTTTTTTAAAGTAACACTTAATCCGTACCCACCCCCCATACAAACATTATAAAATATTTTCTTCACCAAAATTTTTTCGTTACACATTTAAAGTATACTTTAAAAAAAAATGGCAAAATATATTTCTTGGGGGCATGGCATTTCTTGTGCCTTTTTTCCTTTGCTCATTCCCTCAAATGCGGATTTGCTCCTGCTGCAGCTGGAGTTTCCCTCTTCAAGTTTCAACTAGTTTCTCAGGTGATTTCCCACCAAGGCTCGTCTCTCTTAGCAGTCTCCTTTCTCTCAGAATTCAGCTTCCCTGAATAAGTTCTGGAATCCTTGTTCTTTACTCCTTTTGTTGTTGCTGTTTGGTGACTAAGTCGGGTCCGACTCTTTTGGACCCCATGGACTGCAGCGCACCAGGCCTCCCTGTCCTTCCTTTAGAGACAGACACGCCACATAGCAGCGCCCCCTACAGTCTCGCCGAGTGAACGCTGGTGTTCGGATCTGCGAGCAGAGTGCCGCAACGGAGAGCACTTCATGCACCAACGCTAGCTTTTTTCAGGTAAAAGTTCAAAGCTGATGTTCTGGAACGGCTACTGTTTGAGGCCAAGAGAGAGACGTGTGTCTTTATCCAGAGCCCAAACGAATAAAATTAAAAATAGTATCATTGACTAAACTGATAGGGAACCAGCTTTTTTTGGAAAACGTAGAACAATAAACTGGACAGAGATACAAATTAGTTTACAAATAATACCTTGGTCACAAACAACAACATCCTTTAAAGAATACCTATATTTTCTCAACAGCGTTATTTAAGTATGGGCAGAAATAAATCTCCAAAAGCCCTGTATTTTTCTTTCCTATAATAAATTAAAGATGTCCACACCCATATTCCATGGGACTTCTCTTTGGAAGCCTTTCAAAGGAAGAGAAATTCCTAGAGGAGGGTCATGGGCCAGAGAAGTTCAGTAAAGCAGGCTTACAAAAACGCACAATTGGTACAATTTAACAGTATACTAGAATTACAATTAAATCCCAAACTTAGGGAGCAGCTAGGGAAAGGGTGGAGAGACTAAAGAGAGAAGTAGCACAGATTCTTAAGTAAGTTGGTGGTGTAAATACAACAGATAATGAACTTTTATGAAACTGTATTTTAATAAACATTACAATGGTCAAATGTTGGCCCATCTAGACACAGCAGTGGTTGTGTTTCCTGTATTCAGATTTTGCAGAGAGCAAAGCAATAGCATAAGAGGCTCCTTAGGAAGAAGAGTTCTCTCCCAGCACAAGAACTTTACAGCAGTTGAGCTCAGAAAATAGGCTGACCTGGCCCTCCCAAGCGGCCTAATCATGACCCCCAAACAGTAAACCTGCAGGAAAATCCACATAGTCCTTGTTAAAATGACAAAAGGGTAGTGAATCTTGCTCCTCAAAGGCAGATTATTTACTCTAACCCAAGCTACTGAGCAATCCAATGGCTTGGATAGCAAAAAGAAGGATATTTTATTTCCTCTAAAAGCTATAAGCTGAGTGTCTACATAATGCTAATGTCTTAGAGATATAGCCAACCTTGTCACATATATGAAAGGCAACTCACATTTTTCTCTTCAAGTGACTCTAAATTTTAATCTTTATTGTCTTCTCCCAGATGTCACAACTCCTCTCTGCCAGATTCCCCATTATTTCAAGAGACAAGAATATTCCCTGAAGCCTCCTTTTGAATATACATTTTTCTGAGATCATGTCTCTGGTTTCCCTTGAGGACTGTCACATCAATAAATCTATCTACTGCCTGGATCCTTGGTTTTGAAAATAATTTTACCACCTTGGCCAGGCACAGCCAATATTTTTCTCTAATACATATTCTTTAGTTCAAGTAAAAAGTCTTGCTTGGGCTGTTTTATTTCTGTTCATAAAAATGTTCATATGCAGAATTTGGCATAACTGCAGATGGAGACAAGACTTTCTGCAAAGAAGCCAGTTCTTACATATGGGCCAAGGAAGACCCTACCTGAGCCTGGTCCAATATAAAGTTATATCCATCACATGGATTCCTCAGAGGGTATGGTTCACAGGGCAATACTCTGACAGAGCATACAGATTAACTTGAACCAAAAGCTCCCAGTATTTAAAAAAAAAAAAAACCACCACAACAACAAAAATCAAAAAGCTTTACTCTTTGAGAAACATTTAAAGCTTTCAAGCCCACACACACTCAGATAGTACTGATAATCCTCTCTCCATTTGTGGGATTTGGAAGAGCTACAAAGGACGAAAAGCCACAATATTTTGACAAAGTGATATAGTCTTCTCTTTAGGTGTATTTGATGGAAACTTTTGGACTTTTCCCCTTCACTTAACAAAATGTCATAAATGCAGCAACATTTGAGTATATGGAGACTTTATAGTAATATAATACATAAATATACATACTTCTCTGGTATATATAAAGTGTCAATATCTTTAAAAAATTACCTTTTGTATAAAACTTTACAATTTTCAAAGTACTCTCACATACATTATCAGTACAGATTCTATATTAAAAATAACTTATTACTCAACTAACATCTAAGGAGCATTACTCACTCCACTTCTCCTGATTATGTGAGAGAGGGCATCAGTTCAGTTCAGTCGCTCAGTTGTGTCCGACTCTTAGCGACCCCATGGACTGTAGCCCACCAGGCTCCTCCGTCCGTGGGATTTTCCAGGCAAGAATACTGGAGTGAGGTGCCATTGCCTTCTCCTCACTCTCTATTTGTATCATTTGGGATCAGTTTACTCCATTGTTCTTCAAGGGAACGTGGGAGACACTCTCTTCTCCAGCTTCTGGCCATCAATGCCCAGATAAGGCCTTCAGTTCAGTTCAGTTCAGTCATTCAGTCGTGTCCGACTCTTTACGACCCCATGAATCACAGCACACCAGGCCTCCCTGTCCATCACCAACTCCTGGAGTTCACTCAAACTCATGTCCATTGAGTCGGTGATGCCATCCAGCCATCTCATCCTCTGTCCCCTTCTCTTCCTGCCCGCAATCCCTCCCAGCATCAGAGTCTTTTCCAATGAGTCAACTCTTTGCATGAGGTGGCCAAAGTACTGGAGTTTCAGCTTTAGCATCATTCCTTCCAAAGAAATCTCAGGGCTGATCTCCTTTAGAATGGACTGGTTGGCTCTCCTTGCAGTCCAAGGGACTCTCAAGAGTCTTCTCCAACACCTTAGGTAGGAGAAATGATCTGATCTCTGCTCTTTAATGTTATTTTCAGTTCATGGGCTTTATTTGATTATTCTCTCTATTTGAGGTACATATATTATGCTTTTCCCACGCTCCAAACTCTCTTAGACACAGTCTGCTGCCCCTGTCATTTTCTGCTTTCCTCATTACAGTCACTGGCTTATACTATTGTCTTCTACATTTGATGTGACTCCTATATCTGACTTCCCCGGTGGCTCAGATGGTAAAGTGTCTGCCTACAGTGCAGGAGACCCAGGTTCAATCCTGGGGTTGGGAAGATCTCCTGGAGAAGGAAATGGTAACCCACTCCAGTATTCTTGCCTGGAAAATCCCATGGACGGAGGAGCCTGGTTCCATGGGGTCGCAAAGAGTCAGACACGACTGAGCGACTTCACTTTCCTTTCACTTTCCTATATCTGATGATTTCATATGAAGGCACACTCAACATTTTGACTTCAAAATTTATGGCCCTAATTTCTACACTATAACTATCAGTTCTCCGGGCATATATTTGGGAATCAATTCATTATCCTGTAACACTCACTTACCCCCAAGCTTTTTCTCTTGTTCTCTGTGAATTTTTGCCTTTTCTCTTCAAATTTAGGATTATACTCTGCACTGCTAGTAGAGTATAATCCTAAATTTGAAGAGAAAATTTTTACTAATGTAAAAGTTTTACAATATTTTTCAAAAATATTTTCTCCATCTTTGAGAACTATCCTTTGTCCCTAGTTCAGGCTTTTTCTGGCCATGGACTACTTAGGAAACTACTTTTAAAAGATAGTAGGCAGTGTAACCTGAGAATTTGTTATGTTTAACTTTGTTTCCAAAGTTGTCAATATTAACAGGAAGATCAGGTGGAAACACCATCTCCACAACCAGCTCCTCTGGTCTTCCTAAGACACCAGAGTTTCTGCACACCTTCCACTTTTCTCCAAACTTACCATCCAAACCAGAACAAGTGCAGAGTGTCTGTTGGGTGCATGAGGTTAGGACTTCCCTTCTAAATTTTAGGAGAATTTTACAGGGGAGGCAGCTAGCGGATAAGGCCCAGCAGATTGGCTCATGGGCAATTCCATAGTGATCAGTAGGAATTCACAATGATATCTTCATGTGACCTTTGTTATATGATTCCTCTGCTGGGGTGCCTAAGAACCCTAGTCCAGTGCTAGAGCTGCCTCACGTCAGCTGGAGAGAGCCAACTGCTAAATATTTAGGACCATCGCAAGCTAGTTGTTAAATATCAGATCAGATCAGATCAGATCAGTCACTCAGTCGTGTCCGACTCTTTGCGACCCCATGAATTGCAGCATGCCAGGCCTTAAATATAGCCACTAATAAACATTCAGTTAATGTGGCTCAGATGGTAAAGCGTCTGCCTGCAATCCAGGAGACCCGGGTTTGATCCCTGGGTTGGGAAGATCCCTGGAGAAGGAAATGGCAACCCATTCCAGTATCCTTGCTTCAAGAATCCCATGGGTGGAGGAGCCTGGTAGGCTACAGTCCACGGAGTCGCAAAGAGTCAGACACGACTGAGCAACTTCACTTTCATTTTCTTTCTATAAATTTAAAATGAAATAGACTATGTTTAAAAACAAAGGTAAAAATATTCAAAACTCATCATTTTTAATTTACAGTTACTGTTATCTAGGCTCTAAAAATAATATGTAATGATGTGCAATGGCATATTTCTCCATAACTCTGTTCAGTGACATCAAGTCGGTCATTTTAAATAAACCACAGGAGAGGATCTATACCTCAGAAATCACCAAACTACAAACTGGGACTCACCCCCATCCTCTCCTCCCACCTCCAGCCAGTTTTTAAATATTTGTCAGTACATTATCGCTGTGAATCCGTTTAGTATTAAGATGGAAAGCCACAAAAAAACAGTACAGTTATGTGAACTTTCTCAATTTGACAATTCCCTTCAGTCTGTTTTCCTTTCAACGTGGTCTCGCATCTCCCAAGTCAAAGCCTTTGGAAGCAGAACCTGTATCAAATAACTCACCTGAACAGTGTTCAGTCCGAGTTTTTACCTTATTTATTGGCTTTCCTCTGTAAGATGAAATCAGAAATTCCTTTATAGAAACTGTATATCTAAATGTTCCCTGCTCAATATCCCCGCTCTTTTACTGACACTGTATCTTAGGCCCTGCACTGCACATGTGTGTGTGCATCAGTATTTGTGTTGTGTTTGTGTTTATGCATATCTGTGTGTACTATAAAATAGCTGTACAGCTACTTCCAATAGGCTAATTTTAACTTAAAATAAATAAAAACAATTAAACCCAGCTCTGTATCTACTAAAACACTAGAAAGGGAGATCATTAAATGTCTTAGAATCAATATTTTAATTCTGAAGAGGAAATTCAGTAGGAGGTCAGCAAATGTTATTAAAGGATCAGGAAACTGACTCAGGAAAATCTAAAGAAAGTAAGACTCCTTATATGGCAATGATAAGGCTAATGGGAAACTGAAAGCGATCTTGGAGACTGACTGGAAATTTTATACAGAGGAATCATTGTTCTCTGTTTCCACTCAGAATAAGTCAAGAAGTATTCAACTTACAGCGCTTTATTGAGAGAACGTTACAAGAATTCAGTAAGAGAAAATTATCTTAAGGATTTTTTTCTCCTAAAGTTGTTTCTTAATCAGCCATTTTAATCAGTGATCCCACAGAAGCTTAAATTAAAGGTAGAGTGTCTTATTACGAAAAAGTCACCCATAAGTGCACTCAATGGAAGATGGATGTCTGGATTTTCCCCACAAGTAGATATGGACTTTAGCTTTCAAAATATTCTTCAAAGTTCTAAGCTCCATTGAAGGTCATATTTACTAAGGCTAACCCGAAGAGATAGGCATGTATAATTAAGGGATAAGGATATAAATACCTAAGACAGGTTATACCAAATCAGACCAAAGAAACATTATATCTGAAACTCAGTTTCTGATCATGTCAATGAGGTCCTTTTGTGGGAGGGCATGTGAGGGGCTCAGATAAACAACTTTCCCTAATAATCCACTAAGTCCATATGTGTGTCTAATTCCATTTTGAATCACTTATATATTTATATGTACAACCTCTTAGGGTAATTACTTCCCTAGTTTTTATGACCACTTCTTCTGGTATACCGAAATTTGTTGAATCTCTATGGATGCATTAAAATCCTTTTGGAAAAAGATAGAGTATAACCACTAAATGTATTCACTAATTGTTTAATGTGATTAACAATAATTAATCAAGTAATTAAAACAGAATTTAATCCCACAAGATTTAAGACTCCCAAGGGTTTCCATTATTTGGCCTCTGCTTATCCTGTTATCTTCTCTCACCATAAACTTTCCTCAACCCACTGCATATGTTATGCTTCAACTACTTTAAATTGTTTTCAGTTCCTTAAAATTGCCATAGAAATTTGGCAGTTGACATTTTAAAGATGTTTCCACCACAAAGACTTCCTGGCTTCCCCCTGCCACCCTCTACCTGGTTTAGGTGGTGGGCCCTCATGAAGAATATTTTAATTTCCCATTAGACTGTCAGGTCTTTGAAAATAAGGACTGTGTCTTGTTTGTTTACTACTCTACATCAAGACATAGGCATTCAATAATAATTATGTAAAAAATAAGTAGATCAATGGCTTTAAAACAATATCACCACTGTTCATATACTAGAGGCTCCATCCATTAACTCTGACCCTCACAAACATGGCCCAACTTCATGGCCATTATATTTAATGGCCATTATATTTATCATTTTTTGAATAATAAATAGAAATCATGCAGTCCCCCAAATGCAAATTTATAATGATCTTATACACATGCCAATTCGTGCTTTTGTATTCTTTGTTAGCAGTCAGATAGCATCACTGACTCAATGGACATGAGTTTGAGCACATTCAGGGAGCTACTGAAGGACAGGGAAGCCTGGCATGCCGCAGTCCATGAAGTCGCAAAGAGTCGGACATGACTTAAGGACTGCACAACTGCTAGTGGTACTTTGGATTTCATGGGGACTTTTTTGGCTGATATCTTCAAGCAAATACATATAGTGGCCTCGGATCTCTTTAATAGGTTGTAAAGAATCATTTAGAATTATCATCCTATAAACATAGTTTGCAGAATAGAAGAAGCGAAATGGTGAACTGAGTTTCAATTTATCTTGTTTGATTTTGTATGTTACTGGCAGCACAAACTTTTGGCCTTTGTTAAGGGGAGTTGAAGAGTCACTGTAAAGTTTAAGAACATCTCCTCCTTCAAGGAACAAAAGCAGGAGAAACTTTCATCATGATGAGGTAAATCAAACAAACCTTGGTTTTGAAACTGCTTTGTCCTCACGAAGGTGACTTCTTAACGGAGGAAACCAAAACTAGAGTGGGAAAATAGAGGCAGGGGCCATCAGACTAGTCAAGATTAGTCGAATATAAAGAAGTATGCTCTTTATAAGTTGTGCATAGACTTTACAAGAACAATAGAAGAGGGTCATGGTAGCAAAGTATGGATTTTTTAAAAAATATATCTTGGTCTATAGGAGATCTTACTTGACTTTATTAGTTTGCTCTAAAGTATATGATACTTTAAGCTTAGAAAATGACTTTCTTATAAATGACTTCAATAAACACATATGTTGATATTAAGACAGTTTTTGGTTTGTATGTTATTTTAAATTGTTCTTTTTAACAGATCTTAGGTGCTGATAGGTGACATTTTCTGAAATAAATGAAGATTTTAAACTCCAAGTTCCTTCTGTCTTACAGGAAAATCACAGGTGAATAGGATGATCTTTTATTACAATCATTAGTGAAAAATATTGTTATCTGCTTAAGTTATTCTTCAGAACAAACAAAATTTTTTATTTTGGAATAAAAGGGTCAAATCATATAAACCTCCAGCTTGTGACTGATGGCGAAGATTGGTGATTAAGGCACAGACATTTTTTTCTCTCTTTCCCTCTCTTTATAAGCTTTCTCTCTTAATGATTTTAATGAAAAGTTCAGAGAAAAATTGTATTGATTTTATGTCATGAGGCTAAGAGAGTTGAGACACTCTCAAACTAGTCATTCTGGTAATGATTACAAATCATTCTGATGGAGGGAAGAAGATATTTGAAAGATTCTGCATACTGTTCCAAAAACTCATCTGCAGAAGACAGGGATGAGAAGACAGGGTTTAGTGGCACCATGTTTTAAAAAGATGGGCTTTATCTAGGTTCACACATTGAGACTGATTTTTATATCTTAACTAGTTTATTTTAGTCTGAACAGTCCCATCACTTTTCCCCCTAGGACACTGACTTTTTTTAAGCATTTAAAGAAGTTGTTTTGTAGAATGTCCCTCATTTTGGATGTGTCTGGTTATTTCCTCTTGATATCTAGTAATTGCCTTTTATTCCTCTTTCCCCTGAATTTCCTGTAAGTTAGGTCTCAAACAGGGGTCAACAAACTACAACTTACAAGCTACATTGAATCCTTGCTTATTTTTGTAAATAAAGTTTTATTGGCACACAGCACATCCATTTGTTTATATACTGTTTGTGGCTGCTTTCTGCCATAAGGACAGGGTAGAGTAGTTGTGATGGAGACCATGTAGTCCACAAAGACTAAAAAAAATTACTACAATCTGTCTCTTTCTAAAAAGTATTTGTCAATTCTTAGACAAGAAAATTGGTGGATTGAGGTAAAATACCTTTGGCATAAAAGTGATATATTTCCTATTCAACATCTTAGAAGGCACAGTGTCATGCTATCCAACTATTAGTGATGTGACATTAGTACCCTTGATGAAGCTGGTGATAGCTAGATCTCCCCATTGAAAAGGTACATTTTTTTTTCCTGTTTCCATTCTGTAAGTAATTCATGGAGTGACATTTTGGCTCTGTATAAATATTCTATTACTCAAAAATGTTCCCTCCAAATGTTTTACTATCCATTGATGATCTTTGCCTGAAATAATTATTTCATTAGGGGTTGAAAAAGGTCATTTTCCAAATCTATCATTTCTTCAACAATTATCAGGTGATACAATAAAACAAAGTTCACCTTGGAAATTTAAATCAGCAATATTTTTTCCCAATTAGCTCTGGTTCCTTTGAGTGAAAAATTGTATATAGAAATCAATACTTAAACTGATTTAGATACTAGACTGTATGATTTAGTACTTAGAGTGTATGACCTGTGGGCCTGAAAGAGTTTTATTATCTGGCCTTTTACAGAAAAAGCTTACTGATTCCAGGTCTAGTGGGATGACAAAAGGGAGGGGCACCAAATATTTAAAGACAGAATGTGGTCCACTGGAGAAGGGAATGGCAAACCACTTCAGTATTCTTGACTTGAAAACCCCATGAACAGTATGAAAAGGCAAAATGATAGGATACTGAAAGAGAAACTCCCCGGGTCAGTAGGCGCCCAATATGCTACTGGAGATCAGTGGAGAAATAACTCCAGAAAGAAAAAAGGGATGGAGCCAAAGCAAAAACAATACCCAGTTGTGGATGTGACTGGTGATAGAAGCAAGGTCCGATGCTGTAAAGAGCAATATTGCATAGATACCTGGAATGTCAGGTCCATGAATCAAGGCGAAATGGAAGTGGTCAAACAGGAGATGGCAAGAGTGAACGTCGACGTTCTAGGAATCAGCGAACTAAAATGGACTGGAATGGGTGAATTTAACTCAGATGACCATTGTATCTACTACTGTGGGCAGGAATCCCTCAGAAGAAATGGAGTAGCCATCATGGTCAACAAAAGAGTCCAAAATGCATTATTTGGATGCAATCTCAAAAATGACAGAATGATCTCTGTCCATTTCCAAGGCAAACCATTCAATATCACGGTAATCCAAGCCTATGCCCCAACCAGTAACGCTGAAGAAGCTGAAGTTGAGTGGTTCTATAAAGACCTAGAAGACCTTTTAGAACTAACACCAAAAAAGATGTCCTTTTCGTTATAGGGGACTGGAATGCAAAAGTAGGAAGTCAAGAAACACCTAAAGTAACAGGAAAATTTGGCCTTGGAGTACGGAATGAAGCAGGGCAAAGGCTAATAGAGTTTTGCCAAGAGAACGCACTGGTCATAGCAAACACCCTCTTCCAACAACACAAGAGAAGACTCTACACATGGACATCACCAGATGGTCAAGGCCGAAATCAGATTGATTATATTCTTTGCAGCCAAAGATGGAGAAGCTCTATACAGTCAGCAAAAACAAGACCGGGAGCTGACTGTGACTCAGATCATGAACTCCTTATTGCCAAATTCAGACTTAAATTGAAGAAAGTATGGAAAACCACTATACCATTCAGGTATGACCTAAATCAAATCCCTTATGATTATACAGTGGAAGTGAGAAATAGATTTAAGGGACTAGATCTGATAGAGTGCTTGATGAACTATGGACGGAGGTTTGTGACATTGTACAGGAGACAGGGATCAAGACCATCCCCATGGATAAGAAATGCAAAAAAGAAAAATGGCTGTCTGAGGAGGTCTTACAAATAGCTGTGAAAAGAAGAGAAGCAAAAAGCAAAGGAGGAAAGGAAAGATATAAGCATCTGAATGCAGAGTTCCAAAGAATAGCAAGAAGAGATAAGAAAGCCTTCCTCAGTGATCAATGCAAAGAAATAGAGGAAAACAACAGAATGGGAAAGACTAGAGATCTCTTCAAGAAAATTAGAGATACCAAGGGAACATTTCATGTAAAATGGGCTCGATAAAGGACAGATGGTATGGACCTAACAGAAGCAGAAGATATTAAGAAAAGGTGGCAAGAATACACAGAACTGTACAAAAAAGAGCTTCATGACCAAGATAATCATGATGGTGTGATCACTCACCTAGAGCCAGACATCCTGGAATGTGAAGTCAAGTGGGACTTAGGAAGCATCACTACAAACAAATCTAGTGGAGGTGATGGAATTCCAGTTGAGCTATTCCAAATCCTGAAAGATGATGCTGTGAAAGTGCTGCACTCAATATGGCAGGAAATTTGGAAAACTCAGAAGCGGCCACAGGACCAGAAAAGGTTAGTTTTCATTCCAATCCCAAAGGAAGGCAATGCCAAAGAATGGTCAAACTACCGCACAATTGCACTCATCTCACATGCTAGTAAAGTGATGCTCAAAATTCTCCAAGCCAGGCTTCAGAAATACATGAACTGTGAGCTTCCAGATGTTCAAGCTGGTTTTAGAAAAGGCAGAGGAACCAGAGATCAAATTGCCAACATCCGCTAGATCATTGAAAAAGCAAGAGAGTTCCAGAAAAACATCTATTTCTGCTTCATTGACTATGCCAAAGCCTATGACTGTGTGGATCACAATAAACTGTGGGAAATTCTGAAAGAGATGGGAATACCATACCACCTGACCTGCCTCTGAGAAACCTATGTGCAGGTCAGGAAGCAACAGTCAGAACTGGACATGGAACAACAGACTGTTTCCAAATAGGAAAAGGAGCATGTCAAGGCTGTATATTGTCACCCTGCTTATTTAACTTCTATGCAGAGTACATCATGAGAAGAGCTGGGCTGGAAGAAGCACAAGCTGGAATCAAGATTGCCGGGAGAAATATCAATAACCTCAGATATGCAGATGACACCATCCTTATGGCAGAAAGTGAAGAGGAACTAAAAAGCCTCTTGATGAAAGTGAATGAGGAGAGTGAAACAGTTGGCTTAAAGCTCAACATTCAGAAAACTAAGATCATGGCATCTGGTCCCATCACTTCCTGGCAAATAGATGGGGAAACAGTGGAAACAGTGTCAGACTTTATTTTTCTGGGCTCCAAAATGAATGCAGGTGGTGATTGCAGCCATGAAACTAAAAGACGCTTACTCCTTGCAAGGAAAGTTATGACCAACCTAGATAGCATATTAAAAAGCAGAGATATTATTTTGCCAACAAAGGTCCGTCTAGTCAAGGCTATGGTTTTTCCAATGATCATGTATGGATGTGAGAGTTGGACTGTGAAGAAAGCTGAGAGCCGAAGAATTGATGCTTTTGAACCGTGGTGTTGGAGAAGACTCTTGAGAGTCCCTTGGACTGCAAGGAGATCCAACCAGTCCATTCTAAAGAAGATCAGTCCTGAGTGTTCACTGGGAGGACTGATGCTAAAGCTGAAAGTCCAATACTTTGGCCACCTCATGCGAAGAGTTGACTCATTGGAAAAGACCCTGATACTGGGAGGGATTGAGAGCAGGAGGAAAAGGGGACGACAGAGGATGAGATGGCTCGATGGCATCACCGACTTGATGGACATGAGTTTGAGTGAACTCCGGGAGTTGGTGATGGACAGGGAGGCCTGGTGTCCTGTGATTCATGGGGTCACAAAGAGTCGGACACGACTGAGCGACTGAACTGAACTGATCTGAACTGAGGTCTACTCAGTACTACTTAAGTGTCATTATTTCTGGGGATACATTCAGAGTGATCCTTTTCAGAAGGAGAAATGTTTATTTTAAAAAGAAAAAAAAACAAATTCTTACTGATATTTTCATTTTTTATTTAATATTATAGTCTTTCAAAAATGTTATTTAATATAGGTATCTTTTATCATGCACTAAGTACTAATCCTGTTAACATTAAAATAATCATTTGTATGTTTTACTCTACCAAATGTAAAATATTTCAGGCTCACAATACCAATGTTATCACTGAATGTCAAACCTACTGAATGAAGTTTAGGATTTCTTTCTAGCATTTTTTCACTTAGAATACACTCAAATAAGGATGTACAGAGCATTATTCTCAAAAATCACTTGAAATAATTTTTTTCTTCATGTGGTTTTATTATCTTAGCTGGGGAGGCTATAAAAATTCTTATGACAGGAAAATTTGAATACAGACTGGATACTAGATGATGTTATGGAATTATTGTTCATTTTCTTAGCTACTTCATGTCAAAGTATTTAACAGTGATGTGTCATGATATCTACACCTTTCTTTTAAATAGTATGGCAAAACGCGGTGTGTGTGTGTGTGTGTGTGTGTGTGTGTGTGTTGAGAGAGAGAAAGCAATATTACAAATAAAACAAATAGGGCACAATACTAAAAATCCATTAATCTAGGTAAAAAAAATTTTGTACCATTCCTGCAACTCTTCTTTAAACTTGAAATTTTATTAAAGTTAACAGTTAAAGACATAGGTGGAGAAAAACAGAGGATTATTAGTCCAATATGGATTTTAAAAAGTGATTTACATACGCATGCACAAATACTTTGCCACCTTGGGCAAAATTAATTAATGTGTTTATCTTGGGAGAGAAGCTTTTAATTCTGCTCTGCTTTGTCAGGAGAATCAGACCATATACTTAGAGCTCCAAATACTTTACCATGAAAGGGAACAGACAGAAACGAATGCAATGAAAGAAGCCAGTGGTGTGTTAGGTTGAAAAAACATCACGTTTTCTTTGTTTTCCTCATCCCAGTTAGGTTTATTTATACACTATCTGAGGCTCGAGCCCAAGTACATAAGAATATCTTGCTTTTTAATGCAACAGCATGAATTCCTCTCCCTTTCACCATCCCATTAGACCTGGGTTAGCAAATTTCTTCTGTAAAGGGCCGGATAAATGATTTAGGCCTGTGGGCCGTACAGTCATCAAATGTATCACACTGTCATTGTCACAGGGAGCCATAGAGTTTCCGTATGTGTTACACAGTAGGTGTCACTAAAATTTTGCTTATGGATACAGAAATTTAAATTTCATATAGTTTCCACAAAACACAATTTCTTCTCTTTTTTTAACTGCTTAAAGCTGTTAAAAAACACTCAGCTTGTAAGAAATGCAAAAAAATAGAGGGCTAGATATGGCTAAACCCAGAGAAAAAAGGGGGAAACTTACAATTGTACCTTTGTGTTGGCTGCCTTTTAGCTGCTCCATTTGGCTTTGATGAAGAAAACAGGCTCCTTTAGATGGTATGACAAGTCAAAGCAGCTTTCTCTCTCTCTTTTTTAATTTTTTTGGTCATGCCCTGCAGCTTGCAGACTTTCCTGTTGGCTTAGACAGTAAAGAATCTGTGTGCAGCAGGAGACCCAGGTTCGATCCCTGGGTTGGAAAGATGCCCTGGAGAAGGGAATGGCTCCAGTATTTTTGCCTGGAAAATTCCATGGACAGAGCAGCCTGGCGGGCTACAGTCCATGGGGTTGAAAAGAGTCGAACATGACTGAGTGAGTAACACTTTCACTTTTCTCTTTTCACTGCAGCTTGCAGGATCTTAATTCTCCAGCTAGGGATCAAACCAGGGCCCCATGCAGTAGAAGTGTGGAGTCCTAATCACTGGAGCGCCAGGAAATTCCCAGCTGTGTCACCAAGCAGACCATAGAAGACTCCTCCCAGAACTTCAAGATTAAAGAAGTCCATGAACTGCTCTAAATAAGAAGGCTCATTTCAAGCTCGTAATCAGTGTTTTGGGGAGAAGTCGTGATGTAGGTGATCATACATAGAACCTTGATCTGTCAGCCCAGGATCCAGCTGGAACTAGAGAGAAGTGTTTCCCTCAATCCCTCTGCAAGTGAAGCCACCCCACTGTCTTTGCACTGTAGGGCCACTGCCTTGACAGATCCATGTCATGTTAATACCTCTGTGCCATCAAATTACTTTGCTTCTAGGTACGATGGGTCTTATTTAAACAAATGAATATTAGACACAGATACAGGTAACTTCCTAAGTAATAACCTCTATTTACAATAATTTATATACTTTGATAGTACTTCATAGCAACCCTGAACAATGATATGTGGTTCACTGCTCATGTTGGGGTGCTCCTTTGGCCAGTGAGGATCTGCCTTGGAGTCTTCCTTGACTATAAATGACAAATGAGTTGAAAGCATACCCCTTCCAAAAACAATTTATAAAAAAGAGGACTTACAGGAATGAGGATGGATATGTAGGGAGAGACATGCATAGCTATCCTTAATGTTTAAAATGGTTGTCAAGGGAAAGAAGCTTCAGACTTGTTCCGTGTGGTTTCAAGCAATAGAAGAAGGATTAACATGTAGAAGATAGTGGGACAGATCTGGGCATACCAACAACAATAAAGGAATAAAAAGAGGAAAAGAAAAAAATCCAGTGTCTATCCAAAGGTGACATGGACTGCCCTGAAAGATAGCAAGTTTAGTATCAGGAGGTACATACATGCCTAGGATATATGATCACATAGTGGAGAGGGAGTAGAAGAAATCTAAAAGTTAAAGTCATTGAGCAATATTACTTTTAAGACATGACTTTTAATACTTAGGCTTGACAATTTTGAGATGGCATTCTTTTCTTTGTTAAAAAAAAAGACAAATATAAGGAAAAAAAGAGAGAAACAATTCCTCATTTCTCTAGTTTAAAGACAACAAAGATAAGTGCGGTTCATTCACCTACAGCAAATCAAGGCCCCACCATTTGTCTAGTAGTAGTTTACCTCAGCTATATTCAGTCTTACACTTAAAGAATATTTATTGTGACTGAGTTTCCCCCAATATGTAATATATGAGAGCATGGTGGTAAAGACAGACACAGATTTCACTCTCATAATATTAACAGCTCGCTGGAAAAAGTTAAAAATTTAACAAGTAATTACACTGGTGTTGATATTATAGATATAGGGCACAGTGATGCTCTGTAAACATGATCACAAATTCATTAATATTATTCCTTTTGAGAGTTTGGGTCTCTGCAATGAACATTGGGGTATATGTGTCTTTTTCAGTTTTGGTTTCCTCAGGGTATATGCATAGTAGTGAGACTGTTGGGTCATACAGTGGTTTCATTCCTGGTTTTTTAAAGGAATGTCCATACTGTCTTCCATAGTGGCTGTATCAATTTACATTCCCACCAACAGTACAAGACCATTCCCCTTTCTCCACACCCTTTCCAGTATTTATTGTTTGTAGACTTTTTGATGATTGCCATTCTTACTGGTGTGAGGTAATATCTCATTGTAATTTTGATTTGCATTTCTCTAATAATGAGTGGTGTAGAGCATCTTTTCATGAGTGTTAGCCATCTGTATATCTTCTTTGGAGAAATGTCTGGTTAGGTCTTTTTCCCACTTTTGGATTGGGTTGTTTGTTTTTCTGGTAATTAATTGTGTGAGCTGCTTGTATATTGTGGAAATTAATCCTTTGTCTGTTGTTTCATTTGCTATAGGGCTCAATATTGAAAATGTGAATTCATGAGATTTACTAAGCCCTTGGCTGGGGGAGCGGTCAGGGGGACAGTGAGAGAGGGGGGAGTCACCTGGGCTTCTGATTGGGCAGGGGGGTGAGCGGGGTGAGTCATTTATGAAAAGGAAACATTGGAAGAAGAACAGGTGGAAGGGGTGACTAGTAGCTCCATCGGGGCCATGGAGAATTGGAAGTGCCAGTGAGATATCCACGTGACAAAGACAGGAGACAGCTGGCTAAACATTACACATAAGGAGAAGAGTATGGAGAGGAACTAACATTACCAAGTGTGCATTTCAATATGAGTGTCATTTTATAGATGTCATTTCCTTTAATTCTGTGAAGAACCATGTGGGAGTGTTCAGAGAGGTAAGTTCACAGACACAGGAAGTGGTGAGGTAGTAATTTCAATATAGACCTTCTTACTCCTTGTTCAAAGTGAAAGGCACATCGTACTCTGTCCATTAAAAAAAAAAAAGAAAAGAAAAGAAATCACCATGCCCATTGATACTCTTTGGATTTTGAAGGCAGTAGAATCAGCATTTAGGAATGCCTCTCTAGTCAATTTAGAGAGTGACCTGAAAAGCTAGCAGTTTTGAACAGTGGCCAGAGCAAGAGGAAAGTGTCCACCTGGTCTAAGCCACAGTGCAGAGGGCAAGGCCACTTGGCCCTATGACACTGTGGATTCAGTGTTGCACTGGTATATTCTGGATGACCAGACTGTTCTACAGAGCCTGCCAAAAACCTTATAGGTTTTTGTATCATAGAAACCCTCAGGATTCAGTGACACACTCATGCTTTCTTTGCAAGTTATGCTTTTTCTTTTAAGAAATAGCTCTTGGCTTACTATTCAACTATCATCTGTCAAGCAGGTACAATGTAATAAGCACTATTATAAGGGCTTCTGTGTTTTTAGCTTATTTATTCCTCTCAACAACCAGGTATTATTTTTCTGTTCTATAGGTGTCAATTGGACTTTTGACTTTAAGACACCAGATGACAATGAGACTCTAGCTACTCATAATAAGCTGAGTGTTATCTAAGCCACCTGGCCATAAAGCTGGGAGTGGCTCACAGCACAGATTAATAAAAAGAAGTGCACTAGGCTTAAGCATGATCTGAAGACATAAGTAATTTGCCCAAAGAGATGGCTCACTCTCCTTTCAACTGACATGCCTCCCTCAATCCACAACTATGGCCCATGGGGCATTCTCAATGATGAGCTGATGAGGGAGAAAACAAGTGGATCTGACACAAGTAGACTGCTTTGGAGGATAGGTCTGTACTGAGGTGTCCTGAGAGGTGGTAAAGAAGACAAATTTTCACTGAGTATAATTTCAAGAGGAACATCTCATTGTTCACTTTACCTGAGCTAAAGGACTAGTGACTGCCACATATTTGAGACTCAATAAATATTTTTTGAGTCAGTGAATAAGTGAATTAATAACACTCTGTGGAAAGTAGTTCAGAGTTGGGCCAGCTGGTTAGGGACATGGAAGGAATATTATTAGAAGATTTGTGACAGGAAGATTCAGAGAGATTATATGGGTGAACTTGATGGAGTTAGTCCAAAGGATAGAAGTAACTTACGGAGGTGATTTAAAAGAATTAGGTGAAAAGAGATGATGTGCTGTGTGTGTGCCAGTCTTCTCCAGAAGCCTGATATTTGCTTAACGGGCTCAGGATAAAATGCCCCCATGATGAGAACAGGAGCTACATGTTACTCAACTGCACTGATTTGCCCTTATCAAGGCTGACCTGGCTATTGTCAGTCTGAACTCTTGACATATATATATGACATATATATATATCTCTCTCTTATATCTCGACACTTCAGTGCAGACCTATCTAAGACCTATATGAGTATATGTATACTCTTATAACTCATATATATATAAAACACACCAGGGGAACTAGTCAGTGTTAGCTGTTACAACATTATATCACACCAGTTCTTTCATGGGAAAGGCAGAAAAAGAATTTGGATTTTCTCTCCTTATATACCACATTTGTACCATCTGTGCAACTCAACATCCCACAGGATATTGCTTCATCCTAAGGAACTCCCTTCACTCTGTAAGATGTCAGGCAACAGGCTGCAGCCCATATGCTGCCATCCTTACAAGACAAATGGCCTGTTGAAGACTCAGATACATCGTGAGCTGGGAACTAATATTTTGTGAGGCTGGGTGCTATTTTACAGGAGGTGATTTTGCTGTGAAATAGTGACCAATATATGGTGCTATTTCTCAATACAGTCAGTATATGAACATAGGTGGACCACTGCTTTTTCATTACAAACCTTAAAGACCCATTTGCAAAATTTGTTTCCTATCCCTGAGATTTAAGACTCTGCTCATGTTAACCTCTAATACTTCTACCAGGATGACAAAAATAGTTACATTGAACTGGACCACAAAGAAGGCTGTGGTGTTGGAAAAGTTTTGAACTGTGGTGCTGGAGAAGACTCTTGAGAGTCACTTAGACAGCAAGGAGATACAACCAGTCAATCCTAAAGGAAATCAATCATGACTACTCATTAGAAGGATTGATGCTGAAGCTGAAGCTCTAATACTTTGGCCACCTGATGCGAAGAGCCAACTCATTGGAAAAGACTCTGATGCTGGGAAAGATTGAGGGCAGGAGAGGGGGGCAACAGAGGATGAGATGGTTGGATGGTATCACTGACTCAGTGGACATGAGTTTGAGCAAGCTCAGACTGATGGTGAAGGACAAGGAAGCCTGGTGTGCTGCAGTTCATGGGGTCACAAAGAGTCAGACACAACTTAGCAACTGAACCATAGCAACAAGGAGCTAATGTAAGTATTTGCCTTTGGGGGGTTATCTTAACACTAAGTAAATAGGTAGAAAAGGAGGTTACAGTGCTGGCTGGAACAACTGATCTATCAAAAGGAAATAGGACTGCTATTATTTAATAGCGACAGGGAGAAGTAGAGGGAATTCCCAGGACATCTTCTGGTATCACGTGGCCAGTGATAAAAGTCACCCTATACAACCCAGAATAGGTTGACCTACCAGGTAAAGAATCTCACACAACCAAGAAGCTGGCTAAGAAGCAAAGGCCACATGTAATGCATAATAGAGAAGAAAAATCACAAATTGGAGTTGTGATCTTAACCATTTACCTAAGGAAGGCACTCATCCTTGATTTACCATATACATGCAAATACATACATATCTGTCTATATAACATGTATAAATATATGTATGTGCTCACTTATTAAACTAATTTTCTGTCTGCTTCTTTCGTCTCTCTTTTTCTTACAATTTTACATGAGGGCGTTTATTGGTAGTAAACTTTAAAGTTTAGTTCATTGATCATAAAATATTCAGATGAATCATGACAGACTTGAGAATGATATGGCAAAAACATATCACCTATAAGATATTAAATTTAGGGATGGATGTTATAATAAATGAGAGTTTAAACTGATTCCCTTTAGGAAGGAGGTAGGCATGATTTGGGTTGTAAAAAGTAAAATTACACAGTGTTAGGCGTAAGGCAAGTTTGGTATAATTTAAGTGTAGAAAGAAGGGTACATGTTGATTTTCCCAATTAAAGTTGTGGATTGTAAGAGACAGTCTTTTTCTTTTTGTCTCAGCTTCTGTACCCTCTTCCTCTTTTGAAGAAATGCCCACTATCAGCTGATGCCAGATACTTGCTTTCCCAGCCTCCTTTGCAGTTAGAGCATGAGCCTCTGGCCTGAGTTCAGCCCATCACAAGCTTCACTTAGAAGTCAATGATGCTAAGAAGCAAGGCCTGTGAAGACTCTGTTAAGGCCATGGGCAGTGGCAGTCTGGCAGGAATTTGAATCATGTTGCCAACAGTGATGTCTGGAGTCCAGAGTCAACAGAAGAGGAAGTGCAGGCAGTGGCATCTAACAGTCAGTGGTTAGACTCACTGGGGTGATTCTGTACAGGGAGTTGTGTAACTGTCCTGACTCTGATCTTCACAGTCTCTGTTATTTCCAGCCATTTTCTGAGCTGATTCTGTAGGTGATTCCATAAGCTACCCAAATACCTCTCAACAAAATCATTTTACTTCAAAATTTGACTTTCTAGTTGAATTCTGCCTACCTAGCCCTGCAGCTTTATAAAGTCTTCCTTTATAAAAACTTTCCAAAAGTTTCTGCCTGGAAAGTATCGCATTACCTGAGAGTGATTTCTGTTGTTTACAAACTAGAACACTACTTAATACAAGGGAGCTGGACTAGATGCTTTCTGAGATTTCTAGGGGCTCTAAAATTATATGACTCTATAAAACTCATATTAAAATATATAAAGTAAGAAAACAACCCAGATTACAAATATGTTCCTTTCAATAAATAATTACTTTAATATCACCTGATAGCTCTGTATATATATTTTTTGCAGGAGTAGTTTCAAACAAAGATAAACATCAAGTTGTATCCACTACAGCGGTAGCATTTTATGAAAGTTGCCATTACCTTTCTCCTCATATCATGGCTTCATACTTCCATTATAGCTGCTAAATTTCTGCCTACCTAGCCCTGCAGCTTTATAAAATCTTCCTAAAGTTTATGCCTGAAAAGTATTTCATTACCTGAAAGTTCTTAGTAAAACTCCCTAGCTAAAGACATCAATACCATCCAGTGTGGTTGCTCCAGTTTACACAGGATTTACTCTGGAATACGGTGTAGGGTGCTGGACGACACTGCCTCTCTTTGCTGCAAAAAAGGAACAGCAAGTCATCTAACTCTAGGTATTAGTGTAAATGCTGAATGGGAGAAAGGCAATGCAGTTTCAAAACAACCCAGTGCCCAAAGAGAAACTTTTAAGTATCTGTGGAACAAGAAAGAAGTCTGTGTTCCTAGGGAACAGTATATGACATAACTTAATCTTGAAAATACCACTCAATCTATCTCTTCTATTTGGAATTATAGCATCTATGATCATTTCAGTGATACATACATATGCAAGAAAATAATGATGGGCACAAAGGGGAGGTAGTAATGCTCATTTTCTATTAAACTTGTATTATGAAGGGTGTCTGAATACTGCCAGCTCTCAAACAAACACATACATGCTGATATTTCATTTTAAGTCCTAAACAAGTAACTGCAACAGACAAATCAACTTGGTATTGTAGAAATCCAGTAGCTTTTTTTTAATGAGCAAAGATTTCTAAAGTCAAAAATCCAAGTTGTAAACAATAAGTAAAAGTAGCCCAAACTACTGTGCAAAAAGCATTCTCCAATTGCCTGCGATTTGGAAAGGACCACAGATCTGAAGTTGGACTTGTGCA
This sequence comes from Bos grunniens, assembly GCF_055505025.1. Lineage (NCBI taxonomy): Eukaryota > Metazoa > Chordata > Mammalia > Artiodactyla > Bovidae > Bos > Bos grunniens. Next base: position 98,724,210 of record NC_141166.1, read on the forward strand.
ACTCAGGAGATAAATCACCGTCCAAGACCTTTAGAAAGCTCCCAGCTGAGCCATCCCTGCCCAGCTGATGCTCGTCTGCTGAGGGCACAATTTTGCTTATCCAATTTCACATTAAAATGACTCTACATATTATGCTTTGTCCACAGATTTCTTAGCCTTCCTCTGTTGATCATGCTTGCTCAGCTAAGATCCATTTGAGGACTGCTATTGTTGTTGTTCAGTCACCCAGCAGTGCCCAACTCTGTAGTATCTAACCCATGGACTGCAGCACACCAGGTTTCCCTGTCTTTGATCATCTCCTGGAGCTTGCTCAAACCCATGTCCATCGAGTTGGTGACGCCATCCAAATATCTCATCCTCTGTCATCCCAATCTCCTCCTGCCTTCAATCTTTCCCAGTATCAGGGTCTTTTCCAATGAGTCAGTTCTTCACATCAGGTGGCCAAAGTATTGGAGCTTCAGCTTCAGTCCTTCCAATGAATATTCAGGATTGACTTCCTTTAGGATTCACTGGTTTGATCTCCTTGCAGTCCAAGGAACTCTAAAGAGTCTTCTTCAACACCACAGTTCAAAAGCATCAGATCTTTGGTGCTTCTCTATGGTTCAATGTTCACATCCATACGTGACTATTGGATAAACCATAGCCTTGACTAGACAGACCTTTGTTGGCAAAGTAATGTCTCTGCTTTTGAATATGCTATCTAGGTTTGTCATAGCTTTTCTTCCAAGGAGTAAGTGTCTTTTAATTTCATGGCTGCAGTCACCATCTGCAGTGATTTTGGAGCCCAAGAAAAAAAGTCTCTCACTGTTTCCATTGTTTCTCCATCTATTTGCCATGAAATGATGGGACTGAATGCCATAATCTTCATCTTTTGAATGTTGAGTTTTAAACCAACTTTTTTATTCTTCTCTTCCACTTTCATCAAAAGACTCTTTAGTTCCTCTTTGCTTTGTGCCATAAGGGTGGTGTCATCTGCTTATCTGAGGTTATTGATATGTCTCCTGGAAATCTTGATTCTAGCTTGTGCTTCATCCAGCCCAGCATTTCTCATGATGTACGCTGATATAAGTTAAATAAGCAGGGTGACAATATACAGTACTCCTTTGACATAGTCCTTTCCCAATTTGGAAACTGTCTGGTGTTCCATGTCCAGTTCTAACTGTTACTTCTTCACCTGCGTACAGGTTTCTCAGGAGGCAGGTAAGTGGTCTGCTATTCCCTCTTTAAGAATTTTTCACAGTTTGTTGTGATCCACACAGTCAAAGGCTTTAGCATAGTTAATGAAGCAGACGTTTTTCTGGAATTCTCTTGCTTTTTCTATGATCCAATGGATATTGGCAATTTGATCTCTGGTTCCTCTGCCTTTTCTAAATCCAGCTTGAACATCTGGAAGTTCTCAGTTCACACACTGTTGAAACCTAGCTTGGAGAGTTTTCAGTATTACTTTGCTAGCATGTGAGATGAGTGCAATTGTGCAGTAGTTTGAACGTTCTTTGGCATTGCTTTTCTTTGGGATTGGAATGAAAACTGACCTTTTTCAGTCCTGTGGCCACTGCTGAACTTTCCAATTTCCCTGGCATATTGAGTGCAGCACTTTCACAGTATCATCTTTTAGGATTTGAAATAGGTTAGCTGGAATTCCATCACCTCCACTAGTTTTATTCATAGTGATGCTTCCTAAGGCCCACTGGGCTTCGCACTCCAGGATGTCTTGTCTCTCAGTGAGTGATCACACCATCATGGTTATCTGGGTCATTTAGATCTTTTTTGTGTAGTTCTTCAATGTATTCTTGCAACCTCTTCTTAATATCTTCTGCTCCTGTTAAGTCCATACTGTTTCTGTCCTTTATTGAGCCCATCTTTGCATGAAATGTTCCCTTGGTATCTCTAATTTTCTTGAAGAGATCTCTAGTCTTTCCCATTCTATTGTTTTCCTCTGTTTCTTTGCCGTGTTCACTTAAGAAGGCTTTCTCATCTCTTCTTGCTATTCTTTGGAACTCTGCATTCAGATAGGTATATCTTTCCTTTTCTCCCATTATTTGGACTACTATGATTATGTCCAAATGATCTGTTATCAAATGATCATCCAGTATATAAAAAAATATGGACACACATATACACAAAAGCCATAGTCAGTTTTACAGTTTTACACTGATGAGCAGATTCTACAAGTTATTATTTTTATTCACCTCTACGGGTTGTAAGACTGCTTGTTGTCTGTCACTGGGGTCTCTTTCAGTCTTTTAAATGAATGGTAATTTGTGAAACTTTTATAATATCATTTAAAAAACAAAACAGGAAGCCTTGCTAAGAACTCTATTTGTTTAATGCCTCATGGTGATCCGTGGTTGACATAATTTGGCAAAAGTACTTGTAATGGGGATTTGGTTGACAGAGATTTAATGAACAAGAACTTTCCCACTAATTTGGGGAAATCTCATGCTGAGAAGCAAAAGCATAACAAACGTTTATTAAGTTTCTATTGAAGTCACTTTACTAAACATACTCTTTAAAATCTCAAAGATTAGACTGTGGACCCACTTTAAAAGTTTTCAATTTCTTCTAATACAACATGCTGAATTTTACATATTGTTAGGAAAAGACATGGAAAATAGAGAGAAACATCTGGCTATACTACTTAGAAAATGCAATAACTGTCAATTCCCTCCTGTTGGCATGCACCCCGAAATACACACTAGATTAAGAAAACCAATTTAGTGTTAGGAAGGCAGCTGACTCTAGTTCCTTACTTCGAAATAGCCACTGCCATCTTCAACTTCAAATGTTTGTTTTACAACATAGGAAAACTCTCCTCTTTTGGAGAAAATAAGAACTAGTGTTCGTTATTGCTAAACATCTTTGCAAACACACACACACACCTGCTTAATGAGAAACATGTAAGATTTCTGCTTACAGAAGATTCTTGTAATTGATAAACTCTTCCATGAATATAAAGTTTTGCCTACATGACTTTCCTGAACTATTTCAGTGAGGATGTAGCATTGAGGAAAGAGAAACTAGGAGCACTTCTAAAAAAGTGAAATGTTCTCAAGAATCCAATAGATAATTAGAGGCCCATACTTCAAAAAGTATGGAAAGAACTCTAGTAAACTGGTTCTCAAATGTTGCTGCATTGCAGAATCACTTGAGGATTTTCAAAAACTATTTAGGCAGAAATCCCATTGCCAGGGATTCCGATCTAACTGGTCTGGGGCCTGACCTGGACATCAGAACTTTCAAATGCTTTCCAGGTGAACCTATTGCAGCAAAGAATGGAAATTCTGAATGTTGAGCTTTAAGTCAACTTCTTCACTCTCCTCTTTCACTTTCATCAACAGGCTTTTTAGTTCCTCTTCACTTTGTGCCATAAGGGTGGTGTCATCTGCATATCTGAGGTTATTGATATTTCTCCCGGCAATCTTGATTCCAGCTTGTGCTTCTTCCAGCCCAGCTCTTCTCATGATGTACTCTGCATAGAAGTTAAATAAGCAGGGTGACAATATACAGCCTTGACGTACTCCTTTTCCTATTTGGAACCAGTCTGTTGTTCCATGTCAAGTTCTAACTGTTGCTTCCTGACCTGCATATAGGTTTCTCAGAGGCAGTTTAGGTGGTCTGGTATTCCCATCTCTTGAAGAATTTCCCACAGTTTATTGTGATCCACACAGTCAAAGGCTTTGGCATAGTCAATAAAGCAGAAATAGATGTTTTTCTGGAACTCACTTGCTTTTTTGATGATCCATCAGATGTTGGCAATTTGATCTCTGGTTCCTCTGCCTTTTCTAATACCAGCTTGAACATCTGGAAGTTCACGGTTCGTGTATTGCTGAAGCCTGGCTTGGAGAATTTTGAGCATTGCTTTACTAGTGTGTGAGATGAGTGCAATTGTGTAGTAGTTTGAGCATTCTTCAGCATTGCCTTTCTTTGGGATTGGAATGAAAACTGACCTTTTTCAGTTCTGCGGCCACTACTGAGTTTTCCAAATTTGCTGCCATATTGAGTGCAGCACTTTCACAGCATCATCTTTCAGGATTTGAGGTAAAATAGATAGCCAATGGGAATCTGCTGTATATCTCAGGGAACTCAAACAGGGGATCTGTGTCAACATAGAGGGGTGGGATTGGGAGGGAGATGGGAGGAAGGTTCAAGAGTTAGTAGACATATGTACATATGGCTGATTCATGTTGATGTTTGACAGAAAACTACAAAATTCTGTAAAGCAATTATCTTTCAATTAAAAATTAAATAAAATTTAGAAAAAGAAATGAAAGAACCTAACATGCTTTTAATTTAAAAGTTTCCATTTGTCTTACTACCCTACAAGAAGGGGGCTCATAAGGAAGTTGAGATCAGTTCAGTTCAGTTCAGTTCAGTCGCTCAGTCGTGTCCGACTCCTTGCGACCCCATGAGATCAGTTACTACTCTTCAAATATTTGGGATAATGTGAGTGAATATGTCACCCTGGTACAAATTAAAGTCTTATGTTATATTGATATCACACTTTACATACATTTTAAAACTTCCTCTTATACTATTTTGCATACATTAATATTAATATTTTACCAACAAGAAAGGAAACAGCATTGCCTTGAAAAACAGATTTAAAAAGTAATGCTGTCTTTTCATCTTGCTTATAGTTTCCTTTGTTGTACAGAAGCTTTTAATTTTAATTAGGTCTCATTTGTTTATTTTTGCTTTTATTTCCAATATTCTGGGAGGTGGGTCATAGAGGATCCTGCTGTGGTTTATGTTGGAGAGTGTTTTGCCTATGTTTTACTCTAGGAGTTTTATAGTTTCTGGTCTTACATTTAGATCTTTAATCCATTTCGAGTTTATTTTTTGTATGGTGTTAGAAAGTGATCTAGTTTCATTCTTTTACAAGTTGTTGACCAGTTTTCCCAGTATCACTTGTTAAAGAGATTGTCTTTTCACCATTGTATATTCTTGTCTCCTTTGTCAAAGATAAGGTGTCTATAGGTGTGTGGATTTATCTCTGGGCTTTCTATTTTGTTCCATTGATCTATATTTCTGTCTTTGTGCCAGTACCATACTTTCTTGATGACTGTGGCTTTGTAGTAGAGCCTGAAGTCAGGCAGGTTGATTCCTCCAGTTCCATTCTTCTTTCCCAAGATTGCTTTGGCTATTTGACGTTTTTTGTATTTCCATACAAATTGTGAAATTATTTGTTCTAGTTCTCTGAAAAATACTGTTGGTAGCTTGATAGGCATTGCATCGAATCTACAGATTACTTTGGGTAGTATCTTCATTTTCACTATATTGATTCTTCCAATCCATGAACATGGTATATTTCTCCATCTATTTGTTTGATTTCTTTCACCAATATTTTATAGTTTTCTATATATAGGTCTTTAGTTTTTTTAGGTAGATATATTCCTAAGTATTTTATTCTTTTTGTTGCAATGGTGAATGGAGTTAGCAAGGTGAAAACAGCCTTCAGAATGGGAGAAAATAATAGCAAATGAAGCAACGGACAAAGAATTAATCTCAAAAATATACAAGCAACTCCTGCAGCTCAATTCCAGAAAAATAAACGACCCAATCAAAAAGTGGGCCAAAGAACTAAACAGACATTTCTCCAAAGAAGACATACAGATGGCTAACAAACATATGAAAAGATGCTCAACATCACTCATTATCAGAGAAATGCAAATCAAAACCACAAAGAGGTACCATTTCACGTCAGTCAGAATGGCTGCTATCCAAAAGTCTACAAACAATAAATGCAGGAGAGGGTGTGGAGAAAAGGGAACCCTCTTACACTGTTGGTGGGAATGCAAACTAGTACAGCCACTATGGATAACAGTGTGGAGAGTCCTTAAAAAACTGGAAATAGAACTGCCTTATGACCCAGCAATCCCACTGCTGGGCATACACACCAAGGAAACCAGAATTGAAAGAGACATGTGTATCCCAATGTTCATCGCAGCACTGTTTATAATAGCCAGGATATGGAAGCAACCTAGATGTCCATCAGCAGATGAATGGATAAGAAAGCTGTGGTACATATACACAATGGAGTATTACTCAGCCATTAAAAAGAATACATTTGAATCAGTTCTAATGAGGTGGATGAAACTGGAGCCTATTCTACAGAGTGAAGTAAGCCAGAAAGAAAAACACCAATACAGTATACTAACGCATATATATGGAATTTAGAAAGATGGTAACGATAACCCTGTATACAAGACAGCAAAAAAGACACAGATGTATAAAACAGTCTTTTGGACTCTGTAGGAAAGGGTGAGGGTGGGATGATTTGCGAGAATGGCATTGAAACATGTAAATTATCACATGTGAAATGAATCGCCAGTCCAGGTTCAATGCATGATACAGGGTACTCGGGGCTGGTGCACTGGGATGACCCTGAGGGATGGGATGGGGAGGGAGGTGGGAGGAGGGTTGAGGATGGGGAACACGTGTACACCCATGGTGGATTCATGTTGATGTATGGCAAAACCAATACAATATTGTACAGTAAAAAAATTAATTAATTAATTTAAAAAAGTAATGCTGAAGTGGAATATTATTCAATACAAAAGGAAAAAAGCTAATAATACACACAACTATATGGATGAGCCTCAAGAACATTATGCTAAATAAAATAATTCAGTGTGTTACGTTTATATAATATGTCTAGAAAAGGCAAATCTTTGAGTCAGAAATAGATTAATGGTCATTTGAAGCTAGGAGGGGGATTGGGAATTAATGCAAATAAGCATGAAAATCTTTTAGGGGTGAGGAAAATGATTTAAGACTGGACTATAGGGATGGTTGTAGAATTACATATATTTATTCTATATAAGTATGTGTGCATGCGTGCTAGGTCGCTTCAGTTGTGTCCTTGAGACTCCATGGACTGAAACCTGCCAGGCTCCTCTGTCAGTAGGATTCTCCATGCAAGAATACTAGCATGGGTTGCCATGCCCTCCTCCAAGGGATCTTACCTGCCCAGGGATCAAACTGACATCTCTTGTATCTCCTGCATTGTCTGAGGGGTTTATTACAACTAGCGCCACCTGGGAAGCCCCTGGTGGTTGTTTAGTCACTAAGTCGTGTCTGAATTTTGAGACCCCATGGACTATACCAGCCAGGCTCCTCTATGTGATTCTTCAGGCAAGAATACTGGAGTAGATTGCCATTTCCTTCTCTTGAGGATCTTCCTGACCCAGGTTTTGAACCTAGGTCTCCTGCATTGCAGGCAGATTCTTTACCAACTGAGCTATGAGGGAAGCCCTTATATAAGTGTAAATCATTTAATTGTACACTTAAAAGAGGAATTTATGATAACATAAATTATTCTTCAATGAAGGTTTTATATGTTAAAAGTAGCAGCATTACTAGCTTCCCATAAATCATGCTGAATTTTTACTCATCTTTATGAAAGACAGAAAATAGAAAAGTTAAAGAAATTAAAAACTGTTAGCAACCTTGCCTTTGTCAGGCACCCTACCAATATATTGTTAGGACATCAAAAATGAAACCTAAACTATTTAAAAATTAAATAATAAAAACATATTTCAAACCATGTAGAAAGTGGTCAAAGATACATAGATAGTATATGCAAACGAATTTATCAGAAAGTAAAAGAGATTGAAAACAAAATAACTAAAAGCTTTAAACCCAAGAGGACAGAAAAAGCTCTATAATATTCAGGATCATACTGTTTCCTCTGTTTTACTTCAAACACCTTCCTCAGTGAAATTAATTTTACCTAATCTAGGTACTTCGTAAGAGTCTATCACCTCTGCATCCCCACTGCCACTTTCTAGTTCAGACACTTTTCACATAGTGACTAAAGAAAATTTATAATTGGCTTCTTGGTCACTCAGTTCTACTTATTCCAAAATAATTTTCAGGTCTTCACCAGAAAAACAAAAAAAATAACAGAGCAAAACAAAAACCATGAAATCTTCCAGAGAACCTAAGAAGAGATTTGAACTGGAGAGCTACTCTGGAACGATGGTCCTAGAATGGAGATTAAATTTGGCACATAAATCAGCTCTCAATAACAAAGTTTCAATGCAAAAAATTAACAGATTTTAAAATTGAAAGGATATAGTAACTAACATATTTTTGAAAAGAACAATGAATGAACACAAAATTATTAAAACAGAAAAACAATAATTAAAACAGCATGTTATTGATGTAGAAATAAAAATATAGATCAGTTTTTATTTAATCTAGTCAAGTGTCTATATGGATATAAAAGCATAATTAGAAATGTAATATATAATAAAAGAGTGGCATTAAAATCAGGGGGAAAGGATGAATCATTATATAACTGGTGTAGAGATGGTGGTCCATCAGTTTAGAAATATGAAAGGCTTCCCTGGTGGCTCAGCTGGTAAAGAATCAGCCTGCAATGAGGTAGACCTGGGTTCGATCCCTGGGTTGTGAAGATCCCCTGGAGAAGGGAATATCTAACCATTCCAGTATTCTGGCCTGGAGAATTCCATGGACTGTATAGTTCATGGGGTTGCAGAGCTGGACACGACACTGGGCAACTTTCATAAAAGTCAGAAACTGAGCTCACATCTTTCATGAAAGAAATACCAGATGGCTAAACTTTAGAAGCAACATGGATAATACATAATATTTTAAAAGAATTAGGTTGGTTTATTTGCAGGGATATCCATTTTGAAGATTGTGGTTTGCAAAAGTGATGCTTAGCCAGGAGTAAAAATGGGGTATGATGTCCAGTTTTGCCTCTGCTTGTCAAGCTGTGTGTCATGGTTCAGGAGGGGAGTCTTGTCTTTTCCTAATTTGTCTGCTTCCTGTAGGGAATCTATGTACTTTGCCACCAGAAAGGGGTTCAGTTCAGTTCAGTCGCTCAGTCGTGTCCAACTCTTTGAGACCCCACGAACCGCAGCACGCCAGGCCTCCCTGTTCATCACCAACTCCCGGACTTCACTCAAACTCATGTCCATCGAGTCGGTGATGCCATGCAGCCATCTCATCCTCTGTCGTCCCCTTCTCCTCCTGCCCGCAATCCCTCCCAGCATCAGAGTCTTTTCCAATGAGGCAACTCTTCGCATGAGGTGGCCAAAGTATTGGAGTTTCAGCTTTAGCATCATTCCTTCTAAAGAAATCCCAGGGCTGATCTCCTTCAGAATGGACTGGTTGGATCTCCTTGCAGTCCAAGGGACTCTCAAGCGTCTTCTCCAACACCATAGTTCAAAAGCATCAATTCTTCGGCACTCAGCTTTCTTCACAGTTCAACTCTCACATCCATACATGACCACTGGAAAAACCATAGCCTTGACTAGACGGACCTTTGTTGGAAAAGTAATGTCTCTGCTTTTGAATATGCTATCTAGGTTGGTCATAACTTTTCTTCCAAGGAGTAAGCATCTTTTAATTTCATGGCTGCATCACCATCTGCAGTGATTTTGGACTTAGGCATATATAATTTGTATGTATGTATTAAACAGCTGATATCAGAGAAGACTTCCAGTGGAGAGATTGCATGAGGGTCTCCCAAAATATACATACAGCTCATACAACTCAACAATGAACAAACAACTCACCCACCTGGAAAATAGGCAGAAGACCTCAATAGACATTTCTTCAAAGAAGACATACAGATAGTCAGTAGGTACGTGAGAAGATGCTCACTATCACTAATAATTAGAGATATGCAAATACAATGGGAGACAGTACCTCCTCAAATGGTCAGAATGGCCATCATTAAAAAGTCTACAAACAGCAAATGCTAGAGAGAATGTGGAGAAAAGGGAATCCTCCTATGCCATTGGTGGGAATGTAACTTGGTACAGCCACTGTGGAAAACAGTATGGAGGTTCCCCATGCAAGCATGCTCAGTCACTAAGTTGTGTCTGACTCTGTGTGACCCCATGGACTGTAGCCCACCAGGTTTCTCTGTCCATGAGATTTTCCAGGCAAGAATACTGGAGTACATTGCCATTTCCTTCTCCGGGGGTCTTCCCAACCCAGAGCTCCAACCTACATCTTCTGCATTGGTAGGAAGATTCTTTACCATTGAGCCACCCAGAGAGTCCTCAGAAAACTAGAAATAGAATTACCATATGATCTAACAAACCTGTTTCTGGGAATATACCCAGACAAAACTATAATTCAAAAAGATGCACACACCCCTATATTCATAGTGGCACTATTCACAATAGCCAAAATATGGAAACAACCTAAATGTTCATTGACAGATGAATGGATAAAGAAGATGTGGTACATATATACAATGGAGTACTACTCAGCCATAAAAAGTGTGAAATAATGCCATTTGCAGTAACATGGATGACACTAGAGATTATCATACTAAGTGAGGTAAGTCAGGAGAAAGATAAACACCATATGATATCACTTATATGTGGAATCTAAAATATGACACAAATGAAATGAAACAGAGTCAGACTCACAGACACAGAGATCAGACTTGTGGTTTCCAAGCTGGGGCAGGAGGGTGGAGGGCGATGGACTAGGAATTTGGGGCTGGTAGATGCAAGCTATTACATTTAAAATGGATAAACAGCAAGGTCTTAGTATATAGCACAGGGAACTATATACAATCTCCTGGGATAAACATAATGGAAAGGAATCTTTTAAAAAAAGAATGCATAAAAATTTAAAACTAAGTCACTTTGCTGTACAGCAGAGATTGCCACAACATTGTAAATCAACTATATTTCAGTTTTGAAAAGTGTCCCCATTATTACACCTTTTATTTAAAACATTTAAAATGCTTAAATATTTTGAGAACAAATTACGTTAGTATCACATGTTTTAAAACATCAATTGACAGTAATCTTTATATCTAATGGATGTTCACTGTGTGTGCATTCCATTTAATATCTCACTTATTTCTTGCAACAATCCCACCAAAAATATACTATTTATTTCTTCATTATATAGGTGAAGAAACTGAAGCACAGAAATGTGAAATAATTTACCCAAATGTCACACAGCTATAAAGGATAGAGATGGGATTCTTATGTTGACAACCTGATTCTAGAGCCTTCCCTCTCCACTTCTTTGACATTGTTGAGAAATAAAAATAGGGCATTAGGAGGTTAGTGGAAACTATGTCAAGAACAATGTCAATAAAGTGATGAGGGCACAAGACAGCTTATAACAGATTGAGACAGGAAATGTAATTAGTAAATAAATTGCTATATCTCTTTATTATGTTGAACTGCATAAAACTGCCAATACTTAACCATTGTTTGACCTATAAAAAGGGAATTTTCTTATGGTTTAACCTAATATATGTGTTAATTTATGAGTACTGTTTTCAAGAAATTTAATATTAGAGTTAGAAAATAGAAAAATGAAATATCAAAAGTTTTCAAACTCTCAAGGCTATGTGTATGTGTGTTTTTAACAGATCTGGAAACTGCTTCAAGCCTTCTTATTCTGACCTGAGAAAAATGTGCCTACAGTTAAAATATCAAATATGAGATTTGTGAATTGTATTTCAGTAGTGGAGAAAAACATTTTAACCAATCAACCACATTTCTCAGCATCAGGATGGCTGCAAAAGAACACAATTTCTCCTCTTGTCAGAAGCAAAAGTTATCAGCTGTTTTTACATGTTAGATTCTCTCTCTCTAAATCACAAAATGAGGACTGTGCTTTTATCTACAATATCATCCAAAAATTTCTGAGAATTATGTTCTGATACATTATCTGGATATTTTAATGGCCCTCCTCACTGATTTTCCATTGGCATACAAGGATTGGATTCATAATTATCTGAATCTATATTTCAGATGAGTAAAATATACAGATCATAAACTCTTAAAAATTGATAGCTCACTTAGCATTCAAAAGTTATCCAGTTCAGTTTTTTTTACAAAGAACAAAACAGAGCCTAATAGAGGTTAAATTAATGACTTTCCCTAGGTCGTACACCATTCAAATAATATACTAAAACCTTGGTCTTCTGGTTCCTATTCTTTAGTACTGTTTTCATTATGTTATAATATGACACTTATTTTTCTTTTATGTTATGTAAGACAGGCCCATCTAATTTTCCTTTTCTTCTTTTCAATTAAAGTTCTGAATCAGCTTATCTTGATAATTATTGGGACAAGAAGCACAAGGCTGAAATGGCTCTGTAATCAAAGAAACTCCTTGGCTAAGAGGGTAGATTCTACTAGAAGCATGCGGGGACTTCACCGCTGTTCCTTTTTCCCCACCCCCTTTAATTCCTGGGGCTCTCTTTTGTTCCTCTAGCTGAGTTTCAGACTATCCAACCAGCCTTTTGATCCCCACATTTGCCTTGCCTTTAATACTGAACTGCCTGTTTCTGCCTCTGACCTGTGGCCTGGCCTGCCCTCTGGTATCCTCTTATATCTTGGTTTGTGCTTAACTGATTTCTCACTGGTTGTTTCATCACTTAGCCTTGAGCCCTAGCTTTGCTATATTCTTGATTTTTTTCATAATAGATTAAACTCAATTACAAATCCTGAGATACATGGAAAATCAACTGAATTTTATTCAGAAGCTTGAGGGGAATTGCCTGGCATCCGTGTGGAACCCCAGATTCACTCTGCAACTTGGTGACTGGAATTTGAAATTATTTCCATGGGTCACAAAGGAAGCTTCCTAGATACAAGTGAACTTTGTTGTGTAAAATGGTTATGTCATCTTAAGCTACAATAAGTCTAAAATGTAATTTTTAGTACTTTAATAGACTTCATTTTTAGAGCAGTTTTAGGTTCACAATGAAATTGAGCAGAAAATATGAAGAGTTCCAGGCAATTTTTTTTTTACATTGACTAACTGTAAAGAAAACTTTATTATGATTTATGTTACAAAATGAAAGATCTATTTTTAATTTATCTTTTGTGAAAATCCACTCAGGAGCTGGCTAAACTGTATAACTATGCCAGTTACCAATTTATTGTCTCTCAGCTCCAAATCTACCCTTCATTATCTGCTCTATGAAAATAGAGATGGACCTTGTAACATTTCTGCTTTGTAGCTGGCACAGTTAGCCATGATGGAAAAGGGTGCTGGAGGGATTCTGAAGAAGGAAAAGGCTTTCCTTCCTAGTTTCTGTGTTTACTCCCCCTTCTTGCTCCTGCTTCATGGCTGCCAGCAGCACTTGTGGGGTACACTCAGGGGTGCTTGTGGAGCTCATTTGCACCCTGTGGGCAGTTTCCCATCAAATTTAAGAAGTACTCTCATCGTCAGATTCCCATCAAGTCTTGGAAGCGTAAGCATCACAATGCTTGACTTCCAGTTTGGGCATCCTGCACCCAGGTAGGGTGTTCCTGCTTGCCCAGTGACTGGGAACAACTTATGGATGAGCCCATTCAAGGACTTTCCCACCACGTGGCAGCCCACAGCCACAGTGAGATCTGAATCCCAACTGTGGAGAGGAGGGTTCGCACTCTCAAATTTGTTTCTTCCATGAGAACCCTCCTTCAGCCCTGGGACATTCTTTAAACTTCTCTATATCCTTTTACGTAACTGAGAATTATTTTTCTTAGAATTAATATTTTTTTATCTTAAACTTCCCCTATTCAAAATACTATGTTGTCTCTGCCCCTTCACTGACCTTGATTGATACATTAAACTAGGGAAAAGTAATTTTAACTTTCAGTGCAGTAAATCCTCATAGAATGAGGAAACTGTATCTCAGATGTCCTTTCCAGCTCTAAAATTACATTATTCTAGGGAATTCAAGGTTTTTCCTATATCAAATATCTCTTAAGTATAATAAAAGGAATACCACACAGCACAGTATGATTGTGTATTGTCTTTCTCAGCCTCAGTCATAGTAAATGGGTCTCTCTTTTCCTCTGAATAATGGTTTCTTTCTTCTAGGTCAAAATATTAAGTCACTGCAGCAGCCAGCATTATTTCACAAACACAGGGGGCAATCAAATACTATGAAATTCTCTGTGATGATTCTAACTAGGAAGCTATCTAAGGAACAAAATGGAAAATTAGAGATTTGTGTATGAATATGAAAGTTTAAAATATAAGTATCACTTTTCAATTTGTGAATATAAATATTGCAAGGACATATTAAGTACAGAAAAATGCTCCCTCTGATATTATTTATCCTAACACATTATGTAAGATTCCATTCACTTAACACATTACAAAAGACTTCTATTACCACACAATTTACTGTTTTGGTTTTTTTTTTTACCTTTCTCTGTCTTTTACTGACTGTTCAGCCATTAATTTCTTCAGTTCTTCCAGACGCCGAAGACCTCTCATTTCCATTTCCTGCCATTTCTGTTCTTTATCAGCCCGGTATTTTCTTATCTAATGTATAAGTATCACATGAAATTTAAATTAATGACAAATACAAAAACAAGGAACAAAGTTATAACAACATTATCCATTGGTTCATATAGCAAAGATTGAATTTAAATGGCCCTCCATGTTTTTGGTCTGCCTACAATACACTGACAACAGAAAAAATAAGTTAAAACATGAAAGTACATGTCCTGAGAAACCGCACGGTTTAACAGTTTCTAAAGTGGAAATGTAACATGTGCTCAAGACCTAAAGTTTTAATATATGGCTAAAATAATCGACTTTCAGGGAACCACAATAAAAGCATATTATTGTCTCTAAAGTATATGATCTACCTGTTACTCAAGAATATTTTTATCCTCTTATGGTAATGTAGTCTTTAACAAATATAGCATTAAATCTATTTTTACTTTAAAAGCATGAGTTTATTTATGCTAATGGACAGCAAGATATTGAAAGCTTTATGCTTCTGGGGATGTGGCAGGAGATAGGTGGGAGGAAGGAGGAAAAGAAAAAATTAGCAGGGTTGTGATAAATAGTAGTTCTGACTTATGTGGTAAAATGAAGGACAAATTTATCAAGCTCAAAAAAATGAAAGTACTGTCTCACTAGGCATGTTTTACCTCCCTTTTCTGGGAATGGAGTCAGCAAGAGAAAACCTGAAGCACACATAAGCTATTTTCAGGGGGCCGAAACCATTATTCCCCTAGTGACGGTGCAACTGAAGTTTATGTTTAATTGACAGAGGACCATTCAATGACTGGCCTGCCATGCTGTGTCTGGGTCAAGAGACTGAATCTTGCTGGTAAAAAACAGTACATTAATGGTGAATTGTAGTGAGTTACTACCAGCAGAGGGGCTTTTGTAAAGGTTGGGTTAGCCTCATCCCCAAGGTGGCATTTTTCTCTTTTGAGAAGTGAATATGAAAAGCTAAGTGGTTTTCAGACTTGCCCAGCAACGTGGTCTCTGGCCCCTGGAAGAACAAGAAGAGGCATCCCAAGTGCAATGGCCACAGCCTAGCAACTCTGCAGCAGGCCTGTGACACCAGCAGCCACAACAGCAACATCCATTCAGTGCTTAATGAGTAATTGCATGGCTCCAAGGTAAGGTGATTCTACACCAGACATGGTTGAAGTCTGAATTTGGGGGGAACAGAGAGGAAGCTAGAAAGGTAGCAGCACCAAAGATGGAAGGTGAAAGAGAGGGTAGGAAAGGGAGAAAAAGGAACACTGACACATGTCAGAGTCCTAACTGACAAATGCCTCAGCATTCTATTAGTGCCAGATATGGAAATGTTAACAACCATTATATTACCTCCCTCTGGGTTTATAACTGATCTTTATTTTATTCTTCATACTTTCTGTGTTAACTTATTTTGTGCAGTGAATATATATTTCTTTCATAATCAGAGAGAAAAGAGATACTTCAGAAAAAAAGATATTGGATTACAGGGCATTTTTCTCTGGGTTCTGACCATTGACAATATTGCTTACTCCCAGCATTGACCTTGAGGGGAAGTCAGTGGTCCTTCTGCCGACAATCCCTTGACAAGAATGGACCAATCCCAGGTTGCTGGTATCTTCAGATCACTGACACCATCTGGTTCAGTGGCCTGTGCAGGCTCTGGAAGTGTGTCACACCTGAGGCTTTTTGGCATCTCAGAACCAACAATTTCCATCCTTGACTCTGGTATCCTCAGCCTTTGCTATAGCTAACAAATCACTCTCTCTCTATCCCCCTCACTCCCTCCTTTCCTCTTGTCTTGGCTGAAATTCTCCTGAGTGAAGGATGCTTTTCTTATGATGCCTTGTTTGCCAGGAGGCTGGGGAATGGTTTGAGCATTTTCTGTCTTGTTAATGGCTACTTTGAGACCATGATGCTGTCCCTCACAGGTACAATGCTTTCTTCCTTTGATGTTTACACCATCTGGCTGTATTACACCATCTACCTAGCCTTATCACCAGTATGTGTGGACTTCCAGGTCTCTCTCAAATATTCATTGAGAATTCAGATATCTGAGCCACAGACACATGGGCCTTGTCTAGAAGAACTCCTTCTACCTTCCTAGTCAACTTCTGTCTGAAGCCCCTCTGACCTGCTAACTCACAGATGCATGACTTCCTCCATTCCAGTGAGCCACCTCCCCGTCCAGGATTCTACTCTCATGGAGAATGGCTCCAATTCCAAGAGCTTCAATTATAGCCAGTTATCTTACAACCAGACCTATGACCCTTTCCCATCATCCTCTGTGTTCTGCTTGTATAATTTTATTCCTCTGGTATAAGCCTCGCCACAAGGCTTTGTTAATTAGTATACTTATTCCTCTGTCCCGGTAGACTGCAGAAACTGTGATTTATTATCCTCTGCACTTCCAGCAACAACCAAAGTGTCTAGGAGATAGAATATACCTAATAAACATGTGATTGATGAAAGAATTACACGACTTTATAAACTGGTACCAAATTGATGGTTTCAGTTGAATCTTTATTGACAATCAGCATTCCTTTTATGAACTCCTGGCCAGTGCTTCTCAGCTTGCTCATGGTATCATTTGAATGCCTGTTCACTATGTTAAGTTCCATACCTGCCTCTATTTCTTTGCTTTTATCAGAAGAAATGGAGATCCTAAAGATCATTTCCTTGATGTCCTGCTCCTCAGAGGAAGTGAGGAGCACTTCCAAAACTTAACCCCCACCTGGGCTCCATATCCTATTCTCCAATTCCATCTCTATAATCTTCCTCCATCACCTACCCTTTATTCCCTTGTAACTTCAACCTCTTGGTCTTTGCTTCTTTCTCCTCACATGAAAATCTAAACAAATCTTATTCATTAACCAAAATTGTAAAGTACTTTCTTTACACACCCCAAGACTGTAGCACCATACCCTTCATTGTCCCCTTTCAGTCAAGAATACTCTCCTCCAATTTTGCATCTCCTATTTTAATCCTCACCCATGATGTACCTCTGCCTCCACTCCAATTGACTACTTCTGACACTGACTTCCCAATGATCAAACCATTCATTTTATGTATTATTTTTTTAAGTGTCTCTGTATTTGATTCTACCAGTGCTTATAGTCTTAAGAAACTAGTGACTTTGGCATTCATTTATTCAAAAAATACTTATTGAGCATCTACTTTAAGCCAGATACTTGGGATATGATGCTTAAAAAGAAATAAAGCCTTGGCTTCAAGGTTCTGAGAGTTTGTGGAAAGAGAGATAACAAGTAAATGAATGAAGAGAATATTATGCTAAATTCTGGGAAGGAAATAAATATGGCAACAATTTAGAAAAATCTGGGAAGAACTATTAGAAAGCATAGTTGTAAATGACATTTGGATTAAAATTTGGAAGATGAGGGTAAGGAAACAATGAAAAGAGATGAAGGAGACCACTGAAAGAAGTGTGAGTTTTGGGTGCAATAGCATTGAGTGAGAATGACTTTGCACTTGCTCAGAGTTGGGAAGAAACCAGAGCAGCTGGAACAGGTGGTTCGAATTTAGACTGGAGGTGAGTTTGGTAAGCTAGATGGTGGTTAGATGATTAGGCAAGGATTTAGTTCTAAAAAAAAGACATAGAAGAGTTTAAAGCAAAGAGTGATATGATGTGACAAATTTTTAAAAGATAGCTTGGGCTATTCAGTGAAGAATGGACAGTAGCGGAGCAAAGGAGAAATGAGAGACCAAATAGAATAAAGCAAAAATAATCACTGGGATTCAGGAAATTAAAAATTCCAATTAAAAGAGACACGTGTACCCCAATGTTCATCGCAGCACTGTTTATAATAGCCAGGACATGGAAGCAACCTAGATGTCCATCAGCAGATGAATGGATAAGAAAGCTGTGGTACATATACACAATGGAGTATTACTCAGCCATTAAAAAGAATACATTTGAATCAGTTCTAATGAGGTGGATGAAACTGGAGCCTATTCTACAGAGTGAAGTAAGCCAGAAAGAAAAACACCAATACAGTATACTAATGCATATATATGGAATTTAGAAAGATGGTAACAATAACCCTGTATGCAAGACAGCAAAAGAGACACAGATGTATAGAACAGTCTTTTGGACTCTGTGGGAGAGGGAGGGGGGGATGATTTGGGGGAGTGTCATGGAAAGATGTATAGTATCATATAAGAAATGAATCGCCAGTCCAGGTTCGATACAGGATCCTTGGGGCTGGTGCACCGGGACAACCCAGAGGGATGGTACAGGGAGGAGGTGGGAGGGGGCGTTCAGGATGGGGAACACATGTACGCCCGTGGCAGAGTCATGTTGATATGTGGCAGAACCGATGTAATATTGTAAAGTAATTAGCCTCCAATTAAAATAAATAAATTTAAATTAAAAAAAAATTCAAATCTAAAATGTGCTTTTGAATAGTGTCAGAGTGCTCATTGAAGGATTAGATACAGTAGTTGAAGTTAAAAGAATCAAGGTAAATTCCTAGGGTTTTGGTAGAGCAACTGGGTAGATGATGGTACCAATAACTGAGATGGGAAATTAGAAGAAGAACAGGTTCAGAAAAGAAAGTCAGGGGCTCACTATTAAACATTAAACAGTTGACATGACTGTATAACATTTAAGTAGAAATTCCACATAAACATCTGGAGGTACACAGATGGGTAGCTCAGGAGAATTCAGGACTGGAGATCTAAATTAAGGAGATATCCTCTTAAAATTGTATGATGCCAAGGGAATAGACAACATCTGTAGAGTGAGAACATAAATAGAAAAGAGAAGGCAGTCATGCACTTTCATGTTTATCTGCCTTTTGCAGTTTTATCAACCAGTATAACTTCATTTTCCTCCTCTACATGTCAGTTTTACTCTACCATTAAGACCAGAACAAATGCCATCTTCTTGAATCTCCCTCTGAACCCTCTAGGGAAAATGTTAGCTCAATCCTTGGCATACCACTGACCCTTAATTAGGATTTTTTTACCCTCACTTCTTTGTTCTGCCTTGTACTCTTTCATTTGCTTTCAGGAGGGACTGCCACTGCCATTGTTATTGATTTATCTGGGCATTTACTACATGCCTGGCATGCTCTGCCCTGCCTTATTGCCTGCTAAATCCTCCTGTCCATCATTTAAGACTCAACTATAGCATTGCTTTCCCAGCCTTCCTCCTTCCCCCTCTTCTCCAGACAAAGTCAGGCACTATTTTATGTATCTTTAGCATAGCCCTTTCCATATTGATCTGCATTATTCACCTTTGTATGCATAGGACATTGTATCATGTCTAACACACAATAGGGCTTAAGTGATCAGCGCTGAGGTGAGTGGAAGCATTTTCTGATCTCTGGTCTGAGAATAACAAAGTTATGGATGGGAACCAGGCCAGCAGTTTTATTTGCAGGGTAGTAAAGTCCGAACTAAACACTTCCCTAAAGACAGTTCCATTGACTATCCATCAGTTAATAAGAGCAGGAAGTATGTGTCATGAAATACTGGCTTTGCAAGCTTCAACTAAAGTTAAGAGTATTTAGCCCTTTAGAACATTTGTTGAGACATAGATTGTAAGCATACTATTTTTTAGACTTTTTGAGTGGTCCTAACAGCTTTCCAATGACAGGGGAACCAGAAAGCTAGTGCACAGGAGACAAGTTGAATTTAAACCTTGTTTCTTCTAGGCTTACAGACGAAATTTCTTGAAAAAATTTTCTTTTCTGAAAACCAAAATGGACCCTCATTACCCTTCATTTCCTCTTGTTATCTTTGATTCTATTGGATAGTCTTTCACAGTTCCACATTTTGTTCATTTTGGTAAAGTTAAGCCACTATAAGTATAAACAAACTTAAGAAACTATTCTCTATATAGATTTATGAGCCAAAATAATGTTGTGCTATCTTTTCAGAGAGTTTAAGATACTTATTATATCCCACCTTACTTTTGTAATCTTCTGAACAATTTGTTTCCTATTAAAAACTTGACTAGTAAACATGATGCTTATGGTATTAGAGTAAATCAGAGTTTAATTTTAAAAATCTTGTGCTAACATTACATAAACATTGTCATTTCTTCAGTCTGAGTTATAATTCAGTATAGAATAAAAATGTCTTATTTACACATAGAAGGGTTTCCCTTATGGTTCAGATGGTAAAGAATCTGTCTGTAATGCAGGAGACCTGGGTTGGGAAGATCCCCTGGAGAAAGGAATGGTAACCCACTCCAGTATTTCTGCCTGGAAAATCCCATGGACAGAGGAGTCTGGAGGCTACAGTCCATGGGGTGGCAAAGAATCGGACATGACCAAGCAACTAATACATGCATTTTTCAGACATTAGAAAGTTAGGGCTAAAGCATTATAGTGGAAGACAGTTTAGTCTCTGATTTCAAGCAATCTATGTGATATTGAATCTTTGAACAAATAAACTTCTGGACCTTGCTCCTAAGTCATTACAAAGGTTTCAATGACTTACTCAGGAGGAGGTCATAATTTTTAACCAGATAGACAAAATATATGAAATATGAAGTGAAAAATATCCAGTTCCATTGCTCATAAACCGCTGAGGTAAAACGATTTTAATTTAACTTTCTAAGATTTCATTTACTTAGCTAATTCCTTGCATCTTTTCTACTTTGGCCTAGAATATGCACTGCCACACACACACACACACACACACACAAATGTGTCATTGCTATATATGAAAACATGACAGGACCTCTTAATAAAAAAAGCATTTTTTTTACTTTAAATTTTCCCACTTGTTTCACATAGATGAGCCTATATCACATAAAATCACCACCAACAGAAGTTTGACTCATTTCTATGCAATCAGTTTGACAATCATCTATATTTTGCCACATAAATTTTCATACATTTGTGTGAACTTCTGAAAGGTTAGGGACATGCTTTACACTGCAGCATTTATTTGTAACCAGTAGTATCACATCTTGGAGATAAGATATATACAAGACACATATTTGCTAAATTACTCCAGTAGAAAATAATATGGAAAGGCAACATTGTACATAGCACTTTTCTTGTATCAATTCATATAAATCCAAACCTATTAATAAAGCATCCAGATAGATAATAATGACAGACCATAGACATGAGTGAACCAATTTGTTTAGTTGTGTGGTGTATAGAGGTATGTTTAATCCCAGCAGAGCATGGGAACATGACACTTCTCTAAGTCAAATTGTCTATGGAAGCCAAGTTCAAGGTTTTTCATGCTAAAGATGGACACTTGGTCACTTCCATCCTCAGAACCTTTCAGCTAACATCTCTTCATCCTTTATGGTATAGAGATCTCTGTGGGCTTTAATCCAGGATGTGCTGAAGCTTCTGAGCAAAAAATTAGCCTCAAAAGAATTATTTTGCAGAACATACTTTATGCAAAGATGGGACAACTCTCTACATGGGTAAAAAATCAAAGCTAGTTCTCTGGTTTTTAAAATAGAAAATCAGTTTTTACACCCTCCTGCCTGGTTATTTGAATATAATGGATCTCCTTTCAGTCTACAGTTCAGACTATTTGTATTTCAGCTACTTACTTTCAGTGTCTTGAAGATTTTTGACACCAGTCTCCAATCTGATAAACAAGAGCATCTACCATTAGTGAGAGGGTAAACTGTCATACTCTTTTAGAAGAATAAATAGGGAAATGACTAGCAAAAGTCTTAAAAATTAAAAAATGAAGTTTAAGAATTAATACCAGATACCTATACAAAGATTTATATATAGGTATATTCATTACAGCCTTAAAATAGGCTGAAAAATAGGCTGGAAATAATATAATACCTCCCAAATAAGAAATTGGTTAAATGCAATTATTCACATAATGAAACACTAAGCAAGCACTAAAAATTATGTGGTAGAAATACAGAGTAAAATACCCTGAATATATTGACAGATGGGAAAAATCAGATTAAAAATATATACGTAGTATGTATGCAGTTAAATTAAAATCCTGCCTGGTGGGCTATGGCCCATAGGGTTGCAAAGAGCTGGACATGACTAAAGCGACTTAGCAGAGTTGGTGAAGGATATGGAGGCCTGGCGTGCTGTGATTCGTGGGGTCACAAAGAGTCGGACACGACTGAGTGACTGAACTGAACTGATACATAAGGAAAAAAGAATATAAGAAATGTTCTAATATAAATATAAGAACATTTAATCTTTTGCTAATGGTTTACAATTTGGGGTGGATTTATGGTATTTTGTGTGCTTAATTGCATTTTCCAAACTATCCACAATGGACATAAAAGACTTCATAATTACAAAGGGATGTATTAAAAATATAGCCAAGAAAAATCAAAATTTAGAAGGAATATTTATGGGACATGACTGTTATTCATTCTGGAAGTTTCCAAATTCTATTCCCATATCAAATCAGATGACAAAAATACTGTATATCCTTGTATATAACATTTTCTATATTTGTCACCTTGCATGCACCACTTTCCATTTTTGTAAAAAAGTTTTATAGAATTATGATTTAATTTTATTTTGAAGGCCTTATAAAGGTTAACACAATATTATATGAGAGTTGGTTTAGACGCAGTAAAACTACTGAAAATGCTTTTCCTTGGGCAGTTTGCCTCCCTCCCCCTGCCAGCTCTGGTTGTGCTAGATGTTGTCTATTATTAGCAAATAAGAACTAAATGCTTCCTTTTAACTTTACCCATGTTCAATTACAGCACCCCTTTTTAGTCTTGGTGTGCTGACATAACTATATTCCCATCCTCTTGGTTTTTTGTCTCTTATTCTCTTACTAATTTTCTATTTTAACGATTCCTAATAGGAAACAGATGGCACACTCAAAATTAGGATAAATCCAGAAGAATGTAATACGGGGACGATGATAAAGAAGATTGGAATGCGGGGCAATCACAAGGGCGCATGTGGCAGCCAGGCTGCTCTACCCAGAGCCAGAGAAGAGCTTGTCAGGTGGCCTTCCCCATCTCCTGCACGGGGAGGGCCACCTGGCTAGGGCTGAGACCTTTGTGGGAGGACACAGCTAGTCAACACAACTCTGCAGGGTCAGGAGCTGCGAGAACAGCGGTCCCAACCTCACTTTCTTATCTTACCTTCATCCGTAGCATTCCACTTCGACTGAACCCAACCAAAGGCGCAAGAATAAGGGAGCCTCCTATAAGACAACTCTCAGGGACATAGAGTAGAATGGAGAGCAGACATGACCGAGTGGGTGCATATCTAGCACAGTAACATTAGTGCCTTTATTATAAATTGTTTGGAAGTATGTGGTTTCTATATGTGTAAGTAAATAACATGAATTTTTTTAGGTGATGTTCACTTTGGTCATTTATGTGAGCATTTTTCCCATAGCTGAGCTGCCAACTCAAATTGGCAATAGCTATTTTCTGCCACAATGTAGTCTTATGTCCCTAGAACATGATGAGCCAAGAAAGTATTCTGGGGTAAACACATTAGTTATCTCCCTCTTAATTGAAATGCCAGGTGGATTTAAAAATAACTGTGATATCTTCTTTAGGAGTAAAGTCTATTTTCAGTCTGGGCATTGAAATATTACATAATGATCATGTCATATGTTGATATGACTAAAATGAATTTGTAATCTTGTTTAATTTCTCTCTTTTCACTATTCATTAAAAAGGGAGTATATATACTGAGGATGTTGTATTTCAAAGCCTGAAGTGTCAGGGAGAGTGAAAAGTGAAAAGTAATCAAACCTAAGAGTCATTCAATCATGACTTCTTAGAGCTGAGGTGATTTCAGCAATGATTCAAACACTTCATTTTACAATTGAGTAAGCAAAATCCCACAGAGCCTACATATCTTGCCCAAGGTCACCCACCTTGCTAGGGTCTCCTAGTTTGACATATTTTCCTCTATATCTCAGTATCAAAGTACAGTTGTATTCTGTTCATTCACTAAATTCACTCATTCAAACAATATTTATTGAGTGCCTTGTGTCAGGCACTGGAGATAAAACAATAAGAAAATGGACAAATTCCTCCTTTTTATTGGGCTTACATTCTAGAAGAGACAGTCAATAAATAAATAAATAGATGTCAGACAAATGATAAATGCTAAGAAAAAAATTAAGTAGGGTGAATGGACACAGTGACAGGGAAGGAGGATGCTATTTTAAGTTTGGTAATCAAGGACAGATGCTCTCTTTGATAAGATGACATTTGAGTGGGACCCTGAATGGAGTGAGTGAGTTATGCAGACATCTGCGAGAAGACTCTTCCAGGCACAGGGGACAGCCGGTGCAAAAGGGTAAGGGGACCTGTACTAGGGTGTTTGAAGAGGAAGAAGCAGGTTGTGATGGGTGGAGCAGGAGAAGTGATGGGGAAGTGGCAAGATATGAGATCCAAGAGATATTGAGTGCAATGCAGGGAACGATGTAATCTGATGTGACTTTTAAAAACACTCTGACTGCTATGTGGGAAACGGATGAAGAGGGAGGGTGGGAATGGAAAAGGAGGAGGCAGAGAAATTAATTATAAGAGTAAGAAATTTATAATAGTTCTGATTTGAAACATGGAGCCTTATATTCATAACAATAGGTAAGGCATGACAATGTGAGTATAGGATGTAAGGGGAAGGGATGAGTCAAAATACCATGGCTTTGGAACTCAAACTAGGGCTCTGGGACAACCTAGATGGGTGGGATGGGGTGGGAGGTAGGAGGGAGGCTCAAGAGGGAGAGGACATATGTATACCTATGGCTGATCTATGTCGATGTATGGCAGAAACCAACACAATATTATAATCATCCTTCAATTAAAAATAAATAAGGAAGAAAAGGGGCAGAAAAAAAAAATATCAAGATGTTTAGCCCAAGCACTGGGAGAATAGGTTTCTATTTGTTGAGAAATGGAATGTGGAGGAAAGAGAAGGTTTAGAGGGAAAAGCAAGATTATATTTGGGACATATTAGATATGAAACAGTGAGATGTGAGACAGTGAGTTTGCAGTTCAAGAGAGAAACCTCTACCAGAGATATTAATTGGTAATTTGAGTCAGCATGTAAATGGCATATGAAGTATATTGGGTCCATTGAGATCCCCCAGAAAGTTCTCCAAGGGAACTCCAAGACTTAGGGGTGGAATGGTGAAGAAGATCCATCCAAATTTATTGAGGACAACCCAGGGAAATAAAACAAAGAGAATGGCTTCCTAGAAGCTAAATATCAAGTTTTCCAAAGAGGAGGCAATGATCACTTCCATCTTAATAGCTTATGTAAAGTGAGGACTGAGAATTGACCCCTGAAATTAGCAACATGGAGATCACTAATGCCTTTGACAAGCACAATTTTGCCGGAATCAAGGGAGAAAATGGCTCCAGAGACAATGGATGGGAAGAAGTGAGGACAGTGTGTATAGGCTACGGAGGTGATGTGATTTTCTTAAGGGAAGAGATGTGAAGTCAAGGGAGAGTAATTTTTTTTATTAATAAATACAAGTCAGAATGGTATATTTGTAGGTTAATAGGAAAGATCTAGAACAAAAGGAGGGGAATCATGGTGGTGGGAGAGAGATTTGATGGCCTTGAGCAGGAGAGGGGGAACAGGATCCTGAGCATAAATGAAGGGACTGGCCATAGACAGGAGCACAAATACATAATGCATTGTAAAAGAAAGAAAGGAAGCGAATGGGTACAGATTCTAATAGGTTGGTAAATGCAATACTGAAAGCCCGTGGAAATTCTCTTCTTGTGAAATATAGACAGGCTTAAAATAAAACTCACATCAAAATCATTAATATTTTCTTCAGTCAACTTAACAAAAGAACAACACCAAGGAGGCAAAGCTGGTTTCTTTTTTTTTTTTTTTTCAACCTGTTCACAAAACATGTCTTATACTTGACACTTCACCTGTGATCAAACTATAACGGTCTGGTTCCTTGTACTGTTAAGCTATACTGGTTCATTAACCTAAGGAGAGAAATCCTGAGAGAATATTAACAAGAATAAGACAGACTGTACCTGTAGAACATGAAAGAAATACTCCTAGGAAGCAGACTACTAAAGAGATTTTAAATTAACAATTACCTATCTAACAGTTCTGAGTAAACTAGGACACGATCAAAGCCATGAAAATGACCCGAAAGCAAATAGTTTGAAACCAAGTGTTCTTAAAATGGATTAATCACAAAATTAGCAGTAAACAGCAATCAGAGTGATGGGCAGCACAGCACAGTGTTTAATGTCATGAATGATGCAGTTGCACCTCCTGGGTTCAAATCTTAGCTGTACCTCTTAGGGGCTATGGGACTTTGGGGAAATTATGTTTCCTCTATGTATCTCTGTTTCTTCATCTATAAAATGAAGATCATATTAGTACCCACCCCTTAGGGTTATTAAGAAGATTAAATAAATGCAGAACAGTGCCTTGCACATAGCAAGCATTGCATAGGTGTCTGTTAATTAAATCAAATCACCATGAATAATCAAGACCCAGCCAGAAAATGTAGCCAAAAATTGACACCTGGAGATAATTTTTAAGACTTTACTTTTTAAATTTCCTACTGGGAAATCTTTTACAGAAAAACAAATACATCTGTTTCTTGATCATCCTGGATATTTTTCCCCCTCCATCTGACTTTTTCTTCAAATTGTATCCTGACAAAGATTAGGAAGAATCCATAATCAGCATTTCCATGCTCAAAAAAGAAATTCTAATGGAAATCTTCACTTTAAAAGACATGGAAACTAAAAAAGTGAGTCTCTTGTATTACCATCCTACCTTTCTGTCACTTACTGACTCAAATACCAAGAGCTGACTCTACATTTGGACTCATATTAGAAGATCATAATCAGTAAACAAGTTCTGTTAATGTTAATTTCTAAATTTTAATGACAAAATACAGAATATTATTATTTTAAAATTATATGATCCTTGATTTTTTTTTTTTTTTCTCCCATACAACATTCATTTCTTTACTCATATAGCATCATTCAGAGGACTGGTTAAATATTCAGGAGGTAAAATCTGAACCCCCAAGTTTATTTTGGAGTCATTTCTACATGAAATATACATTAACTATCTTTTCCTTTTGACCAATGTAATATCCTGATGGTTAATTTACCTGCTAGATTTTATAGCAACACCTGCTTAAACTTTGTGTGATCACATTTCTGGTAGTTAGTAATTGAGGAAACTACAAAACAGAGGTTGGGAAGTCATTCAATAGATGGTCCTCAGCCAGATGGTCCTCAGCTACTCCTTTAGCTGTAGTAGCAGGAGGTTCCTTTGCAAAAAAGTTTGCAGTGAGAGATTTGGGTAGATGGATTTTAGAGAAGAGGTCAAACTGGTGTTCAGAGAGATTCAAGAGACATTTTTAGGGTCTAAAGAGTCTATAAAAGTTTTTACATTCTATATTCTTCATTTTATAAAGATGTAAAAAAGTGTTATAAACCAATCTGAGATCATCTGAATGTCCCTTCCTGACTAAATGCCTCCATGGTGGTTTTTTGTGTTTGCAACTCAGTTGGTCCCCAGTGGTATATTCCATAAACTGGCAGTATAGCTTAAGTTATTTTACTCTAAGTGGGGTCCAGTTAGATCAGTTAATCTTTCTCTATCTCCCTCTCCCTCCCCTGTACCATCTTCATTCAAGGTTGAGAAAGAGCAGCTTGAGGGAAAAGGATGGAGAATCTGACCAGGAGATGCTAAAGGCTCTTTTTCCCACTGCCTAAATCCCCAAGATCTGTATCACCCTCCTCTGCAACAGCAGAGAATTCACTGGAAATGAAAAGCAATCAGTCACAGACATTTGAAGGAAATTGCAGAGGACAGTTCCGTATCCTGCAGTTCCTTTGGTGCACAAATGCATACAATAGCAATCAAAGGCCTAAACAGGAAAGAGAAGAATTAATAGAAAGAGAGTTGATGAACCCTTTTGGAATCAGTTAGGGCAAAAATTTTGTATTCTAAGGCCTGAACTTTGACCAATTGTGGCAAAACCAATAAGTTTCTTTGGCATAAGAGCGTTCTTACTAGGAAACAATCAGAGCAACATGGGCCAGTGTGAGGATGGATGAGATGGGATGAGGAAATAAGAGAAGGTCTAGGCATAAATAATGGCAAAGGCACTATCCTAACCACCCCAAGCTTAAACCCTCATCAATACCCACTGAAAGGAGCAGGAAAGTCACACCATAATTGTGCATGTCTATGTACACAAATATACACATTTGTATATGTCCATATATATTTAATTTACTATATATAGTTGGGCTTAATTTAACTAATTGAAAATTTCATGTATAGTTTAGTCCACTTTGTATTTTTAGTTTTTCTCTTTTAACCCTTTTATTTTACTTATAAACTTTGAAGCTAAAATAAATTCTTCTGTATTATTGGGAAGGGTCCTAAAATGGTGGAGGAATAGGACAGAAAGACCACTTTCTCCCCTACAAATTCATTGAAAGATCATTTGAACGCTGAGCAAATACCACAAAACAACTTCTGAACGCTGGTGGAGGACACCAGGCACCCAGAAAGGCAGCCCATTGTCTTCAAAAGGAGGTAGGACAAAACATAAAAGATAAAAAGAGAGACAAAAGAGTTAGGGATGGAGACCCATCCCCGGGAGGGAGTCGTAAAAGAGAAGTTTCCAAACACCAGGAAACCCTCTCACCAGCGGGTCTGTGGGGAGTTTTGGAATCTCAGAGGGCGACATAACTGGGAGGAAAAAATAGATAAATAAAACCCACAGATTATGCGCCTAACCACAACTCCCAGCAGAGAAGTAGCCCAGACGCTTGCATCTCCCACCAGCAAGTGGGGGCTGAACAGGGAGGCGCAGGCTGCATTGCTTAGGGTAAGGACCGGACCTGAATGCCCTGAGGACAATCTGAGGGAGCTAACCTGAGATAGCAACCCAAACTGTGGGATAGCCAGAGAGAAAAAAAAGAGAAAGAGAGAACTTTCCTGCTAAAAGCTCTAACCTAAGGCACTGCCAGGCCACTCACAGAACAAAGGACTGAGCAAATACCAGAGGAGAGGTAGCCGGCAGTGGACAGGCCCATTCCCTGCCGGAGGCAGCCAGGTGACAGCCAGAGCCAGAAGGCAAGGGGTAAACTCGGCCCCAGAGATGGCATCCTCTACCAAACTGCAAGCAGGCTCTCCAGTTGCTAACCAAGTCTTCTTGGGATCCTGGATGGTTGACATCCACCAGGAGGGATGCAGCCAGAGATCAGCTCCCCAGAGGAGACACAGGGCACACCTGAGACAGTGCTCCCACTGTGCACCCAGGAAATGGAGCGGCTGGGACATGGGAGGTGATAAGACCCACTGCCCCACCTGGGGAGTGTGCGCTCGCCAAGCACCTGGTCGCCTAAGCTGCTCAGACCTGGGAAGGGCACAAAACGCAGGCCCAACTGAGTCTGTGCCTTTGTGGAGTACCCGAGAACCTGAAACTGAGTGGGTTAGACCTGGGAAGTGCACGCAAACCAGGGCCCCCCGCTTAGACAGTTCCCCTGCAGAGCAACCTGGAGCCTGAGCAGTGTAGACCAGGAAAGCACACACGCCGTGAGTGGGGCAAACCCAGTGTGGCTCAGACACTGCGAGCACTCCGCACGCACACCAGTGATATTTGTTTGCAGTGTTTCTCCCTCCCCACAGCACAATTGAACAAGTGAGCCTAAATAAATGACCACGTTCGCCCCCTTGTGTCAGGGCGGAAGTTAGATACTAATGAGACTTGCAAACAGAGGAAGCCAAAATAAATGAAGAAGAGGGAATCGCTTTGGAAGTGACAGGTACAACAGATTAAAACCGTGTAGTTAGCACTGGCTACATTGGAAGGGACCTATAGACTTTGAGAAGAAGTATAAGCTGGAACAAGGAACTATCTGAAACTGAACTGACCCCACACTGCCTGCAACAGCTCCAGAGAAATTCCTAGATATATTTTTACTATTATCACTTTTTAAATTAAAATATATATATATTTTTAAGTCCTCTATTAATCCTTTAATTTTCATTTTTATAACCTACTATCACATTGCAAAAAAACACCCTATTTTTAAAGCAAACTTAATATATACTTTTTATAATTTTTGTAATTTGCTTTGTTTTTTTAATAGTGTATTTTTGAGAGTCTAACCTCTACTCTAGATTTTTAATCTTTGCTTTTTGGTATTTGTTATCAATTCTGTACCTTTAAGAATCTTATCTTCAGTGCCCATTTTTTTACTTAGTGTGTGATTACTAGCTTGATTGCTCTCTCCCCTTTTGACTCTCCTTTTTCTCTCCCAGGTCACCTCTATCTCCTCCCTCCCACTTCTCTTCTCTACTTTGTGAATCTCTTTGGGTGTTCTAGGCTGTGGAGAACACTTAGGGAATTGATCACAGGCTAGATTGACTCCCCCTCCTCCCTCCTCTCCTCCTGGTCACTTCTATCTCCTTCCTCCATCTTCTCTTCTCTATGGAAATCCATGAACCTCTCTGAGTGTTCCAGACTGTGGAGAGCAAATAGGGAACTGATTACTGGCTAGATTTCTCTCACCCCTTTTGATTCCCCCTCTTCTCCTCTTGGTCACCTCTATCTCCCTCCTCCCTCTTCTCTTCTCCATGTAACTCTGTGAACCTCTCTGGCTGTCCCCAACTGTGGAAAAACTTTTCACCATTAACCTAGATATTTTATCATCAGTGTTGCATGGATGGAGAAGTCTTGAGGCTACTGTAAGAATAAGACTGAAAACCAGAGGCAGGAGGCTTAAATCCAAAACTTGAGGACACCAGAAAACTCCTGACTCCATGGAACATTAATCGACTAGAGCTCACCCAAAAGCCTCCATACCTACACTGAAACCAAGCTCTACCCAAGAGCCAACAAGTTTCAGAGCAAGACATACCAAGATAATTCTCCAACAATGCAGGAACATAACCCTGAGCACAAAAATACAGGCAGCCAAAAGTCACACCAAACCCATAGACACCTCAAAACTCACTACTGGACACTTCATTGCACTTCAGAGAGAAGAGATCCAGCTCCACCCACCAGAACACTGACACAAGCTTCCCTAACCAGGAGACCTGGACAGTTCACTCGTCCAACTCCACTCACAAGGAGGAAACTCCACAATAAAGAGGAACCACAAACTTCCAGCAAACAGAAAGGCCACCCAAACACAGCAACCTAAACAAGATGAAAAGGCAGAGCAATATTCAGCAGATAAAGGAACATGATAAAAAGCCCACCAAACTAAACAAAAAAAGGAGGAGATAGGGGGTCTACCCAAAAAAGAATTCAGAAGAATGATAGTAAAAATGATCCAAAATCTTGAAAACAAAATGGAGTTACAGATAGTCTGGAGACAAAAATGAGGAGATGCAAGAAAAGTTTAACAAGGACCTAGAAGAAATAAAAAAGAGTCAATCAATAATGAATAATGCAATAACTGAGATCAAAAGCACTCTGGAGGGAACCAACAGTAGAATAACTGAGGCAGAAGATAGGATAAGTGAGGTGGAAGATTGAATGGTGGAAAGAAATGAAGCAGAGAGGGAAAAAGAAAAAAGAATTAAAAGAAATGAGGACAACATCAGGGACCTCTGGGACAATGTTAAATGCCCCAACATTCAAATCATAGGAGTCCCAGAAGAAGAAGAAGACAAAAAGAAAGGCCATGAGAAAATACTTGAGGAGATAATACTTGAAAACTTCCCTAAATTGGGGAAGGAAATACTCACCCAACTCCAAGAAACCCACAGAGTCCCAAACAGGATAAACCCAAGGTGAAACACCCCAAGACACACATTAAACAAATTAATGAAGATCAAACACAAAGAACAAAAATTAAGAGCAGCAAGGGAAAAACAACAAATAACTCACAAGGGGATCCCCATAAGGATAACAGTTGATCTTTCAATAGAAACTCCTCAAGCCAGAAGGGAATAGCAGGACACACTTAAAGTGATGAAAGAGGAAAACCTACAACCCAGATTACTGCACCCAGCAAGAATCTCATTCAAATATGAAGGAGAAATCAAAAGCTTTACAGACAAGCAAAAGCTCAGAGAATCCAGCACCACCAAACCAGCTCTTCAACAAATGCTAAAGGATCTTCTCTAGGCAGGAAACGCAGAAAGGGTGTATAACTCGAACCCAAAACAACAAAGTAAATGGCAATGGGATCATCAGTTCACTTCAGTTGTTCAGACGTGTCCAACTCTTTGCAACCCCATGAATCACAGCATGCCAGGCCTCCCTGTCCATCACCACTCCCAGAGTCCACCCAAACCAATGTCCATTGAGTCAGTGATGTCATTCAACCATCTCATCCTCTGTCATCCCCTTCTCCTCCTGCCCACAATCTTTCCCAGCATCGGGGTCTTTTCAAATGAGTCAGCTCTTCGCATCAGGTGGCCAAAGTATTGGAATTTCAGCTCAGCATCAGTCCTCCCAATGAACACCCAGGACTGATCTCTTTAAGGATGAATTGGTTGGATCACCTTGCAGTCCAAAGGACTCTGAAGAGGCTTCTCCAACATCACAGTTCAAAAGCATCAATTCTTCAGTGCTCAGCTTTCTTTATAGTACAACTTTTACATCCATACATGACCACTGGAAAAACCATAGCCTTGACTAAACAGACTTTTGTTGACAAATTAATTTCTCTGTTTTTTAATATGCTATCTAGGTTGGTCATAACTTTCCTTCCAAAGAGTAAGTGTCTTTTAATTTCATGGCTGCAATCACCATCTGCAGTGATTTTAGAGCTCCCAAAAATAAAGTCATCAACTGTTTCCATTGTTTCCCCATCTATTTGCCGTGAAGTGATGGGACCGGATGCCATGATCTTAGTTTTCCGAATGTTGAGCTTTAAGCCAACTTTTTCACTCTCCTCTTTCACTTTCATCAAGAGGCTCTTTAGTTTTTCTTCACTTCTTGCCATAAGGGTGGTGTCATCTGCATATCTGAGGTTATTGATATTTCTCCTGGCCACCTTGATTCCAGCTTGTGCTTCCTCCAGCCCAGCATTTCTCATGATGTACTCTGCATATAAGTTAAATAAGCAGGGTGACAATACACAGCCTTGACATACTCCTTTTCCTATTTTGAACCAGTCTGTTGTTCCATGTCCAGTTCTAACTGTTACTTCTTAAAGTGTATACAGGTTTGCAGGTCAGGTGGTCTGGTATTCCCATCTCTTTCAGAATTTTCCACAGTTTATTGTGATCCACACAGTCAAAGGCTTTGGCATAGTCAATAAAGAGAAATAGATGTTTTTCTGGAACTTTCTTGTTTTTTCAAAGATCTATCAGATGTGGGCAATTTGATCTCTGGTTCCTCTGCCTTTTCTAAAACCAGCTTGAACATTTAGAAGTTCACGGTTCACATATTGCTGAAACCTGGCTTGGAGAATTTTAAGCATTACTTTACTAGCGTGTGAGATGAGTACAATTGTGCGGTAGTTTGAGCATTCTTTGGCATTGCCTTTCTTTGGGATTGGAATGAAAACTGACCTTTTCCAGTCCTGTGGCCACTGCTGAGTTTTCCAAATTTGCTGGCATATTGAGTGCAGAACTTTCACAGCATCATCTTTCAGGATTTGAAATAGATCAACTGGAATTTCATCACTTTCACTAGATTTGTTTGTAGTGATGCTCCCTAAGGTCCACTTGACTTCACATTCAAGGATGTCTGGCTCTAGGTGATTGATCATACCATCGTGATTATCTGGGTTGTGAAGATCTTTTTTGTACAGTTCTTCTGCGTATTCTTGCCACGTCTTCTTAATATCTTCTGCTTCTGTTAGGTCCATATAATTTCTGTCCTTTATTAGCCCATCTTTGCATGAAATGTACCCTTGGTATCTCTAATTTTCTTGAAGAGATCTCTAGTCTTTCCCATTCTATTGTTTTCCTCTATTTCTTTGCATTGATCGCTGAGGAAGGCTTTATCTCTTCTTGTTATTCTTTGGAACTCTACATTCAAATGGGTATATCTTTCCTTTTCTCCTTTGCTTTTCACTTCTCTTCTTTTCACAGCTATTTGTAAGGCCTCTTCAGACAGCCATTTTGCTTTTTTGCATTTCTTTTTCTTGGGAATGGTCTTGATTCTTGTCTTCTGTACAATGTCACGAACCTCCATTCATAGTTCATCAGGCACTCTGTCTATCAGATCTAGTCCCTTAAATCTATTTCTCACTTCCACTTATAGTCATAAGGGATTTAAATAGGTCATACCTGAATGGTCTAGTGGTTTTCTGCACTTTCTACAATTTCAGTCTGAATTTGGTAATAAGGCGAAGTTCAGGATCTGAGCCACGGGTTGAATGCTCCAACCAAAAGACAAAGACTGGCTGCTGAATGGATACAAAAACAAGACCCCTATATATGCTGTCTACAAGAGACCCACCTCAAACCTAGGGACAAATACAGACTAAAAGTGAAGGGCTAGAAAAAGATATTTCACACAAATGGAGATCAAAAGAGTAGCAATATTCGTATCAGATAAAATAGACTTTGAAATAAAGGCCATGAAAAGAGACAAAGAATGACACTACATAATGATCAAAGGATCAATCCAAGAAGAAGATTTAACAATTATAAATATATATGCTCCCATATTGTCACCCTGTTTATTTAACTTATATGCAGAGTACATCATGAGAAACGCTGGACTGGAAGAAACACAAGCTGGAATCAAGATTGCCAGGAGAAATATCAATAACCTCAGATATGCAGATGACACCACCCTTATGGCAGAAAGTGAAGAGGAACTAAAAAGCCTCTTGATGAAGGTAAAAGTGGAGAGTGAAACAGTTGGCTTAAAGCTCAACATTCAGAAAACGAAGACCATGGCATCCGGTCCCATCACTTCATGGGAAATAGATGGGGAAACAGTGGAAACAGTGTCAGACTTTATTTTTTCTGGTCTCCAAAATCACTGCAGATGGTGATTGCAGCCATGAAATTAAAAGACACTTACTCCTTGGAAGGAAAGTTATGACCAACCTAGATAGCATATTCAAAAGCAGAGACATCACTTTGCCAACAAAGGTTCATCTAGTCAAGGCTATGGTTTTTCCTGTGGTCATGTATGGATGTGAGAGTTGGACTGTGAAGAAGGCTGAGTGCCGAAGAATTGATGCTTTTGAACCGTGGTGTTGGAGAAGACTCTTGAGAGTCCCTTGGACTACAAGGAGATCCAACCAGTCCATCCTAAAGGAGATCAGCCCTGGGATTTCTTTGCAAGGAATGATGCTAAAGCTGAAACTCCAGTACTTTGGCCACCTCATGCGAAGAGTTGACTCATTGGAAAGGACTCTGATGCTGGGAGGGATTGTGGGCAGGAGGAGAAGGGGACGACAGAAGATGAGATGGCTGGATGGCATCACTGACTCGATGGACGTGAGTCTGAGTGAACTCCGGGAGTTGATGATGGACAGGAAGGCCTGGCATGCTGCGATTCATGGGGTCGCAAAGAGTCGGACACGACTGAGCAAATGATCTGATCTGATCTGAACATAGGAGCACCACAATACGTAAGGCAAATGATAACAAGAATGAAAGGGGAAATTAACAGTAACACAATAATAGTGGGAGACTTTAATACCCCACTCACACCTATGAATAGATTAACTAAACAGAAAATTAGCAAGGAAACACAAACTTTAAGTGATACAATGGACCAATTAGACCTAATTGATATCTATAGGACATTTCACCCTAAAACAATGAATTTCACCTTCCTGGGCCATAAATATAGCTTGGTAAATTCAAAAAAATTGAAACCATCTCAAGCATCTTTTCTGATAACAATGCGGTAAGATTAGATGTCAACTACAGGAAAAGAAAACTATTAAAAATACAAACATATGGAGGCTAAACAACACACTTCTGAAAAAATCAACAAATCACAGAAGGAATCAAAAAAGAAATCAAAATATGAGAAGAAATGAATGAAAATGAAAACACAACAACCCAAAACCCATGGGATTCAGTAAACGCAGTGCTAAGGGGAAGGTTCATAGCAATACAAGCCTACCTCAAGAAACAGAGAAATCAAATAAATAGC
Source organism: Bos grunniens (assembly GCF_055505025.1). Taxonomy (NCBI): domain Eukaryota; kingdom Metazoa; phylum Chordata; class Mammalia; order Artiodactyla; family Bovidae; genus Bos; species Bos grunniens. The sequence goes on from NC_141166.1 coordinate 98,760,465, forward strand.
CTAACTCTACACCTAAAGCAACTAGGAAAAGAAGAAATGAAGCACCCCAGGGTTAGTAGAAGGAAATAAATCATTAAAAATAGGGCAGAAATAAATGCAAAAGAAAGAAAGGAGACCATAGCCAAAATCAACAAAGCTAAAAGCTGGTTCTTTGAGAAGACAAATAAAATAGACAAATCATTAGCCAGACTAATCAAGAAAAAAAGGGAGAAGAATGAAATCAACAAAATTAGAAACGAAAATGGAGAAATCACAACAGACAACACAGAAATACAAAGGATCATAAGAGATTACTGTCACCAACTATATGCCAATAAAATGGACAACTTGGACGAAATGGATAAATTCTTAGAAAAGTATAACTTTCCAAAACTGAACCAAGAAGAAATAGAAAATCTTAACAGATGCATCAGAACCACAGAAGTCAAAACTGTAATCAGAAATCTTCCAACAAACAAAACTCCCAGGGCCAGGTGGCTTCACAGCTGAATTCTACCAAAAATTTAGAGACGAACTAACACCTATCCTACTCAAACTCTTCCAGAAAATTGCAAAGGTAAACTTCCAAGCTCATTCTATGAGGCCACCATCACCCTAATACCAAAACCAGACAAAGATGCCACAAAAAAAGAAAACTACAGGCCAATATCACTGATGAACACAGATGCAAAAATCCTTAACAAAATTCTAGCAAACAGAATCCAACAACATATTAAAAAGATCATACATCATGACCAAGTGGGCTTTATCCCTGGGATGCAAGGGTTCCTCAATATTTGCAAATCAAACAATGTGATACACCACATTAACAAAATGAAAAATAAAAACCATATGATTATCTCAATAGATGCAGAGAAAGCCTTTGACAAAAGTCAACATCCATTTATGATAAAATAGTAAAAAAACAACCTCCAGAAAGCAGCAATAGAAGGAACATACCTCAACATAATAAAAGCCATATATGATAAACCCACAGCAAATATTATCCTCAATGGTGAAAAATTGAAAGCATTTTCCGTAAAGTCAGGAGCAAGACAAGCATGCCCACTCTCACCACTACTATTCAACATAGTTTTAGAAGTTTTAGCCACAGCAATCAGAGAGAAAAAAGAAATAAAAGAAATCTAGATTGGAAAAGAAATTAAACTCTCACTATTTACAGATGACATGATCCTCTATATAGAAAACCCTAAAGACCCCACCAGAAAATCATTAGAGCTAATCAATGAATATAGTAAAGTTGCAGGATATAAAATTAACACACAAAAGTTTCTTGTATTTCTATACACTAACAATGAGAAAACAGAAAGAGAAATTAAGGAAACAATTCCATTCACTATAGCAACAAAACGAATAAAACACTTTGGAATAAATCTACCCAAAGAAACAAAAGACCTATATATAGAAAACTATAAAACACTGATGAAAGAAATCAAAGAGAACACAAATAGATGGAGAAATATACCATGTTCATGGATTGGAAGAATCAGTATAGTGAAAATGAGTATACTACCCAAAGCAATCTATAGATTCAATGTAATCCCTATCAAGCTACCAACAGTATTTTTCAGAGAACTAGAACAAATAATTTCACAATTTGTATGCAAATACAAAAAACCTCAAATAGCCAAAGCAATCTTGAGAAAGAAGAATGAAACTGGAGGAATCAACCTGCCTGACTTCAGGCTATAGTACAAAGCAACAGGCATCAGACAGTATAGTACTGGCACAAAGACAGAGACACAGATCAATGGAACAAAACAGAAAGCCAAGAGGTAAATCCATGCACTTACGGACACCTTATCTTTGTCAAACGAGCCTAGAATATACAATGGATTAAAGACAATCGCTTTAAGAAGTGGTGCTGGGAAAACTGGTCAACCACTTGTAAAAGACTGAAACTAGAATACTGTCTAACACCATACACAAAAATAAACTCAAAATGGAATAAAGACCTAAATGTAAGACCAGAAACTATAAAACTCCTAGAGGAAAACATAGGCAAAACACTTTCTGACCTAAATCATAGCAGGATCCTCTATGACCCACATCCCAGAGTAATGGAAATAAAAGCAAAAATAAACAAATGGGATCTAATTAAACTTAAAAGCTTTTGCATAACGAAGGAAACTATAAGTAAGGTGAAAAGACAGCCTTCAGAATGGGAGAAAATAATAGCGAATGAAGCAACTGACAAAGAATTAATCTCAAAAATATACAAGCAACTCCTGCAGCTCAATTCCAAAAAAATAAGCAACCCAATCAAAAACTGGGCCAAAGAACTAAACAGACATTTCTCCAAAGAAGACATACAGATGGCTAACAAACACATGAAAAGATGCCCAACATCACTCATTATCAGAGAAATGCAAATCAAAACCACAAATGAGGTACCATCTCACGCCAGTCAGAATGGCTGCTATCCAAAAGTCTACAAACAATAAATGCTGGAGAGGGTGTGGAGAAAAAAGAAACATCTTACACTGTTGGTGGGAATGCAATCTAGTACAGCCAGTATGGAGAACGGTGTGGAGATTACTTTAAAAACTGAAAATAGATCTGCCATATGACCCAGCAATCCCACTGCTGGGCATATACACGGAGGAAACCAGAATTGAAAGAGACACATGTACCCCACTGTTCATTACAGCACTGTTTACAATAGCCAGGACATGGAAGCAACCTAGATGTCCATCAGCAGACGAATGGATAAGAAAGCTGTGGTACATATACACAGTGGAATATTACTCAGCTACTAAAAAGAATACATTTGAATCAGTTCTAATGAGGTGGATGAAACTGGAGCCTATTATACAGAGTGAAGTGAGTCAGAAAGAAAAACACCAATACAGTATATTAACGCATATATATGGAATTTAGAAAGATGGTAACGATGACCCCAAATGTGAGACAACAAAAGAGACACAGATGAAAAGAACAGACTTTTGGACTCTGTGGGAGAAGGTGAGGGTGGGATGATTTGAGAGAATAGCATTGAAACATGTATATATTCATATGTAAAATAGATTGCCAGTCCAGGTTTGATGTATGAGACAGGGTGCTCAGGGCTGGTGCACTGGGATGACCCTGAGGGATGGGATGGGGAGGGAGGTGGGAGGGAGGGTCAGGATGGGGAACACATGTACACCCATGGTTGATTCATGTGAACATATGGCAAAACCCACCACAATATTGTAAAGTAATTAGCCTCCAATTAAAATAAATTAAATTAAAAAAGAGAAATTCTTCTGTATTATTAACAAGAACTTCTGTTGACCTAACCAAGAATTGCAAACAAACCCACAAAAAATCTTTATGGCACAGTGGGCAAACACCCTTTTAAAAAGACACCAGAGAAAGGCCAATTCGTGTTTGCATGAAGTGAACTCTTACAGTTGCATGAAGGACTGAGTGTAATATGTATCACATTAAAGGCACTTGGTACATACTTACTGAAGAAGCAAATAAGTGAATGAATGATCAGTCTATTTGGATCTTTAGTGACCCATTTTGGATTATATACAATCTTACTGTCAATATTGTCAAAAGCAGAGACACTACTTTGCTGACAAAGGTCCGTCTAGTCAAAGCTATGGTTTTCCCAGTAGTCATGTATGGATGTGAGAGTTGGATCATAAAAAAAGCTGAGCACCAGCGCTGAAGAATTGATGTTTTTGAACTGTGGTGTTGGAGAAGACTCTTGAGCATCTTTCAACTGCACAGAAATCAAACCAGTCAATCCTAAAGGATACCAGTACTGAATATTCATTGGAACGACTGATGCTGAAGCTGAACCTCCAATATTTTGGCCACCTGATGCAAAGAACTGACTCATTTGAAAAGCCCCTGATGCTGGGAAAGATTAAAGGCAGGAGGAGAAGGGGACGAGAGAGGATGAGCTGGTTGATGGCATCACCGACTCAATGGACATAAGTTTGACTAAGCTCTGGGAGTTTGAGATGGACTGGGAAGCCTGGCATGCTGCAGTCCATGGGGTCACAAACAGTTAGACTGTCAATATATCTTACTAAGAGCTGATACAATTATTCTATGTGCAAAGTGGTGGGGAGTTAACAGAGTTAACAGAGCTCTTCCTGAGCCTAGATGGGTGGTCTGATTCCATGGTAGCACTATTAGGAATGCCAGGTGGCTGAGCAGTTTTATCAGCCTGCTTCCTGCCAATGGAATTTGGGGGATCCATTAACCTCCTTTCAATTCATTCTCTCTCTGTCCCTTTCAGTCTAATCTTATAGCATTTTTGATAAAATTTTTTCAAGAACCCAGTGGGACTTTGTGGATTTTATGGGATTCCCTCCATTAGACAAATACCAATAAACACAAGTCTTTTTGAAATGAACCCTTCTCTCTTTTGGCCTCCTACTGATGTGGTTGAGAGAAATTGCCCTTAAACTTCTCTGAGGTTCTCTACTTAGAGAGTACCTATGAGAAACACCCCTTATCTCTTGGAAGGGTCATTTATATGAATGGATACACTGACCTTTTGATCTTTCCAAAGTTATTAACAAAACAACTGTACATTAACACTTCCAGCTTTTTCTCTGTGCTATTGGAAATAACCTCTTAAGTCTACAATCTTTTTCCATTTGGATAGGTGGAGTTTCCCAAAGCATCGAGTCCTCGTTCTTTTTAGTTTAACAGTTCCTCTCTCAATTTATCTCACTCTCTTTTACTATAAGAAGCAAAATAAAAAATACAGGTAGTATGTTCAACATCTTGGAAATTTTAGTTCATTTATATATGAAGTTCATTGTTTAGTAAGTTTTTCCATTTAACTACAGGACAAAACTCCCTAGGTTTTAGTGCCATAACATAACAGTGATTCTCCTTTCTCCAATTTCCAACAACATGTTCATCACTTCCTTTGAATCCTCTCCAGCCACATCTTAAACACCAATATTTCTATTAATACTAATAGTCTGTTCAAGGAATTCTAGTCTTTTTTCTATCATGCTCCTCAAAATTCTTCCAATTTCTCCCTGCTTCCCAATTCCAAAAAGATTTCTATATTTTTATGTATCTGTTACAGTAGCATTTCACTTCCAGATACTAAAATCCATATTAATTTTTCAAACTGCTGTTCAACAGGCTACCACAAATTTCACTACTTGAAACAATACTCACTTATTAGCTCAGAGTACTATAAGTCAGAGGTTCAGCAAGGCATGGCTGGGCTCTTTCGTCATGACATCACAAGGCTAAAATCAAAGTGTTGACAAAACTGAGCCCTCATCTGGAAGCTTTAAAGAAAAATTTGCTTCCAAGCTCTTTTTTTTTTTTCCTGGCAATATTCGGTCCGTTATAGTTATATGGCTAGACCAGCCAAAGAAAACTCTTTGCTTTTAAAGGGTTCATGTGAATACTTCAAGCCCGCCCAAGTTATCTCCCTTTCTCAAGGCTGTTTATGCCATATAATATAACCCAATTAGACATTTACAGATATCTGGTGTATGATACAGGGTATGTATCACAGAAGAGCAGGAAATCTCAGGGTCCATCTTAGAAGCCTGCCTATCATGGGGCTATTCAATAAATCTTTAAAGCCCCACAATCCCAAAGAAGCAGAGCTCAAAATCTAGGAATTCTTTTTTTATTATTCTTCTATGTCCACCTGTTTTTCTACTCATGGTTCTTTTGATCAGTATATTATTAGATTAAGAAACATTGCAGAAGAGATTTCATAATTTTATGATGAATTACTCTCATAAGGAGGACTTTCTATGTGGTGCTGGCAGTAAAGAACCCACCTGAAAATGCAGGAGACATTAGAGACGTGGGTTTTATGCCTGGGTTGGGAAGATCCCCTGGAGGAGGGTGTGGCAAACCACTCCAGTATTCTTGCCTGGAGAATCCCATGGACGGAGGAGCCTGACAAACTACAGTTGATAGGGTTGCAAAGAGTCAGACATGACAAAAGCAACTGAGCACATATTCTCATGAGAAACCATAAATTCTCACAAAGAGAGACTGGTTTTGATCTGAATGTGCTCTGGATTCCCTCCTAAGCCCGTGGTTCTTAATCTTCTGAGAAGCAACACTGTTCCAGATCTCTAGCATCCATTCTGATTAAGACAGCCTACCATTCTTGTTTTAGACTTTTTCCTCTCTTCTCAGTTATCTCTCAGATGAGTATAATTCTGAGTATTTTCCAGGTCACTTGAGGACAAGGGGAAGCACCCAAGTGCTGAGGTTCTACTGAAGACTGGGTCTACTGGTATTTACTGGTGCGATGTCCCTTGAGGTCCCCCAGAAATACCTCTGAGATAAGGCTAAAGGTCACATGGCCAGTAGAGTCATTCTGATTTTTCTGACTATGTCCCCCACCACTCAGTTGTGCGATATGAGTGGTTTCAAAGCTGGATTCAGAGTTGGTGAAAATAGGGAGAGAACTGTGACACAATAAATCAAAGAAAGAATGTGTTTCCTTTTTATGTGAGCCTTGCTTAAAAATCTCCATTTTGGGCACAAGGTTAAAACTATCCTTGCCTTGGATCCCATAGAATGCCAGGCATTATGCAGCAGTAAGATCTCCAAAGATGCTGTGATACAGAGCAATTTTTTTGTTATTCAAGCCATCCAAATAGTCACATGCAGTGAAAGGGTGGTTCTGGGACCAATACTACAGGTCAAGCATTTTGAGGTTTATCTAACATGATAAACTTGATTTTTACAATAGCTCCTAGGGCTGGTTTATTGAAAGACATCATCTCTTGATTTTGCCATGATAATTTCAAAGTGGAGACATGCTTCTGAAAAAAGCATCTTTATCACCTAACAGCTTCTGCATCAAAATTATCCTTGGGTCTTGAGATATAACTATGAGAACCATGAATATAATGTTAAACTAGATTTTTAAAGCACAGAAGGAAAAAAGTGATCTACTAATAGTAAATGTACATTTGCAAGGAGCTAGGCACCTACCAGGATAAATTTTAATACTGGATACAAATTATGTTATTCTAGCAAAAATACACTATTATTTCCTAACAGACAAATACTGGGAAGAAGAATTAGTATAAAGGTGATTGCTTGTTCAGGAATTCTAAGATAAGGTTTTACACATGGCATTGTATCTCTTTTTTTCATTTCAATCCCAAAGAAAGGCAATGACAAAGAATGTTCAAACTACTGCACGATTACACTCATCTCATATGCTAGCAAAGTAGCAGTCAAAATTCTTCAAGCTAGGCTTCAACAGTATGTGAACCAAGAAATCCTAGATATTCAACCTGGATTTAGAAAAGGCAGAAGAATCAGAGATCAAATTGCCAACCATCCACTGGATCATAGAAATAGCAAGAGAACTCCAGAAAAACATCTACTTCTACTTTATAGACTACACTACAGCCTTTGACTGTGTGGATCAAAACAAACTGGAAAATTCTTAAAGAGATGGGAATACCAGACTACCTGACCTGCCTCCTGAGAAATCTGTATGCAGGTTAAAAAGCAACAGTTGGAACTGAACAGAGGACAACAGACTGGTTCCAAATTAGGAAAGGAGTACATCAAGGCTGTATATTGTCACCCCACTTATTTAACTTGTATGCAGAGTACATCATGAGAAATGCCGGGCTAGATGAAGCACAAGCTGGAATCAAGATTTCCGGGAGAAATATCAATAACCTCAGATATGCAGATGACACCATCCTTATAGCAGAAAACAAAGAGGAACTAAAGAACTTCTTGATGAAAGTGAAAGAGAGTGAAAAAGCTGGCTTAAAACTCAACATTCAAAAAACGAAGATCATGGCATCTGGTCCCATCACTTCATGGCAAATAGATGGAGAAACAATAGAAACAGTGACAGACTTTATTTTCTTGGGCTCCAAAATCACGGCAGATGGTGACTGCAGCCATGAAATTAAAAGATGCTTACAACTTGGAAGAAAAGCTGTGACCAACCAAGACAGCATATTAAAAAGCAAAGACATTACTTTGCCGACAAAGGTCCAGCTAGTCAAAGCTATGGTTTTTCCAGTAGTCGTGTATGGATGTGAGCTGAGCACTGAAGAACTGACGCTTTTGAACTGTGGTGTCAGAGAAGACTCTTGAGAGACCCTTGGACAGCAAGGAGATCCAACCAGTCCATCCTAAAGGAAATCAATCCTGAATAGTCATTGGAAGGACTGATGCTGAAGCTGAAGCTCCAATACTTTGGCCACTTGCTGCAAAGAACTGACTCATTGGAAAAGACACTGATGCTGGGAAAGACTGAAGACAGGAGGAGAAGGGGACAAAAGAGGATGAGATGGTTGGATGGCGTCACCAACTAGATGGGCATGAGTTTGAGCAAGTTCCAGGAGTTGGTGATGGACAGGGAAGCCTGGCATGCTGCAGTCTATGTGGTTGCAAAGAGTCGGACATTACTGAGTGACTAAACTGAACTGAACTAGTATCTCTACTTCTGTTGCTGCTGTCTTTTAAGAAGATATGTCAGGAATTGAAACAGTAGATGAGGAGAGAAAGAACACCAGGTAACAAAGCAGCCAGTCTCAAGTCAAGGGGAGGTTGCCTATGGGGAGTTTTCTGCCAAGCTTCCAGGAGAAGGGAAAGGCTACCCACTTCAATATTCTAGCCTGGAGAATTCCATGGACTGTATAGTTCATGGGGTCGCAAAGAGTTGGACACTACTGAGCAACTTTCACTATTCTATTAAATACTGAAGAGCTAAAATTTGTCTCCAACGTTAAAAAAACAGTTAAAGAAAATCTATATTTGTGGTTCGAATATATAAAGATCGTCAGAAACTTGGTCAGTATGTCTGAGTTGACACAGAAATCTCCTTTACCACTTTAAACACAGAAATTTTAAACAAACTATACCCACTCCAGTGTTCTTGCCTGGAGAATCCCAAGGACGGAGGTGCCTAGTGGGCTGCCATCAATGGGGTCGCACAGAGTCGGACACAACTGAAGCGACTTAGCAGCAGCAGCAGCAGCATACCACAACCACACACACACAGTCAGTACCTCAGTGCTGAAAATAAAGATGGAACTCAAAGTCAGAGCAGTAAGAAGGAGCCAAAGCCAAGTGACTCTTGGGGAGAGCTGGACCTGAGATACATCTGAGAAGCTAATGGCTCAGTTTTTAATAATAGGTGTGGGACCTGTGCACATGAGTTAGGAACCAGCTACCTACGAAGAGCCAAGAAGTCATGTAGGACTTGTCCATACATACAGTGCAAACTAGCTAAGTCATAAACTCTCCCCAGGAGAGACAGGGAGCTAATTTTCTGCCTGGGACCAGAGGAGGAAAAGGGTCAAGTGCAGAGCCCACGGTGCTGTACAGGAGTGCCAAATCAACACCCACTCCCAGCTCACACCATGGGTCCCAAGTCTCAAAGTTAATACTGTACACAAACCGGTGTGGGGCCAGTAAAATACACAGGGCCCTGCCCTTAGCAGAGGCAAACAGCAAAGCTCTCCACAGAGATGTTCTGACTACCAGGTCATAGTTTATACACAAAAGCATGATTCTCAAAGGAAAAGTTTAAGAACTTGGATTATTTGATCATTTTAACTTTCCATGAAACTAAAGACATGGAGGCAAATTTATAGGCCAATGACCAACAAAAGAAAATATTTGCAACTCATGTAACTGATAGAAAGAAATAGTACCTGGGACGGCCCAGAGGGATGGTATGGGGAGGGAGGAGGGAGGAGGGTTCGGGATGGGGAACACATGTATACCTGTGGCGGATTCATTTTGATATTTGGCAAAACTAATACAATTATGTAAAGTTTAAAAATAAAATAAAATTAGAGAAAAAAAAAAAAAAGAAATAGTACCAAGAATTTATAAAGATCACCAACAGATTAAATAAAGGAAAAATAGACAAATGGACAAGAAGCATGAATAAGCAATTCACAGAGGAAGAAAACAGCTCAATAAAAACATGAGATTTGCCATCTCACAGGTGACCAGGGGAATCCAATTTAAAACACTGACATACTGTTCCCTTTTGTCCGATTCTTCTGCTGTTGTTCAGTGCGACTCTTTGCAACCCCATAGACTGCAGCACGCCAGGCTTCCCTGTCCTTCACAGTAGGAATACCCCTTGATGTACTCCTTTCCCAGTTTTGAACCAGTCAGCTCTTTCATGTCCAGTTCTGTTTCTTCTTAACCCGCATACAGGTTTCTCAGGAGATAGGTAAGGTGGTCTGGTATTCCCATCTCTTTAAAAACTGTCCACAGTTTGTTGTGCTCCACACAGTCAAAGGCTTTGGCACAGTCAATGAAGCAGAAGTAGATGTGATTTTCTGGAGCTCACTTGCTTTTTCCATAATTTACAAATGTTGGCAATTTGATTTCCGGTTCCTCTGCCTTTTCTAAACATAGCTAGTACCACTGCTGCTGCTGCTAAGTCGCTTCAGTTGTGTCCGACTCTGTGCGACCCCATAGATGGTAGCCCACCAGGGTTCCCCGTCCCTGGGATTCTCCAGGCAAGAACACTGGAGTGGGTTGCCATTTTCTTCTCCAATGCATGAAAGTGAAAAAATAAAGTGAAGTCTCTCTGTCGTGTCCAACTCTAGCGACCCCATGGACTGCAGCCTACCAGGCTCCTCTGTCCATGGGATTTTCTAGGCAAAAGTACTGGAGTGGGGTGCCATTGCCTTCTCCGTAGCTTGTACTGGAAGTTCTCAATTCATGTACTGCTAAAGCCTAGCTTGAAAGATTTTAAGCATAACCTTACTAGCATGTGAAATGAGCACAACTGTATGGTAGTTTGAACATTCTTTGGCATTGAACTTCTTTCAGATTGAAATGAAAACTGACTTTTTCCAATCTTCTGTGGCCACTGCTGAGTTTTCCAAATTTGTTGACATGTTGAGTGCAGCACTTTAACAGCATCGTCTCTTAGAATTTTAAATAGCTCAGCTGGAATTCTATCACCTCTACTAGCTCTCTTTGTAGTAATGCTTCCTAAGATCCACTTGACCTCACTCTGGGATGTCCAGCTCTAGTTGAGTGACCACACCATTGTGGTTATCCAAGTCATTAAGATCTTTTTTGTATAGCTCTTCTGTGTACTCTTGCCACCTCCTCTTAATCTCTTCTGCTTCTGTTAGGTCCTTACATTTTCTGTTCTTTATTGTGCCTATCCTTGCATGAAACGTTCCCTTGATATCTCCAGTTTTCTTGAAGAGATCTCTAGTCCTCCCCAATCTATTGTTTTCCTCAAGTTCTTTGCATTGTTCATTTAAGAAGGCCTTCTAATCTCTCCTCGCTATTCTGGAACTCTGCATTCAGTCGGGAATAATCTTTCCTTTTCTCCCTCATCTTTTGCTCTCTTCTTTCCTCAGCTATCTGTAAAGCCTCCTCAGACAATCACTTTGCCTTCTTGCATTTCTTTTTTCTTGAAATGGTTTTGGTCACCACCGCCTGTACAATGTTCTAACTTTCTTTCATAGTTTTTCAGACATTCTGTCTACCAAATCTAATTCCTTGAATCTATTCATCACCTCCACTGTATAATCATAAGGGATTTGATATAGATCATATCTGAATGGCCTAATGTTTTTCCCTAATTTCTTCCATTTAAGCCTGAATTTTGCAATAAGGAACTTATGATCTGAGTGACAGTCTGCTTCAGGTCTTATTTTTACTGACTGTATAGAGTTTCTCCATCTTTAGCTGCAAAGAACATAGTCTGATTTCGGTTTTGACTATCTGATGATGTTCATTTGTAGAGTCATCTCTCAGGTTGTTGGAAAAGCGTGTTTGCTAAGACCCTTGTGTTCTCTTGACAAACTCTGTTAGCCTAAGCTCTGCTTTATTTTGTATTCTAAGGTCAAGCTTGCCTGTTACTCCAAACAGGTATCTCTTGATCTCCTGCTTCTGCATTCCAATACCCTATGATCAAAGATATATCTTTTTTTTGGTGTTATTTGTAGGTCTTGTAGGTCTTCACAAAACCAGTCAGCATCAGTATCTTCAGCATCAGTGGTCGGGACATAGACTTGGATTACTGTGATATTGAACAGTTTGCCTTGGAAACTAATTGAGATCATTCTGTTATTTTTGCAGTTGCACCCAAGTAGTGCATTTCAGACTCTTTTGTTGACTATGAGGGCCACTCCATTTCTTTTAAGGGATTCTTGCCCACATTAGTAGATATAATGGTCACCTCAATTAAATCTGCCTGTTCCAGTCCACTTTTGTTCACTGATTCCTCAGATGTCAATGTTCAAACTTGCCAACTCCTGCTTGATCATGTCCAATTTATCTTGCTTCATGGACCTAGCATTCCAGGTTCCTATGCAATATTGTTCTATATGGCATCGGACTTTACTTTCACCAGACACATCCACAACTAAGCATTGTTTCTGCTTTGGCCCAGCCACCTCATTTTTCTGGAGCTATTAGTAGTTGCCATCTGTTCTTCCCCAGTAGCATATTGGACAGATTCTGACCTGCAGGGCTTATCTTCTGGTGTCATATCTTTTTGCCTTTTTCATACTGTTCATGGGGCTCTCATGGCAAGAATACTGGAGTGGATTGCCATTTCCTCCTTCAATGGACCACATTTTGTCAGAATTCTTCAGTTACCCATCTTAGATGGCCCTGCCGATGTGTTTCATAGCTTCACTGAGTTATGTAAGCCTCTTTGCCACGACAAGGCTGTGGTCCATGAAAGGGATTTATCAGATTGGCAAATATCAAAAAGAATAGTTTAAATATTTTATGAAGTAAAAAAAAGTCTTATAAAGTTGAAAACATGCAAATCCTGCAACACAGTGATTCCCACCCCAGGTATACCCTAGAGAAAGCTGTGCATACATGCCCCTGTCATTATATACAGGTGGCTGCTGCAGTACAGTTTCAAGAACAAAACTTAAGAAACTTACATCCTACTGCTCAAAGAATGGATAAATGGTAACCTAGTTCTACAGTGAAACATAATATAGCCATTAAAAGAGTAAACTAGCTGCCTCTACTAACATGGCTATATCTCAAAATTCATGGTTAAATGAAAAAGCACATGCTGCAGAATGATACAGTGTGAAAATATTTATGAAAAAAGTAAAAGAATTAAAATGTATTAAAAGCAATAGATGGTCTGAAAGATAGAAATAACATTCATGATCAAGACTCTACTGGGGTGGTAAGAAGAAAAATGGTACTGAGTAAAGTCCTCAAAAGAAGACTTCAACTTTATCTATAAAATTAAATATGAAACAATGAAAAATTTTAACAATTTCAATGTTAGGTGATGAGTACTGTTTTAATTTCATCAAGCTCTGTACTTCAATTTTTTTCTAAATGTTAAGAAGTAATTTTTTTTTTTTTTTTTATGGAATTTATTTTTTTGTTTTTTTTTATTCTTCCAATTTTATTTTATTTTTAAACTTTACATAATTGTATTAGTTTTGCCAAATATCAAAATGAATCCGCCACAGGTATACATGTGTTCCCCATCCCGAACCCTCCTCCCTCCTCCCTCCCCATACCATCCCTCTGGGCCGTCCCAGTGCACCAGCCCCAAGCATCCAGCATCATGCATCGAACCTGGACTGGCAACTCGTTTCCTACATGAAGTAATTTTTAAAAGAAAAAAAATAAAATAGATACCTTGGTCGCATACATTTGCAAGAGATTGACCATGAATTTGACTTAGAGCTCGATTATTCATTCCATTACTATTTTCTTTGTTGTGGTTGCTGCTGTTTTGGTGTTAGGCCAAGTTCAGTCCAGATCAGTTCAGTCACTCAGTCATGTCTGACTCTTTGAGACCCAATGGACTGCAGCATGTCAGGCTTCCCTGTCCATCACCATCTCCTGGAGCTTGGTCAAACTCATGCCCATCTCATCTTATCCTCTGTCGTCCCTTCTCATCCTGCCTTTAATCTTTCCCAGCATCAGGATCTATTCTAGTGATTCAGCTCTTCGTATCAGGTGGCCAAAGTATCAGAGCTTCAGCTTCAGCATCAATACTTCTAAAGAGTGTTCAGGGTTGATTTCCTTTAGTATTGACTGATTTGATCTCCTTGCTGTCCAAGGGACACTCAACAGTCTTCTCCAGTACCACAGTTCAAAAGCATCAATTTTTCAGTGCTCAGCCTTCTTTATGGTCCAACTCTCACATCCATGCATGACTACTGGAAAAACCAAAGCTTTGACTAGATAGACTTTTGTTGGCAAAGTGATGTCTCTGCTTTTTAATATGCTGTCTAGGTTTGTCATAGCTTTTCTTCCAAGGACCAAGAGTTTTTTTAATTTCATGGCTGCAGTAACTGTCTACAGTGATTTTGGAGTCCAGGAGAATAAAATCTGTTACTGTTCCCGTTTTTTCCACATCTACTTTCCATGAAAAGATGGGACTAGATGCCATGATATTCATTTTTTGAATATTGAGTTTTAAGCCAGTTTTTTTCTGTCATTTTTTACCCTCATCAAGAGGCTCTTTAGTTTCTCTTGGCTTTCTGCCATTAGAGTGGTATCATCTGCATATATGTGTTGATATTCCCACAGAAATCTCGATTCCAGCTTGTGATTCATCCAGCCTGGCATTTCAGCTGTGTCTGTGTATGGCACTTAAAATAACACTACATGCAAGCTAATGTTTAAAAATACATCCTTTCATGGTCATACTAATTTATAGAAAGGAAGTTTTATGAAGGTAGATGACAAATCTCTAGGAATATACTTTTCCAATACTATAGTTTTATAACAGCAAATGCTGGAATTGATAAGTTTTATCCAGAAATGTGTATAGGTCACATCTGTTTGTTTTTGTTTTTAGTCGCTCAGTCATGTCTGACTCTCTGCGACCCCATGGACTGTAGCTCACCAGGCTCCTCTGTCCATGGAATTCTCCAGGGATGAATAGTGGAGTGTGTTGCCATTTCCTACTCCAGGACGTCTTCCCAACCCATGAATCGAACCCAGGTCTTCTGCATTCAGGCAAGTTCTTTTATCATCTGAAACACCAGGGAAGCCCTACATTATCTGAAACACAGTTGATATTTATGAGTATCTCTTTTGATGGGGACTTGATGAAACCACTTAATGTACTCTCTTAGAAATCAAACTGTAAATTACATCTTCTTCGCAGCTCATTTTCTCAAAAATTATATAATTCCTATACACGTTGTTTTTCACACATACTGACTCTACAACAATTTGCTGACATAAGAGCACAAACCAAGCAAGAATAATGATAACTGAACTATAAAAATGTAGAAAATCTGACTTTTAGCTAAAAAACCACAGTGTTATTTTTTTCTTCAGGTTGAATTTTAAAGGAAAAACTTTTGGACAAGAGTTTCATATGATTTCAATGGACCATATAGCTTAAAGTATAGCAACTGTGTTCATAAAGCAAAATTTATTCATCAAGGACTATGAATTAGTCATTCTTGGCACTTTAAGCAACTCTAAAAGAAAACATTTCACATATTGTCCGGATCAAGTCAATACAGATTAACGGAAATTCCTTTTTTTATCTTGTAGAATTGATCATAAATTGCCTTTTGTGAATTATTTCCACAGAAGTCATAAAACCTTAAAGAAAAGTATTCTTTACTATAAATTCTATCACTTTTATGATATGGGCAAATAAAATATCTAAATATATACCCTATATTTTTTTTAAATCCCCTCTGAAATATGTTTTATCTTCCACAGGCTGTCAAAATAATTATTTTAAAGCTATTAATAAGTATTTTGGGGAATTCTCTGGAGGTCCAGTGGTTAGGATTCCACACTTCCTCTCCATAGGACATGGATTTGATCCCTGGTCAGAGAACTAAGATCCAACAAGCTACATGGTACAGCCAAAAATAATAAAAATTAAAAATACCTTTTAAAAAATAAGTATTTTAATCAATATTTTGAGGATTGGGAAACCAATGTTCATTCAAAAATAGGATGATGAATTTGTGTCAGTATGAAAAACCAAACAATCTAACACATAATAAAACAAGAAGTAAATTCTTTAAAGGGACTTTTGGTATTCTATGAATTGTACTGACCCCAATATACTGTATTTGCCAATAAATACATCTTTTCACAGTCTTCTGCTGTACTGTAGTCAACCAAAATGCTATTCCAGTACCTCTGGCTTTGCCATGTCCCTACTTAGAACATACTTTAACAACAACCACAAACCTTGTCTTTTCTTTATCTATAGTATCTCTTCTAATCACAAGTACTTGTGCTTATGAAGCCAATAAAGTGGGTTTTCCTCCATGTACATAAATCTCTGAAGCGCAAATACATTCAAACAAGACTCCCCTAGAACCTTATGAATCTTTCTAAGAACTGCCTATGAGGATTCTATGCCAAAGACCAAGGTCAATCAAATCTCAATCAAGCAATTAAATATTCATTCACACATTTGCAGCAACAGTATAAATACCTCTTTTTTCTTCTCTTCTCTTTGTAACAATTCCTTCTTCTTCCACAGTTTCTCTTTCTCCTCTTCCTTTTCTCTTCTTCTGGCAGAGATTTCCATTTCCAGTCTTGTTATCTCTTCCTGGCGGGCTCGCCACTGAAGAACCTGAAATAAATAGAAATTCATCCAATAAATAAATACACTCAAGTGATTTCACAGATCACAAGGAGACTAGGGTTTGTATCAAGACGATATTAAAGATTTTCCAAGGACACATTAAAATTCTGCATGCACATGAGTGTGTGATGTGTATGTAAGGTGTAGAAAGCAACTGTAAAAATCACCTGATTCAGAGATTGTTCACTTGGATTCATGGAATGAAATTCTAAAGAGTCTGTGATTTGACTTCAAAAGATCTGTGAATTCTCATAAATATTATGTCAAAGTTTTGTGTTTTTGCAGATGTGTTTTCCTGGAACAATATTTCTACTTTCTAGTCAACAGTTTTCAAATGGTCTTAATATCCTAAAACTTTTAAGAATCACTGATATGTTTCATCCTGATTTTTATAAGTGAAGAAAATGAGCCTGAATGAAGATGAAAAATATTAAGACATTTAAAAGAACTTCCTGGGTACTAATAGGTGTTATTGGTAGAAATATAATTGGTACAGCACTTCTAGAGAACACTGGGTAATATGTAAATATATATCGCAATATGAAATATACATAGCCTTTCACCCATAACCCCACTTTGAAGAAGTTATTCCAAGAAGACAATCAACAGGACATGTGCACAAATTACCAATAGGAATGTTCATTGCAGTGCTGCTTAAACAGAACAAATGGAGAATCTAAGTGTCTGGCAACAAGACATGGCTTAAATTAATTATGGCATCATCATGTAATGACTGCCATTGAAAAAGTTTCTATATTTCCATATTCATCAACACAGAAAATATCTACAACCTATTACTAGATGTAAAAAAGCAGGTGCAAAACCACACTCATGGTATGATCTCATTAAAATAAAATATCATCTATCTACGCATAGAAAGAGATTTGGAAGGAGGTTTACCAAAATAATAATATTGTTTATCTCTGAATAGAAGCATTTCATGGAATTAAAAAAATTTTTTTATAATAAACATATCTTATCTTTGTGAGCAGTAAACCAATAAAACTAACAAAATAAAAGCAAACACACATTCCATGTACACATATAGCTAACAAAGCAGAGAGGAAGGAGATGGAGACAGATGCAGAAAATCTTTTTTTTTTTTTGAAACGGAAGAAACTAGCATTCTCAGTTTAATATATCATTGTCATATATTTGATATAAGCATGATTCACTGTGGTAATATATGAAATGAAAATTGAGTAAATAAAATATCATAAAATATAGTGAACGAAAATAACTAGTTAAGCTCTTTTTGCACTTTCATTATTCAAAGTTTGCTTTCTAAAAATATATTTTGCTCTATTTATCAAAATAGAAGGAATATCAAGGAAATTCAGACTTTTGGTCTTCAAACACTTAGGTTTCCCCAACTGCTGATAATCTTGGCCATATTTACCTTCTTCTTTTGAACCCTATTCCTAGAATAAGATCATCTATGCCCTCTGTCCTAACCTATTACTTCCAAATCATTCCTTCCTTTATCTACCCTCTGTCTGTAATATGCTATATCAAAATCAAGTGTCCTGTCAAATATTGCCAGGGGTCTCCCTCCTGAATTGGTCCCCCTTTCTTTAACTTTACAGTGGTATTTAACTCTGTCAACCACCTCTTCATGTTTAAAACTCTTTCATTCCTTGGCTATAACGCTGTTCTCCCCTGCTTCTCCACCAGTTGATACTGCTCACTTCTCTTCTTCCTGCTTCCTGTGTCTACCTTATACTCCTAACTCTATTGCTGTCCTTTCTCAACCTCACCCTCTCTGTTTGTTATCTAATGTGCTTGTCTTCACCTCCAACTAATGCCCCACTTTAACCTTGTTAATGTGGAGTCTCTAGGTAGGTTTTTTCCCATTCCTTTCTTTATACCACCATCTTTGTTCTTTGCCTCATGGTGTGACCCAAACTATTCCCCTACCTGAAATGCCCTCAGTTTCCCCCTATTTCATAAAATGCTTCTTGGCCCAGCACATGTCCCATAGCTGCCATTAAACATTCTCCAACCCACACTCATAACTGTTCTCTAATTATTTTGAGCATAATATTTCTATTTCCATTTCGAGCAGAGGCCATGATATATAGGTATTTTGTTTTCTCCTTATACTATCTAGCAGAGTGCTAGCACATGATAGATGCTCAAGTAATACCTATTTAAATTACCCAAATAACATTTTTAAATGGAACCAAATAAATAAAAAAGAAATGATAGCATTAGAATATACCCTATTGCAATGAGTAACGAAATAATGGGTTCTCATTCATGATAATCATTTGCTACTGAAATTGATCTGAGCTGATAGGAAATGTTATAGTAATGGATGGATCAGGCTGACAGTAGCTGAAAACAGTGAGTAATCTTAACATCAAAGAGGAAACAAACAGCCATTTTAGTTTCTGATTTGAATACACCTAATATAAAAAAAAAAACAGATATATTTCAATATTGATTAGTAAGTAGATGCTATTATGGAAACACTGTTCAAGTTTTTAGGTGTGATCATAGTATGGTTATGCTTTTATAAAGGCTTTATAAATGGTTTATTCTTTTTAATTTTAGAGATAAATACTAAAATATAGATGAAATGATATGATATATGGGTATTTGCATAGGCATGAGAGACTAGATAAGGGTATAGATGAAAAAAATTTGACTAGTAAGTTGATAATTGCTGAAGTTGAATAATGACAGACTTTTAGATATATGTGTATATTTTTCTGTATTAAAATTTTTATTTAAAAAAACACAAAATATAATGTATGTCCAAAGAGATTTGTATAATAAAACACTGTAGTCTCAAGGTTCTCAGACAATGAGACCTGAGAAGCAGTGAACTAATGTAAAGAAAATTAGTACACATTCAGCCTTTCTGAATCCTGGGACTATTCCTATAAATTTCAATAGAAAAAAGTTTGTGTTTTGAAACTATTTTACTCACTTTTGACTTAAGACTAATTTATGGGAATTATCATTGAATGACTTTGCACATGTACTGTTGTATGATTTATGAAGCCAAATATAAGCAAATACCTACAACTGGACAAGATTTCTGTTTCCAAAGGTAAGTATAGCAAGAGAATAACCAGACCAATAAAATTCAGGTACCCCAGTTAATCTCCCAGTTTACCCTTCTTGTCATTTGCAAGTCTAAACAATGTTTTTCCTGTTCTCCAGAAGATTGCAGTAGTTTTTAAAATGGGGCATACACTGTAAATCATAAAACAAATGCAAGTTGAGCAATCAAAAGCCAATGGGTTGTAGATGTTAAACTGTGTACACATATATGAATTGCTGGAACAAAAACTCTGGAGCAAGTCAGCATCAGCCTTTTGAAACTAAATAGCTTCTACTTCATATTAGAATCATGAGAGTGGACAGGGACTGTTAGAAGTTTACCTGCAATCAATAACTCACAATATCATCTGTAATTATACCTATATCCCCTCTCCCCCACACACACAAAAAAAAGGTGAAAATTGAAGAAGAGAACATTGTTGAAGCTAGCATTATATCCTCCTAAGTAGCTGGAGTTGTGAGATCGTGACAATGAGAAACAGGCTCTTCAACAGTTAGTATCCAGGAGGTAAGGTAATGGGGCTTTTTGGAACACACAACAGATAGAGTGAAGACTCCGCTGGGAAAAGGGTGCCATTGAAAAAATCTGTACCCAGTGGATCCCCACAGAGGCAGCCAAAGGATTTTCCATGAGGAGAGAATGACAACCGATTATGGTATTTTCAAGTCCAAGAACAAGAAAGCTGACAGGTGGGCAGAGGAATCAATATAAGCACAATAAGCTGAAGTACCGAAGAGCAAACCATGAGCAAAAGGAAGAATACCCCAGAAAACATTTTAGTGGTTTTTATTTTAAAAGGTTTGGTAATTATATAGCTTTAAATGGAGCATGCGAACATAACTGTGTAGCAATAACAACCAGGAAAGAACATTACCACAGTGGTAGTCAGGAGCACATTATAAGTAAAGTATTATTTAGATTATTAACTACAGAAGTTTTTCCAGTTCTTTACTTAATTCTTTGTTTAATATTCCTGCCAAAGGTACAGTCTTTGAATGAAACCTTAACCTAACAGAGAACAAATGAAGTTTAAAATATATTAATCTTTTGCCAATAATAAATTAAGGATTTAAAATGAAAATGGTTAGTAGTATTACATATGTCCTTTGCTCTTGACGTAAAAGTTAAATAGTTCAAGGGAAATTAATTAACATGCATATTTTCAGAATGAATCAAGTACTAGGAAAACACAAAATGAAGCCCATGTAAACTTCAAAGGCAATAATGGAAATTAATATCAAGGTAACAATATTAACACAATTTTACATCAAAGCTGAGAGCATTGAAAATAACTCTGAAGTTGGCAAAGCCATATAAAGGAAATGAGGATTAAAGTGCTAGTCAGAATACCAGCCTTTTTGTCTTCTTGCTGCCACTAACTGACAACATTGTTACTTTGAGCAAAGGGCTAGCCTAGTTTTCTCCCATGTTAAAGGGGACGACTGGATCAGGTGACTTCTATAGTTTCTTTAAGTCCTAATATTCCGATTCTATTTTCTATTTTCCTTATACAGAGAGACCACAATATGCTCTGTAGTTTTCAGAATGAAAACTGAATGCAATTCAAAATGAATTGCAATGAGGAACAAACATCAGCATTTTATGAGCCTGTTAAATAATAATAGACAATTAAACATTAATTGTGAATTCTATCAGCCATTATTTGCAGAAACATTGTATCATGTGTATTGTTTTATATGTGGGAAAAGTACTATTGAGCGGTGTCTATTACTTACGATAAAATATTAAAAACTGCCATATATGAGGGCTTACTGTGTGCTGGGCCTATGCTTTGTAAACACATTAATCACAGTGTCAAGTAATCCTTGAAACAAGAAAGCTCTCTCTTCTTCATGCTTCATCTGGCTAACTTTTCTTTATCCTACTCAAGCCTAAACTTAGACATCATTTGCTCCAAGAAGTCTTCCTTAACTTACCATGTCGAGATCAGGTGTCTCTTCCCAACATCCCTAGCATCTTGTCCCTCTCTTGTATTACAGCACACATCAGCATTGAACCACTTGGACTTGCCCATATCTCAGACTTGGCTACAAACTTCTTAAGGGCAGGGACCAGATTTGTCTTGCATGGTATCTAGCACTTTAAAGGTTTAAGAAATATTTATTGGTAAATGCACAGATAAGACTCTGGGGCTATGCCTGGCAGTTAGATGGACAATATTTCCCTTTCTCCCCCAGTGGATAGGTCTTTGGAAAGAAAGGTACCCTCTCCAGACACGTTAATTTTCTGACTCTTCCACCCTGTGATGCTCAATCCCTGCTTTCCCCAACATAAGTGTTTCCAGGATTCCCAAGCGCCACTTCTGCTTGTCAAACAAGGAAAATATCCAGAAAACCTTGTCAGGATTTTCAATAATGAATTATATTTCTAGCAATGTTAGAGGATATGTGCAAAAAGTGTCAAGCAAATCTTTTTCTATCTTCTCCTTAAATGCTCCTATAAGCTTCTACAGCTGAGTAAACTTCAAATTTTCATTTTATTGAATCTTCAACAGTCTGATAGTTTCATTAAATTCTTTCCAAATGTCCCACCATTTTTCAATATTACCTAAGCTTTTTTTTTATCTTATATGTTCCATTTATGTTTAAACTCCTCTCATGAACATGGAGAAGGAAATGGCAACACTCCAGTATTCTTGTCTGGAGAATCTCATGGACGGAGGAGCCTGGTGGGCTACAGTCCACGGGGTCGCAAAGAGTCGGACACGACTGAGTGACTTCACTTTCACCTTCATGAAATACAGTACCTGTGCTTTTGCATACATTATTAAAACTTCCTGTTATCTCCGTGGCATTTTTGCTTAGTGGAAAGATTTGGTTTTTCCTCTTGGTTTCACAATTGTCCCTTGGTTTCTTGGATGACTTTATAAGTGCATTTTTTGATCACCTCTCTTTGATAACTGCTTTCCATTTTCTGTGAATTTTTACTCGTCTTTTTGAGAATCTCAATGATTATGCACTATTATCTGACTGTTTCGTGTCCTTTTCTTTTCAAATAAAATCTTGCAAAGTTTCATTTAAACGGGTCCTAGAGGGTCTTAACCTTAGTGTAAAATAAGACTTGCAGAGAAAGAAACAAACGAAATGCTAATAAGTGAAAAACTGTCAACAGATATTTTTTCCTAAGGGACAAAACTTACAAACCCATCATTGTACCATATTTACAAAGCTGACAAAGCCAAATTGCATAATAGACTCAGAAAATGGGGTTATCAGTCAGGAAATCTCTTGCCTGCTGACTATGAGATCTAGGGAAACCATTTCCCATTTCTGGGCCTCAAATCCTCTTCAAAAAATGAAGAGCACTAAATCAGTTTTTCAGACAAAGGGTTACAACTCATTAGTGGATAATGAAATAAATTTTATGGATGGGAACTAGCATATTTTTATGGAAGAAAATATAAGAGTGCATTTCATGTCATTACAGTAATGCTGTTTCAGGAAATTATTATTTCCATTCTCTGTGTGTGTGTGTATATATATATATATTCATTTGTGATGTAAAATACATTTCTCATGTAGGTCACAGTGAAAGAAGCTTGAAAAACACAGCAGTAAATTCTCTATAATCTCTTCCAATGCTGAGATTCTATGACTATGTGCTATAAAGACCAAAGCTACTGTGCTGCCATCATTAAGCCACAGTCCTCATCCTTTCTGCGGTCAACCGAGAAGCATAATGAGAGAACCCAGGTTTTGAAATCAGAAACCAGAGATTTAGTTCTATCCCTGTGACTTATTAATGGCACTCCCTGGGCACATTGTTTAACCACCTCTAACTTCAGAATAATGTAAAATGGGATAAAAACGGCACATACCTTACAGGATTGCTGTGCAAATATCATCAGTTTGCACAAGCCAGATTCTCAAGAATCATCCTGACACTGCCTGTCCCTGACACTCCACATATAATCCATTACCAAGTCCTGCAGACTGCATCTGACTATCATTTGGACCTACATTCGATTCTATCTTCAGGCCTTCCATCCTAGCGCTATTGGAATACATTCTGCATCCACGCTGGTTTCATTTTCTGCCCACATCCCCATCTCACTTCCTACACTTTTAAAGATTTCCATCACTCTTAGGGTGAAGTCTAAGCTCCCAACAATGGACTACAAAGCCTCCAGAGTTTGGCCCTGCCTATATCTGCAGCCCCAACTCCTAAACCCATTACAGTAACTGACTCACCCTCTCTGCTCCAGGAGCCCTGGTCATCATCCAGATCCCTAAACAAGCCACATTTCCTCCATCTACGTGGATGCTGAACATGCCATTTCTTTCACTTGTATCCTCCCCTTCTCTTTGCATCCTCCACATCTTCTCCTATTCAATACTTAGCCCCAAAGTTCAGCATCAGTGTCTGTCAGGGGAGTTTTACCCACCCATCCTAGTTGCATGCTCCCATAACTTGCTTATTTTTCAACATACTTGTCATAGTTTAAAATCAGACATTCAGCTTTGATTACATGACCATGGTCCGCTTCCCCACTAGACTATGATCTCCATGAAGAAAGGAACCACATCTGATTGGCTCATCACTGTATTTCCAGTGCCTTACACACCACCTGACACCTAATAGATGCTCAATAAATACGTGCGAAGGGGTGAATAAATGAGATAAGAAAGCATAACTTCTATACAAATGTCCAGTATATTCCTCAATTGCTACTATTGTTTTCTAGCTGACTTTCCTGACTTCAGTACCATTTTCATTCAACCAATTCAGTAGATATTTGTATTTTGGGTTAATTTTCACATATTTTTGCTCCCCTTCACATGATTCTAATAATGGTGGCTTTGCATTTGCCACCATTTCAAGCAGTTTCTATGGCAATTTGGACATTACCTTGTTCAAAGAAAGACTCAATCTTTTAAGGCATATGTGGACTTGACCCCATGTATATCACCTTATTTCCTATTACTCCCCAAAGCAAAGAGCCCAGGCCTTCCTCTTCCTCTGCCTCTTCCTCTCTGCCCCACTGCTACACATCCATGTTTATCTCTGTCCCAGCTCTTTGCCTGGGAAACCCTCACTCCTGCTCATCTGCTCTTCAAGGTCCTTCAGGGTTGTCCTTCCTAACATCCTCTCTACCATTTGTCAACCCCAGCTCTTGTGTGCATCTATGAATGTGTCTCAAAATAGATACCATCCAGACACTCTTTAACCATCTTGCTTTACTTTCATTCCACTTACACTATAAAAAATTATCTTGTTACCCTAAGAGTTCTCAACAAAAGGAGGATTTTGTTTTTCTCATATCTATGTGAGATGATGTCAACTAAACCTACTGTGGTAATCACTTCCAATAAATATAAATCAAACCATCATGCTGTACATCTTAAACTTATAAGTGAGGTACGTCAATTGTTTCTCAATAAAACTGGAAAACATTTTATTATTGGTCAGTTGATTTATTTTCTTAACAGTGTTTCTCCCTAGACTTTAAACTCCATGAGAACAGATATTTGGCCTTATTTACTTTCTAACCCACTGCTGGGACAGTGCCTCCTCCAAAGTAGATGCTCAATGAATATTTCTTTGGTAAATGAACAAGAATGGCTTTCATCAAAAAGATAAGAAATAATGAGTGTTGGTGAGGATGTGAAGAAAAGGAAACCCTTTTGCACTGTTGGTGGGACTGTAAATTGGTGCAGCCATGGTGGAAAACAGTATGGAGGATCCTCAAAAAATTAAACACAGAACTATCATATAATCCAGCAATTCCACTTCTGTGTATTTATCCAATGGGAATGAAATCAATATCTTGAAAGATATCTGCACTCGCAACTTCACTGCAGCATTATTTATAATAGCCGAGACATGGAAACAACCCAAGTGTCCACTGACAGATGAATGGAGAAAGAAAATGTGGTACACATATACACGGGAATATTATTCAGTGGTAAAAAGAAGAAATCCTACAACTTCCAACAACATGTATAGATCTTAAGGGTATTATGCCAAGGGAAATAAGTCAAAGACAAATACTATATGATCTCACATGTGGAATCAAACAAAAAACAAACCCCCAAAAATGAACTTTTAGATACAGAGAACAGATTGGTGGTTGCCAAAGACAGAGGGAGGTAGTCAAAACGGGTAAAGCAGGTCAAGGCACAAACTTTCAGTTATAAGTCCTAGGGGTACAATACACTGCATAGTGACTGTGCATTATACCCCTAGGACTGGGCAATAGTTTACAATTCTGTTTTGCATGTTTGAAAGTTTCTGAGAGGGTAAATCTTAAGAGTTCTCATCATAAGAGAAAAATATAATAATTATGTGTGGTGGTGAATGTTAACCTAAACTTACTGAGGTAATCATTTCCCACAATACATTAATATTTCAAATTATACTATTTGCCTAAAATTAATACAAAGTTATATGTCAGTTATATTTCAATTGTTAAAAAGGTGGAAAAAAGGTTTTATTTATTAGCCATTTCACAGGCACATACTACTTTTCCCAACTAGATTATATGCTCCTTATATTCTGAGGTCAAGGTTTACACAATTTTTATAATCTATAAAATCTTCTGCAACACTAAAAGTTATTATTAAAGATATCTGTGATCTAACAACATCTTGCAAGAAAGTTGAGATAACTTTATGCTGAGCCCTAAATTTAACTTCAGTATCAGGGATTTTCCATAAAGCCATCAACCCAAGAAATGACTACACTTCTGATTCTGCAATTCAGATTTTTTTTTATCTTGGTCTATGGTTAAAAATAAAATACAAATAAAGTATGTAGTACATTTGCCTAACAAGGCATTTGCCTAATTAATGCAAGTGAAATAGATTACAGAAGAGAGAAAAAGTTACCTAGAACCCCTTCCTGTAATTAGGATGGTTTGCTGTCTAGAGGGAGAAAGTGGGAGATATATATTATATAATGTAAATAAGTATTAGTAAGTTATTCTTAAATTCACAAGTTTATACTAGCATAATCATACACCTCAAGCTCTGATATTTTTCTCTTAGAGTTATTATTTTAATGAACAGAGCCTCAAGAGAAATACTTATGGATTAGTAATCACTGAAATAGTCTTTTTTTATGAGAATAAGATGATTTTGGAGCTATGAAATGAAGACCAGTGCTGAGAATAAAAATTAGGGAAAGTTATTATGGAGTGTGATAAAAGTGATTACAGTTTATGGATTCCTAACTCATAGGACCCAAATAGGAAGCCTTCAGTGAGAGTGTTTTTCTTTCCATCAACACAGTTCTTTCTAGATATAGCACAGAATCAACAACAGAATAATTCAACAGAAATAATTCAAAGAACTTGGCAGTACTTTTAATCCGTTCACTCAAACTTATTACATCTTACCTATAAAAAGGGGCCATGAATAGAAGTCAAGCAGAGATCACAAGAAGATTAACTGGGAAAAATCATAAAAGAAAGTGACTTCCATTATCATCAGCAGAACCCCATTCACTTAGGATGTTATTCAGCAATAAATATTTCAAACTAGATATAGTGCATGTTGATATATGTGTATTGCCTGAATGCCTTTCTTCAGAAAGAACAGTCAAAACATATCAGAAAAAATAAGCAATATCTTCTTGGTGGACAGAGGGAAGCAATAGGAGAAAAGAGAGGAGGGAAAGATAAAAGACAAGATGAAAAATTAAGGGGACCATTCTCTTCAGTTCAGTTTAGTTCAGTCACTCAGTCATGTCCAACTCTTTGCAACCCCATGAATCGCAGCATGCCAGGCCTCCCTGTCCATCACCAACTCCCGGAGTTCACTCAAACTCACGTCCACCGAGTCGGTGATGCCATCCACCCATCTCATCCTCTGTTGTCCCCTTTTCCTCCTGCCCCCAATCCCTCCCAGCATCAGAGTCTTTTCCAATGAGTCAACTCTTCGCATGAGGTGGCCAAAGTACTGGAGTTTCAGCTTTAGCATCATTCCTTCCAAAGAAATCCCAGGGCTGATGGCCTTCAGAATGGACTGGTTGGATCTCCTTGCAGTCCAAGGGACTCTCAAGAGTCTTCTCCAACACCACAGTTCAAAAGCATCAATTCTTCAGTGCTCAGCTTTCTTCACAGTCCAACTCTCACATCCATACATGACTACTGGAAAAACCATAGCCTTGACTAGACGGACCTTTGTTGGCAAAGTAATGTCTCTGCTTTTGAATACTATATGAATGCAAAGGGGCCTCACCCAGATTATCCCTAAAAATGCTAATGGAAGTTACACACATCAATTTTCTGAGCAGTCACAAGATAATAAATCCCATTATCTTGAACTTTTTCCAAATAGATACTAAGAAAGAGGCAGATTGCTGTACTGATACTACAGCATGAGGTGTTTGTGAAGATGGGAAACCTTGTTCTTCTCCATAAAGTCTTGGTAAATCTCTGAAATGAATGGTCTGAACAGATAAACACTAAAACAGTGTACATTCTTTTTAATTCATTTATCTTATATTTGGTTATATTTAACCAGTTTTGCTTCTAAATGACAACTCCTTTGCAGTTCCAATTTCTCCAATCTTCAAATTACTTACTCTGTATATGTTTCTTGAAGGAATAGCTCTGACCCCCTATATAAAATTCTATACTATTCAACCAAGGAAACAACTCTGTCCTAATTCATAAAAACATATTCAGCAGAAGATATGAAGCATGATGGTATGAATCTAATTGCCACTTATGCTAGGAGATTTAGAAATTTGAATTTGGTCTTTTATGTCTATGTTCTATTGCAAGTTTCCTGCCTCCAGATAATTACTCCCAGCTAGAAAAAAAAAAGATCCTATCTGTCATTACAGAGCTAATGTAACTGACCAACAATTCTAAACACCATTATGTGCAAATGTCTTGGGGATTTTTTACATTTAAAGCTATTTTGTCTTTCCACAGGAGTCCAGTGAATTATGGCATTCCAGGTTTCTCATGTGTAATTCCTGTCATGTACCTTCTCTGCCTCACATAGACAGAGATTCTAATCCTTGAATAATATTGCCATTAGCACTTAAATTGAGACATACTCTGTGAAATTAATAAGAAAATATCTCTAATTTGTAATTGAATAAAAGCATGTTTAAGAGTTAGTATCATGTCAGAATTAATAATACTGATTATACATCTTCATCAGCTAGCTGGATCCACCTCTGATGTTCCCAGGGTTTCCGTTTTGGTTTTTTTGCTTCTCACTCAGCCCATTGGGCCTGCAGTACCATGAATGGGCTCATAACTCCCAAATCCATGGCTCTAGATCCATTTTGCCAAATGCCTGTTGGGTAATCTACAGCCCTCTAAAAGCAATACATTAAAGACAGAATCACTATCCTTCCCTCAGAACCTTACTCCTTAGCTAAGTTGGTGGCATCATAGACATACCCAGTTGCCCAAGCCAAGAGCCACTCTAGACCCCTTTCTCTCCAATATCCTTCACACTCTGTCACTAAATCCTTCTTAATAAATCTAGACTCCCTTATCTCACCTCCAGTCCCAGAGCTACAAAGTTCAGTTAAACTTTGATCATCTCATTCCTCAACTTTGAGAATTAGTCCTAACTGGACTCCCCACATTCAGATTTATCCCATATCAATCAATTTCCCACATCTTTACTGAATAATCTTTATAATGAGAAATCTGATGTTACTCCACTTTTGTGGTTGTTGTTTTTCAGTCGCACAGTTGTGTCCAATTCTTTGTGACCCCTTGGACTTCAGCATGCCAGGCTTCCTGTCCTTCGCTATCTCCCAGAACTTGTTCAAACTCATGTCCATTAAGTCAGTGATGCCATCCAGCCATCTCATCCTCTTTGTCCCCTTCTCCTGCCTTCAATTTTTCCCAGAATCAGGGTCTTTTCCAATGAGTTGGCTCTTTTCACCAGGTGGCCAAAGTATTCGAGCTTCAGCTTCAACATCAGTCCTTCCAGTGAATATTCAGGACTGATTTCCTTTAGGATTGACTGGGTTGATCTTGCTGTCCAAAGGACTCTCAAGAGTCTTCTCCAGAACCACAGTTCAAAAGCATCAGTTTTCAGTGCTCAGCTTTCTTCATGGTCCAACTCTTACTTCCATACAGGACTACTGGAAAAACTATAACTTTGACTATATAGACCTTTGTCGGCAAAGTAATGAAATGTCTCTGCTTTTTAATACACTATCTAGGTTTGTCACAGCTTTTCTTCCAAGGAGCAAGTGTCCTTTAATTTGAAGGCTGCAGTCACCATCTGCTGTGATTCTGGAGCCCAAGAAAAGAAAGTCTGTCACTGTTTTCATTGTTTTCTCATCTATTTGCCATGAAGTAATGGGACCAGATGCCGTGATCTCAATTTTTTGAATGTTGAGTTTTAAGCCAGCATTTTCACTCTCCTCTTTCACCTAGCTTTTCAAAGGTTCCCCATTGTCTCCAGCAGAGACTTAAGTTCAAATATCTGTTGGAGCCAGGTAAGTAGCAAAAGTGAGAAAAGGAGGGTGGGTGTAAAATACCCAAGTGGTGGTTGGGAAGCGACCCATATTGACAGGCATATGCTCCACTTAAAGTCACATAAGGGAGGCAGTGGCTTTTGACTTTAGACAGTTGTTGCCACAAAGAAAGGAACTCCTAAGTAATTCAGTTCAGTTCAGTTGCTCAGTTGGATACCTGCAGACCCCCTGGACTGCAGCACGACAGGCTTCCACGTCCATCGCCAACTCCTGGAGCTTGCTCAAATTCATATCCATCGAGTCGATGATGCCGTCCAACCATCTCATCCTCTATTTCCCCTTCTCTTGCCTTCAATCTTCCCCAGCATCAGGGTCTTTTCCAATGAGTCAGTTCTTTGCATCAGGTGGCAAAAGTATTGGAACTTCAGCTTCAGCATGAGTCCTTCCAATGAATATTCAGGACTGATTTCCTTTAGGATTGACTGGTTTGATCTCCTTGCTGTCCAAGGGACTCTCAAGAGTCTTCTCCAAACCACAGTTCATGCTTGTGATACTTTTGAACTGTGGTGTTGGACAAGACTCTTGAGAGTCCCTTGGACAGCAAGGAAATTATTCCAATTTTTCAAAAGAAGTTCAAAGTCTGGATTTGTATGCATATATTCCAATATTTTAGCATTGAAAATATATTCATATTCTTAAAAACAAATATTGCTCACTCAGTTGCTTCAGTCATGTGTGACTCTTTGCAACCCTATGGACCATAGCCTACCAGGCTCCTCTGTCCATGGGATTCTCCAGGCAATAATACTGGAGTCGGTTGCCATTTCCTTCTCCAGAGGATCTTCTCAACCCAGGGATCGAACCCATGTCGTCTGTGTCTCCTGCAGGCAGATTCTTTACCACTGAACCACCAATTAAGCCCAAAAAGCAAATACATGAAGCCCTAATTTAATATTTAGGCTATCTTTTTTCAGCTTCTCATCTACCAGATAGAATTCCAAGTCTTCACATGATTTACCAGGTCCTCCATTATCTGTCAAAGAATATTCTTTCTTCATCCTTCCTGCACCCAAACCACATCCCCTGCACCTATAACAAAATATATGCAGTTCTTCAAACATGCCATGCTGTTTTAGGTCCCCATGCCTTTGAATAGTCTCTCCTACATCTGAAATACCCTGCTTCCCTAGTGGCAAATGGTTATTCACTTTTCCAGTCTTAGCTAAAGAATCTCCTCCTCTAATAAAGCCTTCCTGGATCCAGCCACAGTAAGATAATTATCCTTGGTGTCACTTCCACCTCTAGGCCATAACCATATGACTCACCAGTCCCACTGGGCATGTATCCAAGTGAATTAATTGAATTATTATATAAATAAGCTCACTAAATTGAAATTATTTATTTTAAAGTTGCTTCTTCTGTATCAGGACCACTTTTAGGGCAAAGACTTATTTCACCTTTTTTATGTCTATTCTCAGCCCATAGCCTAATTAGTAGACATAATAGTATTAGAACTAAATAGGAGATATGAGACTTGTGTCATTTTTACAAGTTGATAATTAAGTATTAATGATAGGAAAACAGAGATCTTCATTGATATCTGCGAGAATTTAACTTAACTTTCATAGAAGTAGAACACTTTAGCTTTAACTGAAAAAGACTTCTAATCTGCCTCTTCTCCTAGTCTGGTCAGTCCTTCACTAGTTATGTAGTGGTTTCAGCCCTGTTTACTGTCTCTTGACCCTGTAAGTTTTGCCTTTTCCACAGTTTTATATAAAACTACATGTAGTTTTGGACTTGGCTTCTTTCACTTAGCATAACACATCTGATGTTCAACCATGTTGTTACATGTATAGAAGCTGATTCCCTTGGTTGTTGAGAAGTATTCTGTTGTGTAGATGCACCACAGATTGTTTATCCACCCACTAGTTGTAGGACATTTGGGTTGCTTCCAGTTTTGGGCAATTACAATTAAGCTGTTTATAAACACTTGCTGCAGGTTTTGTATAAACGTAAGTTTTAATTTCACCTGGATACATACTCAGTAGGATTGGTGAGTCATACAGTTAAGTGTAAGTTTAACTTTACAAGAAATTGTCAAACTGCTTTTTCCAAAGTGGCTGTACCATTCTGCACTTCCATCAGCAATGTATGAGAGTTCCAGTTGCTTCACATTCTCACCAGAACTTGCTACTGTCTGATTTCTGGATAGTTAGTTTTTTTTAGTGTAGCAGGAGTGGTTGACTGCAGGAAGGCATGACAACCCACTTGAGTGTTCTTGCCTGGAGAACACCCATGGACAGAGGAGCCTGGCAGGCTACAGTCCATGGGGTTGCAAAGAATCGCACACAACTAAGCTACTAAGCACAGCAAAGCACAGGAGTGGTTGAAGCCATTCAAACAGAAGTGTAGCAGAATGTAATTGTGGTTTCAGTTTGCCTGACATCTTCTAAATAATGTTTTCTTCCCTGTTCTTTATTAGCTGATATTTCCGACATCTCTGTGTCCTACCTTGTATCCTCTTGGTCAACCTCTTGACTGCAGCTGTTGCTCTGTCAGCCAGTTGCTCACAGATAGGGCCTGAAAGCAGCTCAACCTCATCTCACTGGCACTGTGTATCTTGCACTTTCTGCCCCCTGGCTTCTCTGTCCCCACCTCACATTTGAAATATTTGTAAAAGTCTTCTCATTCTGATGCAGTGTAAAGCTAGAAATGCAAGAAACCTTTTACCCCAGTGGGCAATTCTTGACCCATGGTGGACTGAAGCCAATGCATACATACTCCTGCCCTTGGAAGGATAGTTCTAAGACATTTTCTCTATGGTGCCTCGCAGAATCCGCAGTGGGAATGAACACCATCTGAACATTATTTTTGCCCATAATGGTGATCTGCAAAATAATATATCCCAGGGATGGTTTTCCCTTCTTTCTTGTTTGACTCTTTCAAAGCTCCTACTTTTCTTCCCTGAGGTTACCTTCTGAAATAAATTACCTGTGCACAAGCCTTTGTTTTGGTTCCTGCTTTAGGTGGTATCCAGAGTAAGTCAGCTCTGGGAAGTATCTCAGTTCAAAGGAGAAGTAAGTAACAGAACAAAACTGAACCTAGGCTGATACTCTGTAAAGGACACAACATTTTTTTTTTTCTTCTTTAGTGAGTAGTATATTTAGTCACATCTTCAACCATGAGATTTAAGACTGAAAAGTTATGTGACTAAACTGTTGGATTTTTAATACTTAAATATGTCTCTTTAATTAGAACCTTAAGGAGATATATGAAGATAGTATTTTAGATTTATTGAAAATAATAAAATAGCAACGTCAACTTGCTAAACATTAATATTTAACTTTTATTCTTCACTAAAGGGATTTGCAAATTTGCATTGCCTTGGTTTACTTGCACATTTTGTGACAGAGCCTCATGGAAGTAATATGGAAAACTACAGAGGTGGCTTGCTGAG
Organism: Bos grunniens; assembly: GCF_055505025.1. NCBI lineage: Eukaryota > Metazoa > Chordata > Mammalia > Artiodactyla > Bovidae > Bos > Bos grunniens. The sequence goes on from NC_141166.1 coordinate 98,793,948, forward strand.
GTGTAGTCTCCTATGGAAGGGGCGTTTTATTCTGTACAAGGGCTCTTACCAGGTTTGGAGAGAGGATGTGGGTGACAATGACTCTTATGTCACTTAGAACAGAAGCAAATAACAAAGGGAAGAATTATTTTATGTGAGGAACAGAGTCCTTGATACCGATAACTCTGGCTACTAAAGTTACACTCAAGTGTAGCTCTGTCTTAGCTTACATCTAAGAAATGTCCATAGAGAGAACAATTTATAGGTAAACAAGGGATTTTGTAAAGGTTTGTATTATTATTATCATGCTTGACACTGAATACCACTTTTCTGATTATCTACACAGAAAGAGCTTTTGTTAGCAAGCAGGAAAAAGCTAATCTATTCAGAAGGATAGAGGTCTCAATTTTCTTGATGACAATACACAAGTATAACTCAACTCTGGCACAAATCATTCTGGCATGTATACATTATATATATGGGTTGATTGTATCTATAGACACTCTTTGCGTGGGTTTTCTTTTCCTATTGTGGAAGCATCCTTAGTATTTTCATAAAAGGAAAAAGCTGACATGTTGGTAGACAGAAGCCACATGTGTGTTCTCTTAGAGGATAATCTTGATTATAGGCTTCATATGTGAATGGTAGAAAAAAAATCTCTTGGGGAAAATGAGCAATTCAGGTTGAATGTGATTTCAGATAAAAATGTTTAACTACTTGGTATTTACAATAAGCAAGCCCTGTAAACATTTTCAACACCTTGCCTTTGTGAAACAGATCTATTCTGTTTCAGCATAACCGTCATCACCTTTACTTTAACCAACTAACAGAATTAATGACGCAGATTTTTAAAGTTAATAAACTATTCTGAGGGCTTTATGTGTACTCTTCTAAATCTCTCAGATAATAATTTACCAGTATATGAGTAGTTTCCAGTACATCTATTTTATTATACTGAAACCAGATAAAATGTTGTCTGCTGACTATTTTTATTTAGGTCTGTAACTATCATTTAAACAACATGCCTTAAAACCAAACAGTGATTTTGTCACAAAAGTAAATTGCTCTTCTCGTTTCTCTATTCCCCTAAACACTCCAGGTTGGAAAGCTCAGGCATCTTACATCCTCTTTGCCTCCTTATAGTAAATTAAACTCCATTAATTTATCCTTTGTTTTATTTGATTCTTCTTCTCCATTTCCTCTCCTCCTACCCAAGTTGAAAAGGCTAGGCTGATGCTCAGTGGATTAATAGCAGGGTCAGTTATCAGTAAGCTTTGAGAAAACATGAACATTACCTGACAAACTTAAATGCAGCATTCCAAAAGGTTTTCATAAGATTTATAGAGGGAACTTCTGGGGAAAGTACAAAGAGCTATAGCTCCACTTGAGACTTAGGAATGACCTCAGAACAATCACAGAGACAAGCAGAGCATATACTAGAGAAAGAAACAAATATATAGGTCCTAAATGCAAGTTGGTCTCCTTGATGAATGAGAAGATTTTGGTAATTTCTTTCTACCTCTCTGGTTTACAGAAGATGAATTATAGTTTTCAGATGAATAGAATAAAGTATACTTAAATGAAAGTCAAAAACAAAAAGAGCACAACTATTGCCCATGGTTTGGCAATTCTTATCTTTGACATAGATAAGAAAAAAGAGAAACTCTTTAATGCCTTAACTATACATCAGGCATGAAACTCTCCCCAGGCAGAGTGGATTCACACCTTCTGATAAAGCTGCAAAGGCCCCACCCCAGAGGGTGTTAGTGCCAGGTTGGATGTGCAGTACTTTCTGCAGAGGATGAGGCAGCTAAATGCAAGTCTGATATGGGAAATTATCCTGCACTATTCAAAGTTCAAGGAGAGCTTGCCTAGAAACAAGTATATCAACCCTCCCCACCGCTACATTTCTTCTCTTACACTAAGAAAGAATGAAACAATACAATTCAGAATGTATCTCTTAGACCTTAGAAAGTTATCTCAAAAATTGAAGCCTTAGAGACAAAAAAGGTAGATTAACTTTTTCTTCTAATTAAAGGTCATGGCTTTGGAAGAGGCTGGAAAATGAGAGAAGTAAATAACTGGCTCTGAAAAAAGTATTAAGAAGATTTGGTTTCTGCACTGTAAATTATTATTCCAGATTGATAAACTCCTAGAAGAACATTTTATAAAGATTAGGAAGAAAATTTTGGCAGAAGTCATACAGCTCTGACATGGAAGATGTCAACCTTAAAAGCAGCTGAGGATTGGTAAAGAAGTATATATTATGGTGACAACAGGTACAGTATGTAGAGAACAACAGTGAAGGAAGTATTTTATAATTATCAGTAATAAATAATATATTCCCATTGTCCCCAATTGAATGCAGAGTTCCAAAGAATAGCAAGGAGAGATAAGAAAGACTTCCTCAGTGATCAATGCAAAGAAATAGAGGAAAACAATAGAATGGGAAAGACTAGAGATCTCTTCAAGAAAATTAGAGATACCAAGGGAACATTTCATGCAAAGATGGGCTCCATAAAGGACAGAAATGGTATGGACCTAACAGAAGCAGAAAATATTAAGAAGAGGTGGCAAGAATACACAGAAGAACTGTACAAAAAAGATCTTCACGACCCAGATAATCATGATGGTGTGATCACTCACCTAGAGCCAGACATCCTGGAATGCGAAGTCAAGTGGGCCTTAGGAAGCATCACTAAGAACAAAGCTAGTAGCAGTGATGGAATTCCAGCTGAGCTATTTCAAATCCTGAAAAATGATGCTGTGAAAGTGCTGCACTCAATATGCCAGCAAATTTGGAAAACTCAGTAGTGGCCACAGGACTGGAAAAGGTCAGTTTTCATTCCAATCCCAAAGAAAGGCAATGCCAAAGAATGCTCAAACTACTGCACGATTGCACTCATCTCAAAGTAAAGATCCTTAAAAATCCTTAAAATTCTCCAAGCCAGGCTTCAGCAATACATGAACTGTGAACTTCCTGATGTTCAAGCTGGTTTTAGAAAAGGCAGAGGAACCAGAGATCAAATTGCCCACATCCGCTGGATCATCAAAAAAGCAAGAGAGTTCTAGAAAAACATCTATTTCTGCTTTATTGACTATGCCAAAGCCTTTGACTGTGTGGATCACAATAAACTGTGGAAAATTCTGAAAGAGGTGGGAATACCAGACCACCTGACCTGCCTCTTGAGAAACTTGTATGCAGGTCAGGAAGCAACAGTTAGAACTGGACATGGAACAACAGACTGGTTCCAAACAGGAAAAGGAGTACGTCAGGAAGACAATTTGTGAATTTTAAGCAGAGGAGTAACATGGTCAAATGTTTTGTTTTAAGTAGATTATTCTGGTGGCTGTTTTGCAAACAGATTTAAGGTCTCATGGCTGGTATTAGAGGAATCAACATGGGACACTGTGCCTGCAGTCCAGATGAGTGTCAGAAGTGACCATAGACTAGAAGAAAAACTGGGCAGAAAGGATTCTCAGAAGCAAGGATGAGAGGATTTCAAGAAGAAAGGGGCAAGTCAACAGAGTCAAACGGACTTACAGGAGTTATGTAAATTAGTAGTTAGGTGGCCATAAAAATGCATGCACAGCTGGAAACAAACAAAGCAAATTCACTTTGCCTTGGCATAAGTGTTTGAGGGAAATGAACATGGAAAAGAAGAAAGAGCAAGAAATGTTTTATTGCTTTTATTCTGAGCAGCATTTTCCCTTTTACTCCTATGTCACTGCAAATGATCTTGTAGTATTTGGGAAATGGATTTGCTAAGAAACTGCAGAATGAATTCTAGTCCTAAATCAAATGCCAAATATGTCACTTCTGGCAGGCCAATTTTTTGTGACTCAATGTTCTTATCCATGGCTTAGGGATAATAATATGTCCTCTCTCATAAGATAACTTTGGTGACAGGAAAATAAATGTCAAAATACTTTGAAAATTAAGGAAGATAACTAAATTGTGATTGTTGCACTGTTTAGATTTAGACAATATAATAGGTTTTTATTCAGAGCATCTGTATGCACAAGTGGGAGCCATGCCATTCACTTCTAGGTAGGAATTAGGTTTTCCCTTTCTCAAAAAAGAAAGAAAGGACTTTCTGATATTAACACTTTTCTATGGCTTCATACTAGGGAATTTATGTGAACAAAGGGGCCTAATAATTCTTTGACTTTTGAAGTCTCTTTTTTAACTCAAATCCCTGTCAATCTAGTTTTATAATCAAAGTATATTCTTTGGAGACCTTTGGTGACAGCTGGAAGTCAGAGTTATAGTTGGCTGTATTTATTCAAAGTATTTTGTAAAAGATTCTTGATGGGGGAATTTAAAATTGGAAAAAGATCTCTGGAGAAATGATTACTTTAGAAAAATGTAAGTAGTCATGACGATTCTGAAAAGAAGCATTGTATGGTGAGCATTTTGCTGTCAGTGGAAGTTCCTCACAGAATCACCCACCTATACCATCAGCACTACTTGTTAGTACCCAGAAAAGTTCATTGCCTGAGCATTTAGTCACTTCATAATCAAAGAATTATACATACAGATTTCCTGACAGGCTGTCTGTTGTTTTGTTTTGTTTTTTTAAGAAATAAATGTCCAATTTCTCTTTTAAAAAAAAAGTAAATTGGTTTTGCTAAATAAAAGGATTAACATGTAAAATAATGATATTTAGCTATAAGTTCAGAGAAGGCAATGGCACCCCACTCCAGTACTCTTGCCTGGGAAATCCCATGGATGGAGGAGCCTGGTAGGCTGCAGTCCATGGGGTCACGAAGAGTTGGACGTGACTGAGTGACTTCACTTTCCCTTTTTACTTTCATGCATTGGAGAAGGAAATGGCAACCCACTCCAGTGTTTTTGCCTGGAGAATCCCAGGAACGGCGGAACCTGGTGGGCTGCCATCTATGGGGTCGCACAGAGTCGGACACGACTGAAGTGACTTAGCCGCAGCAGCAGCTATAAATTATTCATCTGACTCGCAGCTCTCCAAGAGTCTTATCAGGCCAGGACAAAACACTAGAAGTTTACTGAGTTTATGTTCAAAACTGCCTCACTTCGTCATTGAGCCAACTTTAAGGTTGAACATAAAGTGAGCTGACACTCCATTCAGATACATTTCCATTATCATTCAGGAGGACTTCTCTCAGCTGTGTGAAATACTGTGAATATGTGTAGGCATCCAATATGGTCATTTATACACAGATAATCATGGTGCTGGAACAGACTTTGAAAAGGCCTCTTAGGTCAGACTAAGCCTTATTATTTTAAATGTCACACATTTTTCCTAGAGTAAGTATGCTTTGTTAATATGACAAATGGAAAAAGTATGATGCTTCATGCTAATTATCAGCCTATAACTACAAATTCCAAGCTGTCCAACTAACACTAGAAATTCATTAAATATGCAAATTCACTACAAAGATACTAGAATTGTATTTTGCATGTGAATATTAGAATTTTAGAACTGAAGACAATTTAGTCCAACTCTTGTTTTTGACATACAGAGAAATTGAGGCCTGGGGATAGTAAGCCATTTGTTCAAGTCACACAGATAGTAACAGGGCAGAAACTAGAATTCAAGAAATTCTCTTTAAAAAATTGGAATAATTAAAACAGATTATGGTTTGACAGTTAGTATTGCAAATGTGTTAAGAATACACATCACTATTGAAAAACACTCCCAGGGCTACGGCATGTAGTTGTGCAGAGTGAATACAGAACACGGCTCAAGGGGTGGTGCCATTTTAGAGATGAAAGTTGGGTAGTACACAACCTAACCAACTATTCACATCAGGGTTGACTGTTTATTTCATTCAAAAGTTCTTTTGAGAATTTGGGGAGCTACTCTAAGGCAGTCTACATCTCTCTGAGGTAATGATGAAACTTCTTGATACTTAAGAGTTCGTATCTACCAAGAAATGTTCCAAATTAGGCTAATGAGTTGTCATAATCAAGGAGACTAATGATTGACCTAAATATATCATTACCATTCTTCTCCCTGACAAATAAGGAAATTATAGCTAACATTTACGAAATGTTATTAAATGCCAGGGCCTACGCCATGTGATTTACACATGTGGCCTCATTTAATACTCACTACAACATAGCGAGTTAGGGCTTTTATTGTCTCTAATTTATAAATGAAGAAGCAGATGTTGGAGGGATTAAGCAACTTGTTCAAGGCTAACAGGCTCATAAGCAATCTAGATAAGACATAAACCATGACAATCTGAGTCATGGCTCTGGTCCCATCCACTACACCAGTGTTTGCAAACTTCAGTCACTAAAGTATCCCTTCATAATCAGATCTTCAGATAATCTGTGGATATTAGTATTTTTCTTTAAATGGACTCACTTTTAAAAAACATTAAATTTATAATAATAAATATTAAAATTTGAAAATAAACATAATGGATTAGGTATGTCAGACTAAACTATCAAACAACTAGAAAAATATTAATAACCAGCCAAATTTTTTAACATAATGATAATAACTTCTTAAAGAGCTAAGAAAAACTTCTCAAAAATTGAAAGAAATTAGTGGATCAAATGAAGATGTCCTTTGAGGAATTTGGAAAGCTACTCAAATCAATTCTTTTTTGAAAAACAGGGAGTTAAGCATTTTAGGGGCACTCACTAAATGGGGTAGGGGAAGAGCAATACTTTGAAAAGGTAATGGACAAAACATGAATTTTGAAAGGCTGTACCAGTGAAACCTGCCTTTGCTTGGGAGCACTTACCTGGAAGCAGCTATAGATTCTTAGGAGTGGAGGAACAGCGAATGGAGGCCAGCATTCACCAAGAGTAGAGATCTGAGTGAAACAGCCTCTGATAAGGGCTGGGGTCCTGAAATTTGATGAGTCAAAAATCTTCAAACCTTAGTCCTGGGCTTTTAATGCTTTCAGGTATATGACAAAAGAGTAGAGGATGTTTTCTAAAAGCAAATGATATCACATAGGCATCAAATTATTTCTATCAGCATTTTAAATTCAATACCTAGTAAGCATCCATCTAAGGGAGAAAGAGCTAAGCTTTGGAAAGATTATAGAGAAAATATGGGTTTTGAAAGGCTGTACCATGGGAACTTGTTTGAGCAAGGACTGGCTAAATCTATGAAATTCTGCAAAATCTGAAATTCTGCAAAAATCATCAGAAGTAGACTGTAACTTACTATGTTTATAGCATAAAAACTGAGCTTGAAATTTTAAGCTCTATGAATTTAATGGTGAACATCTATGAATTATGAACACTGACATTTAACATTAGTAAAAGGCAAATAGAAATTCTAGAACTGAAAATCAGAAAAAGCAAGCAAGAAATCAGTTCTGGATTTAATTGCAGGTTAATAATAGCTGAAAGTGAGGCTGAGAGGAGCTACCCCACGTCCGAGGTAAGGAGCAGCAGGTGCACTTTGCTGCAGCAGCTGTGAAGAGATACCCCATGTCCAGGTAAGAGAAACCCAAATAAGACAGTAGGCACTGAGAGAGGGCATCAGAGGGCAGACAGACTGAAACCACAATCACAGACAACTAGCCAATCTGATCACACAGACCACAGCCTTGTCTAACTCAATGAAACTAAGCCATGCCATGTGGGGCCACCCAAGACAGACAGGTCATTTGGAGAGGTCTGACAGAATGTGGACCAGAAAGGAATGGCAAACCACTTCAGTATTCTTGCCTTGAGAACCCCATGAACAGTATGAAAAGGCAAAAAGATAGGGCACTGAAAGATGAACTCCCCAGGTCGGTAAGTGCCCAATATACTACTGGAGATCAGTGGAGAAGTAACTCCAGAAAGAATGAAGGGATGGAGCCAAAGCAAAAACAATACCCAGTTGTGGATGGGACTGGTGATAGAAGCAAGGTCCAATGCTGTAAAGAGCAATATTGCATAGGAACCTGGAATGTCAGGTCCATGAATCAAGGCAAATTAGAAGTGGTCAAATAGGAGATGGCAAGAGTGAACATCAACATTCTAGGAATCAGCAAACTAAGATGGACTGGAATGGGTGAATTTAACTCAGATAATCATTATATCCTACTACTGTGGGCAGGAATCCCTTAGAATAAATGGAGTAGCCATCGTGGTCAACAAAAGAGTCCAAAATGCAGTATCTGGATGCAAACTCAAAAATGACAGAATGATCTCTGTTCATTTCCAAGGCAAACCATTCAATATCACGGTAATCTAAGTCTATGCCCCGACCTGTAATGCTGAAGAAGCTGAAGTTGAACGGTTCTATGGAGACCTACAAGACGTTCTAGAACTAACACCCCCAAAAGATGTCCTTTTCATTACAGGGGACTGGAATGCAAAAGTAGGCAGTCAAGAAACACCTAGAGTAACAGGCAAATTTGGCCTTGGAGTACAGAATGAAGCAGGGCAAAGGCTAATAGAGTTCTGCCAAGAGAATGCACTGGTCATAGCAAACACCCTCTTCCAACAACACAAGAGAAGACTCCACATATGGACATCTACAGATGGTCAACACCAAAAACAGATTGATTATATTCTTTGCAGCCAAAGATGGAGAAGCTTTATACAGTCAGCAAAAAAAAAAAAAACACCAGGAGCTGACTGTGGCTCAGATCATGAACTCCTTACTGCCAAATTCAGACTGAAATTGAAAAGTGGAGAAAACCACTAGACCATTCAGGTATGACCTAAATCAAATCCCTTATGACTATACCGTGGAAGTGACAAATAGATTTAAGGGACTAGATCTAATAAAGTACCTGATGAACTATGGATGGAGATTAATGACATTGTACAGGAGACAGGAATCAAGACCATCCCCTAGAAAAAGAAATGTAAAAAAGCAAAATGGCTGTCTGAGGAGGCCTTACAAATAGCAATGAAAAGAAGGAAAGCGAAAAGCAAAAGAGAAAAGGAAAGATATACCCATTTGAATGCAGAGTTCCAAAGAATAGCAAGGAGAGATAAGAAAACTTTCTTCAACGATCAATGCAAAGAAATAGTTGAAAACAATAGAATGGGAAAGAATAGAGATCTCTTCAAGAAAGTTAGAGATACCAAGGGAACATTTCATACAAAGATGGGCTCAATAAAGGACAGAAATGGTATGGACCCGACAGAAGCAGAAGATATTAAGAAGAGGTGGCAAGAATACACAGAAGAACTATACAAAAAAGATCTTCACAACCCAGATAATCACGATGGTGTGATCACTCACCTAGAGCCAGACATCCTTAAATGTGAAGTCAAGGGGGCCTTAGGAAGGATCACTACAAACAAAGCTAATGGAGGTGATGGAATTCCAGTTGAGTGATTTCAAATTGTGAAAGATGATGCTGTGAAAGTGCTGCACTCAATATGCCAGCAAATTTGGAAAACTCAGCAGTGGCCACAGGACTAGAAAAGGTCAGTTTTCATTCCAATCCCAAAGAAAGGCAATGCCAAAGAATGCTCAAACTACTGCACAATTGCACTCATCTCACACTCTAGTAAAGTAACGCTTAAAATTCTCCAAGCCAGGCTTCAGCAATACATGAATTGTGAACTTGCAGATGTTCAAGCTGGTTTTAGAAAAGGCAGAAGAACAAGAGATCAAATTGCCAACATCTGATGGATCTTTGAAAAAGCAAAAGAGTTCCAGAAAAACATCTATTTCTGCTTTATTGACTATGCCAAAGCCTTTGACTGTGTGGATCACAACAAACTGTGGAAAATTCTGAAAGAGATGGGAATACCAGACCACCTGACCTGCCTCTTGAGAAACTTGTATGCAGGTCAGGAAGCAACAGGTAGACCAGACATGGAACAACAGATTGGTTCCAAATAGGAAAAGGAGTATCTCAAGGTATATTGTCACCCTGCTTATTTAACTTATATGTAGAGTACATCATGAGAAATGCTGGGCTGGAGGAAGCACAAGCTGGAATCAAAATTGCCGGGAGAAATATCAATAACCTCAGGTATGCAGATGACACCACCCTTATGGCAGAAAGTGAATAAGAACTAAAGAGCCTCTTGATGAAAGTGAAAGAAGAGAGTGCAAAAGTCAGCTTAAAGCTCAATATCAGAAAATGAAGATCGTGGCATCTGGTCCCATCACTTCATGGAAAATAGATGGGGAAACAGTGGAAACAGTGGATGACTTTATTTTGGGGGGCTCCAAAATCACTGCAGATGGTGAATGCAGCCATGAAATTAAAAGACGTTTACTCCTTGGAAGGAAAATTATGACCAATCTAAACAGCATATTAAAAAGCAGAGACATTACTTTGCCAACAAAGGTCCATCTAGTCAAGGCTATGGTTTTTCCGGTGGTCATGTATAGATGTGAGAGTTGGACTATAAAGAAAGCTGAGCACAGAAGAATTGATGCTTTTGAACTGTGGTGTTGGAAAAGACTCTTGAGAGTCCCTTGGACTGCAAGGAAATCCAACCAGTGCATCCTAAAGGAGATCAGTCCTGGGTGTTCACTGGTAGGACTGACGTTGAAGCTGAAACTCCAATACTTTGGCCACCTGATGCAAAGGGCTGATTCATTTGAAAAGACCCTGATGCTGGGAAAGATTGAGGGCAAGAGGAGAAGGGGACGACAGAGGATGAGATGGTTGGATGGCATCACCGACTCAATGGACATGGGTTTGGATGGACTCCGGGAGTTGGACACAGAGAGGCTTGGCGTGCTGCGGTTCATGGTGTCGCAAAGAGTTGGACATGACCGAGTGACTGAACTGATCTGAACTGAGTAGCTGAAAAAAGAATTGATAACCCAGAAGATAGTCAGAAAAAAGCATCTAGAACAAAATATACAAGACAAAATAGAGGGTATAGACAGGCAAAAACATAAGCATAGAAATATAAAAGGTATTTAATTATAATATATATACATGTACAATTTACAAGAAGCAAAATAGTTATTCATAAATAGTACCATCATAGACAATCTAACATAGAGATATATTATTAGAATTAATACTACTTAATATATGAATATTAGAATATCAGTTATTTAGAGTTAAATAAATTATATTGTTATGTTCTAACAATAAATATTAGTTATATTTTTAAAGATATCATTTTCAATAGCATCAAAGATGCAAATATCTAAAAATAAATACAGCAAAAGATGTATAAGATCTCTGCAAAGAAACTATAAAACTTTATAAAAGAAATCAAAATTAAAGAAGACTTGAGTAATTTAAAGGGCTTACATAAATCAATGAAACTATGAGCCATGTTGTGCAGGGCCACTGAAGCTAGATGGGTCATAGTGAAGAGTTCTAACAAAACATGGTCCACTGGAGGAGGAAATGGCAACCAATTCCAGTAACCTTACCTGGAAAACCACATCAGTTCAGTTCAATTCAGTTCAGTCACTCAGTCGTGTCTGACTCTTTGCGACCCCATGAATTGCAGCACGCCAGGCCTCCCTGTCCATCACCAACTCCTGGAGTTTACTCAGACTCACGTCCATCCAGTCAGTGATGCCATCCAGCCATCTCATCCTCTGTCATCCCCTTCTCCTCCTGCCTTCAATCCCTCCCAGCATCAGAGTCTTTTCCAGTGAATCAACTCTTTGCATGAGGTGGCCAAAGTACTGGAGTTTCAGCTTTAGCATCATTTCTTCTAAAGAAAACCCAGGACTGATCTCCTTTATAAAGGACTGGTTGGATCTCCTTGCAGTCCAAGGGACTCTCAAGAGTCTTCTCCAATACCACAGTTCAAAAGCATCAATTCTTCGGCGCTCAGCTTTCTTCACAGTCCAACTCTCATATCCATACATGACTACTGGAAAAACCTTTCCATAGCCTTGACTAGACAGACCTTTGTTGGCAAAGCAATGTCTCTGCTTTTGAATATGCTATCTAGGTTGGTCATAACTTTCCTTCCAAGGAATAAGTGTCTTTTAGTTTCATGGTTGCAATCACCATCTGCAGTGATTTAGAGCCCCCAAAAATAAAGTCTGACACTGTTTCCACTGTTTCCCCATCTATTTCCCATGAAGTGATGGGACCGGATGCCATGATCTTCATTTTCTGAATGTTGAGCTTTAAGCCAACTTTTTCACTCTCCTTCTTCACTTTCATCAAGAGGCTTTTGAGTTCCTCTTCACTTTCTGCCATAAGGGTGGTGTCATCTGCATATCTGAGGTTATTGATATTTCTCCAGGCAATGTTGATTCCAGCTTGTGCTTCTTCCAGCCCAGCGTTTCTCATGATGTACTCTGCATAGAAGTTAAATAAGCAGGGTGACAATATACAGCCTTGACGTACTCCTTTTCCTATTTCTAACCAGTCTGTTGTTCCATGTCCAGTTCTAACTGCTGCTTCCTGACCTGCATACAGGTCTTGCTGGAGCTATTAATAATTGGCCTCCACTCTTCTCCAGTAGCATATTGGACACCTTCTGACCTGTGGCGGGGGTTGGGGTGGTGGTTGTGGTGCTTAAGGCAAAACGATGGGACACTGGAAGACAAGCACCACCACCACCCCCGCACGCCCCACCGCAGGTCAGAAGGTGTCCAATATGCTACTGGAGAAGAGTGGAGGCCAATTGTAATAATTCCAGCAAGAATGACGTGGCTGGGCCAAAGCAGGAATTTCTTTGACATTCAGCTGTGGATGTGTCTGGTGGTGAAAGCAAAGTCTGACTCTGTAAACAACAACGTTGCACAGGAACCTGGCATGTTAGGTCCATGATTCAAGGTAAATTGGACGTGGCCAAGCAGGAGACAACAATAATGAACATCAACATCTTAGGAATCAGTGAACTAAAACGGACAGGAATGAGAGAATTTAATTCAGACGACCATTATATCTACTACTGTAGGCAAGAATCCCTTAGAAGAAATGGAGTAGCCCTCATAGTCATCAAAAGAGTCTGAAATACAGTACTTGGGTGCAGACTCAAAAATAACAGAATGAAATTAAAAAAAAAAAAAAAACCAGAATGATCTCAATTTGTTTCCAAGGCAAATCATTCAATATTACAGTAAGACAATTCTATGCCCCAACCACTGATGCAGAAGAAGCTGAGGTTGACTAACTCTACAAAGACCTACACGACCTTCTAGAATGAACACCCAAAGAAAAAAAAAAAGATGTACTTTTCTTTTTTTTTTTTTTTCTAATTTTATTTTATTTTTAAACTTTACATAATTGTATTAGTTTTCCCAAATATCAAAATGAATCCGCCACAGGTATACATGTGTTCCCCATCCCGAACCCTCCTCCCTCCTCCCTCCCCATACCATCCCTCTGGGCCGTCCCAGTGCACCAGCCCCAAGCATCCAGCATCGTGCATCGAACCTGGACTGGCAACTCGTTTCCTACATGATATTTTACATGTTTCATTGCCATTCTCCCAAATCTTCCCACCCTCTCCCTCTCCCACAGAGTCCATAAGACTGTTCTATACATCAGTGTCTCTTTTGCTGTCTCGTACACCGGGTTATTGTTACCATCTTTCTAAATTCCATATATATGCGTTAGTATACTGTATTTATGTTTTTCCTTCTGGCTTACTTCACTCTGTATAATAGGCTCCAGTTTCATCCACCTCATTAGAACTGATTCAAATGTATTCTTTTTAATGGCTGAGTAATACTCCATTGTGTATATGTACCACAGCTTTCTTATCCATTCATCTGCTGATGGACATCTAGGTTGCTTCCATGTCTTGGCTATTATAAACAGTGCTGCGATGAACATTGGGGTACACGTGTCTCTTTCCCTTCTGGTTTCCTCAGTGTGTATGCCCAGCAGTGGGGTTGCTGGATCATAAGGCAGTTCTATTTCCAGTTTTTTAAGGAATCTCCACACTGTTCTCCATAGTGGCTGTACTAGTTTGCATTCCCACCGACAGTGTAAGAGGGTTCCCTTTTCTCCACACCCTCTCCAGCATTTATTGCTTGTAGACTTTTGGATCGCAGCCATTCTGACTGGTGTGAAATGGTACCTCATAGTGGTTTTGATTTGCATTTCTCTGATAATGAGTGATACTTTTCATCAAAGGGAATTGGAATGCAAAAGTAGGAAGTCAAGAGATACCTGGAATAACAGGAAAGTTTGGCCTTAGAGTACAAAATGAAGCAGGACAAAGGCTAACAGAGTTCTGTCAAGAGAAACATGCTGGTTGTAGCAAACACCCTTTTTCAACAACCCGAAAGACAACTCTTTGTGGACATCAACATATGATCACTACCAAGATCAGACTAATTATGTTCTTTGCAGCAGAAGATGGAGAAGCTCTATACAATCAGCAAAAACAAGACCTGGGGTGGATAGTGGCTCAGTCATGAGCTCCTTATTGCAAAATTCAGGCTTAAATTGAAGAAAGTAGGGAAAACTACGAGGCCATTCCAGGAGATAGTGAAGGACAAGGAAGCCTGGTGTGCTGTGCTCCATGGGGTCACAAAGAGTTGGACTGAACAGTGACAACAACGAGGCCATTCAGGTATGCTCTAAATCAAATCTCTTATGATTATACAACGGAGGTGATCAACAGATTCGAGGGGTTAGATCTTGTAGACAGAGTGCCTGAAGAACAATGGAAGGAGGTTTATAACATTGTACAGGAGGCAGAGAAAAAGAAATGCAAGAAGGTCTTCACCTTGTCTGAGGTTGTCTGAGGAGGCTTTACAATAGCTGAGGAAAGAAGAGAAGTGAAAGGCAAGGGTTAAACGGAAAGATATACCTAACTAAATGCAGAGTTCCAGAGAATAGCAAGGAGAGATAAGAAGGTATTCTTAAATGAACAATGCAAAGAAACAGAAGAAAACAATAGATTGGGAAAGACTAGGGACCTCTTCAAAGAAAAAAAAAAATGGAGATATCAAAGGAGCATTCTATATAAAGATGGGCACGATAAAGAACAGAAATGGTAAGGACCTAACAGAAGCAGTAGAGATTAAGAAGAGGTGGCAAGAATACACAGAAGAATTGTGTATTTAAACAAGGTGTTAAAAACCTAAAAAACATGGTGGTATGGTCAGTCACCTAGAGCCAGACATCCTGGAATGTGAAGTCAAGCGGGCCTTAGGAAGCATCACTACGAACAAAACTAGTGGAGGTGATGGAATTCCAGCTGAGCTATTTCTGATGCTGTTAACGTGCTTCACTCAGTATGTCAGCAAATTTGGAAAACTAAACAGGGGCCACAGGACTGGAAAAGGTCAGTTTTCATTCCAATCCCAAAGAAGGGCAATGCCAAAGAATGTTCAAACTACCATAAAATTGTGCTCATTTCACAAGCTAACAAGGTTATGCTCAAATCCTTCAAGCTAGGCTTCAGCAGTAGGTAAACTGAGAACTTTCAGATGTACAAGCTGGGTTTTGAAGAAGGAAAGGAACCAGAGATCAAATTGCAAACATTTGTTGAATCATGGAGAAAGCAAGGGAGTTCAGGCAAACATCAACTTCTGCTTCATTGACTATACTAAAGCCTGACTGTGTGTATCACAACAAACTGCGGACAATTCTTAAAGAGATGAGAATACCAGACCATCTTACCTGCCTCCTGAGAAACCTGCATACGGGTCAAGAAGCAAAAATTAGAACCAGACTTAACAATGGATTAGTTCAAAATTCGGAAAGGAATACAACAAGGCAGTACAGTGTCCTCCTCCTCATTTAACTTGCAAAGTGCATCATGTAAAATGCTGGGTTGGATGAATCACAAGCTGGAATCAAGACTGCCAGAAGAAATATTGACAACCTCAGATATGCAGATGATACCACTCTAATGGTAGAAAATGAGGAGGGACTAAGAGCCTCTTGATGAGGGTAAAAGAGGAGAGTGAAAAAGCTGGGCTTGAAATTCAACATTTAGAAAACTAAGATCATGGCATCTATTTCCATCACTTCATTGGAAAAGACTCTGATGCTGGGAGGGATTGGGGGCAGGAGGAGAAGGGGACGACAGAGGATGAGATGGCTGGATGGCATCACTGACTCGATGGACATGAGTCTGAGTGAACTCTGGGAGTTGGTGGTGGACAGGGAGGTCTGGCGTGCTGCAATTCATGGGGTCGCAGAGAGTCGGACATGACTGAGCAACTGAACTGAACTGAACTGAACTAAATGGAAAATATAAGGGGAAAAACTGAAAGCAGTGACAAATTTTATTTTCTTAGGCTCCAAAATCAATGCAGATGGTGACTGCAACCATGCAATTAACAGATGCTTGCTCCTTGGGAGCAAAGCTATGACAAACTTAGACCACATATCAAAAAGCAGAGAGATCACTTTGCCAACATAGGTCCATATAGTCATAGCTATGGTTTTCCCAATAGTCCTGTATGGCTGTGAGAGCTGGACCATAAAGAAGGCTAAGTGCTGAAGAACTGATGCTTTTGAATTGTGGTGCTAGAGAAGACTCTTGAGAATTCCTTGGACCAACCACAAGGAGAACAAACCAGTCAATCCTAAAGGAAATCAACACTGAATATTCAGGCTTGAAAAGGCTGTTGGAAAAGCTGAAGGTCCAATACTTTGGCCACCTGATGGAAAGAACCGGTTCAATGGAAAAGACCCTGATGCTGGGAAGATTGAAGGCAAAAGGAGAAGGGGGTGGCAGAGAATGAGATCGCTAGATAGCATCATCAAGTAAATGGTCAGGAATTTGAGCAAACTCCAGGAGATAGCAGAGGTCAGAGAAGCCTGGTATGCTATAGTCCATGGGCTCACAAAGAATCTGAGGTGACTTGGCAACTGAACAACAACAACAAATAATTTAAAACATATATGATGTTCTTTATCTTGTAAAAATCTTCTTTAATGCCAAATTTATCTATATATTTATTATAATCTTAACCCTCAAAAGGGCTGTTTTTAGACTATGGTAAACTGTTTTTAAATGTATATGACAGTTCTTGTTTTTCAGTTGCTCGGTCATGTCTGACTCTTTGTAACCCCATGGACTGCAGCACGCTGGGCTTCCCTGTCCTTCACTATCTCCTGGAATTTGCTCAAACTCATGGCAGTGCTAAGGTCTAAGAATTACTAAGACATTTATAAAAAAGAAAAACAAGGTAGGAGGAATACTTTATCATGAGTCAACACTTACTTACAAAGCAATAGTAACTGAGGCAGCATATTATCGGCCCATGCATTTCATACGGAAGATGAAACAGAATACAGGGTAGAGAAATAGATTCATACATTTAGACCATTGGCTTATGACATAGATGGAATTGAAAAGGAGTGGGAAAGGATAGACCTTATAATAAAAGGTGCCAGAATAACTGAGTATCCTTATGATAAAACTAAAATTGGTCCTTTACCTCATGTTATTAAAAAAAAAAATCCAGGTAGATCATAGACATAAGTACCAGAGGCAAAATAATAAAGGTTTTAGAAGGTTAAAAGGAAAATATATTTATGACTTTGATGGGAGGCAAAGATTTCTTACACAAAATACAAACATACTAACTGTAAAACAGAAAAAGTGATATAGTCATTATTTAAAAACTTAAAACTTTCATTAATGGAATACCAGACCACCTTACCAGCCTCCTGATAAATTGATACGCAGGTCAGGAAGCACCAGTTAGAACCAGACATGGAACAACAGACTGGTTCCAAATTGGGAAAGGAGTATGCCAAGGCTGTATATTGCCACCCTGCTTATTTAACTTATATGCAGAATACATCATGAGAAAACCTGGGCTGGATGAAGAACAAGCTGGAATCAAGATGGCCAAGAGAAATAACCTTGGCCTCAGATACAACAATAACCTCAGATATGCAGATGACACCACCCTTATGGCAGAAAGAGAAGAACTAAAGAGCCTCTTGATGAAAGTGAAAGAGGAGAATGAAAAAGCTGCGTAAAACTCAACATTTAAAAAACTAAGATCATTGCATCCAGTCCTATCAATTCATCATGGCAAATAGATGGGGAAACAATGGAAGTGGTGAGAGACTTTATTTTCTTGGGCTCCAAAATCACTGCAGATTGTGACTACAGCCATGAAATTAAAAGATGCTTGTTCCTTGAAAGAAAAGCTGTGACCAACCTAGTGAGTGAGTGAAGTCGCTCAGTAGTGTCTGACTCTTTGCAACCCCATGGACTATAGCCTACCAGGCTCCTTCCATAGGATTCTCCAGGCAAGAGTACTGGAGTGGGTTGCCATTTCCTTCTCCAGGGGATCTTCCCGACCCAGGGATCGAACCCGGGTCTCCTGCATTCCAGGCAGACGCTTTAACCAGAGGGCATATTAAAAAGCAGAGACATTACTTTGCAGACAAAGGTCCATCTAGTCAAAACTATGGTTCTTCCAGTAGTCACATATGGAAGTGAGAGTTGGCCCATAAAGAAAGCTGAGTGCCTAAGAGTCAATGCTTTTGAACTGTGGTGTTGCAGAAGACTCTTGAGAGTCCCTGGGACTGCAAGGAGGCCAAACTAGTTAATCGTAAAGGAATCAGTCCTGAATATTCATTGGAAGGACTTATACTGAATCTGAAGCTCCAATACTTTGGCCACCTGATGCAAACTGACTCATTGGAAAAGACCTGATGTGGGGAAAGATTGAAGGCACAAAGAGAAGGGGACAACAGAGGATGAGACGGTTGGATGGTATCACCGACTGGATGGACGTGAGTTTGGGCTCTGGGAGTTGGTGATGGACAGAGAAACCTAGTGTTCTTCAGTCCACGGGGTCACAAAGAGTCAGACATGACTGAGTGAGTGAACTGAACCGAACTACTAAGAAGGGTACTACTCTTGGATAGCAAGGAGATCAAACCAGTCAATCTTAAGGGAAATCAACCCTGAATACTAGTTAGAAGGACTGATGCTGAAGTTGAAACTACAGTATTTTGCTCATTTGATGTGAACAGCTAACTCATTGGAAAAGTCCCTGATGCTGGGAAAGATTGAATGCAGGAAGAGAAGAGGGTGTCAGAGGGTGAGATGACTGGATGGCATCACCAATGCACTAGACATGAAGTTGGGCAAACTTCAGGAGATGGTGAGGGACAGAGAGGCCTGGCACACTGCAGTCCATGGGGTCGCAAAGAGTCAGACATGACTGGGCACTGAACAACAACAACTGCTAAGAAATTAAAAATTATACACACAGAGTGGGTAATTATACCTGAAACTCACATAACCCACAGTAAGTTTATATCCCAAATATTTAATGAACAAGAACAAATTGATAAGAAAAAGCAAGACAATACAATAGAACAAAAAGGATAAATAATCTGAACAGGCTATTTCACAAAGAAGTCCAATAGCCATTAATAATGTTAAGACTCTTCAGTTCAGTTCAGTTCAGTCACTCAGTCGTGTCTGGCTCCTCATTAGAAATCACAGTACTGCAAATGAAAACTACCACAAAAACTTCCCATCCACCAGATTGACTAAAATGAAACCATTTGAGTATACAAGCATCAGCAAAGATGTGGATCAATTGGAAATGGTATATATAGTTGGTGTAACTCATAATTGGTACAACCCCTTTGGGAAAAAGTGTAGTTGTACCTTGCAAAGGTGTAAATACACATACTCCATGACCCAGTAATCCCCTCTTGGTTGTAGATCCTATAGAAATGTGGCACTGGGGAATATTTGCAAGAATGTTCATAACCATATTGTTCCTAAAAACTCCTAATATGTGGATAACTCAAATGTCCATCAATAGCAAAATATAGTAATCACGATACAGTCACGCACAATACAATAATGTACTATTTGATTCCATTCACAAAAGTTCAAACACAAGCAAAACTATCCATTTAAGGATGCAGGGCTTCCCTTGTGGCTCAGCTGGTAAAGAATCTGCCTGCAATACAGGAGACCCAGGTTTGATCCCTGGGTTGGGAAGATCCTCTGGAGAAGGGAAATGCTACCCACTCTAGTATTCTGGCCTGGAGAATTCCATGGACTGTTCATCCATGGGGTCGCAAAGAGTCAGACATGACTGAGCGACTTTGATTTTCTTCACCTTCTTCTTTCATCCAATAGTAAAACGATGGAAATGATTATGGCAAAAATCTGGCTTTATTATTCTGAAGAGAGTTTTATAGAGTTGGAGGGGAAAACTGTGGGAAGAAGTTGAAAGAAAAGAGCTGAGGGAAGCACATGGGTAGGGGCTGGGCTGAGGTTACAGTCTAGAGGAGGAGGGGGCAAAGAAGGATTACTGGAGAGGGGGTGGCGGGAGGGGGTCGGGGTAGGGGACCTGAGGGGATGTGTGAGATGCAGGTGTGGAGGTCAAGGTGAGTCACTGGAGAGAGGGAGCTGAGGTCTGGCAGCAGCTGAGGAGGGGATGAGCTGACAGTACCCAAACAAGATGGGGAAGAAAGGAGCCTTGGGCACAGGGCACGCTCTGCCAGGCAGTGCAGGTTGTCATTAAATATTAGCGGTTGGTTCATTGTCTCTAGCCTGGCTAACTGCAAACGACTCCAAATGGGTCTGCCAGCTTCTTCCCTTGGCATTTTAGCCTATTCTCAAACCAAGAGTCAGAGAGATTCTGCTAAATTGTTTTAAGTCAGATCATGTCATTCCTTGTTCACTCCAATCACACTACTCCCATTTCTGTTCTCAAAGTAGAATAGACAGGGCCTTTACACTTGCTCTTCCTTTGCCTAGATTTATCTGTTACCTTTCACCTAGATACACAACTTGCTTTCTCATCTTGAAATAGGGTTGTCATTGTTTAGTCAGTAAGTAATGTCTGACTCTTTTGCGACCTCATGGACTGTAGCCCACCTGGCTCCTCTGTCCATGGGATTTCCCAGGCAAGAATACTGGAGTGGGTTTCCATTTCCTTCTCCAGGGGATCTTCCCCTCCCAGGGACCAAACCAGAGTCTCCTGCATTGGAAAGCGGATTCTTTACCACTGAGACAGCAGGGAAGCCCCGAAATAGGGTAGAACCTTTGTATTCTATTACAAGTTAATCACTAAAGGGATGTTGCCTAACAGGCTTAAAGTGTATATAAAGGACCATCTCTGGGAACCCTGCCTCCCAGCTAAGGAGCATCAAGTTAAAATACCTTTGTTTAGCTCACAGGAAACACCCTGTCCAGGCCTACCTGTAAATGACTCCACGAAGGAAAAAATTAATACATCCCCTCTGGACGCTGACCAGAACAAAGAAATGTTTGACTTTATTCCCCTCCCCCTATACTTTTTTATATAAAAGAAGTCTGAATTCTAATTCAGGCAAGATGCTTCTTTGGAACACCATCTCCTGTGTCTAGTGGCTTTCCAAATACAGGCACTGTTCCTTGTCCCAACAACTTGTCTCTCGATTTATTGGCCTGTTATGTGGCAAGCAGTAAACTTAGTAAAAATCTCTTTCCAGTTTTCACTCAACTGTCAGCTTCTCCCAAAGACCTTCCAGAGACAGTCCATCTAAAATTTTAACTACATTCCCCCCACCACCACCTTTTTCTTTTTCTTTCCTTAATATTTTTTTTGCCATTATTACCTATCACTCTCTTGCACTATACATTTCACTTATTTTGTTAGCCATCCTAACTTCCACCAAAATATAAGCACCATAACAGAGTGAGATTTAGGGGCATTTTTCATGTTTGACTCCCTATTACTTAGAAGAATGTTTAGCATATGCTCGTGCGTACATGAGTGCTAAGTCACTTCAGTGGCGTACAATTCTTTGCGACGTTATGGACTGTAGCCTGCCAGGCTCCTGTGTCCATGGGATTCTCCAGGCAGGAATACTGGAGTGGGTTTGCCATGTCCTCCTCCAGGGGATTTTCCTAACCCAGGGGTTGAACCTGCACCTCTTATAGCTCCTGCATTGGCAAGTGAGTTATTTACCACTAGCACCTCCTGGGAAGCCCCAGGATATACTCAGCACTAACTAAATATTTGTTGAGTAAATGAATGTAAGAATGAATGAATGAACCCATCCATCCAAAAATGAAAGTTAGAAACATGGGTACCTTTGGCTGTTTCTCCTTCACCCAGTTCTGCCTATTTAATTTTCTAAATACCCCTCTACCCCTTCCTCTACATCTCTATTAATCATCATTCCAGTTCAGACCACCATCATCTTTCACTCAGATCACAGTAATATATGTCTGACTTCTCTCCCCTCCACTATCCCTGTCCCAGAAAACCCATCTTTCCCCCAGCTATCAGACTGATCTTCTTAGAACATGTCAGTTTCCTACTAAAACTCTTCGATGGTTCCTCATCACAGATGCTGACTAAAACCCAAGCCCCTTGCCATGGCACACAAGACCCTGCAAGATCTGGCTCACACCTTCCTCTCTCACCACTTCTCGTTACTCCTTGATACACAAAGTATGAAGAGGAGACACCAAACTGCTTTTGTGCCCTGACATGCTGTTGGTGATCTGTGGGAGCGTGGCTCATCCATCCAATGTCCGGAATGTTTTCCCACTTCTCATTTGACTGAGCCGACAAATACCATCCTTTAGGATTTAATTCAAATGGCCGCCTCTCCCAGTGCTCATTACTTCTGCCTTCTCCTGTAGGCTATGTACCCTTCTCCGTGCTCCCATAAATTTCACATGTCTCTCCTTATCACACTCCATAATAACTATATGTCTGTTCTACTGGAATCTGAGATCCTTGAGGGCATCTTATTCATATCTGTATGTTTAGTGCCTATTACAGTGCCTGTCACAAGGCAAACACTCAAAAACATTTGGTGACTGAGTAAATGAATGTGTTATACTATATGAGCTATACTACATACAAAGAAAAATAATTTTTATAATAATCGCTAAACAAATTAGTAACATGCAACTTGTGTCACTTTCAAATACTCAGGCATTCAACATATGTTTTTACAAATTCCATCTTCTGTGAAAGTAAAAAAATAGGCACAAAGCCCAGAAGAATCACTTTTAACATGTCTCTTATGGTCCTTTCATGCCCAGAAATTTGATTCTCTTTATTATAAATGCCTCAGGCACCATCAGATCATTTTTCTCATTTTTTGTTCAGTTTTATCCCTTCACTAGTCTGCCTCTCTCACCCACAAGAAAGAACTTTCAGCAAGCCACCATAACCAAATGTAACATTCATTATAATGAGACAATATAGGAGAAATTCAATACACCTTATTTTAGACATTTATAAAATGGGGATTTTCTCAAGTACTCTGCAGTGAAAATACTCTAATGGGAATTCACTATGTTAGAATCGACCTAGTAACAAGTGCTAAGCAGTCATTGTATTCAGACCACTAATGTTCACTAGGTAGAAATGTACTTAAATACCATAGATATCAGTAATTAATATATTTAGTTGCTCTATTATCATCCAGAGAGTTCTGTGAAAATACACAACACATCAAAAAGATGACCTCATCTGTCCATTTGTAAACTATCAACCCTAAACTTGAAAGTCTTTTGATAAAAGATTTCCTGGGTTATCTGGAGCTAAGGGCGAGGAATCAGGACTAGAGTTTTTCTACCCAATTATCTTCACATTCACTGCCTAGGGTTTCCCCAGTCAAACAAAACCAAGGTGAAAGGGAGAACTACAAAAAGCAGATCTGCCCTCTGAGTTTCCAGTTGGAGAAAAGTATATATAGAAACCAGAATGAGCTCTGGTATGATAAAAAAAAAAAAAAAAACTATGGGGATAGCTTCAAACAGAGTTAGATCTACGTTAACACCATGAATTGATTTTAAAATACAAACTTTTCTAAACCATGAGGAACATCAAAGCCAGATGTGAACAATTTGAAACACAAATAGATTATCAGAGAGCATACATGAGTACACAAGACTCTTCCCATAGCACTCTTTAAAAAATAATACAAATTTCATACAAATACAACTTATTCAATGGTATATGATACTAATACCAGTGCTTATTGAGTATGTATTATGGATTATAACTGGTATTAGGCATTATGACACAAAGATGAATAAAATGGACCCTTTTTTTCATATGCTTAGAGTTTGGCGATAGACATATAAACATTTACTTAGATGTAATAAACATAATATGGGAGGTAGGCACAGGGAAAACAATATCGGAAGGAGGGAAAGAGCACATTTACCTTTTGCATCACGTGTAACAATCAGATTTCTAAAGAAGGTTGCACTGTATATATAATGTAAAAGGTGGCAATACACCTTATACTTTCTGTAGAGTAGGTTGTGCCATATGAAAGTTCTGCCACTTTAGCCATTTCTGACACACAGAAACAGTAATTTGACATGTCCTAACAAGTGAGTTTAAAGGAAACTTTGTTTATTCCACATATATTTGTTCATCATGTAGCAAGTACAGGTAGAAGAGGAACAGAGAGGAGGAAGAGTAGCAGCACCAACATGAACTAAGGGAACCTACGTGAGTGTGGACGAAGTTGTTTCAGTCCTGTCCAACTCTTTGCAACCCTATGGACTATAGCCAGCCAGGCTCCTCTGTTCATAGGATTCTCCAGGCAAGAATACTGGAGTGGGATGTCATGCTCCCCCTCCAGGGAAGGGAACCTAAGGATTACATTCAGCACTTAACCAAGTCGTTTTGTGCCTGAATTTCCCCTGAAGAGTGCCACAAACTCAGCCCACCAAAAATTCTGCACAGCTCAAAGAGGCTTGTGTTTGTTGTTATAGAAAACAGGCCATAGAGACCCTTTTCGAGAATGCCTGAAGCAGAGGTAGAGTCTTAGGGAGGCAGGGACCCCCACACCCCATGCTGGTAACTCATAGATGTGGTCAGCTAACTGTCTCTCTTATTTATTCTCTTCTTTCATAGTGTGCTTCAGTCACGTCCAAGTCTTTGTGACCCCATGGACCATCGACTGATTCTTTACAACCATAAACTGACCCCATGGACCATAGACTGATTCTTTGCAACCCCATGGACAGAGTAGCGTGTCAGGCTCCTCTGTCCATGGGATTCTCCAGGCAAGAATACTGGAGTGGGTTGCCATGCCCTCCTCCAGGTGACCTTCCTGACCCAGGGACTGAACCCATGTCTTTTTATGTCACCTACATTGGCAATTGGGTTCTTTACCACTAGTGAAACCTGGGTAGCCCTTCTTTCATAGTAATGATCTCTTAATTTTGGCTGGATGTCAACCACCTAAAATAGACTACACTGTTCAGCTTGCTGCCAGGTATGGCAGGTATGAGTAAGTGCTTATTCATGGGGGGCCAAGTGGACCAGATTGTGCAACCTGGAAAATAAACTTGACATGTGGTCATGAAGCCTTATTCCCTTCCTCCTGCTGACTGGGGAAGTCCTTCCTTCCTCAGTTCCCATAGTTTTGTCTTTGCAAGAAGATCCTACAAATGAAATCATATAGTGTGTAGCCTTTTGTGTTTGGCATTTTTCACTTGGGATGATACCTCTGATATTCGTCCATGTTGTTGCACATAGCAGTAGTTTGTTCCTTTTTTTGGCTAAGTAATAATCCATTGAATGGAAGTATCATAGTTTGTTCATCCCTTCCCCAGTTGAGGGCATTTGGGTTGCTTCCAGTTTTAGGAGCTACAAATAAAGCTGCTATACATGTTCAATTACAGGTTTTTGTGTGAACAGAAATTTTCATTTTAAATGAGTAAATATCTAGAAGTAGAAGTGCTGTGTCATGTGGTAAAATTACATTTATTAATATAAGAAGCTGCAATAATGTTATACAACGTGATGATCATTTTGCAGTCCCACAGCAATGTTTGAGAATTCAAGTTGTTTCACATCTTTTGTCAATATTTGGTATGATCAAATTTTTTTATTTCGACTTTCTAAATAGGTTATGCTGCTGCTGCTGCTAAGTCGCTTCAGTCGTGTCCGACTCTGTTAGTCATATTCTATTATGGTTTGGGGCTTACCAGTTGGCACCAGTGGAAAAAAACCTGCCTGCCAATTCAGGAGACATAAAGAGACGTGGATTCGATCCCTGGGTCAGGAAGATCCCCTGGAGGAGGACATGGCAATCCACACTAGTATTCTTGCCTGGGAGATCCCATGGACAGAGGAGCCTGGTGGGCTACAGTCCATGGGGTCGCAAAGAGCTTGACATGACTAAAGCAGCTTAGCACAGACATAGCATTATGGTTTTAATTTGCATTTCTCTAATGACTAATAATATTGAGCATCTTTTTATGTCTTATTTGCCATATGACTTGTTTTAAGAGTGTTTAAATATTTTACTACTTTTTAATTAGGTTGTTTACTTATTACTAAGTAAATAGATACTTTATAAATCCTGAAAATTCTTTATAAATTTGAGTACAAATCTTTTATCAGATATGTGATTTGCAAATATTTTCTCCTAGTGGGAGGCCTGCCTTTTTATTCTTTTAGGCATAATACTTTTGGTGTCATGTTTAAGAAATCTGTGCTAAACCCAAGGTTATAAAGATTGTCTCATATGTTGTCTTTCCTTGTGATTTTTAGTTTTCAGTTTTACCCTTAGGTTAATGATCCATTTCGAGTTAATTTGTATATAAGTCACAAGGTATGTATCAAGGTTCATTTATTTTTTTCACTTAAGTATTCAATGGTGCCCACATTATTTGTTCATAAAACTACCCTTTCTCCACTAAATGGACTTTGTATCTTTGTTGAAAATCAATTGACCATAGATGTGTGGGCCTATCGCTAGACTCTCTATTCTGTTCATTGAGACCCATGATTTTTAGTAGATATGTGCTTATTTTTAATAAGAATTTTAAAAAATACTGACTTTCCAATCCAAGTTGTGGTTTCCTCTCTTAAATTACCTAATCATTGAATTATGATTTCCTAGTTGTACTGTACAGTCACTGTAAAATACAAACATTCCATACAATATATGTCACACCAAGAATCCTTACTTGTAAAACATCTTGTGAGATGTTGTTAGGACTTGCCATTGAAATGCAAGGCTCTCATTGTAAAGAACATTAAAAAGTACAGCCTCTTTAAGACTTTATAAATAGATCTTAAGGCTGACAAATGTAATTTTTTTTAACTAAGACATTTTAAGAGTGGGGCTACTTTGAATATATTACTTGGAACTAATACATTTGAATCTGTTCTAATGAGGTGGATGAAACCAGTAGAGCCTATTATACAGAGTGAAGTAAGTCAGAAAGAGAAATTTAAATATCATATACTGACATACATATATGGAATCTAAAGAGATGGCACTGATGAATTTATTTTCAGGGCAGCAATGGAGAAACAGACATAGAGAATAGACCTATGGACATGGTGGGAGGAGAGGAGGGAGAAGGGGAGATGTATGGAGAGGGTAACATAGAAATTTACAATACCATATGTAAAATAGATAGCCAATGGGAATTTGCTGTATGACTCAGGGAACTCAAATAGGGGTTGAAGGGTGGGATGGGGCTGAAGGGTGGGATGGGGAGAGAGATGGGAGGGAGGTCCAGGAGGGAGGGGACATGTGTGTATCTATGGCTGATTCTTGTTGATGTATGACAGAAAACCACAAAATTCTATAAAGCAATTATCCTTCAATTAAAAAACTTTTAAAAATGCATGCTAAATATTAAACAGTAAAAAAAAAAAAAAAGAGTGGGGCTACTTTGAATACATTATTTGGAACTAAAACACAGATTCATCAAGTCCCCAGGCCCTGTGCAATTTCAATTAGCTATCTGCCAGGAGCAACAGACAGCATAATATAGCTGTACCAAGAAAATGCTATCTGC
Organism: Bos grunniens; assembly: GCF_055505025.1. Taxonomy (NCBI): domain Eukaryota; kingdom Metazoa; phylum Chordata; class Mammalia; order Artiodactyla; family Bovidae; genus Bos; species Bos grunniens. The sequence continues at coordinate 98,821,522 of NC_141166.1, forward strand.
CTCTGTGACCAAAAATCACTCTAGTATCGATATGTATGATTCCTCAAAGCTCTCTTGATTCTGCTGATATTATAGCCAAGGTTAATCACACTTCTCTGAATGTCTTCAACTGCAGAGGCTATAGCACCCATGCAGCACTGTACAAGATTCCCCAAAACCACTGTGCTGATGGTGCCTGGCACAGTTAACCACACCAAGATATTCATGAACAAATGTCCTAGATTGGCAGAAACTACTGAATCCTTGCCAGTTCTTGTGGTAAACTAAGCATCCAGGTTTTCCAATTATACATTTTTTTTCTTTATTGATTAAGGAAGTATATAACATGAGGATCATTATTTCCCAAGAAGAAATTTGCAGCATCTCTCACTACCAAAAAATAAAAATACCCCTGAGATGATGTCAGAAGGATAAACAGAAGTAAATACTAATAACACTGTGGGCTTCCCAGTTGGCTCAATGATAAAGAATTTGCCTACCAGGGAAGGAGCCACAGGAGACATAGGTTTGATCCCTGGGTTGGGAAGATCCTCTGGAGGAGGAAATGGCAACCCACTCCAGTATTCTTGCCTGGGAAATCCCATGGACAGAAGAACTTGGTGAGCTACAGTTCATGGGGTTGCAAAGACCTGGACATGGCTGAGTCACTGAGCACACACAAGTAACATTATGGACGTTCAAAGATTGACATATGAGATTATGATATGAGATTATGAGATATGATATGAGGTGGTAAAAGCATCCTTGCCCCTGCATTTAGTCCCTTAGGCCATGTGACTAAACAGTAAGCTTTTTGTGATCACCTCTTCCTTTGAGATGATCCTATATACTGTCCCATGCACCTTTAGCATCAATTCCAGCTTGACCAGGTAAGTGATGGGTCATCACTGGTTCTGACTCCTGCTTATCTTAACCTGCAATCACCACACAAGCAAGTTAGAACAGCATAGCAGGACCCAGACATCATCTGTGCCAGAGTTATTAGTAGTGCACAAGAAAATCCAGCCTAGTTAAAGAAGGGAAGTATTAATTACAGGGCTTTAGAAAGTTCACAGTCTTTGGAAGGGTCTGAGAAGCAAGCTCTAGACTAAGCTTCCAGGAACAACATCCAGAATCGTATATCACAAAGCTGGTCTGGTAAAGGACATGCTGCTTCTGGCTGTCATCACCACTGACCCCAGAACACGCTGTGTTTGCTTGGGATTGCACCAGCAAGATGGATGTCCATTCTATATCTGTCTCTTCACTTAACTGTATTACTCTTTACCTTTCATTTCAGTAATTGGAATATTACGTGCCTCAGAATAATTTCCTTTGTATTTATCCATCTTAGGAGTTTGCTGAGTTTCTTGAAAATACAGATTGAGATCATTCATCAAATTTGGTAAGCTCATATGTCACTTCTTCAATATTGCCTGTATCTCATTCTCCGTCTCCTATTTCTAGGGCTTTAACTACATGTACATTAAATCTTTTTACTATCTTTCATATTTCTCTTATGCTTTCTTCTCTATTCTGCTTTTTATTATTTTTATCTTCATATATTTTAGTTTGAAGATCTATTGCTCTATCTCCAGGTTCATTAATTCTGTCTTCTGATATGTCTAGTCTGCTCTTAAGGCTCATTCAATGAGTTCTTAACTTAAGATATTATATTTTGCATTTCTAAAATGCTCATTTGATTCATTTTTATATATTTTAATTCTATACTGAAGTATTCCATATTTTTATCCATTTTCATCTTTTCTTATATTTTCTTTAACACATTAATCATAATTGTTATAGTTCTTACCTTTTAACTACAATATCTAGATCATTTCTGAGAGTGTTTTATTCCTTTATTATCTGTCCGTCACTTTTTCCTGTTTCTTTGAATGTTTGGTAATTTTTATTTTGGGCTGAATGTTGTGAAGGATCTGTTGTAGAGGCTCTAAGTTATATTATTTTTCTCTAAAGAGTGTTGAGTCTTTAGTCTGAAAGGTAGTTAACTTGTCACAAAAATCTCCTGGATTGTGTTGATGCTTTATTTTTACCTTTTTAAGGGTAAGTTTGTTTCAGTTTTGTCCACAATCCTTAAGTGTAATTCATACCCTTAAGGCATGACCTTTCTGGAGTTTCACCTGAATGCCTAGAGTGCTCACCAAGATTTTTTCACATGAGCTCAGCTAGGATTCCAATATCTACACCTCCCCAAAACTGTGTGACCTCTGAAATCTCTGTTCTCAGCCTTCTAATAGTTGTTCTCTTTTGGCCTCTTGGCATCTCATTCTCTGCATTCAGAGCTCACAAGTTGGCAAAGAACTCATGAGATTTTTTTTGTAGGCATTTTGGAGGCTTTTATCTGCCGTTCCTTTATCTCTGGTACTCTGTCCCCCAAATCTCAGGTGCCTTTGCAACCCAAACTCCAATATCTGCTTTCTTCACCTATTGAGATTATAATTTACTGCATAGTTTATTTTTCTTTCTTCCTTGTATTAAAACATGATGTCAGAGGAATTTCATTGCAGTCCAGTGGTTAGGACTCCACACTTTCACTGCCAAGGGCCCAGGTTCAACCCCTGGTGGGGGAAACAAGATCCTACAAGCCACAAGGTACAGCCAAAAAAAGAAAACAAAACAAACCGAAAAACCATGACGAACCCATGAAGTCAGGAAGAAACCTAAGGTGAACACAGGGCTCATCTTTAAAGTTTTTCTTATTTTAGGGATCTTATTCAGGCACTGGCTGTCCAATGCCTATAAACACTTCTAAAATAATACCTTGTTCATTTTTTATTGTAGTTTATCATGGTATCTGTTATTCATTATCAATGTTCAATTCAAAAACTATATTATAGTACCATACACCATGCAATTTGTAAAACCTAAGTCTGTTCTCCAACAGCAAAGGAGGCTAAAATCTGTGGAGAAGGGAGATTATGGGAGGAGCCGATGCCATGACAAATATGGAAAAGGTATTTCAGATATTATTTATTCAAAAAAGTATCTTCTATCTCATTATTATCTGATTTCCCTTACTACTATAGTTTCTTGGTTTGAACTAAGTACCTGGTAACATGGTCCATGCCTGAAATACACCTCAGTTTTATAGACTATCAGATTTTCTTTGTAAAACCATATGTGACTTCACAGCATATTCAGTGTTGACAATTAAGTCTTGTATTTCACTTCTTAATGACCTTGAACATCCACGTACTTGTTTCTACAGAAGATTCCCTCATAAATAAATAAGGTAGAAAGAACGTAGTTAAAACAGTACTATATCAAGAGGTATAGTGGTGCTAGTGGTAAAGAACCTGCCTGCCAGTGCAGGAGACATAAGAGACGTGGGTTCAGTCCCTGGGTTGGAAAGACCCCCTGGAGGAGGGCACGACAACCCATTCCAGTATTCTTGCCTGGAGAATCCAGAGGACAGAGGACCCTGGTGGACTACAGTTGATAGGGTTGCAAAGAGTCAGACATGACTGAAGTAACTTAGCACACACACGTTAAGAAGAGAAAAATGCCTAAGGCTTATTATATACTTCAACAAGAGTCACTCAGCACCAAGCACGTTCTGATCACTGAGAAATTTGTTGCGAGGGTGGTATTAGAGGAGTAGAGGAGTTATAGGAGGTATATGCTATACCAAGATAAATAAGATGGGGCTCCTGCCTGCAGTTGTACAGGGGACATAGATTTTTCCAGTGTGGCAGAATCACTGGCAAGTTATGATTATCTAATAAGGGGCTAGGGATAACCAAGAATGGACTGAACCTAGCCAGTGACCCAAGAAAGTCTTCCTGTAGCAGACATTTGAACTAAATCTTGAAGATGAGTGAGACTTAACCAGACAAAGGAAGGTGAGAGCAGCATTCCTGACAAGCCAACAGTGGTGGGAGCAAGGACACAAGGTCAGGGAACAAAATGCTGTACAATGCTGTGTCAACTAGAGATGGAGAAAGGACTACAGGGGTTTGGCATGTTTAAACTGTTAAATATGAGGTGGAGTATCAAGAAAGGAGACTAAGAAGGGAGCCGGGGTCCATGTTACTGAGGACTTAGAAAGCCATGCTACGAAGTTTAGCCATATTGCAAGTAAAGGGGTGCTACTGAGGAGCTGTCATCAAGGGATGGACTAATGCAAATAACCAGAACGCTTTTTAGATACAGCACCCTACCTGTAGATTAAGGGAAAACTTACAGAAATGTTTTTGTGGGATGTGAAGCATAGCCATTAGAAGGCTGCTGTAATAGTTCAGGAACAGTGGCCAAGGCCCCCTGATAGAAAGGAAAGGCTATATAGTTAATACAGAAAATTTTCCAAATTTGGTAAGTCGCTATGAGGGTGAGGAAAAAGAGGAAGCTAAAATAAGTTTCAAGAAAGAAGTGCAAATTTATTATGGGAAAACAAAGATTTCTATTTTGGACACTGAGTTCAAGGTATCCGTAGACTTCTAAGTTGGTATAACTAGTATGTAGCTGGATAAATGAGGTTCAAAAGAGAGCTGTTCAGAGATGAGAAAAAACGATTTGAAAGTAATTAGCATATAAAGTAGGGAAAATAACAAGAGGGATTGAGAGCCAATGAAGTAGAGAGAGAAGAACAAAGAGCAAGGACAGAATCCTGGAAGAAACCAAGGTTACAGGAGGGGCAGAGTGACAAATACACAGGCTGGCTGAGAATCACTTTAAGACATGACGAAACTAATGATATTTTGGAAGCTGACAGAGTGAAAAATGTCCAGAGTGAGTAGTCAAGAGTGAGAAAAGAGGCAGAGGGGTCGACTAGGATGAGGATGGAAGAGTGTTAATTTTATTAAGTAATACAGAGGTCACTCATCATCTTGGAGAGAGGATAGGAATTTGATGGCGTGGAGACATCACAAGTCTTGAAGAAAAAAATAATCTAGATTATTCTTTCAAAAGTTTGATTTCAAATGAAAGGGTAGAGAATAGGGACTGCCCAGGACCTAGAGGATGACAGAGAGGAATACCCCACAGAGTAAAAATAAAGGAAAGGGGGTAAACAGTAGAACCAAGTGGTTATATGGGTCAGAATCCCAACCATCAGAGGAAAGGACTGGACATGAACGTGTAGAAGATCTCACACTGTGCATCAGAGGGGAGAGCAGGGGACTAGCAGACACAGGGCAGGGGAGATAGGAACTGAGGATTAATCTTACACCTCCATGACTTCATTTTATTGATAAAGCAGGAAGTGGTTTGTCTTCTGGGAGTGTGATGGGGAGGGTGTATGGTGTTAGTCACTCAGTTATGTCCGACTCTTTGTGATCTCACGGACTATAGCCCACCAGCTCCTCTGTTCACAGAATTCTCCAGGCAAGAATACTGGAGTGGGTAGCCATTCCCTTCTCCAGGGGATCTTTCTGACCCAGGGATTGAATCCCCGCTTCCTGCATTGCAGGCAGATTCTTTACCATCTGATCTACCAGTGAAGCCCAAGAGTCTTTAAAGGACCTGTCTGTGGCTTACTTAATGTTGGCACTAGTGGTAAAGAACCCACTGCCAATGGAGGAGACAGAAGAGACACAGGTTTGGTCCCTGGATAGGAAGACCCCCAGGAGGAGGGCATGGCAACCCACTCCAGTACTCTTGCCTGGAGAATCCCCATGGACAGAAGAGCCTGGCAGGTTACAATCCATCGCGTCAAAAGAGATGGACATGACTGAAGTGACTTAGCACACACACACAATGCTTTGAAACAGGGATGAGAGGACTAGGAAGAGCTGGTGAACCAAGGATAAGACTGAGCATTCTCATGTGGACATTTCATTCAGAGTCTGGATCAAATGACTTTTTTCTTAGCAGTACTTGGCCACCCAGCATGGAGACAGAGAAAGTCAACTGCGAGACAGATCTGGGAAAGAGGCCCCCCAGCCATTCCACAGACAGTCGAAGATGTTAAGGAATCAAATACGCAGCTAACAGAGTGGTCCAGGCTAGTGCTGGGAGGGTCTGGGGCTAGCAGTCTGAGAAAATTTAGGGGACCAAACAGAAGGTTTTGTGGGAGCAAGAGAATGAGAACTCTGTTTTCCCGCTTTCCTCTCACCCATCTTGTGAGAGGCCTGAAAGTCCCCTACTTGCTACAGCAGCTGCTGCTGATAGAAAACCAAAGCAGAGAGAGAACACATTATTTCAAAATTCCTTTAGCTCTTTCCTTAAAGACACAAATCATCTAAATCACTCCCCAAAAGCCCTTTTAAATTCCAAGACTAAGAACAAAATTACGGTTAAATATTTAACCAGTGTTTATTATAGCTAGCATGTTGGTTTTAGAAAGATCAAATTTATGATACGACAAAGTAATATTTTTCACATTCTGTAAGTCTATTTTATAGCACATTGGGGCCCACAGTATAATAAATATCTTCTATTATTTTATAAGATACTTATATGCAAAGCTGTGTAGGGCAGAGATAATATTGAATTTCAAGTCAAATGAGCTGGCATGAACCTTAAGTCAGGTCACTTTGTCTTTCAGGACGTCAGCTTTTGGACTTGTAAAATGAAGACTGAGAATAAATCTCCAAGTTTCTTTCCAGGTTTTAAAAAAACTATGAGATGAAAGAGGAGAGTGAAAAAGCTGGCTTAAAACTCAGCATTCAAAAAACTAAGATCATGGCTTCTGGTCCCATCACTTCATGGCAAATAGACGGGGAAACAATGAAAACAGTGAGAGACTTTCTTTTCTTGGGCTCCAAAATCACTGCAGATGGTGACTGCAGCCATGAAATTAAAAGACCCTTGCTCCTTGGAAGAAAAGCTATGACAAACCTAAACAGCATATGAAAAAGCAGAGACATTCCTTTGCTGACAAAGGTCTGTCTAGTCTAGGCTATGGTTTTTCCAGTAGTCATGTATGGTTGTAAGAGCTGGACCATAAAGAAGGCAGAGCACCAAAGAATCGATGCTTTTGAACTTGGTGTTGGAGAAGACCCTTGAGAGTCCCTTGGACTGCAAGGAGATCAAACCAGTCAATCCTAAAGGAAATCAGTCCTCACTATTCATTGGAAGGACTGATGCTGAAGTTGAAGCTCCAATACGTTGGCCACCTGATGCAAAGAACTGACTCACTGGGAAAAACCCTGATGCTGGCAAAGATTGAAGGCAGGAGAAGAAGGCGACAACAGAGGATGAAACGGTTGGATGGCATCACCAACTTGACGGACATGAGTTTGAACAAGCTCCGGGAGTTGGCGATGGATAGGGAAGCCTGGCATGCCGCAGTTCATGGAGTTACAAAGAGTCAGAAATGACTGAGTGACTGAACTGATGAGATTAATTTAATATTTTTAATTACTACAGAATTAATAGAGTTACCACTTTTCTTTTATGATATATTTTTGTTATGAACTATAATTTGCTGAGCCTCAGTTCTTGATCAGGAACACAGACTCCAACAATAACACTGTCTGTATGAAAAATAGAATCCATTTTACCAGTTTACTTTATGCTCCAATTTTTCCATTCTCTGCCCACATTTACTCTTTGGAGGCTGCATCTCCAAAAGTTCGGAGATATTTGTTCACCATATTGTGACCATGTGTTACTGAAGAGACCCATATTATATTGCCTTCGCAGAACCCAGCCCATGATTTCATGGCTGAGTGCTCTACAGCACTCATATGCAAAGCTGTGTAGGGCAGTTGTACACCTTAACTTGGATTTCTCATTGAGGGTAATATCAGAAAGTGCCTATATAGCATCTATTCAAATGTCTGAGATGTTGAGGGCACTCCACAGAGTACGCTTGATACACTGAGCAGCGTGATGTGTGGGAAATAATCAAAACACAGCATTATTTCTGTCCCCTATTCAGATATTTCTCCTACCACTAGACGAAACCTAGGCAGAAACCATAGCCCACTCTTGGATTACAGAGGGTCCCACGATCACTTTAAGTCACAAAATATAGTCTTGATTCAAAATTAAATTATCTAGTTCTAAGAGATTAAGCAACTCTTCCCTCTTTATTCAGAAGATAACATTTCCTTTTACTCCCTACATGCTTAGACCATCAGAGCCCAGGAGCAGGAAACAAAAGGAGAGGAGAGATAAAGGGGAAAGGCAGTTTTCTCATGGACTGGTTATGGACTGAGGCTGTCTGGTAAACTCAGTAGGTACTTAATGCTGCTGACTCTTCCCTTCCTATCAGTTTTGTTGCCTGGGCTGTTCCTGGAAAATTTCCCCATACACAATTTCCTTTAGTTACTTCTTTTCCACCTTCAGGTTCCCATTTACTGCTCTTCCAATTCACTGTTTTGGGTGGAGCCTAAACCTCTGGCAGGAGCCTTGTTGGGCAGAAAGAATCTCAGACTTTTGAAAATGACCCCAATGCCACTAGCCAATGATTTCTTAAATACAGCATGTAAAAGACTGATAAACTGCATTGCATTAGGACCTTCCAGAAATCAGAAAAGAATGGCACTCCGACTTTAACCACAAGAAAAGGCTGGATAGCCTACAACATAAAAATTTTTCTTGAATCTAACAGAAAGAAGACATCATAGGACAATAAACTAGCCTGATATTTAAAGAAAGGTAGAGGCCTCCAACAAGATAGGCAATTCTAGAGCTACTTACCTAAGGCAGAGCCCCTGGGAAAGACAAGGCCATTTTAGAAGGGATAAAAAGATGGCAGGTAAAATTTTGTGATGATTCCATAGTTTCATTTTAACAATTTGCTGCCGTGGCAGAGTCTGAGCTTCTGCCATATGGAAGCTACAGATGCAAGGGGAATTTACACCCCCCACAAGCTTTTCTTTACACATCTACTAGAATGTTCCTAAGAAAGATCCCGGTCAGGGAAAGCAGCAGAGGAAGACTCCTGTGGTCATACAAACCAGCCAGAGAGGAACAAAGCCCTAATGAACAAAAGGCACTGAGGGTGGCGAGGGAGGCGGAGCTGCAAACCCTCAGGGCGCAAGTGTAGACCCTTTGAGGCCAGGGAAAGGGGACAAAGAAATCCTTCTCTCCTGAGGAAGAAACAGGAAGCTTTCTCCCTCACAAGAACCAGCAAGACCTGAGGTGAACTTGAAGTTCATCTGCCCTGGGGAGGAGGGCAGAGTCACTGAATAGGTTCTGGCCACAATATCCAGGAACGTAGGTCCTGCCGGATACTGAGGCTGAACCAAGAAAGCGGAAAACCTCTTCCCCAAGCAGGCTAGCAAATGACAGTAAGAATCTGCAACTTGGGAAGATGCGAGAGTGGCAAGACACTCTCTTGGGCTCAGACTCACAAGGAAAGCCTGAAGCCTACTTCCACCATAAGCAAAGTGACACTAATTGCCAAAAACTGAAGACAACTGGTGAGTGGACAAACTGTAATAAACCCATATCAAGGAATATTACAGCAATAAAAAGGACCGAACTGTTGGCATTTATACTATCATGGCTAGATCTCAAAGGCATTATGCTCAGTGAATAAAGACAGACTCAAAAGAGTACATGTCATACTATCTGGTTATAGTTATATGACATTCTAGAATAGGCAGAACAATAGAGACAGAGATCAACAGTTGCCAAAGGCTGAAGGTGGGTGCGGTGTCGACTTCAAAGAGGCATGAAGGACTGTTGAAAGTGATAAAACAGTTCTATATCCTGACTGTGGGGGTGGTTACATGTCCAGCATTTGTCGAAACTCACAGAGCTATACACTAAAAAGGGTGATTTTGTGTAATAGTCATTCAGTTGTATCCAACTCTGCAACCCTATAGACTGTAGTGTGCCAGGCTCCTCTGTTCATGGGAATTCTCCAGGCAAGAATACTAGAATGGGTTGCCATTTCCTTCTTGACATAGGGATCAAATCCAGGTCTCCCACATTGTGGGCAGATTCTTTACTGTCTGAGGCCCCAGGGAAGTCCCCCAAAAGGATGATTTTAACCACATATAACTTACATCTCAAAGATATTTAAAATTAAAAGAAAAAATTTCATTGCAATTAAATTGTTCATCAAAAAACAACATTAACAGTGTGAAGAGACAAGTTACAGATTGGGAGGAAAAAATGGAATTTGCCTACAGAACATATAAAGAACATACAAATGAGTAAGAAAAAGAGCAGACAATGGAATAGAAAAATGGGCAAAGGACCTAAGTGGCTGTTTCACAAAAGAGGATATTCAAATTGCCAATATGCATAAGAAAAGCTGCTCGACATCTTTATTCTAAATGCAAATGAAAATCATAATGATGTACCACTACACATTCATCAGATTAGCTGAAGTTAAAGATTTGGCAATACCAATGTTGGCAAGAAAGTGGATTAACTGAAACTGGTTGTAAATTTGTATAACCACTTTGGAAAACTATTTGGAAGTATTTAACATGAGCCTTATGATTCAGCAATTCCACTCTGAGGTAATTATTCAAGAGTTACAAGGGCCTATGACCACCATAAGTCAAGATCAAGGATGTTCATAGCACCATTATCATAACATGAAAAGCTGGAAGCAAATCAAATGTCCACCAACAGGAGAAAATATAAATAAACTGTGGTATATGTATGTGCACAAAATATTACCCAGATGATTATTACATGCAGCAAGGATGGAACTCACAGATATGATACATGAAAGAAGTATCAAAGAGTAACTGTATGATTTGACTCATATGAAATTCACCAATAAGCAAAACAATCTTGAATGATTAGATGAATTCGGAATAGTAGTCATGGATGAGGCTAGTATATATTGGGGGGACTTCTCTGTAGCTCAGATGGAAAAGAATCTGCCTTCAATGCAAGAGAAACTGGTTTGATTCCTGGGTCAGGAAGATCCCTGGAGAAGGGATAGGCTACCCACTCCAGTATTCTTAGGCTTCCTTTGTGGCTCAGATTGAAGAATCGGCCTGCAATGTGGGAGACCTGGGTTCAATCCATGGGGTTCAGAAGATCCCCTGGAGAAGGGCACGGTAATCCACTCCAGTGTTCTTGCCTGGAGAAACCCCATGGACGGAGGAGTCTGGAGGGCTACAGTCTACAGGGTCACAAAGAGCCGGACACGACTGAGTGACTAAGCACAGTCTATATTGAGAAGAGGGGTGAGGGAGCATTCTGAGCCCTTCTGTATCTTGATCTCAGTGGTATTTCTATGGGCAGCATACATTTGTAGAACTTTATTCAATAGTACACTTATATTCTGTGGACTCCACTCCATGTATTTTTACCTCTATGTGATACAAAACCAGAAAATATCCCCTTCAGCACATCCTGAATGTGTGCAAAATGAGTATAAACAGACTAGGCGTATATAAGGATTTGGCAAGACCCCTGACCATCCTTCCTCTCTTGTTTTTTTTATAGTCACTGAGTATTTCTTATCAGCCACAGATGGAGATGAAACGTGCATTAGCTCTGTAGGACATGGTAGATTGGGCTTTGTGTGTGTGTGCGTTTGTCAGTCATGTCCAACTTTTTGTGACTCCATGAGCTATAGCCCACAAGGTTCCTCTGTCCATGGGGTTTCCCAGGCAAGAATACTGGAGTGGGTAGCTATTCTATTCTCCAGGGCATCTTCCGGACCCAGGGATCAAACCTGGGTCTTCCAAATTGCAGGCAGATTCTTTACCATCTGAGCCACCTTGGAAGCTTCATGTAAATTCTATTGCTTTTAGGTCCTAAGTTTATGCAATGTCAAAATAAATATCTTTTTGTTTAAAAAACTGCAGAGGAGAAATTTTTCCTCTAATAGAGACATTTATTTATTTGGTTTTTAATTTATTTATTTATGGCTGTGCTGGGTCTTTGTTGCTGTGCGGGCTCTTCTCTGGTTGTGGGAGCAAGGACTACTCTCTCGTTGCCACGCATGGGCTTCTCACTGTGGGGGCTTCTCTTATGATGAAGCATGGCTCCAGGTGAAGGGCTTCAGTAGTTGCAGCACACAGACCCATTAGTTGTGCCGCCAGGGCCCTAGAAAGTGCAGACGCCCCTAGCTGTACAGGGTCAGTGGCTGTGGTACATGAGCTTAGTCGCTCTGAGGCATGTGGAATCTTCCTGCACCAGGGACTGAATTCATGTCCCCTGAATTGGCAGGCAGATTCTCAGCCACTGGATCACCAGGGAAGTCCAAGACATTTGTTTTTATATGCTATTAATTGCTATAATGTAACATCTACCAGCTTATTTTTTCTTTCAAGAGAATAAAAGTTTACAACATCCTCCTACTATGTCATTTATCAATAAGTTAAGATCTGTGCACTTTACTGTGTGTATGCTGTACCTCAATACAATTGTGTGTGTGTGTGTTTGTGTGTCGCATGTATCTTTATTTCTCAAGTACAAACAAGCAGTTGGCATTATACTGCAGTTACAGAAGTAAGTTTCAGAGAACTGCCTAAGGTCACTAACTCCTGGTTCAACAGTTTCATGGTTAATAGTATTTTCAGCAATTCTGTGAGGTCCGAACAGTCCCCTGCCTAGGGACTTCAACAGCGAAGGATTAGTCAACTCCTCCTCCTGTCTCAGCTCCTCCAGTCTGATTGGGTCAGGCCATTCTACTCTTTAAGTATAAGGGGAATGGGCACATCACAGCTCCCAGGCATCCTGCAAAGTAGGCAGGTCACCTTAGGGACAGCTTTACCCACACAAAAATTCATCTCACATTAGCTGTGAGGATTCAGTGTCACCCCCAATCATAATTTTCCTTACTTAGAAGTTTAAAACATGATACAATTTATGTTTGACGGCCCTTCCAACACTCCTAGGGAGGCCAAATCCACCTGGGGCCTCTGGGACTCATGCACCCGTGATCCATTTGAGGAGTGCGATTACTCCCAACATAGCAGCCACTCTTGTTTGCAGTTCTGCCATTAAGGCAGTTTCTCTGTACTTCCAGATTCTGTGCTGTCTGTACTTCCCTGCGAAGGCAATGGCACCCCACTCCAGTACTTTTGCCTGGAAAATCCCGTGGACGGAGGAGCCTGGTGGGCTGCAGTCCATGGGGTCGCTAGAGTCGGACACGACTGAGCGACTTCACTTTCACTTTTCACTTTCATGCATTGGAGAAGGAAATGGCAGCCCACTCCAGTGTTCTTGCCTGGAGAATCCCAGGGACAGGGAAGCCTGGTGGGCTGCCGTCTCTGGGGTCACACAGAGTCAGACACAACTGAAGCGACTTAGCAGCAGCAGCAGCAGCAGTACTTCCCTGCGAGCCTCAGACACCAGTCCCCAAGACTCCACTACAAGGGTTACCCACTCAACTCTCCAAGCCATCCTGGAGGTTCCTCGCTGGGTCTGGGCAGGAGGAAAACCCAATCTGCTCCCCATCTCACTTTGTTGAGAGCTCACACAGCCCGTCAAGCTCTCCCCAACGTATCTGTTCACAAATCCTCCCTCCTCTTCATAACTGGATCCTTTTTTTAAAAAAACTCTTTAAAGAGAATGAGAGGTTCCTGAGTCTGAACAAGTATCAGACATTTACTCTATAATTACACTGCATTTTCATCCCGTACCCCATGCTGATGTATAGCATTCGTAGTTGGTATTGGATATTCACAATCAAAACTTCAATACTTACCTCCTGTTCGACTTCAGGTTGAACTGTATGAAACTGTTGATTGTTTATAATGTTTTGACTTAAAGGAATTGCAATTTCATATAGTTCAAGCTAACAATTTTATTCAAAATAGGCTTTTTAGAGAAATTTTAGGTTGGAATTGAACAAACAGGAAAAGTGAATTCTGAAATGAATACTCAGGCAAATACTGAAGCATCATCTGCAAAGCGTCTCACCTTGGCTTTCAGATCCGCACACACTTCCTGTTGCTTTTTCCTGTCCTTAGCCAACATGCTTTCCATTTCATGAGTTGCACAGGCTTCAGCCAGTGTCAGCACAGCCTTCTGTATAAAGTCTCGCCGATTCTTATTCCAACTCAATATCAGGATTCTTCGCTGCTCCTTAGCAAAGCGATATTGATTACAATATTTCTCATGTTCGACCTGAAAAGAAAACAGATGATAAATGCTTATTATGAAACTGAGCTTATGTGTTATGTCATTGCTAGAAAAGTGAATAAAATGAATTAAAATCAATGATTTTGAAAAGTGAAGACCAAATATCTTAATAGTAAATACAACAATCAGGATCAGGTACCAGTCCCAGATTTCTGGGTCCATGGCTAATTGGTGACTGAGGACCAGTCATTTATTCTTTTTAAGTTCTCATACAGGATGGAGTCAGGCCAGGTGGTCCTAGAACAACTTCTACTTCTATATGGTAATGAATCTATGAGCAGAAAACATGATTTCCCCTGCATATAATTTTAAAAATACTCTATCTAAATCAGTTTTGTTATATTAATAACAACTTCAGGTGCTTTGGTTAGACATGTGCTAATAAACATTAAAAATTGCGATAATAATTCTAAAAACTCAGTTTGCCATTGATTAGGGAAACAATCAGATATTAGAACATCTAAACTTAAAATAATTATAGCACTGACAGTAGCTCTTCCCATCCTATGCTCTTGAAGGGCATGACATTCTTACACGGATATCAATAGTTCCTACTGCCAGTGAATACCAACCCTGGGAGGTCTGAGTCTTAAGAGAAAGAAGAGGAAGAGAGATAGCCTTAAGAGTTTGAAAAACCTCTGTAGGTGATTCTGAAATACTCCTTATAAAAAGGTGTGTGTGTGTCTATGAGAGCTCAGTTGCTCAGTCATGTCCAACTCTTTGTGACCCCATGGGCTGTAGCCTGCCAGGCTCCCCCATCCATGGGACTTACAGCAAGAATACTGGAGTGGCTAGCTATTCCCTTATCCAGGGGTTCTTCCTGAACGAGGGATTGAACCCATGTGTCTTGCATATCCTGCACTGGCAGGCAGATTCTTTACCACTAGTGCCACCTGGGAGGCCCCTATATAAAGGTATGTCACCTGAAATTAAGAGTTGACGACCTAAATAATTCTTCATTTTACTAGTATAGACCACATCTCTGAATTTAATATATTATAACCTCTAAGTGATGTGAGAAAAGAACCTAGCAAAAAAGATAAGGTGGCACCTACTTAAAAAAATTATAATTTAGGTATGGTTAATTAAAAGTTGGCTTAAAGCTCAACATTCAGAAGACGAAGATCATGGCATCTGGTCCCATCACTTCATGGGAAATAGATGGGGAAACAGTGGAAACAGTGTCAGACTTTATTTTTCTGGGCTCCAAAATCACTGCAGATGGTGACTGCAGCCATGAAATTAAAAGACACTTACTCCTTGGAAGGAAAGTTATGACCAACCTAGATAGCATATTCAAAAGCAGAGACATTACTTTGCCAACAAAGGTCCATCTAGTCAAGGCTATGGTTTTTCCTGTGGTCATGTATGGATGTGAGAGTTGGACTGTGAAGAAGGCTGAGCACCGAAGAATTGATGCTTTTGAACTGTGGTGTTGGAGAAGACTCTTGAGAGTCCCTTGGACTGCAAGGAGATCCAACCAGTCCATTCTGAAGGAGATCAGCCCTGGGATTTCTTTAGAAGGAATGATGCTAAAGCTGAAACTCCAGTATTTTGGCCACCTCATGAGAAGAGTTGACTCATTGGAAAAGACTCTGATGCTGGGAGGGATTGGGGGCAAGAGGAGAAGGGGACGACAGAGGATGAGATGGCTGGATGGCATCACTGACTCAATGGACGTGAGTCTGGGTGAACTCCAGGAGTTGGTGATGGACAGGGAGGCCTGGTGTGCTGTGATTCATGGGGTTGCAAAGAGTCGGACATGACTGAGCGACTGATCTGATCTGATCTGATCTGATGGTTAATTAAGTAAACAGTGGTATGATCACTCACCTAGAGCCAGATATCCTGGAATGTGAAGTCAAGTGGGCCTTAGGAAGCATCACTACAAACAAAGCTAGTAGAGGTGATGGAATTCCAGTTGAGCTATTTCAAATCTTAAAAGATGATGCTGTGAAAGCGCTGCATTCAATATGCCGCAAATTTGGAAAACTCAGCAGTGGCCACAGGACTGGAAAAGGTCAGTATTCATTCCAATCCCAAAGAAAGGCAATGCCAAAGAATGCTCAAACTACCACACAACTGCACTCAACTTGCACGCTAGTAAAGTAATGCTCAAAACTCTCCAAGCCAGGCTTCAACAGTATATGTGAACCATGAACTTCCAGATGTTCAAGCTGGATGTACAAAGGGCAGAGGAACCAGCGATCAAATTGCCAACAACCACTGGATCATTGAAAAAACAAGAGAGTTCCAGAAAAACATCTAGTTCTGCTTTATTGACTACACCAAAGCCTTTGACTGCGTGGATCACAATAAACTGTGGAAAATTCTTCAAGAGATGGGAGTATCAGACCACCTGAACTGCCTCTTAAGAAATCTGTATGCAGGTCAGGAAGCAACAGTTAGAACCGGACATGGAACAACAGACTGGTTCAAAATAGGGAAATGAGTACATGAAGGCTGTATATTGTCACCCTGCTTATTTAACTTATATGCAGAGTACATCATGAGAAACACTGGGCTGGAAGAAGCACAAGCTGGAATCAAGACTGCCAGGAGAAATATCTATAACCTCATATATGCAGATGACACCACCCTTATGGCAGAAAGTGAAGAAGAACTAAAGAGCCTCTTGATGAAAGTGAAAGAGGAGAGTGAAAAAGCTGGCTTAAAGCTCAACATGCAGAAAACTAAGATCATTGCATCTGGTCCCAACACTTCATGGCAAATAGATGGGGAAACAGTGGAAACAGTGAGAAACTTTACTTTTGGGGGCTCAGAACTACTGCAGATAGTGACTGCAGCCATGAAATTGAAAGACGCTTGCTCCTAGGAAGAAAAGCTATGACCAACCTAGACAGCATATTAAAAAGCAGAGACATTACTTTGACAACAAAGGTCCATCTAGTCAAAGCTATGGTTTTTCCAGTAGTCATGGATGGATGTGAGAGTTGGACTATAAAGAAAGCGGAGCACCAATGAATCGATGCCTTTGAACTGTGGTATTGGAGAAGACTCTTGAGAGTCCCTTGGACTGCAAGAAGATCCAACTAGTCCATCCTAAAGTAGATCAGTCCTGGGTGTTCATTGGAAGGACTGATGCTGAAGCTGAAACTCCAATACTTTGGCCACCTGATGCGAAGAGCTGACTCATTGGAAAAGACCCTGATGCTGGGAAAGACTGAAGGCAGGAGGAGAAGGGGACGACAGAGGATGAGATGGTTGGATGGCATCACCGACTCAATGGACATGAGTTTGAGTTGGTGATGGACAGGGAGGCCTGTCCTGCTGCAGTCCATGGGGTCACAAAGAGTTGGACATGACTGAGCGACTGAACTGAACTAAGTACATAATGAAATAGGCTATGGCTTCACTTAAATCAAATATCAGCTACTAAAATCCATTCTATAAATTCTTAGCTTTAGTCCTCAAAGCCAAGACTATGCTTAAAACTTGTCAAACACTAAGAAAGGATGTACACATCATACAGAAATGCATACTAATTATCCCAATGTAAGAAGTAAATGCAAAAATCTTTATCGTATTAACAGTAGGCAAAGACAAAAATCTACACACAGTTCAAAATGACAGCTGGTCACAGATACAAATGGAATCAATAAGGAATAAAATGAAAGCTCCAACTTAATAAATTAGGACTTGTATAAAATCTAGAATGAATTATTAATATTATATAACATATTTTTTGCATAACAAGAATTTGCAATAAAATAAAGGTCAGAAGGAAAACAAATAACTGAATGGGGATTAATGGGATAGGAGAGGTTGGTCATAACTAGTTGTGTGGCCTTTGCTTCAGTTTCTTCACCTGAAAAGTAAGGATGATTACAGTACTTCTCTCATCCACTATTATGTGCACTACATGACTGACATAAAATAAATTCTATACACGTTAGTATTGTTTTTTTAATTTATTTATTGTTTTATTGAAGAATAATTACTTCACAGAATTTTTGTTTTCTGTCAAAGCACAACGTGAATCAGCCATAGGTATACATATATTCTCTCCCTGTTGAAACTCCCTCCCATCCTCCTCCCTCAAGTATTGTTACTTGATTTAAAACAATTACAAAAGTACAGAGTATGTAATACTATTTTATGGCATGGCCTATAATATTTAAAAGGTAGGAGTCCATACATGTTTGTTTACATATATGTTTTAAAGTGAATTACTGTGAAATTCATTGGTGACATGGTAACTTCTGTTTCCTTGTCTCTGTGGTCTTGTCCAGTAAAGAATTTAACCGTAACTTCCCAGGCCTGTCTCAGGGAAACTTCAGACAAGACTCTGATTTATGAATTTGGGGCATTTATGTTCAGACCCATCTAGGGGATCAAGTGGAGTTGTGGTGGGGATGGTGTAGGTAGACACAAGCTCCTAAGGCAAGTTTTGGCTTCCCCATGACTAGAAGGATTGAGATGTGGCAGGCTGTGTGAATGGAAGGGCAAAAACCCATTTTCTGGCAAGACTCAAGGAATGGCAGAATCTCTGAGATGGGCAGATGAATTTGCAGACACCTGGAAGTCAAACACAAGCAGAGCAACCCAGAGGACCATGGTGAAGCTCTCTGGGGTAAGCCACAGAATAAATGTTGCCAGAGGGGTCTCCCATCTTTTTATGCAACATGTTGTTGTTCAGTTGCTAAGTCATATCCGACTCTGTGACCCCATGAACTGCATGCAGCACACCAGGCTTCCCTGTCCTTCACCATCTCCCTGAGCTTGCTCAAACTCATGTCCATTGAGTCAGCGATGCCATCCAACCATCTCATCCTCTGTTGTCCCTTTTCCTACTGCCCTCAATCTTTCCCAGCATCAGGGTCTTCCAATGAGTTGGCTCTTTGCATCAGGTGGCCAAACCATTGGAGCTTCAGTTGCAGCATCAGTCCTTCCAATGAATACTCATAGTTGATTTCCTATGGATTGATCCTTTCCTATGGTTTGATCCTTTACTATCCAAGGAACTCTCAAGAATCTTCTCCATAACCACAATTCAAAAGCATCAATTTCTTTGGCACTCAGCCTACTATATGGTCCAAACCTCACATCCATACATGACTACTGGAAAAACAATAGCTTTAACTAGATGGGATTTTGTCAGCAAAGTGATGTTTCTGCTTTTTAATACATTGTCTAGGTTTGTCATAGCTTTCCTTTGAAGGAGCAAGCGTCTTTTAATTCTGTGGCTGCAGTCATCATCCACAGTGATTTTAGAGACCAAGAAAATAAAATATGTCACTGTTTCCATTTTTTCCCATCTATTTGCCATGAAGTGATGGCACTGGATGCCATGATCTTAGTTTTTTTTGAATGTTGAGTTTTAAGTCGGCTTTTTTACTTTCCTGTTTCACTCTCATCAAGAGGCTCTTTAGTTCCTCTTCAATTTCTGCCATTAAGATAGTATCATCTGCATATTTGAGGTTGTTGCTATTTCTTCTAGCAATCTTGATTCAATCCAGTCCAGCATTTCACATGATATACTCTGCATAGAAGTTAGATAAGCAGAGTGACAATATACAGCCTTGAGGTACTCCTTTCCCAATTCTGAACTAGTCTGTTGTTTCATGTCCAGTTCTAACTGTTGCTTTTTGACCAGCATACAAGTTTCTCAGGAGGGAGGTAAGGTGGTCTGGTATTTCCATTTCTTTGAGAATTTTCCACAGTTTGTTGTGATCCACAGTCAAAGGCTTTAGCATAGTTATGCACCATGCTGTCTTGTAAAACAACAGACTTCATACCTATAACCCTATTATTATATAACCCTATATATAACCCTTCATATAACCCTTCATATAACCCTATTATTTTCTAGAGTTTAGGAAAAAATAATTTTAGAGCACCACTTAAAGTGTATATATAGATACACACACACATATATACATATATATACCTGCTGCTCTGTGACAACCTAGAGGAGTGGTTTGGGGTGGGAGGTGAGTAGGAAGATCAAGAGGGAGGGAACATATGTGTATACCCATAGCTGATTCATGTTGATGTATTGCAAAAACCAATATAACATTGTAAAGCAATTATCCTTCAATTAAAAATAACTTTTTAAAATACGTATGTGTGTGTGTGTGTGTGTGTGTGTGTGTGTGTGTGTCTATGGTGGTGGTTTAGTTGTTAAGTCATCTCCAATTAATGCGACCCTATGGACTGTAGCCTGCCAGGCTCCTCTGTCCATGGGATTTCCCAGGCAAGAATACTGGAGTGGTTTGCCATTTCCTTCTGTAGGGGATCTTCCTGACCCAGGAATCAAACTCAGATTTCCCACATGGCAGACTGGTCTCCTGCATTGCAGGGGATTCTGTTATTGCTGAGCCACCAGGGAAGATGTGTGTGTGTGTGTGTGTGTGTGTGTGTGTGTGTGTGTGAGAGAGAGAGAGAGAGTGTGTGTGCGTGTGTGTGTGTGTGTGCATGCGTATAGTTCAGTAATTATTGACCACCAAAACAATTTAGCTTGGCAGTATATAAGGACTGAAGCTAAGTCACTTCAGTCGTGTCCGACTCTGTGCGACACCATAGACAGCAGCCCAACAGGCTCCCCGGTCCCTGGGATTCTCCAGGCAAGAACACTGGAGTGGGTTGCCATTTCCTTCTCTAATATAAGGTCGAGCACTCACCAAATCATGCCTCGATTTGTGTGGAAGACATCTTTGTAACATGTCCAGATACAAAGTCCTTCTGCCACAGAGATCCCCAGGATACTGATCCAAAACAGCCTGGTAAATCCAGTGGTCTTCATCACTTAATTGGAAGTTTCTGGAAGCAACAAAAATATCACATGATATTATGATTATTGAGCAGTCAAAGGAGATTGAGGGACCTCAAACTGTTTAAGCTGTTAGAAAACAACGATTACATAAAATGAAGTCTGGAAAAAAATACATTAGCCAAATAAAATGTCTGCTCTATAAAAGGCTCTAAATTCTAACACATTGGGTTCTTTCATTATTTCATGTTGCCATGAGTTCCAGGCTTAATCTGAACAAGTTTGACAATGAGACATCATATTTTTAAGATATTCTATCTTTCTTATAACAATATTTTAAAAAGCATGACAATGAATGAAATAAACAAACATTGGAAAATAAATTATTAAGCATATAGATTAAAAAGGAATTTTGCTAATTCAACAAAATTTCTATTTCTAGACTGGAGGAAAATACAAATGTAGACAAATGAACAATTACATAAAGGAAACTAAGGCCTGAGGAAGGGACATATTATGGTTTGATATTAAAAGTAAGTTTAAAATTCTCTTTTACTTTATCCCCTCAACTTCCTGCATTGTGGCGCTAAGACTAAATGTTGGTAGTAAAAAGATACCCAATGGCATTAGATTTCAAAGTGATAAAGAAATCATTTTCATAGGATCCCTACAAGTCACCTTCCCAATAACAAGGCCACTATGCTCCAAAATACTTTTAATTCAGAATTTTCCTAGGCTTTGTGTTCTACAGGAAGTATTAGCAAAGCCCTATGCAGAGTGAAAAGGCTACAGGATCAGCTTGAGCTGTAGACTGAATTAATGTCTGTTTATTATTTAGTTTATTTGCATGTCATTATTCTTATTTAATACTTTGGAATAATCAAATACAGATGCAATCAGAGTGAATATTATTAGCAACAAATATTTCTTTGATCTAAAATGAAGACTTACTATTGTTTATTTCTACCATGTCAATGTCTTCTACTTTAAAGCAATTTAAAGCATTTTTATAATATGTCCTCTATGCCCTTGTAAACTATTTGGAGATTTAAAACAATAAAAACTCTTTAAATCATTGATATTAATTGACATTTTACCATCCTCATTCAAGTTACTCAGTTTCTTAAGGTATTTTGTTATTGGGATAAGTAGTAAGAAAGAAACAAAATTATTTTTCAAAGAAGATACCTTCTCTAACAGCTCTGTAATAGGAAGAAAAAGTGGGTTGGAAATATTCCATTAGGAAGAAACAAAGTCTGCTGTTCTTCTGTATGACATAACAATCTATAGCAGATAAAGAATTCAAGATTTCACTCATTAAACAAATTAAGTGTTGGGTTCTCTCTGAATCGGTTATGCATATATAGACAACAATAAGGCATCCATAAATAAAGAATCTCAAATAGGAGTATTAAGCCTGGTAAAAAGCTTGCCTGGGTGTTTTTGGCATTTAAAACACCCTTGAGCTTCCATGATAGCTCAGTTGGTAAATAATCAGACTGCAGTGCAGGAGACCTCGGTTCTATTTCTGGGTAGGGAAGATCTGCTGGAGAAGGGATGGGCTACCCACTCCAATATTCTTGGGCTTCCCTTGCGGCTCAGCTGGTAAAGAATCCACGTGCAATGCAGGAGACCTGGGTTTGATCCCTGGGTTGGGAAGATCCCCTGGAGAAGGGAAATGTTACCCACTCCAGTATTCTGGCCTAGAGAATTCCATGGACTATATAGTCCATGGGGTCACAAAGAGTTGGACATGACTGGGCTGACTTTTACTTTCAAGTCTTCATGGACAGTATCTCAGGTCCTCTCTCAAGGAACTCATTTCGTTCATGATCCACGTAAATGCATTTAACAGCAGATGTAGCCACAGAAAGGGATTCCCACGTGGCACAATGGTAGGGAATCCACTTGCCAGTGCAGGAGACACAAGAGATGTAGCTTTGATCCATGGGTTATGAAGCTCCCCTGGAGTAGCAAATGTCAACCCACTACAGTACTCTTGCCTGGAAAATTCCACAGACAGAGGAGCCTGGCAGGCTACAGTCCATGGGGTCGCAAAGAGTTGGACACAACTGAGCACACACACATGTAGCCACAGAAATTCTCTATTTCTATTTGGCAAGCAACCAGAAAAGGGAATAGATCCACAGTCCATTCTTCATTTATGCTTTTAAATTGTTTTTGTAATCAAAAGAACTTGAATACAGTTTGAATTTCCATCTATATTTGATTACAAATGTGGATGTGCAGGGATGTATGTGCTGGGGAGGAGGAAGAAACAGAACCTAGGTCTAGTAAGTTCTGTTTTTGTTTTGTTTTGTTTTATTTACTTATTTGTGCCAGGTCTTACTTGTGGCACACGGGATCTCCAGTCCTTGTTGCAGCATGTTGGATCTTTAATTGTGTGTGGTATCTAGTTCCTTGACCAGAGATAGAACCTGGGCCCCCTGCATTGGGAACCTGGAGTCTTAGCCACTGGAGCACCAGGGAAGTCCCAGTTCTCTTTTAAATTGTTATTTATCTACATAAAGACTGCTGATGAAGCTAGGCGCAGTCACCTTGATGAACTAGAATTCCCATCATCAAGATGCTGATAATTCACAGGTGTAAATTTCACCTCTGGAGAACTGTCCTGGGCCAAATGGGAATAATCTCACCCAGGAGGCTACCCTCCCACCCACCTTTGAGAGCCAACCCCAAGCAATGATTGGCTGACATGCGGCACAGAAGACCAGTCCACTTGCTTCAAGATGAGACCAACTCTGTGATGCTATTTGTGCTCTGGAGTTTCACTATATGCGCAAACGGTAACCTGTTTCCACTGAGATATTCCGCACAGACATCTTCCCCTCCTTCATCCTGCTTCCCTTACCATCCTTTCCTGAGAGCTTTGCCCAAAAAACCACTCGTTCTTACAATCCCTGTCTCAGAACTGCTTCTACAGAACCTGACCTAAGATAATGTACGAGCAATCTTACCCATAATTGTCAAAAATAATTTAAATCCTTTGGTAAATGGAGAAGTACTTCTAAGCTAATTGCTTTGATGATTTCTCATACTGAATTGTGGTGTAAGATTGTGGCTGTCCTCAAAGAGAAAGTGCAAATAGCAAACATTTACAAAAATGATTTTTAAATAAAAGCATGCATTAAGCAGTGTACTTTGCTATAAAAAATATAGCAGCAGAAGAATTTGTGGCACTCAGTGCATTTTTATACACTGCATAAATGTATTAATTAGGTGCCATTTTAGCAACATTAAAATCACATAAACATATGAAATGATAACATTAAAATGAGATATTTCAAACCAAGTATGCTATGAACAATGATCACATCCATTTGCTATTGATTTTAGAAACCTCACATCTCAACAGCTTTTTCCAATTACCACAGTTACACAAATTGTAAGTCATTATTTTGGTATATGTAAGATAAAAATGAAAAACATGCTTATAAGAAATGATATATTTCAGTTCAGTTCAGTCACTCAGTCGTGTCTGACTCTTTGTGACCCCATGAACCACAACAAACCAGGCCTCCCTGTCCATCACCAACTCCCGGAGTCAACCCAAACTCATGTCCATTCAGTTGGTGATGCCATCCAACCATCTCATCCTCTGTCATCCCCTTCTCCTCCTGCCCTCAATCTTTCCCAGCATCAGGATCTTTTCAAATGAGTCAGCTCTTCGCATCAGGTGGCCAAAGTATTGGAGTTTCAGCTTCAGCATCGGTCCTTCCAATAAACACCAAGAACTGTTCTCCTTTAGGAAGGACTGGTTGGATCTCCTTGCAGTCCAAGGGACTCTCAAGAGTCTTCTCCAACACCACAGTTCAAAAGCATCAATTCTTCGGCCCTCAGCTTTCTTTATAGTCCAACTCTCACATCCGTACATGACCACTGGAAAAACCACAGCCTTGACTAGATGGACCTTTGTTAACAAAGTAATGTCTCTGCTTTTTAATATGCTGTCTAGGCTGGTCATAACTTTCCTTCCAAGGAGTAAGCGTCTTTTAATTTCATGTCTGCAATCACCATTTGCAGTGACTTTGGAGCCCAGAAAAATAAAGTCAGCCACTATTTCCACTGTTTCCCCATCTATTTGCAATCTATCTATAGTCCCCATGAAGTGATGAGACTAGATGCCATGATCTTAGTCTTCTGAATGTTGAGCTTTAAGCCAACTTTTTCACTCTCCACTTTCACTTTCATCAAGAGGCTCTTTAGTTCTTCTTCACTTTCTGCCATTAGGGTGGTGTCATCTGCATATCTGAGGTTATTGATATTTCTCCTGGCAATCTTCATTCCAGCTGTGCTTCTTCCATCCCAGCGTTTCTCATGATGTACTCTGCATATAAGTTAAATAAGCAGGGTGACAATATACAGCCTTGACGTACTCCTTTTCCTATTTGGAACCAGTCTGTTGTTCCATGTCCAGTCCTAACTGCTGCTTCCTGACCTGCATACAGGTTTCTCAAGAGGGAGGTCGGGTGGTCTGGTATTCCCGTCTCTTTCAGAATTTTCCATATTTTATTGTGATCCACACAGTCAAAGGCTTTGGCATAGTCAATAAAGCAGAAATAGATGTTTTTCTGGAACTCTCTTGCTTTTTCGATCATCCAGTGGAAATGATATATAAATACTCACAATATTATTATTTTAGAGTATTTATAGCAGTTTCCAGAGCTGCTGGCTTAAATTTCAAAGCAAATATTCACATCAGCGATACTAATGACACCATCATACATATCCATTAGGATGCTGTTTGTGAAGGAGAAAACTCCCACCACAATATATATACTGAGTCTCCTTGATAATAAAAATTTAACAGGTATGTTCAAACATGATAACTTCTTCATAACAATTAACTAGCTATTTCCTACTTAGCATTTAAAATAAAATCAAACTTAATGTATCTGAATCTCTAAATTCAAATTTTCACATTTATCTTTTCTAGTCAAACCTTCATCTTTTCATTGTAGAAAAAAATCTGTATAAAATAGTTTAATTATATGAAATAACTAAGGTTAGTTTTTACCTTCCAAAGTTATTACTTACTTTACCTGTTTTACAGGTGATTATGATGACAGAACTAGCTAAATTACACAGATACTAAAAAATATTCCAATCACTTTTTTACCTTTGAATTTGAAAAATGACTATAATTTAAAGAAAAATTTAAAGAAGACTTTAAAATTATCCTAAAATTTAGTACTTTTGAAAATACCTTTAGACAAAAGGTCTTTGGTAAGTTTCTGCAATTTCTTTCTTTTTTTTTTTTGTCCATCCAAATTTTCTAATTTAAAATGTTTCAGGAAATTTTACCCTGCATGAATGTGAGATATTTACTACTCAGTCCTTACCTTCCATCCCCTGCTTCCCAATATTGCTGCTACTGCTGCTTCTGTTAAGTCGCTTCAGTTGTGTCCGACTCTGTGCGACCCCATAGATGGCAGCCCACCAGCCCCCGCTGTCCCTGGGATTCTCCAGGCAAGAACACTGGAGTGAGTTGCCATTTCCTTCTCCAGTGCATGACAGTGAAAAGTGAAAGTGAAGTTGCTCAGTCGAGTCTGGTTAGGATTTTTTATAATGACTCAAACAGGTAGAATTAGGGGGACAGTTGGCTTTGGTCTGGTTGAATGCTCACAGCCCTGTTGTCCTCTGTTCTGAATTACCTGTTTTCTCATGTTTACATAAAAAATCCTAACCAGACTCACAATTATTAACTACCAGTTTTCTTCATAGTCATGTTTCAATCACTTCCCAGGGTTGTGGTTCCATCATGTCTAAAGACATTTAGAAGTGTGGGGACAGCCAAGATGGCAAGCAAGGACGTAAGACAACAGGAGAAACAAGTCTCTGAAACTAAAGATTGTGTCTTCAAACTGCCTGAAAGCTGTCTTAAATTTTCTCAGGGTAAAGGAGGCTTTCCAGAAAACTGGTAATTAGTGCCTCCTGAAGCTAACTGGTGCGGTTACCAGCATCTGATGACTGCCTTGACTGGCAAGTGATCACAGTGAGTCTAGCCTAAAGAAAAACTCTTATCTCTTCAAGTGTAATGTTGTCAGGAGAGTGAGCCACTGGTGGAAGAATGTGGATAAAAGATGGCTCAGACACAATCTGCTTGTTTGGCTGCATTGAGTCTGACTCTCTAGAAAATACAACTTGACAACACTTTTCAAAGTTGTCTTTCCAAAACCATTCCAATACTGAAACTAATCAGCCTAGCTCCTGAAACTGTCTCCCTAGCTACTCACAACTCCATCCCAGGCCTATTGTCCAAATACCAATCTATCTTTGATTTTCTGCCTGGTTTACAAAGGGCTCTCTGACCTCAGACTCATTTCTGACCAACAGAATCTGCTCCTTGGATTTTGTTTGGGTGTGTACATTGTCTTCCAGGAGATCTATTGCCACTTAGCAGTCCTCTCCCTCCAGGCTCCCCAAGCTCTGCTCAGTTTACCTTCTCAGACAGTCAGAATAAAGTAGGCTCTTGGGAATATGATCAAAATCCAGTGAACTGAAAAATCAACAAGCAAAAAAGTGACCTATAAGGTAAAGCCAGAACTTGCACCAGCATCCAAACCACTTTCTTCTGAGGGGTGATAGGAAAGAAATATGACAGGGTTCAAAAAGTGATGGCTCCAGAATTTCTTACAGGAGGGTTTAGGAATGGAAATCTGGTCAAGAGGCTAAGAGATTTATTTGGAAGCTGCAAGTGCTATTTTCATAACAAGCACTCTGCTTTTACTTAGATACTTTTTAAAAGTAGTTTGCATCGAAAACTGAACTTTTTAACCTAGAATGTGTATATTTTTTGGAGGTGGAGTAGCTGGAATAGTGGCAATACACCTAAATCATCTTTGTCCTTACGTCTATTCACCACTAGTTTTAAGAGGAAGTAGGATTCCCAGTGGAAATTTGGAAATAATACGATCAAGACAAAGCAGCTTGTTAAAAGTAAAACATAATGGCTCAACCATCCCATATGCAAAGTTTTAAAGAATTATAGTCATCACAAGACCAGTAAGAAAAAGAAAATTGTAGCAGACCTTGCCTCTATCTTTGCTTCTGCTCACCAGAATCCTGATTTTATTCAAGATTTATCTTCTTCCATAATCCCTACCCACACACCCACTTCAGGAAAAGTGAGCCCCATTCCAGACTCGGGAGTGAATCTTGATTGATCTTAAGCCATTCACAATCAACCATTCTCAGGCTTTCTGTTCTTGACAGTGCTTGATATAATCATGGACAAATGTCCCAATTCTGGCCACTGAAATGGGAGGAGAAGTCTTCTGGGGCAAAGGTTTCCTGGCTCTTCAGACAAGACACAAGGAAGAGGTCTCTTTCTGCTTGAGTGTGGCAGTGTGGAACTGCTCTAGTTATCTGACAGAAGGTCATCTATCCCGCCAGAGGGCAAGGCAAGACAATGCAGAAAACTAGGCCTCACTGTGCTTAGACTGCTCTACCTCTGGGCTTCAAGTGAAATAAGAAATAGCCTTATTGTTTATGTTACTTTCACTTGGGTTGAATATTCTCTGCTTTTAGCCAATGATATCCTATTTGATAGTTCATATAATGGAAGAAAAATGACCTTTTTAAATGTAACATCCTAATATTGCTTTGGAAGGCAAGTATCAATACTATTAAGGATACAGTGATTCAAGGGGTGCAGAACAAGTGTGCCCAGTAACCAGCACCAACAGGGACACTGCTTAGCTGACTGAGAATAGACCAGTTCAGTTCAGTTCAGTTTAGTCACTCAGTCGTGTACACCTCTTTGTGACCCCATGAACTGCAGCACACCAGGCTTCCTTGTCCATCACCAACTCCCAGAGTCCATCCAAAGCCATGTCCATTGAGTTGGTGATGCCATCCAGCCATCTCATCCTCTGTCGTCCCTTTCTCCTCCTGCCCACAATCCCTCCCAGCATCAGGGTCTTTTCCAATGAGTCAGCTCATCGCATCAGGTGGCCAAAGTATTGGAGTTTCAGCTTCAAAATCAGTCCTACCAATGAACACCCAGGACTGATCTCCTTTAGGAAGGACTGGTTGGATCTCCTTGCAGTCCAAGGGACTCTCAAGAGTCTTCTCCAACACCACAGTTCAAAAGCATCAATTCTTTGGCCCTCAGCTTTCTTTATAGTCCAACTCTCACATCCATACATGACCACTGGAAAAACCATAGCCTTGACTAGACAGACCTTTGTTAACAAAGTAATGTCTCTGCTTTTTAATATGCTGTCTAGGTTGGTCATAACTTTCCTTCCAAGGAGTAAGCATCTTTTAATTTCATGGCTGCAATCACCATCTGCAGTGATTTTGGAGCCCAGAAAAATAAAGTCATCCACTGTTTCCCCATCTATTTGCCATGAAGTGATGGGGTCGCACAGAGTCGGACACAACTGAAGTGACTTAGCAGCAGCAGCAGCAGCAGCAGATGAGACCGGATGCCATGATCTTAGTTTTCCAAATGTTGAGCTTTAAGCCAACTTTTTCACTCTCCACTTTCACTTTCATCAAGAGGCTATTTAGTTTTTCTTCACTTTCTGCCATAAGGGTGGTGTCATCTGCATATCTGACCAGTGTTCAACACCAAAGGCCATTTTTAAGACAAAAAAAACAAAACAAGCTCAAACTCAAGTGAACAGAATTGGTAAAGACAAGGTCACCCACAAACGTATTATTTAATTTTTTAAAAAAAGTCTTATTGAGCCAAAATCTGCTTTCATGTTACCGTTTTATTCTTCACTTTTGAGAGACAATGATATTTTTAGATGCAATAAAGTTGAAGTGAATAAAATTATTTTATATTGATATTATTACTCAATTTTCCAGGTTCAAAAGCAAGAATAATAGAATTGGACTACTTCTTTGGGATGGGATGAGGAAAAATTTAATTAATGATTATGAGGCCTTCTGAAATTTTATTTGTCACATAAAACTTTTATAATATCACCTCAAACCAACTACCAGTAGTCATTAAGAATTATAAGACTGGAATAGAAGAATGATGGTTCTTTTTCTCAATTTATTACTTTTTAGACATTAGCAATGCTCATAGTTTCTTACATTACTGGTTCTCCATAGTCTCAGTTCTAATGATATGGTTCCCTCAAAGGATTATATTTATCCACAGGCGGACTTCAAGGAAGTAGGAAAAACTTGTTATTAACAGTTGGTTTGATATATTAATTAGACATTATAATTCCTCTCATATCAAAATTTGGCAACCCTGTCCATTGAAATTTTAATCCTGTCTTTGCCTATAACTGCACAGGTTTTATTATTTTAATAACGAATTCTATCTGTATCATCCAGGTTAAAAA
The DNA here is from genome assembly GCF_055505025.1 of Bos grunniens. NCBI lineage: Eukaryota > Metazoa > Chordata > Mammalia > Artiodactyla > Bovidae > Bos > Bos grunniens. Next base: position 98,851,543 of record NC_141166.1, read on the forward strand.
ATAGCATAGACCAATTGTCTTGGACACAAATCTGTCAAGCTGATATGTTTCCATTTTCTTCAATCTGATTTACTCAAGATTAATTTGATTTCATATAGTGAAGAACAAAAACCTCTCATAAATGACTCTCACTCCATCCTGTAAAAGCCTGATTTTTCAGTTTTCTGAAGTATCAAAAATGTAGCCTCATGCACCATTATACTGTGTAGCTTCTATGTGAAGCAATTATATCAAGAAGGCAGTTGTGGGCTACCATGATACTAACAATAAAGACTTCTGAACTAGAAATTTATTACCACTAGTCTTGTACTTTCCAAAAAGACATTTAAATGAACATAACATATACGTCAATACACAGACTAAGTTATTAATTAAGCAAAAGCAAAAATCTAAGACTAGTTTTGGGGATGTCCTTGAGAAATTGGACCTATTTTTCCCCTTGATAAAATGTATTCCACTGAAGTCAAGAGAATTTAAACTTCATTTTATTCCTACAGCAAACCCAGAATAGGTTGCGCAATCACCAAATGTGACTCTTAGTTTAAGAACACAAAGTAAATCTTTTCAACAATGTATTTATTTTAGGAGAAAGCTATGAAATACATATGACAAAAAATAAAAATCTCAGTTTGCAATTATTACCTCTCCAGGAGAAACATAAATTCCCAGGTAAGGCTGGACCATCCATGTTGGAATACGCCAAGAGAAAATGGGAGTTGCAGTGACTGTGGATATTGCTTGAGGGGGTCACGTAACCAGTGTGACTAAGTGAATACGTTAGTGTTCAAATAATAATACTCTTGTTTCTGAGCACTCCTCTCCTCATTAACCACCCTTAAAATACAGCCAGAAATGTAGAACCTGAGACTGGACATGCCCAGGCACTGAAACTTTCCAAAAGTTCTGAGACTACATTCTCAGAGAAAAATGCCACCTGCTAATTAAAGCTCTGGTTTTCCAAGTGGCTCCACGGGTAAAGAATCCACCTGCCAGTGCAGGAGATGCAGGTTTAATACCTGGGTCAGAAGATCCCCTGGAGAAGAAAATGACAACCCATTCCGGTATTCTCGGATAATCTTATGAACAGAGGAGTCTGGTGGGCAATAATCCATGAGGTCACAAAAAAGTCAGACATGACTCGGTGACTAAACAACAATTAAGGCTCCAGCATTTGAACTTCTTGTAACATCATCAAGTAAGCGAATTACAGTTGTTTGTTATGCTCCTTTCTCTTTCTTCTATCTTGTATTCATCAAAATATAGTCACATGTGTAAGAATATGTTCATTCAAATTTTTTTTTAGCGCTTCCCTGGTGGCTCAACAACCTCAGATATGCAGATGATACCACCCTAATGTCAGAAAGCAAAGAGGAACTAAAGAGCCTCTTGATGAAGGTGAAAGAGGAGAGTGAAAAATCTGGCTTAAAACTCAGCATTCAAAAAACTAAGATCATGGCATCTGGTCCCAGCACTTCATGGCATATAGAAGAGGAAAAAGTGGAAACAGGGACAGATACTACTAACTAGCTATTTTGAAAGTCATTAATAGTTAGGGTAAATTGAAAATTTTTAGTTGAAAAAATATAAAACTAGTGGGTCTTCACAATGTACACCCAGAGGGCCAAAATTGTTAAAATCATTGTGGGTTTTTAAATAGCACTCAAGGTTCAGATCTCATAAAAGAATGATAATTATGAATCAATATTTTAAAATGTAATATATTTTTCAAACAATAAAGTAGAAATTACTTGTTATCACTGTATAGTTTTTGCCACGTATTGGCTTCAAATCTGACATAGCTAAGTGGAGCATCAAACAATTTTGTCTCATCTATATGATTAATTCACCAAATGTTAGGAAATTAAAGCCACAATCTCATCTAAGTCTAAAACAAGTAATTAAACTTGTCATGTTACTAATGAAATACAGTCCAAACAGAATTTAAATAGCTTCACAAACATACTGAATAAATAAATAGGTTCAACTGAAGCCAATTTTTAAAAAAAATTGTTTTAGTAAAACATTTAAGCCATATTGTCCAAGATAGTAACTACTAGCCACCTGTGGCTATTCAGCACTTGAAATGTGGCCAGTCCCAATTCAGGTATGCTGTGGTGTGAAGCGTAAACCAGATATCAAAAGATTTTGTGTAAAAAAAGAATGTAATATGCCTCATTAATAATTTTAAATTATTGATTAAATATTAAAAATATACTATTTTGCACTAAGTTAAATTTAGTTAAAAATATAATATTAAAATAAATTTTATCTTTTAAAATGTTTTATTATGACTAGTTAAAAATTTTAAATTATGTATGTGGCTCACATCACACTTGTATGACACAGCACTGTTCTGGTCATCAACATAATTTACCAATACCCTGGTACATATACATGCTTGAAGTGGTGTGGTGTGGGGCAGAAGCTTTCTATTCAGATGCATCAGAAGAAACTCATTCCTGTTCAGCTATCTACTTTTTAGAAACTTAGGGGAAAGTGCTCATCTATAGCTACAACTGTAAAATAAATCAGTAAAATAGAGCTTTTTAAATGAGGTGTATTGAAGATTAAAATTACAGGTATTTGTCATGTCATGTAATAGGTACTCAATAAGTATCAATGGTCCCCTCTTCCCTCTTTAACTTAGATTTTTAAAAGTCTCTATTTTTGCTTTATAAAATAGAAATAGTATGTATGCCAAAATTATTTATAATATTACTACCTGGGGATAGCTATTATTATAATTTATGCAGGTAGATAATCTCAGTCTTTTTTTTTTTTCGTGTGGCTAAGAGGGAAAGGGAAAAAAGAGAATCCTTGTTATGTAAACTATTTTGTGGCCTGATTTTTTAATTGCATAGCTACTTATTGCAACTACCTGTGTCATTAAAAATTCTTTAATATAATTATTAATGACAGTGTGGTATTCCATGGTGTGGATATATCATAATTGATGAAGCTAAATCCCCTGTGTTGGCTATTTAGTCATTTTGAAGATTTCGCTATCACTAAAGAAAGAAAAATAATATTGAACACTCTCAAAGCCAACTATTTATTTCACTTTTATGATTATTTCCCTTAGGATTATTTCTAAAGAGATAAAGATAATTTACACATATAAAGATATGTGATGACATATTCCCAGACTGCCTCACAAAAGAGTTTATATACTAATCATGTATAAAAATACTCATTTCCCCCATACTTTTAATCTTGGATAAATTCCTTTTGTGTTTTACCATTTTATAGGTAAAAATATGAGTATTTTTAAGTTTTTCCATGAGTAGAGGGGTTTTCATAAATCCCTCTGTCATGTGTATTATGCAGAATTCCATGGACTGCTACCACAATATCAATTCATCTCCCAGAATCTGACCATATACTCTACATTGAACCACTTGTGTACTAAATCCTCTTAGGGGTTATTCTCATTAGTATCAAACGTACTGTTATCTGTCCCATTTTAAGCAAAACAAAACAACAACATAAAAGTCTGGTCCTACTTTGTTGCTCTCCTTTGAAAAAGAACTTCTCAAAAGTATTATCAATGCTCTTTGCCTTCGACTGTTTCCTCCCATTCACTTGAATCCAACCCAGTCAGGCATTTGTTGCCACTTCTTCAATGAAAACGGTTACCAATGACCTCCATATGGAGTCAGCAGTCAACCACCAGTCCTATTTTATTTGACTTAGTGTTATCACCCCTCCTTAGCTTACAGTGCTGCCCACTCCCTCTTACCTTGCCTTCTGGAACAGCACACTTTTCAGGTTTCCTTTGTATTTAACAGACCTAGTATCTCCTTTCTTGATGACTCCTCTTCATGCTGACACTGTAATGCCAGCAGACCCAAGGAATCAGTCTTTATCTTCTCCTTTGTCCCTTCACTCACTGTTTTGGTGATCACATCCAATTTCATACTGGTGACTCACAAACACGTATCTCCAGCTCTGATCTCTGTCCAGAACTCCAGACTTATAAAACTGACTGCCTTCCTTCCCAAAGGCTGTACTTGGACACCTGATGGCATCAAACTCAAAGTTCCAAACCTGAATGCCTGATTTTCCCCTCTGCTTTGCTTACAATCTTCCCCAACGCAGTTAATGGTAACTTCTTCCTTCCAGTTCCTCAACCACAAAATTCTGGACTATGCTTTTATTGCTCTCTTTTTCTCACTGGCGTGACCTTTTAAATGTGTCCAAAAGCTGATGATTTCACACTACCTCCACTTCCTAATGCAGGCCATCATTATCTCTCACCTGGGCTTTTAAAATAACTTTCTAAAGGTTCAGTCTTCTCTTGCCCCTCCTTTCCTCCATCATAAACACAACAACTGCCAGAGTGATACTGCTAAAACATAACTTAGGTCTTGTTACTCTGCACATTTCCTCATACTTCTGCTTCCAATAGCTTCCCATAGTACTCAGAGTAGAATTGGAAGTTTTAGAAATGGCTATTGGGCTCTAAATGTCCCACCCTCACTCTTACCACTTAGATTATACTTTCTACCCTTCTCCCATCTATAACTCTGTTCCTGCCACACAAGCCTCCTGCCAGAAACATACCCACCTTAGTAAACATGGCTAGAACACTCATACTCCATATTTCTGCATGACCAGCCCTCTTGCCCCCTTCATGACTTCCCTTCAATGTCACTTTTTCAGCTGGGACTATTGCCAAAAATCTATTCAAAATTACAATCTGCCTCCTCCCCAACAACTCCAGCAACTTCTCTTTTACTCTAATGTCTATTTTTTTCAGAGGACTTTTCACCTTCTAATGCACTGCTGTGAATAATTTAACTAGGTATCACGTTTAACTGTGTGTCTCCAACTTGCTTCATGAGTACAGGGGGGTTTGTCTATTTTATGCCAGTAATTTCTCAACAAATATTTGTTAAAAATATGAAATATAAATAACTTCTTCATCTCTTTTGTCCCTTTTCACTTCTGGCTGTTCATTCAATCAATTAATTAGCAAACTGTCTTCATATGTTTTAATGATTTTAATTTTTTGTGCCTGATATTTGCCAATATTTCCTATTTATTATTTAATTTTTACCCTTATTATTTTTTCCTTAAAAAATTCCTTGTCTTTAGAATAGATATTATATTCACAGGTTTCAAAATTCAAAAGGTTTAATAAATTGGGGGGGGGTACAATAAAAATTTTCTCTCACACTCAGATGCCCAGTCTTCTAGCTCCTGTCCCCAAGGAAACAAAAGGTATCAATTTTTTTGTATTTTTCAGACATATAAGCAAATATATATCCGAATATACGTATATGTAATGAGAGAGAGAGTACACGTTTACTTTTTACTAATTTACAAAATGTGTACTGTACACTGTTACAAGGTTTGCTTAACCTTATATCACACCCTAATCAGCTTGACCCTGGAGAGTGTTTCATATCAGTGAATGCTAAGTATTTACCTTTTTTTTTTTTTTTGGCTGTGCCATGCAGCTTGCAGGATGTTAGCTCCCAGACCAGGGGAGCTAAGGGTCTCCAGAAGTGAAAGCACAGAGCTCTAATCACTGGACCACCAGGGAATTCCCTACATTATTTTTTAATCCAGAAAATAATACATTGTACAGAAACTTATAAAATTAACCCCTATTGGTATTAAGATTATTTCCTTAATCTTTAGCTACTACAATGAATAACCAAAAATAAATCACTATATATTCAAGTATCCCCTGGAGTAAGAAATGGCAACCCTCTCCATATTCTTGCCTGAAAAAATTTCATGGACAGAGAAGCCTGGTGGGCTACTGTCCAAGGGGTCAAAAAAAGAGTCAGAAATAAATCACCATATATTCAAGTATACAATTGACACTTTAACAATATGGAAGGAGGGTGGGATCTTCCCAACCCAGGGACTGAACAAGAGTCTCCTGAGTCTCCTGCATTGGAAGGCTGATTCTTTTCCACTGAGCAGCCTTTGTTAAGAAGAACAGAATCCTCTGGGGTTACTCAAAATGTGTTTTTCCCCTTCCCCTACCAGAGGCTTGAGGGGAGTTTTCACAAATATTCACTGTGGATATCTAGTGGAACTCCTTGAAGTAAAACTCAAAAAAGTGTGGGGAGCGCCCATGACTAAGGTCCCTAGGATTTTTAATTCTGAGTTGTCCACACTCAGCATCCAGTAATTCATCAATTATAGTGCAGCTTTTTCTACCCCAACACTGGTTCCTATGAAAGTTTCTGCTAATGGGTTTCTTCTCAGATAATTTGTGATTCTCTGTATCACCTGTGTCTCCAGTTTTGGGTGCAGTGATTTGCCCTTGGCCTTATTCCTCTGACATACAGAAGAAGAGGATTTTCCAGTTTGCTCAACTTTCTACTCCTCATCAGAGCAGAGTAGCAAATGATAAGCCCCTTACTTGCTGGACAGAAAATTAGAAGTCCATATTGATTCTTTAAAGATTTTATACTTGCCTGAGGAAACATCCTGTTAGATTTTATTAAATGTTTATGTCATTGTATATATTTAAATTTTTTCTTCATGATTTCGCTGCAGGTAACATGCAGTTCATGGGGTCGCAAAGAGTCGGATACGACTAAACGACTTCACTTTCACTTTTCACTTTCATGCATTGGAGAAGGAAATGGCAACCCACTCCAGTGTTCTTGCCTGGAGAATCCCAGGGACGGGGAAGCCTGATGGGCTGCTGTCTATGGGGTCGCACAGAGTTGGACACGACTGAAGCGACTTAGCAGCAGTAGCAGCAACATGTTTTAAAAGGACTTCTCTACTCCAAGATTACTTAATATTTGTTTTTATTTTTATCTAATTATTTTACGATTTTTTTCTTATTCATATTTTAATGCATCTGGAGTTCATTGAGTCACATGGAATAAGAGATTTAACCTCATTTTCTAATTCCCTGCTATTTAGTATTATCATATAAATAATCCAATCTTTCCCTCACAGTATAAAAATTTTACCTTTACATCAAATTAAATTATTATAGATACTCTCTGTATTTCTATTTTCTTCCACTGAGCTGCTACAGACATATAAAACCTTCTAATTTGCTTTAATATTAAATATATATTTATATTCGGTATGCAAGTTTTACCACTCTCCTAGCCACAATGAAGTCAATTTCACTTCTGTCCTTTATTGTGCCCATCTTTGCATGAAATGTTTCCTTGGTATCCCTACTTCTCTTAAAGAGAACTCTAGTCTTTCCCATTCTACCTAGGGACAACCACAGTGGTGTGGTCACTCACCTAGAGCCAGACATCCTGAAGTGTGAAGTCAAGTGGATCCCAGAAAGCATTACCACAATCAAATCTAATGGAGGTGATGGAATTCCAGCTGAGCTATTTCAAATCCTAACATATGATGCTATTAAAGTGCTGCATTCAATATGCTAGCAAATTTGGAAGTCAGCAGTGGCCACAGGACTGGAAAAGGTCAGTTTTCATTCCAGTCTCAAAGAAGGGTAATGTCAAAGACTATTCAAACTACCACAAATTGTACTCATTTCACAGCTAGCAAGGTAATGCTCAAAATTCTTCAAGCTAGCCTCCAGCAGTACATGAACTGAGAACTTCCAGAAGTATAAGCTGCATTTAGAAAAGGCAGAGAAACCAGAGATCAAATTGCTAACATCTGCTATATCTTACAGAAATTTTTCTTATAGAAAAAGCAAAGAAATTCCAGAAAAACCTCTACTTCTACTTCACTGACTACACTAAAGCCTTTGACTATGTGAATCACAACAAACTGAAAAATTCTTAAAGAGACGGAAATACCAGACTGCCTTACCTGCCTCCTGAGAAACCTGTATGCACATCAAGAAACAACAGTTAGAACCAAACATAGAACAGTGGACTAGTTCAAAATTGGGAAAGGAGTATGTCAAGGATGTATATTGTCATCCTGTTTATTTAACTTCTGTGCAGAAGACATCATGTGAAATGCCGGGCTGGATGAATCATAAGCTGGAATCAAGATTTCTGGGAGAAATATCAACAACCTCAGATAAACAGATGATACTATCCTAATGTCAGAAAGCAAAGAGGAACAAAAGAGCCCCTTGAGAGTGAAAGAGGAGGTTGAAAAGGCTGGCTTAAAATTCAGCATTCAAAAAACTGAGATCATGGCATCTAGTCCCATCACTTCATGGCAAATAAATGGGGAAACAATGGAAGCAGTGACAGACTTTATTTTCTTGGGCTTCAAAATCACTGCAGATGGTAACTACAGCCATGAAATTAAAAGACATTTGCTCCTTGGAAGAAAAGCTATGACCAACCTAGACAGCATATTAAAAAGCAGAGACATTACTTTGCCAACAAAGGTCCATCTACTCAAAGCTATGGTTTTTCCAGTAGTCATGTATGGATGTGAGAGTTGGACCAAAAAGAAAGCTGAGCACCAAAGAATTGATGCTTTTGAACTGTGGTATTGGAGAAGACTATCAGCGTCTCTTGGACAGCAAGGAGACCAACTTGCTAAAGTAAATCCTAAAGGAAATCGACTCTGAATATTCATTGGAAGGACTGACGCTACAGCTGAAGCTCTAATAAGTTGGCTACCTGATGGGAAGAGCCGACTAATTGGAAAAGATCCTGATGCTGGGAAAGATTGAGGGCAGGAGGAGAAGGGGGTGACAGAGGATGAGATTGGCTGGATGGCATCAACACAATGGGCGTGAGTTTGAGCAAACTCCAGGAGATGGTGAAGGACGGGGAAGCCTGGCGTGCTGCAGTCCATGGGGTTGCAAAGAGTTGTACATGACGGAGCATCTGAACAACCACCCCCAGTTATTCTTCATTCTGAAACTTTGGGCAATTTCACAACCTTAATCTTCCTAATATATTTTGGAATAATGTTCAAGAATTCTTCAATTCCAATTGTATTAAATTAACAGATTAATTTCATGAGTCATGGGTAATGGCACCCCACTCCAGTACTCTTGCCTGGAAAATCCCATGGATGGAGGAGCCTGGTAGGCTGCAGTCCATGGGGTCGTGAAGAGTCGGACATGACTGAGTGACGTCACTTGCACTTTTCACTTTCATGCATTGGAGAAGGAAATGGCAACCCACTCCAGTGTTCTTGCCTGGAGAATCCCAGGGACAGCGGAGCCTGGTGGGCTGTCGTCTATGGGGTCGCACAGAGTCGGACACGACTGAAGCGACTTAGCAGTAGCAGCAGCAGGGTATTTTGAAATCAGATCAACTATTGAATAAAATTAGGAATTTTATAGTCAAACTGATTTAAGACATTAATTGGACTAATTGCTTTTGGAAATGCAACAATGAGGTTGGTTTCCCATGCTGTTCAAACAAGGTACCAACCCAGTCTCCCATGGTATCTGTACCCTCTCCTCTGCTTGTTTGCTGCTCTCCTTCACTCACAACATGGCTGCCAGCAGCAACCACAGTTGTGTACTTTCCTGGTAGAACCACAGTGAAAAGAATGCACTACTTCTCACCTGTATCTAACAAAAGTTCTGAGCTTTGCTCTGATTTGGACCACCTTTTGCTGTGGCCTGAGGAAATGAAGCTACTGACTGGTACACATTCCCAGCTAGGGTGTACCTTTGGATCTGGGGATGGAATCATTCCAATCCAAACTGGCAAGCTGCTACTAAATAGGAGCAGTTAAATGTTGGGATTAACCATGATCGCAATGAAAATTTCTTATAATTTAAAAATGTCCCCCAGACCTTTCAGCCTTCTTAGTCCTAGCAGTAGGCATCTATTTAAAATATATACACACTCACTTGTGCAGGTGTACGCATACATATACACAAGCTATGCGAATTCTTACAAGGCCTAAAAACTAGAACCAAAAGGTGAAATGGTCTTATCCAAATCATGGCAGATATTGGCAAATGAGAGTTAAACATATAATTCATTGTGCTAGATAGAACAGTATATTTACATGACTGACTCACCAATAGCCAGAGATTTCTGATGCACACCACCTCTGTAGTTATTCAGAATAGCCTATTTATTCTCTTTCTCCTCAGTAAGACTACTTCTGAAATCTCATTCAATTTTATTGGTGTTTCATCATTCACTGCCAGCATATTTGTCATGGTCTCTGCAGTTGGCATTTGTCTATAATTTGGTCAGGGTAAATGTGCATATGTCCATTCCCCTCAATATTCCAAGCCTTCTTAAAGGGAAGGACACATTCTAGTCTAGTCTACCTGTTGAACCCCTTACCAAGGAGCTTAGCAGCGACCACTGTATATTAAGGATTACTGAATAAATATCATCAAGTAGAACATATCATTAGCTATATGAAATTTATTCTGGATAATTATATGTGACAAACAGACTATTAAACTAGAATTTATGAACCCATATTCTTCCAAAGTACTTTTCTACTGCTCTCATAACAGGACTTGCCACTCTCACCTCATTGTTTTCACCTTTCATTCATCTCAATTGAGCAATCATTTATTTAGAAGCTGCTATGTACCAGGATATGCTTGGTGCTAACGATACAAATACTGCTAATTACTTTATCTTCTAGGGTGTACAGCCTCAGCATTGAATATACCTTCTGGGAAGGTTCTTACCAGCGCCCTTCTGTCTTATTTTAACCCTATGCATTCCTCAGATTCCATAGTGAATCATACTTCTTCCATCAAGTCTTTCTGAGCTATTTTTCCTTCAGTGCTGCTTCTTTGTGCAGAAATCTTAGCATATTCATCTCATTCTCTAATCTCAGTAATGGCAATGGAGCTGTGAATCTCAGTCTTTACTGAGTGGTGCAGGGTTACCCAAAAGAAGAGCACAAAGAGTTTAGATTCAAACAGAGGTAAGAAAGTGTGTTGTAAAAAATAGATCCTAGTGGAAGGGAGCTGATATAGGCTGCTAAGGCAAAGCTTCCATGTTTAGGAGCCATTAACCTAGAAATACCACAGTCTCAGCCAGCTTTCCTGAGGGACAAGATGCCATCTGGGAAGAAAGGTCATGGGGCAGCCAACCCACTTTAAAACGACAGTCAGGTTTACCTCCCTTCATGGCACAATCAGTCTAATTACTAAAAACACCAACAGCAAACACAAAAAACCCCCTCATCCTTGCTGGATGAGTTCTAAAATCTCTTTAACAAGGTTGGGGTTGGGAAGGGAGAGAGAATGTTTATTTTACAATTAGAGATAAACTAAGTACATGGTTAATATTTCACTGTGATTGAGTTTCAATTAAAGTATAATTAATCAATAAATAAACTATTAATTATATATTATTAATATTTTCTCAGCTTTATTACAAGATGGGAAGAAAGGAAGACAGAAAGGCAGGGGGCTTTCAGGAGACCACAAACATGTTTGCCTATGAGGAACATGTGACCGTTGCCACAGAGAAGTAAGAAACCAGCTTAGGTCTTGAAAGCCACAGACTTCACCTAGGATTGCCTTTCCGAGAGCTGAGACACACAGAAGCTCTCACAGAGGAGTCTGGATCAAGAAGCTAAGAAAGCAAAGAGCTCGGGTTGGTAGGATTTAAGATTGTCTTTGTTATTAATTTAACACTAGTAATTTTACATAGAAGAGCTTCATTCACAAGCAATTCATTAAGAAATATAATAAATACTAATATTTGCTGGGTGTTCATTGGAAGGACTGATGTTAAAGCTGAAACTCCAATACTTTGGCCACCTCATGTGAAAATTTGACTAATTGGAAAAGACCCTGATGCTGGGAGGGATTGGGGGCAGGAGGAAAAGGGGACGACAGAAGATGAGATGGCTGGATAGCATCACCGACTCGATGGACATGAGTTTGAGTGAACTCCGGGAGTTGGTGATGGACAGGGAGGCCTGGCGTGCTGCAGTTCATGGGGTCGCAAAGAGTCGGACACGACTGAGCGACTGAACTGAACTGAATATTTGCACATTTATCATCTTTCATTTCAAGGGAAGTGTCTTTTACTTCTAATTTACTATAAATATGTCCCTTCAATAGTGTTTCTTTCTTTTTAAATGTACATTCTTTGGGGAAATTTTTGAATTCAACATAATAGAGTAAAAAGCATATTTTCCTACAAAATGTTCCCCAGAAACTTTATATACTTAACACTATATGAAGTAGGTTATTGATTTGACCCAGGGTGGCATTTCTCAGTTTGTTCATTAAATGAATTTTAATATAGAATTTACACTAGAGAAGATGGCCTTGCCAACAAGAATTTTAAGTCACTTAGCATTATAGTTGTCATTCAGAAGAGGATTGTCATTCTCATGATACAATCAAAAGTCATTTTCTTATTGCCATTTACAGCAAAATGGATGGACTTAGAGATTATCTTACTAAGTGAAGTCAGAGAAAGACAAGTATTACATGTTATCATTTATGTGTGGAATCTAAAAAATAATACATGAATCTACGCACAAAAAAGAAACAGACTCACAAATATAGAAAACAAACATATGCTTACCAAAGCAGAAATGAGTGGAGAGATAAATTTGGAATATGGGACTAACAAACTACTACACATAAAGTAACAGAAAGGCCAGCACTGTTAGGACAAAGTCTAGTTTAAAGCAACAGGATTTACTCTATAGCACAGGGAACTATATTCAATATCTTATAATAACATATAATGGAAAATAATCTGAAAAATATATATATATAGCTGAGTCACTTTGCTATACACCTGAAACTAACACAAAATTGTAAATTAACTAAACTTGAATTTTAACGGTGCATTTTCTAAAAAAGTTTATAAAATATGTTTTGTATTCAGTATAGGGCAAAATCATGGTAGATTACAGATAACATAATTACATGGGTATATTTTCCTCTGTAATCAATTTTTAGTACTGATTTTAAAATTTCCACTGAAGAGAAGCTTCATATCTTGAAATGAAAATTCAGTTATAAAAAATTCAAGTTTTAAAAAAATTCATGTTTAAAAACTATTTCTTACCAATAGTAAAGTGATAAATAAGAAAGATACTTTAACCATATACAAATCTTTAAAACCGTTACTTCAGGGAAATTACTTTGCAGAAAAAATAAGAAAACCTCTCCTTTCAAGAGTCAATTTAAACATTTACTGGTAGACTATATTCCAAGCACAAGGTGTCTCTAAAAATGGTAAATTAGAAGTATAGTGACCCCTAAAAAAAATAAAAAATTTTATGACAAAAATCTACATAATTGAAGAAGTTTTAGCTCATCACCTGTATATGTCTTCTAACTGCAGATCAAAATCTTGAAGTTTCTTTTGATATTTCTCTGTAAAGTTATAGAATTCATTAAGGATTGAAGATTTCAAGTCAGGGTATGGACATTCCAAAGTTTCTAATTCCATGGGCAGTTGACTAAGCAGGTTACTTCTTTCTTCTGAAGAATGATCTAATATCTGAAAAAAAAAATTATATGATTGTTCTATTTAATATAAATGACAAATTGATAGATTACTATCTGTATTGCACTTACTTTCATGCTCCAGTCTGAAAGATAATTTTCTATTTCCTCTTGCTCTAGCCTAAGTTGTTCATAGACAGCTTTCAATTGTTTCTTCACGAAGTCAACCTATAGGACATTTAAAGCAAGTGGTATGCAAATTATTGATTTATTCAATATTTAAATTTAAAGTCACAGAAATTTTTCTCAAAAGTCAGTAAGTGATGACAAATTAAATAAGTGAAAGTCCCTTTCAGAATCCATGGAAGAGGGTTCAAGAGATGTCACATCTAGGCAGTGTCCATCAGGCAAAGGAGCTTTAAAGGGGCTTCTGGACAGATAACCCCAAAATGAGTTCAATTATAGCCACTCTGCACTCACAGTGAGTTTTGTTTGTGATAAGGCAGAAAGCTTACCAGACTGCCTCTGTTTCAATCACCCCCTCCTTTCCTCACATCCTTGCTACTAATCCCCAGATGGGCACTGATTTTTAATGTTCATTTTTAATTATTTATGAAAGCAATATGACAATACTACAAAAGCAACTAAAAAAATAAAGTAAGAAAAAAATCACCTGAAAGCCTACATACAGTGGCAACCATGATAAAGGAGTTTATGCTCTAGTCAGTGGCTGCTAAGTTGCTTCAGTCGTGTCCAACTCTGTGTGACCCCACAGACGGCAGCCCACCAGGCTCTGCCATCCCTGGGATTTTCCAGGCAAGAACACTGGAGTGGGTTGCCATTTCCTTCTTCAATGCATGAAAGTGAAAAGTGAAAGTGAAGTCGCTCAGTCGTGTCCCACTCTCTGCGACTGCATGGACTCCAGCCTACCAGGTTCCTCCATCCATAGGATTTTCCAGGCAAGAGTACTGGAGTGGGTTGCCATTGTAGTAAGTAAACTCATAAAAAAGTAGGTAAGAAAGTATTAGGAGGAGGTAAGTGAGGTATAAACTGGGTGAGGGGATAGGGAGTGACTGGGGCTTCTCTCGTATGAGTGGTCAGTACAGGCATCTCAGAGGAAAGGACATTAATGCTAAGACTAAAAGACAAAAAGAGCCATCAGTGGAACAGAAGAAACAGCCCGTGCAAAGGCCTTGAAACAGGAAGGAGTCTGGCTTATGTGAGGAATAGGAAGAAGGCCAGCACTGTTAGGACAAAGTCTAGTAGGTAAAGCAGGGTATCAGATAGATAGTAAGACTAAAGAGGTGGAAGGTGGGGTCAGATGCATGGGGAGTTTTGGTACCAGGTACCCAACACACAGTGAGGCCAAGAGATATCAAAATGTCAGAGTTTGGAGCAGAGAAAGGCTTGCTACAGGGCCCTGCAAAGAGACAGGTGGCTCATGCCTTAAAAAACCCCAAACTCCCCAAAAGCTTTTAGCAAATCCCTTTTTATATGAAAGGTAAGGGAGGGGCCATAGTTGTTGCAAAATTCTAGTGTCAGATCCTTTGTTCTCCAAGTTAAGTCATGGTCAGGTCACAAAGATCATGCAAACCTCCACTGAAACAAATGATAGTCTCTGTTCTAACAAGAAAGAGCAAAGTCCCAAGGTTTAACTTCTCCCCTCCCGCCAAGATCCAGACTCTGGCTAGGAGGAGGGAGTCCCTGTGCCAGCCGGTTACCTTGCCTGGGAGCGTTAGTCCAGCAAGCAGTCTGGGTCCTCCCACCAGTGCCCAGGCCTGGCTGAGGAGACAGATCTCAGCCGGTGGCACTTTCAGGGTCCACTCCCCAGGCCTTGCCCAGCCATTATCACTGAGGGAGCAAGAAGCCCAGGACCCAGCCATCACATGGCCCAAAGCTGGGGAAACCTGGTCCTACAGACTGTGGCCCATGGAGACTGCCACACCATTAGGTCTAAAAGATGGGGATTGGGGAGAGTTTTGCTGTTGCTTCAGGGCCTGGGCCTGGCCAGTGGGTGGCCATGGTGAAGGTTCTGGAGCCTTGAAGGACACAGCCCTCACCCTTTCCCCAGGTCCACCAGCTCACCTGCCAGCTAGAGGTCAGAGGGCCTGGAGCACCCCAGAGAGGGTGGTGATCCACTTCTCACCACACTTCGTGCTGTGAGGACCACCTCATGGCTGACTGCTGGTGAAGTGGGACTTGTAACCACAGCGCTAACAGTCACCCCTTAATGGTTACATGCTAACGGTCTCTAAGGATCTCACTCTAACAGTCTCTCTTTAAAGGTCTCACGCTAAGGATCTTGAGCTAAAGGTCAGGGGCTCAGGCTGCACACTTGCCCCAACCCTATTACAGGAGGAACCCTGGCCAGTAGGAGCCCTGAGGGGGTTTACCAGGAGGATGACTTAATCCCTGTCCCTAGAATAGGATCTCAGAATACACTGGAAGGAGGAGAAAGGAGGAAAGCAGGGTTATGAAATTATTGTAACATTTCTAGGTGAGAAATGAGCATGTTGGACAGATTAAGGGACAGAATTTGCTATACATTCTATTTAAGCACATAAAACATACACGTTTATCTCAGACTCTTCCAAATATTACAGTATTAAAAGTAAAGGAGATATACTGACCTCTTCCAATACTTTCATAGAGTTAGATTCACTGTGTGAGTGTGAATACTGTGAAATGTGATGCTGTCTGTATTTTAGATCTTCTCTCAATTGCTGAATAGGATTTATTACATTTTTAAGATATGTGCACCATTGTTCTGATAACTCCTGTTCTATGGTGAAACAAAATTAAAGCAACACATTATTAAGTTTCTTCAAGAACAGGTCATTAAGATGCAGATTTTTTGGATTCCTTTAGAAAAAAACAAACAGCAGTTAATATTTAAAAGACTGAAATGTGTGGCCCACTTTCATCTTTAAAACAAAACTCCCCTTTAAATGTGGGACCAAAGAAAAAACAAAACCTACCAAAATTCATAAGGTCAGAAAGACATTCATTTCCAATGTTCTCTTCACTGAATAAGGATTTTATTTCAGATTCCATTTTGTATCTGAAATAGACAATATCTTAATCAATTATATTATAATCATAAACATATATACAAGTTAAAAAATAACTAGCAGTAGAAATACTCAATCTAATGTGGTTTCATTCACCTGTTCATTAATTCAGACAGCATACTACATTCCTAACATCGATTAGATAATCTCCAAGACACTGAGAGAGACAGAAGTATGGCTGCATACCTCAGAAGTAACAGCATTAGCAAGGCAAGGACAGGATACATCCCTGCACTATTTCAGGTGGAAAGAGCAGTGGGAAGTGGGGAGCCACTGAAGGATATTAAGCTGACCACACCAATTCAGATCTGTGTTTCAGAAAGATTTCCAAGGCAACAAGATGGACGATGGGCTGGAAGGAGGGTGGTCAATAAAAATGGAAGATGAAGAGGGGATCAGGCAAACCTGGACCAACAAGGAGGTTATTTTAAAAGTTCAGAGAAGGTCCTGACTTAGGGAAATGGGAGTAAAAGTATATATTTTACATACCAAAAATATAATAAATCTTAATAAACTTTTACTATATTATTTAAATATAGTCATTTTAGAGTAAAACTATAACCAGCACTAAATGGACATAAATATACTGTACTCAATCCCTTATTTATGGCAGGTTTGATAAAAATCATAAAAAGAGTTTTGATTTGTTATGATTGTTAAGATACATTATTTAAATGGTATAAAATAAGAAAATAGCAACAATATAATACTTTAATATGATTATTTTTATTTTTGTATGTAAGTTTCTAGTCCTTGTCTATATGCATGAATATTTTAAATAGTTGTAATTATAGCCTATCTACCATTTTACATTAAGACTTTTTGAAAACTAACTTTAATAATAATAAATAATTATTTATTTATTCCAAGTAATTTTTGTAATTATTGTTTACCTTAGTGGCTGCATGGTATCCTATTTTATATATGTGCCATCATCTTTTAAGCCAATTTACAAATATGAGACAAGGGTTTTGTTTACATGTATAAAGGAGGGGGTGCTACTGTAGATGACACTATTTCTTTAGCATATGGTCTTAGTCAAAAGCTTTTTTAAGATTACATATGAAATTGATGGGACTGGATGCCATGATCATAAACATGGCATTCAGTCCCATCACTTCGTGGCAAAAAGATGGGGAAACAATGGAAACAGTGACAGATTTTATTTTGGGGGCTCCAAAATCACTGCAGATGGTGACTGCAGCCATGAAATTAAAAGATGCTTACTCCTTGCTTCCAAGGAGTAAGCTTGGAAGCAAGCTTACTTGCTTGGAAGCTATGACCAACCTAGACAGCACATTAAAAATCAGAGACGTTACTTTGCCAACAAAGGTCCATCTAGTCAAAGCTTTGGTTTTTCCAGTAGTCATGTATGGATGTGAGAGTTGGACTATAAAGAAAGCTGAGCACTGAAGAAATGATGCTTTTGAACTGTCATGTTGGAGAAGACTCTTGAGAGTCCCCTGGACTGCAAGGAGATCAAACCAGTCAATCAAACGTGTATATTATCATATGTAAAATGATCAAACCAGTAAAGGAAATCAGTCCTGACTATTCATTGGAAGGACTGATGCTGAAGCTGAATCTCCAATACTTTAGCCACCTGATGCGAAGAACTGACTCATTGGAAAAGACCCTGATGCTGGGAAAGATTGAAAGCAGGAGGACAAGGGGATGACAGAGGATGAGATAGTTGGATGGCATCACCAACTCAATGTACATGAGTTTGAGCAAGCTTCAAATATTGGTAATAGACAAGGGAGCCTGGTGTGCTGCAGTCAGTGGGGTCGCAAAGAGTGGGACACACCTGAGTGACTGAACTGATGAAACTGATATACTGAGAATGGGTGCATGACAGTGGAGTATACCCAGAAGTTATTTCATAACATATATATTTTTTTTAATTTATTTGGCTGTATCAGGTCTTTGTTGCGTCATTTGGGATTTTTTCTTACAGTTTCAGTATAAAGGCTTAATTGCCCTGTGGCATCTAGGATCCCATTCCCAACTAGGGATCGAACTTGCACTCTCTCCATTGCAAGGCCATTCTTTTCTTTTCTTTTTTTTTTTTAATTGGAGGCTAATTACTTTACAATATTGTGCCATACAATTTGCCATACATTCACATGAATCAGCCATGGGTGTACATGTGTTCCCCATCCTGAACCCCGCTCCCACCTCCCGCCCCATCCCATCCCTCAGGGTCATCCCAGTGCACCAGCCCTGAGCACCCGGTCTCATGCATAGAACCTGGACTGGCGATCTATTTCACATATGATAATATACATGTTTCAATGCTATTCTCTCAAATTATCCCACCCTCGCCTTCTCCCACAGAGTCCAGAAGTCTGTTCTTTACATCTGTGTCTCTTTTGCTGTCTCACATATAGGGTCATCATTACCATCATTCTGAATTCCATATATATGCATTAATATACTGTATTGGTATTTTTCTTTCTGACTTACTTCACTCTGTAGAATAGGCTCCAGTTTCATCCACCTCATTAGAACTGATTCAAATACATTCTTTTTAATAGCTGAGTAATATTCCATTGTGTATATGGACCACAGCTCTGCCGATGGACATCTAGGTTGCTTCCATGTCCTGGCTATTGTAAACAGTGCTGCGATGAACATTGGGGTACACGTGTCTCTTTCAATTCTGGTTTCCTCGGTGTGTATGCCCAGCAGTGGGATTGCTGGGTCATATGGCAGTTCTATTTTCAGTTTTTTAAGGAATCTCCACACTATTCTCCATAGTGGCTGTACTAGTTTGCATTCCCACCAACAGTGTAAGAGGGTTCCTTTTTCTCCACACCCTCTCCAGCATTTATTGCTTGTAGACTTTGTGATAGTAGCCATTTTGACTAGCGTAAAATGGTACCTCATAGTGGTTTTGATTTGCATTTCTCTGATAATGAGTGATGTTGAGCATCTTTTCATGTGTTTGTTAGCCATCTGTATGTCTTCTTTGGAAAAATGTCTGTTTAGTTCTTTGGTTCATTTTTTGATTAGGTCACTTATTTTTCTGGAATTGAGCTGCAGGAGTTGCTTGTATATTTTTGAGATTAATTCTTTGTCAGATGCTTCATTTGCTATTATTTTCTCCCATTCTGAAGGCTGTCTTTCCACCTTGCTTATAGTTTCCTTCATTGTGCAAAAGCTTTTAAATTTAACTAGGTCCCATTTGTTTATTTTCGCTTTTATTTCCATTACTCTGGGATGTGGGTCATAGAGGATTCTGCTATGGTTTACATCAGAGAGTGTTTTGCCTATGTTTTCCTCTAGGAGTTTTATAGTTTCTGGTCTTACATTTAGATCTTTAATCCATTTTGAGTTTATTTTTGTGTATGGTTTTAGAAAGTGTTCTAGTTTCAGTCTTTTCAAGTGGTTGACCAGTTTTCCCAGCACCACTTGTTAAAGAGATTGTCTTTTCTCCATTGTATATTCTTGCCTCCTTTGTCAAAGATAAGGTGTCCATAGGTGTGCAGATTTATCTCTGGGCTTTCTATTTTGTTCCATTGATCTGTGTTTCTGTCTTGATGCCTGTGGCTTTGTAGTAGAGCCTGAAGTCAGGCAGGTTGATTCCTCCAGTTCCATTCATCTTTCTCAAGATTGCTTTGGCTATTCAAGGTTTTTTGTATTTCCATACAACTTGTGAAATTATTTGTTCTAGTTCTCTGAAAAATACCCGTGGTAGCTTAATAGGGATTGCATTGAATCTATAGATTGCTTTGGGTAGTATACTCATTTTCACTATGTTGATTCTTCCAATCCACGAACATGGTATATTTCTCCATCTATTTGTGTCATCTTTGATTTCTTTCATCAGTGTTTTATAGTTGCAAGGCACATTCTTAACCACTGAACCACCAGGGAAGTTTTACTTAGATTTTTTAAACAAAAATATAGCACTTATAAATTATTTAGCTCAGTCCTCTTATATTTTCATCATCCAGAAAGCCATAGTAGAACATAAAAACCAACAGAACTGGCTTTGTTCATAGAGGAGATCAATCTGCTACTGTGCATGTAATAATTCTAGTAAGCTCCATCCTGGCTTTCTAGATCAACAACCCTGACCCAACAGGCAAGACTAATCTATTTCTCTAACTGTCCTAATTGGCTAACAAAATCCAGAACCAAGTACTACATGACAAGCTTGTGAATATACATTGTTTCCCAAATCATGTCCCATAAAACAGAAACATCAATAAGATGGTAGGGAAAACTTGGAAACGGTGAACTAAACAAATCAGATAAGTTTACATAGTGCTGGATTATTCAGAAACTTGATTATGCTAAAGTGCATTGAGGTTCTCCAAAAAGGGATGAAATATGTAATATTTTCCTAATTATGGGACATGGAAATTCATTATTCTCCATGGAGTATCTTGAAGAATATATCTGTTTTGTAGAATTTGATTGAGGAAATACAGATAAAAATTGCAATGGGCTCAAAGGCATTAAAATTGGTAACTCTTGGGAAGAGAACCCTGCCTGTTCACCACTGACATGTAGACTTAGTACCAAGTGTTCACCAAGTCAGAACTCTGCAGCACATACAACTGCCTCCGTATCTGAAGATGGAACAAATTGAAGGCAACTTTCCTTGTCCAAATCTGCCAATTTAAGTACTTCCTACTGCTACTTGACCTGTCCTCTGGTACCACTGAATAAGATGATACTACAAAAATTCTCCTGAGTTTTTGTGTGACTGTTTGTCTAGAGGATATATTAATCTACTTCCTAGATAAACCCAGTTGCAATGCAATCTCTTGCAAGATAAATCAGCCTGATAAGGACACATTTGAGCTCTCGGGAGTCTACTCTCACACTCCTTGCCCTTCCAAGATGCTGCTAAAGTTCCAGGTGTAGTAGAATCAGTCTCTTTAGGAGATCGAAAGTTACCCAGAGCCTCCTGGGATTTCTGAGGCAAAATTACCAATTTAGGCAGAACAAGTGAAACATGGGGCACTGGAGAGTGGTGGAGTCATAAGCCATTTATGCAAACAACAGCACAGTGGCAAGGACTGTGAAAGATGGAGTAAGAGAGGATGTTAAAGTTCCTTCATTGGAACTAACAGACAGAGGATCAGCAGAAAATGAGGGCACCAGACAGGCTGAAGGCCAGAGCTCTACCCCTCCAACAAGGAAGGAATTCAGCAGTGCAGACAGTTGGGGACCTCAGACTATCTGTTTGATTGGCTTTTCTCTCTTGTAAGAGGCTGTCCCAATTTCTGTGTACCAGAAAACGCAGGGAAGGAAATCTCACAATAATTGGCTAAGGGATGAACTCAGTAAATTCTCAGATGGCCTGAGTCACACAGTATGGGTACTGGTCTCATTTTCATACTTAAAGACACTTTTCCAGATAATATTTAATTATTGGTAAAACCTCATGATATTTTCTGGATAAAGGTGCTATTTTTAAAATAATGCTTTAAAACTAAAATTATGAGTAAATGACATATATTTCTAAAAGAAACTATAGTAAAAGTAGTAAGGCTTACAAATAAACCTCTCAAACTTTATTACTCAAAAGTTCTATTAAAATAATAATTGTAATTCCTTACCACATGGCCAATATAAATAACCTCCTCCTAATCTCTAAACCACTCATTCTGAAACAAGGAAGAAAGTGCTCCTGCCAAATTGTATCAAGGTCTTCAAGGGGGTATAGTTTGGAAACCATAGTAATAGTAAATATAATTTTATAAATTTAATATAAAATATAATTTTCTACTTTGAAATTTTAATCATCTAATCTTCTTATGATAGATTTCAAAGAACTAAGTTTAGGGAAATGCTTTACTTTTTTTTTCCCTAGCTAGGCTAGACCAATTAGATCTCAGGTGATGTGAATGGACTCCACCAGAAAAAGAGAAAAACCTGCTCAGATCCATGTTCAATAAGCCTAGGAGTCAAAGGCAAATGATTCAATACCACCTCCACATAAGCTAGCTGATTTACCTTCTGCAAATAACTTTAATCCTCTGAACCTCAAGGTTCCCATCTGTAAAATTAGGATAACAATGATACCTACTCTGCAGGGTCATTGTAAAGATTAAATGAAACAAAGCGTGTAAAGTACTGAACATACTACCTGAAAGTGAGTGAAAGTGTTAGCCACTCAGCCACGTCTGATTCTTTGCAACCCGCCATAGCTTGTAGCCCGCCAGATTCTTCAGTCCATGGAATTCTCCAGGCAAGAATACTGGAGTGAGTAGCCATTCTCTTCTCCAGGGGATCTTCTCGACCCAGGGATCAAACCCAGGTCTCCCACACTGCAGGCGGATTATTTACTGTCTCAGCCACCAGGAATGCCCCAACATACTACTTGGTATATACTAAATTACCCAGCAAAAGCTAGATGCCATTGGAAGCCCTTACCTTCTGGGGATCTGAGATTTTTAAATGAAGTCTCTTATGGTGATACATAAAAATATTTTACTTTCAATCTTATATTAAAAAGGAAGGTAGGTTTTAAAGATTGAGAGACACAGAGTTTAAACTCCTGATTTTCTGGTGGTCCTTAAATTCCTGAACTTTTAGCCATTTCTTGAACTTTCTTTCCATCACTAGTAGTTTTTAATTTCACTGACTACACGTTGAAATTAGCCTACATTCAAGAAAACAGAGAAAGTTATCTTGGAATTCTTCTTGTTTATCCAATTTCAGTTCTTACAAGTTTCAAGACATAATGTTGTTACGTGAATATTCCTAATTTTCATCATCTTTGTGTCATTCCAGTTCAGCCCGAAAGAATTAGTTTCCATAATAATATGTATATACCTCTTTTATCTACCTCAAGAACAACACATACACACAGGAAGAAGGGTATGGAATAGCCAAGATAACTTTCTCCAGTGTCTTTATATTTGAGCCTGCATCAGTGAACACCATAATTAAAATTTTCTATTGGCTTTCATTTTTCAATTATGCAAATCTAAAAAGAAAATTTTCCAATGGGCTCAAACATTATCTCCATAAAAGTTGGTATTTTGAGGGATAAGATGGATGTGATTTGTTTTTATTTTGGAAATATGAATGAGAAAATATATATAATTTTTTCTTTAAGTTATATAATAATGTAAAACTATTTCCATTCATGAGCCTTTTACGTCACATGTAGGAATCACTTGCCAGAATAGGAAACTCCTATAATCTGAAAAGCATGCATGTCAAAAATAAAGTTAATGGTATTAATACTTGGAAGTTTAGCTTAGAATGAGACCACAAAATTATCTGTTTTTTATAAAATATATGCTTACAAGTATATATTTTAAAAAGCATACTTTATAAATACCACCATCATTAAAACTAATATATATGCCCCAAAAGGAGGGGAAACACATCTGCCTCCTCTTCCTGCCTTGACCTTTGAAAAGGAATTTCTCTCTCAAAGATTATATTTAAGACCAAGTATAAAATGTGGCTCAGTTGGTAAAGAATCTGTCTGCAATGCCTGGAGACCTGGGTTCCATTCCTGGGTCAGGAAGATCCTCTGGAGAAAGAAATGGCAACCCACTCTAGTATTCTTGCCTGGAGAATCCCATGGACAGAGGAACCTGGTAGGCTATAGTCCATCACAAGAGTCGGACACGACTTGCAACCAAACCACCACCACATAAAATCATTATTTTGTTTTAATTTATCTTGAAGTGACTGCTGAAAATAACAGCAAAAGTCAAAAATCCAAATTGAATTAGTTATGATGCAGCTACATTTAGAAATCACTCAATTTGAATCCCTTAGTTCATTTACTGGAAACATTTATCTCTTTCTATGTATCTGAGGTAAAGATGAATATGATGGGATGTTTGTCCCCAAGAAGTTTACCACTTCGTAAGAAGACAAATATGTAAGCCTAATATTATAATCCAATGTGCTAAAGTATAATATAAATACAAGTATGAATGGGAGTGCAGAAAAGTAAGTGATTAGCAGATATAGAAGATTATCTCTTTTTTTCTGAAGGAAAGGAAATGTATTAATAAATTAATATATTTAACAGATTCCAAATTAAACTGAAGAA
Organism: Bos grunniens; assembly: GCF_055505025.1. Classification (NCBI taxonomy): domain Eukaryota; kingdom Metazoa; phylum Chordata; class Mammalia; order Artiodactyla; family Bovidae; genus Bos; species Bos grunniens. The sequence continues at coordinate 98,875,940 of NC_141166.1, forward strand.
ATGAAAGGGCTCTTTTTTTATTTTTTGAAAAAAAACTGTATTGGAGTGTAACTGCTTTAGAGTGAGAAAGGAAAGGATTTTAATTTGATTTACTGTCCAATTCAACTGTAATGTTACATTTTGATTATAATGGTTTAATTAAAATAGAAAGTTACAGAACATCTACCTAGATAAGTGCAACTCAGTAATTCCTGCATATTCATATTGAGATTGCTCTCAGTTCTTACCTGACTTCATTTAGCCTTTGGTGTTCTTGCCACCACACTTGCTTGTGTTGCTTTATTAGTGTTTGTTCTTTAGATAACTTTGAAGTCTGCACTGTTTTTCTGATCTAGATTCAGAGGAACAAAAGAGAAGCAATTCTGATGTTTTTTAAGTGTTTCCAAAATAAAAATGTTTAATTTGTATTTTCTAAGTTAAATATTTTCTCTTTGTCAATCCTATTCCTGCATTTTCTAACACTAGCATCTTTCTAAAGAAAGTTATTTTTCTTTCTTTAGAAAGGAAAAAAATCTATTTTCCACACATACAATAAATAACATCTTATTCATCCAACTCAAGAAAAATTTGCATGAATATTCTATATATTTTCTTGCCTTTTTACACATCTTCCCTGCCAAGCATCATAATATCATTATTCTCATTTTACAGATGAGGACACTGAAGTTCAGATAGATTAAAAAACTTGGTCAAGACCATCAAGGTTGTAAATATCAGAATCACATAGAACCTTGGTATTCAGATTGGTTTTATGTAATCCTTCAGCACAGGATGGGAAAAAAAAAATCATTGGATAAGTTATTAGGAGGACTGGCCTTAGTTTCAGCATCTACTAGAAATATGACCTTGAATTATATGTACAATTTTAATCTTTTGACTCCATGACTTTGTAAATAGTTTTTTAAAACTTCAGGCAAATCTTTATTTGAAGGTATTAAACAAGGAAATAGTGAAAAAGAGCACTGAAACCCAAATTTTCAAATCAATTTAATTTTTCCCAAATTTTATGACTTTTCAAAAACAATGTGCATAATTCATGCTTTGGGGTTTCTGCTAATAAGCTATGTCAAGCTTGGGTCTGTTTGCCTTAAGATCCATTCTTGGCCAGCTCCCTCATCTGCTTCCCATCAGAGAGCAGCCTGTGTTTCTCAGACACCCCTGAAACTGCCTTCCAGCTGGGTTCAGCCAAAGGGAGACACTGGTGGTGGGTGATTGGAGGGAGGGAGGAAAGGCAAGCCAAAGGATTATTCACTCCTCTCTGCTCTCAGAGGGGTCTCCACAAGCATCTGCATCTTCTCCATTGCACCAACATTTCCTGACAGTTCTACCCTGGTTCCAGCTATCTCTGGGTAACCTCAGCCTATGGGGTGTGCTACAACCTTGCTTTTGCTAAATGTCCCTCCAACCCAGGCAAGATAATGACTTTCTTCTGTTGTAATCCCTATGTTGGTTCACAGCCCTCTGGCTTCTCAGCTCCATCACCTGTGTAACTATTTCCTGCATTAACAACCCCTCTATTCTAAATCCTTGAGTATTTGTCTGTTTCTTGGTTAGACTCTGACTGACACTGAACTTGTGTATTTATATATGCTGAACTTGTATATTTCATATCAGTACTTTAAAACATCTATAAAAGTGCTAATCTCAAATCAGAAACTCAATGAAATATGCATATTTTATATTTTCACTGCTACTAGAATACTCAGTATTCTGAAAGTTTTAAGAGATCAATACTGAAGATATAAAAACTTCAGAAGAGAAACTCTAAAAAGACTGTATAATGCATGCTATTTCTAGCTGTCATTCACTGATTACTGTAACCTTGAGTTTATCTTTCTGCTGTTCTGGTTACTGATTCAAAATTAGGAGTATAAGAAAATAAAATAACCCAAGCATCACTTAAAAAAACACAAAGTCAAATCTTAAGAGTGTTACAATTATGAAATTTTGGAGAAAAGTATATTTAAATCAGAACAGGTCATTGCAGAAAAACATATAGCCATCTCTATTTCACTGAAAAAATAAAAGTGCATATGTAGTGTTTCTGAATTCAGACACTCTTGTGTTTGCTTGAAGAATGCCTAAAACTCATTCCAACTTTTGCCGTCTATAGTCTCTGGAGTTTGTTGCATCAGGCAAAACTTTTAAAATTAGATTTCTTTGACATATTTGGTCCATATTGTTAAAAAAAATTAAAACACATTGGTGAAAGATGAAGACAGATTTTTATAGCTTAAAAAAAAATCAATGCTGCTGCCTGTGGAAACCAGGGAAAGACCAATTAGGTAGACTATAAAAGTCAAAACAAAGCTACTATTTTTCACTAGACACTTCCAATATTTTGCAGAACATCCTGATTTCTTTGTAAATTCACTCACTGACTCTCCTTCTATCCTCAGGCCAAAACCTTTTTTTAAAAAAAGAAAAGTTTTTTTAAAAATAAAAAGATTTAATGTTGTATCTTTTTATCAGTAATTTCTAGATGATTCCAATTCAGTTTGCTGAGCAACAAGCCATCTGAAGTCAATTTTTAAGGTAGATGATTATTTAGGCAGAATGCTGATGAATTAAAAATTATAAAAGTCATACATTCATTAAAAACATCAGAAAGTAGATGTTTTATTTGTAGTTTACTATGATGAGCCAAGATAATAAAACCCTAAATGCTGCTGCTAAATCACTTCAGTCGTGTCCAACCCTGTGTGACCCCATAGATGGCAGCCCACCAGGCTCCTCTGCCCCTGGGATTCTCCAGGCAAGAGTACTGGAGTGGGTTGCCATTTTCTTCTCCAATGCATGCATGCATGCTAAGTCACTTCAGTCATGTCTGACCCTGCGACCCCATGGACAGCAGCCCACCAGGCTCCTCTGTCCACAGGATTCTCCAGGCAGGAGTACTGGAGGGGGTTGCCATTTCCATCTCCCAAAACCCTAAATAAGCACCCTAAAAGTCCTATGGGCCACATAACCCATCTTTAGATAGAAGCAGCAGTAATTTGTAGACAATTTAAGTGCTGGTTGCATATGCCTGTGCCAAAATTCACTGACATGTACACTTTAGATTTGTGTACTTCACTATATGTGAGTTATAACTCAATGAAAACTGTCAAAATTAAAAATTACACTAAGATGTCATTCCTCATCTAACATCAAATTGGCAAAAATTCAAATGTTCAACAAAACACTATGATGTGAGGCTATGGGAAAACATGCTCTCTCTTACATTGCAAATGGGAATGCAAACTGGTGCAAACTCCCATGGAAGGGAATTTGGAGTTTCATATGGATTTATCCTTTGACCTAGTGCCTGGAAAATCCCACGGCGGAGGAGCCTGGTAGGCTGCAGTCCATGGGGTCTCTAGGAGTCGGACACGACTGAGGGACTTCACTTTCACTTTTCACTTGCATACATTGGAGAAGGAAATGGCAACCCACTCCAGTATTCTTGCCTGGAGAATCCCAGGGACGGGGGAGCCTAGTGGGCAGCCGTCTATGGGGTCCCACGGAGTCGGACACGACTGAAGCGATTTAGCAGCAGCAGCAGCAGCAGCAATCATACCTATACTAATCTACCTGAAAACTATATTGGCCAAAGTGTAAAAAGATAAATAAACTAATCTATCCACTGCAGCACTGTTTGTAATGAAAAAAGACAAGCACAGAGATTCTGTCAATGTGTTCTTACCAAAATAAATTGAATTTGAATCTGATCGAGTCTCTGCAAATAACTACCAATTACTGGAAATACAAGAGATAGGAAAACATATTTAATGACACCACCAGGATATAATCAGCAAAATCCAGGCTATAAGAAACTATAAAGAACAAATACTATAATTTTTTCAAAAAATAAATTATAAGAATATAAGAGGATGGAGGAGGAAACCTTAAAAAAGTAAATATCAAATATAATATATGGATATTATTTAGATGCTAACTTGAAAAAATTTGAAAAAATTGGAGACAATCAGGGAGATTTAACATCGATTATTTGAAATTATTAAGAAATCATTAACATTTTAATAGTAATGGTATTATAGGGTTTGGGGTTTTATAGCCCTAATCTTTTAAAGATACATAGTGAAATAATTATGGTGAATATTATAATATCTGAGATTTGATTAGAAATAATCTGTTATAGAGGGAAATTGTAGGTGAGAGTAGAGAGGAAACAATGGTCAAGAGTTGTTAATAGTTGAAGGTGGATAATATCATGTGGAGATTAATAACTCCATTCACTCTAATGTTGCAATTGTCCATATTGTAATGTATTTTACAATTGTAATTGTATTCTTGCAGTTGTCCATATTGTAATGTTTTTAAAAACAAGAAATAGTAGGTGGATTACTTGAGCTAGACAAGAAGAAATATTAATTCTTGCTAAGCAAAGAAATTCAAATAAAAATAATTGGAAATATCTCTTTTGTACTTAAATTGGGAATGAAGAGTTAACATTTAATTTACCAAAAATTGGTCTTGATTTTCTGCCCACCTTTACTCTTTGGCTTCAGGTCCAATCTCAGCCTTTGAAAGACTAGATCACTCAATGTGAGCATTAGCATCTTATCTAGCATACCATAACTTGTGCATGATCAATAACATAGCAATTATATAGGTCACTATCACATCAAATCAGTATAATAATATCAGCAAAACAAATCAGGGAAGTCTCCTGAATTTATTGTTAGTTAAAAATACTTATTGTTAACCGCTTTTAAAATATAGGTAAGCATTCTAGACATAAGTTGAAGTAAAAATCTTATGTGCTTTAAATGTTAACATTCTATCATTCAGGTTAAGTATGTCTACATTCAATATTGCCACAGTAAAGTGCTGTAGTAACTAACAATGATTGTTGAAGCTGTTAATTTCATGTGCAAAGAATGAGCACATTTAATTAGTAAAATAAATTGAGAATTGACTGATAATTAATATAAATATTAAGACAGAATGTGTTAACTATTTAACACTAAGAATAAAATATAATTTCTTAGCCAACATATTTTACAAAAAGTTAAACCACAATATAAGAAAGGATAACAGAGACAGTATTATCATAATTCTAGTTGGTGTAGGCTGTTTGATATATTAGCATTCATAACATTAAACAAAATAAATCTTAATAATTGTATCTAATTTTCCATTATCTAACTCCATCTAAGCCATGAGTCTTTCAAGAAAAAGTCCTATTTGGGAATTCTTCACATCTTAGAAGAATAAATTAAAAGCAAAATGTCAGCTTGGTATCTCTAAATTAAATGAGAAGGGAAGGATCCAAAAATCATGAAAACAACATTCCCAATACATCTTCCTTATAAAATAAAATAAAAAGTGAAATTTGTAGAAAGGAAAGAAGACTGTTAGAAAATGCTGAGCTATGTAGGACACATTTTGTTCTCACTGACCAAAATTCAAAACAATAGATTTTACAAAAATGCTTTAAATGGATAATTCTTTATTATTATGAATCTATGGATACCAAAAATGAAAGCAAAAAGCTTGCCAAAATGATTGCTACAGATATTTTCAGTACTGAACCATATTTGGTAGTTTAAAGCAAGAGATTTCTTTGATATCTGCCAAGTTATGAATCCTGGATAACAAGTTTTTTCTAGAAAATATGTAACTAAAAAGCGTCTTCGTAAATTATATTCTGTGAACAAAAAGGTACTTGATATTATTTAAAATATTGTTTGTATATGGTTATTTGTTTAATCTCACAAATGAATAACACAATAACCAGAGAAGCAGCCTAGTTAGTTGACAGTGTTAGGAAATTATTATCCCTGCACTTAATGCCAAACTTTAAAAATCACCTTAATAATTTAAAATTTGATAGCAATTCTATCCTCAAAGAGAAATTCACTTTGACCAAATATTGATTTTTAACATTCAGTGATTCCCCATTCAAAGATGGGAAATCATCCAAAATATGTATCTGGTTTTACACAGACATTCTTCAAGCAGATGGTCAGCACCCCTAACCCTTGCAATGCTCCAGAGTCAACTGTACATTTCCCAATACTGAAAAAGGCATAGATAAAATGTTTGTGGTGACATATTTGTTACAACAGTACTTTGGGAGAGAACTAAAACAATTCATACTTTTTTGGCCCAGACATCCCAGTCATGGGAATTTACCCACATAAGGTGTCTATTCATAAAGATATTTATGGAAATATGATTTTCAATATCAAAAATGGGATACAAGCTAAATATCTAATAATTGGGATGTGATAAAGTAAGCATCTTTTTCTACTTGAAGTAGTTATCATTACTGTTTTTTTGGCTAATTCTTATTGTCCTTGAGATCCCAATTCAATGTCACTTTCTTAGAAAAGCCTTCCTTTCCACCCAATTAGTATCAAGTTCTGTTATTGTACATTAGACTTTTTTTTTTTGGTGGGGGGTGGATTTAGTTTATACTTAGTGTGGGCTTCTAGGTGACACTAGCGGTAAAGAACCCGCCTGCCAGTGCAGGAGACTTAAGAGACCCAGGTTTGATCCCCTGGTCAGGAAGGTCCTCTGGAGGAGGGCATGGCAACCCACTCCAGTATTCTAGCCGGGAGAATCCCATGGACAGAGGGATCTGGCAGGCTACAGTTCATAGGGTCATAAAGTGTCAGACATGACTGAAGCAACTTAGCATATATGCACGCACATTCTTAGTACTACTAATTTCATTTCAGGGCTTATTTCATAAACACTAGCTTCTATTCTTCCTCTCTCCTGAAAATATTACACCCCATGAAGGTAGGTGTTGTATTTTGCTCACCACTGTACATTCAAGGCACATAATAAATATTTATTATATGTATGAATGTGTACAATGGTATATATACAATGGATTAGCACAGAAGTCAGACATATGAAAATGGCTTATTAGGATGATAGTCATATAAGAGATCTTCCCATAAATTTTCTTTGAATGTCCTGATAATATTAAATTATTTTAAAGTTGTATCTGAAACAGATAATGCCCAACATTTTAAGTGGTCTCCATAGTTTGAGGGGACATAAATATGGTAATTTCTCCAGAATAGGGTAACAAATGTGCCTTGAAATCATGACAGTTGCCTTTTTAAAAAGATATTAACAATAAAAAGCAATGCAAAGCTAATATAGCACAAAATATTAAATACACATAAAAGTTTGTAAATTGCTTAGTTTGTTGCTTTGCCAAACCAGATTTTTGGATGCAACTAAGCAATGGAAATGCTATTTATAAAGTATTCTATTATTTGAATAAGAAGAAAATATATTGCATGAGCAATCCTAAACTCATCCATGATTCTAAAATATTGTGCACAATCACTTGGAACATTAACCTCTTTCAAATCTAGTTGAGGTTCACTTTTCTTAGATCAAGGCAAAAAGAGAATTGTAGAAAAGAGACACCTAGGGGCATAATTTGTGCTGCAGAAGGAGCTGTAAATTAGATGATAAGCCACGGCTAGCACTTTTTGCATTTTTAATTTTTTTAGACTGTGTTAGAAATTGTTGAAAACTAATGAAATAGCTCTTTCTGAAAATAAAGTTGAATTCAGGCTTCATGGGATTGTTACGAACAGTAAATGAGTCATGCATGTAAAGTACAGAGCACAATGTCTGAGAGTATCCAATAAATGTTCCCATTCACTATAACCAATAGTTGGAAGATTCTAAAAACTACTTAGAATGTTATTTATTTTCACATTTCATTGTAAATATCATTTTACTTCCTAGCAATTCAATTTTCCAAAACTATTAATAGAAAACACACATACACGAATCTAACCTTTAGCTCTGTAGAGGCAGAAGCTAACTTTTTTGCTTCAGTTAATGCATGCAATTGTTGGTAGTCTACTGGTTTATACTTGGTGCTTCTGATTTCATTTTTCATATGAAATATCAGATTATCTGTTTTTCATCAAAAACAGAAAATGACAAAGAAACAATGCTATATTATTGGAAGTCAAGATAGAGTTTTGGCAACATGTTGACTATTGGTCTTATTTTTAAACATTTTAAAGCAAATATAAGAAGTAACATGTTACAATATTCATAGTATATTTAAATTCTATTTCTGGAAATTTAAAAAATATTACCACTATATTCCTCAAATAAAATTACTTCTAAAAGAAGATAAAAGGAATACTTTCATTTTTTAATATATTGAGAATTTTAGAAAATTATACTGTCAAGATACAATGTGTGATCATTCTTTTTATTTAAAATGTGTTAGTTATTAACTGTGAATATTTAAGTATCACATTCATATGAATCAAATTAAGTAAATAGAACTTTTAAAGTCATAGTTGCATTTTTAACCTAGAAAAATTGACTCAGTTAAATACAAAAGAGGTTGAAACTGATAGCTAAGAAATTTAATAGGCCAGATAAGACAAAAAATGATATAAAATGTGTGGGCAGGCATTCTCCATCCAACTATATAAAATGTCCTAGTTTAGCTTGATATTAACTATTTTGATAAAATAAAATATAGGTAGAGGATAGTCAAGGCTATGGTTTTTCCAGTGGTCATGTATGGATGTGAGAGTTGGACTATAAAGCTGAGGGCCGAAGAATTGATGCTTTTGAACTGTGGTGTTGCAGAAGACTCTTGAGAGTCCCTTGGACTGCAAGGAGATCCAACCAGTCCATCCTAAAGGAGATCAGTTCTGGGTGTTCATTGGAAGGACTGATGTTGAAGCTGAAACTCCAATACTTTGGCCAGCTGATGCAAAGAGCTGACTCATTGGAAAAGACCCTGATGCTGGGAAAGATTGAGGGCAGGAGAAAGGGACGACAGAAGATGAGCTGGTTGGATGGCATCACCGACTCAACGGACATGAGTTTGGGTAAACTCTGGGAGTTGGTGATGGACAGGGAGGCCTGGCATGCTGCAGTTCATGGGGTCACAAAGAGTTGGACACGACTGAGCAACTGAACTGAATGAACTGAACTCCAAGGCAAAGAAACATGAAGTACAAAAATTTGAGTAATTCAAGCATCATTACCTCAATGATGTGAAAAATTCACCTGTGCAATGTAAGGCAACTAAAATTTATTAAGTATATCATGGGTCACATGATGGGAAGAAGGCTCCAAATGACTTAAGGACAAGCACAGTGAAGGAAAGAATGATTAGTCTGATTATTGTGAGGAAACCAAAGAAATTTTCACTATGACCAAAAAAATGAACCTTCCATTATTAAAATTTTGCGAATCAACGTTCTAGTTTTATATCACCCATAATCTACCATAAACCATAAAATAAGCTTAGAAGTAGGAAAAATACCTGAGCTATCATTTTTCTGAATTGTCATGAATAGTTGGTCTCTTTTATTCATGTTTTCCATACCTGTCAAGGAAACAAAAGAGAGCTAAAATTTTACAATGTTATTTTAAAACCTGTTTTAAAGAAATGTTCACTGTAGTGATTGTTGAAATCAAGTTCCAGGACTGGGTGCCATAACTCTTTGTATTTTATTAAAATTTGTTTCTCTTTGCTCCTAGAAGCCTCCTTCCACTAGTTTTTTCTCTTTGTGCTTTTCCTGGTCTTGGTTTTTCTTCTTCCAATCTCTTACCTCTGTCAGATTGTCCCAGAGACTGGTAAATATTTCACGATTTAAAAATTGTGTGTTTTATCTTGAGTTCTCAGAAGGAAAGAAAGTACATAAATTACAAAATAAAGCAGCTAGACAAATTACTTACTACTTCTCTTTAGCAACACAGCTCCTTTGGAGGACATGGGGATGTGTCATCCACTTCTAGAGAGCACTTGATGCTTAGCTGTCACCTCCTCCAGGGTTGGACTCAGCTGCAGACAAAGGCCTGGCCAAGAAACACATCATTCCTGGAGCAACCCATGCCAAAGACAGAGTGAGGCAAGGAGGTAAGGCAAGCCCAACAGTTTGGGCTTAATGAAGGTCACTCTGATGGGTAATATTAGCTCCAGGGTCCTCTTTGGGGTTGACCCAGACTTTGCTGAACCTGCATTAGAACTTTTTCTTTTGCCCAAGCTTGCTTCCTCCTTTCTTTCACAGGTATGCATCCCTGATAAATATCTAGCACTCCAAATTCTGTTTCTCCTTCCTAAGAACCCAACCTGCGATAGCACTGAACTGAAACAACATCTTTTTACGGCACATCCAGGGCAAAAGACTAGTCAAGTTGTTCCTCAAAAGACAGTACACATTTTTCATACATTTTTGTTCACTATCTACTAGGTTGAATTACCCATGTCTAGTTGTCTTTGCAGTAATGTAAATCTTCTTAAATGGAAGAAAAATTAGCAAAAATCCATAGTTTTAGAAACTCTGCCAAGTTACCAAGAATCATGATGATTGCTTAACAGTTTTAGGGGTAAGCCTCAATGTGTAATTTCTTTAGGGTCTCTGTTAAAGAATTTTTCTTAAGTCTCTCACAAATTGACAACCCTCCCTACTGACTGGTTTTTACTCACACCCATATCCTATCAATTAAGAGTCTTCCTCGTTCTGAAAGATTTTGCACATCCAATCTGTCCACCTGTACTATCTCAGGCACCCATCACCTAGATGACAGCAGCATCGCACTTTATACCCTTACAGTGCATCCTCCACACAGCAGCCCCAGTAACCTTTTAAACACTCTAATCTTACCTTGCTTGAACCTCTTCAATGGTACCTATACCCTTTGAAATAGTATCCCAACTTCTTTAAATGATCTATAAGGTCCTGCATAATCTTACCCTTGGTCACCTCTCTACCCACATTTCAATCACACCAGTCATTCTGTGTCTCAGACCTACCAAGTTCATTCTGCTTCAAGGTCATCCCACTTGTGGTTCTCTCTTTCTTAAAGACATTTCCTTCTTCTTTTTGCCTGGTTGGTTCCTTCCCAACCTTCAGCTTGACCAGCATGTCACCTCTTCAGAGAGATCCTACCAGATTTTTCCATCTAAATAAGGGAGGACCCTTGTTTCTCTCTCATTCGATTCTCTTCGTTTCCATGATAATTTGTATTAGTCTTCACATTTTCATGGTTACTGATCTGATATCTGTCTCCCTCCATGCTTGTCATATTTCTGATTGCATCCCCAGTCGCTGGCACAGAGTAGTAAGTGCTCAATAAATATTATTTGTGGAAATGAATAAAAGGTAGTTGGTGGTAGCTAGATATTTTCTATCTCCTCAAAAGAACTGAAACAACAATTCCTAAATTCACACTGTAGCCTCACTCTCCTAACAATAACCTTGCAATTTTTAAAAAGCTGCTTTGATGTATAGCCAACAGAGAAGAATGACAAGCTTAAATACCCTCAGGGCCATCCAGTAAGTTAAATGAGAGAAGTGGCAAAATATACAACCATAAGGAGTGCAGAAAACATGGAAAATTGAAAAGTATTCCATGCCCAAAGATAATCAAATATACATTTTTTTCTTTTCCTAAAAACAAGTATTAGACAAACAAAGCAAACTCGGAAACAAATTTGTTCTTTTATTCAGCAGCCAGTTTCTGAGCTCTGGTCTACTCCTTTTCACATCTAGTTTTCATTTCATTCTCCCATGTATAACTGAACAATCTAAGTTTGCATCTCCATCCAAGAAAGACCTCACCAGTTCTCTGACTGGTTTTAGTTTTTCCTCCTTGGAGAGTTGAGCACTCCCCAAGGATTTAGGATTGATTTCCCTGGGCTTAAGATGATAAGACTGAGGCTCTAAAATAAGATGGGGTTTTGCAGCTTTTGTTTCAGTTACCTTGCATGCATGCTCAGTCGCTTTAGTCATGTCTGACTCTTTGCAACCCTATGGACCGTAGCCCACCAGGCTCTTCTGTCCATGGGATTCTCCAGGCAAGGATACTGGAGTAGGTCATGCCCTTCTCCAGTTCAGCTATGTTGGTCTACCCCTATTTAATTTGTTCCTCCTGGTTTTCAGAGAAACATCATGAAAGCCACACCATGTTTCTCACCATTTCTACATAAGGAAGCAGAATTTGCCACCCCAAAATATGTCTCCTTAGAATAGTATTTTAAACTGGTCGTTTTCTAGGAAACAGCAGACATGGAAAACACTCTAGGGGCCCACATTAAAGTTTTTTAATGATATGACCATTTGGCTGCTATATTTGTTCTTTCACTTGGAACAGAAGGTATCATTAATCATATAGAGGCATTAACAAAATTTATGTAGCAGCTTCAAATAATAACAATCAGGCCAATAGCTTGCTCAGGTTGAAGTCTCTGTGATTAAATTGGGGTCCTACAGAATTCAATGCATGGCCCTCAGGAGTCTAACTGCTTCCCAGTGAGAAACCTGAACTATAATACACACTGAGTTAATGAGTTTTGGCTTTTTATATGAAGTGTCTTCTGATGTAATTCGTCTTAACACACATACGTGAAGAATCAAATTTCTGCTCTGAATGATCCTCTTCCTAGTTTAGGAAAAATACTAGGAAAATAGTTTGGTTTAGGAAAATCTTGGCTTAAATCTTTACTAATGGCATTGTTACTCCAACAATTTTTATTACAATTTGTGTGAGTATGCCATTTTCACTTTATGCTTACTAGTGAATTTGTGAAAAATTCAAAGCGGCAACTTCAGCCCATAGTTTAAATGCTTTGGGTTGACTAATGGCTACTTGAACAGAATTTTCCATGTTAAATAATTTAGGAACACTTAGTTTTAGATATTATTCCATGTTCACATTATGTGACATTTTAGAAATTGCTTATAGTGTTGTCAAAATAAGTCTCTTAGATCTACCTGATTACTGAAAATATTTTAAAATAATATATTTTTATGAGAAATTTACTATTCTGTAGGAAGAACATGGAGAAGGCAATGGCACCCCACTCCAGTACTCTCGCCTGGAAAATCCCACGGATGGAGGAGCCTGGTAGGCTGCAGTCCATGGGGCTGCTGAGGGTCGGACATGACTGAGCGACTTCACTTTCACTTTTCACTTTCATGCATTGGAGAAGGAAATGGCAGCCCACTCCAGTGTTCCTGCCTGGAGAATCCCAGGGACGGGGGAGCCTGCTGGGCTGCCATCTATGGGGTTGCACAGAGTCGGACACGACTAAAGTGACTTAGCAGTAGGAAGAACATTTTGATATATAATATAATGATAGCCTTGTAGTAGCTAGAGGGCTGAAAAAACATTTTAATATAATGTTAATTTTATCAGATATGATACAGAATCTAAATCTAAAAAAAAAATTCACAACTTCAACTAGTCTCTACAGGGTAAGTGAACAATCTGGACTTCTCTAGAGATGAGAACCAAATAGCAAAGAGACCATTTGTACAATAAGGCAATCTTTCTACAGTGTTAAAATTTGTATTCTGTGACCAGGGATTGAACCTGGGCTCCCTGCATCGAGTGCCGTCTTAGCCACTGGACCACCAGGAAGGCCCCATATTCTCTTTTAAATTCTAAGCAGAATGGCACATATTACTTCTATAATGAAACATTATGTTTTGTAGTTGGTATAAGATAAAATTATTGTCCTAGAAAAACTAATGGAAACAAAGGGTAAATTATGAGAGCTAATAAAAATGATTATATAAAGTACTCAGTTACATTATAAATGTCTCAAAATTAGACATAATGGGAAAAGATCTCATTGAAAACAGCAACCACGGGAAGGAATTCCCTGGTGGTTCAGTGGTTCAGACTTCACCTTTCAATGCAGGGGTAAGAGTTAGTTAGATCCCTGATCAAGGAGCTAAGATCCCACATGCCTTGCCGCCAAAGACCAAAACATAAAACGGAAACAATATTGTAACAAATTCAATAAAGACTATTTCACTGTTCCATGTCCAAAAACAAAACAAAACAAAACAAAAAAATGGAAACAAAACAAACAACAAAAGAAGAGCAACCAAACAAAACAAAATATCCAGGTATAATCTGTACAAAAGTTTATAGAACTCATAAATTTGTAGAACTCATAAAAAACCACAACAAAATGTAGTACAGGAAATAAAGCTTGGATAGAGAGAAACAATGCTAATAATGTGTACCAAACATTTAATAGTGGCAATTTTGGGGTAGTAGGATTATATTTGATTTTGATTTTTTCTTTTTGCTTGAGCAGTTTCTAAATTTTTCTCTTTTTAACAGAAGAAAAACACATTTTAAAAAACACTAAGCAGGAACAAATATTTATTTCACTGTATTGGGGGAAATGCTACTGCATTTTCCACATTTCACCAATTTAAAAAGAAACAATTTCATGACACCAAGGAACCTTTAAAATGTGAACTTGACTATGGCAATGTAGTTTTCCACTCTAATACTGAATTGAATTATTTCTTACTAATCTTTTTTTATTAAAAGACATGATATATTAAGTACATTTGTAGAATTTCACAGAGCTTGAAAACATTAGCATTAAAATATTTACAAGGTCGTATTTTAATTCTCTATAAAGTGTTAGCCGCTCAGTCATGTCTGACTCTTTGCGACCTGATGGACTATATAGCCTGCAAGGCTCCTCTGTCCATGGGATTCTTCAGGTAAGAATACTAGAGTGGGTAGCCATTCCCTTCTCCAGGGGATCTTCCCACCCCAGGAATCGAACCCAGGTCTCCTGCATTGCAGGCAGATTCTTTACCGTCTAAGCCACTAGGGAAGCCTTAATTCTCTACAGGAAATAAATACATATATATTTTTTTAAATTATAAAAGTATTGGTTATATAGCATCAAACTGTATAGAAAACTATAGGGTGAATAGTTTCCAGCACTTATATTTAGCCCTAATAGTCATTTTTAATGTTTTCTTTTCTATTCTTTGAAAGACTTTATGTATATAGAAGTACACATCCAGTTTTACACAAATGCAAGCATGACATATATACAATTCAAAAGTTGCTTTTGTTTTTTCCTTCTTTTTTTTTTTAACTACACCACATAGCTTGTGGGATCTTAGCTTCCTGACCAGGAATTGAACTCGGGCCCTTGACAGTGAGAGCACAGATTTCTAACCACTGGATTGACAGGGAATTCCTACAAGTTGCTTTTCATTTTATAACCTGATTATATTTCTATATCATGTTATTTATGTGTCCATGTTTATATATATACTTATCTTTAATGGCTATTAAATGACATACTAGTATGTCATATATATGTTACTATCATCATTATTTATATTATATATATATATACATACAATCAACTAGTACAAGAATCCATGAAAGAAAATTTCAAAAAAATTCTGCCCTTTTACTGTAAAACCAGATCCATAATCAACGAAAATCTATAAAAATGTCTGCCCTTTTACAATTCTTATAAATTTGCTTATAAAGCAAATTCTATATGTAGTCAACCTTTAAGAATTTTGCTATTTTTAAGTCTCTAATAACTCAAAAAGGAGAGCTTAAATCAACCTCATTAATGAAAAGGATTCAAATGCAAACCTAATTATCTCAAATGCTTTTCCAGTAAAAGTCTGGGGAGCAGAGTCAAGCAGAAAAAAGTATTAACTACGGCAAGAAATCTAGAAATTTCTGAGGGACTTCAGATATCCACAGAGAGTGGAGGTAACTTAGTGGAGCCACTCATGCCCTTACTTCTGCTACATCCTTAGAGTATTTCAATCATTTTAAAAGCCAGGAGAAAAATGTATAAGCACCCAGTTTAAAGCAGCACATAGTTGGAAAAAAGAGGGGGCAAATTTGTGGGGGGGATGGATTTCCAGACACTGAGGTGGGGGGGGGGGCGTTAAATGAATTCATACAGCTTATGTCGATAGTCTCAGAAATCCGACCAGAAGTCGTGGCTGGTGTTTTCAAGTTTAGGCCAAATAACTGGGGAAATTAAGTAATTATTTATGAAGAAATACTATTTTGTCCCTGTTTTCTCCCATAGAAGATAACATTGATCTTCTGTTATGAAAAAACTCACCACCTGTCCTGCTTACTTGACTTGCCACTTTGGACCTGAAGACTTTGTTACCTTTCTTGGACACAATTTGGAAATCCACTTTCTTTTCCTGCATACCTGGGCTTGAAGTGAGAGGCTCATCTACTTCTTCCTGGCCCTCTTTACTCCTAACCTCTTCATCAGTAGAGGGGTTTCGTATAATTCACTCCCTGAAAATCATTTGTATAGATTTTTACAATATTCTTTATCTGTTCTCCTAGCCCCGGCTACTATCATACAAGTGCCTGAATGAGTGATGTCTCAAAAACCCGAGTATTTCTGTTTTCCCATTGCTTTCCAGACAAAGTTTCCAACTCTGCAGAGTTGACAAGAACCTCTTCCTTGACAAGAATACAGCTCTTGCCTACTTAGCCCCCTTTTTAGCCATCACCCCTTACACAATCTATACTCCAGCTTTCCCAAACCATTTGCAGATCCTTGAACACACAGACACACAGAGATCCCTGAACACACACACAATGCCTCCCAGAGATTTTCACATTCTAATCCACAAAAACCTGTGAATATGTTATGTTATACAGCACAGGAGAATTAAGTGCAGCTAATCAGCTGATTTTACCTATGGAGTGTACCTGGAATTACACAAGTGAGCCCAATATAATCACTAGGCTTCCTAGTAAGAGGAAGGCAGGAGAGTCACAGGGAAGGAGATGTGATGACAGAAGCTGAGGTCAAAGAGAAGATTTGAAGATGCTACCTGCTTGCTTTGAAGATGGAGAAATGGGACCATGAGCCAAGGAATGTAGGGCTATCACCTGAAGCTAGGATAGGCAAGGAAATACATTCAAATCTCCATAGAGCCTCCCAGAAGGCACATAAACCTACTGAAACCTGATTTCAACCCAGTGAGACTTTTTATGGACATCTGACAGACTTGTAAGACAAATTTGTATTAAGCTACTAATTTGTTATTTGTAATTTGTTATTTAGCAGTAGTAAACTGACAATTCTGCTGTTTCACACCTGCTGGCCTATGAAGGAAGGCCTTTCCTTTGTTGGCCAATACCTTATTTTTAAGTCTCATTTTAAGCATCCCACTGGATCTTTTCCTGATCCAGATTATGACTGTTTTTCTTTCTTGTGCTACTATTACTGTACTTTGTATACCTCCCTACTGATGCATTTATTCATTTCTTCAATGTTTCTTGAACATCTATCATATACTAAGGGGCTTCCCAGGTGGCTCAGTGGTAAAGAATCCACCTGTCCATGCCGGAGATGTGGGTTCGATCCCTGGGTCAGGAAGATCCCTTGGAGGAGGAAACGGTAACCCACTTCAGTATTCTTGCCTGGGAAATCCCATGGACAGAGGAGACTGGTGGGATACAGTCCACGGATCCCAAAGAGTTGGACACATCTTAGCAACTAATCAACAACAATGATCATATACTAATTAAGGGATATAGATTTATTCAGGCTCTGCAAAGACCTTCCCTGGCCATTCACTGTTTATGCCCTCAATCTAATTCTTTTCCTTCATTGTACTTCTCACTATATGGCATTATACTATGTATTTATCAATTTACTTATTTATTAATACTTATTGCTCACTTCTGCAACTAGGATGTATGCTCCATGAAAGCTAGGCCTTCGGCTGATCATCGCAGTCTCTCTAGTGTCTAAAATAGTGCCCGACATAACAGACACTCAGTATACATTTGCTGAAAAAGCATTGACTGATTATATTAGAGATCACAGTTCTGTTCCTAAAGCCTGGGAGTACTAGAGGCAAACATGTACTTTTCACCTCCTCTCTTCCAGTTTCTAAAAATCTAAGTATGAGGTGAAAATTATTATAAAGGACAAACTCCAGATGAAAATGGGCAGTGGAGGGAAGTGCATGTCGAGAAGTAAGGAAAGATAAACACTCCTGCATCATCCTGGTGAGCACGGACTGTAAATCCTTGTTAACTACAGTTGAAGGTGCCTCTTGACCAGATGTTCAGCTGCCAGTCACAGCACACAACCCCCCAGTGGACAGAAACCAGGAAAAGGTATCTGTTTATTAGTAATTTAAAGATGTCTATGCTATTTTACTTGTCCAAGACCTTGAGGGTAAGGACATACTTTGCATAGCATACTGGTCTTTCTTATCTCCAACATATACTGAGTGAAAAAAGCAAGTTGCACTATGATACATATTATATGATACCATTAAATAAACATGCACAGACACAAAGAATTGTATGTATCTCTCTATTTCTCCAAACAGGAAAAAAAAAAAAAAAGCCTACAGGTTATACAAATAGATCAAGCTGAAGAGGATACTGCAACTGGAGTTTTAGTTTCAAAGGGAACTTTAGCTTTATCTATAATAAAATTTTGGCTAAAATATTAAGGGCTTCCCTGATAGCTCACTTGGTAAAAAATCCGCCTGCAATGCAGGAGACCCCAGTTTGATTACTGGGTCAGGAAAATCTGCTGGAGGAAGGACAGGCTACCCACTCCAGTTTTCTTGGGCTTCCCTTGTGGTTCAGCTGGTAGAGAATCTGCCTGC
This sequence comes from Bos grunniens, assembly GCF_055505025.1. Lineage (NCBI taxonomy): Eukaryota > Metazoa > Chordata > Mammalia > Artiodactyla > Bovidae > Bos > Bos grunniens. Next base: position 98,894,359 of record NC_141166.1, read on the forward strand.
AATGTGGGAGACCTGGGTTCGATCCTTGGGTTGGGAAGATCCCCTGGAGGAGAGAAAGGTTATCCACTCTAGTATTCTGGCCTGGAGAATTCCATGGACTGTATAGTCCATGGAGTCACAAAGAGTTGGACACAACTGAGTGACTTTCACTTTTCACAGGCTAAAATATAGACCTTTATTTTTCTTTTTAATAATGAGAATATATATATGTATATTTGTATAATTAAAAGTAATAAACACTACAAGATGTCTTTTTCCTAAATAATTATATTACCTATTATAGAATTAATACAATTATATTCAAGTTTATAAATGATTATCCAGTGGGTTCTGGTACTGAATGCCCCGTATACCAAACATACCCATCTTCGAGCCTGCCAAACTGGAACTAGTTCTGAGCACCTTGACCCTACCAGGTTGCAACAACCCTGTGAAATCCCTGAAATATCCAGTTAGCTTGATCTTTAATTTTGAATATAATTAAATAATTTTTGTACAAACTTGTTGTGCCTTGTACAAGAAATTTCTTCTGACATTTTTAACTAAATGAAACACAATACTTTTACTCTTGACTAATGGTCACAAATGCATTGCTCCTTTGCTGATTATAAGCTTGCTCATTAAAAGAGAAGTGCTAATGTCAAGGTTACAAGGAAGTTTACAGAGTTCAACAATTAAATGGAATTTTGATATGCTTTTCACTATTACTGCTGAGGAAATGTTATCATCTGGTATACAAAACTGTGGCAGACAGCCAGTTGACAGTATCCATTCTTCCCATTTTCCATCCTAAAAGAATCCAATTTTGTTCAGAGTTAAAACATTGCCCTTCCTTGATACCCCTGAGGATCCAAGTGACCATGTGACACAGTTCCAGTCAATGAACTGTAAGCTGGGAATCTGGGGACAAGACTTGCCTTTTCATATGGGCACTGCCCCTTCTTCACATCCTTCCTCTTTCATTCTTTCCTGGAATGTGGATGTGAAACTAGGTGTAGGGAGACCATCAAGATACACACTAACTATTGTAGAGAATAAAGCCAAAGGGACCCTGGGATCCTAATGACATCAAGTACTGCTGCGACAGCTGAGGACTACTTTTCTCTGGACTTGTTGTTATGAGAAGAATAAATTCCCAAGCTTCTGCCACCAGGTTCAATAACTTTCAGCCAAACACAATTCTGAGCTGATATAGGCTGGGATGATATGAAGCATCCAGGTGAGTTTGATGCTTCACCATATAAAGCAGTGCAAAAAATGCTTCTAGAAAAGTATCCATCAATATAGGCATAGGTTAAAAAATAGTTCAGTCATTGCTCTTCAATAGTAGCATGAGAAAATTATAGCTACCAAATTTCCTATTTTAAAACTCCAGTAGAGTTTTATTTGTAATTTCAACACAGCTCAGTGAGACTATAGGTAAAAAGATGTGTAGGTGGTTCTGGAAGGGGAAAGATAAAAATCCTTGGAAACTTAATTCCACTATCAAAAAGTAAAACAGAAGAATGTATCTGTGGGGTTTCAATACTTCTGAATAAATCACTTTTGCACAAATAATCGATTATGTGAGGAATTTTCCTTTTAAATGCTACACAAAAGTGTTGGATGTTTTTTTAGTTTTTAAAGAAAAATAGCAACCTACCACTTTTTAACAATACTCTAAAATGCTGTTAAACGACAGTATCTGAAACGTGATCACACTAATACATTTTGAATGAATGAAATAATAATAAGTAAGAAGTATTAACTCATTTTCCTGTTATTGCTAGTTAAAGAAAAGATATCCAGGCTAAGATGTGAAGAAACAAAGAGAAAGATTAAAGACATTACAGTAAAGTTTAGAGAGAGTAAAAAAAAAAGGAAAATCTGAGGGAAGAAAATTATGTTTACTTCCTATTTCCCCTTTCCAGTTCTCTCAAATTTGGGTCAACAAACAAAACAAAAAACATCTTCCCTCCCTAGAAAAGCAAACTCATATTTTAGTTCAGCTGCACTGAAGTGGTTACAAGTTTGACCACAGAGGAAGCAGGGCGCTGATTTTGAACCATCAAAGGTGGGCCCTAAGGTAGGTCTGGTTGGGATTTTCAGTGATAGGAGACCACCTAACTCAGGCTGAGCAGCTTACACTGAAGAAAATGGAGGGAACTGCTGATGTGGGAAGAGGGGCTGAAAGGGGAGAGTGTAGTGAAAGATGTCAAATAGCCTTTTCCGGTTTCAATTTATGTTTCAACTTAGTCCTTCACACAGAAAAGGAATGGAAAATTCTCTACTATTCTTTATTTCATGTTCTCTTTCCATGGGGACCCATATTATCTGCACAATGATTAGAAAGTCCTTATATGAAAAATCTCAAAAATATCCTATGAAAGCTAGAGAGGTAAAAAAAATAAATCAAAATAAAAAACATTTTTTTCCCTCAGAGAAAGAGGGAAGGAAGAGTTCTCTTTTTGCCTGTGGGGTCAGAGGTGGGAGGGGCTGAGAGAAACAAATAATCCTGTGATACAAGGACAAATAGTAAGAATTTGGTTGTACAGGATTTTCCCCTTGACTTTAAAAGTACTACCAAAATCAGTTCAGTTCAGTCGCTCAGTCATGTCCGACTCTTTGTGACCCCATGAATCACAGCACGCCAGGCCTCCCTGTCCATCACCAACTCCCAGAGTTCACCCAGACTCCCGTCCATCAAGTCAGTGATGCCATCCAGCCATCTCATCCTCTGTCGTCCCCTTCTCCTCCTGCCCACAATCCCTCCCAGCATCAGAGTCTTTTCCAATGAGTCAACTCTTCTCATGAGGTGGCCAAAGTACTGGAGTTTCAGCTTTAGCATCATTCCTTCCAAAGAAATCCCAGGGCTGATCTCCTTCAGAATGGACTGGTTGGATCTCCTTGCAGTCCAAGGGACTCTCAAGAGTCTTCTCTAACACCACAGTTCAAAAGCATCAATCCTTCGGTGCTTAGCCTTCTTCACAGTCCAACTCTCACATCCATACATGACCACAGAAAAAACCATAGCCTTGACTAGACGAACCTTTGTTGGCAAAGTAATGTCTCTGCTTTTGAATATGCTATCTAGGTTGGTCATAACTTTCCTTCCAAGGAGTAAGCGTCTTTTAATTTCATGGCTGCAGTCACCATCTGCAGTGATTTTGGAGCCCCCAAAAATAAAGTCTGACACTGTTTCCACTGTTTCCCCATCTATTTCCCATGAAGTGATGGGACCAGATGCCATGATCTTCGTTTTCTGACTGTTGAGCTTTAAGCCAACTTTTTCACTCTCCACTTTCACTTTCATCAAGAGGCTTTTGAGTTCCTCTTCACTTTCTGCCATAAGGGTGGTGTCATCTGCATATCTGAGGTTATTGATATTTCTCCCGGCAATCTTGATTCCAGCTTGTGTTTCTTCCAGTCCAGCGTTTCTCATGATGTACTCTGCATAGAAGTTAAATAAGCAGGGTGACAATACACAGCCTTGATGTACCCCTTTTCCTATTGGGAACCAAAATATGTTGGTTCAAAATATAACGATCAATAATATATGAAACAGTAACTAACATATGGCTACTATCTATCAGTGGCAATCAAAAATATAAGACATCTAAGATATTCATGCAATAGATTTTAAAAAGAGAATCCTAAAGAAAACACCATATTAGGCCAACAAAATAGGTTTGTTTAAAATATAATTGAAGTCAATCTCCATGTCTTCAAAACTAAGGCATACCTTAATTCCAGAGTAGTGTTGAGCTTTGGAGTAAGGCTAACAAAGATTAAATTCCACCTCCACTACTACAATATTGTGGGACTCTCAGCAAATTATTTAAACAGTAGAAAAGATGTAATATTGTAAGGATGTCAGCTCCTTCAAACTGATTTATACAATCCCAACTGAAATCCTAGATTTTTTGTGTGTATATGAGTTTGGCAAGCTGATTTAATAATATGTATAGAACTTCAAATACAAATAGCCAAGGGAATCTTAGAGAACAAAGCTGGACAAAGCTGGGGGATTTACAGCACCATATAATAATATTCATTATGAAGTTGCAGTAATTAAGACAGTGTATTATTGGAAAAAGGATGGATAAATAGAACAATGAACAGTAAGTATAGAGTCAAGAAACAGATCCACACATAGTCACCTGATTTATGGAAGAGGTGAGTCACACTGCTGTGAAATATGCAAAAAAGAGTCTTTAATAAATATTCCTGTGTCAATTGGTTGTCCATATGGAAAAAATGAATCTTGACCCCATACCTCCCAACATTCACAAAAATCAATTCCAGATGTATTAAAGATCTACATGTAATAGATAATAAATGAGGCTTTTAGAAGAACACATAGGCGAACATATTCATGACCTTGGAGTTGGCAAAGATTTTTTAAACAGTTCACCAAAAATGCTAATCATAAATGGAAAATGTATTAAGTTGGGAAATACTCAAATAAAGAACTTCTGTTCATCCAAATACACCACTCAGGGAGTTAAAAGACAACCCAAAGAGTAGGAAAATGTATTTGCAATACATATATTTAACAAAGATTGGAATCCAGAATACATATGTATTTTTAAAACACATAGAAGTAAATAAGGAAAAGGCAGACTACACAATAGAAACTGGGGCAGAAGGCCTGAATAGCCACTCCACAAAAACAAAATAAAACACGGAAGCTGATAACCAACAGGCCAATAAATATTTTAAAGAGCTGAACTTAATTCATTAGGAAAATCCAACTTAAAATCAAATTGCAGTACCTCTATAAACACAGTAGGGTGGCTGAAATGAAAAAGGCAGACAATACCAAATGCTGGTAAGAAGCTAGAACAACCAGAAAATTCATACACTGTAATAAGTGTGCAAATTGGTTCAATTGCTTTAGAGAACAGTGCAGTTATACAACCCAGCCAATCTCCTCCCACAGAAATGTGCACATACCGTCACAGGAAACATGTACAAGAATGTTCATAGCAGCACTGTTTCTCATAGCCCCAAATTAGAAACTACCTAAATGTCTATTAGTGGTTGAGTAAATGAATTGTGGGCTTTCTGTCTGGAACTGTCTTTCCTTGGTTTTCACTATCTTGACACTTTAGAAGATTACAGGCCAGTTATTTTGTCAAATGCCCTTCAATTTGGGTCTGATTATTTTCAAAATTAGACCCAGGCTATGCGTGTTTGGCAGGAATATCACAGAAATTATTTGTGTTCTTCTCATTGCATTCTATCATCTGATTTCCATGTGTCCATTACTGATGATGTTCACTTTGAACGCTTAATTAAGGTAGTATCTGTCAAGTTTCTCCTCTATAGAATTAATTTTTTTTGCAATTTGCAATTAGTATTTTGTGGAGAGTTACTTTGAAATGCTGTAAATACCATACTTCTCTTTAAACATTGATGTATATGTTAATTTGTCTATAGTATCTAATCGGCTTCCCTAGTGGCTCAGACAGTAAAGAATCTGCCTGCAATGTGGGAGACCTGGGTTTGATTACTGGGTTGGGAAGATCCCCTAAAGGAGGGCATGGCAATCCTCTTCAGTATTCTTACCTGGAGAATTCCATGGACAGAGGAGCCTGGCAGGCTATATAGTCCATGGAGTAACAAAGAGTCGGACATGACTGAGCAATTAACACTTTCATAGTATCTATCTAGATTCATTTTATTCAGTGGGTTACAATCTGTTATTATATTTATTTTGATACTCAAATTATCTCCACTTTGGCCAGTAGGAACCTCTTCAAGATGGCTTTTATGCCCTACTTAAAAACAAACAAACAGTTTATTAGTTACAGTTCTGTAGGTCAGAAGTCTGGATGTCATGGCTGGGTTCTTTGCTCAGTGTATGACAAGGTTGACATCACCACATCAACCAGGCCGAATTTTTCTAAAGAAGCTTTAGAATAGGAAATTTTAAAAGTGAATTCTAAAGAAAACATTATATTAGACAAAAAAAATAGGTTTAAAATGTAATTGAAATCAATCTGCATGTCTTCAAAAGTAAGATACATCTTAACTCCAGAGTGCATGCTCAGTCAATGAGTCATGTCCAACACTTTGTGACCCCATGGACTGTAGCCTTCCAAGCTCCTCTGTTCATGGAATTCTTCAGGCAACAATACTGGAGTGGGGTGCCATTTTCTTCTCCAGGGGATATTCCCAACCCAGGGGTCAAATACGTGTCTCCTGCATTGGCAGACAGATTCTTTGCCACGGAGCCACCTGGGAAGCCTTAACTCCAGAGTAGGGTTGGGCTTATTACTCCAGCTATAGGACTGGCCCCCATTTCTTGTTGTCAGTCAGGGGCCACTCTCAGGAACTAAACATTAGTTGCATTCCTTGCCATGGATTCCCACCATTTTTAAGACCACTAAGGATAATCACTCTCATGTTAAGTCCCTCTCATGTCTCTGACCTGTAAACTCAGATTTCAGGTGCTCATGTGGTAAGATCAGGAGCACTAGATAATCTATGTATAGTAAAGTCAACTAATCTAGGGTGTTAATTACCTCTGCAAAATTCCTCTTGCCATATAAAATAATATAATCATAGGAATATTATCTCCTGATAGTCACACTCTCAGGTATTAAACAAGTTGCTTAAGCTAGGGGACAGGGAGCCTTATGGGTCATTTTAAAATTCTTCCTACACATATACAAAGTGATGGGAAAGTGCTTGGTACGCGATAAACACTATACTGTATGTGCATTAGCAATTATTGTTATTGATTATCTAAACCATTTGCAGAAATTTTAAAAATAGTAATTACACAGTAATTACTTCAAAGAAATAAAGAAATATTTCTTTCTTCAAAGAAATAAAATTTTCTAAAAGCTTCTGGAGATCAATTTGGCAATGTGTGTTGAAAACCTAGTATTTCTACTTCTAGCAATTCATCCTAAGGACACATCAGTGGTATACACAAAGATATATGAAAGAAGATATTAATACAGTATATTAGTAATAATAATAAATAGTTAAAAGGAAACCAAAATCTCCTTTTAGGGGTTTGGTGAAGTAATAAGGCACAGCTATTCAATGGAATACTATGAAAACCCCAAAGCAGAAACAATAAACAAACAAACATACACGGTATAAAAAGCACTGATGAGAAGGGAACATAGTCCTGTTACAGTGAAACAATTACAGAGTACAAAATTGCCTAAGTAATTGTATCCAGTTTTCACACAAATACGAAATGGATTCCTGCTTTTCTTTCTCTCTCTTGAGCTGTGTTACAGAGAGCTTCTATGGCATGGCAAGATAGATCTTAGCCTCCTTATATCACCGGCCATTAAAAACGTTTCTGGTTACTCCTTAGGGACACGCAGCATCCTTCCAAAAGGATGAGGCAGACTTTTGGCAAGAGAGGGTCATGTGAAAAGGGAGAAAGCATTCTCTGACACCATCTGTCTATCTGTGCCATTTGCCAACACAAGGGCCTCCTGAAAAAGGAGGCTCTGCATCATCTCCCCTGGTATCCTGTGCTGCTGTCTTACCCAAGACCTTCCTTAAAGTGCAAAAAAAAAAAAAAAAAAGTGACCTGGCCTTTGATTCCTAATGCACAGCCCGGCCTTTATACTAAACTGGTTAAATTGCACTCTACCTAAGACTTTAGACTATGATTTTTGTTTGGTTTTAGCTATGATGAGAGCATTCCAGGATAGAAAAAATATGTATTAAATTGAAAAGGAAGGTGACAGGTGTTAACAATTACTGAGAGAACACCTATAGTGTCCTTTATAACACAACAAAACAGCTATTCTTAGTCCCACTTTACAGGTGAGAAAATAATATTCAAAGAAGGGAAATAACTTATTCAAGGATGCACATTTGGGAAGTGGTAAAAATAGACTTTGAAGCAACTGGTTCCCTTTTCACCACACCAGTGATTCCTGATGATTTCTGACACTATTTTAAATGCCCCTGGAAATCTTAATGACTAACCTAAGACCTACTGTGATGCATGTGACTGCTTCCCTATAAATGAAGGCAAATTATCTATAAGCTATTAATTTTTTAATAGAGCAGATTAATTTTTTTCCTCCTAAGCTTTTTTTCAGTTCTAGCACCTCAGACTTTAACATTCAAATCAATAGATGTGCTTTTAACTGGAACAACCAGATATCATCACAAGTTCAGGTTGAAACAATTTTTCTCATTGCTCTCCACCCCAAAGAGAGACAGTCTAGACTCCATAGTCTTTGGAATTAGCAACTTTCAATTCAGTTCAGTCGCTCAGTCGTGTCCGACTCTTTGCTACCCCATGAATTGCAGCATGCCAGGCTTCCCTGTCCATCACCAACTCCCGGAGCTTGCTCAAACTCATGTCCATTGAGTCGGTGATGCCATCCAACCAGCTCATCCTCTGTTGTCCCCTTCTCCTCCTGCCTTCAATTGTTCCAAGCATCAGAGTCTTTTCCAATGAGTCAACTCTTCACATGAGGTGGCCAAAGTACTGGAGTTTCAGCTTTAGCATCATTCCTTCCAAAGAAATCCCAGGGCTGATCTCCTTCAGAATGGACTGGTTGGATCTCCTTGCAGTCCAAGGGACTCTCAAGAGTCTTCTCCAACACCACAGTTCAATATCATCAATTCCTCGGCACTCAGCTTTCTTCACAGTCCAACTCTCACATCCATGCATGACTACTGGAAAAACCATAGCTTTGACTAGATGGACCTTTGTTGGCAAAGTAATGTCTCTGTTTTTTAATATGCTGTCTAGGTTGGTCATAACTTTCCTTCCAAGGAGCAAGTGTCTTTTAATTTCATGGCTGCAGTCACCATTTGCAGTGATTTTGGAGCCCCAAAAAATAAAGTCTGTCACTGATTCCATTGTTTGCCCATCTATTTCCCATGAAGTGATGGGACTGGATGCCATGATCTTAGTTTTCTGAATGTTGAGTTTAAGCCAACTTCTCTTTCACTTTCACTTTCACCAAGAGGCTCTTTAGTTCTTCTTCTCTTTCTGCCATAAGGGTGGTGTCATTTGGTATCTAAGGTTATTGATATTTCTCCTGGAAATCTTGATTCCAGCTTGTGCTTCATCCAGCCTGGCATTTCATATGATGTACTCTGCATAGAAGTTAAATAAGCAGGGTGACAATGAATAGCCTTGATACAGTTCCCGATTTGGAACCAGTCTGTCGTTCCATGTCTGGTTCTAACTGTTGCTTCTTGACCTGCATACAGATTTCTCAGGAGGCAGGTAAGGTGGTCTGGTATTCCCATTTCTTGAAGAATTTTCCACAGTTTATTGTGACTCCCACAGTCAAAGGCTTTGGCATAGTCAATAAAACAGAAATAGATGTTTTCCTGGGACTCTGCTGCTTTTTCGATGATCCAGCGGATGTTGGCAATTTCATCTCTGGTTCCTCTGCCTTTTCTAAATCCAGCTTGAACATCTGAAAGTTCACAGTTCACATACTGTTAAAGCCTGGCTTGGAGAATTTTGAGCATTACTTTGCTAGCATATGAGATGAGTGCAATTGTGCAGTAGTTTGAGCATTCTTTGGCATTGCCTTTCTTTGGGATTGGAATGAAAACTGACCTTTTCCAGTTTTTTTATGTAAAGCAACTTTACATAGATCCAAAATCCAGGATAGTTTCTTGTATCTTTTTTTATTCTCTGACATGATTCTTAATAAAAGTCTGTGCCTAGACCCCAGATGTTACTAATTGCTCATTTCTTCTTCAAGGACTTCCCCAATATCCTTCCTACATATTCTATTTTCCCTCATGTTCTCAGGAGTCTTCAATCTACATTTATCTTCATCACCTTTAATTTCCATCCATCTCAACCTTCAACAATCCGTCCCCTCCCATTTTAGTTTTGGCCAATCTATCTCTGGCCAGTCACCTCAAATCCATTGTTCTATCAGGATATAAGAAGTGCCCTTACAGAGAACAAATGGTTGAGGAGTTCTGTTTCCTTTTGAAATTACTCTTTGAGCATTTCCTTCTCTTCTGGAATAACCTATTTTACCAGTCTCATCTTGTGCTTTGCTTCTCATAGTCCTGGAATTAGTTATTTTTCCAAGGATTTCTGATTCCTTGGAGGATGGTATTTAGAAGTCAAGATATAGACACTAAATGTATTCATGTCTATCGAGACGTCAATGCTTTTTGAACCCTATGTATGGGCAGAACTAGAAAGTACACACATACACATTTGTTTGCAGCTCTATTTCTCTTTTTAAAATAAGTATATGAAGAGAAAACACCATGCACAATATCTCCAACTGCTGCTGCTGCTAAGTCACTTCAGTCATGTCCAACTCTGTGTGACCCCATAGATGGCAGCCCACCAGGCTCCCCCATCCCTGGAATTCTCCAGGCAAGAACACTGGAGTGGGATGCCTTTTCCTTCTCCAACGCATGAAAGTGAAAAGTGAAAGTGAAGTCACTCAGTCATGTCCGACCCTCAGCGACCCCATGGACTGCAGCCCACCAGGCTCCCCCATCCCTGGAATTCTCCAGGCAAGAACACTGGAGTGGGTTGCCATTTCCTTCTCCAGTGCAGGAAAGTGAAAAGTGAAAGTGAAGTCGCTCAGTCGTGTCCAACTGCAGTACAGTATCAAGTTCACTCTCATTTTTTTCCCTATCTGTATCTGTAACACTTTATTCAAACTGTGATAAATGCAGCCCCCATTATCATGTATACCTTTTATTTGATCAACTCCCCATATCTAATCAATCTGCCATCTCCTATGCCACCCATCCTCTACCCAAATGCCTTTTTCAGCCCACTTGGGTTCCAACAACCCACAGAAGGTGCCCCCTACCACCATATAAGTTCTAGTGTTCCATGACAGACTATACCCTTCCAAGCAGACTCTTTCTTCTCTCTGACTCCCCATGCTGCATTTGGTCTCATGGCATGGACATGTCTCCCTCTCCAGTTGAGTTTGTAAATCTCATGTCAGTCTGTCCCTCATTCTTGGGCTCTGGCACTCTGTGCTGGGTTACCTCCAGTGGGTGCTCCCTCCCTGACTTCATTTGAGTTCTGACACCCACATCTGGCTGCCCCTCCACATGAAGGCAGTTCTTATCCTGGTTGGTCTCTGACATAAATGCAGGTCAGGTCTCCCAAATGAATCCCTTCTTTTTTGGACTCCAGTACCATATTTCCTTCTCCCTTCCTGTGGAGACAGCAGCTTTGTTCCTAATGGCTTTAAGAATAATCCTTCAAGAAAGGAAAAAAAGAAGAGAAAACTGGACAGAGGCTACATTGTCTTCTTCCTAAATAGATAGTGTGCCTCAAGCAACTTTGTTGCTATTATGGTTGAACAGTTTTCAGTTGACAACTTTCAAAATATTTGATAAGTAAATTTCTTCTATAAGTAATCATATTCTTAAAATGGGTACCAGCCAACATTTCCTGAAGTCTTTATTCTAAGAAATTAAAATCTATGTCTATTAAATTAATGAAAGTAATTTTTTTTAATTTTTAAAATTATTTTTAATGATCATAAATATGGGTAACCAATGATAAAAGAAGGGAACATATTCATTACCTTTATGAGGGAAGAAAAATATCAAACCACTCAAAAGTGTGAGCTCAGGAGTTAGAATATTAGGTTCAAAACCTAGCTCTGGGGCCTGTGGTAAGTTCCTTAATGTATTTATGCTTCCATTCTCTCATCTGTAAAACGAGGATAATCATGGTACTTCTTAGAGTCATGAGACTTAATTAGTAATTATTTTCTCAAGGATTAACATGTATTTCCAGGATAAGTTTCTCACATTTTCTAAATTCAGCACAAAAGTTTAAGTAGAATAAGGAAGATGAAATATCCTGCTCTAAAAATGGGCCAGTATCTCTTTCAGTCATAGTGAAATAATGTCATTGTCAAATCTGACTCAGGTGAAGGATATGCTGTGGCTGATGGAAAAGGAGCCTTAACTGACTGTCCAGAAACAGAAAGGAAAGGCTGCATTGATCATTTCTTGCTTCCACATATATTTACCTTTTTACTAATCAAGGTCATTTCTTAGCACTTCTTTCAGTGAAGTGCTGAAAATTCTAGTTGTCTGATGATTTAAGGTGTCCCACTTTATTTTTTTTTTTAAGTTATTTTAAGAACTTCTACCCTATTTACACCCTGCTTGGGACTACAGTAGATATAAAATAACTGCCTTTTGTCCTTAATGAAAACCTTCTAAAAGCACCAGGAAGATTTAATACAGCTATGGTTTATGTCATTTTGAAACTTACACATTACATGCCTCAATTCCTCCCAGACAGAATTTGGAATGGGACTCCTTGGATAAGGAGTCTTCACTCAAGACAAGAAGATAAAAAGACTAAAAGGCATATCAATCACAAGGAACAGGAAATCTAAGGGCCAAATATGCCTGGAGGAAAGTTAAGACTGGGAAAGACTGGGCAAGGAGACCCAGGCTCAGAATTAGAGGAATGATGCTGAAGAAAAGCAGATGAGACTAAAGTGAGGGGTTTAAGAAAAGGGGGGATAGGAACACTAATTAATTACTTAGAGCAAAAAATGTTCAAATCTTTTTCAATAGCCAAATTCTTTTATAAACAAAATTCTTCTTCCAAGATTTTAAACTTTAAAGCCAAAGAAAGCTTTTAGTTGGTCTTTATCCAGTGACTAAAATTCCAAGATACAAAGCTTAACGGTTGTCATAAACCATGTGTCCCACTAAAAGAAACTGGTCTGCTGTGAACATTCATGAAGCTAACCTGCTGAGAGATGGAGATGTTGAACTTTTTTGAAGCCCAGTCTGAGTCCTGCTCTTTACTCATTTGTTCCACCTTTGTTGGTATTCCTGAACCAATCATTCTTTATTTGACTGAAGCTAGATTGTATTGTAGCTAAGAATCCTGACAAATACACTCAGGCAATGTAAAGGTTTGGCAGAAAGTCATTACTGTTTGCAGAACCCCTCAGCATCTCCAAAAGCATCATGGTTCCCCAGATCAGAAAGTAAAGGCTACTGTCCTAAGTTAACAACTGTTATTTTAGGCTTGCATTCATAAGCAGAGAGAGATATAATGTGTGGCTGGGGGCAGAAATAAACTCATACGTAATTCATTCATTTACTTCACACATTTTTATTAGACTCCTATTATGTGCTAGGCACCATACTAGACGTAGGTGCTAAAACAGTGGATGAAAAGATATGCTTCCTGTGTTCGTGTTGTTTCCAATGGCCTGGTATGCTCACGGGCAGTGAATTACAAAAGGCTGTCTTTCCCTGTTATTGATGGTTGCTACTCTTTCACAACAATGCAATGAAAAACATTAGTGCTTAAAATGAATACTCTATATTTATCATGAACATTTAGTTGTACATCAATATCATTTGTGAAATGCTTACCTCGCTAGTACTAAGACATACTAGGTCAGTTTATATCTGCCATAAAATCTGAGAAAGCATTTAATCAAGATGACAGAGATAAATTAAACATTTGCTACCAAAGTATTTTTTTAATAGTACTAGTTATTGAGGTTTCCCTGGTGGGTCAGGTGGTAAATAATCTGCCTGCAATGGAGGAGACACAGGGGACCGAGGTTTAGTCCTTGGGTTGGGAATACCCGTGGAGAAGGGAATGGCTACACACTCCAGTATTCTTGCCTGGAAAATTCCAAGGACAGAGGAGTCTGGTGGGCTATAGTTCATGAGGTCGCAAAGAGTCAGACATGACTGAGCAAGACATTGTTTCACTCCTTTAAAATACTGGGGAAATTATATATTTCTTTACTTCTGAAAACACAAGTAAATTGCTAGCCCATATTGCTTTTTCACTGATTCAGTGGACATGAATCTGAGCAAATTCTGGGAAACAGTAGAGGATAGAGGAGCCTGATGTGCTACAGTCCATGAGGTTGCAAAGAGTTGGACATGACTTAGCAACTGAAAAAAGCAATTGCTTTCCTTAGCACTTAATATTGCTATGGAAAGCAAGGACTTAATATTGGGGCTTCCCTCATAGCTCAGTTGATAAAAGATCTGCCTGCAATGCAGAAGACTTGGGTTCAGTTCCTGGGTTGGGAAGATCTCCTGGAAGGAAATGGCAACCCACTCCAGTACTCTTGCCTGGAGAATCCCATGTACAGAGGAGCCTGGCAGGCTACCATCCATGGGATTGCAAGAAGTAGACACGACTTAGTGACTAAAGAGAGAGAGGGCACTTAATATTATTATTTATGAATATAAATGATTAAAGCATTCCTCTATGAGGGATCCAGAACTTCTGAGTATAACTAATCCTTAAATAGTAAAACAACTGAGTCCTAGTATGATTTGTTGCTGCAGTATCATGATATGAATCTGAAAGACTTTTGTCTCTACGTTGAAGGACAAAGCCTGGGCTTGCAGAGTTAGGTAAGTTGTAATCATTTATGAGAAAATACCTGTGGGGCTGACCACACTAGAGGTCAGAAATTCAAGTGAACATTTCAGGTTCCACAGTTTCCACAGTTAACAGTGGCACAAGTGGAAGATGTGAAAGGACAAGACCTGGATGAGGATCTGAGCAAGGGAGCGCAGTTTTAGGGTGAAATTTTAAGAGTGATCCCCAATTATTCCCTTGAACTGAGTCTCTCTTTGTCCATCAGACAGGAAGTGATGACCTTACCAGACGTATTCACATTGCAGGATCATAATTTTGCCACATGTATTAAGACATAAATCCACTTCAGGCATCTGAGTCAAGATGATTCTTTCATCTTGGTTCCTCCCCGCTAGTTTGAGGTTGCACTGAGTAACAGCTCAGACTAGGAAAAAAAATGACTTGGGTTTCTCTAAACAGCATTCACTTTCTGTACTGGATCGTCCATTGATTTATCCACTCACTATTTACTGGGCACATAGTATATTCCAATCACTGTGCTTGGTGCTGGAGATACTGGAGCTACAAAGATGAAGATGACACTGTCTCCCTCCTCCAACAGCGCTAAGCATTCAGTGCCATGGCACTGGTCTCTAAACTTTTGTATTACATGCTCCTGATAAATGTTTTAGTATTTTCTGACAATCAGGGATATTTACCATTTGTAACTTATTATAATCATCATAGATTTCCATTATTGTATTCCTTTTGTTACCTAAATGCAAGTCCATGAGTCCAACACACAGTGAGGCTGAACAGTACCAAAACTTCGGAGTTTGGAACAGCTCTGCAAGGAGACAGGTGGTTTATGCCTTAAAAAAATCTCAAACTCTGTAAAAGTCTTTAAAGAAAAGAAAGTGAAGTCGCTCAGTCATGCCCGACTCCTTGTGACCCCATGGATAGTAGCCTGCACCAAGCTCCTCCGTCCATGGGATTTTCAAGGCAAGAGTACTGGAGTGGGTTGCCATTTCCTTCTCCAGGGAATCTTCCCAACCCAGGGATCGAAACCAGGTCTCTCACATTGTAGACAGATGCTTTACCATCTGAGCCACCAGGGAAAGCCTTTAACAAAGTCCTTTTATAGGAAAGGTGAGGGTTAGTTGTTGCAGACTTCTTGGTGTCAGATCCTTTGTTCCTGAGGTCAGGTCATGGTCACGTAACCATGTTCCTGTAAACCTTCACCAAACAAACATTCTCTTTTCTGTCAAGAAAGGGCAAGGTACCAAGGCTCAATTCCACTCTCTGAGGTTCAGGTCCTGCTAAGAGGAGGAAGATCTCAGTTGGCAGCTTCCTCAGGGCCAGGCCCCAGACCCACCCTAGGTCTTAACTGACCTTCCATCTTCTCCACCTGTTGGGTCCCACAGACTACAACCTATGCAGATGGCCACCACCATTAGGTTGCAGATGCAGGGATGGGGGAAAGGTTCACTGTCACCTCAAGGCCTGGGACTGGCCAGTGAGTGGCCTTCACAAGGACCCTGGAGCCCTACAGGACACAGCGCCCAGCCTATTCCCTGGGTCCTCCAGCCCACCCGCCGGCCTGAGGCTGGGTGACCTGGAGGGCCCCGGGGGGAAAGCCAGGATCTGCCTCTTTCTTCACTATCTACCTGACGACCACAACTCCACTGCTGGCTGAATCCCTTCACTAACTGCTGCTTTTTGACAGTTGGTTGCTAGTGGGCAGGGCCCATTGTGGCACCAACCAATGACTGAGCAGGACCACTAACGGTCACTCACTAACAGTTGGTTGCTTGGGGGAGGGGCCCGCTGCTGTGCCTGATCAGTGGCTAAGCAGGACAACTAATGGTTGCTCATTGACAGTTGGTCACTTAGGTAAGGGGCCCATTATGACGCTAAGCAATAGCTGAGCACTGACATTGTTACCCTGTGGTAAAGGGGTTGGGATAGGGGAGTGGGGGACGGGTAATGGCGCACACCAATGGCTGCCTGCTAAAGGCTGTGCTCCGCTATGCTCTATTACACTTTGATCTAATATCTCAGGGCAAAACAACCCCTTAGGATAATGTTCCTAGGTAGCAACAGTTGAGGTAAGTCTACATTTTACATGATCTTAATAATTTTAATTTTAAGGGCTTCCCTGGTGGTTCAGAGATAAACAATCCACCTGCCAATGCAGGAGACATGGGTTTAAGCCTTAGGTCGGGAAGATATCATGGAGAAGGAAATGGCAACCCACTCCAGTATTCTTGCCTGGGAAATCTCATGGACAGAGGAGCCTGGTGGGTACAGTCCATGGGGTGGCAAAGAGTCAGACATGACTTAGCAACTAAATAACAACAATAATTTTAAATCTTTTTGTAAGATGCTATCAGTTTGTTATTGTTATTATTGTTTTTTGTTTGTTTTGTTTTTTTTACCTACAATGGGTCTGATGGCAGGGCCACCACATATTATTGCACAAAACCATGTGCCATCTGTTGCTGAGGAAGCCCTCATAGAGGTACAGAGGGGTTGGCTCTGGTTTTTTCTTGTTGTTTGCTGTGCCTACATTACAAGGGTCGTTTAGAATCCAGGGAACCTTGTAGAAACACATTTAAAGCACTTGTTCATTTCATGCAGGTTAGGGGGAAAAGTTAACTAATCTATAAATCCTCTTCAGGGCTTCCCACTGGCACTAGTGGTAAAAAAAAAAAAAAAAAATGGCCTGCCAATTCAGGAGACGTAAGAGACGTGGTTTTGATCCCTGTGTCAGAAGAGTCCCTGGAGGAGGGCATGGCAGCCCACTCCAGTATTTTTGCCTAGAGAATGCTCTGGACAGAGGAGACTGGTGGGCTGCAGTCCACAGGGTCACAAAGTGTTGGACACAACTAAAGCGACTTATCACGCATGCCGGCAAATCCTCTTAAAACCAGAAAAAAGTGATTATATTATATTCACTATATAATATCAATTATATTATATTATAATAATTATATATTATATTATTCATAATGTGCTGAATATGAGCAAACGAATGAGAGCAAACTTGGTGCAATGGGGGACTGAATGAAGGTACCAGGATAGTTCCATGTATTAGAGATTAGAAAGGCCTATTCTATTTCCTTAGATTTGAAATAAATGTAAGTAGAATATCTAATACTGCCTTCCTGTACCTTCCTGTATAGGATCAACCTGTGTTCCATTTGGAAGAACACTAGTCTGCAGAGTGAGACAGAGATACTGCCATCCAAGGTATTGGAACACAAAGGGCAGACAGCCTTGTTTTGCTTGAGGTGGAGGAAGATGGAGGTGGAAGATGGCAGGATAGGTGATGTGCCTGGTGAGCCTCATACTAGGGTGGTTTCATTATGTATAGGGAGAGAGAAGGCCTCGGAAGACAGCTATCTAAGTCAGTGGGGCACAAAAGCTGAACATGTTTGGAGGAGCACAAGCAAGCAGTTTGGGATAGTTACAGGTTAGGGGGCCAAGTGGGCAGCCTTAGATACAGAGACATAGTAGATGAAAGGAGGGTTGACAGAAATCTGCTGGTGCCAAGAACACTGATGGCTTCAATTTAGAAAAGCATAGCCAAAATTAAATAAGATGAGCTGACAAGAGAACAGATCACAGAGGTGTATAGATTTTTTAAGAAAAACCATTGAGGAACATGTCATATTAAGACACCGCTGAAGAGCAGCTTTCCTGAGATACTGGGAACTAAATAAGTGATTCGTAATGCAAAGAATATCACAGAGAGTGTAGCAATTACCCATAAAAGCCTTTCCTAGTACCAGATATCTGTGGGTTAGACAAAATGAATAATTACATAACAAATTTTATTTTAAAGGATATGATGGCCATTTTGCCTTTAATGACCAAAAATCTCTCTTAAGTCCTGGCCTCTGATATTCCTCTTTGTAGCTTTCTTGCTCTTTAATACATCTAAGAAACTCTAGAGACTGACCAGTGAGAGAAGAGTAAGTTCAAATAGCTGAGTCCATCTCATTGAACCTTATCTCACAATCACTATCCACTAGTTTTGAATTTATTTGCAAAATATTAAGCTTAGGGAATTCCCTGGCAGTGCAGTGGTTAGGACTCCATGCTTTTACTGCCAAGGCTAGGTTCAATCCATAGGCAGGGATCTAAGATCCTGCAAGCTGTACAGGGCAGCCAAAAAAAAAGTTAAGCATGGCTCTTCTACACTAATATATGCATACATTCAAACACTACTCTTCTTATATCAAATCATCATGCTGTACACCTCAAATATCTTACAATTTTATTTTTAATTATGCCTCAATAAAGCTGAGAAGACCTACTAGTCTTCTATTCCTGGGAAAATGCAAACTTTTGCAGAAAGACAATATACTCTGGTTAAGGCAAAGCAGCTATTACCATTGACAAATCAGGAGGGAATTGAGTTAAGGATCCCAAGTTGCATAGGAACCACCATGAAAGAATCAACATTTTTCAAAACTGGTTTTCAGAATGAAAGCAAAGGGGAGGAGAGTGAAACTATTCTGGGATTGCCAAAAAATTGTGAGAAGAAGGATTCATGTTGCAAGGAAGCCTGGGCAAATTCTAGGAGGGTTTGGCACACTAAATATTAAGTGGA
This sequence comes from Bos grunniens, assembly GCF_055505025.1. Lineage (NCBI taxonomy): Eukaryota > Metazoa > Chordata > Mammalia > Artiodactyla > Bovidae > Bos > Bos grunniens. The sequence continues at coordinate 98,913,276 of NC_141166.1, forward strand.
TGTTTTGGGCAAAGTTGTCTAATAAATAACAGCAAGTACTAAGACTTAGCAGATGTCAGGGAACTCTTAGCATGGAATCTCCCTGAGTTCTTCCAACTATTCTCACTCTTGCTTGCAGAAGGGAAAAAACGAGTTCTGGGAGAACGCCACACTCTTGGGGCTAAAGGAGTGGGGATAGGAAGAGAAAGCCCAAAGATGACTTTGAGAATCACCCCTTCAGCTGCTCCTTTTCCTGCACCCTATAGCTCCCCTGGTGGCTCAGATGGTAAAGAATCTGCTTGCACAACTGACAAAGAATTAATCTCAAAAATATACAAGCAACTCCTGTAGCTCAATTCCAGAAAAATAAATGACCCAATCAAAAAATGGGCCAAAGAACTAAACAGACATTTCTCCAAAGAAGACATACAGATGGCTAACAAACACATGAAAAGATGCTCGATATCATTATCAGAGAAATGCAAATCAAAACCACAATGAGGTACCATCTCACGCCGGTCAGAATGGCTGCTATCCAAAAGTCTATAAACAATAAATGCTGGAGAGGGTGTGGAGAAAAGGGAACCCTCTTACACTGTTGGTGGGAATGCAAACTATGGAGAACAGTGTGGAGATTCCTTAAAAAACTGGAAATAGAACTGCCATATAACTCAGTGCCATATGACCCATATGCCAATCCCACTGCTGGGCATATACACCGAGGAAACCAGAATTGAAAGAGACATGTGTACCCCAATGTTCATCAAAGCACTATTTACAATAGCCAGGATATGGAAGCAACCTAGATGTCCATCAGCAGACGAATGGATAAGAAAGCTGTGGTACACAATGGAATATTACTCAGCCATTAAAAAGAATACATTTGAATCAGTTCTAATGAGGTGGATGAAACTGGAGCCTATTATACAGAGTGCAGTAAGTCAGAATGAAAAACACCAATACACTATACTAACACATATATATGGAATTTAGAAAGATGGTAACGATGACCCTATATGTGAGACAACAAAAGAGACACAGATGTACAGAACAGTCTTTTGGACTCTGTGGGAGAGGGTGAGGGTGGGATGATTTGAGAGAATAGCATTGAAATATGTATATTATCATATGTGAAACAGATCACCAGTCCAGGTTCAATGCATGAGACAAGGTGCTCAGGGCTGGTGCACTGGGATGACCCTGAGGGATAGGATGGGGAGGGAGGTAGGAGGGGCTTTCAGGATGGGGGAACACATGTACACCCATGGCTGATTCATGTCAATGTATGGCAAAAGCCACTACAATACTGTAATTAGCCCCCAATTAAAATAAATAAATTAAAAAAAAAAAAAAGAATCTACTTACAACACAGAAGACCTAGGTTTGATCCCTATGTTGTGGAGATCCCCTGGAGAAGGGAATGGCTACAAACTCTAGTATCCTTGCCTGAAGAATTCCATGGACAGAGGAGCCTGGCAGGTTACAGTCCATGGGGTTGCAAAGAATCAGACATGACTGAGCAACTAACACTTCCACTCCTCATGCTCTCAGTAGAGCCTCTCTTCTTCTTCTTCTTTTTTTTTTTTAAAGCCTTCATTGAATTTGTTATAATATTGTTTTTGTTTTTGATTCTGGTTTTTTGGCCATGAATCATGTGGGATCTTAGCTCCCCAGCCAGGGATCAAACCTGCACCCCCTGTACTGGAAGGCAAAGTCTTAACCATTAGACCACCAGGAAAGTCCTAGGCCTCTCTTCTTGAGGTAATTCCAGATTTTACCTCACAAAAGCAGTAAAACTTGCCCACCTTGTTCTTACCATACATTGAGAGCTAATAATTTTTTTTCATTCTTGTTCCAGTAACAAAAGTCTGCTATTTGTTCTCCTTCTAAAATGAGCTTTCTTATTATAAAAAATTCAAACAATACATAAAAAGTCCATCATAATCCTATCCCTTGTAAATAGTCTTTTTGTGATTACTCCTTCAGCTTTGTTTTCTCTTTCATTATTCATTGGGTCTGCTCCTTAATCTGAACCAAAAAAAAACAAACCAAAAAAAAAAAGTTTTTTAAAAGATTATGTTTTTATTTTAGAAGTACAAAAGATTTTCAAAATCTATTCAAAGCAAAATGCTGCCTTCTTGTAGTATAAATGTAATAGAATAAAAAGCACCAAGTAATAATGCAGCCTGGTCTATCTGAAGAGATAGCTCTCAGTAAAAAGTAAAGTAGCTCAAAAAATTGTGTGTCCACTGCCATGCTTCTGAAGTGGCCAGAAGCCTGCCTATTACCTAAGGGGCAAATTGGGGGCCAGGTCTAGAGTCTAGTCACTCTGTCTGAATGGTGGCCCATACTTCCAAATGACCCTTTCTTCCCTGCTGTCCTCGGGAAATTCCCATGATCTCAGCTAGTTATTGGAAGGATGTAATCAGATTCACTGCAGGTTAATAGGTAAATAAATGAAGAAAAGATTGCTTAACCAGGAACTTTCCCAGGAGTATGTCTATTAACACAGAAACAACCCCAAAGGCTAGAGTTTCAGGCTGCATGATAAAGTGAAATGGAAGAATTTCCAGTTGTGTGCAGAGATCATTTTGATTCAAGGAACTGTTCCCCACTAAAACCAAAACTCACAACAACATGGAAAGCCTGTCCTTGACTATGTGAATTCTAGCCTGATGCAAATCTCATTGCAACACTACACGGTAAAGGCAGGAGAGCCAGGAGGAAGATCAAGGGCTTTGGAATTATGCACCTATGGATTTAAACCCACCCTGCCCCTCACTAGAGGAAGGCCATTGGCCAGATGTTGTGTTGTTGTCATTCAACCGCTTAGAGAACTTTCCTCACCTGTTAAGCAGGGTTGCTATAGGAATTTAAATAAATAAAATAGCCTATATAAAGTGTAGCACATATAGGCATATATAGCATATATAGCTTATATAGCATATGTAAGTGACACATAGTAAATACAGAAGTTATTGCTTATTTCTTTCAGGCTTTATACAACATTTCATACAGTGCGATTTTCCCAGTCTTTTGTTAAGCAACATTGATGGAGTGGAAGAATGGTCCTACTACTAGTCATTGGGGACCATATGGCTACTTTTCTGGAGAAGGAAATGGCAACCCACTCCAGTACTCTTGCCTGGAGAATCCCATGGATGGAGGAGCCTGGTAGGCTACAGTCCATGGGGTCACTAAGAGTCGGACATGACTTCACTTTCACTTTTCACTTTCATGCATTGGAGAAGGAAATGGCAACCCACTCCAGTGTTCTTGCCTGGAGAATCCCAGGGACGGGGGAGCCTGGTGGGCTGCCGTCTATGGGGTCGCACAGAGTCAGACACGACCGAAACGACTTAGCAGCAGCAGCAGCAGCAGCATGGCTCCTTTTCATATTGCATCATTACTCACTGAAATGGTTAGACTGTTGTACATTTTTCCCAAAAGAGGTTATAAACCAGGTAAAATTTGGTCTCCAGACATAACTACCTTAACCTTCACGGTGTTTAGCTTATTTTTTTGAGTTAGTTGTTGACATTCAATATCAGAAATACAACGTAAAATCCCTATTTCCATCATCTTTTAAAGAAGTTATGTTTCAACCTAAGTGTTCATCACAGATAAAGAAGATGGAATATTATTTAGCTATAAACAAGAATGAAATAATGCCATTTGCAGCAACAGGGATGAACCTAGAGATTATCCTACTAAATGAATAAAGAGAAAATAAAATACTTTATGATATCATCTATAAGTGGAATCTAAAAAGAAGTACAAATGAACTTATTTATAAAATAGAAACAAAGCCACAGACAAAACAAATTTATGGTTTGCAAAGGTGTGGGGAGGGTTAAATTGGTAGTTTGGGATTCACAGATGCATACTACTATATATAAAATAGATAATCAACAAGGATTTACTGTATAGCACAGGAAACTATATTCAATATATTGTAATAAACTATAATGAAAAATAATTGAAAAAAGAATATAGATATATATATATTAACCAAATCATTTTGCTATATACCTGAAACTAACACAACCTTGTAAATCAACTGTAATTCAACTGCTAGAGTAAGGAAGTCACAACTGGCTTTTTTAGGTAGAACACAGTTTCTCCAGGAAGCCACAGTCATCACCATGCCTTAGAATTCCCCCAGCCTGCGGAAGAACATCAGTTACCATTTATCATCCAGTCTGTACTCTTGTCTTGCTAACTCTGGGTTCTCTCTGCTACTTCTCATTTCTAGCCTGGCTCCTATGGGCATTTGAGTTAGTGACCTCTGCCACAAGAGCAAATTAATGTATTTCACAATAGAGCAGTATATTCAGGTTGTGAAATAACATAACTTGGGTTTGAACACTGATTCTCCAGATTACTAGTTTTGTGACCTCAGACAAGTTACTTCACCTCTCAGAGTCTGTTTCTTAAACCCTACAAGAAAAATAGTAACTGATTCATTTCCCAAGTTGGTTGTGAGGTTTAAACAATGTAATATGTATATAAAGACCCTCTCATCATTCCTGGCTAGGGGCAATAAAGGTTAACTACTACACAGAAGGAGATGATGGTAATGATTGGTGCTGCTGCTGCTATTATCACTATATATACTTAGACGACTCTAAGTAGTATCACAACAGTTACTTACTAGTGCTAAGTAGTTGAGAAGAATAAAGTTGTTACAGGCTTTCTCTGTTCTCATTCTGCTTTTTCAAGCTGGAAATTGAAATTCGTTTGGAAAGCCCTAAGGAACATGGAGCCTTTCAAAAGTGGTAAAGACCAGTTTCTATCAGCGCTGCCCAGAAGCACAATGAGATCAGCCGCTGAGTGAAGCAAAAGAGCTTCCAATCTCAAGGGCAGTGAGACCACTGTAAGCCAGACCCACACTCCAGTCCAGGGGAAGAACTCAAGACTCTGTCCCAAAATCCCAATAAGAAATAGGTTTCAGGCAAGCCAACCCATCTGACAGAACTAGAATGGGGAGAAGATAGGATCTCTAAAGATTTGAAGGGGGCAGTCCTAAGATGCCAGAGGAATAGGACGGGGAGACCACTTTCTCCCCCACAAATTCATTGAAAGAACATTTGAACCCTGAGCAAATTCCACAAAACAACTTCTGAACACTGGCAGAGGACATCAGGCACCCAGAAAGACAGCCCATTGTCTTCGAAAGGAGGTAGGACTAAATATAAAAGAGAAAAGAGAGACAAAGGAGTTAGGGATGGAGACCCATCCCCGGAAGGGAGTCTTAAAAGAGAAGTTTCCAAATACCAGGAAGCCCTCTCACCGGCGGGTCTGTGGCGAGTTTTGGAATCTCATAGGGTGACATAACTGGGAGGAAAAAATAAAGAAAGAAAACCCACAGATTACATGCCTAATGGCAACTCCCAGCAGAGAAGTACCCCAGACACTCACGTCCACCACCAGCAAGCAGAGACTGGACAGGGAGGCGTGGGCTGCGTTGCTTAGGGTAAGGACCAGGCCTGAATGCCCGGAGGGCAATCTGAGGGAGCTAACATGAGATAGCAACCCAAACTGTGGGACAGCCAGAGAGAGAGAGGAAAAAAAAAAAGAGAGAGAGAGAACTATCCCGCGAAAAGGCCTAACCTAGGGCACTGCTGGCCTGCTCTCAGAACAAAGGACTGAGCGAATACCAGAGGAGAGCTAGCTGGCTGCAGCCTGGCCCATCATCCCCTGCCAGAGGCAGGAAGGCAGGCGGGCAACAGCCAGAGCCAGAAGGCAAGGGGCAAAGTCGGCCCCAGAGACGGCATCCCCTACCAAACTGCGAGCAGGCTCCCAGCTGCTAACCAAGTCTTCCTTGGATCCTGGATGGTTGACATCCCCTGGGAGGGTTGCAGCCAGAGATCAGATCCCCAGAAGATCTGATCTCACAGCACACCTGAGAAGGTGCTCCCACTGCCACCCAGGAAACCGATCGGCTGGGACGGGGGAGGCAATAAGACGCATCCCCCACCTGGGGGAGACTGTGCTCGCTAAGCACATGGTCGCCTGAGCTGCTCTGACCTGGGAAGGGCACAAAACGCAGGCCCAATCGAGTCTGTGCCTTTGTGGAATACCCGAGAACCTGAACCTGAGTGGCTTAGACCTGGGAAGTGCACAAAACCCAGGGCCCGCCTCAGAAGGTTCCCTTGCAGAGCAACCTGGAAACTGAGCAATGTGGAAGGGGAAAGCACACCCGCCATGAGTGGGGGCAAACCCAGTGTGGCCAAGACACTGTAAGCACTCCTCACACATGCCAGTGATATTTGTTTGCAGTGTTCCTCCCTCCCCAAGGCAGAATGAATAGGTGAGCCTAAATGAGTGACCACCTTCACCCCCTTGTGTCAGGGCAGAAATTAGACACTAAAGAGACCTGCAAAGAGAAGAAGCCAAAATAAACAGAGGGAACTGCCTTGGAAGTGAAAGGTGCAACAGATTAAAACCCCATAGTTAGCACCGAATACACTGGAAGGGGCCTATAGACCTTGAAAAGTATAAGATGGAACAAGGAACTATCTGAAACTGAACTGACCCCACACTGCCCACAACTCCAGAGAAATTCCTAGATATATTTTTACTATTATCATTTTTTAATTAAAAATTGTTTTAATTTTTAAATCCTCTATTACTCCTCTAATTTTCATTTTTATAACCTACTATTACCTCGGAAAAAAAAAAAACACCCTATTTTTAAAGCAAACTTCATATATGTATTTTATAATTTTTGTGATTTTGCTTTGTTTGTTTGTTTTTTTTTTTTTTTTGCTTTGTTTTTTTAATAGTGTATTTTTGTGAGTCTAACCTCTACTCTGGATTTTTAATCTTTGCTTTTTGGTATTTGTTATCAATTTTGTACCTTTAAGAATCCAATCTTCAGTACCCATGTTTACTTAGGAGGGTGATTACTGGCTTGATTACTCTCTCCCCTTTTTGACTCTCCTTTTTCTCCCCCAGGTCACCTCTATCTTCTCCCTCCCCCTTCTCTTCTCTACCCAACTCTGTGAATCTCTTTGTGTGTTCCGGGTTGTGGAGAACACTTAGGGAACTGACTACTGGCTAGATCTGTCTCTCTCCTTTTGATTCCCCTGTTCTCCTCCTGTTCACCTCTATCTCCTTCCTCCATCTTCTCTTCTCTATGCAAATTCGTGAACCTCTCTGAGGCTTCCAGACTGTGGAGAGCACATAGGGATTTGATTACTGGCTAGATTGCTCTCCCACCTTTTAATCCCGCCCCCCCCCCACTTCTCCTTCTGGTCAACTCTATCTCCCTCCTCCCTCTTCTCTTCTCCAGGTAACTCTGTGACCCTCTCTGGGTGTCCTTCAATGTGGAGAATCTTTTCATCATTAACCTAGATGCTTTATCATTGGTGCTGTATGGATGGAGAAGGCAATGGCACCCCACTCCAGGACTCTTGCCTGGAAAATCCCATGGACGGAGGAGCCTGGTAGGCTGCAGTCCATGGGGTCGCTGAGGGTCGGACACGACTGAGCGACTTCACTTTCACTTTTCACTTTCATGCATTAGGGAAGGAAATGGCAGCCCACTCCAGTGTTCTTGCCTGGAGAATCCCAGGGATGGGGAAGCCTGGTGGGCTGCCGTCTATGGGGTCACACAGAGTCGGACACGACTGAAGTGACTTAGCAGCAGCAGCAACAGCTGTATGGATGGAGAAGTCTTGAGGCTGCTGTAAGAATAAGACTGAAAACCAGAGGCAGGAGGCTTAAGTCCAAAACCTGAGAACACCAGAGAACTCCTGACTCCAGGGAATTTTAATTGATAAGAGCTCATCCAAAAGCCTCCATACCTACACTAAAACCAAGCACCACTCAAAAGCCAACAAGTTCCAGAGCAATACCACACAAATTGTCCAGCAATGCAGGAACATAGCCCTGAGCTTCAATATACAGGCTGCCCAAAGTCACACCAAACCCACAGATATCTCAAAACTCACTACTGGATACTTCCTTGCACTCCAGAGAGAAGAAATCCAGCTCCACCCACCAGAACACCAATGCAAGCTTCCCTAACCAGGAAACCTTGACAAGCTACTCGTCCAACCCCACCCACAGGGAGGAACCTCCACAATAAAGAGGAACCACAAACTGCCAGAATACAGAAAGGCCACGGCAAACACAGTAATCTAAACAAGACGAAGAGGTAGAGAAATACTCAGCGGTAAATGAACATGATAGATCAGATCAGATCAGATCAGTCGCTCAGTCGTGTCTGACTCTTTGCAACCCCATGAATCGCAGCATGCCAGGCCTCCCTGTCCATCACCAACTCCCGGAGTTCACTGAGACTCACGTCCATCGAGTCAGTGATACCATCCAGCCATCTCATCCTCTGTCGTCCCCTTCTCCTCCTGCCCACAATCCCTCCCAGCATCAGAGTCTTTTCTGATGAGTCAACTCTTCGCATGAGGTGGCCAAAGTACTGGAGTTTCAGCTTTAGCATCATACCTTCCAAAGAAATCCCAGGACTGATCTCCTTCAGAATGCACTGGTTGGATCTCCTTGCAGTCCAAGGGACTCTCAAGAGTCTTCTCCAACACCACATTTCAAAAGCATCAATTCTTCGGCACTCAGCCTTCTTCACAGTCCAACTCTCACATCCATACATGACCACAGGAAAAACCATAGCCTTGACTAGACGAACCTTTGTTGGCAAAGTAATGTCTCTGCTTTTGAATATGCTATCTAGGTTGGTCATAACTTTCCTTCCAAGGAGTAAGCGTCTTTTAATTTCATGGCTGCAGTCACCATATGTAGTGATTTTGGAGCCCAGAAAAATAAAGTCTGACACTGTTTCCACTGTTTCCCCATGTATTTCCCATGAAGTAGAGGGACCAGATGCCATGATATTAGTTTTCTGAATGTTGAGCTTTAAGCCAACTTTTTCACTCTCCACTTTCACTTTCATCAAGAGACTTTTTAGTTCCTCTTCGCTTTCTGCCATAAAGGTGGTGTCATCTGCATATCTGAAGTTATTGATATTTCTCCTGGCAATCTTGATTCCAGCTTGTGTTTCTTCCAGTCCAGCATTTCTCATGATGTACTCTGCATATAAGTTAAATAAACAGGGTGACAATATACAGCCTTGACGAACTCCTTTTCCTATTTGGAACCAGTCTATTGTTCCATGTCCAGTTCTAACTGTTGCTTCCTGACCTGCATACAAATTTCTCAAGAGGCAGGTCAGGTGGTCTGGTATTCCCATCTCTTTCAGAATTTCCCACAGTTGATTGTGATCCACACAGTCAAAGGCTTTGGCATAGTCAATAAAGCAGAAATAAATGTTTTTCTGGAACTCTCTTGCTTTTTCGATGATCCAGCAGATGTTGGCAATTTGATCTCTGGTTCCTCTGCCTTTTCTAAAACCAGCTTGAACATCTGGAAGTTCACGGTTCACATATTGCTGAAGCTTGGCTTGGAGAATTTTGAGCATTACTTTACTAGCGTGTGAGATGAGTGCAATTGTGCAGTAGTTTGAGCATTCTTTGGCATTGTCTTTCTTTGGGATTGGAATGAAAACTGACCCTTTCCAGTCCTGTGGCCACTGCGGAGTTTTCCAAATTTGCTGGCATATTGAGTGCAGCACTTTCACAGCATCATCTTTCAGGATTTGGAATAGCTCAACTGGAATTCCATCACCTCCACTAGCTTTGTTCGTAGTGATGCTTTCTAAGGCCCACTTGACTTCACATTCCAGGATGTCTGGCTCTAGGTCAGTGATCACACCATCGTGATTATCTGGGTGGTGAAGATCTTTTTTGTACAGTTCTTCTGTGTATTCTTTCCACCTCTTCTTAATATCTTCTGCTTCTGTTAGGTCCATACCATTTCTGGTCCTTTATTGAGCTCATCTTTGCATGAAATGTTCCTTTGGTATCTCTGATTTTCTTGAAGAGATCCCTATTCTTTCCCATTCTGTTGTTTTCCTCTATTTCTTTGCATTGATTGCTGAAGAAGGCTTTCTTATCTCTTCTTGCTATTCTTTGGAACTCTGCATTCACATGTTTATATCTTTCCTTTTCTCCTTTGCTTTTTGCTTCTCTTCTTTTCACAGCTATTTGTAAGGCCTCCCCAGACAGCCATTTTGCATTTCTTTTCTATGGGAATGGTCTTGATCCCTGTCTCCTGTACAATGTCACGAACCTCATTCCACAGTTCATCAGGCACTCTATCAGATCTAGGCCCTTAAATCTATTTCTCACTTCCACTGTATAATCATAAGGGATTTGATTTAGGTCATACCTGAATGGTATAGTGGTTTTCCATACTTTCTTCAATTTCAGTCTGAATTTGGCAATAAGGAGTTCATGGTCTGAGCCACAGTCAGCTCCTGGTCTTGTTTTTGCTGACTGTATAGAGCTTCTCCATCTTTGGCTGTAAAGAATAATCAATCTGATTTCGGTGTTGACCATCTGGTGATGTCCATGTATAGAGTCTTCTCTTGTGTTGTTGGAAGAGGGTGTTTGTTATGACCAGTGCATCTTCTTGGCAAAACTCTATTAGTCTTTGCCCTGCTTCATTCCATATTCCAAGGCCAAATTTGCCTGTTACTCCAGGTGTTTCTTGACTTCCTACTTTGCATTCCTTTGCATTCCAGTCCCCTATAATGAAAAGGACATCTTTTTTGGGTGTTAATTCTAAAAGGTCTTGTAGGTCTTCATAGAACCATTCAACTTCAGCTTCTTCAGCATTACTGGTTGGGGCATAGACTTGGATTACTGTGATATTGAATGGTTTGCCTTGGAAATGAACAGAGATCATTCTGTCGTTATTGAGATTGCATCCAAGTGCTACATATCGGACTCCATTTCGTCTGAGGGATTCCTGCCCACAGTAGTAGATATAATGGTCATCTGAGTTAAATTCACCCATTCCAGTCCATTTCAGTTTGCTGATTCCTAGAATGTCAACATTCACTCTTGCCATCTCTTGTTTGACCACTTCCATTTTGCTTTGATTCATGGACCTGACATTCCAGGTTCCTATGCAATATTGCTCTTTACAGCATCGGACCTTATTTCTATCACCAGTCACATCCACAGCTGGTTATTCTTTTTGCTTTGGCTCCATCCTTTCATTCTTTCTGGAGTTATTTCTCCACTGATCTCCAGTAGCATATTGGGCACCTACTGACCTGGGGAGTTTCTCTTTCAGTATCCTATCATTTTGCCTTTTCATATTGAACATGATAAATGCCCACCAAACCAAACAAAAGAGGAGGAGATAAAGGAGTCTACCTGAAAAAGAATTTAGAATGATGATAGTAAAAATGACCCAAAATCTTGAGAACAAAGTGGAGTTACAAATAAGTAGCCTAGAGACAAGGACTGAGAAGATGCAAGAAATGTTTAACAAGGACCTAGAAGAAATCCCATGGATGGAGGAGCCTGGAAGGCTGCAGTCCATGGGGTTGCTGAGGGTTGGACATGACTGAGTGACTTCACTTTCACTTTTCACTTTCATGCCTTGCAGAAGGAAATGGCATCCCACTCCAGTGTTCTCGCCTGGGGAATCCCAGGGACGGGGGAGCCTGGTGGGCTGTCGTCCTTTGGGTCGCACAGAGTTGGACATGACTGAAGTGAGTTAGCAGCAGAAGAAATAAAAAGGAGTCAATCAATAATGAATAATGCAACGTGAAGTCACTCAGTCGTGTCTGACTCTTTGCGACCCCATGGACTGTAGCCTACCAGGCTCCTCTGTCCATGGGATTTTCCAGGCAATAGTACTGGAGTGGATTGCCAGCAACAAATGAGATCAAAAACATTCTGGAGGGAACCAACAGTAGAGTAGCTGAGGCAGAAGATAGGATAAGTGAGGTAGAAGATAGAATGGTAGAAATAAATAAAGCAGAGAGGAAAAAAGAAAAAAGAATTAAAAGAAATGAGGACAACCTCAGGGACAATGTTAAATGCCCCAACATTCAAATCATAAGAGTCCCAGAAGAAGAAGACCAAAAGAAAGGCCATGAGTAAATACTTGAGGAGATAATAGTTGAAAACTTCCCTAAAATGGGGAAGGAAATAGTCACCCAAGTCCAAGAAACCCAGAGAGTCCCAAACAGGGTAAACTCAAGGTGAAACACCACAAGACACATATTAATCAAATTAACAAAGATCAAACACAAAGAATAAATATTAAAAGCAGCAAGGGAAAAACAACAAATAACACACAAGGGGATTCCCATAAGGATAACAGCTGATCTTTCAATAGAAACTCTTCAGGCCAGAAGGGAATGGCAGAACATACTTAAAGTGATGAAAGAGGAAAACCTACAACCCAGATTACTGTACCCAGCAAGGATCTCATTCAAATATGAAGGAGAAATCAAAAGCTTTACAGACAAGCAAAAGCTCAGAGAATTCAGCACCACCAAAGCAATTCTTCAACAAATGCTAAAGGATCTTCTCTAGGCAGGAAACACAGAAAGGGTGTATAAACTTGAACCCAAAACGACAAAGTAAATGGCAATGGGATCATACTTATCAATAATTACCTTAAATGTAAATGGGTTGAATGCCCCAACCAAAAGACAAAAACTGGCTGAATGGATACAAAAACAAGACCCCCTGCTGTCTACAAGAGACCCACCTCAAAACAAGGGACACATACTGACTGAAAGTGAAGGGCTGGAAAAACATATTTCATGCAAATGGAGACCAAAAGAAAGCAGGAGTAGCAATACTCATATCAGATAAAATAGACTTTGAAACAAAGGCCGTGAAAAGAGACAAAGAAGGACACTACATAATGACCAAAGGATCAATCCAAGAAGAAGATATAACAATTATAAATATATATGCACCCAACATAGGAACTCTGCAATATGTAAGGCAAATGCTAACAACTATGAAAGGGGAAATTAACAATAATAATAGTGGGAGACTTTAATACCCCACTCACACCTATGGATAGATCAACTAAACAGAAAATTAACAAGGAAACACAAATGTTAAATGATATAATGGACCAGTTAGACCTAACTGATATCTATAGGATATTTCACCCCAAAACAATGAATTTCACCTTTTTCTCAAGTGCACATGGAAACTTCTGGAGAATAGATCACATCCTGGGCCATAAATCTAGCCTTGGTAAATTCAAAAAAATTGAAATCATTCCAAGCATCTTTTCTGACCACAATGCAGTAAGATTAGATCTCGATTACAGGGGGAAAAAAACTATTAAAAATTCTAACATATGGAAGCTAAACAACACACTTCTGAATAACCAACAAATCACAGAAGAAATAAAAAAAGAAATCAAAATATGTTTAGAACCAAAAAAAATGAAAACACAACAAAACCTATGGGACACTGTAAAAGCAGTGCTAAGGGGAAAGTTCATAGCAATACAGGATTACCTCAAGAAACAAGAAAAAAGTCAAATAAATAACCTAACTCTACACCTAAAGCAACTAGAAAAGGAAGAAATGAAAAACCCCAGGGTTAGTAGAAGGAAAGAAATCTTAAAAATTAGGGCAGAAATAAATGCAAGAGAAACAAAAGAGACCATAGCAAAAACCAGCAAAGCTAAAAGCTGGTTCTCTGAGATGATAAATAAAATTGACAATCCATTAGCCAAACTCATCCAGAAACAAAGGGAGAAGAATCAAATCAACAAAATTAGAAATGAAAATGGAGAGATCACAACAGACAACACAGAAATACAAAGGATCATAAGAGACTACTATCAGCAACTATGCCCATAAATGGACAACTTGGAAGAAATGGACATTCTTAGAAAAGTATAACTTTCCAAAACTGAACCAGGAAGAAATAGAAAATCTTAACAGACCCATGACAAGCACGGAAATTGAAACTGTAATCAGAAATCTTCCAGGAAACAAAAGCCCAGGACCAGACAGCTTCATAGCTGAATTCTACCAAAAATTTAAAGAAGAGCTAACACCTATCCTACTCAAACTCTTCCAGAAAATTGCAGTAGAAGGTAAACTTCCAAAAACTTCCAAACTCATTCTATGAAGCCACCATCACCCTAATACCAAAACCAGACAAAGATGCCACAAAAAAAGAAAACTACAGGCCAATATCACTGATGAACATAGACACAAAAGTCCTTAACAAAATTCTAGCAAACAGAATTCAACAACATATTAAAAAGATCATACATTATGACCAAGTGGGCTTTATCCCAGACATGCAAGGATTCTTTAATATCTGCAAATAAATCAATGTAATACACCACATTAACAAATTGAAAGATAAAAACCATATGATTATCTCAATAGATGCAGAGAAAGCCTTTGCCGAAATTCAACATCCATTTATGATAAAAACCCTCCAGAAAGCAGGCATAGAAGGAACATATCTCAACATAATAAAAGCTATATATGACAAACCCACAGCAAATGTTATCCTCAATGGTGAAAAATTGAAAGCATTTCTCCTAAAGTCAGGAATAAGACAAGGGTTCCCACTCTCACCACTACTATTCAACATAGTTTTGGAAGTTTTGGGCACAGCAATCAGAGCATAAATAAATAAAAAGAATCCAGATTGGAAAAGAAGAAGTAAAACTCTCACTGTTTGCAGATGACATGATCCTCTACATAGAAAACCCTAAAGACTCCATCAGAAAATTACTAGAGCTAACCAATGAATATAGTAAAGTTGCAGGATATAAAATCAACACACAGAAATCCCTTGTATTCCTATACACTAACAATGAGAAAACAGAAAGAGAAATTAAGGAAACAATTCCATTCACCATTGCAACAAAAAGAATAAAATACTTAGGAATATATCTACCTAAAGAAACATAAGACATATATATAGAAAACTATAAAACACTGATGACATAAATCAAAGAGGGCACAAAAAGATGGGAAAATATACCATGTTCATGCATTGGAAGAATCAATATAGTGAAAATGAGTATAGTACCCAGGGCAATCTATAGATTCAATGCAATCCCTATCAAGCTACCAACAGTATTTTTCAGAGAACTAGAACAATTCACAATTTGTATGGAAATACAAAAAACCTCAAATAGCCAAAGCAATCTTGAGAAAGAAGAATGGAACTGGAGGAATCAATCTGCCTGACTTCAGGGTATATATACTACAAAGCTACATCATCAAGACAGTATGGTACTGGCACAAAGACAGAAATATAGATCAATGGAACAAAATAGAAAGCCCAGAGATAAATCCATGCACCTATGGACACCTTATCTTTGACAAAGGAGGCAAGAATATACAATGGAGAAAAGACCATCTCTTTAACAAGTGGTGCTGGGAAAACTGGCAACCACTTGTAAAAGAATGAAACTAGAACACTTTCTAACACCATACATAAAAATAAAATGGGTTAAAGATCTAAATGTAAGACCAGAAACTATTAAACTCCTAGAGGAAAACATAGGCAAACACTCTCCAACATAAATCACAGCAGGATTCTCTATGACCCACCTCCCAGAGTAATGGAAATAAAAGCAAGAATAAACAAATGGGACCTAATTAAACTTAAAAGCTTTTGCACAATGAAGGCAACTATAAGAAAGGTGAAAAGACAGCCTTCAGATGGGAGAAAATAATAGCAAATGAAGCAACTGACAAAGAATTAATCTCAAAAATATACAAGCAACACCTGCAGCTCAATTCCAGAAAAATAAACGACCCAATCAAAAAATGGAGAAGGAAATGGCAACTCCTCCAGTATTCTTGCCTGGAGAATCCTGTGGATAGAGGAGCCTGGTGGGCTGCTGTCCATGGGGTCGCACAGAGTCGGACATGACTGAAGCAACTTAGCATGCATGCATGCATTGGAGAAGGAAACGGCAACCCACTCCAGTATTCTTGCCTGGAGAATCCCAGGAACAGAGGAGCCTGGCAGGCTGCCGTCTATGGGGTCGCACAGAGTCAGACACGACTGAAGCGACTTCGTACACACATACGTGAAGTCGCTCAGTCGTGTCCGACTCTTTGCGACCCCATGGACTGTAGCCTACCAGGCTCCTCTGTCCATGGGATTTTCCAGGCAATAGTACTGGAGTGGATTGCCATTTCCTTCTCCAAAAGAATTTCCCAACCCAGGGATTGAACCCGGGTCTCCTGCATCGTAGACAGACGCTTTACTGTCTGAGCCACCAGGGGAGTGACTTTAGTTCAGTTCAGTTCAGTCACTCAGTCATGTCCGACTGTTTGAGACCCCATGAATCACAGCACACCAGACCTCCTTGTCCATCACCAGCTCCTGGAGTTCACTCAAACTCATGTCCATTGAGTTGGTGATGCCATCCAGCCATCTTATCCTCTATCATCCCCTTCTCTTCCTGCCCCCAATCCCTCCCAGCATCACAGTCTTTTCCAATGAATCAGCTCTTCAAATCAGGTGGCCGAAGTATTGGAGTTTCAGCTTTAGCATCAGTCCTTCCAATGAACACCCAGGACTGAACTCCTTTAGGATGGACTGGTTGGATCTCCTTGCAGTCCAAGGGACTCTCAAGAGTCTTCTCCAACACCACAGTTCAAAAGCATCAATTCTTTGGCGCTCAGCTTTCTTCACAGTCCAACTCTCACATCCGCACATGACCACTGGAAAAACCATAGCCTTGACTAGACGGACCTTTGTTGGCAAAGTAATGTCTCATCTGCTTTTTAGTATCTAGGTTGGTCATAACTTTCCTTCCAAGGAGTAAGCGTCTTCTAGTTTCATGGCTACAGTCACCATCTGCAGTGAGTTTGGAGCCCCAAAATATAAAGTCTGACACTCTTTCCACTGTTTCCCCATCTATTTCCCATGAAGTGATGGGACCAGATGCCATGATCTTAAGTTTTCTGAATGTTGAGCTGTAAGCCAACTTTTTCACTCTCCTCTTTCACTTTCATCAAGAAGCTTTTTAGTTCCTCTTCACTTTCTGCATAAGGGTGGTGTCATTAGCAGCAATCAAAAAAATGGGCCAAAGAACTAAACATACATTTCTCCAAAGAAGACATACAGATGGCTAACAAACACATGAAAAGATGCTCAACATCATTCATTATCAGAGAAATGCAAATCAAAACCACAATGAGGTGCCATCTTACGCCGGTCAGAATGGCTGCTATCCAGAAATCTACAAACAATAAATGCTGGAGAGGGTGTGGAGAAAAGGGAACCCTCTTACACTGTTGGTGGGAATGCAAACTAGTACAGCCACTATGGAGAACAGTGTGGAGATTCCTTAAAAAGCTGGAAATAGAACTGCCATATGACCCAGGAATCCCACTGCTGGGCATACACACCAAGGATACCAGAATTTAAAGAGACACATGTACCCCAATGTTCATCGCAGCACTATTTACAACAGCCAGGACATGGAAGCAAGCTAGATGTCCATCAGCAGATAAATGGATGAGAAAGCTGTGGTACATATACACAATGGAATATTACTCGGCCATTAAAAAGAATACATTTGAATCAGTTCTAATGAGGTGTATGAAACTGGAGCCTATTATAGAGTGAAGTAAGTCAAAAAGAAAAACACCAATACAGTATGCTGCTGCTGCTAAGTCGCTTCAGTCGTGTCCGACTCTCTGCGACCCCATAGACAGAGGCCCACCAGGCTCCCCCATCCCTGGGATTCTCCAGGCAAGAACACTGGAGTGGGTTGCCATTTCCTTCTCCAATGCATGAAAGTGAAAAGTGAAAGGGAAGTCACTCAGTTGTCCCGACTCTTTGTGACCCCATGGACTGCAGCCTTCCAGGCTCCGTCCATGGGATTTTCCAGACAAGAGTACTAGAGTGGGTTGCCATTGCCTTCTCCGGTCCAATACAGTATACTAACACATATATATGGAATTTAGAAAGATGGTAATGATGACCCTATATGCAAGACAGCAAAAGAGACACAGATGTATAGAACAGTCTTTTGCACTCTGTGGGAGAAGGTGAGGGTGGGATGATTTGAGAGAATAGCATTGAATCATGTATATTATCATATGTGAAATAGATCGCCAGTCCAGGTTTGATGCATGAGACAGGATGCTCAGGGCTGGTGCACTGGGATGATCCAGAGGGATGGGATGGGGAGGCAGGTGGATGGGAGTGGGTTTCAGGATGGGGAACACATGTACACCCATGGCTGATTCATGTCAATACATGGCAAAAACCACTACAATATAGTAAAGTAATTAGCCTTCAATTAAAATAAATAAACTTTTAAAAAATAAAATCATACAACCAGAAAAAAAAAAAAGATTTTAAGCCAGAAAACTTCCCAGGGGCAAGGGAGGTATCCACAAATTAGAACTGCCCCAGGGAAGACAAAGGAATGAGGTACTGGCAGAGCAAGAGGGAGAGGTTGGGAAAGCAGGCCGTCAAGTGGTAATGGAGTACAAGCTGTGGCCAGAGCAGACAAGCCCCAACCTCCACTAGAGAACCCAAGACAAGACCAGAAGGGAAGGGAGATCACGTGATGGCACACAATCTGAAATTACTTTTCCTAGGGGTTTCCATACAGTGGAGAAAAACAACTGGGTTGTGCACTGAATATACTCAACACCCCCAAGGCAAGAGGTTCATCATCAACCCAAAAGCCAATATCCATCTTCTACAAAGTACTTTCCTGTTTATCATTTGATCTCAGACTAGCTGCAGGAAGTGAAATTCTCCTATTTTACAGATGAATAGAGATGAAGAGATTACACCAGTGCTTAAAGGCACAAATCTAGTAAATGGTGCAGCTTGTTAGAACTTAATTCTTCTGAAACCCATTACTTTGCACTGCTCACTGCACTGTCTTCAGAAACTGCCTTTTGTTCACTGTGTGGTTTCCAAGGTTTGTTTTTTTTTTCCTTTAAAATTTTCTTGCTTTAAGGAAGTTTTTTTGTTTATTTATTCTTTGTTTCTTCTTTTTAGTGCAGATATGGGTTGGTTGAATACAGAAGAAAAAGGTCACGGAAAACATATGTCAAAGCCTAGAAGAGCATAGCTAAAAAATTAATTTCCCTGGAGTGTTAGGCATGGGGTCACCAAGAGTCCCACCTATAGAACAGAGTAACCCAATTTCCTCACCACCACCCCAACCGCCAGAGTTGGGGATTATGAGGTGTTAACATTTCCATAGGGTATTTGTAGTAACTTCGTTCAATATATCTTCATCCTCCCAATGGATAGATTAATCTTGTATTATTCTAGTGAGGATGAAGGACTACAGTCAAGAAGAGACCTTTGAAAGTTGTAGAAAAAATGTAACTCAAAGGAATATTCTCTGCCAGCATTTAGAACATGCCTATATAGCTAGCATAACTTTGCCAAGAACGTTCCAGTTAATACTATGATTTCAACAGCTGATTAGAAAGTAAAATGTACTATCTCAAGCTACAGTAATATTGTTTTTCAGGTCATGTGATTCTGCTTTAAGAGATTTTTCCAGAGCTGAGAATAGAACATGTCTCTAAGGCTCCCAGTCCAGTGAACTCAACAATGTGGCTTCTTCATTTTTAAATGGCCTGTTTCGAAATGCACAAATCTTAACACTTCATCAAGCTAAGAAAAGAAATAAAAGGAAAGAAATAGTCTCTTTGCCCAGGAAAAAGCTGAGATAGGTTTAAAGATGCTGAAGCTGAAGTTACCTGTAAGGTTGCCAAACTAAACAATCAATTGATTCAATTTTTTAAATCAAACAAAACCCACCACAAATCTTTCTTCTGTTTTTCTGACTGAGAGTCTGTGTTTCGAAGTTACACAGACAAAAATGCCTATCAAACCCAATGATTTGTAAGAGATTCATTCACAAGGGATGTTGATATTTCTTAAGAAAGATTTGAAAAATCTAGTGTATAAGTTTCTGAGACTGGGCTTTCAAACAAGACATGCACACACTCACACACATACACACACACACACACACGTACATCTTCTCTCCAGAAGGTACTAAAGTACTCATTTCAATCAATGGGAGAAAGCACCTGCAACACATATAAAATATCTATTATATCACCCACTAAAGTCTGTATTTTTAGAGCTACTGACCTTTATGTGAATGAAACAATAAAGCTGTTCACAAACCTGACAGAGAGCAGCTTTTCCAAAGTGAAACAGTGAACCACTGTCCCTAATGCACCCATCAAACTGAACAATTAAAATGGTAGCTAGCACAAAATTTAAAACGCCATTGTAACATAACACTGTCAAGATTATCAGTCCTGGCTCAATAAAAAAAATTCTTTGTTTGCTTTGTCATTTATTAAAAAGAATTAAGTTATTTATCAGATGAATGGGCTGAATAAATTTAAGGCCATCAAAAGACACTCAGTGGTCCACAGCTCCTTATGCTGCTGCCAAACTAACTTGGGCGCTGGTAGCCACAAACTGGTCCTAATATCACAGTTTCAGTAACAAACAGTCATTGTGTGGATTAAACAGGCCCAAATTCAAGTCCATTTCTTCCGTTACTAGTTGTATGACATGAGTAAATTACTTAACCTCTTAGCTTCCATTGTCTCTTGTAATATAACACTAGTCGCTGAATGGAAATGAGGCTATATTCAGTTATAAATGAAGTTGTAAATGGGCTTCCCTTGTGGCTCAGCTGGTAAAGAATCCACTTGCAATGCAGAAGACCTGGGTTCGATTCCTGTTTTGCGAAGATCCCCTGGAGATGGGAAAGGCTACCCACTCCAATATATTAGCCTGGAGAATTCCATGGACTGTTTGGTCCATAGGGTCGCAAAGAGTTGGACACGATGGAATGACTTTCACTTTCAGTTATAAATGAAATCATATATGCAAAGAGTTTAGCATAGTGCCTGGTGGAGAGCAAATGTCCCCAAAAGTTAGCCATTATTATCACTGAGAAATCTTAGAGGGACCACATGATTTCTTATCTAATCTAAGATACTTTGAGGTTGAAAGGGCGCTCTATTAGCAATATGACGGTAGTGATGGAAGGTCAATCTAATCATTGTCTATGGAGCACAGTCTAGTTGCATAGAATACTGGGGACTAGGAGTGAGGTTTTAGTGATAAGCAACAATGGCACCCCACTCCAGTACTCTTGCCTGGAAAATCCCATGGAGGAAGGAGCCTGGTGGGCTGCAATCCATGGGGTCGCTAAGAGTCAGACACAACTGAGCAACTTCACTTTCACGTTTCACTTTCATGCATTGGAGAAGGAAATGGCAACCCACTCCAGTATTCTTGCTGGAGAATCCCAGAGATGCGGGAGCCTGGTGGGCTGCTGTCTATGGGGTCACACAGAGTTGGACATGACTGAAGCAACTTAGCAGCAGCAGCAACATGAAGTACAAACTGTATAAGCAAATGAGGATGCCAAGCTACCCCTCAACAGCAATATTAGCAATGAGGAAGAACTCAAGCTGACTGAAAATATCAGTTGGTTGAAGATTGGATCACACCAAAAACAACTGTTAATACCCAAACTGTTTCAGCATTCTAAATTTAAACAGATCACACTCCTTTGCAACATCAATTTACATAAGACTTTGAAATTGAGTTTTTAAACTTTGCATTTATCATGAAATATCCTTAACCATTTCCTAGATCTATATACACTTTTCCATGTGGTGTTTTCAGCACAGCTTTTGTGCTAGAAATTAAACCAGTTTAAAATTTTTAAAAGAAATAGCGCAGCAATTATCTAAATCATCAAACCAGGAAGGCAGTAACCTGGACAGTACTCCAGAATATTCCAGTCACTAGAGTGGCTCAGCCTTCCTATCCGAAATCCTTAACACAAGCATTGTGCTTCCAGAAAATTAGCCAATTCCACCCTGACATTTGTAAGAGGGAAACCAATGAATGTTTATTTTAAATCATCTTGTAACATATATATATATATTCTTTTTCAGATTATTTCCCGTTATAACTATTACAAAATATTGAGCAGAGTTTCCTGTGCTATGCAGTAGATACTTGGTTATCCATTTTATATATATTAATAGTAGTGTATACATTTTGCTAATTTTGATAACATTATGGAGCCCTTGTGAATATGTATGTAGATTAGTTCATTGAAACTTTTTGCAAAGAAGAGGTAAGTTACCAACTGACAAATGAGTCAGTAGAAAGACACAACGGGGCACAAGGGGGAGAATTTAAATGTTTTTCCTGTTTTTTAAGGAAAACGAGAAAAACAAAAATGCATACTTGTGTTTTCTTTATTTTCATTAAGAAACAGGAAAAAAACAGAAAAGATTAACAAGAAATTACAAAAAAGGCAGTAACAATATGAACATGGTAACTTCTGAAACTATTTCTGTAGTTATTTGTGAAAATATGAAAATTATAACTAGTTTGTGGATGTGAGAACAATCTGAAACATCTGCATCTTGACTAACTGCCAGGGTGGTTCTCTGTGATGTAGATGGACCAGTGTCTTCTTCCTCCTTGACTTCAAGGTACATCTCCCCTAAACCTGACTGTTCTATGACCTTACTGCCCAGATTCATACTTACTTGGATAATTTGAATCCTAAAAAAAAATTTACAATATTTACAGTAGAAGCTCTGACTTGTAAGAGACCTACACTGTCTTTATACAGATCCAAGGGCTCTCATTTGTTCTACTGCTTAAGCCTAAGCAGAAATTCAATTTTTTGTAACAGGGCGAACTCAAAGCTTTGGGCAGGGAGTTTCCTGAACAAACAGGTCTGGCAGTGGAGAGAAACGGGGCTGAAATCTCAACCGTGCTGCTGAGTAAGCCACACATCCTGGTGTGGGACTGTGTCTGCCTGTTTCTCATTCACACATGCGTTCTAAGGGCTAGCGTGAGCCCTGCATCCAGTTTGGCATACAGGTAAGAGACTGGCCCTCTTGCATTTTCCGATACTCTTCCCCTCACAGTGAGGCATGGAACACTACAAATATACACTTTCAGGAAATCATTTCGAAGTACATGCTGTTGACATTACAGCCAGGTAGGCAGATGACATTTCCAGCATAATCAATGAGCCCAGTTTTGTCTACATTAATACAAGTGTGGTTTCTTTGCCGAACTTCTCTCTTTCTGTCTCTAATCTGTCTCATTTCTCTCTCCTTACCTCTTCCCTCTCTGCCCCACTCAACATTTCTCTTTGTCTCTCCCACTGACCTCATTCCTAAAACCTTGAAGAAAACAAGATTCTTTCTGCCTGAGTTTTCGATACATGGCTCAAATTTGGGTTGAAACAGTTCTTTCTGAAGCCATCTGCCACCCAAGCTGTTTGCATCCTTCATTGAATTCCCATTTCTAAAACCAGGGAGGAATCAAGGGCTTTCGTTGCCAGCTTCCTCTGAATTCACCCCTTGGACTCTGGTCTGCCCTCTGTTTTTCATTGCTGGCTTCTGGTACTTCAGCTCCTTCCCCAGGCACCTTCTTCCTTCCCTCACACTCTACCTGGGGTCACCCAGTCTCAATGCAACTGTCCCTCTATTAGTCTACTGACAAATTGTCAACTTCCTGCTCTTTCCATAAATGGCATCCCCCAAATCCATAGCTGTATCAAAATATGTGAAATTTTTACTTTTTAAAGGACATATTAAGCAAAAGAAGTACAATGATGATATATGTCCTATTTAACTGGAAAGAGAGATACATACAGTCAGGATACTGACACAATTATTAAATTTATAGCACCTGATGGGAAAAACAAACAAACAAACAAAGGGTAAACACATTTACATATAGAGCAAAATTAAAAACAAAGGGGCTCCAACTGAAGAATATTTCTTAAACTGGTCCATAGTCATAGTCCATTATTATATGTCAGGATAAGTAGAAACCTTGTGATTATATGCAAAAATATTTTGTGCTAACTTTCCTGGGGAGAGATTACACAGATTTTATCAACTTCTCAGGGGAAATCTCTGACCCAAATATGCTTAAAATATTGAAGGAGGGTCAGTGACTGAAATATCAAAAGAAACTCACTATAAGTAATTGATAAATTTTTTTAATATTTAGTATTTTAAAGTACAAATATTAAATTCTATGTATAAATATTGAAATGGCCTCATCATTGGTGGGAGTATATTAATAGGATCAGGTAAGTTTTTCGAGCTTACTCAAATTGCTTCATGTATGATTTTTTTAAATGTGGAGGCATTCTTTTTTTTAAACTTTTCTTTTTATATTGGAGTATAGCCAATTAACAATGTTGTGATAGTTTCAGGTGGAGAGCAATGGGATTCAACCATAAATATCCATGTGTCCCTTCTCCCCCAGACTTCCCTCCCATCCAGGCTAGTTCATAAATAATATTGAGTAAAGTTCCCAGTGCTGTATAGTAGGTCCTTGCTGATTATCCATTTTCAATATAGCAGTGTATACATGTAGATCTCAAACTCCCTAACTATCCCCTCCCCCCATCTTTCCCCTCGAGCAACCCTAAGCTTGTTTTCTAAGTCTGTGAATTTGTTTCTATTTTATAAATAAGTTCATTTGTATCATTTCTTTTTAGATTCCACATATAAGAGATGTCATATGATGTTTCTCCTTCTCTGACTTACTTCACTCAATATGACATTCTCACATCAATGGTAGGAGTATATCAATAGGACCATGTAAGTTTTTCAAGCTTAGTAAATCACTTCATATATGATTTTTTAAATGTGAAGGTATTCTTTATAGTAGCATTTCCTAAAACTTCTCTGATGATGTGAATCACTTGGAGTATTTATATTTAAAAGTGATATATCATTGTGGACTGGACCCCATCCCACAAATACTGAATGGAAATTTAGGAGGTTTAGGAATTTTATTCATTTTTGTTTAAGATTTTACTTTTTCAGAGCAGCATTAGGTTCATAGCAAGCTTTGGAGAAAAGCACAAAGATTTCCCATATATTCCCTGTGCCACACATGTATAGCTGTTATCAACATTCCCCACCAGAATGGTACATTCATTATGACTGATGAAGCTACGTTTGACATACCATTATTACCCAAAGTCCATAGTTACATTAAGGTTGACTCTTGGTGTTGAACATTCTATGGATCTGGACAAATGTATAATGACATGTATCCACCATAGTATCAAACAGAATAGTTTCACTGCCCCTACAATCCTCTGTGTTCTAGCTATTCAACTTTCCCCTTGGAACTTTTTTGAAACAAGTATCACAGGTGATTCTTATCAATAAGAGGCATTTTGTGAAAAAATTTCCAAACTTAATATTTGTTCCAACACAGAAAAATGAATGGACTCAAAGAAGGAAAGCCAGAAGTCCATACACTAATTTTTTAAAAGTATCATTTCTAAAATTAGATTCCTTTCTTTGCAAAATTTTGAATACAAATGATGAATAATTACAATAGTTTAGAGCACTTTGATCTTTATAGAAATGCAACAAATATTAAAATTAATTTTGTAATACATCTGTAACCGGATAGGTACAAAGGTTTTTCTACTCAATTTTTCCAAACCAGATACTACAATACACTTACTGAAAATACGTGGAGAACTTCATGTTCATGAGTCTTGGAATTTGATGATCATGCCTAAAGTATTAAGAAATTACTCAAGGAATCTTAGCATAAAAGGCAAAACATTAAAAGAAGCAGCAGGGGGTCAAGTATTCTTTCTCAAACATATGATTCCATTAAACTAATAGTTTTTTTCACAAAAGGAATGTTTTTTCTAATGTATTACAAATCACCCAGGGAGATTATTTATAATGGTCATTCTAATGGGCTAGTTCTGCTAGTTTACTCTACAGTGCCAACCTTAATAACAACATAACAGGAGGAAACTTCTTTTTAATTTTAAGTATTTAATTTTTAAAATTAATGTAATCAATTCAATTCCACAGATACTTGTTTAATATCTTCTATAAGCCCGGCTCTAGGCTAGGAACTAAGGATAAAATGATGAGTGAAGGCACAATTCCTACCTTAAAGAAGACATCCTGTTTCAGATTTTTTAAAAAATTTCCTCCTGATTTTTAAAATCTGGGGTTAACTAAATCCAGGGTTGACAAGCTCTCCTGTAAGAAATCAGATAATAAATACTTTATGCCTTGCAGACTGTAGAACCTGTTTATAACTATCCAATGCTATTGCAGCATTGAAGTTGCCATTGTTTGCTGTTGTTTTAGTTACTCAGTCCAGTCTGACTCTTTTGTGACCCCATGGATCGTAACCTGCCAGGTTCCTCTGTGCATGGGATTTCCCAGGCAAGAATACTGGAGTGGGTTGCCATTTCCTTCTCCAGGGGATCTTCCCGATCCAGGGATCAAACCCATGTCTCCTGCATTGGCAGGCGGATTCTTGACCACTGAGTGATCAGAGAAGCCCTAAAGCTGCCATAGACAATATTTAATCTAAAAAACATGGTTACAATAAAGCTTTATTTATATGAATAGTCTGCCAGCCAGATTTGGTCCTTGCACTAGTTTGCCAGTGACTAAATAATTTGTGAATGTTTATTTAAATTTTTAAATGCTCATTTGACCCTTTATCATATCTGCTTTACTGAAAATGTTTAGACCAGAAATAATGAAAATCACCTTTAGAGTTCTAATTTGTTTTAAAAAAACAGATGTGTTCAGTTACTGTTAGTAGCTAAGTCATGTCCTACTTTTTACGACCCCGTGGACTACAGCCCACCAGGCTCCTCTGTCCATGGGATTCACCAGGCAAGAATACTGGAATGGGTAGCCATTCCCTTCTCCATAACATCTTCCTGATCCAGGGATCAAACCTTGGTTTCCTGCATTGCAAGCAGATTCTTTACCATCTGAACCACCAGGGAAGCCCTGGATGTGTTCAACTATACTTCAGTAATAACATTTTTAAAAAGTAGATGTGTCAAAGAATTGGAGATAAAATTGAACTGTAATGCAAAATCATTTTTTTCAATTAAAAAAACAAACAAGCACAAAGGAAAACATCAATATCTCCTCAAATACTACCAACCCAGAGACACTTCTTTTTCACTGAATAATTTTCAAATGTGTTAGAACAGTTGACTCTTCAAAGGGTCCTTCCCATCGTTCACGCCCAACGTTCACATTTTCAATGGCTACAGTGCTCAGCCAGCAAAAGCCTGTCACCACAGGGATATTATGTGTCAGGCACTGTGTGAGGAACTTTCTGGAGGTCATCTCACTGAATTCTCCCCACAGTCCAAGGATTCAGGCACTATTATTATTCTATCCATGTTAGAAATGAGAAATCTAAGGCACAGAGAGGTAAAACAATTTACCTATGTTCAAGCAGCTAATCAGTGGCAGAATAACTGTATGAACCCAGGAAATCTGTCTCCACCATCCATGCTCTGAATTTTTGGTGCTTTCTGAGGAAAAATAATGGCTTCTCCAATGGCTCAGCGAGTAAAGAATCCGGTTGCAATGCAGGAGACACAGGAGATGTGGGTTCAATCCCTGGGTTGGGAAGATCCCCTGGAGTAGGAAATGGCAACCCACTCTAGTATTCTTGCCTGGAGAATCCCATGGACAGAGGAACCTGGCAGGCTATGGTCTATAGGGTTGCAGAGTCTGACGTGACTGAAGTGACTTAGCACATAGCACAAGGAAAAATAAGTGCATACACACCTACCATATATCCCTGTCATCAGCATTCTGACACTGCTTGTTTTCACTGTGATACATATGAGAAATATGCATGTCTCTGCTACTTATGAAGAAATAATGGAAACAGTGGCACAATTTTCAATAGTTTGGTGAATGACTCTTTATTTATTGGCCTCTGGCAGGAAAATTGGTATTAATACTTTGGTTTCTGAGGCCTACAACATAACCACTTCTGTGTCAGACCTGTCAATGGTCCTGAACATTTTGGGGGACCCAAACATGTTGCAAATAAGACAAAAGTCACAGCTACTTTTCCCAGAGGAATGCACATAAGTATAGCGTGATAGCCCTGTAAGTGCACTGCTCATATATCCTTCTCTATCCTATATAGAGAACTCCTGCCAGAAGAGTTTTTGGACAGCCCCATCTACTGCACCCCTGGATCTATGACAGTAGTCACAACAAAACCTCACTTCCCCTGAGGTGGCGTGGAACCAATAACTGAGGATGGCAGTCAAACTAGTGCCAGTGCCTTTCTGCCTGACCTGGGATGCTTCCAACAAGCAACTTGTCCTTAGGGACTTCTCATCAGCCTGGCTGAGCCTTTCTTGAAGCTGTACTACAGTTCGAGACTTTCTACCCAATCCTTCCTTCTTGTTCTCCCTTCACAGGTGTCAGACCTGCACTGTGGGCTCATTGCTACCTATTCCTGCTCCCTTCTCCTTTATCTTCCATAGGAGTTTCCTCATAGTTGAGCTTGTCTGATACTGTCTTGATGTCTATTTCCTGAAGGACCCAAAATGATATTCACAAGCATGTAAAGTGTTGTGCACCTTTCAGAGGGTTAGCTGAAAGAAACTCAAAGCCTATTTGTAGACCCCTTGGAGTGTAAGACAGAGAAGGCAATGGCACCCCACTCCAGTACTCTTGCCTGGAAAATCCCATGGATGGAGGAGTATAAGAACACCAGGTTAAGAACCTGTTCAGATGGTACAATGAAAGTAAAATGAAAAGACACTAAGTTAACATCTATATTATTCTGCTTTTATAGATAAAAGAATTTGACCAATGATTAATATATATATATATATATATATATATATATATACACACACACACACACACACACACAATCCGAATTTAAATCAATTACTTGTACCTAAATACTGGTAGTAATAAATTATGGTAACTTATCTTTAAAAGCTTTAATAGAAAACAGGAGAGCCACACAAATGCCATAATTTTTTTTTAAAGTTAATGTTTTGTTAAAAACTGTTTTCTGGAAAGAACATTGGGCTCTACAATACTGAAGCTTGAACTAAAATCCTAGCCTGACCAGTCTTGCTGAGTTACTTACTATAAGCCACTTTATTTTTCTGGGCTAAAAATGCATTATCTCTGAGATGAAGGAGTTAGATTAGGTATCTTTTAAGGAACCTTTAAATTCTTAAAATTTTGTGATAATATACATTCCTCTCTGTGGCATAAGTAATAAATAGTGCCAGGATGATACAGTTAATTCTAAGGCAATTGTAATAATATCAATAATGTTATTTCAGAAAAAACTGATGATAACTTTATTTGAAATCCTCAAGATCTGACCCCTGCCTCTTTTTCCAGATTTACTCACTATGTTCCAGCAATATTTGTCTAGTCCTGGTACCTCCCATTCCTTCCTCTATGTCTGGTCCATCTGTTTGGAAAGTAGTTCTTGTAGATCTCAAATGACCCACTCCTTACAGTTGAGGTCTTGATTCAAATGTCACCTCCACCAAAAGACCTTATGTGATCATTCTGCTCAAATTAAAGCCCCTGCCCCCACCATCTCCAACCCTCTTTATCAGAACACCCTGTACATTTATTTGCCCACCAGTAATTATCATCATTTCATTGTTTGATTGTCCTAACTAAAATAGAAAAATCTTTGGGACAAGCATTTCGTCTGTCTTGTGTATAATTGGAATGATGCCCGGCATGGCGGAAGCACTCAATAACTGCTTTCTACATGAACAAATGAGTTAGTAAATGAATAGATGCACTATAAGAGAAAACATTTTAACTTTTAGAAGGGTTACATAGAAGCAGAACATAAACTTGATACTGTATGTTGCTTTTTACAATTTGAGAAGATAATAACCCAAACTAAGCCAGAGGAAGCATTAGTTTTCGCTTTGGGCTGTGTTTTTCTATGGAAGGTCAATAGAGTTATATGCTAATCAATACCAAGATCATGTTTTAACTGACTAAGTGAAAAGGCTTAAATTACTTAGCTTTTAATATTTGGAAACAAGCAAGTATCAAAATAATTCTATTGATTTCCAAAGAATTAAAAATCACAAGGCCTAATAATAAAGTCATGAAATAGCTCAATGAAAATTTAATTACTGTAGAAAGGTTACATTAAGAATGAGTCATAGAAGTTTAAAGAAACATTTTTTTAAAAAAAACAACACAATTCTTTAACAGAATTTGATGCCATAAAGTCCAAGATGCAGACAATTTTGAAGTTAACTCTCAATTTCCCACAGTAGACTTCGGAGTTGTAGCAGAGAGGATACAACTTTTGAACTTCATAAATCCTGTATCTGGCACTAGTAACTAAGGTTTTGAGCAATTCTTTTAATTTCTCTGGGCATCAATTTTTAATTTGTAAGACAGGATGGTAATACATGTTTTTCATTATTACTAATACTTATTTTGAAAATTCTTGATACTCTAAAGCACTAAACATGGGATTCAGCACACATGTGATAATAACCAACAGCTCAGCTGGACAATGAAAATGTACTGTTAGACTATGGAGAACGGTGTGGAGATTGCTTAAAAAACTGGAAATAGAACTCCCATACAACCCAGCAATCCCACTGCTTGGTATACACATTGAAGAATCCAGAATTGAAAGAGACACATGTTCCCCAGTGTTCATCGCAGCACTGTTTACAATAGCCAGGACATGGAAGCAACCTAGATGTCCATTGGCAGACGAATGGATAAGAATGCTGTGGTACATATACACAATGGAGTATTACTCAGCTATTAAAAAGAATGCATTTGAATCAGTTCTAACGAGGTGGATGAAACTGGAGCCTATTATACAGACTGAAGTAAGTCAGAAAGAAAAACACCAATACAGTATATTAACACATATACATGGAATTTAGAAAGATGGTAATAATGACCTCATATGCGAGACAGCAAAAGAGACACAGATGTAAAGAACAGACTTTTGGACTCTGTGGGAGAATGTGAGGGTGGGATGATTTGAGAGAATAGCATTGAATCATGTATATTATCATACGTGAAATAGATCGCCAGTCCAGGTTCAATGGATGAGACAGGATGCTCAGGGCTGGTGCACTGGGATGACCCTGAGGAATGGGATGGGGAGGGAGGTGGGAGAGGGTTCAGGATGGAGAACACATGTACACCCATGGCTGATTCATGTGAACGTATGGCAAAAACCACCACAATACTGTAAAGTAATTAGCCTCCAATTAAAATAAGTAAATTAAAAAAAGAAAGAAAATGCACTGGCAGAGTAAGGCTACGGTGCTCAGGAGTACTGTGTGAGAGGGGAAAGAGGGCAGAATTACCTCCACAAGCCCATTTCTTTCTTGAGAAACTTGATATGATCACTTTCTTTGTAAAACATGAAATGTGTATGGTTGAAAACTGACTGAAATATTTTGAAAGTAGGCTTTTCCCCTAGAAAGAAAAAGGCAAACAGCTCTAGGAGGTAAATCTTCTCATAATATTTTTTAAAAAGAATCTGCATTCATAATGAAAGTTAACACAAAATTATATCTTCTATGCTACGTTTCGGCCCTGCCACGCAGTTTGCAGGATCTCAGCTTCCCAACCAGGGATCAAACCAGAAGACATAGCAGTGAAAGCCTGGAATTCTAACCACTGTGCCACCAGGGAACTCCCTTTGCCATTATTTTCAGTGTCATATGAACTAATTTTTACTTTTTTTTTTTTTTTTTAATTTAAATTTATTTATTTTAATTAGAGGCTAATTTCTTTACAATATTGTATTGGTTTTGCCATACACAACATGAATCCGCCACAGGTGTACACGTGTTCTCAATCCTGAACCCCCCTCCCACCTCCCTCCCCATACCATCCCTCTGGGCCATCCCAGAGCACCAGCCCCAAGCATCCTGTATCCCACATCAAACCTGGACTGGTGATTTGTTTCTTATATGATATTATACAAAGTTACTTAATTATTTGTTTAGCTGTGCTGGGTTATAGTCACAGCACATAGGATCTTCATTGCTGTGGGTGGGATCTGTTAGTTGTGTCACATGGGATCTCTAGTAGCGGCATGCGAACTCTTAATTGTGGCATGTGGAATATCTAGTTCCTTGATTAGGGGTCAAACCCGGGCCCCCTGCATTGGGAGTGTAGAGTCTTAGCCACTGCACTACCAGGGAAGTCCCCGAACTTATTTTTAAAAGGCTATAAATAAACTATCACGCAGAATACAAGAAATGATGCACATTAGGCATTCATAAGATGGTCAATAAATATTTATTTAGGATCTATCTTGCTCATGAGTCTATAAAAATAAAAAGGCAATCCAATCACTGGCCCATTCATTCATTCACTCAACAAATATTTATGTAGTACTTAATGCTGAAGACATGAAGCTTATTTCCCCTGGGGATTAAGTGGCTGTGGCATTATTAGTTTTATACCAATATACACAAAGTTCATGTTTAAAGGAAGAGAAAGGCTGTCTTGAAGAAGTGACATGAGCTGAAATCTATAAATAAGGATTAAACTTGAGAAGGGTATGAGTCAAAAGTAGGAAAAGACACCCCAAACAGAGGTAATTGCAAATGCTGAGATCTTATGGCAATAAGGAAGGTGACATCTCCCAAGGACTGAAAGAAAGCCAATGTGGCTGGAGACCATAGGGTACTGTGGTGACAGAAAAAGAGTGGTAGTCAAGGGCCAAAACTTGTAGAGCCTTTTAGACTTTGTTTAGGATTAAAGCCTTTGCCTTAAAATCAATGAGAATTCACTGAGGAGATTCGAGAAATCAGTGGCATGCTTTGATCTGCATTTGGGGAGATTATTTTAACCTGAGGTGTTGAGAACAGATTGGGGTAGATCATTAGACAGGAATACATAGATGACAGGTAAGGGACTGTTTTAGTAGGTTGGATGAGAGGTGATATTTAGCTTGGGCTAATTCAGTGGCAATAGTGATGGATGGAGGGAGTCCAAAAATTTTATGAGGTGAAACCTACAGGGCTTGTTGATGGAGAAAATACACAGAGAGGCATAGTTAGGGATGGCAGAGAAATAAGGGACAGGAAACTGTCCAAGTCTCTCTCGGGTTTTTGACCAACACAAGTGGATGTTATTGTTGTTTAGACATTAAGCTGTATCTGTCTCTTTTGCAACCCTATGGACTGTAGCCCACCAGGCTCCTCTGTTCATGGGATTTCCCAGGCAGGAATACTGGAGTGGGTTGCCATTCCGTCCTCCAGGAGATCTTCCTGACCCAGGGATTGAACCTGTATCTCCTGTATTGGCAGGTGGGTTCTTTACCACAGCCACTAAGGAAGCCTACACAAGTGGATAGGGTGAAGCTATAATTCACCAGAAGAAACTTTCCTTGGAAGAAAAGCTATAACAAACCTAGACAGCATATTAAAAAAGCAGAGACATTACTTTGCCAACAAAGGTCCATCTAGTCAAAGCTATGGTTTTTCCAGTAGCCACGTATGGATGTGAGAGTTGGACCATAAAGAAGGCTGAACGCTGAAGAATTGATGTTTTTGAACTGTGGTGTTGAAGAAGACTCTTGAGAATCCCTTGGACTGCAAGGAGATCAAAACAGTCAATCCTAAAGGAAATCAAGCCTGAATATTCATTGGAAGGACTGATGCTGAAGCTGAAGTTCCAATAATCAGCACATGATGCAAAGAGCTACCTCATAAGAAAAGACCTGATGCTGGGAAAGATTGAAGGCAGGAGGAGAAGGGGACGACAGAGAACGAGATGGTTGGATGGTATCACTGACTCAATGGACATGAGGTTGAGCTAGCTCCAGTAGATGGTGAAGGACACAGAAGCCTGGCATGCTGCAGTCCATGGGGCGCCAAGAGTCAGACATGACTGAGTGATTGAACAACAAATAATTCACTGAAGTACGAGATACAGGAAGAGGGTCAGGTCTTGAGGCTGGCATCCAGGCAGGTGAGAAGATCACAATTTTATTAACTTGACTTCGAGTTGCCTTAAGAGATATCCAAGAAGGTAGGAGGGTCTAGAGTATGTAAGAGAGATGTAGGCTGGAAATAGAGGGTTGAAGGTCATTGGTGACCTTTACTATTATAGGTGAGATTTTCCAGAAAGACAAAATAAAAAGGAAAAGGGATCTAAACTAAGGCTTAAAAAAATTCTAAATTTAGAATACCCGAGTATAAGATGAAGAACCTGAAAATGAGTATTAAAAGAAATGGCAATAGAAGAAGGAAGAAAGTCAGACCAGGATCTATTAAAGAAATCAGTGGAAGAGAATCTTTTAATAAAGAAGGAGTCAAGGATATCCAATGCATAACCACATACATATACAAAAATACAAACTGTTGAAAGGTTTTTCTGAGGGATTAAGGTAGTAATAATGGCAACCCACTCCAGTACTCTTGCCTGGAAAATCCCATGGACGGAGGAGCTTGGTAGGCTGCAATCCATGGGGTCGCTAAGAGTTGGACACGACTGAGCGACTTCACTTTCATTTTTCACTTTCATGCATTGGAGAAGGAAATGGCAATCTACTCCAGTATTCTTGCCTGGAGAATCCCAGGGACAGAGAAGCCTAGTGGGCTCCCGTCTATGGGGTCGCACAGAGTCAGATACAACTGAAGCGACTTAGCAGCAGCAGCAGCAAAATTAAGAATAACAAATTAGGCTTCTGCTTCTGATCATGATGGAGTATCAGAGACCAAGCTTACCCTTCCACTGAAACAACTAGAAAACTGCACAAAATTTATGAAACCCATGTGAAAACATAGAAACACATTCGAGAACAGTGTCCATGATCGCTGAGAAAAGAGAAACAAGCTGAATGAGTGTCATGATTTCCCTGGCTTTCAGCCTGGAGGTATATTCTAGACCATGTAATAGGAGGAATGGTTCTCAAGCATTAGTAAATTTGAAAGTCAGACACCAGCCATCAGAGAAGCTAAGGTATCCAGAAGCTTGAGGAATAGAGTTCCATAAAAGAAGGGAGCTATGCAGAAAGTCAGCTCCATAAATCTGAATATGGTTCTTCTTGAGTCTTTGCTGAATTCTAAGAGGTGTGTATAGGGGAGAAAACAGTCAAAATCTAAGCAAACATTGAATGGGAAAATGTAAGATGAGCAGTTACTACAGTTCACAGAGGGATGGGAGATGTTCAACTTCTTACCGCTTGAGTAAAAAGTCCTTGTTAATCACCCTGGGCATTCAGTAGTGACCCCAGGCGGTTATACCACAGTAACAAGGCTAATTTTTGTTTACAGTGAAGGCTACTCAGCACTCATCCTACCAAAGCTTAAGACAAGCCTTGGTCTGATCCACAGTCTTAACTGCCTACCAAACAAGACCCAGCACTAATTTTAAGACAGAGAAATCAAGATGTTCAACAATGTAACATTTAAATGTTCATTATCTGCTGAAAAAGCTCTAGACATACCAAGAAGCAGAAATACACTGACTGATAAACAGGATAAAAATCAATAAATAGAAACAGATACAGAAATGATAGAGATGATAGGATTAGTACAAAAAAAACTTGAAAAAAAACCTCTAATAAATGCTATAAATAGGCTCAAGGGTTTAAAAGAAAATACAAACATAAGAGGAGAGACACAAATAAAAATGATCACAGACTATTTGTCAGAAACTACAAGTCACGAGAAAATGACACAAGATCTGTACAGTGCTAAATGGAAAACAAAAGTTGTTGGGACTTCCCTAGTGGCTCAATGGTAAAGTGTCTGCTTGCCAATGCAAGAGACATGAGTTCAGTCCCTGATCTGGGAGGATCCCACACGCTGAGGAGCAACCAAGCCCATGCGCCACAACTATTAAGTCTGTGCTCCAGAGTCTGGGAGCCGCAACTCCTGAGCCCATGTATCGTGACTACTGAAGCCTGAGTGCCATAGGGCCCATACTCCACAAGAGAAGCCACCGCAACGAGAAGCCTACACACCCCAACTAGAGAGCAGCCCTCACGCAGCACGACTAGGGAAAAGCCTGCACAGCAATGAAAACCCAGCACGTCTCACCTCATGCTTGTGCTCAAATAGATAAAATTATTTAAAAGAAAGTTTTAAAGGCTGTCAGTGTAGAATTCTACAAACTCAGTGAAAATAGCTTTCAACAACAAAGGCAAAACAAAGAATTTTTCAGACAAATAAAAATGAAAAAATGTTGTTGCCAGGAGAACCTGCACCACATGAAATGGTAAATAAAGTTCTCCAGGCGGAAAAAAATGATATCAGATGAAAAATATATGTAGTGGTATTTACATCATAAATGGATAAAAAAGAAATTATAACCATGAAAAACGATAGGAGGTGGGAAATGAAAATATTGTGTGATAATGGTTATACATAACGGGTAAACTACTAAAATATTCTTAAAGTTAGACTGCTGCTGCTGCTGCTGCTAAGTCGCTTCAGTCGTGTCTGACTCTGTGCGACCCCACAGAGGGCAGCCCACCAGGCTTCCCCGTCCCTGGGATTCTCCAGGCAAGAATACTGGAGTGGGTTGCCATTTCCTTCTCCAGTGCATGAAAGTGAAAAGTGAAAGGAAGTCATTCAGTCGTGTCCAACTCTTCACGACCCCATGGACTGCAGCCTACCAGGCTCCTCTACCCATGGGGTTTTCCAGGCAAGAGTACTGGAGTGGGTTGCCATTGCCTTCTCCAAAGTTAGACTAGGATGAGTTAAATATAAATCCTAGAGGTACTACTAAAAAATCAAACCGATAATCTCTTGGTAGAGATGAAAATAGAATACTAAAAGCTACTCAATCCAAAGGAAAAGAAAAAAAGTAGAGAAAATAAACAAAAAATGGATGTTATAACAAAAGAAAAATGGCAAGATGGTAGGCTTAAATCCAATCATATTAATAAGTATATTAAAATAAATGACCTAGGGGACTTCTCTGGTGGTACAATGGTTAAGACTCTGCACTTCCACTGCAGAGAGCACAGATTTGATCCCCAGTTGGGGAACTAAGATCTCACATGCTGTGTAGCACAGCCAAAAAATAAAAATAAAAGTAAATGATCTAAACACTGCCATTAAAAGATAGAGATTATCAAACTGGTAGAGATTATTTTAAAAAGACCAACTATCAGATCAGATCAGTCACTCAGTCGTGTCTGACTCTTTGCAACCCCATGAATCACAGCACGCCAGGCCTCCCTGTCCATCACCAACTCCTGGAGTTCACCCAGACTCACGTCCATCGAGTCAGTGATGCCATCCAGCCATCTCGTCCTCTGTCATCCCCTTCTCCTCCTGTCCCCAATCTCCCCCAGCATCAGAGTCTTTTCCAATGAGTCAACTCTTCGCATGAGGTGGCCAAAGTATTGGAGTTTCAGTTTTAGCATCATTCCTTCCAAAGAAATCCCAGGGCTGATCTCCTTCAGAATGGACTGGTTGGATCTCCTTGCAGTCCAAGGGACTCTCAAGAGTCTTCTCCAACACCACAGTTCAAAAGCAACAATTCTTCAGCGCTCAGCCTTCTTCACAGTCCAACTCTCACATCCATACATGACCACAGGAAAAACCATAGCCTTAACTAGACGAATCTTTGTTGGCAAAGTAATGTCTCTGCTTTTGATTATGCTATCTAGGTTGATCATAACTTTCCTTCCAAGGAGTAAGCATCTTTTAATTTCATGGCTGCAGTCAACTATATGCTATCCCCAAAATATACTTTAAAAATATAGACAACCATAGGATAAAAGTATAAGGATGGGACAATATATATCCATGCAAAAGTAAATATAAGAAATCTGGAGTGATATAATAATAATCAGAGAAGGAAGATATTGGAATAAGATATATTACCAGAGATTAGGGGGACTTTTCATAATGATAAAGGGTTTGATTCATCAAGAAGAGATATTAAGTCTAAAATGTTTACATCCAGTAAATGAATGGCATAGTACATGAAACAAAAGAAGGAATTTTTAACTGAAAGAATAAATAGATAAACTCTCAGTTATAGCTGGATAATTCAAGACTCTTTTCCAAATAATTAATAGAAAGTAGATAGAAAATCAGTAAGAATATAAAATATGTATATAACACTATCAAACAACTTGACCTAATTAACATCTGGAGAACATTCTGACAACAGCAACATGTATATTCACTACAAGTGCAAATGAAATATTAACCAAGGTAGACCATATTCTGGGTCTCAAAACAAGTCTAAAAACTTAATAGAGTTTAAGATTTTATAGAGTGTGTTCTCCGAACAGAATCAAATTTTGAATAGAATTAAATTAGAGATCAGTATCAGATAAAAGCTGAAAAATCCCTCAATATTTGGAAATTAACATACTTTAAAAAACAAGTTTAACAAATTATTTGAACAGATGCTTTACAAAAGACATAGACATGTCCAATAAACACATGAAAAAAAAGTTAAATATCTTTAGTTATCAGGGAAATGCAAATTTAAACCATAATAAAATACTACAACACACACATTAGAATGGCTAAACTTCAAAATACAGTTGACTCTTGAACAACCCAAGGGTTAGGGGCACCAACTATCTGTTGAAATCTGCATGTAAAACTCTGAAATCAGCAGTTGAAAATCTGCATGTAACTTAGAGTTGACCCTGGAAGATCCTGCGTCTGTGGATTCAAGCAACTGCAGGTAGCACAGTACTGTGATACATAAGTTGAAAAACATTTGCTTATAAATGGATCCTTGCAGTTCAAACACTTGCTGTTCAGTGGTCAACTGTATTCATATACCAGGTGTTGGCAAGATTGTAGAGCAACTAGAACTTCATGCATTGCTTTCAGGGCTATAAAACAGAATAGCTACTTTGAAAAACTGGCAGTTTCTTAGATAGCTAAACATAAAACTACCATAGGGCCCAGCAAGTCCAAGAGAAACAAAACACATAAAGATTTGTACACAAATGTTCATTGCAGCTTACTCATAATAACCAAAAACTGAAACAACTCAAATGTCCATCAACAGGTAAGTGGACTAAAAATTGTAGCATATACATATAACAAAAAATTCTACTCAATAAAAAGGAATGAATAATGATACACACAGTATGGCTGTCTCAAATCACTCTGCTGAGGCAAGAAGTCAGAAAGACTACATGCAGTATGATTCCATTTATGTGAAATTAATCTAAAATGACAAAAAGCAGATCAATAGTTGCCTGGGAAGGGGTGGTGAGGGAAATTGTTGAAGTGATGAAAATTATTGTGTTGATGCTTAGATAGGTGACTGATATGTCAAAACTTGTCACACTATACTTGAAATAGGTACTTTTTAATGTAAATATGTCAATAAAGTTTATTTTAAAATAACACTCCACATTTCCATCCTAATGTTCAATATTAAGAGAAAATATGAAACAGGAAAAAAGATAAAGATTCGTCAGAAAACTAGATAATTTGGAAGTTAGAAACTCAATTCTAAATCTTTCATGAATATATTGCTTTTAAGTGTAGACTCTGGATGCAGGATACCAAGGTTAAAATCCCAGCTCTGACGCTTGGTAGCTGAGCAATTCTGGACAAGTTAAGTGACTATCTGTGCCATAATTTACTATAAACTGGATGATAATTGACCTTCCCAGGAAGCACTAGTGTTAAAGAACCCACTTGCCAACGCAGGAGATGAGTGTTTGATCCATGGGTCATGAAGATCCCCTGGAGAAGGGCATGGCAACCCACTCTAGTATTCTTGCCTGGAGAGTCCCATGAACAGAGGAGCCTGGTGGGCTACAGTCCATGGGCTTGCAAAGAGTCAAACATGACTGAAGCAACTTAGCACGCATGTAGGATGAAGCGCATACCTACCTCATATCATTCTTAAAGAGACTAAATGAAATAATATATATGAAGTGCTTGCAACTGTGTCAGGCACACAGTAAATGATATGTGTTAGCTATTATTGTGCAAATTAAAACAACTATAGACTTATTCCAGGATGCTCATATGAGTTGTTTCTATCCGATGGCTGTTTAATAGTCTATTAAAAAATAAATCCAACACACTCACTTTACAATGAAAATCACCCCCTATATGCTATAAAGGCAGACAGACCAAGATTTCATGGAAAGAGAGCCTGAAAGAGAATCTGAAGTATCATTATAATCTAGATGTGAGTCCCAAGTCTGGACAAACTAGGGCAATTTTCAACATCTCTTTTATGGGTCTTTGTAAAAATGAGATTTTCATTTCTAGAGCTGTCAATTCACCAAATTGAACTATGAAAGTTTAAATAAATGCACAGTACACAAGCAAAATTAAGAGATTCTCAGAACTAATTAGATTAACTATAACATTTCTAAACTATTACACCAAAAAATATAAAATAAATTAGAAGCATCTAATTAAAATGTTGCAAAATAAGCTCAAATTTAGTTGCCTTATATATCCTGAGAGATCTGTTGAATAGCAAAATTTCCTTCTTTTTTATGGATGAATAATATTTCTTATTGTATACATATACCTTAGCTTCTTTACTCATTCATTGAAGGATAGACACTTAGGCTGTCCCTATGTCTTGTCTATTGTAAATAATGCTGCAATGAAATTGGAGAGCAGATATTTTTTCAAGATAGTGATTTCATTTTCTTCAGATATATACCTAGAAGTGGAATTGCTCGATCATATGGTAGTTCTGTTTTTAATTTCTTGAGGAACCGCCATACTGCTTTTCACAATTTACATCCCCACCAACAGTGTACAAGAGTCCTATTTTCCCCCGCAGCCCGCCAGCACTTGTTCGCTGTTGTCTTTTTGATGATGGCCATTCTAACAGTTGTAAGGTGATAGCTCATTCTACTTTTGATGTGCATTTTTCTCATGATTAGTGATGTTGATCATCTTTTCCTGTACCTGTTGGCCATGTGAATGTCTTTCTTTGAAAAATGTCTATTCAGTTCCTCTGCCTATTTTTTAATCAGATGATTTGGGTTTTTTTGTTATTGAATAATATATCAATTTCTTACATAATTATGCAATATCTGACTTTTTCTTGTATGTTAGTATTTAAAATGAAAATATTCTGAAGATGTCTTATTAAAAGGCAAATTCTTTGCTATGTGACATTCTATGGCTTGGGAATTTTAATCCCTTCTTTTGTTGATATAGTTCTTTTTCAGCTTCAAACACAATACCTATGATCTGAAAAAATATATGTCCTAAGTATAACTTTTTGTCAATACTGTTTACTATCATGTTTTCTTTCCATCCTAGAAGAGTATGAGAAAGAGTAAAATATTTGTTGATTTATTCAGGTTTAATCGCCCCCATGTTCACCAATCATGTGCAATATAATTTTCTAAATAGTATAGAATTTGGGGTTCTTTCTAGTCAAAATCTTTTCTTATGGTTTTATTTTTACATGACATTTGTTACATTTGAGTTACAGAATATTAGACATGTGACTTCTTAATCAAAATGAATAAGCACCACCTTAAAAAAACTCATAGGGTTAACTATTGAGGTGGAAAGTATACTTTGCACCAAATTAAAATCTCGCTGTTAGATCTGACTGCTTTTTTCTTATTAAAAGAGCTGTTACACATTAAAAACTTGCTTTGATGGAGAATAGGAAAAAATACCCCATTATCAAAAACAAAGACTTGTTAAAGGTAGTATTGAAAATAAATAATTGGCTTTTGTTCATGAATGGCTAAATGTGTTTTGTGGTTTGAAAGAGCTAAGAGCAGATTGCTTCTCTTAAATTGTTAGCAAAGAAATGTTTTCATCAATTAACATTCTTTGCTAAGAACAGTTTTTTTTTTTTTTTTCCAGTGCTTTTTCTCAAATAGAGTATTATATAAATAGGCCTGCCCAAAGGACAATTCCTGGGCTTTTTTCTTTGATGTCTTAGAGTATAATAATTATGGCATGCCAGTTCTGAATTATGGCAGAAAACAAAAAAATCACATTTCAAACAGATAATTTACTTGAAGAAAATGTTGCCACAGGTAGCCATTCCTGCTAATTAAATGAAAGGTACGTCACCCACAAATCATGGCAGTCTTCCTCTTCATCACGCTTTTGCCTAACATTTCCATCCTGGAAGGATGGAAGTAGGGAACAAAGAGTTGTAAAAGAACTATTAGGACACACCATTCTACTCACCCTGCCTCAGTATTACCCATCCCTCTTCCACCCTGTGCTGAAGTGATTATCGCTTTATGAGGGTTGGGTGCAATAATTGGCAACATTTAAGGAGCAATTTCTCCTAACCAGGCTCTATCCTAGGTGCTTCATCTATTTTGATTCATTTAATCCTCACAATGTGTGTGTTAGTCACTCAGTTGTGTCCGACTGTTTGCAACCCCGTGGAGTAGCCCTCCAGGCTCCTCTGTCCATGGAATTCTCAAAGCAAGAATACTGGAGTGGGTAGTCATTTCCTTCTCCAAGGGATCTTCCCAACCCAGGGATCGAACCTGGTCTCCCACATTGCAGGCATATTCTTTACTGTCTGAACCACCAGGGATATCCAGTCATCACAATAATGTTTGGTAACACGGTTGTTCCTATGTTGCAGAGTAGGCACCTAAGGTCAAAGATCATATAGCTGCTGCATGGCAGAGACTAGATGCACCCCCAGGCAGTCTGGCTCTAGAGCCCATGGACCTAACTGCTCAATTCTATTCCCCCTCAGGGAATAGAACTCCTCAATACAGAGCAGGGGACCTTTGTCATGTTTTATTTTGTTTTGTCTTTTTTAGTAAACAGCTGCTCCCTTGATAAGATAAGAGTAAGGTCCTAGAGGGAAAGAAAGGAAGGCAAGATAGAAGTGGGAGCCAAGGGAAGAGATGGATCTCGAATAGGGGAAAAGAAAGGAGTCTATTTAAAACAGTTTATGGAAAAATGAAAACAAACAGGGTTGTGGAAATAAATTTAAGGGCTACAGCAAAGTGAGAAAAATTTTTGGTAAATTTCTTTCAAAGAAAACAAGGCCACAATTTAGAATGAGATCATGCAGTATGTCTTTTTATACATGAATTAACATAAGCCTGGAAAAGATTTTAGTCTGACTGATAGATTTTACAGATCGGTAAACACAGAGCCAGGGAGATTAAATGCTTTATCCAAGACGTAAAGAAGCAGGGAGCATATGAAAGCTAGACCCCCAACCAGATCTCCTGACTTTGAGCTCAGCACCCTTCCACCAACTGTATCAAACACAATCCGTCAACTTTCAAAACACAGAAATGGTGGTCAAGAGGTTTTTACTCAATTTCAAGAATATAAAAAATAATTACAGCATATACATATTGTAGATTAAATGCAAAAGTCCCTAAAGTTATCTTCTCAATAGTCAAATAATATTGCAGGAGAGTAGCACAGATAATTTATAAATGCAAGAAAGAAAATTCTTCATATAAATGCAAAATTTTCCCCTAATATTCTTTCCCTATAAACATTTTAAATCGATATTTTTACCTAATATTAAAAAATAACAGGAAGGATGCAAAAAGAAAAATTGATTAAAAAGTAAAAAGGAAGAGGCCTTTTCTGAGATAAACCCTCAAATGTCAAAGAACCTTGTATTTAAGATCAACTATAGATACAGTAGCACATTCATACTAAAAGTTCAGAAGTTTACATATTTTACTTTTTTTAATTTTGAAAGTTAATAATTAACATTTGTGAGAATGCAAAAGTATATTAAACCTCATTTTCTAGTTGTGAGGCAGAGGCAGTAGAAAAATATTTGACATTTCCAAGGTCAAACAGTAGATCATTGAAAGCCTGGGATACTGAAATCAGATTTTCTATTGATCATAAAAATGTATTAATTCTGCGAGGGTGGAATTTTTTTTCATATTTCAAATTCTGTAAAGCAATTTCCTTTACTTTCTTTCTATGTTTCACTTTCACACCATTTGCATGTGTCAAAAGAATAATACTAGTCCTAATATCACTCAAGACTTCACTAACCTCTCTTGATTTGGATCACAATAATGATCAACATCTCTGATGACGTTATAGACTTAAATGTGATTAATTGCAGACAAATGATCCAAGTGATCTTCAAGACAAAACATCGAAAATTTAGATTTGACTGTCATCTTCCAGCAACTTATTTCTACTACCTGGGGTAGACAGGAAAGGAAAACTAAAAAACCAAACCAAAACAAACCAAAACAGGAAACTAAGGTTTCTAAACATTCTCTGACACATACCTCTATTAATAAGCATTTTTTAGCACATACTTAAAAACTACTGTTATGAATAAGTATAATGTTGTAGTAACATTACATAAATTGTAAAACATAAATACAGAGAATCCATAAATACAAAAAAAATTTAAATGTATATAGTGCTGATAATTTTACTAAATTTTAGTGAGAGTTATGTGATAGAAAATGCTGTATTACCTTGAAAATCTTGGCTTAATACCTGATCATAGAGGGTTCAAAGTCTAAGGTCAGTTTATTTCCATACTTAGATATAAGGACTATTGTACTTAAATTAGATGGCACAAAGAGATATGGAAGAAGTGCAAAATTAGTTTCATGTACTCAATTATGATACTCAAATTTCAGTTCATCCATTAATTATACAAAGGTTGTAGCTTAGTATTTTTCTAGTCTAGTAATTTTCTGACTTTGCTGATATCAATCAGTTTTCCTAGCAAAGTTTTTTTTTTTTTTTTAAATTTAATGTTTAACATATTGGGTCTAAATCCACTGAAATGCATTTGGAAGATTTTCAATCATGTTAAAAATTGTCTGCAAATTTACTAAGTGTTCATAAATGAGAGTTTTAAGACAATGTGCTCATGCTATTTTTTAAAGTTTTTATTTGTAATAACAGCTTTATTAGTATCTAATTGATACTCCATAAAGATACATCCATTATAAGTGTACAGTGCAATTATTTTTAGTAAATATACAGCAGTTCTACCATCGCCACCATTTAGTTGTAGAACATTTCAATCACCTGAAAAGTTCTGTCATAATCACTTGCATTCAATGTTCCCATTCCAGCCCAAGATAATCATTGATCTGCTGCTTTCTGTCTCTATTTTCCTTTTTTAGAAGTTTCAAATAGATGGTATCACAATGTATATGATCTTTTGTGGCTGGC
Organism: Bos grunniens; assembly: GCF_055505025.1. NCBI lineage: Eukaryota > Metazoa > Chordata > Mammalia > Artiodactyla > Bovidae > Bos > Bos grunniens. Next base: position 98,958,093 of record NC_141166.1, read on the forward strand.
TATTTTCCTCCTAGCATAATAAATTGGAGATTTATCTGTATTATAACATGAATCAGTAGTTCATTATTTTTATTGTTAAGTAGTATTACATTGTGCAGTACTTTTAAAAATATTTATGTTTGGCTGTGCTAGGTGTTGGCTGCTGTGCATGGGCTTTTCTAGTTGTGGAGAGTGGGGGCTACTCTTGGTTGCGCTGTGTGGGCTTCTCATTGCAGTGGCTTCTCCTGTTGCAGGGCACAGGCTCTGCAGTGCAGGCTTAGTTGCCCTGAAGCATGTGGAATATTCCAGGACCAGGGATCGAACCTATGTCCCCTGCATTGGCAGGCAGAATCTTAACCACTGGGCCACCATGGAAGTTCCATTGCATAGCATTTTATCTAGTCATTATTTGACGGACATTTGAATTATTTCAGATTTTTCCTATTACGAACACTACTATAATAATTCATGTAAAAAGTCCATTGTTTAGACGTATTTTTTTTTTTTTCTCTTGAGATTTCTAAAGGTAGAATTGCTGGATCATATGGTAAGCTTGTATTTATATTTTAAAGAAACTGCCAAACAGTTCTCAAAAGTGGGTACATAATCGCGTGTGCATGCTAAGTCGCTTCCGGAGAAGGCAATGGCACCCCACTCCAGTACTCTTGCCTGGAAAATCCCATGGATGGAGGAGTCTGGTAGGCTGCAGTCCACGGGGTCGCTAAGAGTCGGACACGACTGAGCGACTTCACTTTCACTTTTCACTTTCATGCATTGGAGAAGGAAATGGCAACCCACTCCAGTATTCTTGCCTGGAGAATCCCAGGGACGGGGGAGCCTGGTGGGCTGCCAACTATGGGGTCGCACAGAGTCGGACACGACTGAAACGACTTAGCAACAGCAGCAGCTAAGTCGCTTCAGTCATGGCCAACTCTAAGTGACCTGGTGGACTGTAGCCCACGAGGCTCCTCTGTCCATGGGATACTCCATGCAAGAATACTGGAGTGGGTTGCAGTGCCCTCCTCCAGGGGATCTTCCCGATGCAGGGATCAAAACCAGGTCTCCTGTGGCTCCCACATTATAGGTGGTTTCTTTACCATTGAGCCACCAGGGAAGCCCAAATTGGGTATAGCAACCAGCAACTTATAAGAACCAGTTTTTCCACATCCTTGTCATCACTTAGTATTGTCGATCTTTTGCCTTATATTTATTCTAGTAGTTTCATAGGGCATTGTATTGAAGTTTTAATGTGCATTTCCCTAATGATTAATGATGTTGAGCACTTTTTATTTGATTATTAACCATTTGTATAACTTTTTGGTGAAATATTTAGTAAAATATTTTGTCCATTTATAAAACTGATTTTGCCTTATTTTGATATTTAAAAGTTTCTTTATATATCCTGGTGTAAGTCCTTTGTAAGATTATGCTTTACAAATATTTTTTCCCAGTCTGTCACTTTTTTCATTTTCTTTGTTCTCTTGAAGAACAAAACTATCTTTTATAAAGTCCAGTTTATCAATTTTTTATTTCTCGATCATGATACAGTGTCATAGCTAAGAAATCCTTGCTTAAAGCAGGGTCACAGATTTTGTACTATGTCTTCTTGTAGAAGTCATAATTTTAGTGTTTACAGAACTAACAATTCTTTTACAAGTCTCATAATTTTTAGTTAGCTCAATAATGCATTTTTTCCTCTAAAATATGAATTGAGTGTAAGTTCATTATTTTGCACATAAATGTCCAATTATCCTAGTAGCATTCTTTGAAAGGACACCCTTTCCCCCACTGAATTATGTTGGCATCTTTGTCAAACATTAATTCACCACCAGTGTAAGGACTTATTTCTATACCCTCTACTCTACTTCATTGATCTAATTAGATGTTATAATTTCTTCTACTTTGTTGTTGTTTGATATTCTTGTTCCTATGTTTGTCCATTTTAAGACTGGCTCATGATTTCTACAAAAAGTTTGCTGGGATTTTAATAGGGATCACCAATGTGATCAAGAAGGAAATGGCAACCTACTCCAATGTTCTTGCCTGGAGAATCCCATGGATGGAGGAGCCTGGCAGGCTAGAGTCCATGGGGTTGCAAGAGTCGGACACGACTTAGCAACTAAACCAATGTGATCAATAGAGGTCTAATTCTTCTTTTCTAATATTTCTTTTTTAAAATTGATTAATTTGGGGGTTACACTGGGTCTTTGTTGCTGCACATGGGTTTTCTCTAGTTGAGGTGGGCAAGGGCTGCTCTCTAGTCATGATGCACAGGCTTTTCACTGCGGTTGCTCCTCTTGTTGAAGAGCATGGGTTCCAGGGTGTGTGGGCTTCAGTAGTTGTAGCACACAGGCTTATTTTCCCTGTGGTATGCGGAATCTTCCTGGACCAGGGATTGAACTGTGCTCCCTGAACTGACAGGCAAATTTCTAACCACTGGGCCACCAGGGAAGCCCTACAATTTATTTCTGAATATTATATATTTTTTTCATGTTATCATAAATGGAATCATTTTCTTAAGCTCATTTTCAAATTGCTAGTTCTTAGGGCTTCCCTGGGGGCTCAGATGGTAAAGATCTGCCTTCAGTGTAGGAAACCTGGTTTTGATCCCTGGGTTGGGAAGATCCCCTGGAGAATGGAATGGCTACCTACTCCAGTATGCTTGCCTGGAGAATTCCATGGACAGAGAAGCCTAGCGGACCTCAATCCATGGTGTCACAGAGTCAGGCACAACTGAACAACTAACACTTTCACATCGCTTTTCACTTTTTCAGCACATAAAAATTCAATTGATATTTGTATACTTGTCTTATATCTTGTGACCTTGCTAATTTACTTATTACTTCTAGTATAGTTTTTTTTTTTTGGTATATTTGTTAGGATTTTCATGCATAAAATCATGTCATCTGTGAACAAAGTCAGCTTTAATTTTTCCTTTCCAATTCATATGCTTTTATTTTTCTTTCCTTTCTACAATGAATGAAACCTCCAATGAAGTGTTGAACGGAAGACATAAGAGTGGACACCATTTTATTCTCAGTCTTAGGGGCAAATCATTTACCATTACCATAAATGTGATGCTACCTGTAGACTTTTCATAGATGCACTTTATCATATTGAAGAAGTTTCCTTCTTCATGAATGGGTTTTATTTTTTTAGCATTTTCATCATGAATGGGTATTGAATCTTGTCAATTGCTCTTTCTCCATCTACTTTCATCTTTTTTTTGCATATTTTAAAAATCTATTAAACTCTAAAAAAATATGCCAGTTCTTGACTTCCAGATTGTATCAATACTAGCAGGTCCTGTTGACTTACTCCCTCAGAGTTCAACCTCAGAGATGCCCAACCATGAAGACACTGAACTGATGTACCATATAAAGGAAACAGTGACCCAGAGATGGAAAGGGCTGGCTGCCATGGTCAGAGAACAGGATAGGGGGACAGTTCTTGCTCTTATTTTCTCTTCCTCTAGTGTTCTGGTCAGCTTACTGCCACCTCTATGAACCAGATAGAGAACTCTGAAGTTAAAAATAATGAGGTCATATTTGCCTGAAATTTATTTTAGGAGAACTTCAAATCTAATATTTTAAACAGAATTTTAATGTGGTGATCATTTGATGTTCCAGAGTTAGCACAGAATCAAGAACTGTTTTTCAAATGGAGATTATTGACTTGCCAGGTGTCCTGCATCTGACAGCCTTCTTTAGCTTTGGACCTCACTTATAAGTGGTAGCCATACAGATTTTGTCAGTATTAGCATATTTCTAATATAGGTTTATTTATGAGGACTGCCACCTTCATTTTTGATGGTTTTGCTAAAGAAAACTTGATTGACAGGATTTTTTCTTTTCAGTACTTTAAATCTGTCTTTCTACCTCCCTCTGGTTTCCTTTATTTCTCATAAGTTAGCTGTTAATTTTATTATGGTTTCCTTGTACATGATGAGTTGTTACTCTATTTTTGCTTCAAAACTTTCTCATCTTTGTCTTCCAGCAGTCTATGATGTAGCTAGTGTGGTCTCCTTATGCTTACTCTACTCAGGATTTACTGTGTTCCTTGGATCTGTAGATTAAAATTTTTATGAAATTAGGGAAGTTAGGTCATTGGTTCTTTTTTTTTTAGACAATTGCTTCTTTAAATTTTTTATATACCCTTCTAGCCTTCCTTTCCTTCTGTTACTCACAGCTGTCCTACCAATTTGAGGCTCAGTTAATTTTTTCTCAATATTTTAAAATTTGTTTTTCAGATTGGATAGTTTGTCAAGAATCTCCATTTAGTTCCTTTTTTATAATCTTTATTTCTCTATTCAGAGTCCCCATTTTAAGTCATTTTTCCTGTAAGTCTTTAAACATATTTATAGTAGACACTTGGATTAGCTGTCTGCTAAATTCAACAATATGCTCACTCAGCCTGTCTATTGGCTACTTATTTTCCTGAATTTGGATACTTTTCTGGTTTTTTTTAGCTGTCTCATAATTTTTTGTTGAAAACTAGGTATTTTATGGATGTTCCCAGTGGTCCAGTGGTTAAGAGTCTGCACTTCCATTGTAGAGGGCACAGGTTTGATCCCTGGTGAGGGAACTAAGATCCCACATGCTGCAGGGCACTGTCAAAAAAAAAAAAAAAAAAAGGAAAGAAAGAAACTCTGTGCGGTAAACAGTATGCTAGTTTATATAGCGTATTATATAGGTATTTTGGAGAAGGCAATGGCACCCCACTCCAGTATTCTTGCCTGGAAAATCCCATGGACGCAGGAGCCTGGTAGGCTGCAGTCCATGGGGTTGCTAAGAGTCAGACACTACTGAGCGACTTCACTTTCACTTTTTACTTTCATGCATTGGAGAAGGAAATGGCAACCCACTCCAGTGTTCTTGCCTGGAGAATCCCAGGGACGGGGGAACCTGGTGGGCTGCTGTCTTTGGGATCGCACAGAGTTGGACACGACCGAAGCGACCTAGCAGCAGCAGCAGCAGCAGCATATAGGTATTTTATGTAAAACACTGTAACAGTTTTGGATGGAGTCTGGTTTTCCTTCTATTTTATTACAACAATAATTACTGAATCTTAAACTTCAAAATCTGTTTCCATTGAGTTGTAGGGCTACTAGTATATTTGATAAATTCTTCTGCTTTTATTTTTTTAGTCTAGTTCCTAAAACATTAGCATAAATGTCTCTAAAAATAGTATAGCTGTATTTTCTTCCTACACCAATGGGATGGTAAAATGACTCTACCCTGAAACAGGTATCATATTGCTTATCTTCTCAAAGTTCTTCTCTTACTCCCAACTTCAAAAGAGGAAAATTGAGAGTTGAGGAATATAAGGCTTTGTGGGGAGTAGGGAGGAATAGATGCCACACCAAGGAAAGCTCTTTTACCCAAATTTGGTTGGTAATGTTTGGATCTAGACAGATCCTTTGTTTTCTATTCTTTGCTCTTCAGAAATTTTTAGACTGCTCTCTTCAAGTCCAATATGATGGTCATAATATATGTTTTGTTTTGTTGTAAATATTTGCATAATATTTTCGTGAAACCTAAAGTCAGGAACAAGACAAGTGTGCCCACTTTCACCACTACTATTCAACATAGTTTTGGTCACAGCAATCAGAGCAGAAAAAGAAATAAAAGGAGTCCAAATTGGAAAAGAAGAAGTAAAACTCTCACTGTTTGCAGATGACATGATCCTCTACATAGAAAAGCCTAAAGACTCCACCAGAAAATTACTAGACCTAATGAATGAATATAGTAAATTTGCAGGATATAAAATCAACACACAGAAATCCCTTGCATTCCTATACACTAACAATGAGAAAATAGAAAGAGAAATAAAGGAAACAATTCCACTCACCATTGCAATGAAAAGAATAAAATACTTAGGAATATATCTACCTAAAGAACCTAAAGACCTATATATAGAAAACTATAAAACACTGGTGAAAGAAATCAAAGAGGACACTAATAGATGGAGAAATATACCATGTTCATGGATCGGAAGAATCAATATAGTGAAAATGAGTATACTTCCCAAAGCAATCTATAGATTCAATGCAATCCCTATAAAGCTACCAATGGTATTTTTCACAGAGCTAGAAAAAATAATTTCACAATTTGTATGGAAATACAAAAAACCTCGAATAGCCAAAGCAATCTTGAGAAAGAAGAATGGAACTGGAGGAATCAACCTGCCTGACTTCAGGCTCTACTACAAAGCCACAGTCATCAAGACAGTATGGTACTGGCACAAAGACAGAAATATAGATCAATGGGACAAAATAGAAAGCCCAGAGATAAATCCACGCACCTATGGACACCTTATCTTTGACAAAGGAGGCAAGAATATACAATGGAGAAAAGACAATCTCTTTTACAAGTGGTGCTGGGAAAACTGGTCAACCACTTGTAAAAGAATCAAACTAGAACACTGTCTAACACCATACACAAAAATAAACTCAAAATGGATTAAAGATCTAAATGTAAGACCAGAAACTATAAAACTCCTAGAGGAGAACATAGGCAAAACAGTCTCTGACATACATCACAGCAGGATCCTCTATGACCCACCTCCCAGAATACCAGAAATAAAAGCAAAAATAAACAAATGGGATCTAATTAAAATTAAAAGCTTCTGCACAACAAAGGAAACTATAAGCAAGGTGAAAAGACAGCCTTCAGAATGGGAGAAAATAATACCAAATGAAGCAACTGACAAACAACTAATCTCAAAAATATACAAGCAACTCCTGCAGCTCAATTCCAGAAAAATTAATGACCCAATCAAAAAATGGGCCAAAGAACTAAACAGACATTTCTCCAAAGAAGACATACAGATGGCTAACAAACACATGAAAAGATGCTCAATATCACTCATTATCAGAGAAATGCAAATCAAAACCACAATGAGATACCATTTCACGCCAGTCAGAATGGCTGCGATCCAAAAGTCTACAAGCAATAAATGCTGGAGAGGGTGTGGAGAAAAGGGAACCCTCTTACACTGTTGGTGGGAATGCAAACTAGTACAGCCACTATGGAGAACAGTGTGGAGATTCCTTTAAAAACTGGAAATAGAACGGCCTTATGACCCAGCAATCCCACTGCTGGGCACACACACCAAGGAAACCAGAACTGAAAGAGACACGTGTACCCTAATGTTCATCGCAGCACTGTTTATAATAGCCAGGACATGGAAGCAACCTAGATGTCCATCAGCAGACGAATGGATAAGAAAACTGTGGTACATATACACAATGGAGTATTACTCAGCCATTAAAAAGAATACATTTGAATCAGTTATAATGAGGTGGATGAAACTGGAGCCTATTATACAGAGTGAAGGAAGCCAAAAAGAAAAACACCAATACAGTATACTAACGCATATACATGGAATTTAGAAAGATGGTAATGATAACCCTGTATGCGAGCCAGCAAAAGAGACACAGATGTATAAAACAATCTTTTGGACTCTGTGGGAGAGGGAGAGGGTGGGATGATTTGGGAGAATGGCATTTAAACATGTATAATATAAGAAACGAATCGCCAGTCCAGGTTTGATGCAGGATACAGGATGCTTGGGGCTGGATGACCCAGAGGGATGGTATGGGGAGGGACGTGGGAGGGGGGTTCAGGATGGAGAACACATGTACAACCATGGTGGATTCATGTTGATGTATGGCAAAACCAATACAATATTGTAATTAGCCTCCAATTAAAATAAATAAATTTAAATTAAAAAAATAAATCAAGCTGTTGATCAAGTAAAAAAAGAAAAGAAACAAAGACTCATTAAAGGCAAAATAAGAAAAGGATGGGTTGGGGTGATTTTAAGTAACAAATCTCTTAAAGTGATATCTGCACTCCCATGTTTACTGCAGCGTTATTCTCAATAGCCTAGATATGGAAACATCTTAAATGTTCATCATGCAGATGAATGGATTAAAAAAAGATGTATATAAACACAATGGAGTAATATTATCCAACTATGAGAAAGGAGGATAGCCTGCCACTTGCAAAAACATGGATGGACCTTGAGCACATTACACTATGTAAGGTAAGTTGGAGAAAGATAAGTACTATATATTACTTGGAACAACAGACTGGTTCCAAATAGGAAAAGGAGTTCGTCAAGGCTGTATATTGTCACCCTGTTTATTTAACTTATATGCAGAGTACATCATGAGAAACACTGGACTGGAAGAAACACAAGCTGGAATCAAGATTGCTGGGAGAAATATCAATAACCTCAGATATGCAGATGACACCCCCTTATGGTAGAAAGTGAAGAGGAACTCAAAAGCCTCTTGATGAAAGTGAAAGTGGAGAGTGAAAAAGTTGGCTTAAAGCTCAACAGTCAGAAAACGAAGATCATGGCATCCGGTCCCACCACTTCATGGGAAATAGATGGGGAAACAGTGGAAACAGTGTCAGACTTTATTTTTCTGGGCTCCAAAACCACTGCAGATGGTGACTGCAGCTGTGAAATTAAAAGACGCTTACTCCTTGGAAGGAAAGTTATGACCAACCTAGATAGCATATTCAAAAGCAGAGACATTACTTTGCCAACAAAGGTTCATCTAGTCAAGGCTATGGTTTTTCCTGTGGTCATGTATGGATGGGAGAGTTGGACTGTGAAGAAGGCTGAGTGCCGAAGAATTGATGCTTTTGAACTGTGGTATTGGAGAAGACTCTTGAGAGTCCTTTGGACTGCAAGGAGATCCAACCAGTCCATTCTGAAGGAGATCAGCCCTGGGATTTCTTTGGAAGGACTGATGCTAGAGCTGAAACTCCAGTACTTTGGCCACTTCATGTGTAGAGTTGACTCATTGGAAAAGACTCTGATGCTGGGAGGGATTGGGGGCAAGAGGAGAAGGGGACGACAGAAGATGAGATGGCTGGATGGCATCACTGACTCGATGGACCTGAGTCTCAGTGAACTCTGGGAGTTGGTGATGGACAGGGAAGCCTGGCATGCTGCGATTCATGGGGTCGCAAAGAGTTGGACACGAGTGAGCGACTGATCTGATCTGATCTGATATATTACTTAATTTGGGATCTTAAAAAGTCAAATTTCTAAAAATCAGAGTAAAATGATTTACCAGGGGATAGGGAGTGGAGCAATATGATGTTTAAGGCTACAAACTTGCAATAATTGGCAAATTAGCAATGGAGATCTAATATACTATATAATTAATATAGACAATAATAGTTTATTGTATAATTATGTAATGTGATAAATATTGCTACATTAGCAATCATATTACAATATATGTGTATAAAAGTAATACATTATATACCTTAAATTAACACAGTGTTATATGTCAAATATATTTAATTAAAAAAAACTCATTGATCAATAAAAAATGAAGTATATATTCTGCCTTCATGGGGAGAATAAGAACCCAGAAAACATCAGGATGAAGGCAGCTATTCTCTCTGGCTCACTTGTTTTCTGAATCCCAAATTTCTTGGGAAAAAGTATGATTGGTATTATTATAGTTTATGGGTCAATAGTCAGCTGATGGATTGGTTACATCTGTGTCAGGCCCCCAGCAGGGCTGGTTCCATGGTTAGATGCAAGGTCATGAGACACACAGGACTGCTTACTTCAAGGGCTATGCATATATAGGTACTTGAAATCATGTCAATTACACTTTCCAGATGTTTAATGACTTTCTGATTTTATGAAGTTGTTAAATTTGCATGATTCTATGGTGTTTCAAAAGACAGAGCAACCTGGATGCTTCAGATGGAAAAAATGTAGACAACCCTTATTTACTGTTTGACAAACTTGCGTTTCAACTGCTTTCTCCAACATACAGATTTTATAGTCTTAGCTCTGGATATGATAAGTTCATGCCAAAAGACATGCAGCCAGTTCTGTTCACATTGGTCCCCTCCCTCACAGAGGAGTAGAGATAGGTCATGGTAGAGATGAGATCTGAGGTCTTTCTCTATTAGGAGGATACATGGCAGAAACCTCTACTCCGCTCTGCCATACATTACCTCACTTTTCCACACTGAACCTCTAGTCCCATCTTTTTCTAATTACCGCCCAACATTACCGATTCCAATTTTTCATTGTTGGAAGCCAAATTCTTCCAAAGGCTAAAAGAAGGATTCAAGACTGTTGGCATTTTTCTAGTGTGGGAGACACTTTAGTAGCACTGCAGAGGCTATCATCTTGACCACGACATAAGGCTCACACACTATAAATCTGCACCTTGGAGTCGAAAGTGTTGGTGCCTCAATAAAACACTAAAGCAGAAATAATCCTCTTTGGAGATAGGTACTATCAGGACACTTACAGAAAAGGCTCTACAGGTAACAATTTGGCTGGGTTGCTAAAGGCAGAGGGATGATTTGCACATTCAGAGAATGTGCTATAGGTGGGATATAGCCAATTCTGCAATCCTGAGAGGAATTGTTATTAAGCTCTAGCATCCTCTCCCAGGACAAGTTTATTCCACTGCACCCTTTCCCTCCTTTGCCACCTGCCTCTTTTTAACATTCCTTTTGAAACAAACACCACCCTCATCCCCTAACCAGCACGCTTTATGGAATTTTTATCTTCACTTTTCCCACCTCCTCCCTTGGCATCTAAGAATGAGGAGTGTTCCTGCTTCTCTCTTTCCCTTGCTGCCTTTGCTATTCTTTGTCAGGAATTCAGTACTAAACATTATAGGCTAATATTAAAATAACTTTAGAAAGTTACAATATTTTCATAATTATGAAAGGTTCAGGCTGACTTCTTTCTGAGATGGTAATTTAAAAGTTTCTTTGGATTTCTGCTGTTTACTTTTGTAATTGAGCATGCCCCACTGTCAGGCGAAGTAGAGGCCCGGTTTCCTACCTCAATTTCCCAGCAGTTAGAGCCACCAAGGTGGTGGGGCTAGCAGGTGAAATGCTTCCTTTTCTCAAGTAAATAATTTGCATTTCTATGTATCCAAAAGGGTGGGAGACAATGGTTTCTAGCCTGCACTGGAAATCTGGATTGAGGCACTGCAATTTGCAAGTAAAAGGCACATTTATAAAGGAAAACTTTGTTGGCAAAAAGAGTTAGGGTTTTGAGGGCAAAGAGCACAATCTTCAGAATCATTTCAGTAGTATTCAAGGGCAGAAAATTGAAAGTGGAAAAAATAGAAGCCACAAGAAATTCCCTTCAAATCGTTTCTTAGTGATTTGGCCAATAGAAGGATAGAAGGGAGGTGGTGTTACTGAAGGTCACATATTTGTAAGATACAGGATAAAATTTTTGGAGGAGAGGATGTAACACATGATCTAAGAGAGTGATTATAATCAATGGAGGAAAATTCTGGGATGGGAGGATGGCCAATGTTTAAGAGCACAAGTGAAGTGTGAGCTCAGAACAGAAGGCTGGCACCCTTCTCAGCCAGGACTGAAAGAAGTGATGAAGTGTGAAAACTGAGACTGAGGTTTAGGAAAGTTAAGTTGAGAAACCTCATGGTGGATGCCTCAGTCAAGTAGGAGACAAGATCATTTGCAGAACTGGAAGAAGACCAAGTACAGTGGAGGCTGAGTAGAGCAGAAATAGGACAGTTTCGGGAGAAGTGCCTTGAATAATGTCTTTGCATCAGTATCCTAGATAATCACCCTCCTGATGAGGAAAGGAATTTAGAGAATCAGTGAAGATCCAGCCAAGACTGGATAGCATAAACTTTTAGTGGAACAAAGTAATTTCTTTATCCAACAATGCTTGGTTGTGCAGGAGCAAGTTTAAAGTTTTCACTGGAGCATAAAAATGACTAATAATAATTTGAATGGCAACATTTTAAGGGACATTATTCATGGTGGATTTTAGTAACATATTAATCATTACAAACATGAAATACACAGTATCAAAATACTCATCAAACATGTGATCTGAGAAATATGCAAAAAAGAAAAGACTATAAGAGTAAAAAATAAATTAGTTCTTGTTTCTTTACTTTTATATTAGCCTAAGGGAAGGAAAAAGGAAATATCAATGTTTTCTTTCCATTTGACATATCTTCTATTGATTATTATAAAATTTTAAAATAGTCATTGGTATTTTGCTAGTACATTAAAACTGAGTTTTTATTTATAAAAATTTGCACTTTACTTTTTCTATTCTCTTATAAACAAACACCAAAAAGAAAACAAAAGGCAGAAATTGAAAGCATGATGAGCTAATTTCCATGATGGCAAGGCATGAGACAGCACTCCAAAGTCCCTGCTGATTTCTTCCCAAGTCTATAAATATTTAGGGGGAGCACTCGTATGTTTAGCTGTTTTGTTTCACAGTCCAATCCTGCATAGGATTATGGACAAAGTTCAAATTTTACTACAAATTGCAAAAGACACTTTCTAATTAAGGTACCATTGAACAATTCTTGTTTATTTTTGTCATTTTTAATTATGGCAAGATAACAAACAATAGCATATTATCCAACTTAAAATTCAGGACAGTAGAAAGACATATGTGGCTTGCACACACATTAATCTGTTGCTCTTAACAAAATATTTGTAATTTCCAAAATTCTATCAGTTTTTTCATACAATGTGGTCCCTTCAAATTGAAGGGCAGTAGCCTAAACATAGTCTTCTTACTAAAAAAAATTAATGTAAAAATGGCAAAATCAACAAAAAGAAGGAACATAAGAATATCAGTGACTATATCACAAAGCAATATAACGCTTAAAAGCCCAATATGTTCACAAAGTTCTATTTTAATAGCTAGTATCTATATATGAAAATTATTTACAAAAAAACAATTGGTATTTACGAACTAGCAAAGTGACTTTAAATGAAAGCAAAGCACTTGTAATTAAAGCTCAAGATTTTCTATGTGCCTCCATGTCTCAGTTTATTTATCAAATTTACAGGTAAACTTGAAAATACGCAGAAAACAAAATCTAGCAAGTTGTAATCTCTTTCCTTTACTCTCTTGTGAAATCATCAGAAGACATGAAGGATCAATTGCCTGTGTCTTGCCCCACCTTGTAAACTCTTAGGGGAAAGAGCATGCACCTGTCAAGCTTATAGTGCAGAATGCACACACAGATGGGCATTTAATAAATATCCTTCAATGGAGAGATTAGAGGTTTTCTTTGGGAAGCAGGGAACACACCTCATGCACTGACTAGATGACATCCATCATACAATACGTCAGCCTGTTTCCTCATCAAAATATCATCCAAAGGAAGTCTTTGAATGATGTTTAGTCTCCTTTTAAGTCTTTAGACCCAAAATTTTGATGCAAGATCCACCCCAGGGAAGGGGGAGTGGTTGGGAAGAACAAGTAGATTTGATGTGGATCAGTGACGTCAGGAAGAAGCAATGATTTAAGGGATGGGGTGCAAACTCACCTGGAGAAGCAGAAGGTGCACACGTGTCAAAGGCCAAAGGGCAGAGGCCGAGGGACTCCCTAATCGCAGAAAAAGTGAAATGCCCACTCCCAGGTTCTCAAGGATTCCTTTAGGGGCTCAGCTGTCCCTGCCTTTGACGCGACGGACTAACCCTTTCATGCACAACTGGGTTTGACAGGGAGACAAAGCGAAAGCTGTCCCAATTTCAGTCAGCACTCACGAATCCCTCGATAGCTCTTTCCTCTACCCCCTCCCGCACCCAAAGCCAGAGACACCTTCATCCTCACTCCCCACCTTTTCCAGGCCCTCTAGCTCTTAACAGCATCGGTCTCTATGGCGACCTGAAACCTCAGTTCCCATTGGTCAGTTCAATATGAGGGCCGGTCCAATGGGAAGGGCCAGCCTTCTCCTTCCGACCAATGGGGTAGGCAGGGAGCAGGTCCGGAGACGGCGGCGTGCTGACGTTCCCGGGAGCCTGGTGCTGGCTGGGCAGGCGGGCTGAGTGCTGGGCGGGCGGCGGCGGCCTCTGGGCAGTAGAGGGGGCTCCGGGGCTGAGTCCTCGTCGACGCCGGCCGCGGAGGCGGCACCATGGGCAAGGGGTAGCGGGGCAAGTTGGCCACCGCCGCCGCCAGGGGTGGTGGGAGAGCCGCTTCGGGGTAGGGGGCGGGTGGGGGAGGGAGGGGCGGGCAGCCGCTCGGCCGCGGCACTTTTTTAATTTTTTCGAGTGCCGCAGCGGCGACCCCACCGCGCCGATGTTCCTGATCCCTGGAGCGACGGCGGCTGCTGCCTAACCTAGAAAGTAAGTGTGCGGGCTCGCGGGAAGGCGCGGAGACTCCTGCCCACAAGACCCCCGGCCCTCGCCCCCTCGGGCCGGAGACAAGACCTGCCTGCGAGGGGCGCGGGGAGGGACGGGGACGGGCGCCTCCCTCCCGTTACTCCGTCCCCACCGCCTCGCGGCCGCCTCGGCTTTCCTGCCCCGCCTCGTGTTCCTGCCCGCACTCGCCTGCCTGCTCCCCTCCCCCCGGTAGGCGCACAAGTTTCACCCTCCATTTGCTTTTCCCGGCGATTACTCTTCCCCCGGTCTCCCCTACATGCAGTGCACGACCCCACCCCGCATTGGCCTTTTTGGATCTAGGGCCCGCAGCCCCAAACTTGAGCGCCACGCCGAGCCCTCCTGGACGTCTGCCGGGAGGCTTCCCCTCTCCTGCCCGCTTGGTACGCCGCCTCGCGCCCCCAACACCCCTGGGCGCCCGCCTTCCCGAACCCTCGGGGCGGTCCGTCCTTCCCTCCAGCCCCAACTCCTGCACCTTGCCCCGCCCCCCCTTCCTCCCACGTCCCTTCTGCCGGTGCTGTCTTGCGTTTGCCCCGAGTCCCGCGCTTCTAGCTGGTCTTACCCACCCACCCTGTCCAGTGCGCCCCTCTCTCCTCGCCGTGTATCCTCACGCTCCACCCCTCCCGGTTCTCCAGCCGCAAGCTTCCCCGGCTGCCCTCTTGCGCGGCCGCTTCCTTCTCTCCCTGCCAGGAGTTGAAGAGGAGCTGCGGCACCCCCGGGCGGATAGTGTCCCTGCCCGCCGCTGGCGCTGCCCACCCCTCTCTCTTTCCCCCTCTACCCGGGAAGCGAGGGGCTGAGCGGTAGGGCCGAAATTTGGCTGCGTGTTGGCTGAGTGCGACAAACAGCGAGAGCGGGCAGTAGAGGCGCCGCGGCGGCCGTGGCCGCGCGGGGCGCAGCAGTAAGCAGGTGTTGTGTGTCCGGGGGGGACGCGCACCGCGGGCTCTTCGGCTGGCGACAGATTGTGCAGGAATGCGAGGAATGCACCGGGAGCATAGTCCACGCGGCCCGCCGCGGCAGAACTAGAGTCTTCCCCAGCCCAGCTCTCGCTGAGCAGTCAGAGGTCACCGGAGCATCTTCGGAGCTGGTGAGCCTCTCTCCACTCCTCTCCTCCCCTGGCTTTTCTCCATGCGGCAGAGGGCGGCGGAGGGGAAGCGCGGCAGTTCTGTTGGGCTTCAGCTAGTCTTTCGTCTGGGATTTTGCTGCATTGGTCTCCAGGACCGTGAATTTCGTGCCGATGGCGGTATAGCCAAGGTTATTGATAATTGCACAAGATTCTTGGCAACTTTGGGTTACAAGGTTTAAATAGTGCCTGGATTTTACGAGGTTTTTTTTTTTTTTTTTTTTTTTTTGATCTGCAGGAAAGGGTGCCTAAGGTTCTTTGAGTAATGAGCTTGCAGCCAACGTATTTTGGCTCTATCAAAAAAATGTTGTTAATGCTCATGGACGGGGATGTTCTTCAGGAGATAACTTGAATGCATCACTTTACTGTCATAAAAATTGTAATTTTTTTCTCTCATACTGGGCTGTGTTTAGACCTCTTACAATCCACAATGAATAGAAACAGAGAAGCAGTGTTTGGTCAGCGATGGGACAGATAGGACTGTCTGGTACAGTTAAATTCGGGGCGTGTCAGTTACCATTGGAAGTAACGGGGTACTACAGATGATGTATATTTCAAGATGTAATTTATTAGTTGAGGTCGCAGTTCTTTCTTTTTTTGGCACCGAGTTTGAACATAAAATAAAAATACGGGTCTACGACTTTTAAAGAATGGTGGTTATTTATGTGTAAAATCCAAAATGATTAGTATATAGTTTTGGTCAAATTTTATTTTCCTTAATGCAGAAAAGCAAATTTTTGACAGAAGTTGCCTTGCTAGAACAGGACTTAGATTGTCTTATTTTAAAAGGTAAAGTAGAAGACCACTTCTCTTTTTTTTTGAATGTAGTGTATTGCTGTAGAAAGTATTTAATTTCCTTTCTGGTACTAGTGAAACAGTTACGGAAAATGGTATCTCATCAACATGAGAACAGTTGATGTCCAAAATAAGTATTTCTGGATTTGGAAAAGTATACTATGTATGCTTTTTGTTTGACACAGTTTGCTTTGGAGGTTGAATTTACTATAAGCCTCTCCATGCTTGGCTATTTTGTATCAGATTCAGGAAAATAGTTGATTGTCCAGCTGTCTACTAACACCTTCTGTGTAGGGATCAAGGGCATTGAAAAGTATAAAATGAGAGCCTTTTATTTGGTTAAGGACCCAGCGGGAAAGGAAAAAGAGAAAAGAAAAAAACTTTGTGATGGATAAAGTTATGTCTTTTGGCTGCTACATTGTTTTTCAGATATGTTCATAGTAAGTGGGCCTTCTAATTTAGAGGGTTAGCTCTAAATTAGAATTAATAACACTGTGTTGGATATCGAGAAGTGTTTGGAGATGTGAACAGGAAACTTATTATGTAACACACTCCTCACAGCAGAGTTTCACACGTGCATATTTGATGTGATATGAATATTAGAAAGTAAAAGCACATTTAGTTTATCTGCTACATTAGAAATTGAAATAGCCCATTCAGGCATATAGAAAATGTGTATATACATTGGTATATATGATTGGCTGTACAAATAGTTTTACATGCTTCAAGGTAGGCTTTCAGTTAGAATTATCGTCTATTTGTTATTGACATTTGAAGAGAAGAAGTTTTAAAATTGGTTATCGTTCACGATAAAATAACAAACTATTTCAGTCATTCCCTCCCCAACTCCCACTATTATATAAGAGAAAGTGCTGTATTTCATGTCTTATATGTTATATAGAAGATTCTAAATTGGGGGACAAATGTTCAGTTATCTTAATTCTTACCCATGTTGTTTTTGGAAGGAAATAGAGGACCAAGGTAGTGATGGAAAGCACGAGTAAGAGAAGGTAAGCAGAAAGTAGGAGCAGCTGGCATTCATTCAGGAGCGGGGGAAAAGGCTGCTGCTGCATTTACAAGCTGAATAAACCAAATCTAATTCTATCAGTGGTTGGTTCTGACATCATTTGAATTTCAGGAAATTACTACCAAACTCAATTCAACAGGAACTTTAGCAATTTTATAACCTTGAGTATTTGGATTGTCTATATTAAGTCAGAGTTACAATTTTCTTTCCTTTCTATACAAATTGGGCAAGGGATTTTAGTTTAAAGCTCTTAAATTTGCTTAATTTTTAAAAATCCAATTATTGTCAGTTTTCAAACTGAGTTATTTCCTTGTTTTTGACCAGGGGTTGATTTAAATAGAGAATTTCCATACCCTGGATGATGCCAATCATTTACGTCCAGGGCTTCACCTTACAGCTTTGAAATATTAAGGTATTTTGAGATTGCTCCATAAGCTTTTTTTTTTTTTTTCCAGTCAAGAAGGATGTCCCTAATTTGCTTCATTCTAAAGTGGATATTATTGCTTCTTTTTTCAGTGAAAGATGAAGTAGAGGTTATTCAAGGGTTCTTCTAGGGATTAAGCATTCATGGAATTGTATGTCACTTTGGGAAGTTACCTTCACACCTTCAGTGTACTGGGAGATAATTACTTCCTCAATGTGTTAAATGGTTTTGTAGTGCCTTTCCTGCAATGAAGAGGGGAAACAAATCTAATTCATAACACTAATGAACTGGATATGTTGGCGGTATCCAGTAACTATTTCATGCCCAAACTTTAACTACAAATAGCTGCAAACAGAGAGATAAGACAGACAAAGTAAAACTTTAAGTATACCTGGGTATAAGACTTGGGATCCTGCCAATAAGTGATTATAACAGTTAGCAAATTAGTTTGATGCCCAGCAGTGGAAAATAACGTTTCTTTTAGGGAAAGGGGATCAGGCCCTGAGTCACAAACAGCAGTGATTCATGTGCTTGCTGGTTGCAGTTGAGAAGTTGTATGTATGTCATTCAAAAGTTGGTCCCTCTGTCACTTCAATAATTCAGTGGAATTATGTTCATCTTTTGGAGGCTATGTTGCCAAAACTAAATTGGGGACATTACATGATGGTGCTCTGTGTTTAAATTTAGAATGCTACAGACATTCCATTTGTCATTGGTCTGAGGGTTTTTTTTTTTATATATAATTTAGATTTACTTTTATTTGATATACCAGTAAGTGTTGGCTACACTGCTGATCATTTCATTATTCATAGTCTTAATAATATTATAGTTTATTATGACTCATATATGGTGATATAGTGATTCATTGCAAGTGATAAAATATCATTAGAAATTATACTAAATCTTTAATACTATAAAATATATAAATTAAAATATGGAAGTATTTGAATTATTTTAAGTCATGTCATGGTGAAGCATTTTTCACGAAGTGAATAATGCCTGAGGATTGGTTAGATGCCAGTCTCTGAAGGACAGTATATCATATAGCCCTCACAGAGTCCAGAACTCACAAATTAAGTGTGGAGAGGGAAAGGATCAGAGGAATCAGTAACGCTTTTTTCATCAACAAGAAAGGCATGTTTAACTTCTATAATTGTTGCTTTATTCAGTATGAGTTTAGTGGGTTGCAAATATGCAAGGATGTTTTTTCTGCTCTTCCCTAATCTGCATGCCTGTCCTTTCTCCCCACAACACACATACCACCACCACCACCACCACCAATGCATGTGCCTGCTTGGAGAGCCAGAAAAAGCCCCCTTTCAAGAGCCACTTATATAGAATATGGAAATTGGCGCCTAGTGTTGTAGGTTGAATTTAGAGCAGATGTGCATTTTTGTCATAAAAATGATATTATATATGAATACAAAAGGTAAAATGTGAGGTTGAAGGTGGGCTATCAGCATACTGTGCAGGCTTTGGGGGCTGGCCTAGAACTTTGAATACAGTGTTTTATGGGCACGCACTGCTGCTGCTGCTGCTAAGTCGCTTCAGTCGTGTCCGACTCTGTGCGACCCCATAGACGGCAGCCCACCAGGCTTCCCCGTCCCTGGGATTCTCCAGGCAAGAACACTGGAGTGGGTTGCCATTTCCTTCTCCAATGCATGAAAGTGAAAAGTGAAAGTGAAGTCGCTCAATCGTGTCCGACTCTTAGCGACCCCATGGACTGCAGCCCACCAGGCTCTACAGCCCATTACAAATAGACTTTTAAAACACTGGATAGGTGGTATCTGAAATTCTGGTCCACTGTAAGCTCTCTCTTTAATTGCAAACATGAAAAGGAGGTGAAAAGCACCCTAAGCTAGGAATTAGAAGATCTGCCATTAAACCGTATAACCTTGACAAACCATTTAATATTTGGGTTACAGCTTCCTACTTTTAAAGATACAGGGTTTGGATTGCATTGATCTAAGATATATTTCAACTCAAGGTTCCCAGAGTTCTCAGGGTTTTTTGGTTTGTTTGTTTTTTAAGAAAACAAAATGGTTTCAAAAGCATTCCTGTATATAATCAGTCCTGTTTTCCCTTCTATCCCAAATCATACCAACAGGAGATTTGGGTTCTCTTTTGAGACTCTTGATTCTCCTTTGTGTTCATCTTAAATAACTTTGTTTTCTTTAACAGTTTAATTTTGGAAAGTGAAGGGAAGGGAATAGACCATATAATGTGTTGAAGGTACCTGTTTACCCCAACTCTAGTTCAAGGTGAACCAATGTAGTTTAGGCCAGGGAAAGCCTTTGGGATTTCACCCACACACTGAGTAAAAGCCCTTGAAAAGTATCATTATAAGGCAGTGAGGTATCGTAATTAGCAGCCAGAGTGTCATAGTTCAATTCTGGCTCTTCTGTTTGCAAGGTGTCTAACTTGGTAAATTGTCTAACCTCTCTGGATCTTGTTCTGCTCGTCTGTAAAACAGAATGACAAAACTATCCACCTCATATGGTTGTTTGAGGACTAAATGGGCTAATATACGTAGAGCACTTAAAACAAGGCCTGGCTTAGGGCTGGCTTTAATACATCAAGTCATTTTTATTCTTATGTTGTGATACTTAATGATGCTTTCTGTAGCATCTGCTATATCCCAGGCAAATTATTGGCTTGTTTTCTGTGTTCTTAGTCAATATGATTATGGATCTGAATAGGATATTTCAGGAAAGAAAACTACCAAACAAAAAATACTATGAACTGGATGGTTTGCAAGAGATTGCCTTTAAAGAAGAGAATTGATAAAAATAAGTCAACTAAGGGTATTTTTAAAATAGGGAAGTTGGACCTTCCTTAGGCATGCAGTACTTGAGGCATGTAAACACCACTAACCATCATGTGTAGGAGGTTTGGGTAAACAGCTTAATAAACTGTTATGTTTAAAAGGTAAAAACTGATAGTATTATGCACTTGAAAATGTAAAGCATACCTTTTAAATGTGTATACTACTATGGTATTTGTAATTCTAACTGTGGTCATTATGTACAGCGTCTTTGCTAGTCAATGTATGACGAAAATGCTAGTGTAATCATTTATGAGCTAAAATGCACCTTGTAAATAAACTCTTTTCTGCCTTTTCTGTCTGAAATTCACACTTGAAATTGGCAGGAAACTATGAAAGCAAGAAAGACTAGAAGAAAAGTTTGGAAGATACTTGATGTAAACCAACAGACAGTAATTTAATAAAGAGTCTCTAGTCCTAGACCTGGCCGTGTTACTAGGCTGGTATGTGTCCCATGAGCAAGTCATTTAACTCCTCTGGGCTCTGGTTTTCTCATCTTATAAAATGAAGATGTTGGACCAGATGCTCTCTAGAGCCCTTCTGGTACTTATATTTCACTTTAGCACAGCAAGCATTCTCATTCTGTTGCATTTTTTTCCTTGGCAAGAATGTACTGTCTACTCAAGAATTTATTACAATTTACCCTCTGGGGTAAGGGAAGAAGATTGAAGTTATACATCTGAAATGCTCAACTCCTAAAAATATAAATGTTGCAGCCAGACAAACATTTGTCCCCATAATGGCTGAGTTAGTGGCTACCTTCTTGGACTCATTTGTTAACAAACAGCCAGTCTACTGTACATATTTGAGGCTTAACCACTTGTTGAGACTAAATTTTCTGGAAGTTGGATTGAAACAGTAGAGAATTTAAATGGTGGTTAGATGGAACTGGTCTAGTTAAAATGATAAAGACTCACTTATCATTTGTTTTGGTCTTATTTATCCTCAGAGGTTTGATTTGTCTTCAAAGAAATTAAACAACTGAGAGTTGTTCCTCTGGAGAAACTGTTGCTTTTCCATGAACGGAGCTCATTTATCCACCTCTCATCATAGAATATAGGTACTTTCATTTAACTGTAATTTTTTAGCACATAAACAACCAACCAGTGTTTAGAAGTTGTAGTGTAGTTCAACAGGATGATATTTTACTTAAATCTGTGCTCTGGGATCTGTGTTGTTTTTGTGAAAAGCAATTAAAAAATCCAAGAGAAGAGATTTTGACATGAATCCTGCTCTCTCCCACAAAGGGGGGAGATCTCTATAGAACTTACATACAAATACATTCATATACAGTTGTTTAAAAATTTATTGAGATTGGCTGTTTCCCTTTGCTAATACAATAAGTACATTATTTTCAAAAAGAATCAATTATATTGCTAACAGTGCAATATTGATTGAATTCTCATTGTGATCAAAGTACACACTTGAACCCACTCTTAAGTTTCTGTACCTTCAAGAGAATTATAAACATTCAATGTGAAAACCAGTAATAACCACTTTGCAGTGAAGTTCATCATTCTGTCTGATACTTTGCTCTTCGATTGAATGGGAAACGGGCTAATCTATTTAGAAGTTACTTCTTGTCCTAAGTACCACCAGAGGTCCATGTGAGGGGACTGAATACAAGTAGCACTTCAGGTATTTGCTGAAGGTCTACTGTGTGTGAAGAGCTGTGTTCTGTGTTATATACCTCTTATTTAAAAAAGATACATGATTCATTTTGGTTCCATTCAGTTAACATTTATCTGTCCCCTGCTCTGTATTGGACTCAGTGCTAGACCTCACGGCGAAAAAATGATTTTTCCTGGGGAGTTTTGTCATCTATGTTGGATTCAGTATTCAGAGTCTGCATCTTTGAGGAAACAGTGATTAATTTCACAATCTAGTTGGGAAAGATAAGACATAATGAACTGGAAAAAATTGTCCTAGAAAACTTTGGTATATAAATAAACATGCAAAATTGTTCTGTAAGTGTTAAGGATGAGCTGTAAGATGACTTTGTATTAACTAGGTTTTAGCTAAACCTACTTTTTAGGTGTGTGTTATGTGATACATTACCAGAGTCTAGATAGACAGCTGCGTTAAGCACCATCAGTGGCTTTGTTTGGAAAAAAAACTTGCATTTGAAAAAGTGCTCCCTACCAATAATAAAATAGTAATTTCAGAAAAGATTTTAATCAATGAAAATTCATTATATATGAAGAAACATAATTTATGCGTTAAGAACAACCATTTTAGGTAAGTTCTTATCTTCATATTGATTTACTTTGGTTTATTGTGGTTTTTTTTTATTCTTTAGGCAATTTTTGTGCCTTTGTAAGTCCACACTTATTATCTGTTATTGAAAATAGTCCCTTTTGTTATGAATAACTAGCAGAATGTTTTGAAAATCTCTTGTGACATCTGCTAGAATAAATGGTCTCATTGAATCATACCTTGAATCTCAGACTGATGCAGGGATGGGAATTTCCTGCTTATTGTCAATTTGTCAATGACTGAATAAGCAGAAAAGTCAGTTTTTAAAAAAGCACCACAAAAGGAATCAGAAAGCGCAATTGGACTTTCCACAAGAACTATTATTTTGAGACCTGCAGTAAGCAACTCAATTGTTAAGTGTCTAACTCAGATTATCCATACAGGAAAAATACGTCAGTTTGATATCTCTGCATAGTGTATTGGTAGGTATCAATCTTCCAAAATATTCACTATGAGTTACTTCATCAGAACTCTGAATACACTTTTACATAGAAGCAACACTGAAGAATATCAGTTCCAAGTTCCTTTGGTTCTTCTACTTCCCTGAGCTACTTGAGGCCAGAGACTCTGTGTTTTTGCATGACTTAATCTTGACTTCCAGTCTTTCTAGATATCTCTATAGGATTAATGGGTTTTTAATTCCAGCCTTGGCATACCCTCACCTACGACTCTTGGATAAATCTGTCTATTAGCAGCCCTCTTTACTTTGGCCACCTGATGTGAAGAGCTGACTCATTTGAAAAGACCCTGATGCTGGGAAAGATTGAGGGCAGGAGGAGAAGGGGACAACAGAGGATGAGATGGTTGGATGGCATCTCCGACTCGATGGACGTGGGTTTGGGTGGACTCCAGGAGTTGGTGATGGACAGGGAGGCCTGGCATGCTGGGGTTCATGGGGTCGCAAAGAGTTGGACATGACTGAGCGACTGAACTGAACTTACTTTTGTTTACTACTTTTATAAAATTGTTTTGGTCTTAGATGCTCAGAACTATTTATTGTTCATGTTTCAGTGGAAAAATGCATTCTGCCTTATCTAAACAATTACCATTATAATGCAACTTGTTAGATAAATAATTCTTTATATCAAATTACTTGCTAAAAACATTAGAAATTTTTAAACAGACTGGTTCATATTCATTATTGCATGGTTTATAACTATGGTGAGATGAGTTTACATACTACTCTCCTCCTCAGGCCATTAATATGTAGCTACAGAGCACCAGCTCCAGCTTGGTCAGGCTTTGGCTGTATGACGTTGAGCAAACTTTCTATGTCCTTGCCTTTTGTGAATTAGTAATATCTTTTGTATATTCAGTTGATGAAGTAAAAAAGAAAAGTAGATGCATTTCTAAGTACATGGAGTCTTTCAAAGGAAAAAGTTACTAAAATAATACAAGTATAATTAAAACTGTAAAATTAAATACACATTAATAATCAGAAAAAAAAAAAAAACAGGGAATTTCACAGCTTGTTTGTGACCTAGTGGGTATAGCAAATCTTTATTTGGTTTTGACAGTGTAATTAGAAATACTCTTAAACATTTTGGTGGTTCCTTCCCCAACCTCAAGTAATCACTGTGATAAAATTTGAAAAAGTTATAATTTAAAACTTAAATGTTTAATCATGATATGATTATGAACTCACAGACACTTATTAGGAACAATACACACATCCTATGTACCCACTGCCCATTTCCCCTAATGGTAACATCTTGCAGAACTACAGTACAGTATTACATCCTGTATCTTGACATCAATGCAGTCAAGATACAGAACAGTTCCATCACTCCCAGGGACCCTTATGTGGCCCTTTTGAAATCACACTTCCACTTCTCTTCTACCTCATCCCCTCCTTAATTCCTGGGAACCACTAATTGTCCTCTTTCTATGTATTATAGGAATATATTAGTTGTGTAATTTCTATAATTTCATCATTTTAAGAATATTACATAAATGAAATCATACAGTATGCAACTTGAGAGTTTTTTGTTTCTACTCAGCATAATATTTTAGAAATTCAAGCAGGTTGTTAACATGTATCAGTGTTCTCTCCTGTTCTGTTGCTGAGTAGTGTTCTATAATAAGAATGTACTAGAATTTAACCACTCTGAAGGACATCTGAATTTATTTTTTAATTTACAGAGCTGCTATAACTATCTGTACAGGTTTTCATAAGTTTATATTTCTCTGGGATAGATGTCTAGGAATGCAATTACTGGGTTAAATTATAATTTTTAAAGCTTCCTTTCTATAATTATACACTGAATTACATGTGACCTCAGTAATTTAAAAGTTAGATTTATAGCTTTGGTAAATTACAAAAACTTGTCTGTAAAGTCAAGTGTTTCATCTTTTTTTTTCCCCCACAAATACTGCCTTCTATGAGTTTACCTTGTTTTTAGCAAAGCCCCATCATTGATTTTATTTTATTATTTTATTGAAGTATAGTTGATGGACAAGTTTATGTAAGTTACAGATGTACTATGTATTTGTTGTTTAGCTGCCCAGTTGTGTCCAACTCTTTGCGACCTTAAGGACTGCAGCATGCCAGGCCTCCCTGTCCCTCACCATCTCCCGGAGTTTGCCCAAGTTCATGTCCATTTCATCAGTGATGCCATCCAGCTGTCTCATTCTCTGACGCCCTCTTCTCCTTCTGCCCTCAATATTTCCCAGCATCATAGACTTTTCCAGTGAGTTGGCTGTTCGTATCAGGTGACCAAAATTAGGAGACCAAATTAGGTGACCAAAATTCAGCTTCAGCATCAGTCCTTCCAAGAATATTCAGGATTGATTTCTTTTAAGATTGACTGGTTTGATCTCCTTGCTGTCCAAGGGACTCTCAGGAGTCTTCTCGGTGCCACAGTTCCAAGGCATCAGTTCTTTGGTGCTCTGCCTTCTTTACAGTCCAGCTCTCATAACCGTATGTGACCACTGGGAAGACCATAGCCTTGACTATATGGACCTTTGTTGACAGAGTAATGTTTCTGCTTTTCAGCACACTGTCTAGGTTTGTCATAGTTTCCCTGCCAAGATGCAGTCATCTTCTGATTTCATGGCAGCAGTCACCATCTGCAGTGATTTTAGAACCCAAGAAGAGGAAATCTGTCACTGCTCCCACCTTTCCCCCCTCTATTTGCCATGAAGTAAAGGGGCCAGATGCCATGATCTTAGTTTTTTTAATATTGATTTTTGAGCCAGCTTTTTCACTCTCTTCCTTCACTCGCATCAAGAGGTGCTTTAGTTCCTCTTCACTTTCTGCCATTAGAGTGGTATCATCTGCATATCTGAGGCTGTTGATGTTTCTCCCACCTATCTTAATTCCAGCTTATAACTCATCTAGCCTAGCATTTCTCATGATGTGCTCAGTATATAAGTTAAATAAACAGGGTGACAACAGACAGCCCTGTCATACTCAATCCTGAACCAATCAGTTGTTCCATACAGGGTTCTAACTGTTGCTTCTTGACCTGCATATAGATATTATGTGGTACAGTATACAGTGATTCATAATTTTTAAAGGTTATACTCCATTTTCACTTACTGTAAAATATTGGCTACATTCCCCGAGTTGTATGGTATATCTTTGTAACTTATTTTATACCTGATAGTTTGTACCTGAAAATCCCCTACCTTTATATATTTCCTCCCCTCTTCCCTTTCCCTATTGGATATAGATAATGAGAACTAATTTGTTCTCTATATCTGTGAGTCTGCTTCTTTTCATATCCACTAGTTTGTTGTATTTTTTAGATTCCATGTGTATGTGATATCATACAGTATTTGTCTTTTTCTGGCTTGTTTCACTTAGCATAATGCCCTCTAAGTCCATCCATGTTTCCGCAAATGGCAGTATTTCATTTGTCATAGCTGGGTAGTAGTCCATTGGATATATATACCACATTTTCATTATCTATTCATCTATTGATGGACACTTAGACTGCTTCCATGTCTTGGCAGTTGTAAATAATGCTATGAACATTAGCCTCATCCTTGATTTAAAATGCAATTCATAAAGTTACTCTGTAGCTTAACCTCAGGGTTTGTTTTTTTGTTACATTTTGTTTTTAGATGCAAGTATATTTAATTTACAATAACAATACTGTATTTCAAAATGTATTTGTTAATATAAGTTCTTTCAAAATTTCACCTATATTTGATGTAAACAATTTAGGTAACATTCTTGCAAAACAAATGTTTATTGTGTACCATCCTAACAGGCCAACTAGGAATTTAAAATGAAGACAGTATATTTGTGTGTGACTGGAATCCATTCAGTTGTCAGGTGGAAGCCAGCAAGCATAACTGAAACTTGTAAAGGCAAGGAGTCTGCTTTTTTCCCTAGAAGAGAAGATGTTTTCTAAAGCATAACTTTTTCATTTTCCATCTCTTCCCAATTTCTAACCCCCACACCCCCAGCTTTTTGCATACAATTTCTGCCAGAGAAAAACATTGAAATTGTGTCTGGTCTAAATAAAATTATCACAGTTGATAATTTGATTTGTTTTTATCCGTGTCCTTTTGTACCTTGAATGTCAAATATGTTTCTTTTCATAGTTAAAATACCATCTGATCATATATCTTGTTCTGTATTGTTTATATTTATTCTAAGATTTTTATCAATGCTTTTACATTTACAGTCTTCTGAAATCGAAGCTGAGAAGTGATGACTACGCTTAGTCCTAAAACATAGCTTATCCAGTTACCTTCTTCTTCAACACTGTGCTTTTAAGGATTTGATCATTTCTCTATATTTAATTAATATGACCTCAGCACCCTTTAATTTCACAGAAATATGGTCTTTCCAACAAATTGTATATTTCCTGAAGGCTTTTCAGTAAGTAACTAGTATGTGCTTCTCCGGTGAGCCTGCGGTTTCTTTTCCTTAGTTTAACTTAATATCCTCTCCTTGGTGAAGCCTCCTAGCTCTTCTCTCCAACTGAAACCTTCCCACCTGTGCTTAGCACTTTGCATGTAATTCTGCTACAAATATGTGTCATATGGTGTTCAAGTTTTTCCTGCGTCTGTGTTCCTGGCTGTTTTGAGTGCTATCCAGGTTAGCACTGTGTCACAGCTCTCATTGTAACCCTCATCTATCAATGTGCCTGACATAATATTTTTTAAGCACCAGATGCCTGCTTTGGATGAATGAATAATGAAATACTTTGTTTATAACCTTAGTAGTCCTTCTTCCCTCTAACCTTAAGTGATTCCCCACTCTGTAGGATCACTTCAGACTCCAACTTGCCTACCAGTGGAGGCCCTTCACAAGCAAACCTTGATTATTCTCCTTCCTGAACCTTCTGCATCAGCAGAACTGGCTTCTACTCACTGTTCCTTGCCTCTCTGAGCTCTGTGTTTTAATCTTCATGGTCCTTCAAGACCTTGTTCAGCTATTGGCTGGTGGTCATCTTTCCTTCTCCAAATGCCTCTCTTCTCTGGGTTTTAATGCTAAACTCCACCTGTTGGTTTTTTGTTGTTTTGTTGGGACTGTTAACATCTGCTGATTAACTCGTCTCTCATCTCTTTCCTCCAAGTTGACTGTAGCTTTTGAGGAAAAGCCCTTGTCTTGTACATTTGCTGTCTACCTGGAGAAGGAAATGGCAACCCACTCCAGTACTCTTGACTGGAAAATTCCGTGGACTGGGGAGCCTGGTAGGCTACAGTCCATGTCGTCACAAAGAGTCAGACACAACTGAGCAACTTCACTTTTCAAGTGATATATTTCAAGTAGAGCTCTCTCAGAAAGTAGAGGTAGTTAGTGCCTTGATGATGTGGGTGGACAGGGTCAACCTCTAACTTCGGATTACTGAGATGTATATTAACAGTCTCTCATATCCTTCTTTCATTAATAGTTATTTGCAAAGCACCTAGCGCATGCCAGTCTTTAGTGTATGCCATTTAGATGGTTTGGCGAGCTCAGCTGTCAAATAAGCTACATCAAAATGAAGTTTTGATGGTTTGTTTTTAAAGATCCCTTTGCCAAATACACTATATTAAGTGGGGGTTTTGCTTCTGTAAGGTGTTGTCTCTAATTTTTATATAGTACTGTCCCGTGTTGAAAAGAGTGAGTACTGTAGCTGAGAAAACAAAATTTTATCTCTTGCACTTTTTTCTTTTTTTTACAATGAAAAGATTATGTTTCTGAAGCTACCGTGATGTCCAGTCTAATAACCACTGACCATATAGACTATTTAAATTAAAAATTCAGTGTCTTATCCTCACTAGCCACATTTTAAGTGTTGAACAGCCACATAGGGCAAGTGCTATACTAATAGGCAGATACAGAACATTTTTGTCATTGCAAAAAATTCTGTTGGAGCTGGTATAGAGTGTAGCTGGGACCAATTGTAAATAAAATATTAAATGCTTTTCAATTAACAAAGCAGTATGACATAACTTTACAGTTTCCAAAGCATTTCTATTAATACCTATCTAATGAAATAGATGGGGAAACAGTGGAAACAGTGTCAGACGTTATTTTTTTGGGCTCCAAAATCACTGCAGATGGTGACTGCAGCCATGAAATTAAAAAACGCTTACTCCTTGGAAGGAAAGTTAGACCAACCTAGATAGCATATTCAAAAACAGAGACATTACTTTGCCAACAAAGGTTCGTCTAGTCAAGGCTATGGTTTTTCGTGTGGTCATGTATGGATGTGAGAGTTGGATTGTGAAGACGGCTGAGCGCTGAAGAATTGATGCTTTTGAACTGTGGTGTTGGAGAAGACTCTTTGAGAGTCCCTTGGACTGCAAGAAGATCCATTCTGAAGGAGATCGGCCCTGGGATTTCTTTGGAGGGAATGATGCTGAAGCTGAAACTCCAGTACTTTGGCCACCTGTTGCAAAGAGCTGACTCATTGGAAAAGACTCTGATGCTGGGAGGGATTGCAGGCAGGAGGAGAAGGGGACGACAGAGGATGAGATGGCTGGATGGCATCACTGACTCGATGGACATGAGTCTGGGTGAACTCCGGGAGTTGGTGATGGACAGGGAGGCCTGGCGTGCTGCGATGCATGGGGTCGCAAAGAGTCGGACACGACTGAGTGACTGAACTGAACTGAACTGAATGCTTCTAATGGAGAAGGCAATGGCACCCCACTCCAGTACTCTTACCTGGAAAATCACATGGATGGAGGAACCTGGTAGGCTGCAGTCTATGGGGTCACTAAGAGTCAGACACAACTGAGCGACTTCACTTTCACTTTTTACTTTCATGCATTGGAGAAGGAAATGGCAACCCACTCCAGTGTTCTTGCCTGGAGAATCCCAGGGATGGGGAAGCCTGGTGGGCTGCCATCTATGGGGTCGCACAGAGTCGGACATGACTGAAGCGACTTAGCAGCAGCAGCAGCAGCAATCCTTCTAATAACTCTGTAAAAATCGGTGATATTCTACTTTCATTTCATCAGCAAGGAAATTATTAGTGAGTCATGGGAATAGAAAGAGTATCAAAGTAAACTATAAGTTTAGTTTGTGGTTCAGTTCTTCATACTAAAACAAGATAGTTGTTATTTAGTGTTAAGATTTGATTACTGAATTATAGAAAGCATTTGATGTACAAGAATGTGTGATCTTATTTTTTTCTTCACTAAAATTTCATGAGGTTAAAAAAATTCTATTGGGCTTATCTTTTGAAATTTTCAGTAGAATTCATGGAGTTTTAGTCAATAGCCATTTAATACAGAGGCCCAGTGCTTGGTATGGGAAGGGGGCCTTGGGAAACGGTACAGAAATGATGCACAAAAGGCCTTGTCCCTTTGTTTATGTCCTACATTCAGGGCATTCGCTCTTAGAAGTGATATTAAAGTAGCAGGTGAGCCTCAGCAATGCCAGAAACATTGTTACTGACTGCAGAGAGGCTCAACTGTCTTCATCAGTGTGGAACTGCAGGTCTGCCGGAGCCTTTCCCTCTCCTGCATTATGTCTGCAGGCTGAGACCTGTCAGGGCAGCAAAGGTATAAAACAGAGTGCCTGTCTTCAAGGAGCTTGTCCACAATTCTGGGGATAATAGAAAGAAAGAGTTGTTCTAAACAGCTTTGATTTGTAGTTTTGCTTGGAAAATTAAATACTGCCTGAAACACACTGAAGTGTGGGTATGCAAAGTAAGTTAAAAAGCCTGCTGAATAGAATTAATTTAGTGTGTAAAGTCGGAGAAGGCAATGGCACCCCACTCCAGTACTCTTGCCTGGAAAATCCCATGGACGGAGGAGCCTGGTAGGCTGCAGTCCATGGGGTTGCTAGGAGTCGGACACGACTGAGCGACTTCACTTTCACTTTTTATTTTCATGCATTGGAGAAGGAAATGGCAACCCACTCCAGTGTTCTTGCCTGGAGAATCCCAGGGACGGGGGAGCCTGGTGGGCTGCTGTCTATGGGGTCGCACAGAGTCGGACACAATTGAAGTGACTTAGCAGCAGTAGCAGCAGCAGTGTGTAGAGTATCCGGAGAAGGCAGTGGCACCCCACTCCAGTACTCTTGCCTGGAAAATCCCATGGACGGAGGAGCCTGCAAGGCTGCAGTCCACAGGGTCGCTAAGAGTCGGACATGACTGAAGCAACTTAGCAGCAGCAGTGTAGAGTATAACCTTGCTTCACAATCACAGGAAAGCCAAGCAGAGCCCTCCCACTTCCTTATTTTTTCTTTTTGTGCTGATCTAAGACAAATTTCAGCTGATTATTAAATTTCGATGAACTAGCTTCAGAGCAAAAAAAAAAAAAATCCTGATGTACAATTTGAGTTACTTATATGTATCTTGACATTTCATGTTTTAATATTTGTTATTGTCATTGTTCAGTCACTAACTCATGTCTGTCTCTTTGCGACCCCATGGACTGTAATCCATGGGGTCTATACTCTATCCTATAGAGTATAGATTACTCTGTAATCTATACTCTATCCTATATTCTCATTTTTCACTGCTTTTAAGAAGCTAGGTGATTGAGCCTCATAGGGAGAGAATGGGCTGTAACTAGCATGTAGCTCCCTTCTGTGTGTCTGACTCAGTTTGCTTGTAAAGACATTAGAACTGATGGAGTCAGTCTGAAGATAAGTTTTCATTTTGGGATTTATTTTAATTTTCAGTTTTGTGCTGAGCTTCTTAAAGCTTTTTGGAAGAGGGAAGAGCTGGAGAACACATTTTCACTCTATATCTTTAAGAATCCATATGATAAGATTTATTTAAGTTTGGACTAACTGTAGAATGAGACTGAATAGCTTAACCGTGTTTAATCTTTCAGTAGTCAGAAATGTTTAAATGCCTTTGTTAAGTTTAATATGGATTCTGAAATGGAATTATTTTTCATTGAGTAGTTCTTCGTTTCTTTGAAATAATGCTTAGTTTGATAAATGGCAGTTAATAGAAGAAGGAAATACCTTGATTTTGTAACTATGAATAAGATTGGAGAAATATTAAAACAGGCATTCATTGATATTTAGGTTGGAAGCTACTGCTTATGTCAGATCAACTAGAAGAAAAGATGAATCTTATTTCCAGTGTGTCTTCTCTCATACGTATGATGAGCTTCTGTTACTTCAGTGATGTGCACAGTTGGAAATAAAGCACAATTTTTTGCGTCAGCACTTGAAGGCTTTTTTTTGACAATGAGCAGAACATTAGACATTTCAGTGTGAATAGCTCTTGTGATCCAGAAAATTCGAGCAGACAATTTAATTGTTCTTGACTGTAAAAATTAAATCTGATACTAAATTTAATCCAGAATCTTTTCATGTAGGATTTTCTCCCTTAGATCAAACAAAAATTAAAGTTGCATGTCTAAGCAACTAAATGGATGTAACATTCAGAAGAAACTTCATGCTAAGTGATTTATAACCCATCCTCCTTACTCCCTGATCGTTATTAATCCTGTTCTTTGACTTTTCTGGCCCCATCCATTCAGTTGAGTTCAGTCGCTCAGTCGTGTCAGACTCTTTGTGACACCACGCCAGGCCTCCCTGTCCATCACCAACTCCCAGAGTCCACCCAAACCCATGTCCATCGAGTCGGTGATGCCATCCAACCATCTCATCCTCTGTCATCCCTTTCTCCTCCTGCCCTCAATCTTGCCTCAAAGCATCAGGGTCTTTTCATATGAGTCAGCTCTTTGCATCAGGTGGCCAAAGGATTAGAGTTTCAGCTTCAACATCAGTCCTTGCAATGAACACCCAGGACTGATCTCATTTAGGATGGACTGGTTGGATTTCCTTGCAGTCCAAGGGACTCTCAAGAGTCTTCTCCAATACCATGGTTCAAAAGCATCAATTCTTAAGCACTTAGCTTTCTTTATAGTCCAACTCTCACATCCATACATGACCACTGGAAAAACCATAGCCTTGACTAGATGGACCTTTATTGGCAAAGTAATGTCTCTGCTTTTTAATATGCCATCTAGGTTGGTCATAACTTTCCTTCCAAGGAGTAAGCCCCATCCATAACCAGGCTCATGTCTTCATCTTTACAGCTTTTCTTCTGTCAAAGCCCCCTGTCGGGCCATCACATTCTCTTCTTCACCTCCAAGGCCCTGAGAAAGAGATTCCTCTGCCCTGGGTGGCTTCCCAGTGTTTGCTGAGAAGGGGCATAGGTTGGCAGGCTGGCTGAAGGTGGGACCAGGGTCCTGAAGCTGCTTTTGAGTTAGACTGTTCATAGAACAGGATGACCACACTATATTGATGAATTCCCAGCTACAGTGGGCTTTCACCAGTGTTCCAAGGAGGACAGGGTTTTTGCCCTTTCCTCAGCAGTTCAGTACCAGAGATAGAAGAGAAAGATCCAGGTAGGATTTCATGCCTCTCCCAAGGCAGCTGCTGTTCTCTTCCCCAGGCTGGCACCTAGTGGGAGGTGAGCTCTGGACTCTGGCCAGAGTCATACGTTGGTACCTGCAGAGGTCCACGTAAAAGAACCTGTTTGTGGGTTCACCTCCTGTCTGTGACCCTCCTATCTGTGACCCTGCAGAGTTCTGTATTCTCTTGCTTGCCCTCATTCAGCCTTTATCAGTTTGCTGAAAACTCTAGCTCATTTCTCCTTGCCAACGTCCAGCAGCATCACCCCAGGTAGGCAGGTCCATTTCCTTGGAGGTGCCTCTCTTTCCTTAATTTCAGGTTAGTGGGTTATACTGAGGTTTCTCCCGTCACCCCTCCGATGAGCTGACGAAAATTATGAGTTGGCAGACTGTGGTGGCGTTGCCGCCATCATGAGGGTAAGATCTGTGCTCTTTTTTCTTTTCTCCTGGGTTATATGCCTTTTCAGCCACTTTGATGAAGCTCAGTGTATCCACTCCCAGTGTCAAGAACCCCTGCCCCCACTTTTAAAATCTTTTTCTTAGAGCTTTTTAATTTTTCAGCAACCTATCTATGTGCTGTCTTGCCACTAGACAGTAGACTGCTGCTGCTGCTGCTAAGTCGCTTCAGTCATGTCCGACTCTGTGTGACCCCATAGACGGCAGCCCAACAGGCTCCCCTGTGCCTGGGATTCTCCAGGCAAGAACACTGGAGTGGGTTGCCATTTCCTTCTCCAATGCATGAAAGTGAAAAGTGAAAGTGAAGTCGCTCAGTCGTGTCCGACTCTTAGCGACCCCGTGGACTGCAGCCTACAGGCTCCTCCATCCATGGGATTTTCCAGGCAAGAGTACTGGAGTGGGGTGCCATTGCCTTCGTAGACTAGAAATCATAAAACTATGCCTGACACAGAAAGGGCACTCAGTAAGTATAGACATTGTGGTTTGCATTTTAATCTAAATAAAGGCACTTTTATTATACTTAATGGTTACAGCATGTTCTGTCTGTGCCTTGCCCACTTGCCATGGCTCTCACAACCAGTTCATTATCTTTTAGCTTTCTGCTACAGGCCCCTGGGACTTTTAGCCTGAAGGCTCTGCCACCAGTGTTAGGTCAAGTCAGAAATGCAGGAGGTAGCCCCCAACCATCAATCAACAGGAGATGAACTAGTAGCCTAACTTCTTAGCCTCTTAGTTGAGACATCCCTGGGTCCTGCCCTCTGCAGGCTCCCTGAGGTCCCAGCAGACAGGAGATCCATTTATTCATAACATTGACTCACTAATGTACCCCTTAGTACATCCTTCCCTACCTTACTTGTCCACCTCCTGTCAGTTGCTTGATTTCCAGCCCTTGTCTTGGGTTTGATTTGGGGGAATTCCAATTCAGTACAGTTATAATGCACATAGATACTCAGATGTTTGAAGTTCTGTATATTGGGAGCAATCAACAAAATCAAGATTTAATGCAGTCTTTTTTTTTTTTTTGAGATGAATTACAACTTTCAACAGATTTTCAAATGTTTCTTTGCTTCTCCACTCCAAAGATAGAATAATTGCAATTAAGGAAAAGAAAAAAAAATTTTTTTTCCCTTTAGCTTAAGACTTTAGAGCAGTTCTTTCGTTTTCAGAGGGCTGGAACACTGAATCTTTTTAGATATGATCAGGAAATTACTGAGCATCAGGTGCACATGTGGACACATCTCAACAGGAATTTAAAGGTATGATTTCAGGTTTAACTTTATGTTATTGGTTATCATCCACATGCGTAGCACAATGTACTATGATGTCACATTTTAACATCCTTTTCCTCACTTTAAATTGGGAGCTCATCCTCTGAAGGCTTAAATGAATTAAAATATCATCACTTTTGGATCAGAGAACTGCTATTTTAAATACAGGAAAATTCACTTTAAAAATAGATTTTTTGCTAATTATAAACGTGATCCCTACTTTTATAGAAAAATCTTTAAATTTAGAAAACCATGAAAGAGGAAAGTAAAACCCACCTTTATTTCCCTGCATCCAGAAGTGATCACTGTAAGCATTTTGTAATAAATAGTCAAATTCCTTTTAAAATGTATGACTGTGTTAAAATTAAGCCATAGATATAATCACACTTGTTTGACAGTAACACTGCTGACAAGGTTAGGGTTTATGGAATCACAATGTGCAGTCCCTTCCTTTTACAGGTGGAAAACCTGAGGTCTGGAGAGGTCGTCACTCAAGTTCAAGTACATGCCTGGATCAGGAGGTGGAGGCACTTCCTCAGGGGTTGTATCTGTGTGTGTCTACAGTCTGGTCATCCTTGTGGAAATAGCCTTTGCTGTCTGAGCCTCTCCAAATCTCATTGAGTCCTTCCCTTGATGGATGCCAGATTGTTTTCTGTAGGCCACATCTCTGCTTTATTTCTTAAGGTGTTATCGAATTTGCTGCTCCAGTGGTTTCCTCTACTTGGGTTCCTCTGGTAGAGTTACTTGGACGACTTGCCTTCAGTTGAGTGGCAGGAAACAATGGCATGTGTGCTGCATCTTTGGAATTTGTGTCACTGGCATCATTTTGGTCATCCAGTCTCTAAGGCAGGTTTAAGTCTTGAAGAAGAAAACAGATCTAAGTCATGACCTGAAGCCTAAGCCAAATACCATGTTAATATCCCCAAATTATTAGCCTGGCCATAAAAGATATGTTGATCTTTTTGAGAGCTCTTACTGGTCATTTCATGGATTAATTTTGTGTTTGTATTTAGATTTTAGGTTGTATGAGTTCTTTTTTATCTTTGTATAGTAATTGCTGCTTTATGCTTTAAAATTTTAGAAAGTGCTTAAAAAAAAAACCACACATACAAGTGTTAAGGAATCCAGATATAGCCCCAGACTTGACATTCAAATGTCTTGAAAAAAAAAAAAAAAATGAAATCAAAGTGTTCCGCTTATTCAAAATGTACCTTTTTCTAAAAAGTAAATACAAGATACACACTTTTCTTGAATGACTCAGATGTTCAGTGAGACAAATCAAGTTGTTGGTCCCTGAATCATTCATTCTCATGTGTCACCAAGACATTCAGTTGGCCCCCTCATATCTACTCTTGGATTTATTATCTTGATGAAATGGTCTAACCCAGGAAAATCTTTCTGCTTCACGTTAAATACCTGTCTTAGTACTTGAAGCTTTGGTCTAGTGGTACATTGTGACGTTGACAAGTAAATATGAGAAGCTAAACTAAAGATGGTGGACTTCCCTGGTGGCTCAGACGGTAAAGCGTCTGCCTACAATGCGGGAGATCTGGGTTCAATCCCTGCGTCAGGGAGATCTCCTGGAGAAGGAAATGGCAACCACTCCACTATTCTTGCCTGGAAAATTCCATGGACGGAGGATCCTGGTAGGCTACATACAGTCCATGGGGTCACAGAGAGTCGGACACGACTGAGCGACTTCACTTCACTTCACTTCACATCACTTCAAACTAAAGATAATATTGAACAAAATCTTAGGCCCTGAAAGAAATCAGTGAGGTGACTGTGGATGATAGGCGAAAGAAATCTGCATCAGGATTTGTCTTTTGTTGGTATAGTTCATATTTGCTTGTTGCTTCAAGTATCATGTATTGAGGTCATTTTACTCAAATCTAAGAAACTCAGAGTGGGTGGGGAAGGCCTATCCATGCTACCTAGCTAGTTGGTTTACAGTCTCTGAAGGACCGCAGTCAAACCCTGCCGTGGTAGTGTTAGTGGGGTACAAAAAATTCAGTCCTAGAAACATGGAGGTGAATCATGGCAAGGTTGATGAAGTCACCAAAGTAGGTGTGCACACAAATAGCCAGCCACAAAATCCAGGAGTTTGGCTGTCAGTACATTTGGTTATATATACATTTTTTTATATGTGAATTCACATTATCCAAATATATGTAGTTGTGAAGCACTTGCCCAGTACATAAAGCCTTTCCTTTGTAGGTACCAGACTTTTTTCGGTCCTGAATTTGTTGGAGACCAGAAACAAATTCAGGATAGGAACCAGTTGGTATCCATTAGTCATTATCTCAAAGTAAAGCAGTAAAACTATCATCAGTAATTATAGACATCTTAAGGGCTGGTTATGTTATCTCTGACTTGGCAGCACTGGAAATGGCCAGATCTGTAGGTCTGGAGTCTGAAGCTGACCTCATGGTTTGGCCAGAACTGCTTCAGATCCTTAGATGTCTACATGCACAGTGCTAGACCTGATAGGGAAGTCACACACGGGAACTCAGTGCATTCCATAGGCCTTTAATATACAGTCTGCCTCCAAGGAGAGGAAGCAGTGTGCCCCAAGGAGACGAAGAAAACTTGACAGCAGTTGATGGTGGCCTAGCTGCCTCACAGCCGCAGGGAGCCTTCTCAAAACTGCAAGGCCAGTAGGGTCGAATCTCGGCATCCTGGGCAAGGTACCATGTTTCCCATTAGCTAATTTAGATGAGAATTCAGAACTCTAATCCCCTCTCTCCCTCCCCCACAGAAAATTTTTTAAAAAACAGGAAATGATCTAGGCCAACTAACCTGGAGGTGTGCCTTCAGCAAATAAGGAATTGGAGGAAAAGCTTGCCAAAGTGAATGAACTACCTCACTGCAGCATAAGTATCAGCTCTTGTGTCATTGAAATATTAATTATGGCCTGATTTCTCTAGAAGCCAAGCAGCAAGGGACAGACTCTGTGAAGAGAAGTGAAATATCAGTCTTACAGCAGGGTTCCTTGGAATTCTGTAATATTGATCAACTGGGATTAGGCCAAGGTTCAATTTCCTGATAACAATTTCCTGATTAAAAAAAATGACTAAAGCCCCATGCCAGCTAAGCTGTAGGAACCAGCTTCTGAGGTATGCAAATAACGCTGTGATAACTATTAGAATGCCTCATGTATGTAACTGATAAGCCAGGAACAAAGTTTATAGTCTCAGCTCCTAGAGAGAAACTTCTGATTCAGGCAGAAAAACGTTTTCAGTGTTTTCTAAAATATACTGGCAAAGTTTAGAGATCTTAAATGTGCAGTTTTGCTTTTGAAAGGGTGTGGTTTGAAGCTTAGCCTCTTGTTAGGTATAAGATGTGAGATTGAATAGGAGGAATGTTAGCTTTATCCCAGATTATAAAGACATAATCATTGCTTAGATTATTATGTTTTTAATTAGGGAAGCATTCACTGTATTTACTTCTGTGCCTTAAAAGTGATCACATTATGTTGTGTGCTTTGTTTCTGCCATGCAGTGAGTTAGAATATTTTAAGATGAGATGCTCGTAGGCAGATGACTTGCTATGATTTTGATTTTCAAAGTTTAATAAACACTTTGGACTATGTTGACAATGTGGTCTTTAAATTCTTTGTACGGAAAGGTACCCATTTAACAAGTGTACTAGATCCTAATCAAGATAAATGGAATCATTAGCAAGCATGTGTCATCAGTCTTCTGTCCACCTCTTCTCAATTTTTCTATTAAATAGCTTTATATATTTTTTAACTGAATCACCTAAGGTATTAGTAATGGTTTAAACCTGAATCAACAGGGCGAAGTACAGACGACATGTTAATGAACTACATAATATTTCAGTAGTTGTTCAGAAACATAATTTGAAGTGTGATGAGTGAAGGGGGTCAAAAGGTACAAATTTCTAGTTATAAAGGAAATAACCCAAGAGGATGTAATGTAAAGCGTGATGACTATAGTTAATAATACCACATTGCATATATGAAAGTTGCTAAAAGAGTAGAGCTGAGAAATTCTCATCACAAGAAAAAATGTTTTGTAACTGTGTGGTGATGGATGTTAACTAGACTTACTGTGGTGATCATTTCGCAATATGTACAAATACTGAATCATCATGTTGTAAACCTGAAACTAATACAGTATTGTAAGTCAGTTATACCTTAATAAAAAGAAAAACATAATTTGAACTTTTGGGATAACTAGAAACTGATGATCATGTGATAACGAGACTTTGTTTAGAGTTTTTATGCAATATTTCAAATGCAGAAAAATACAAAGAGTAATGTAATAAATACCCATGAAGTGTTGTTTAGTTGCTCAGTCGTGTCTGATTCTTGACTCCATGGACTGTATCCTCTGCCCATGAGATTCTCCAGGCAAGAATATCGGAGTGAGTTGCCATTCCCTTTTCCAGGGGGTCTTCTTGACACAGGGATCAAAACCAGGTCCCCGGCAGAATTGCAGGCAGATTCTTTAGCATCTGAGCCACCAGGAAAGCTCATTGGAGCCCATTTTCATGTACTTATTGGCTGTTTGTTTGTCTTTAGAAAAGTATCTATTCACTTACTTGCCTACTTTTTGATTGGCTTATTTCACATACATTTATTACAAGTATTGAGATTACCTTTGGGGGAAGAAAATTTTATAGGAATGAATTATAATGTATGGGTAAAATGCATGAGGAATTGACTATCACATAACACACAAAAACAGTGAAACTGGTTGTACTAATTAACATTACTCATCTATATGTGTTACTGAAATGTACCAAATTAGTTTATAGCTTTAGTGTCAGATTTTAAAACGTTGTGACTGTTAGTTATATTTCATTGTATTCTCCTTAGAGAGTAATAATTGGTAAAGTGTGCATATTTGTAAACTGGGATCATACCTTCTTTAACTGTCCTGTCTGATACATATCCACAAACCACGTTTAGCTGTGTAAGTTTAAATTTAAACTTAATTAAAATTAAAAACTCAGTTCCTCAGCCACACTTGCCACATTTCAAGTGCTTGATTGCCTTTAATGGCTAGTGGCTGACACACAGAACAACAACACAAATACACGTTTGCATTGATTGGGTGATTCTGGTCTGGAATTATTTTATTCAGTTGCCCTCAAGTGACAGATTTTTAAAAAGAAAAAACTGAAGTGTCATTTGATTAGGTTGTTTCCACACTTACATGTCTTCCCATTGTTCTGAGATAAAAACGGAAAACTTGAACATGATCCACAGAGCCTCGCCTGACCACCTTTCTCTCTCAGCAGAAGTTCTCAACTGGCAGCTTGGCCTGTATACAAGTCCAAATTTCCAGCTTTTCTAAAACAGTAGTCATTGTTTATTGACTTATAATCAATTGCTTGTAATCAGTATATGGAAGGAACTATTCTAAGTATTTTTTTGTGAATTAATTTGTCTAACTCTCACAACAACCCTCTGAACCAGGTGTTATTAGCTCTATCTTATAGAAAACAACATAGAAAAACAAAATAGTGAAGTATGTCATCGAGAGACAGATAGCTTGGAAGTGACAAGACTGGAATTTCATAATAACTTGTGATTTAAAACTTTTTAACAGCATTCATGTTTTGTTATCAAAAGAAAATACATATTCTGATTTGGGCCACTTGAATTTTTTATTTCTAATTAAATCTATGTAATCATTAAGAGTGGAGTTCAAACTAAAAGCAGTACAAAAAACGGAATTTGATAAGGAGAATTGTTTTTTTGGCATTTAATTAATAATCGTGGTAAACTTATTTTGAAGATGCTTGGCAGCTCAGTTTCCAAACTTTTACTTTTGTGATAGGTTATAATTAAACTAGTTTCTTGCTATTTGAATGTATGTTTGATACAATAGAAAAAGAAAATTTTATTAAGTTGTATGAAGTATGGAGACAATATTAATTGTTAATTGTGTCATGAAAAAGCAGAATGTTTTTTCCTTTGATAATATTAAAGTAATAAATCATGGTGAAGTCAAGAAATTTAAACAAAATACGGCTGAACACTTCCGTTACTTCCAGTGGATGTTTTTGAGAGCTACTTGTTTAGTGGCAATGTAGAACTTAGTTTTAGGTGAAACTAAAAACTTACAGCACAGAGTTTTGAATGACTATGAGATCCCTGAGGCCTACAGATCTCATCCAGTTTTTGTGCATTGTTGCAGCTTACGAAGAGCTGTGGGTGGTCCTCTAAGGTTGGGATCTAGAACAAGGTGGCCTGCATTCCAAATCCAGCTCTTCTCAACTAAACCACAGGGCAGAGTATCAATTAAAGTGTAATAAGTTAGTACCTGTTACATGGCAAACTGATTTGGGGAAGCAGTCTAGAAATACACTTGAAAGATGTACGTTTCATGTCACCAGCAACATGTCATTGTCATGAAGTATGTAGAATAACAATTATTGAAGGTCATTCTGTTTGCTTGGGATGGTCCCTCTTCAATGTGTAAAGCTTGAGGATGGATCATATACAGTGTGTTAATCCAGGGACAGTGCTTAAAGGTTGAGTACAGCTATTTGGGCACTGGTCATTTCAGTTATAGCTGTGTATGCAGAGAATACTTAATGTCAAAATTAAGGTAACATTTTAAACACAAAAGTATCTTCCACGTAACTTGTATATAACTTTATAGTCATGTATCTGTTTCCAGCCCTCTGATACATGCCTTAAGAAATGTTGTATCAACAGCCTTATATATGGTATAACTGTAAACAAAGAGAATACAGAGAAGTGGCCAGAACATGGAGTTTATCACACAATGGTTCAACCTTTAGTTAGTGATGAGTACACGAACATGTCAGCTTTGTGTAAACAGTTAAAAGCAATTGCAGGTGACATAGTGGAGCCTTAAAGGCCATAAACAGGACATTTTAAATTAGCACGAGGCCTTTATAAAAGTGCATTTTGTGAACTATATAATGCTTCTGTATATTTTATCATTTACCAGTTGTCTTCACCATCATCTTTGTAAGTATACAGTGTTATCATTGTATGTGTTCTATATACCAGGAAGCAGGCTGAAAGAAATCTATGACTTGCCTAGAATCTTGCAGCTAGTACATAGTAGAATGGGAATTCAAACCTTAGTTTTCTGATGTAAAAAGAAAAGGCCTCTATTTGACCATGCAGCTGTTGTGAGTTAATGTGGGTGATATCCTATGTAGAAGGCTCCCATGGGTTTAGAGTTTTGTTTTGTTCAGGTGTGGTGTTTATGTAATCATTCAAGTTAAATTTTGGTAGATTTGTGCTAACAGAACTTGGGTGTTGGGATAGCTTCTGCAGATACTGTTCTATACTTTTTTTTTTTCATATATTTTTGTTTACTGAGTAAAGACATTGCACTGTCCTACTGCCAGGCACAGTCCTAGATCAGGGAGACCCAATGATGTCAAAGGAATGAATGAAGATTTGGCCAATGTTTGTGTCTTGTAAATAGTGATAAAATATACTATGTCTGATAAATTAAGTAGAAAACTCCAGAGATGTGCCTAAGTCATAAATGAAAAGGATGACTTGTTTTCTTCAGTTTGGGAATTATTCACTTATGAATTCATTCCACAGGATTAGATCATCTTCTAGGTAGACCCTCCACATTTTTCAATTTCTTCCCTTTATACCCACAAATTTATCACTACAGCTCACTAAATCATTCCTAATCACTGTCTGCATACAATAGATTTCTGCACACATACACTACTATCAGATTTCATCTTCTCATGAAACTGGATTGTAAAATAATTTTGAGGGAGAGCTGTAAGATACAGACAGGATATGAACTTTAAAAATGTATAAAAGTTTAACAAATATTTGTTGACCCTATGATGTGCTTGGGGCATCTTCTTTAGCACTCAA
Organism: Bos grunniens; assembly: GCF_055505025.1. Taxonomy (NCBI): domain Eukaryota; kingdom Metazoa; phylum Chordata; class Mammalia; order Artiodactyla; family Bovidae; genus Bos; species Bos grunniens. The sequence goes on from NC_141166.1 coordinate 99,001,053, forward strand.
GAGCACACATTATCCTTACTCAAATTCCTTCACCTTCTCCTCAGCACTTGCTGCATCTTCTTCAGAGATGACTCTTCTTTTTTTCTTCCTCTGACAACTGAGGCTTCTGCAGAGCTGGTACCTTGCTGAACTCATTCACATATCATGTGCACTTTCCCTATTTGTTTTCCCCTTCTTTACCACTTACATTGTCCCACCAATGTGAGGAAGCATCCACAGGGAAGAAGGGATCACCCCTGACTGTCTTAACCTTGCTTGCTGCTTCCTGTCTCACTGATACCCAGATATCCAATATATGGTAGGATATGGTAGACAGCTTGTAAGATAGCCTTCTATGATCCCTACTTTCTGGAATTCCTACCTTTCTCTTGAGCAGGGTCTAATATTCATTTCTAATAAATAGAAGATTCCTATGGAGTGATAGAATGTCACTTCCAGCAATAGCAATGTTACCAGTATCATGATCCTTGACAGCTTTGTGCTGGAAGAACTTAGAATTGGCCTCTGAGTGAGGAAAAGGACAAGGCCTCTGACTGTTTAAAAAGAGCTGTCCAAAAAGGTGTTGATATCTGGAAACAGACAGGAACAGGAGATCCAGGTACTGTACCTTCCTAGAAGATTTGTCTCCACTTCTGTTGGCTACCTCTGGTCTTGGAGGAGGTAGTGCATCTCTCTGAGCCATTATTTTCTCATTTCTACAATGGCTGGAGTTCAAATTTAGGATTGTACTGAATGTCTTCAGTCCACATTCTCTACATCCAGATATTTAATATTTTGCTTTTTGATAAGGATGTTAACAACAACAACAAAATCTCATCTGGGCAAGTGAATTACTTCCTTTAGAAACCTTATGTTGTAGATTTGAAATTTATATACCATCTTAAATATTCTGATATTATTTCTCTGGATATTAGCATATCTGGGTGCCTCTTTTATTGAGTTACTGTTTACAGTAACTTCCCAGAGATATACTTTTTATAGTTGTAAAGGCAATTTGAATGTGGTCACACTATCTTAGTCTTTTTGAGTTTGTTCCTGGCAAGTCAAAAAGGTTTCTGAAGCTAAAAATGACTCGCTCGGGGAAAATGATACGTGTCCCTTTCTGTACACTGCATGTATTTTGTTCTTCCTGTGGAGCTGGCATGATGTGCCTGAAAGCATCTTCTGAGCTCTAAAATGTTGCTGGTATCTAGTAATGGCACGTGAAATACTGATGAGGTTCCCTTGACCCTCTGGCCACCTGCTATAACTGGACACAGGCAAATGGCTTTCTTTTTTTTTTTTGCCATGATCTCTCTTTACTGAGCCTCTTGCCACTCAGCTCTCCGTGGTTTATTAACAGTTTCTTTTCAATGTCAGTGTTTCAGAAACTGAATTCTACTAATTTCCTTTAAGCCCATGTATGTGTGTTAGTCAGTCATGTCCGACTTTGCAACCCCACGGACTGTAGTCCACAGGGCTCCTCTGTCCATGAAATTCTCCAGGCAAGAATACTGGAGTGGGTAGCCATTCCCTTCCACAGGATATATTCCCAACCCAGGGATAGAACCCCAGTCTCTCACATTGCAGGCAGATTCTTTACCATCTGAGCCACCAGGGAAGCCCATTTAAGCCCATGTGACTTACAAAATTTTCCTGTCTTTGGGAATCAGTGAAAATACTTTTAAAGCTATATTTATCAATAAGACAAAAGTAGGTATGGTAAAAATAAAATTATGTTTAGGAAAATATCAACCACATATACGAGGAGGATGTAAAGTGAGGGGAATCTGGATTCCTCAGGTTTGGCTCCTGTGCTGAGTTCTATATCCCTTGCCACCGTTTTCTCCTAACCCCTAGCCCCGTCTTCTTTGAGAAAACACCTAACAATATGAATCATTTTTCTTCAGCTCTTGGTCATTATGAAAGATCAACATTTAGGAGACATGTCAAATTGCATTTTTAAATAGATGCATTAAAAATATTAGATCAAACAGTTAGATTTACTTAAAATATTTTCAGTCAATTTAAGGGTGTGCAGATCGTTAGTACAAGATGGCATCTACCTAAAATTTTTGAAGGGTGAAATTGGGATCCTTGTAGCCGGCGTGTGTGAATTTAGCTTATGAACAGTTACTGTGCCAGCAGATTGGTTGGTGCCACTGTGCACATTGCGATGCAACGGGATTTAGGGCATTAGTGGTCCACCCTTCTTTCCTGCCAGGCTTCTGGTACCTCTCTGATAATGGACCTGGTTACCAAATCAAATATGGGCGGCGGGAGGGGCGGGTGAGAAAACGCTTTGAAAGGAAAGCAAATATGGTATCTGCAGACAAATATATTTACTAAAATGTTTTGAGAGGCTAAAGCATACATAAGTAAAGTATATATATTTTTTTATACTTTCAAAAACACCTGTAACAGATTTCCACTTTTAATGGCTGCTTTTAAAAATTGCTGTTGGGCTTGAAATGGTTGATAATAGCTGATTTGTCCATAGAGACTTGAAGTTTGGAAGTGGAAAATAGCAAGTTGGAATAAGGTATTTTTCTAGAGGAAGAAGTACAAATTGCAGTGCTCCTTCAGAGTCAGTGCAGGGGATGGTTTTAAACATCCATTTAATCGGTCTTGAAAAGGGCATGAGTGCCTAGATTTTCAGTAGTGAACACTCTAAAAGACTGACAAAACAGCCTTTGTTGTTCGCTTCACATTGCTAATTTTTATTTTATAGAAAGTTTCTAGTTGGACTTCAGTGATGGTTGAGTTTTTCATGCATCTAGGTTGGTGGCCCATTGACACCATTGGTCTGGGCCAAGCCTGTGTTTTATTGATCAATTCCTTGTTATTACCATCCACTACATATACCCCCAACCCCCATTACCATGCACACTAGTCTAGTGGGGTTAGTGTGTGGGGTTTTTTTGTTTGTTTGTATGTACTCTGTATAATCTGTATTTTATATTATATAAACTGTTACATAAATGGTATTATTCTCCTCCAGTTAATATTTTCACTCCATGGTTTAATGTAAAGTTCTGTCCCTGGTCCTGTGTGAATATTAGCTTATTGATTCTGACTGCCATTGGATATTTTGTGATGTACATTCACCCAGTTTTGTTCCTCTACTCCTGTGACCGGAATCCAGATTGCTTCCACATCCCCATCATCACAGAGTGGGCTGCATGTCTCTTGGGACCTGTTTGATAGTTTCTCTGGGAACTATGTCTAGAACTATGATTGCTGGGTCATAGACTGATGTGTGCCTGCTAAGGCACCTCATTCATGTCCAACTCTGCCCCCCAGGCTTCTCTGTCCACAGGATTCTCCAGGCAACAATACTGGAGTTGGTTGTCCAGTGACTGCATTTAATTTGCATAATTTATACCTGATGGTCTCTGGAATGACTGCATCCATCTATATATCCTCATACCCAACCAACACTCAACATGGTACAGCTTTCAAATACTTTTGCCAGGGTATCAGGTATAAAACATCTCATTCTTAGTTTATATTTCTTTGTGTGTGAACTTCATCAACTTTTCATTAGCTTGCCATTTTGGGGAGGGGAGTATCCTTTTCTACTAATTTTTTGTGGATAGCTTTTGGCCATTTTTCTGTTGGGATTCCCATCTTATGTTGATTTGAGGGCAAAACAAAAATCTTCTGATTTTTCATCTATCTGTAAACTTTATCCATGAAAAAGATACTCTTGAATGTGTTTTCAAAAAACTTTTTTCTTACTTATGGCTTGTAGATTTAAGTCCTTCCCTACTAGGGTTCAAAGATGCTCTACAACATTTTTTTTTAACTTTGCAGTTTTACCTTTCCCAGTTCGGCTTTCTTCCATCTGGAGTTCCCATCGTATCTCACTGCCCTGATCTAAAGCCTTCAAGCATGACCTTCTCTGGTGGTCCAGTGGTTAAGAGTCTGTGCTTTCACCGCAAGGAGCACAGGTTCGATCCCTGTTCAGGGAAGTAAGATCCCGAATGCCAAGCAGTGCCGCCAAAAAAATAAAAAACTTCAGGTAGCCTAAGTTACCTATAGAGTGAAGTCTGAGCACCCAGAGGGTATATGAAGCCTCTCAACATCTGTCTCACTTTTCCTTCTGTGAATGTGTTCCTTCCAGTCAGATGTATTTGCACTACAGACTTTACTCATCTTTGGACCTCAGGCATAGAGAATATCACGTTGTCTGAAAACATCCCCTAATGGTAAAGTGAGCATTGTTACATAATTGAAAATGTATTTTTCCTGCTTAAATCATTTTCAAGTCTAGAAAAAGACTTTCCTTTTCTTGATTTTTTAGATTGAAATACTTTTATGTAAATTGTAAAGGTAGTACCTTCTCATTACTTCAGAAGTAAAGTAATACAAAAGTGTGCAAAGTAGGGAATGATAAATTTTAAATCCCAGCCCTTTCAAAATACTATTTCTTCCTCTTTATTATATATAGAATTATTTGAGTAGAAGTCTGGGGAGGGATGTCAAAAATCCCAGTGCCAGGCCATGTTCCAGACCAAATAGACCAGAATCGCTGGGAGTGGGACCCAAGCATTGGATTTTTGATAGCTCTCTAGGTGTTTCTAATATGCAGCCAATGTTGTAAATGCTTTTACAATACTTTAAAACATAAAAAGTGGGTCATGTAGCATTCAGCATCTTGCTTTTTTCCCAGATACTTGTTTTGCAGGATTTAGAAACACTTTGCTCTATAGCAGAAATTAGCACAACATTCTGAATCAACTACAATAAAAAAAAAAAAAACCCTCCCTTTGGTTTAAAGTTTATCTGTAGTTAAAAACTCCATTTATTTTGAAAATGTTCTCAAGTCTGCCAGCCTTGTTAAGCATTTGATTAGCATTATAGAATAGTTATTTTAGATGGATTAACTATTCCTGGTAATAATGGTAACTTTTGATTTGTTAGTAGTAGTATCAAATTCTTCCCTCTTTAAATTAAGATTCAGAGTTTGTCAAAATTCCTACTGAATGGCCAGTGTCCTTGTGGGAACTTTGTTTCTATGGTGCCAAACGGCAGAATATAGTCAAGTACTCAGTAGGACCTAAGTTTTGTAAAAAACTTAGAAACCAAAAGAATCAATTTACTCAAAGTTAAATTGTGCCCCCCCCCCATTTTTTTTTTAACTGAGAAATCACCTTATCTCTTATTTTCAGTCGCTTCCTCTCCTCTGGCTTATTTTCCTTAAACATCGCTCTCCCCAGATGTTAACAGCTAGAAACCTCTTCACCACCTGTGAGCTGTCCTGCGCTACCTGCTGCCTTCGAGTCTGGTGCCTGATGCTGGGATGCACTCTCATCTTCCTCAGTCCCCAGTCCTGTCCTCCCCCAGCCCTGCTAGGGAAGATGCTCATGCTGTCCTAGTAGAGGTCTTCCCAGCAGCAAGTAGTCCATCGATGGCACTCCTTAGTGAAATTTCTTTTCTTCTTTGCCTATAGGATCCTCTTTTTTTGCAGTTTCCTTTTATCTTTGACTTTTGTTTCTTTAGTCTCAATTCCAGCTGACCACTGTCTTTCTTTTATAAGTTACCTTTTTTCCCCTTCTTGTAAAAGTGTTATGCTTGTTTCCAGTAGAAAGTATGGAATAGTTAAAAAAAAGTATTCAAAATCTCACTAGAAATAGCATTTCAGATTTTTTTGATTCTTTGTGAAAAATGGGATCATGCTGCCTATGCAGTCTTTAGATATCCATAGCCTTTATTTCTTCTCTGCCTAATCATTGTGTTTGTTAGGGGAAGCACACTGACTGAAAGTTCCACCCTGGCCAGGCACCATGGTAACCATTTACATGAGCTGTTTTACGACAGGAGGTCCTGGTAAGGAACACAGAACTAATAAGCCACCACCAACCAAAAGAGTTCAGGAAAGGTCAAAAGGAGACACCACATGTCCGACCACCTCCCAGAATCCTTCTCTCTGGCATCCATCTTGGCTGAACAAGGCGTGCACCACCAGGAAGGACTCTGAGTCAGAATGATTGGCTAAAGACAACCCGGAAACTAACCCCATCACCATAAAACCTGAGACTGTGAGCCACGTGGCAGAGCTGTTCTTCTGGGTTCCCTTACCTTACTGCTCTCCGCCTCAGTGCCCTTTCCCAATAAAATGTCTTGCTTTGTCAGCACATATGTCTCCTCGGACAATTCATTTCCGGCTGTTAGACAAGAGCCCAATTTTGGGCCCTGGAAGGGGTCCCTCTTCCTGCAACATGTTTACTGAACTGTTTGAGTTTTGGTTACTGTTTCAGTTTTAAAAATTCTTTTAAATTAATGTGCATATAGTTAGAGTCAAGTAATACCAAAAGGCATATAATAAATTACAGTAGTCACCTTGCCTCATTCTTTTTCCCAGAGGCATGGACTTTTAATTATGGTAGCTTCTTTTCTGATATTTTTCTCTCAACTTCTAAACAGCATGGTTGTAATGTTTCTTGAATCATCAACATTAGACAGTATCTATCTACTTCTTATTTTGTAAGTGAAAATTTCTGCCTTGCTTCTCTTCGCTCGGGCTTCCCTGATAGCTCAGTTGGTAAAGAATCCACCTGCAGTGCAGGAGACCCTGGTTCGATTCCTGGGTTGTGAAGATCTGCTGGAGAAGGGATAGGCTACCCATTCCAGTATTCTGCCCTAGAGAATTCCATGGACGGAATGTCCATGGGGTGGCAAAGAGTTGGACATGACTTTCACTTTCACTTTTCTCTTTCCTCTTCACTTTCTTAATACTTTCAGTCTTTTAAAATTGAATCACTGTTTCTTTTCTTTTTTTAGTTGAAGTATAGTTGATGTATAATGTTGTGTTAGTTTCTGCTGTACAGCAGAGTGATTCAGTTATGTACATACACACACACGCACACAATTTTATATTCTTTTTCACTATGGTTTATCACAGGATGTTGAATATAGTTCCCAGTGCTACAAGTACAACCTTCCTGTTTATCTGTCCTGTGCATTCTAGTTTGCATCGCTAATCCCAAACTCCTACTCCATCCCTCCACCATCCTCCCCACTTGGCAACCACAGATCAGTTCTCCTTGTCTGTGAGACTGTCCCTGTTTTGTAGATAAGTTCATTTGTGGCATGTTTTAAATTCCACATATCAGTGATACAGTATGTATTTGTCTTTCTCTTTATGACTTACTTCATCTATTATGATAATCTCTAGGTCCATCCATGTATATCTTTTCTGATTACAGTTTTCTCCAAGTATATGGCCAGGAGCAGGATTGCTGGATCTATGACAACTCCAGTTTTTTGTGGAACCTCCGTACTCGTGTCCATAGTGTCTTGTAGTTGTCCACCAGTTTACATTCCCACCAGCAGTGTGTGAGGGTTCCTTTTTCTCCACACACTCTTCAGCATTTGTTATTGTAGACCTTTTAATGATGGCCATTTTGCCCAGTGTGAGGTGGTACCTCATTGTAGTTTTTATTTGCATTTCAGGCATCTTTTTATATGTATATGGACCATCAGTATGGTTTCTTTAGAGAAATGTCTGTTTAGATCTTCTGCCCATTTTTCCAACTGGGTTGTTTTTTTTTTTTGTTGCTGAGTTTTATGAGCTATTTGTATATTTTGGAAATTAAGCCCTTGTCAGTCACATGTTTGAAAATATCTTCTCCCATTCTGTAAGGTTCTTTTTTCATGGTGTGTATGATTTTCCTTTGCTGTGCAAAAGCTTGTAAGTTTGATTTGGCCCCGTTTATTTATTTTTGCTTTTGTTTCTGTTCCCCTAAGAGTGGTGAGTCACTTCAGTCGTGTCCAACTCGAAAGACCCTATGGACTGTAGCCCACCAGTCTCCTCTCTCCATGGGATTCTCCAGGCAAAAATACTGGAGTGGGTTGCCATTTCCCACTTCACAGATCTTCCCAACCTAGGAGTTGAACCCCAGTCTCTTACATCTCCTGCATTGGCAGGTGGGTTCTTTACCACTGGCACCACCTGCGAGGCCCTCTATTCCCTTGAGAGACTGTCCTAAGAAAACATTGGTACAGTTTAATCATAGTAATTGTTTGTATTATTTTGACTCACCATTATTTTGATTCACAGATGAATCAAGTAGTCTTTCTTTTTGTATTTATCCTCCAGTGGAAATACTTGCCTCATTTTTCCTTTTCCTTAATTCTGTTTTGCTCTATGGCTGAATCTTCCCATGCTCTCCTTCTGCCTCTCAGTACCACTTTCCATGTGGTGGTTACTCTAGCAGATAATAATTGTGTTTCAGTGTTTTCTTTTGACTCACCCTATTGGGGCCAGCCCTTCTATCTTCCTGCTCCAGACTCTGCTAGTTGCTTTGCAGGGCTGCTTCACAGCGTCCATTGCACCAGGATAACCTTCATCAAGGGACTGAAGGAATCTTCGACAATAAGGCATGTTGAGAGATAAATTCACTGATACAATGATGTTAGCAAATTTGGGCATTTGAGAAGGTCTCAGAAAGCCTCTAGTCTCTCTAGGTGTCAAGTACTTGCTGCTGACAGCGAGCATGGCTCAGCCCAGCCTTCAGACGTGTGTGTGCCTGCTCATTTGCCAACACACTTTTTACCTCTCAGGAATGCTAGTCTTGGTCTGACCGCTGGTTTCCTTTTTCCCACTTCCCCTCTCCCTGCCCTCTGGAGATCCCTTCTCTCAATCTCCTTAATTCTCCTGTGTGATAATTGATTGTACTGCTAACTTTTTTTTTGCCGGCAGGTGGGCGGGGGTGGTGGCCAGGAAGAAAGAAGTGGAATCCAGGGGCAAGATTTATTTAAAATGAGGTTGACATTTTCAGACTTCAGGAATTAGACTCTTACTATTATAAAAAATTGGGTTATTTTCTTTTTAAAATTTAGGACCTTTAAATGATTCACTGATGAAGAGGGAAGAAGAGTTGTTTGCACTTAGCGTATTTCTCATTATACAACTCAAGATCCTCATCCCTTACACTACTTTAGGCATTTTGCTCTGTTTTCAGCAGTCTAGGACAAGAGATTATGTTTTCATTATGTGCATTGTAAAAATCATTTCACTGCAGCAATAAATTTTTAAAAAAATTATGGAGTGGGAAATGAGTTCTATTTAAAACAGAAAAGACTTTTTAGTAGCAAAAAAAGTGACCTTTATACAGTCTTACCTGAAGTCCATTTGAAATAGCAACTGTGCCAAAAACATTCTGTGAACTAGGAAGTGATTTGCAAGTGTGAGTAAGTGACTTAAAATATGCCTTAGTTATTTGAAGGTAGATGAGCAAATTATGAAACTGCTGTCTGAAGTGATGATTAATAACATTAAGGATGATTTATTTTGGAATAAAATATTTGAACGAGGCAATCACAGATAGTAAAAACACTTTAAATATGGTGGCAGATTGCTTTCATTATTCAGTTTATTTAGATTTTTTAATATGAAAATTTGTAGATGAATTGCAAAGACTTTTTTGAGATATAAAGTACTTTCATTGTAGATAAAATACATTTAATATTTATTTCTTTTAATTTGTGTGAGTAAACAGTTATGAGCTTTTAAAACTGACTAAAAGGTTTAGTTTGGCTATTTGCTAGTCCTTAAATTTGAGCAAATATTTTAACTGCTTTGAGTCTATTTCCTTATCAATGAAGATAAGGAATTATCAAGATAATTCATGCCTGTAGGGTTTTTTAAAATTCAATGAGATGAACTAAATGGCCATTCTGTTTTTTTAGTTCTCCCCTTTTTAATAATAAATGAAACTATTAAAACAATATGGTACCATTTTTGAGACTGATAAAAGACTGGAAGGAACAATAGAACCTTGTGTCAACAAGGGTCAGTGACACTGGCTCACACTGCTACAAGTCTTCTGTAGAAGAAGTTGGCACTAGGCGTCAACAGCCCTCAGAAATCCAGAAAGAACATCTTGTCCACAACTTCTAATGTACTGTGAGGCAGTAATCAATCAGGTAGATAAAGACTGCTGAGTTGTTTAGAGTATTAAAAGCTATACATGTAAATATTAAGCTAAGGGAGAGAGGAGCTGGGGGTTGAATGGAGTGGGAATTCGGGATTAGCAAATGCAAACTATGATATATAGGATGGATGAACAAAAGGATTCTACTGTATAGCACAGGGAACTGTATTCAATATCCTGTGATAAACCATAATTGAAAAGAATGTAAAGAGATGTGTGCGTGTGTATGTGTGTGTATATATATTATAACAATCACTTTGCTATATAGCAGAAATTAATACATTATAAACCAACTATACTTCAATTAAAAAAACAGGAATAAAAATATTAAGCAAATACATCATACAAGAGACTTCTGTATAGCCAATAAAGTATTAGTCACTCAGTCAGTTTAAACTCTTTGCGACCCCATGGACTGTAGCCTGCCAGTCTCCTGTGTCCATGGGGATTCTCCAGGCAAGAATACTGGAATGGGTTGCCATGCCCTCCTCCAGGGGATTTCCAGATCCAGGGATTGAACCCGTGTCTCTTGCATCTCCTGCACTACAGGCAGATTCTTTACCTGCCAGGTCATGGGGGAAGCCCATAGCTACTAAAGACTTCTGTAAAGCCAATACCTATGTGTTTCAAAAATAAAGGAGAGGTGTATGTATGTATTTTTAACTTTTATTTAAGTAAATGTATATCAATTTAAATGTAGCTTTTTTAAATGACTACAGTGATACGCTGACTCTAGTCCATGTTGGGCTGCATTTGTGTTTATGCGTTTTTGAGTGCCTTCCTTCTTGTTTGGTTCTGCCTAGGTTATAGCTCTATGATCCTTTCCCTTTTGCCTCCTTTTCCTACTCCTCCTTAGTTCCTTTGCTTTTGCTTGCCCAGTGCTAGGTATAAATCACATGAAGAAAATTAATACTGATTGAGGAGAAGTTATCTTAAAAAATTATTTTCCAATTCTTTAGAGTGTTTCTGTATAAAATGGTCTGCTGGTTTTTTTTCTGGAAACATAGAGTGTTGAGAGTTTAGGAGTCGATTAGACCCTGGCTTGAATCCAGACTGTGTCACCTGCTTAGTGTGTGACCTTATGCAAGTTATTTAACTTCTTTGGCTTCTGTATTCTCAACAGCGAAACAGGGATAATATGTAACTCAGTTTTACCTTGAAGATTAATGATATAATATTTGTAAAGTGCTCAGCTGACTCATAAAAAGTATTCAACAAATGATCGCATTAACTTTCCCGAGATGAAATGGATGCCAGACATCTTATTTCAAGTACTGTGTCAGTGTTAAAAATCCCAGTAAATGTTGCATACTCACTGTAGATTCAAAACCCAAACCAAACCAACCGATAAGACAGAAATGTGGAGTACAACTGTTTTACAACTGTTGTTTCAGAAGTATTATGAACTTTGATATGAAGCACGGCAGATAGAGAATGAGGAAAGGACTGTGGGGAAAGGGGGAATAAACAAGTCTTGGTGATGGTGGTTTGGTTGTTAAGTCATGTCCGACTCTTGCGATCCCATGAACTGTAGCCCACCAGGTTCCTCTGTCCATGGGATTCTCCAAGTAAATAAAAAGATAAATGATGACTGGTTAACTTCCTTGAGGCAATGTGAGCATGGGCAAAAAATGGGAGGGGAGAGCTTTTCATACACTTTAAAATGAATATGAATATAAATAATTTGAAATGGACAAAAAACCATATCCAGATATAATAAAAGCATTTTTACAGTCTTCACTACATTCTCATGATAAACCCTGTATCTTTGGTGCTTTGTCTCAGAACTTTGCCATATTATGAGTTTTACCTAGTGTTCCCAAATGTTAATTGTGTTGTGAAAAGTAAATTTTGAGCTTCATTTTTCTTTACAACATTTCTTCAGTGGTACAGATCATTGGAAATCTAGCTTATTATGTTGATATTGACCATATAGCCATCTTCCCCAAGATCCTTCTTTATAATATCTGGAGATTCTGCAGTGTTGAACCTTGGGAGGCAAGTTGGTAGGGCAGAAGTCTGAGGCCCTTCCAGAACTTGTTCCTCTCTGCCTTGCTCCTCTGTACACTTCTGATCCTTTAGTTCAGACACTTGCTGTTGCCCCGTACCTCCAGCAGGAAGGTTGTAAATGCTTTTTTCTACAAAGATGGGAGATTTGGGGAAAGCCAGGTGTCCTGCCTCTCCTGACCATGAGTGGCTTTCTCTGCCACAGTGGGTGACAGTCACATCACAGCCTGTGGCCACAGAAGGGAGCAGATCTCCCCGCCTCCCCCAGAGATTGAGCCCTTAGGGCTAGTGCATCAGTTCAGCTCCTGAATCCAAAATAAGTGTGGAAGCTTGTACAGTAAGAGCAGTAAAACACTCCACATGAAAGAAGCTGCCATGGGGTTGCCTTCAGGGGTCCAAAATAGCAATCACTTTAGATTCCCTGCATGTTTGAGCTGTTCCTGATGGTGGCTAATGAGGACAGCTTGTGAAACTTAATTTTAAATGCATGAGGCTAAATGACCAATTGGGCTCTTGTTTAATTAAAAAATGGACCCCTTTGACATCAGCACTGTAGATATGAACATTGCCTAAGGTGCACAGTCGCCAACCTCAGAGGGTAATTTTCCAGTGGGGCCCCCACTCTGAACCCGACCAGGTTCCACAGCCCTCTTGCTGAGCACCTTGCCCCAGCTGGACCCCTCGGACTGCAAAGCATCCCAGTACCCACCTTGCTCAGTTTCCTGGCCTGTTGTTCTGTGGCCTTGTTGTGTGTCTAGCCCTAGAGAAACTGTACAATCACTGAGTTTTGGCCAAATAATATTTAGCATGTATCTGCATTTTAAGTTAGAATAGCAGAGGTCAGTGTTCTGATAATCCTAAAGGATGATTGGCCATGTGTCCACTGGCCTGGAGAGAAATTTGTATTTGGGTGGGTAGCCAAAGAGAGCACCACTGATCCTTACTACATTTTGAAAGCTAGGTGGCCTGACTTCATGACAGGGTGTTATCAATCATGCCATCGTCCTAGTACCTACTCATCCACTTAGCTAAAAATGAGGTCAGTTATTTCTGGGAAAAAAATGGATAACACTTGCACAAGGCTGGGGGGAAAAAAAGCCCTTGCCTGTAGACTTGTCTCAGGCTTCTGGAATAAAATGGAGTTATTGCAGTATAGAGAGTCTGGGTTTAGAGGGTAGGATGCATGAATTGATCAAAGCCTCACCTCCCCAAACTTTAATTTGCAGTATCTGATTCTATTATTATGCACAGTAACATGTGTCAGAAAGTTAGATGGTATTCTCCCAGACATGTTAGGAAGTTCTAATTATTGTCTGTTGCTAAAGAAAGCAGTCAAGAAAGTCATCTTCAGTAGCAATTTGTCGGCACTTTTATGTACAGTATATGAGGTAATTTTGTGTGGTTTACATCCACAGATAATCAGAGCAGACTAATCTTGCATGTTCGTTTCCTAATTGCTCTATTTTTAGCACTCCCATCATGTCTCTTCCTACTGAAACCCCCAAATGCAGTGGCATGCGCGTATTCATGGTGCAGTGGCGAAGGTGAAGGCCCTAGTCAGCTCCCTTGCTTCTGTAGAGAAAGCAATCGTCCCGAGAACTGCCAGTGACAGCCTTGTTGCTTATACCAGCCAAGGTCTATTATTAAGCACGCAGAAATTTTTGGTTTTGCCTTTCAAATATATTTTTGTTCTTTGATAAACATGCATAATAGCAAAAAGTAAAGATAACTCATCCTTACTGAGATCTGAGTTCTATCAAGACAAGGTGCAACGGCATTTATAGATGTTTTGTTTCCCTGGGCAACAGAAAATGCAGTCCTTGTTTAACTTAGTAGCAGTGCTTTAGGAAAATAGGAGCCTGCAGATGGTAATGGCCTCCATTTTTTCCACAGAGATACCCCCAGGTCTAGGCTTAACTTCAGCCTGGGGTCCATAACAGCACGTGTGCAATCGAGCCAGCTCTCATGCGCCGTGGCCTAGGGCCCTCTGGTCTGTTGAGCTCTGCTTGTAGAGTTGCCCACTTTGAGACTTGAGCCTGGACTGAGCAAAGCCAGCTGGTAGCTGATGAAGTTGCAGTTCCAGCCTAGGTCCTTGCTGTTTTTCTGTGGCCTTCTCCATAGCAGTGACCCAGCAGGTCTGTGAATCCCATATGTCCAAACTGAGCACCTGTCCTGGACTCTCCTCTCATTTTCCCTAGTTTCATTCATGGTACCAGACCTCAGACCCTAGCTCATCTTTGATTCCTCTCTTTCTTCTGCCCCCATGTCCAGTCAGTTATCAAGTCTTATTGACTTAATTGTTTGAATTATTTCTGTAGTATTTCTCTAACCTATGGTCTCAGCTCAGTGCCTCCTTCCAAGTTTCCTCCTGCCTGAACTGTTGGGATAGCTCCCAGCAAAGCCTCCTTTCTGCTCTTCTTTCCAGTCAGCACACAGCTTCCTGAAGCACACAGGTGATGGCATCACTCTCCTGCTCACATATTTCCATTGGAGCCCTAATGCCCACCATGCAGATGAGACCTCATCTGTAATACCAGCCATCCTTCGTTTCCTAGGATTCACTACTGTCTCCTTCAAGCACAGTGCCATTCAGCTCTACACACAGGCTAAAGTATGTTGCCCCCATTCTTCTTCCCATTTGTCACTCACTGTCCAAGGACTTTACATCTGCAAGGCCCTTCTCAAGGATTTCTTCCACAAAGATGTTCCTGACCCTGCCACCCTCCTTCCCCCTACACGTATACATACACACATGCGCGTGCGTGCCATTTACCTCTTCCCTTGTGCCTGTTTTATTCTAATTACCTCAGATACTTTTAAACAATGTGTTTATAGCTGTGTGTCCCATTATTTACTTCTGAACTTAATTTCTTTGTGGTCAGTTAGTTTCTGATTCACCATCCTATTCTCCATGGTACCAGGCCTGGTGTCCCATACATAAATCAATAAATGGATCCAGATTTTGATTGTTAAGATTCCCACTTGTCTGTGTTTCATTCTCTACAAAATCCCTTTGTAAACTGTGCAGAAATTAATGTCAAAAAAAAACAGTCCTTCGCCAGTTTTAATAAAAGTTAATTCCTTCATCTCTGTGTTAGCCAGTTTATGAGGATTTTATGGTAACATTGATGCTTTTGAACTGTGGTGTTGGAGAAGACTCTTGAGAGTCCCTTGGACTGCAAGGAGATCCAACCAGTCCATTCTGAAGGAGATCAGCCCTGGGATTTCTTTGGAAGGAATCATGCTAAAGCTGAAACTCCAATACTTTGGCCACCTCATGGGAAGAGTTGACTCATTGGAAAAGACTCTGATGCTGGGAGGGATTGGGGGCAGGAGGAGAAGGGGACGACAGAGGATGAGATGGCTGGATGGCATCACTGACTGGATGGATGTGAGTCTGAGTGAACTCCAGGAGATGGTGATGGACAGGGAGGCCTGGCGTGCTGCGATTCATGGGGTCGCAAAGAGTCAGACATGACTGAGCAACTGAACTGAACTGAACTGATGGTAATGTTTAATTATGTTCTATCTTTAAGCAAGGAAAGATAGCATTATAGAAACAGAATGGAGACACACCTACCTTTTTGTGCTTTGTGGTCTAAATACATAAATCAATATGAAAAGATACATTAAATGCATTTTTTAGTTTTCTAACAGGCCATGGGAGTTTGTGTGTTGAAGAAATCATAAGGGTTGACTACCATAAGAAATGATATCCATTCTTCTATTAATTAGAAAAGGTTTTCTCTACGAGAACATTTTAGACTCTAATACTAGAGAAAAAAAATGCAGAGAGATGTAGGTATCTGGGAGAGGGCATGGACTAATGAAAGTGTGTGTGTGTGTGTGTGTGTGTGTGTGTATAATGTATATTCTAAGCGACTGTGACAGGTGTGCCTTTAGGGCCAATCTAGTCATTATGGCCTGCAGGTCTGTTTTGGGCAGAATGGGTACCAGAGAAGTGTGACAGACCCCTAATCTGAATGCCCAGCCTCCCTGCTTGTACTCTGCTGGTTGAGGCTGCCCTTCGCTACTAGCCATCTTGTAGAGCTATTGCTTTGTCTTAGAACTCAGAAATCTAGGAGAATTTAGCTGCTACACCTGGGTACAGAGAGGTTTTAGATTGAACTTCAAATGGAGAAGGGTCCTGGCTCAACAGTGCTCCGCAAACACTGTGCTCCCTGGGGCAGGCTTTCCTGCTTTGCTGCCTCCTGGGCTACGACCTTGAGTAGGCTGTTTGACTTCTGAGGTGTATTACCAAAAAGGCTATCATTACCAATGATAACCTCTCACTTCATAGGACAACAGCCAGTGCAACCAGAATCCCATTTGTTATTGCCTTGAAACTCTGCCTTTTGGACCTTTCTGAGTATCCATTGATGTTGCCTAAAGGAATCATTTTACTTCTAATTGCTACACACCAGGTTGTTTTATGTGCTTCTGTTTCTCAGCGTTCCACGGATGCCACATTACTGAAAGCTGTGCTTTAGAGTGTCTTCACAGATTTCTCCCTCCCTGCCCTGCACAGCCTGCCTGCTTGAGGTTCTCGCATAGCAGCTGCTCACACACCCTGCTGACATCCATCCACAGCACATGTCCAGCCAACAGAGCTAAATTGGAGTGAGCAGGGCTTCAGTACTGGTGAACTGGCTACGCTCCAGGACTTTGCCACTCCAGTCTTACTCTCTGATGTTTAGTGTCTTGTTGAAAAAGCAGATTTAAACATTTCAAAAAGTGTAGAACCAAGTTCAATAGCTTTGTGAAAGGTGCATAGCTATCTTCAGTCTCTCTAAAGTGTGTTGGTTTTGGTTCACGTTCATATTTTCTTCTCAAGCACATGTGCAGTATCACCATGCATTGTTTACTAGGTGAGGTTTTTTCCTTGCCTAAAGCAGGTTGTGACCTTGATCTTCCCTGGTACTGTGGAATCTGTAGTATCTTTAAGACACCTGTAGTGTCTTTAAGATCACCCTGGGGCTTCTCCAGATATGTTACTTCAGGAGCATGGTTGTTGGCAGTGGGCAGCTTCAGGGCAATATTTATAAAGCACAGTAGTTCATACTTACATTCTCACTCAGGTTTTCTGAAAGCTGAAAGCACTTGGTAAAGTAAAATGGAGGCTATTAATGAGTTTGCTTTGCTACATTCATGACCCTCCATATGAATTCAGAAGACTGATCATGAAACCTCAAGTTCTTAGTATGTCAGAGCAGTTATATTTTAGGAACTGGGATAATCTGGGTTGGCTGGTGATGTAAACTTTGCAGTATCTTGATAGTTCCTGGAAATAAGATACTAGACACATTGGTGACCTCCAGGTCCATTAGAACCCAGATTCCTGCCTTTGTAGCTTAGGGTCCATACAAACTCTGGTTCTGATCTCTTCTGAGGTATATCTTCCTATTCCTCTTGTGGGGCTCCCTGCAAAGCTTTCATAGACGCTAGATCTCTCATTCCCAACTAGTGCCCTGGGCCGAAAACCTTAATTTCTACCATCTCTCAAGTCCATTTGAGCTTTAAGATTCCATGACATGCTGCTTCTCCTTCAGTTCCTGCCACTGCTCTCTCCCTGGCATCTAACCTGTCTCCATGTCTCATCGGGTCTGCAGCTGAAGTGTCTTCCAGTCACCGCTCACCTTCCATGTGGATCACTGCTGACACTTCAGTTGAAACCCTGCTGCCACTGGCCTTCCGCGGCCCCTCAGCCCAGCTAGTCCCATGTCGAATATAAAATGTTTCCAAGGCACTGCTCCCGTTTAGAGAATACCCAGATGCCCTTAGTGCAGTGAGAGAGAAAGGTGGTTCACAAAGTTAACTCATACATGCTAACAGGTGCTGATGGTGACTCAGTGTTTACTTGTGGTACAGCCTCTACAATGTGTTAGAGATGGGTTCTGTAAGATTAAAAGTTAGACATTCATAAAAGCAAAGAATAGTAAGCTCTCCCTGTTTTAAAATAAACTTTTGGCACAATTTCTCCAGACTTTCTGCTCTCTGGCCTTCTATTTATACCTTTAAGAATGCTATGAGAATTCTCAGTAAGAAGGCTTCAGGCCTACTTACACTTCTTAGCTTTGCTATCCACATCTGTTTTGCATAAATTCAGCTAGACCCTCCCCTCGTAGGAATTCTTCAGCCTAATTAAAACTTTGAGCCATAACACATGTGAAGGAATTGGAAGAGCTCCTGGAAGCGACATTTGTCAGATGATATAAGCAGTATTCAAGTTGTTAGCTGTAGTTGCTATGTTTCTCGTATTTCTTAGATGTACGTCTACTCATGTAGAGGATATGTCACCAGGAGTTTCAGTGATGCTTTATTTGTAATTTGTTTCATAGTTTAATCAGTAGCTGTTTAACACTTTAGTATAGATCCTCTTGATTCTCCTTTTACCTCTAATTCCTCCTTCTCCAAAGATTCAAAAATATTGTGGTAACTTATAAACAGTTCAATAGCAGACTAAGGGAAATTGCTATTAAAATGAAGTCCCATTAAGTAATTTTATAAAGGAAAGAATATTTTTGTAAAGTGAGACTGTATGCTTATATAAAAATTAATATTTTATCAAATTATTTTCTTAGTGGGGATATAATTGCAATTTTAAAAATTATGCCTTAAATTTAAGATCTTAGATAGCTCATTGAAATTTTATGTTGAAAATTTGAACATTCCAAATATTTTAAACACCTCCATTTTTTTAATAGGAAATTTTAGCAGCTGGGCATAGTTCATAACCATTCATTTACTCAGAACTGTTTTTAATTCCAAGTCTAGTAAATGAAATATTTTGAGTTAATTATTAACATTCTAAAAGTACATTATTCCTATAGTTAAAAAATTATCTTTAACATTTTTATTATAAGCTTTTCTATAAGTATTACCCAAACTATGTCTTCATCTTTGTGTACACAGTTATGAATGTACTCTCTGATTTGTTGTTTTGGGTTTTCTCAGCCTTCAGTGTGTATCAGGACCACCCAGAGGGCTTGTTAAAAACAAATAGCCATGCTTACTCCCGGAGTCTGATTCGGCAGGTTGGGGTGCTGTTGGCCCTGCGAGACTGCACTTTCAGCACTACTGGTTGAGGAATCAAGTAAGCAGTGATCTATTGTGATTTTCAAATATAGTGAGTTGAGGTACAGGAGAACAAAGGAAAGGTAAGAATGGTTTACTGGAGTTTGTATGGTTCCCAAACTTACATTTAACTTGCTTTTTTAGCCATATTCCCTTGTTTTGCTATTCTGAGAATATTGCATTTTACTTATTTTGATTAAATGTGTATAGTGCTGACAGTGTGGTATTTCTTGGGAAATGACCACATGTACCTTGGCTAGTTTTCATTAATAATTTGAGAAATGGTGAATGGAGCTTTGCAGTGACTTCTATACTATTAACTTTGCATCAGTACTAGGAACTCAATATAAATAGGTTTCTATAAAGTACATGCCCGGTGCCAGGTTTCATAAAGGGAACATTCAGTAAATTTTGAACAAGTGATTTATGTAGCAGTTCATCTTGCCGTAGCATCATGGAGTTATTCCTTGAAAACAACTGATCCAACTGTGAATATCTGAGAGTTATCTGGTTTATTGACTTTGTAGTTTTTATAACCGTTGCTTCTCATACTTGTGTTCCTGAGGGATGGTTATCTCACTGATAATTTAGTGCATCTACTGTCAAAAGTGGGAAGCAAGTTAAACATAAAATTAAGCTTTTACTCTTCTCTTACTTGTTAGTAATAATTACTGGAATAGGTGTATTAACTTTTTTAAAAAGTTCTTTTGGGGATGATTTGGGTTCATTACTCAAGCTGGTCTTACAATCTTCTTATTATATGTTTTCAAAAAACTTTATTAGCTAATCTGGAATGTAAGTGTATAGCAAGTTAGATATTATTTTTATATGCATCTTCCAAATTCACTGGAGTTGCCAATTCTTTTTTAAAAAGTTTATTTTTTTTACTTATTTAGGGCTGTGCTGCGGAGAAGGCAATGGCACCCCACTCCAGTACTTTTGCCTGGAAAATCCCATGGACGGAGGAGCCTGGAAGGCTGCGGTCCATGGGGTCGCTAGAGTCGGACACGACTGAACGACTTCACTTTCACTTTTCAATTTCATGCATTGGAGAAGGAAATGGCAACCCACTCCGGTGTTCTTGCCTGGAGAATCCCAGGGATGGGGAAGCCTGGTGGGCTGCCGTCTATGGGGTCGCACAGAGTCGGACATGACTGAAGCGACTTAGCAGCAGCAGCAGCAGCAGGGCTGTGCTGAATCTTCATGACAGTGTGAGGGCTTTCTCTAGTTGCAGCGTGTGGGCTGCTCTTCATTGTTGTGAATGGGCTCTAGAGCACAGACTCAGTAGTTGTGTTGCATGGGCTTTGTTGCTCCATGGCGTGTGGAATCTTCCCGAACCAAGATTGGAACCTACATCCCCTGCATTGGCAGGTGGATTCTTAACCATTGGACCACCAGGGAAGTCACTCCAATTCTTTATCATTATTACTTTCTAATCACGTTTAGGGCTTCTCTCATAGCTCAGTTGGTAAAGAATCCATCTGCAATGCGGGAGACCTGGGTTCAGTCCCTTAGTTGGCAAGATACCCTGGAGAAGGGAATGGCTACCCACTTCAGTATTCTGGCCTGGAGAGTTCCATTGTCTGTGAATTCTCTGGAGTCGCAGATAGTCAGACAGGACTAGTGACTTTCACTATCTACTAACCATGTTTACTATGATAACTCCCAAAGTGTTGAGAACATTGAGTATCGTAATGTTACATTTTCCAGTTACTTCAGTGCAATTTCAATGATGCTTAGCTTTGTTTTTGATGACTCTCCTGTTGATTATGACAGATGGAGTCACTGTAGATTGCTAAACAGCCTGCTCATACCAGTTTGGCCAAGATGCTTTTCCATATGAGAAAATGGACAAAAGAGCTTAATGGTGTTTTCAAGTGGAAAGTAAGAGAAGTGTTCATTCCTGTCCTGATTCTGATGCCATTGTTTCATGGACTCTAGCTTATAAAACATTTCTGTACTGTTCCTGCTTAGTTCATGAGGAAATCATAAGAGTGAATTAGATAATTATTACAATCCTGATAAGAAAGGTGCTCCATAAACTTTGAGTTTAGGAAGATGATGAGCTCAGCTATGGGCATGCAGAGTTTTTGAGTGTCTGGAAGAATACCCTGTTGATGGTCAGGAAACATGAAAATTGAAATTGAGCTTAGAGCTCCAGATCATATTTTTAGTGGTTATCCTAAAAGTGATCACTAAGGTTTTATCTCCCCCCAGCCCCCTTTCCCTTCAAATAGATCTTTTTTGGAAAACCAAACACCTTGGGAACTCCTGGGGCTTAGAGGAATCAGGACTCAAAATACTGAGTCCTAGTCATAAGGGGATTGACATGCTGAAGAGTTGGGCATGACTGAGTGACTAAGCACAGCACAGTCATACAAGGAGGGCTTCGCTGAGACCTAAGTTCTTCCTCCTGCACCCTGCTGCTATTTGTGATAAACTAGTGAACACAGTCTCTACTATATTTATGCTGCCTATATTCAAAGCAAGAGACAATGAGATCAGGTAGTGATGAGTGTTAATATGAAAAACAGCAGGGTGGATGAGAGGAAAGAAAAGAAAGCCATGGAATGACCAGAGGGTGTTGGTGAGGTCAGACTTAAGGTAAGGATTGACTCAGCTTAAGTGCCTCAGCAGTATGAGGTAAGGGATGTCGAGCTGGAATGGGAGCATGCCAGGGCCTGGCCCAGCAGGTGCAGGGGCAGTTAGAGAAAGGAGCAGAGTGCCGAGTTCCTGAAGTGCAGGTGTGGGTCAAGGAGCCTGGACCGGGCTGAGGCTCACCTCTGTCAACCTCCACTCTGGTGCAGAAGAGCTCTGCACTTCTCAGCATGCATGCCTTCAACTGTGAGTTCGTGCTGTTCTCTGTCTGAAACACGAAAACATTTGGAAGATAGTACATCTGAACTTTTTTCCTCAAAGCTATATGTGAAATTTGAATTTTAAAAAGGTTGTGTAGTAAGAAGGAAGTACTTTTGAGTTGGATGTGACAGACTTGCGTCTCTTCTAGGACTGTACTGCTTTGATTGCTCACTGCCTTGAGAACCAGCAGACCCCTTAGCAAAACTAGGCTAATGAGCTTCCAGGAATCTCTGAAGTGCAAGCCTTGAGGTGAAATGACCTTCCTCAGGGAGCCTCCTGACCGGCTGTGGTTGAGGAGAGAAGACACTAGGTCAAGAATAGCTCCTGCTTTTCTTTTTCTTTCTTTCTTCTTGGTATTATCTTGAGTTTATTTAGAAGAAGGGTTGAGAATAAGGAATTTGAAAAAGCACTCAACTAGATGGTCGTCAAGGGTCCTTTATGTTTCCAGAGTTCTGTGAAGTTGCTGTTTTTATTTGTCTTCAAGTATATATTGCTACCACATAATTGAGCCCCAAAAACATTTAGATTTGTGTTGGTGACCTCAGAAGTTTCTGAAAGAAGTGTGACTAATTGTGTTGTTGACACAAGGGCATCCTTAGCAATAAGAGTTGCTACTGTGTTTAATACTACTTGTTTTGTGATTACTTCTGAAATCTGATCAAAAATTGATATAATTATCTCTTCAAAATTTATTCTTTTGTCTATTTGCTTTTAAGCTTTTAGTAAAACTTTATAAATTAAAATATTCTAAAACTCTGAAGAGAATAGGGAAGGGTTAGAGTGGAACTTTTCCCTATTCCCTCTGACTAACATGCTCACATGAAATGTTGCCAAGAAGTTCCTATAAATGTAATTTCACCTTGTGTGCTTTTGGAAGGAATGGAACAGCTGGTTAAAATATTTTATTTTTGACTAGAGAAGATAAATCAGACATGATTAGGTTAATAAGAGAACTGCTAAATGTTTTCTAAAAGTGCCATATTTAGTTTATGGTCATTGTTCATGACTGCGCGTAGAGGACATAGTCTTAAGAGGTACTGCCACTACTCTATCTCTTATGAATAACTGTGAGGAATTATAGAAAGTCAGGAGTGGGAAATAGTGAAGTGATTCTTTTGGCCAACCTAAAGCCTGTTCCATCCAGCCACAGTCTGTTCTGTTCTCTCTTTCCCTTTGAAGGCCAAGGTGGCATGCCCACTACTTGGGTGTTTTCATATTCTGTACATTTATCATGATATGTTTATTTGGCAGTGGTACAGATGTACTGATCCAGAAATGATTGATATCACATACTGAATGGTTGTATACAAGTTAGGAGAGAGACCTGTGTGACTAAACCACTATGATGTGTGAGGATGAGTTTATGCTGTTAATGGAATGGCTTTGTTGTAATGTAATTTCAGGAGCTGCTCATGGCAGCTGTGAGTCGAAAGTAAATTGAAAGCCAGCTGGTTTAGGTATCTTGGTGGTGAAGATCAACAGAGTACTGTGAAACTGGGACTCACTTATGGCAACATGAGACTGTCCCAACTAAGTCTCAGATGTGTTTCATCTGACACTTTCCTAGCTCCGTCCCTTGCTGTACTGGCTCCATTTGAAAACTTGACTTGCTCAGGAGAATGAACTACAGGTCTTGACAGGGAAGCAGACTTTTGACTTCTTGGTTACTTTAATATTTTTTAGTTCATTTGGATCATCAGATTATTGAGGTTAACATTGATGTCTTGTTCAAACTTCTTTTGTCTCTCTCACAGTAGCAGAAGAGTAGAGAAAATGCATTGTATTAAGCAAGGGATATGAAAGTGATGTTTGGGGTCTTTGGGTTCGTAGAATTGCTGGAATGTAGACTGCTCGGAGAAGGCAATGGCACCCTACTCCAGTACTCTTGCCTGGAAAATCCCACGGATGGAGGAGCCTGGTAGGCTGCAGTCCATGGGGTCGCGAAGAAGAGTCGGGCACGACTGAGTGACTTCACTTTCACTTTTCACTTTCATGCACTGGAGAAGGAAATGACAACCCACTCCAGTGTTCTTGCCTGGAGAATCCCAGGGACGGGGGAGCCTGGTGGGCTGCTGTCTGTGGGGTTGCACAGAGTCGGATACGACTGAAGCGACTTAGCAGCAGCAGACTGCTACCTGAAAAGCCCTCTAAACTTTTGTTGCCAATTGAATGCGGGGTAATGTGAACCCAGGCCCTTTGTGGTGGGCTTGTGTTCACAATTGAAATATTCCTGGGTCTGCCCCCAGGGGTAGACTTCCTCCATCCTCCATCTCTGCTCATTGTGGTTCTACCACAGAGTGACTGCTGCCTTTTTCCTTCAATAGGTATGTCCAATTTTCCCCGCCCAGGGAACATTTTATCCTTTAGACATTCTGTATAAGACATTGAAAAGAGAAAGGAAGATGCCAGTGAGGGAAAATTAGGAACCACTTTGTATCCTAGGCAATTCCTCATTCTTATTGACAGTTTATAATTGATATATAGGTAGGAAATTGATACTAAGAGATCCATCTGCTCTAAGAGTAAGAGCGTAGTGACTCAGAAAGAGGAGAGACTTGTTGAGCTATAAAATGAGCAGATTGCCATTTCGGTGTCTTTTTCTATCCTATCAAAATACCAGTTTGCTCCATCTTCACCAAACATTTTAAATTAGTCATAGTTATGGTGCCTCTGATGTTCAAAATTACGTATGTTGCTGTAATTCTTATAGGGTGTAAGGGCACATACTTTCATGTAGACAGATGGTACTTCTGTCATAGCCTTTTTAATCCTGGTATGCTGATTGGGCATCAAAATTTTGTATTTACACTATTACCTTAACTGTAAAGAGATTGTGGGGCGGCTGTGGAAAGTCATCTGACATGTGTTCTCTTTCTTTGTACTGCCAGGGTTCTAAATATTTATCAACATTACTTATTCATACTCTGTAATGCCATACTTTATTGGTGAATGTTCTACCTTTCAGAGGGCGTTAGATAGGTTTTCTGCAGTATTCAAGAGACATGAGCATAGCCCTATCAACCTATCAGTGAACATTGAATCAGTTTATGGTCTTCAGATTAATAAAGGCAAGCCTCCCCCTCTGCCCCCCAAATTAAAATGATACAAAAACGCATCTAGGGCACAATAGTTTAAACCCAAAAGTCACACTTATCTTTTGAGATCTAGTCGTGTCGTGCCAATTTATATTCTGATAGATTATGAATTTGTGATGAATTCATTTTGATAGACTAAAGTTATCTTTGCACTCTGAATAATGAAGTTTTAAGCAAAAAAAAAGTTTCAGGGGTATATATAAAACATAGTTAATCTTTGAGGTATTTTAACACAATTTTAGAATCACTAAATGCTGTTTTTGACCTATTCATTAAATCACAGCACATAAATCTATGTTTTTATTAGCAGCAATAAAAAACATGTCTTTAAAGTATGGAATAATTCAATTCAGTCCCTTTATTTTTCTGCCCATTTAATTGGAACTGGTGATGTTTTGATATATTGAAACATAATCAAGATTTTGATAACAGCTTTCTGGCTTATTGTGGGAATCATAACTGTGATGTATAGGGTTTCATTAAAAGTACACTTTAATTATACACTAGATCTGCAGCTGAGAATTTAGAAATACTAGTGTGACCACATTGTGACAAAGGTTATGTTATCTCCTGCTAATGGAATGTAGCTTCCTTGACTTGTGGCTATTTTCCTAAGTTCTTCCTTTAATAAAGACAAAACCCTCACCCTAAAAGAAACAGGTTACCCAAGTAGGAAGATTGAAAATGAAATCAGACTCTTTCTGACATTTTTAGTGCCAGCTACTGAACAAAAGACTTCTTTAGGGAAGCACTTTATTCAGTGGCTCTTTGACTATGAGCCATCTAATATATTAAACATTTTTCAGTGAGCGCAGCAGTAGAATGCCACTTTCTGTTTTCAACTCCTCACATAGTAAAACCTGTTCTGTCAGCAAGCAGTGTATTAAATGCCCTAGCACATGTGTTAGACACCAAAGGAAAGACATGTCTAAGACAAGAATCCTAGTTTCAATCAACTTAAGTCTACATAAATGAGAGAACATTTATAGGACAGATACAAGTAGGTGAAAATGAATATTGGGTGCTGGTTAAGACTCTAGATTAGTTGGACCAGAGGAATGAGTCATCAAAAAAGAAAAAAAAGCATTTCCAGAGCACGTTGAGAAATGCCTTCCTAAGAAGGAGGCACGTACAAACTCTGTCAAAGGAAGAAACAGTTTGGTGAGGCAGAAGGCAGTGAGCTTGGTTTTATGCTTGCTTGTGGAATTTGACATGACAGGAGGTGGAGTAGCTACTCTCAGGAAGCAGCAAGACAGTCCAGAGCTAGAGCTCTGTGAGGGGGAGGGAGAGGCTGTGATTCCACTCAGCCAACCTCACAGCAGATCTCAGGCCTGGGATTAGCACCAAAGAGAGAGGCTTTGTGTTGAGGGAGCTACTGCGTGCAAGGACGCCCACGGTTTGGGGACAGGCAGATGCAGTGGGGTCCCTTCCAGATTTCTACCTGACTTTTGCCTCTGATTTCTGTGGTGATCTATACTGCTGTATAAATTTCCACCATCCACCATTCTTCATCCTTCAAAGGGCTGCTCAATTCCTCTTGTTCTGGAAGACCACAGTGGTCAGGGAAGCCTTCTGTGAGCCCATGTGGGTTGAGGGAGGAGAGGAATGCAGGGGAGAGGAAACAGGCAAAGGTCTAAAAGCCCATGTTAGAGGCTTCTACTGTGAGACCAATCTTCACAGAACATTTTCTCAAATCCTTGAAGTCAGTGGTTTCAGTTTTCCATATATATTGTATACATTGATCAAAATTGTGCTTTTTAGTTATTTTGAGATAAATTTTATTTGAATGCTGAAACTTAGTAGTACTTCAAAACAAACAAATATTCTGCCCTTTGGAGGGGGAGAGTTTGCTGTAATTTCAAAATATTTAATGTATTATTTATCTGATGAATAATATTTGCTTGGTTAACTGTATTACCTGACTGAACTTCCTTCTGGAAAGTTATTAGAGAGAGACACAGGCAGACAGACACACTAAGACCAGTTAGGAAGACATTTTCAGAGTGAAACATTTCTGTTGTCCAATTTTATTTGCATTCAAGCTTTCATCCAGAAAACATTTATTTACCTTTCCTTTGACTGTGGCATGCCATTTAAAATGTTATGTATGAAATAGCATATGTAAACACAAACTATTCATAATAGATACCCTCTCTGAATCAGTCCCCTAGAATGCTTAATAAAAAAAAATCTCAACTAAAATATATTTAGTCATAAAAATGGATAGTAGTAAAGCAAGTAGAAATGGTATGTTATGAATTGTATCTCATTTTTTTTTATATGTTATGATAACACCTTGTTGGAGAGAAGTTTTTCTGGTTGCTTACTGCAAAGTTAAAGACAGTTCTGTATCGTTGCATAGGCTTTTGTATGCATTTGTGCTCCCAGGGAGACCAGATGAGAAGTAGACAAATACTGTGAACTTTAATGACTGCAGGCTTTATTTTTAAGATGTATAAAATAGGGGAACCCTCCTAGGTGCTTTCTGGATGTCACATGTGGAATACAGAACCATGCTATCCTGGTTCTTGGTATTGAAATTGTTTGCACTTTAGATGAGTAAATACATTGGTTTTTGAAAGCAAAATTTAAAAACAGATTTTAGATATAAATGATAACCTAGAATTAAGGCATGGTTCTGCAGAAGTTGACTTAAACTAGTGAATGTTGAAAGAATCACGTTTCATTGCCATGCATATGGTAGTCACGCAGCATACAAGCACAGCAGATAAACGGAAGTGGTAGACTGTGGATAGGGCCCCATGTACAACTTTCATGGGCAGCTCGGTAAGTATGTAGCTGTTTGTTTTTATCATACTCCTGAGTGACTAATGGACATCAGTTACTCGTGTTGACTAACCTGTTCATTTGTTTTGTGTTTACTCTTTCTTACATTTCTGAATTGGGGTGAACCACTCCTCAGCTAGATTTGTTTTGGGGGGGAAATAACTAGTGGCAGAGGCCAGGCCTCCCTCAAACCCATCCTGAGTTCTGAGGTTAGCACAGTGCTGAGCCTGTCCTCAGTTCTGCACTTCTAGGAACCAGAACTAATCTGTAAACCAGAGCACTCATTTGTTAAATTATGAATTCTTAATTGCCAGAGTGTTCATGGTTGTTGAGTAGGCTTCTCCCTTCTGGCACCCGGGTAACTGCTGCAGTAATGAACCTAGAATCCTGTTAAAGATGAGGAGAGTTTCAAGAGAGGTCTCGTTTCAGGACCATCTCTTGCCTTAAAGAGCTTACAGAGAAGATCTTTCTAGTAGCCTCATACATTTGACTTCCCCAGACAGGGCCAAAATCTAGATTTTCCTCTCCTGTTCTTCACACTCACAATGTCCCCTCCTCCAATTCTGATGTTAATTACATGTGATGGGGCATAAATCACATCTGTGTTTTCTATAATCTTTTCCTGATTATAGATTTTATAAAGTTCTTGAGGGGAATGCATTTACTGATTCTTAGTTTATTTCCCAGGGCTTCCCGGGTGGCGCTAGTAGTAAAACATCCCCCTGCCAGTGCAGGATATGCAAGAGACTTGTGTTTGATCTGTAGGTCCGGGAGGTCTCCTGGAGAAGGGAATGGCAACCCACTCCAGTGTTCTTGCCTGTAAAATTCCATGGACAGAGGAGCCTGGCAGACTACAGTTCATGGGGTCGCAGAGACTCAGACATAACTGAGCAGCTAAAAACAACAACAACAGTTCCTTCATCTTTTCATATCCAGAGTTTTCTCTGTCCTTTTCTTCTCCTCCTCTCCACCCTAATTTTAATCTGTTGGCATTCTCTGAACACAGCACATTGTGATGTTTTATGTCTCTTTGTCTTTGTAGAAACTCTCATGTTCCTGGATGTCCCTCCTGTTGTGGCATATTTTATTATCTTTTCTGTTGCATTTATCACACTATTTTTATTCCTTTCTCTCCTGTTAGAATGTGAGCTTCTTCAGCATCTTGATGATTCTGAAGCTTAACACTGCTTGGCACATAAATATTTCTTTGATAAAAGTGAAAATACATTGTCGTTCTTCCCCTCAGTCTTCATCTCATTGTTTCCTTCTTTCACTCAACAAACTCTATTGAGCACCTACTATGTTTCAGGCATTTTATTGGTGCTGAGAATACCGTGGTGATTTAGATGAAAAGAGTCCCTGGTCTCACTGAATCTAGAGTGTATGATTGGGAGATGCAGAACAGTGAATAGGAAATTCAGTCTAGTTCACTGCATGCTCCATCTGTGATAAAATGCTAGAAGATTTGTAATTTTTTTCTTGTCCTTTCTTCAAAAAGCTGTTTGGAGATGTTAAGTATGGAAATGTGTGTGTCTTCTGGAAAATATAGTATTAAGTGCACAAAATCTAAACTAATTAAAGACAGAAAGTGAAGTCTCTCAGTCGTGTCCAACTCTTTGTGACCCCATGGACTGTAGCCTACCAGGGTCCTCTGTCTATGGGATTTTCCAGGCAAGAATACTGGAGTGGGCAGCCATTTCCTTCTCCAGGGGATCTTCTCAACCCAGGGTTCGAACCCGGGTCTTCCACATTGTGGGCAGATGGTTTACCATCTGAGCCACCAGGGAACCCCTAATTAAACTAATTAAAGGAGGCTGAAATACAAGTATCATTTCTCTGACTTCAGCTTGTTGAAGACAGGGACAAAAAGGACTGTTATTACAGTTGTTAATCTACCATACTTCCAGTTATGATGCCTTTTTAGATGTAGGATTTTCCAGAGCTACTTGAAAAATTGAAATCATTACGTACATTATTACTTAAACCAGTATTATTAAAAGTGACTTCAAGCATTTATAAGATCAGTGTTTTTTGATAATACTCCAAATCAAAACTGTCAGCTTTCCTTCTTCACCTGTGCTTTTAGGAAAGCACCTTCTAGATTAGTACCTATATTGAACTGGACTTGTTTTAGGCAAATTGTTGTATGTCTCGGATGGGGAGTTGATCTTCCCAGCCATGGTACCAATGTGTACCATATACCATGTATATTTCCACATAAATGTTTATGAGACAAGCATGAAAAATATAATTAAAGTTCACACCTGGCCTGGAGCAGGTTGAGTTCTTTTTCTGGAAAACTATTTTATTCCTTCATTCAGAAATGATGTTTTCCGAGAAATTGTTACCCAACTTAGCAGCCAAAACACAACTCCATGCTTAATTTTGTTGGAAGGAGCCTTTATTGAAGAGAACTTTAATTTTTCTGTACTATTTTCTTTAAAGTACTTAATGTTTTTCTTTTAATACGCTGACATTATTGGAAAAGCTGAGAGAGCCCTATTTTAATTGTGAAGGATGGAGCAGTACCTCTTTCTAGCTTTATTTGCTCATTAATAGTAATTATTATCTTGTGGGATTTCCCAAAGCATATTCCTCAGAATGTTAATAGGTGGCCCTAAAAACAATTGCGGGTCAGATAAGTGTGAGATACTGAAATAGATGAGATTAAACAGGTTCATTTACTTTGAGATTTCTCAGTCTTTAAATGCTCTATGCCACTGCTTCTGAATCTTGAACATGTGTACAAAACACTAGTGATGTTATTCACATGAAGATGATTCAGTAGGTCTGGCTTGAGGCCTGAAATTGTGCGTTTCTTCTAAGCTCTAAAGGGCTGCCGGTATAGCTGGCCCACAGGTCTCACTTTAAATAACAGTGTTTTTAGGAATCTTCAAGAGGAAGCATTTCCCACATTTATACTTTGCAACGTTGGAAACATTGTTTCTGATGTACTAGAAGTAGTCCATGGAGCATATTTTGAAATTTTTAATTTTAAATTGAATCTTTCAAATTACAAATAAATTTATAATTTAAAAAGAAGTCTGATATAACACTTCTGAGATATCTAATACAGAACTTGTAGGTTATTATCAGCTAGAAAGCCTGGTGTAGATCACAAGACACTCAGAAGTCATTTAAAGAGTCCATGTTTAAAAAAAAAAAATCACTGTCATAAACTAAAAAGACAAATACTGCATAAGATAACTGGTTGTTAGTAGACTGTATACTTCTTTTAAAAATAGATCTTATAAATGTTATTAAATACCCAAGTCCTTAATTAAACAATTTTACTGTTTTTATTGCCTCTGGTTATTCACTTATAAATTACCGTATTTCTGAATCCCCATATGTGCTGTGCTAGTGGTTTTATTAGTCTTTAATCTTTAATACTAGCATTTGATATGAAAAACTAATGATAAAAACAAATTTTTGTTTAAACAGCTTTAGATTGGATATGGCTTGCCATACCCTTAATTGCATATATTATAAAACAAGAGTCTAGGGACGATTTTGAGAAATCTATTAAACCTGAAGCAAATTTTTACATATAAAAGCTTAATAAAATGAATGCATTATAGCTAGGCTTCTCCCTACCTGTGTCCTTGTGTTGCACCTAGTATTCAGTTCAGTCGCTCAGTTGTGTCTGACTCTTTGCGACCCCATTTGACCATAGCACACAGGCCTCCCTGTTCATCACCAACTCCCGGAGTTCACCCAAACTCCTGTCCATCGAGTCAGTGATGCCATCCAACCATCTCATCCTCTGTCGTCCCCTTCTCCTGCCTTCAGTCTTTCCCAGCATCAGGGTCTTTTAAAATGAGTCAGCTCTTCACATCACATGGCCAAAGTATTAGAGTTTCAGCTTCAACATCAGTCCTTCCAATGAACATTCAGGACTGATCTCCTTTAGAATGGACTGGTTGGATCTCCTTGCAGTCCAAGGGACTCTCAAGAGTCTTCTCCAACACCACAGTTCAAAAGCATCAATTCTTCGGTGCTCAGCTTTCTTCACAGTCCAACTCTCACATCCATACATGACCACTGGGAAAACCATAGCCTTGACTAGATGGACCTTTATCGGCAAAGCAGTGTCTCTGCTTTTTAATACTGTCTAGGTTGGTCATAACTTTCTTTTCAGGGAGTAAGAGTCTTTTAAATTTCATGGCTGCAATCACCATCTGCTGTGATTTTCAGTTCAGTTCAGTCACTCAGTCGTGTCTGACTCTTTGCGACCCCATGAATCACAGCACGCCAGGCCTCCCTGTCCATCACCAACTCCTGGAGTTCACTCAGACTCACGTCCATCAAGTCAGTGATGCCATCCAGCCATCTCATCCTCTGTTGTCCCCTTCTCCTCCTGCCCCCAATCCCTCCCAGCATCAGTCTTTTCCAGTGAGTCAACTCTTCGCATGAGGTGGCCAAAGTACTGGAGTTTCAGCTTCAGCATCATTCCCTCCAAAGAAATTCCAGGGCTGATCTCCTTCAGAATGGACTGGTTGGATCTTCTTGCAGTCCAAGGGACTCTCAAGAGTCTTCTCCAACACCACAGTTCAAAAGCATCAATTTTTCGGTGCTCAGCCTTCTTCACAGTCTAACTCTCCCATCCATACGTGACCACAGGAAAAACCATAGCCTTGACTAGACGGAACTTTGTTGGCAAAGTAATGTCTCTGCTTTTGAATATGCTATCTAGGTTGGTTACAACTTTCCTTCCAAGGAGTAAGAGTCTTTTAATTTCATGGCTGCAGTCACCATCTGCAGTGATTTTGGAGCCCCAAAAAATAAAGTCTGACACTGTTTCCTCATCTATTTCCCATGAAGTGATGAGACCAGATGACATGATCTTTGTTTTCTGAATGCTGAGCTTTAAGCCAACTTTTTCACTCTCCTCTTTCACTTTCATCAAGAGGCTTTTGAGTTCCTCTTCACTTTCTGCCATAAGGGGGTGTCATCTGCATATCTGAGGTTATTGATATTTCTCCTAGCAATCTTGATTCCAGCTTCTGTTTCTTCCAGCCCAGTGTTTCTCATGATGTACTCTGCATATAAGTTAAATGAGCAGGGTGATAATATACAGCCTTGACATACTCTTTTTCCTATTTGGAACCAGTCTGTTGTTCCATGTCCAGTTCAAACTGTTGCTTCCTGCTGTGATTTTGGAGCCCCCCAAATAAAGTCAGCCACTGTTTCTACTGTTTCCCCATCTATTTGCCATGAAGTGATGGGACTGGATACCATGATCTTAGTTTTCTGAATGTTGAGCTTTAAGCCAACTTTTTCACTCTCCTCTTCACTTTTCACTTTTTCACTGCGCTTTCACTGTACCTAGTATAGTGTCCTTATTTATGCATGCTATTGAAGCCCTTCTTTGAGCTTCCTGTATTTGAGCTCTTAGTACCCCATTTATCTTGAGATGTATTTTATTGTGGATGTTTATTTACCGTGTCTTTCCATTTAGGCTATAAATTGAATAGGAGGTCTTATTCATCTTTATATTTTCAGTTACACCTAATTTATAGTATCTTATTTAGTAAGTCAAAGAGCAATAGTGTATTAAATAAACTATCTTTAGAAGATAATCCAGCATGTAAAATTTAATTTTTTAATCTTATAATACTTTAAAAATAACACTGATAACTTAAAATTTCCCCCTGTATCCTCATTTCTTGTCTTGATGGTTGTATCGGTTAGTATCACTTACCATGTAACAAGTCATCTGAAATCTCAGTGGCTCAAACAACAGTTTTTAAATTTCTCGTAATTCTAGATTGTTAAGGAGGTTCTGCTAGTCTTACCTGAGTTCACTCAGGTGGCTGCAGTCAGCTGCTAACTTGGTCAGGGTAGAACAATTTACTTTCTTCAGTTCCTCACACGTCTCCTGTTGGTAGCATGTGGAGTTTCTTTAGACTTAACTTTCAATTTCCTGAGTTATTTGCTTAGCACTGTTTCTTGTGTACTAACCCTTCTTTGGTCATATTTGTTATTTGGTTGCAGAACTTCCTTTGAAGAGTATTGAAGCCACATTTTCTTGGGTCCTGGTATGTCCTAAAATGCCTTTATTTTTCTTCATATTTGAATAATGATTTTTGGTTAGTACTTTGAAATTATTACTATATATATATAGTAATATATACTATATATAGAAGTACTTAGAAATTATATATGTATTAGATTATATATAAATTATATATATTAGAAATATATATTAATATATATTAGAAATATATATATATACTGTATATATATACTATATATATATTAGTACTTGGAAATTGTTACTATAACCATCAGGCTTCTGTGAAACTGATTCTCATTCCTTTGTATGCAATTTATTTTTCCTGCATGGTAACATCTACAATCTTTTCTTTATCCTTGGAACCTAGAAATTTCAGTGGATTGGGTTTAGATATAATCTGTTTCATTCATTTTATTTACTTACTGGCCAATTTTAAATATTAGTTTTCAGCTCATAAATTTCCATTTCTTACTTGTTTGAGTAGTCTCCTTTTTTCCTCTCTTCTTCATACTTGTAAATAAACGTAACTCCTGGATCTAGTCTCAAGTCTCCAAACTACTCTTATCTTTTTTTTCTCTCTCTCTTCAGGCAGGGAGTGGGGTGCAGTGCTCAGATTGAATCCTTTACATCACTCTTAGGAAATATTCTTTTTATAAAAATTAATTCTGCTATTCATTGCATTGATAGAGATTTTTGGTTTTATCCTATAACTTATTTTCAAGGTCTTTGGCTGTGTTTCTCTTTCACAGACACAGTTTTCAATTTAAACGTTAAAGATGTTAGTTTACCACTTCACTCTTTATGTTCAGAGAATTCTGCCCTTCTGGGCATCAATACTGCCTGAGGCCCTGTTGTGTCCGGTTCTCTCCATCTTTGCCTGTGACTGCCGCTTGAGCATGTGCAGGGCAGGGGCCAACCAACCACCTAGTGGCATTGTCTCCCTCTTGATCATCTGATCATGGCCCAGGTCTAAGAATTCCAAGATCCTCTGACTCTGAGCTCCCTCACCTACTGCTCCAGCCACTCATCAGGCTTGTGTGTGTGTGGTTTGGTTGCTTCTGGTTATTTTGCCATAGGTCTGCAACCATTATTTTTCTAATATTTTGGCATACTGATGGCGTTTTTTGAATTTTTAGACTGGCTAATTTTCTTATCCTGAAAAAGAGAAAATGCCTTTTCCATTATTTCATGGTGTTGTGAGTTGGAAAATAGCAGAAATGTATGCTTATCTCACCTCTCAATCCAGTCATCCCCCCTCAGAGTTACATTCTTACCCTGTTGGTTATCCCCATCCTATCTTTTTTATACCCTTTAACATGTCAGACAGCTATGTGCTTTAAGGGATCCCAAATCCTAAAACAAACAAACAGTAACAAAAAAAACTGAATCTATCAGTTCAGTTCAGTTCAGTTGCTCAGTCATGTCTGACTCTTTGCGACCCCATGAATCGCAGCACTCCAGGCCTCCCTGTCCATCACCAACTCCTGGAGTTCACTCAGACTCACGTCCATCAAGTCAGCGATGCCATCCAGCCATCTCATTCTCTGTTGTCCCCTTCTCCTCCTGCCCCCAATCCCTCCCAGCATCAGAGTCTTTTCCAATGAGTCAACTCTTCGCGTGAGGTGGCCAAAGTACTGCAGTTTCAGCTTTAGCATCATTCCTTCCAAAGAACACCCAGGAATGATCTCCTTCAGAATGGACTGGTTGGATCTTCTTGCAGTCCAAGGGACTCTCAAGAGTCCTCTCCAACACCACAGTTCAAAAGCATCAATTCTTCGGCACTCAGCTTTCTTCACAGTCCAACTCTCACATCCATACATGACCACTGGAAAAACCGTAGCTTTGACTAGATGGACCTTTGTTGGCAAAGTAATGTCTCTGCTTTTGAATATGCTATCTAGGTTGGTCATAACTTTCCTTCCAAGGAGTAAGCGTCTTTTAATTTCATGGCTGCAGTCACCATCTGCAGTGATTTTGGAGCCCAAAAAAATAAAGTCTGACACTGTTTCCACTTTTTCCCTATCTATTTGCCATGAAGTGATGGGACCGGATGCCATGATCTTCATTTTCTGAATGTTGAGCTTTAAGCCAACTTTTTCACTCTCCTCTTTCACTTTCATCAAGAGGCTTTTTAGTTCCTCTTTACTTTCTGCCATAAGGGTGGTGTCATCTGCATATCTGAGGTTATTGATATTTCTTCCAGTAATCTTGATTCCAGCTTGTGCTTCTTCCAGCCCAGCATTTCTCATGATGTACTCTGCATAGAAGTTAAATAAGCAGGGTGACAATATACAGCCTTGACGTACTCCTTTTCCTATTTGGAACCAGTCTGTTGTTCCATGTCCAGTTCTAACTGTTGCTTCCTGACCTGCATACAGGTTTCTCAAGACACTGGTCAGGTGGTCTGGTATTCCCATCTCTTTCAGAATTTTCCACAGTTTCTTGTGATCCACACAGTCAAAGGCTTTGGCATAGTCAATAAAGCAGAAATAGATGTTTTTCTGGAACTGTCTTGGTTTTTCAATGATCCAGCGGATGTTGGCAATCTGATCTCTGGTTCCTCTGCCTTTTCTAAAACCAGCTTGTATTTTCCAAAGAAGATTTCCGTTTTTGTTTTTTTTTTTTTGCTCTGTGTAAGAAACGTTTGTTTAGAAGGATTGAAAATACCAAAGTGCAGTCTATGTTTATCCAATATAGAATCTTTAGTTTTTATCAACAGTTTTACAGGATTTACCTGTCATGACACGAACCGTGTCAGTACTCCACCTGACTCTGGGAGCACCATTTACATAGCACACAGTGTAAGTGGCCATCTCAAGGTGTGAGTCGTGCTATTAATACTTAAGTTTACTTATGCAAAAAAATGGAGAAAAAATACAGAATCCAGTGAATTTCACTGGATAAGACAAAATAAAGTGTATTATTATACTTTGACAAAAATTATCAGTAAGGCGAGTAGAAATGGGTAAATAGAGGAAAATCCACTATCTAGTTGATCTTCTATCTCATTAAGTTAGTGGAGATGATTTTGTGGGTTAGTTTCATCTGTGATAAAGGGGGTTGTAGTTGAGTCTTAAGTTATTCCTGTATATTACATCCACAGCCTGCAAAGAAAACCTTTTATAATCACACTAGAATGTACTTGACCTGTAACCTGAACAGAAAATTTCTTGTTAATTTGTGAGTTCACTATGAGAAACACACACTATGTTATACCAACAGTTTTATGTAAAAATTTGTCTTCAATAGAGGTATTAGTGAAAACACATAACAGTTCATAGCTTTCCAAAAAGTATTTCACAAGGCTCAAAAGAATGCTGTCCAACAGAATTATAAAAAGTAGTGAAATAAAATGAAGTAATAAGAAAGTAACAAAAGGCTGGAATAAAATGAGAACACAGTTGTAAGAGTTGATTACAAACTCCTCTGAACTTCTTGTGTACCTAAACAGAAACAGTCAGCAGTAAGACTTCCAGTCACCATCATTCTCTCAGGAAAAACACAGTGTCCTGGCCTTCAGGTGCTTTTTTACAGAGAGGTGTGTTGTGGTAGACAACACTCTGAAAACCCCTGAAGAGCATTCACATCAGTTCAGAACATAGATGTTCTCATATCTTTGTCTCCGCCTCCAAATTCAGAGAACTTTGTCTCCTGTTTCTGACACACACCCGGTGCAGGATTCCTTCTGTACCTTCCCTGCTACTTGATCTTCTGAACTGTGGTTAAAGACCTCCAGCGATGGGGAATATACCACCTCTGGGGGTTTAGTTCTTGAAATTTTGGATATCTGGCTCTTTACTCCGAAAGGAAAGACCTTCCTGAGCTTGCCCTCATAGCGCCAACCTTTAATTTTACAATATAAATATAATGAAACATAACTGTTAGCCAGATTTGATTCAGAGTATAAAGACAGTAGTAATTTAGGTTAATACAAGTTTGGTACAAAACCATTAGTTTTTGGTCTAGCTCTTGAGACCAAAAATTCTGACCTTGTTTGTGCTTGGCAGACCTGAAGATATTCATAGACCTTTGCTTGTCTGCGTGGTCCTTTTCTTGTTCAGGTCAGATTTTTCTTGTTCTTGTGATTTCTTGTTCAGGTCAGATTTTTCTCTTCCTGTTCTGTCAAGTGTTCTTCCTGTGTTCTCAGCTAAGCTTCAAGCTCATCATTAATTTTGTCCTTGTGCCTGGAAATAAATGGTGGAATCCTTTTACCATCCTACTCATCCTCTCGAATGAATACATTTGTGTCCATTCCTGTTAATGTGCCACCCATCACTGAAAGTGGACATGGACCTGAAGAAGAGGTGTACATTCCCTTGTCCCTTTCTTTCTATCACCTTAAATGCCGATATCGATACAACATAGCATCACCTTGGCTTTGTGGAAGCCTCTTTTCATTCTTGATTCACTCATTGTGCTCTTGAACCTAAGGTGATTATGGTGACGATCTCTCAGTCATGTCCAACTCTTTGCGACCCCATGGACTGTAGCCTACCAGGGTCCTCTGTCCATAGGATTTTCCAAGCAATAGTACTGGAGTGGATTGCCATTTCCTTCTCCAGGGAACTTCCTGACCCAGGGATTGAACCTGGGTCTCCCACATTGTAGACAGATGCTTAACCATCTGAGCCACCAGGGAAGTCCAAGTGCCTACTAAATCTTTCCCCTGCGTGCTGCTGAGCTAACCCTAAGTACAAGATCCTTGTTTATGCTTGGTGTTTTTGTTTTTTTTTACATCTCATTAGAAGCAACTCGTTATTGCAGTGTATCAGCAATTTTTATATTTGAATTTCATCACCTGGTAAATTCAGTATTCTTACTCATTGAAGAGTTTGAGCATGCCCTGTATATTATTATTACATTGTGGTTAAAGTTTTTGGTTAGGGCTGGGCCAGGATCAGAGTTCTCTAGCATTACATTAGAAACCTCTGTAGTTTGATGTATTTTGTTCAGCTATTTACAGAATGTCAGAGGCAGCAGTTGCCCTTGTGCCAGCCCTATTTCTCTGCTGATTATAATACCATGGGGGACTTCTAACATCATCATGACTCAATGAGTCTAGACACACTGCACTTCCGTGGTTACAGTGCCAAAGAGAAATTAGATGAGCTTAACATGACTTTTCTTTGGCATGCCCCTTTTTGGTTCTCACAGTCATCTCTTGGATAAAATCCTTGTAAGAATCTCACCCAACATCTATGTCTAGCTCTCTAGTTTGTAACGTGAAGAGAGTCTACTTTCTTCTTTCCAAAAACAGCAATGGCATTTTCCTGTTTCCAGTTTTCTGGCACCTTTTCCATTCTCTGTGATTTTTCAAAGAGCCAGAATGGTCCAGCAACTTATTTGTAAGTGTACCCAGGTCCCTAAAATGTAATTGCCCAGATCGGGCCAGTTGAGATAATTGAGGGAAGCACAAAGCTTAATTTCTCACAGTCTTTTTGCCATATAAGAAGTCGTTGCTTTTTTGCTTTGCTAATGGGGAGAAGTAATAATATTCTGTAACTTTAGTCTTAGCTTGATTCCTTCCAGCTCCTAAAATTGTTAGGAGAGCTATGTAAATGAACAGATTACTTTACTAGGTGTATAGCTTGTCAGTAGTATGGCATCCCTTCTTTGCCCCATCTTGGTGATGGTGTTTAGGGACCGTTCAGAGATGAGGTGTAGAGAAGTGTCTCACACTCATTTAAGCCTGGGTACCCTGGTCATCATCGTCTATCCCGTGAGTGTTGGTGATTGCCTGCAGTGTCTCCTAGTTTTGAGGAATCTGAGAGTAGAAATCATGCCTACCTATGCAAGTCTCCTCTCTTGCTGAATAAGAGTTTCTTTTTCATCACCTCTTTCTGTTGATTTCAGTGTAGTTACTCCATCACTTGCCTCTTGCCTCTGTCTTGGTCTGACTCATATTTTGCTGCCTCAGCTAGATGATGAGCCATTAATGATCAGTGACCTTT
Source organism: Bos grunniens (assembly GCF_055505025.1). Classification (NCBI taxonomy): domain Eukaryota; kingdom Metazoa; phylum Chordata; class Mammalia; order Artiodactyla; family Bovidae; genus Bos; species Bos grunniens. Next base: position 99,040,765 of record NC_141166.1, read on the forward strand.
CTTTATGCCCGTACCCCGGTATCACCCTGCATGTTGTTACATGGGCAAAGTGGTATTCAGAAGATGTTCATCTGATACCATAGATCTGGACAGTCATCAGAAAATAAATATCATGAAATTAAATATGGTGCACTCACAGTGACGTAATGCAGTTACAACGGTATTTTTCAGTATCTTTCTTTAAATAGCAACGATCCTCCTATTTTTAGTCAAGAGTAATTACTTCCCCAATGATGTTTCTTTCTTTCCCAAATTCTCTTTGTTCACTGAAAATTTGCTTCTCTTTTTCTTATACATTGGTTATTTCAGGGTATTATACTCTTGACATTTAAAATTTTTGTTTCTTGGCATTATTTGTTTCACTGTTGCATAGTAACATTTTTGTTCTTTGCAACCATCTGCTTATTTTAAGGTGTGTAGTTTTTTGATGGCATAGAATATTTTCATATCTTTACCAGCCTTAAGTGCAAGTCTAGGATTGTTATGTTTGGCTTTTTTATTTTCATAGACCTTAAATCTTATCTATAATGAGCACTGGCTAAATACAGAAATGCATCATTTTATCCAGTTAATAATACTTTCCCCTGGAGAAGGGAATGGCAACCCACTTCAGTACTCTTGCCTGGAGAATCTCATGGACTGAGGAGCCTGGTAGGCTACAGTCCGTGGGGTAGCAAAGAATCGGACACGACTGAGCAACTAACAACAACAATGATATTTGAGAGCACTATTTTATATATCAATATTAACATACATACTAAAAAATAAAGATTGTCATAAAAATCATCCGATGGTGTTGTGGGAAGAATTAGTAAGCTCTTTTTGTAAGTGAGGAAGTGGTAGCTCATGTTCAAGGCACTTAGGTTATGATCCTGGACCCGCATACTTTAAGCCTGGAGGTCCTCCTCAAACTTGAACTGGAGGTCCTCCTTTTTGCAGTTGAGGCTGCACTTGGCCTGGGGCTCCACAGAAACTGCCAACAAAGAATTTACCTCTAGAGCAACCATGAGAACTCCTCATGGAGAGCCCCATTAGGGGAAAATACACATACTCATCAGACCCGTTTTCCATTTCTGCCCATTAATGTGGCAGCAGTAAAGCAACATTGACAGCACCCTGGAACCTAACCCCAGCTTCCCCAGTATGCAAGTCAGGAGAGTGAGGAAGGAGGTGGAGGCTCGGATGATATGTTCATCTTCCTTTGTCTTACAGATTGAGTTTGGAAATAAACAGCAAGTTGATATTGATATTTGAGGGAATGGGGACCTTCTCCCCCGTCCCCCCACCCCAGATCATCCTACAGAAATGAACATTGTTGAAGTTGAAAAGAAATCAAAATATGAGAGTAGAGTCATTTTTAGGAGAAAACTATGAAGAATGTCAAAAATAGCACTTGCGGTCTCAAATACAAGTACAGAGTAATGTATTAAGCAAATAAGATCTCAGGAGCACCATAGCACTTGTGGTCAGATTTGCCTAATGACTGTTATGAGACATGGAAGAGACAGTCAGTCCTCATTCATGTATTCATTTATTTGGTGAAGATTAGTTGGATATTATATATGCCAGGCTCTAGGCTGGTCTTATGGTATGATAAACTCTATTCTGGAGGAGACAGACAGAGAGACTGACAGGTAAACAAGTTATTAGAATATTTACAACATTTTATATGGGTACCTTTTCCCAATCTTTTTCAAATTTATATAAAAATCCATATCAAATCAGTAAGTTTCCCGGCAAACACACCACTCTCAGTCTGTGTTATGTAGGAGAGGCACCTATTCACTTGGCAAGAACCCATTTTTCTGTCACAGTCTATGATCCTGAAAAATAAATTCTCTTTCAACACCATCACCATAGTCATTGTCATCTTTGCATCAACAGATTCCTCTAAGGAAACCAAGCTAGCTATAATACTCCACCAGCAGTCTTGATTTTTTTTAAATACCACAGAATTTCGCCTATTTTTTCAAGCCTTTTGTAAGTTTTACTTTCCCTTTTCTTCTCATGCATAAGCCTCTTCTGCAACTGTAAAGCATTTACAGTTGTAGATGTCTTCTTACTCAAGTACTTCTTTGAAAACTGACCCTTATAGCAGTCTAGCGTATTTGTTACTATTTTGTTCATAATAAGGTAATCATATTTACTTAATGGTGACCTGTTTAGAAAATTCAGCAATTTTATAGCATCTAACAGCTTTATTGTCCTTGGTGTATTTTTGCATCCTCTTCCTTAACACTTTCCACATCATTTTTAGACTATGATTTTGTTTAAATATTTTCTCAGTGTTTTTTATTGTCATTATTATTCTATTGTTATTTTTTAGTGTTTGGTAGTACTAGTTCTACTTTGACCCTGGGTGTTGCCTTTTAGACATCATATAGCCGTATGGCGTTGTGATCATGGTGTGTAGAAGTCTGTAGTAGTTCCTGGGAACCCTGTGTAAGCACGCAGCCCCTGCCTGTTCCGGCACGGGAGCAGATGAAAGTGTTAACTCTTTGCCTGCTTGGTTGCAGGAGGAATGCCAGCTCCTGAACAGGCCTCATTGGTGGAGGAGGGGCAACCACAGACCCGCCAGGAAGCTGCCTCCACTGGCCCCGGCATGGAACCCGAGACCACAGCCACCACTATTCTAGCTTCCGTGAAGGAGCAGGTACATCCTCTGATTTTAGACTTTGCAATTAATTATTTCTTCATTGCCTTTAAAAATTAATCTTTGGATGTGTTTTCAATTTGTCTAACGTCCTTGACGCCTTCACGTTTTCTAATTATAAGGTGTTTACATCCCTGAGTACATTGGGATGACTGGCAGGTAGAGCCGCTCCAGGTGCCAGTCAGAATCGGAACATGCAGGATACTTGTGCGTCTGCAAGTAAGGACAATATCAGTGGTGATCGGTGTCTCTGTCTCGCTCACCTTGCAGAGTGTGTGCATGCACGCCCAGCTTTGTAAAGCGTGTTTCACATCGCTGACTTTTCTGTCAGAACTCTGGCAACTTGAGGCCTGTGATAGCCTTAGATCTGTTGAACGTTTTAACATAGGTATTACATAGGGTTGTCTCCGTGATTTTTTGGATTAAAGGTTCTATTTGTTGTGTTTGTCTTAATCAGAGTATACTCATCTTGTGAGCTACTGTTCTAAAACTTGTCACACTGTGCCATTTTGCTTAAATGTCATGTTTATGTTGATTTTTTAAAGGCACTTAATACTGTTATCCTTCAGATCCAGGTAGCCTTCTAAATTAGATTTTGATTTGGTGGGCTTAGAGAAATTTTAACTGCATAAGATTTAGAAGCTTAATAAAGGTGAATGTCAGTGTAAACCTCCGGGGAGACTTTTCTTTTCTGCCCTCCTCCCTCAAAAAACACACAAGCAACCAAAAAGTATATGCCCTCTGTGAGGGTTATTTTGTTGGAGATAATCTAATAGTGAAATTGTCTTTTTAAATCTTATGATTTAAAATACTAGTCTTTTTTTCCTCAAGAGATACAAGCTTAAATGTTGTATGTAGGCCGGAATTCTTTGAAAAATCAGTGTCAACAACTCCCATGACTAATGATGACAAAGAGTGAAAGGGTATTTAAAACTTCCTTATTTTATTTTTTGCTGTAACTTAAAGATGGGTGTGTATATAAAAGATTGCTCTAAAACTAGAAGATATGTCTTGCCATTAGAGCTGTATTTTCAAGAAAAAATGATTTCACAACTTTTCCTAGTAGCAAGATGTCAAAATATTTTTCATTCATTACAGAAATTTGAAGTTTTTAAACATTTCACAAACTAAGAATTTGGGAGGACACAAGAAAATTAGAGTCAGTACTGTTTTCATTTTCTCCCAAACTATAGATTATCTATCACCTTTAGGGAGGAAAAAAAGGACTCTTTCTTCTTAGTTGCTGAGATCTGACCCAAGGAGCTGTAAAATGAGAAGGCTCTGATTTATTTGTGACTCTTAGTGTATACTGCATTTTGGTGAAATATGACAGTAAATTTATCAAAGTACCCAGAACTAACTTAAAACCAGAAACTGTGCTCAGTAAGCATAACAGTAGGAACCTTCATGTCTGTATCTTTAAACTAGATAACGCTGCATATAGAAGAGATTGGAAACCTATCAGAATTTTTGCCCTATAATTCTTTGATGGCCTCAAATGACTTCAAAATTTTATCTTTTGGCAATGAATAGTATTTTGAATGCATATTTTGTGAGAGAAAACAAAAAGAGTTCTGGTTTCTTGGGTTAGGCAAAAAATATACAGATATTTGTTATTTATTAGAATTATCATATGTCTCCCACTTTAGTTGGAAGATACACTTCTATTCTTGTTCTTAAGAATTTGAGTCCATTATTATACATTTACAGTTTTCATTCTTAATTTCTTTTAAGATTGTCAGTGCTCATTACTCAGTGCATCCATCATTCAACCCAAGACACCATATCTATCTCTTGTTCCAAGATACTTGCCTGATTTTAAATAGCTAACTCTAGTTCCCATAGGATTTGTGTGGTACAAAGCAAGATACTCAAATTTCTCTGTAATTAGAGTAAAAATTTCTTAGACTTTCCTGAAATATGTCACTTGCCTTTGTCTGCCAAATGAGACAGAGCACAGAAAAGTTAGCTAAGAATAAGAAAACTAATTACTGTTTACCTTATATATTTGATTCTAAAATACTAGTCAGAATGTCACATTTGTAGTTGTGTTAGACTCAAATGAAATAATTAATTTTAGATTATGTCCTTGGTCATGTATTGTATCAAAGAGCAGTATTACTGGATAGGATATACAATTATAGGGGGGAAAAAGGTGCCTTATTTTCATAGGCTTGGAGTGATGGGATCAGATCCGCTGATCTCAGAGAACAGACCTTGTTTGATGGTGGATGTGTCTCAGAATGAATGTTTCGTTGGGATACAGAGACTCCTTCAGTGCGAGGGGGAGATGGCTGGATTCCCATCATGGCTCCACTACTTACTGTGTCATCTTGGCAAGATTGTTAACCTCTCTCTGCCTCAGTTTCTCATTTGTAGAATGAAGATAGTAATAGTTATTGAAACATTAAATTAATCTATGTAAAGTTTTTACACTCCCTTACACTTAGTAAATTCTCATAGTAAAGGCTAATATTACTATTATCATCATCATCTCTACTTAAGAAGAAAATGCCCTCCCTAAGAGAAGCTGGCGGTTCTACTTTTAAATATGTGTCTGTCGGGACTGAGAAACTTCTTCCAGGCCACTGATATGAAGACAAAAAAACTTTTTTGAATACGAGCCATGTTTATGCTGTGACAGTATATACTTCGACATGGCATTAAACTTCCAAAACTTCACCATGTTGATCTCACCAATTAAAACAGCTTTATGTGTTTATTATAAGAAGTAGAATAATGAAAATAAATTTTATTAACATGCTGACATAGTACAAACTCAAACATCATGTCAAAGCACTTGGTTAAAGAATTGGAGAGTAATATCTTTTAACATGCACCTGAATTTTGAGAGGAAGAATCTGGGTTCTTATAAATTATATCCAAGCACTACATTACCTCATGTGAATTCCCCCTGGACATTTCATGATAAGTAGTAGGGAAGAAAATGACAGGCAACCAGTAGCCATCTTGTTAACAAATCACTAGTCTGTTAATACCTGAAATTGGATTTAGGGAGTCATGGGAACACTGAAATCTTGCTCTACTGGGCCTCTCTTTCCTTCAGATCCTCCCATGCCAGAAGCTGTTCCTTTTTCTTGACAAAATACAGAGATTCATATTCTCTCTCTTTTATGAAGCTATGACCTTTCATGTTGATGTCAGTCCCATAGATGCATACATGTACCTTTATAGAAAAAGTCCTTGCTTTTTTGCAGATAGAAAGAAGGAACTCACTTCTGTTCAAGTGCTACCTCTTTCATGAAGCCAACCACGAAGTTCACCCCAGCCTGAAGTCAACTCTCTGCTGATCTTTCTTAGCACTTTATACCACTGCTCTGACTCATCACATGCTCCTTTGGATGATATAAGTAAAAGCTACCTGAGGATGAAAATGAAAGTTACTTAGTCATGTCCAACTCTTTGCATCCCCATGAACTGTACAGTCCATGGAATTCTCCAGGCCAGAATACTAGAGTGGGTAGCCTTTCCCTTCTCCAGGGGATCTTCCCAACCCAGGGATCGAACCAGGTCTCCTGCACTGCAGGCAGACTCTTTACCATCTGAGCCACCAGGGAAGCCCAAAGGGCTTGAATATACTAGAGCTGCATGAATGATTGTTGAAAGAGGAAGTAAATAAATAATGCTATCAGATCACTTTGTCACCAACTGGCTATTCTGTAAGGATAGTGGAATCTGTTGCCACATTCATAGAAGCATTACTAAGCAAGAGAATCTCAAGACAGCACCTAGAAAACTAGTTACTCAGCTGTACATTCTTATCTTTAAGACAATTTGAGTTGCACGGTATCCATATTGATCTAGAAATTAAATCTGATCTCTGCATGGAACAAACTTATATTTTATTTCACATGGATGGTCAAATAATGGCGTAAGTCTTTTAAAAATATGAAAGAAATTTATATTTCATCTTCCATCTGTCCAACTTAGCTGCAAAGGAAGTGTAGGGAATGAAAGGATGCGGTTTATCTTGGTGATGTCACAAAATATCCACCATCATCATGTAAACCAAGTAATCACAAAAGAAATGTCTTCCAGTTAAGGATCATCTTTCAAGAGAAGGAAAAAGTCAGCCCATGGGATTAGCAAAGCAATGTTATCCTTGGACTCCAGTCTAAAATTATAGAAAGTGTCAGTTGAACTTAAGCCACCAGTTGGCTGTTGGGTTTATACAATCAGGATCATCATTTGGCAGTTTCTACTGTTCAGTTCAACTCCTGCTGAGAATACAGTATTCCCAAAGTGAATGTAGATGTTGGAAACAAACTATTTTGTATCCTGATAGTTTTCAGGCTTACCCAAGAATGATCTAGTGCCTAGCTTATATGTGGTCAGGTAAAGAAATATGGCCAAATGCAGTGCCCTCAGAGAACCTTGCCACTTCTGTAAAAATCATAGACTAAACTGATTCATCCTTGAAATGGACAGCATGCCTTTGAATGGAAAGGAATTGGAATCTGGTAAGACACTGACTCATTCAGAAATTCAGTGCCATCCCTGCAACTTAGAAGTGTCAGCATGCTAACGTCACAGGCTCAGGGAAGCAGTGAGCCAGGAGCCAGGAGCAGACTCTTATTATCAATGGGGGAGTATATTGAACTTTTATAATTGGTAGAATCTCATACTAGATGTAGAAATACCCTTTAAAAAATCATATGGCCAGTCCTGAATAGCGTTAAATATTTTTCATAGCTCTTTTTAAGGTGCAAGTAGATTTACATTCTGTAAAATCACGCATGTAATATTTATTACACTCTTTCATCCTCTGTCATAAAGTTTCTTGAATAATTGAGGTCTCTATTTGAACTTGGCCTGACTCCCTAGGTGCTCTAACTTCCATTGTTCTCCCACAAACCACACCCTCTTATTTTGGGTTTATGATTTAAGAAGTTTGGAATCCAGGTTTAAGATCGAGTTCAATCCAGATAGCATGAAATGGTAAGCAAAGAATAGATTTGGTAAAACGTGCTAATATTACGTGTACTTCTCTTACTCTGGTGAAGTCCTAAGTGAGGTATTGGGTATACTTTTGTTATCTTGTTATCTTTGATGAATGAAAATTGAAATGTTCTTCATTTGTGAGGCTTTCAAAGAGAATAATATCACCTTTAAAGATAATATTTTCTGACTTTGTGAAAATTACAGTTCTGCCTTCATGTATTCATATTAACTTAAGTGATATTTAAATATCAAAGAGTGAAATGAGAGTCATTATAGAGATCCTTAATTTTTCGAAGATAAAAAAGGAAATTTAGATCCCAACTGTGTTCTATTGATATTACTTCATTTTTACATGGATGTGTTAGCTTCAGTAATTACACACCCTTTCCTGTATGGCAGAATGCCCAGAACTGAACAAATTCCAGTACAATTATTTACTTTATTTCTCTGAAACTGAAACAACTCAACTGCTGTACACCTGCTTTTGCAACTTCCTTTTATTTGGCCCCTAGATTTATTTACAATGAAATAGTTCTCCCTGACACACCTCAGCCCCATGCAGAAGACAGAATTTTTACTTCAGCTGTAAACAAGCATAGTTTGTAGCCTAGCTAAAAGCATTGTACTGTAGGTTCAACACTGAAAACTTCACACTTTCCCTTTTAGTAACTTAGTAATTTTTTCTCTTGGTAACTGAATTATCTTGGCAATTGTAATTATGTAATATAGGAACGTCTTCTGTGCCTGAACTGCAATCATCAGACACAAGGTAAGATTGGATCTTTTCTTAGTGACTTCTGTGGGATCATCAAATTTTACAGCTTTTACTCTTTAATATTATGGAATTAAGGTTCAAAGTGGGATCAAGTGGTAGATGTCTTGCGACACTCTTTGGCCTGGATTCAAGAATTCTGAATGCTAATAATTGGTTCTTAGGAGATCAGTCCTCTTAAACTGCATATGACACAGTGAAAATTTAACATTTCTCTTCCATGTGTTAATGATGTAGCGTAACCCCAGTTTGAGTGTCTCTGTGGTTAAATAATACAAGAGTATAGTTAACAGGTTTATTTATTCATATATTTGAGTGTACAAAAAAAAAAAAACTGTCCTTAGATTGCCAAGTTAGCTAACAACAACAGGTAAATTTTTACATCTGCCCATGTTTTCCAGTAGTCTGATAAATGATCAGCTGGACCTGTGAGCACAGTTCCCAAGTCTTTCTGTCTGAGGCGTACATTTTGAGTAACTGATTTTTTGTTCTGTTTGATTCCCTTGGAGACATCTTTTTAGATGTATTGACACAATAGGTGGTTGTTTTGTTTTACTTTGTTTTGTTTGACGAGCTCTTAACTTCCAGGAGTTTGAACAGCTTCTGTCTGGCTCTTTATCCACAGCTGAATTACACTTGCAGACATGGAATACATAGTAAAAGAGCCCCCAAATATTTATTGGGTAAATGAACTAAGAATGTAAAAATGCTCACCATCCCACTGTAGTTCATTTACACTTGCTTTTAACTAGGTAAATATATATATATATAATTTATAAATATATATATAAATATATATAATTTATAAATATATATATATATAAAAAAATATATATATATATAGGACGCCTACTGTGAGCAAAGACTGTCCAGGAAAGAGATGGGAGGGATGGTCAGGAGACCTATAAAGGTGGTCTGTTTAATACAATTTCTGCCCTCAGAAGAAGACAGAGTTACAAACCATATTGTATATTTTTATTTGTGGTAATTGGCACATAATGAATATTCATTCATTGGAACCACAAAATCCAAGAATTTGTCCCCTTTTTTAAGTTAATCAGGCTATAGATATATATTGTATTATGCCAGGTTTATGTAAATTTGTTAACTTAGGCATTATTATTATTATTAACTATTAGGCAAAATTGTTTAATTTTTACCATTGAATTAGCTGTACCTTGGGTTTACATTTGAAAGTAATAGAATATTTTTCCTTTATTAACGGTTAAAGTCAACCTTGCCTTTGCATATTTAAAATGATAATTTCCTTTTCAGTTGAATAACTCAGTTCACAATTCCTGTTCAGAGTTAAATTATGAATATATGGAATAATTTTTCCCCTGTACATGCAAACTTTATGATATTAAATGTGAAATGAGTGACTGCTGAGTTGGTGAGATTAAATGGATGACAGGATCATTCAGCATTAAATTCTTTGTGCCGCTTGATTGTTTTTCTTTGCAGAATCACTTCGGGAGAGAAAATTATTTCAGAAACAGAGTTTTTTCCTGCAGGTATAACCTTGAAGTCATTCCACAGCTATCGCAGAACAGTCTGTCTTCATGTTTGTGTTCTTACCTAAATTGTAGTTTTGTCACTTTTGCAGAGAGGGGTCCATTAGGCGTTACTGTGTCTGTTTTTATTTTATGTGTGTATTCTTTCCAAAGTGATCAGATCTGCTTGTACCTCAGCAAAGTAATGTAGGCTTTGAGTATTTTGTTCTAGGCACTCCTAAGAAAAATCATTTAAAACATAAAGTTGATTTCAAGTAGTGCAAAGACAAATTGGTGTCTTAGCTTATAGAATCTTGATAGTTTTTATGCACTGAAACCTTCATAATATGGAGATTTAAAATAACAGAAAAATTCTGTAAGCAAATTGAAAGAACACATTATTGAAACATAAAGATAAATCATGTTATAAAATTAAATTCCATATAAATCATATTTCAGGTATGAAAATGGCTATCATAAATTGGAAGACAGTTTCTTTAATTTATTTTTTAATTGAAGGGTAGTTGCTTTACAGAATTTTGTTGTTTTTCGTCAAACATCACCATGAATCAATCATAAGTATACATATGTGCCCTCCCTCCTGAATCTCCCTCCCATCTCTCCCCCCATCCCACTGCTCTAGGTTGATACAGAGCCCCTGTTTCAGATCCCTGCAAATGAGCCAATTCTCATTGGCTCTGTATTTTATATGTAGTAATGTAAGTTTCCATGTTGCTCTCTCCATACATCTCACCCTCTGCTTCCCTCGCCACCCACCCCCCTGCCTAAACCCAAGTCCATAAGTCTATTCTCTATGTCTGTTTCTCCATTGCCCTGAAAATAAATTCTTTGGTACCATCTTTCTGGATTCCATATATATGTGTTAGTATACAATATTTATCTTTCTCTTTCTTACCTCACTCTGTGTAATAGGCTCTAGGTTCATCCACCTCATTAGCACTGACTCAAATGTGTTCCTTTTTATGGCTGAGTAATATTCCGTTGTAGATATGTACCACACTTTCTTTATCCATTCATCTGTTGATGGGCATCTAGGTTGCTTCCGTGTTCTAGCTGCAGTGAATAGTGCTGCAGTGAACATTGGGGTGCATGTTTCTTTCTCAATTTTGGTTTCCTCAGGGTATATGCCTAGGAGTAGGATTTCTGGTCATATGGTGTTTTTATTCCTAGTTTTTTAATGAATCTCCATACCGTCTTCCATGGTGGCTATGTCAATTTACATTCCCACCAACAGTGCAAGATGGTTGCACTGTTCTTCACACCCTTTTCTTCATACCCTCTCCAGCATTTATTGTTTGTAGACTTTTTGATGATGGCCATTCTGACTGGTGTGAGGTGATATCTCATTGTAGTTTTGATATCAATTTCTCTAATAATGAACGATGTTGGGCATCTTTTCATGTGTTTGTTAGTCATCTGTATGTCTTCTTTGGAGAAAGGTCTGTTTAGGTCTTTTTCCTGCTTTTTAATTGGGCTGTTTGTTTTTCTAGAATTGACTTGTATGTGCTGCTTGTATATTTTGGAAATCCTTTGTCAGTTGTTTCATTTGTTAGTATTGTCTCCCATTCTGGGGTTGTCTTTTCACCTGTTTATAGTGTCCTTTGTTGTGCAGGAGCTTTGCAAGTTTAATTAGATCCCACTTGTTTGTTTATTTATTTGTTTTCCAGTACTCTAGGAGGTGGGTCATAGAGGATCTTGCTTTGATTTATGTCATCGAGTGTTCTGCTTATGTTTTTCCTCTGAGAGTTTTATAGTTTCTGGTCTTACATCTAGGTCTTCAATCCATTTTGCATTTATCTTTGTGTGTGGTGTTAGGAAGTATTCAAATTTCATTCTTTTACATGTAGTTGTCCAGTTTTCCCAGTACCACTTATTGAAGAGGCTGTTTTGCCCCATTGTATATTCTTGCCTCCTTTGTCAGAAATAAGGTACCCATAGGTGTGTGGGTTTATTTCTGGGCTCTCTAACTTGTCCCATTGGTCTGTATTTCTGTTTTTTTTTTTTTTTTTTGCCATACTGTCTTTATAACTGTAGCTTTGTAATATAATCTAAAGTAAAGAAGGTTGATTCCTCCAGCCCCATTCTTCTTTCTCAAGACTGTTTTGGCTATTCGAGGTATTTTGTGTTTCCATATGAGTTTTGAAATTTTTTTGTTCTACCTCTGTGAAAAATGCCAGGTAGTTTGATAGGGATTGCATTGAATCTGCAGATTGCATTTGCTAGTATAGTCATTTTCATAATATTGATTCTTCCAACCCAGGAACATGGACTATCTCTCCAGCTGTTTATGTTGTCTTTGACTTCTTTCATCAGTATCATAGTTTTTCTGTATACAGTTCTTTTGTCTCCTTAGGTAGGTTTCTTCCTAGATATTTCTATTCTTTTTGTTGCAGTGGTGAATGGGATTGATTCCTTAATTTCTCTTTCTGATTTTTCATTATTAGTATATAGGAATGCAAGTGATTTCTTTGTGTTGATTTTGTATCCTGCAACTTTGCTAAATTCACTGATTAGCTCTAGTAATTTTCTGATAGTATTTTTAGGGTTTTCTGTGCATAATATCATGTCATCTGCAAACAATGAGAACTTTACTACTAGTTTTCTGATCTGATTTCTTTTATTTTTCTTCTTCTCTGATTGCCTTAGCTAGGATTTCCAAAACTATGTTGAATAATAGTGGTTGAAAGTGGACACTCTTGTCTTGTTCCTGATCTTAGAGGAAATGCTTTCATGTTTTCACCATTGAGAGATGGTTTTCTTAGAATTTAAATCTTTTGGCTTTTGAAGGAAAATTTAATTTTCCTTTCAAAATTGGAGTTCTAAGCATTTCAAATTTGAATTTCAGTTTGTATGCATTTACATGTGAAAATTCCTATAAACCAGCATGATATCAGAATAATATTAATTATGTGGTATTATCTACTCTAATATTCATATATCCAATTAATACATTTTCCTAAAATCATTGCTAAAGCCTAAATCAAGATAAAGGCCCTCAGCCACTACATATATGGCCTTCTAATCTGTTCTGGTGGAATCAGTCCTTACACTTTCCTCAGCATTCTGTTTTCCTTTAGAAATTCCTTTCCATTAAAAGTTGATATAAACCATCATTTTTCCCCTTTGCAAAATATTTTCATAAATTGTTGTATTAATAAAAGAGTAAATGTGTCTTGCCCAAGTGTAGAATAAATTGGCACCTTCTTTTTTCACTCATGACCTTATCTACCTTCTATGTTTCTGGCTTAAAAGAGACAGTTGTTGGAAGAGGGCAAGCTTACTGGATTCCCCATTGTCCCAATTTTCTCAGTTGTTTCTTAGAAAGATGAATACTGGTTTTTTTCTTATAATATAAGCAGTTAACAGCAGGATCTTGATTTTTTTTTTTTTTAGTTAGCAAAGTATAATGAAAATGTGAATTGTTACTAAATTATTTTGTGGAAAAATACATCTTAGTAATTGCTGCTGTTGGCATATTCCCAGCTAAGTAGAAGATTTGATGGTCTGTAGGTAAGAATATGAAACTTATATAGGTATGGATACTGAACAGAATGCTGTTTCACTTAATTTATTTGATCTGCACTATAGAATAGGGAAAACATTTTTATTCATGCAGAACTTTTATTTAATTTGATTTTTTTTAATATCATACCCTTTAAAAACGTCTCTTGATTTCCCATTGAAAACTATGAAGACACCCACCCTATTGTCAGAGTTGGAGAGGAGTTCTACTATAAGGACAATAGAACAAAATTGAGAAGAATGGTTAGCAGATCATTTATGTTAGATCTGCCCTTGTAAGTATGGAGACCCTTTTCAGTACAGTCAAATTACTGTCTCTTCTCTTTCTGCCACCATCATCACCACTACTACCACAGGAAACAAGCCAAAAGTTTTAGAAACGATCTTATCACTGTTAGTGAGATATAAAAGGCAATAAACTCTGTGGAATAGAAATCCATTAGGAAACTAATATCTAACAATTATTATTACTTAAACTGTGTGCCAGGCATTGTGCTAAGTGCTTTACGTGAAGGATTTCCTCTGTTATTTATCAAATCTATATGAGTTGTGGAAATCTGTCAGGCTTTTTTGGCCACTGAACATGTCCAAATTTCTCTTTCTTTGCATTTTTCCACCTGAATAGACAGAAAATATATAGCCTTGAGCTGTACAAGTAAGTTGTTCCAGTAAATTGTTTTTAATCTTTAAATTAGCCAGGATGTTTTCAGTTGCTTGTAACTAAAAACCTAGAATCATACAGATAGTTATTATTATTACTGCTGTTTACAGATGGGAAAATGGAAACTCTGGTAAAGTTGAGTAATGTGTCCAAGCTTACACAGTTAATCAGTAGGAAATCCAGTATTCATATCCAGGCAGTTATACTCTAGAGATGCATAGTAAATAATTAACATCTATAGTGGAGGTAATAAAGGAAAAATAGATACAGAAGAAAATTGAATCACTGTGGTTGATAAATATTATTTGAGAAGTTATCTTGGAATATGGAAGAAAAGAACAAAAAAGATATAGATGTCCCTAGACGTGGAGGGACATAAAGAGAATATGTGGAACAAAGAGAATAAATCTAATGTAAGTATTGTGGATGTTCTTGAAAAAGACATTAGAATAAGTAGAGCAGAAATAATACTTAAATATAATTTTGGAAGTTTTTCTAAGCAGACAATATAGCTGTGAGTATACAGATTTGAAGTGGTCAGCACATTCCAGGTATTACATATGGAAAAGGGACCTGTCCAGGAATAATTTTGACAAAGTTTTATATTATACAAAGATAAAGAGGAAAGGGGTTCTAGAAGAATCCATATAAATAGTTTAACTACAGAAAATAAGATCAGACTGACATATAACTTGGTGTGGAGCAGTGTGTTTACAGTATTGAGGGGGGGAAAAGTGCTTATAGTCTAGGAGTTTGATACCCAGCTAGAATGTCTTCAGTGTATGAAGAATGAAAAATATAGTTTCAGACATGTAAGAAATCATGAAATGGCTTCACTCTTGTGCCCTGGTACCCTTTAATAGTTGAAGATGTGCTCCCTTCAGAGAATAACCAAGTATAAGACTCAAGAATGAGAAATTTATGGTATGAAATAGCTAGTACATCATCTCTTACTTGATTAAGATTCCAAACCAGGAATCTAGGGTTATTATATGCTATCAGTTAGATTTTGCAGCTTTTCTCCAGTGTTTTCCTGATTCTTATGGTTCACATAAGAGTTCACATAGTTCAGATGGATATATTACTCTCTCTGGTGATTGTCCCTGTTAGCCATCGGTACTATTCTGATTCACTCTTGATAATAGTAGGTAAACTGTATATGTATGTGAGATACTCCACAGGAAGAACGCCTAGTCAGTGTAGGTATCATTTAAACATTTGGTGGCATTTTTCATTATCACAGCGCTTAAGATGTTTTGCAGCCTATAAGCTTATATTGAATGCTCTGAGTCATGGTTTGTTGGCTTATTGAATTTGCAAAGACATAAAAGAAAAAAAAATCTTCGGTTTGAGCTGGGAACAAATTTCTGTACATGTTTTTATCTTCCTTGGATCTATGCGTACTTTAACTGTATGTAAAACATCAGTGTCAATCGTATCATCTTAGGTATGTTAAGATATGTATTTACTTGGAAGAAGTCTTATAAGGAAATTCCCAAAGGTATTCAAGACTATGAGGAATAGATAGAACTGTGTCCTTAGCACAGGACAGATAGGTTAAAGGAGTTCAGCAGTTACCTATCAGATGAGTGAATAAAATGAATGCAATCTGTACTGAGTAATTACAAATGAAAAAGAAAAATACAGTAACTACCTAATGAAAGAGAGGTATTTGACATTAACAGACAATTAACAAAAGAAGGGATATAAATAACTAACATGAATGTGAAATAATATTTTTACCACACTGGTAATTATAGAAATACATATTAAAATAATGAAAATATATCTGCCTTTCATATTGGCAACAGTTAAAGAGTAAAAGACAGTGTGAGTACAGTGATGTTAGCAATTTAATGCAGTGTCGCTAAGAGTGAATTGGCAGCCACTTTGGAGAGCACTTTAATGATATGTAATAAAAGTCTTAAGAATGGTTATATCTTTGGTCCAATAATTGCAATTCCATGTGTCTAGTCTAAGGAAATACTAAGCATTAACACAAAAATATTAATCATAGTAATGTTTATGATATCTAAAAATTGGCAACAGCTTGATTGTCTAATAAAGTGAAATGAATACATAATAGTACATGAGTATGAAAGGCTTTCAGATCAGATCAGATCATATCAGCTGCTCAGTCGTGTCCGACTCTTTGCGACCCCATGAATCGCAGCACGCTAGGCCTCCCTGTCCATCACCAACTCCCGGAGTTCACCCAGACTCACGTCCATCGAGTCAGTGATGCCATCCAGCCATCTCATCCTCTGTCGTCCCCTTCTCCTCCTGCCCCCAATCCCTCCCAGCATCAGAGTCTTTTCCAATGAGTCAACTCTTCTCATGAGGTGGCCAAAGTACTGGAGTTTCAGCTTTAGCATGATTCCTTCCAAAGAAATCCCAGGGCTGATCTCCTTCAGAATGGACTGGTTGGATCTCCTTGCAGTCCAAGGGACTCTCAAGAGTGTTCTCCAACACCACAGTTCAAAAGCATCAATTCTTCAGCGCTCAGCCTTCTTCACAGTCCAACTCTCACATCCATACATGACCACAGGAAAAACCATAGCCTTGACTAGACGGACCTTTGTTGGCAAAAATCACATTTCTAAAGAATTTTTAATAACAGGAAAAACTCATAATACAAATGAAAATATGAGGCATCTAACCATATAGGTAAAAATTTGCTATAGAAATGCACATGAATGTATACATGCGTGTATATATGTGTGTATACACACACATGTGCAATCATTAATAAAACAAGAGTCACTTCTAAATACTGAGTAAGTATCTTCAGGCTTTTTCCTTTGTATTTTCCAAATTTCCTTACAAAAATCGTATAATGCTTAATAAAAATTCTGAAGCTATAAAATAATATGACTGAAGTTTTCAAAAAGATAGTAAAAGATTCAGTTCAGTTCAGTCACTCAGTTGTATCCTACTCTTTGTGACCCCATGGACTGCAGCATGCCAGGCTTCCCTGTCCATCACCAACTCTTGGAGCTTGCTCAAACTCATGTCCATCGAGTCAGTGATGCCATCCAACCATCTTGTCCTCTTTCGTCCCCTTCTCCTCCTGCCTTCAATTTTACCAAGCATCAGGGTCTTTCTAATGAGTCAGCTCTTCGCATCAGGTGCCAAAGTATTGGAGCTTCAGCATCAGTCCTTCCAGTGAATATTCAGGATTGATTTCCTTTAGGATTGACAGTAAAAGGTTACCATAGATTAAGTTGACAGAGACGGAAAGAAAAGAAGTAAGTGTACATAGATTGCAAGCTGTGGAAAATATGTGAGATAAATCATGGTTGAAATGGAAAATTTAGCATCACTGTGATGGCAGGCTTCAGATCCAGAGGGTATCATAGCACAGTGATTAGGAGCAGCAGCTCCCACTTCTGCCTCTGGCTATGCTGTGTGACTTTGAGCAGGTACTTTAGATAGAGGCTCCTGTGTCTTCATTTGTAGTAAAATGAGGATAATGGTTCCAATCTTTCTGAAACAGTGAGTATTCAGCAAACATTCACTGGCATTCAAGGATACAGTTGTTACCTTTGACATGGTATGAAGAAAGGTTGTGGAAGCAGCAAGTTCTAGCCCAGGGCCATTTAGGAAGCACCTGCATCCAAACTGAAGAGTATTCAAAGGCATGGGGCCAGGCAGAGGTTGCATGCCCTGGGGCCCCTGTGGCATCATGCTGATGAAGCTGATGGGAGGAGTCAGCATCTTTCTGCACCCATGGAGATAGGGGTTGTATCATCTTCAAGCAATTCTGCATATCCAATTATTTGTAGATAACTTTACACAGTATATTCAGAAATCTCATTATGAGATTCCTCAGCTATATCTTCACCAGTTGCCTTGGAGGGCTTTTCTACAAAGAATCATTAAGTCAGAAAAGGAAGATGTAGAGAAGTGTACCAAATACCCATATTTTTGGAGTACTCGACTCAAGGATATAACTCTAAGGATGCTTTCCACTGTATTTCAGAGCTTAGAGTAGTGTCTGATGCTAATCAACTTTCCATACTTGTTGAATATATATTTATTGAAAATGTCTGTGTGTTCATGGAATATAGGTAGGGAACAAAACACAAACATAGTAGCAAACATCAGAGTCACTTCATGAAGTAGTCATTCCCTAGGAATAGTGAGGGTGGAAGTAAGAAGCTCCTTCCCCCAAAAGCATAGTAGGAGGGAGGTTATATATCCAAAAAAAGAAAATAAAAGTTTCCTCGTGACGTGTGTCCGAAAATTTATACCTGATATTTTTTTCCCTTCCATTATAAAAATCAAGTCTACCTAAAAATGATAGTTATGAGAGATTTGTTCAAAAATGAATGTTCATTTCTAAAGTGGAATGGTGGTCCTCGCATCTTGGTCAGAACCACACTACCCTTGGGCTTCCTCTGCTTTTGCAAACATCTGCCTCTCCAGCCCCACTGCCTGGTGACAGCAGACTGAGTACTTTTCAAAATGATGTCACTCATTGGGGGTAGGGAGTGAGGCATCTGTTCTGACATGATTGTATTTTCCAGCTTTTAAGTGCTTCCAGCAATATTTCATTGAAAATGTAGCCTTAGTGAGTCATGTCTAAGCCTGAAGAAACACTGGTGCTTTTACAGAGAAGTTGAGAGTTTGTCACTGCTGGAATGGCTCATACCTCTAATCTATTCTTGCCTTCCATAACCTGGATACGATCCAAACCCAATTGTATCCACTCTGACTGATTTATTTGAACTGGCAGAACTCACATGGGTAGACTCTAAATGTTCCCTTATGATATATTCCTACACAGAGGAAAGTAAATGTAGTAATTAGGACTGTCTTATTTTATGACTAGAACTATGCAAAAAAAAAAAGAAGAAGCCTTTTCCAATACAATTCTTATATTTGGAAAATAACATCCCAGCTTCAAAATCCTTTAGCCCAGGCAGACTAGAAATACAGAACGAAATAGAGTAGATTGGCCACAGACTATTACAAAGCACAAGGTCCAGTTTGTATTCTGTGGCTGTTTTAGGTAGCATTTTTAATGCCCGAAATAGGTTTTTAAACATCTTGAGAAAACCATGTTCCCCAATTCAGATTTTGATTCCCACAGCAGAGTAGTACTGGCAGGTTTGAAGGTCATGCACCTTGACAGCTAAGAAAAATGTCAGATGGCCACCTGAGAGCCAGGTTTTGAGGCGGGGAGGTTACCAAACAGGAGAACTGAGCCAAAAAAGAATAGCTCTCTCCCACAGTCTTCAGTAGGACACTTTGGAGGCTGCTGCTGGCTACTGGGCAAGCTAGTCAGTCCTGGGACCCTGTAGAAGAGGCACATGGACCCCTGAGCTGAGGCAGGAGGCGGGAGGGGGCATGTCAGTTTGTCCTGAGGACATCACTGTACCATAGGGAATATTTTTAAATGTTAGCCTTCTTCTTATTTATACTAATAATCTGATCATCCTGACCCATCAATGAACTCTTATAGAGTTTCACTGTACCCTTATAAAGAATTCAGTCATTTCTTAGTAGAATGGGAGGCATGCAGACGTTGATGTCAGGATTCAAATCCAGACTCCCACAAGTAGCTTTATGCTATTGGGCAAGCCCCTTAACATTTCGTAGCCTGTTTCCTCTGTGAAATTACAACCATGCCCAGTTTGTAGGTTATAGGGTGTATATTTAAAATGCGAGTAAAGTGCTTGGTACTTAATAGGTGGTCAAGCCCCTGTCTAGAAGCAGAACTGTCAGGTATTTCATGAATATTGAAGTTTTCTGTCTTTGGGGGTTAGTAATAAAACTAGCATTCAGATCTAATTGCTTCTGAAATTGCTTTTGCAAAATGAAGCCACCCACAAGTGTGGAGTATTGTTTACCCTGTTGCTCTTTGTTTCCTGCAGAGCATTTAGTTTTCATTTTCATCTACTGGAAATCTTTATTTCCCAATCCTTCAGTTTTGTTTGGTAAGTTGAAAAAAATCCCACTCCAACCCCTTGTTTCTTGTTAAAACCTGCCTTAGGACTCTTCGTTGCCTAAAATGGATTTAAACATTCTGCAGTCCAAAATAATGTCATAGGATTATTCGGAAAGAGCTCTCTGCTGGATCCAAGAAGCCATTAATTGTTTTGAGACTATGAACCGTAGCTGGTGGAAGTGGCAGATTCTGACTCGGTGCAGGAGACGTGCTGAAGCAATCTGGTATGCTTCAGGTCCTGCAGCTGCCACAGGGAGGTGGGCAGTGCTGTGGTTTGGGCCCCAAGCCCTTGAAGGCTGTTTCCAAATGATCATATGGCAAAGAATCAACCCGTTTCCTTAAATCAGTTTAGAAAAAGGGATTATTTCTTGAATAATTTTTTTTTAATATTTTCAATTTTAAATATTAGGCCCCACATGCTCTGTGATATATTGCATTTAGTAAGCCCTTATTTATCTGTAGGACATGTCTAGAATTCCTATCAAACTGCCAGCACAGATGAGACTCTAATAGGAAATAGTAACCTCCGACTTCCTTTTCTTACTGGATGCTAAGAAACAGTGCTCCGATGTTGTGACAGTTAGTGTGTATCTGTACACCAAGCACAAATTATTGACATTTCTTAGTTACTGTTGACATTTATTGAGTACCAATGTGCATGACACTGACTCACATAAGCACTTTGTATTGCCTCATGTCATCCTCACAGAGTCCTAAAATCAGTCGCTATTATTAGTCCCGTTTTACAGCTGAAGTAGCTGAGGCTTAATGAGTTTATAAAATTTAAATCTATCAGAATGTAGACGCTGTGATCCATAGTAGAAACCCTTGTTCCTAGAATGAGGCCTGCCGCAAAATAGACGCTCAACTGATGTTTGTTGGATGACTGAACTTCCTAAAGTTCACACGTCTGATTAGAATTCAGGAATTGACAAAGAATTCAATTCCAGGGGACTCTCAGACACTAAAGCCTGTAGCTTAAACTTACGTGTTTTTCTGCCCCTCCTTTCCCTTAATCAGCCCTCTGTTAGACAGTTTCAAGAAACAGAGGACATGATCCCTGCCCTCTAGGTGCATAATCCAATGAAAGATGCTTAAAACCCAGTAAAGATGTTCAGAATATACTTGCTAAGCTTCAGAATATGAGTTGAGGCAATTAGGCATTAAAATAGTCAACTCTGCCATAAATATGTGTTAATTGGGCTTCAGGTTTAGCTGCTCTGAAAAATGAGACCTCAAAATATTATGGCTTAAATAAACAAGATAGAAATATGCCTCTGTCGCAGAACATTCCAGAGAGAAGTGGTCCAGAGCTGCCAAGGCAGCTTTGCCACATGGTTGCTGTCAGCGTCTGAGACAGCTCCCAGTTCTCATCAGGTTCTGTCAGGAGGTAAGGGTGAAGAATCAGGGGAACAGACGTGTTCCTTTCGGAGGGCATGGTCTAGAGAGGCTTGTTCCTCTTAGGCATTGAACTGGGTGAACTGGATCATGTGGCCACAGCAAGCAGTCTCAAAAGCTGGGCCTGCAGGCTCCAGCTGAATTCAGATACAATGATGATCAACAACTAACAGTTTTTCCCACAGTCCACTTGGCAAAAGTGTGGGTACCTTGGTCTTTGGGCCTTGTTCCTCTTCTGCCCTCTTTTCTATCTGGCTTACTCTACCTTCTTGATTAGTGCTGGGCGGGGCTGAGCTGTACTGGGTGCTCACTGTGGCTCAGCAAAGGTCAGAGTCATCACACTGATTTTTATATTCTCTGTTTAACATTTATAAGTGAGATGCTGTGGAGGATAGACTAAAATTTGATTGCCTTGTGCTTAGTTTTTAAAATTTATTTTATTAGAGTGTAGTTGGTTTACAACATTGTATTAATTTCTGCTGTACAGCAAGGTGAATCAGTTATACATATATATATATAATTTTCCTATTTTTTCCATTATGGTTTATCCCAGAATATTGAACATATTGATAGTTTCTTGTGCTGTATATACTAGTTTACATCTGCTAATCCCAAACTCCCAATCCATCCCTCCCCCTCAACCCTCACCTCTTGCCAACCACAAATCTCTTATGTCTGTGAGTCTGTTTCTGTTTTGTAAATAAGTTCTTTTTTTTTTTACTATTTTTTTGGATTCTACGTATAAGTGGTTATCATATGATATTTGTCTTTCTCTTTCTGACTTACTTCACTTAGTATGATGATCTCTAGGAAAATCCATGTTGCTATAAATGGCATTATTTCACTCTTTTTTATGGCTGAGTAGTATTCCATTGTGTGTATTTACCACATCTTTATCTATTCATCTGTCAGTGGACATTTAGATTGTTTCTGTATCTTGGCTGTTGTGAATAGTGCTGCTATTTACAGAGGTTCTAGTATCTTTTTGAATTACAGTTTTCTCTGGATATATGCCCAGGAGTGGGATTGATGAATCACATGACAACTCTAGTCTTTTAAGGAACCTCCATACTGTTTTCCAGGCTTCCCTTGTGGCTCAGCTGGTAAAGAATCTGCCTGCAATGCGGGAGACCTGGGTTTGATCCCTGCATTGGGAAGATCCCCGGGAAAAGGGAAGGCTACCCACTCCAGTATTCTGGCCTGGAGAATTCTGTATTATGGAGAATTCTAGAGAATTCATGGCTTGTATATAGTCATGCGGTCACAAAGAGTTGGACATGACTAAGTGACTTTCATTTCACTTCATACTGTTTTCCATACTGTCTGCACCATTTCCGTTCCCATCAGCAGATATATGAGGGTTCTCTTCATACCCTCTCCAGCATTTATTTGTAGATTTTTAAAATGATGGCCTTATGGTGATACTTCATTGTGATTTTGATTTGCGTTTCTCTAATAATTCGCAATTTGAGCTTCTTTTCATGTGCCTGTTGGCCATCTGTATGTATTCTTTGAAGAAATGTCTATTTAGATTTTTGCCCATTTTTCGATTGGATTGTTTTGTTGTTGTTGAGTTTAATTTCCTTGGTTCTCAATAAGTTTCTATTTTTAAACGTTCTTTTGTTTCCCCTTTAAGCCTAAATATGCCGATTTTTGAAGTCATGTTAATATTGCTTAAATTTTTTTTTTTGATTTTACTTTTATTTTATTTTATTTTTTTTTTCAATTTTAATTTAAAAAAAATTATACATGTGTTCCCCATCCTGAACCCTCCTCCCTCCCCATACCATCCCCCTGGGTCGTCCCAGTGCACCAGCCCCAAGCATCCAGCATCGTGCATTGAACCTGGACTGGCATCTCGTTTCATACATGACATTTCACATGTTTCAATGCCATTCTCCCAAATCTTCCCACCCTCTCCCTCTCCCACAGAGTCCATAAGCCTGTTCTATAAATCAGTGTCTCTTTTGCTGTCTCGTATACAGGGTTATCGTTACCAAACCCTCATCAAATTTTTCATGCTCTTGCCATCTTGTAACATAGTAATGGAAATTACTAAATATGCTATGATATCTTAATGTTTCATTTCTATTTCTTTACTTCTCTGTTCCTGCATTTGGAAAAATTGTACTACCCTAGGGTCTTAACTTTAAATATATTTTCATAATGTTATCAGGTCTCTCTCCAGAGTTACATCTGTTAGTTTTTTTCCTGTGTAATACTGAAAATTTTTCCTCTACAGTTTTTAACTAGAAATGAGTAAATTTCACAATATAATCTCAACAAAACATTACTCTTTTAAGAAAACAAAAGACGTTTTCTGATTCAAACTTTTTAATCCCCAAGAGTAGGAAAGTTATCTGTTCTTTTTCAACTTTTTATTCCCAGTACCTAGAACAATGCTCAGCATATGACTGTAGTACTCCAATATTTGTTGACTAAATCATATTTAACTTTTTAAGGTAAAAAAAAAATTCTCCATTTTAGTCTGTAGGCTTAGTTTAAAATATTGCAAAATAATACACTTAAAGTGTTTTGCCTACAGTAACTATCTCCTGTGTGTGTGTGTGTATGTGTGTGTCACTCACTCATTCGTGTCCCACTATTTGTGGTCTCATGGACTATAGCCCGGCAGGCTTCTTTGTCCATGAAATTCTCCAGGCAAGAATACTGGAGTGGGGTGCCATTTCCTTCTCCAGAGGATTTTCCCGACCCAGGGATCAAACCTGGGTCTCCTGCTTTACAGGCAGACTCTTTGCCATCTGAGCCACCAGGAACTATCCCCTAAATAGCCAGTGTATTTACATACAGCACGTGCTCACACACAGGTGTATGCACTCCCATATGCGTGTACACATATGCATTTTTTTGGAAGCCAGGCCACTGTCAGCTTCACCCCTTTGAAACATTCTAACAATTGCCGTGAAAATGTCCTTATAAGGCCCTCACTCTTAACCTTATTCCATCTAGCCTGCAGCATATAATTTGATTATCTTTGTATTTCAGTAGATTATGTTTTGGGTGTGCAAATTTAGCCAAGGAGTTGAGAAGGGGGGAGGTGAGGAGAGGGAATAGAGGGAAGGAAAAAGAAAGCAAGATGGACATCAGAATTAGAAGAGGGACTGTGACAGCACCAAGAGACATTCCCGTATCACAGAAGGATACAGAACAACTCAAAGGCAGGTCCCAGGCATTATGATGCCACCGTATGTTTGTGGTTGGGCATGTTTCGTTAATAAGATTGTGATTAATTATTAAGAAAAGTGTGTGTGTTCCATATATTCTATTTAGAAGAAAGTGTAACATCTTAGGGGTGTTTGAAATCAGAAAATAAATTGCCTTTTGGAAGATGAGCTTTGAATATCCAGAAATTTTAATCCTGTGAAGCAACTCTTTACTCAAAGATAACAGAGAAATGAAAAATTATTAAGTAGTATAAAGAATCCATGTAGCCAGTTTTAGAAAGGAATGCATGAAAAGGTTGTAACTAGGAAGAAGAGCACTGAGGGACTAGACCAGTTCTAGCCATCCTAGTTATCCTTGTCAGAGAGGTAAGTAGAAGTGTGTAAACACTGTGCACTTGGGCCAGGCACCGTGCATGTGATGACAGTGTGTATACTAAGTAAGTTCCCCCAGTAGCTCTGTGATCTAGGAACTGTGCAGAGTATCTTAAATATTTTAAATGCATGGGAAATGAGGTGTAAATGGGTTAAGTTGCTGTTTGTGAGCAATAGTAGTGAAGAATTTGTTTTGTTTGATGACATTGAGTATTGAATGTGGTCTAAATGGAACATGCCACCAGAAGCCAGAAGGTCCTCTATTCTCATTCAGTCATCCATCCAACTCTGTCTACTCATAACTGTTGCCATATATAACTAGCTGTTGAATAAGTTCACATGCTTCATCTGTCCAGACTTTAGGAGAGCACAGAACTATGTCATGAGAGACCCCTCTTTACGTGCAGGTGCAAATGGGGAATAGTAGCCATGGAGTGACATTTAAGGAAGCTGGAGCTTAATGAATGAACCACCACTCTCCCACCCTCCATCCCTCCCTACACACACACACACACACACACACACACACAGACACACACACACTCACTTCCTCCTCTCACACACACACACACACACACACTCACTTCCTCCTCCTTTTACTCTCAAAGGCCTCTCAGTCACAGGACCAGGATCTGATTCCATTCTCTCCACGTGCCCATGTCATTGGGCACCCAGAGACCCAGAACATGTAGTCTTGAGTCCTGAGCATGGCAGAGAGCAAGCCTAAATTCCATATTTAGTTGGGAGTTACTGGGCATTGGAAAGTTGAGCTTTCATTCTGATTAGCTTGGTTATCTCAGGAGGAAGTCTTTCTCTGCTTCCCTTTTTGGGGGCCCAGCTTCCTCACCAGACGCCTGGGCCTCCTCCATTTCTCTGTATACTCTCACTTTACCAGCTGTTTCCTCTTCCTGCAGCCTCAGTTTTGTCCTTTTTTGCTCCTCCTATAACCCCACCAGAAGTACTGTCTCTTGTTATTTGTTCAAAGAAAGGGAAGTGGAAAAAGAGGCTTAAAATTTTGAGATATGGGTAAGTCTGTTCTTCTAAGTTGTAAACTGGTGGAGGGCAAGTGCCCTTGTTACACATTGTAAAGCATTAATAAAATCTCATGAACAATGCTTTTTATAGTAACAAAGCACAACTATAATGGAATTTAAGCAGATGTAGAAGTTAGGATTTTTCTAATAATACCTACATTCAATTCGTAATCTTCACATGTATTTAAACTTGCTTCTAGTAGTTATTCATCATATCCATGAAAAATTATAGCTGTTCATTTATATATATATAAATATATATAATTATATATAAATATATGTAATATATATAAATATGTGTGTGTGTAATATATCTGCATATTTACCACCTAGTGACATGCTTGTTTCTAACCTGGTACCATAGTTTTTCCTATTTATAAACTTGTGAGAAAATTTCATAAGTGCATTGTATAATATGATCTAATTAGTTTAATGTTTATAAAAAGTCTTTGAACGTAAGTTCTGTACACTTGGCAATCAGTTGTGCCAAAAATTATGATTGCTTTCTTCATGTAATTCCCAGAACCCAGTTTCTCCTACATATAGTTTCTCTCATGATCAATCAAAAAAGGTTTATATGCAATGCCTTTGAAAACACTTCAAAATTAGAAGCATATTTATGGTTGAGGGAGATACTGGATTATAGTATACTTGCTGGGTTTAATCTTGAAAATAAATGAATTGTAAGCTTAGATTAAATTGGTATTTCTTCAGTCATTTATACCTTGACATTTGGATTCTACCCATTAAACTCTGCATTAGGCTGTCAGATTATTTTTTAAATGTTTCCTGAATTTGTAACACTATTCTGGGATTTATTTAAATTGAATTTTTTGTAGGTAGAGAATTTTATGTGATATACTTAAAATAACATTAAATATAATGAATAAGTAAAAGATTTCAAATGCCTAGCTTTTTAGATTCCTTTAACCAAAGAATTTAGTAAAGTTCTTCCCCCAATATACTTTTTCATATAGTTTGGGGTTTTTGTTGTTGTTGTTCAAACATAATTTTTCTTTAGCTTTTTGCTTCACTTTCCTTGAAACATTATGAAAACCATCTCTATTACTGCATTATTGTTGCACTCTAAACCTAGATAGCATTTGAAAAGCAGAGACATTACTTTGCCAACAAAGGTCCGTCTAGTCAAGGCTATGGTTTATCCAGTGGTCATGTATGGATGTGAGAGTTGGACTGTGAAGAAAGCTGAGCACCGAAGAATTGATGCTTTTGAACTGTGGTGTTGGAGAAGACTCTTGAGAGTTCCTTGGACTGCAAGGAGATCCAACCAGTCCATCCTAAAAGAGATCATTCCTGGGTGTTCATTGGAAGGACTGGTGCTGAAGCTGAAACTCTGAAACTCCAATAATTTGGCCACCTCATGCGAAGAGTTGACTCATTGGAAAAGACCCTGATGCTGGGAGGGATTGGGGGCAGGAGGATAAGGGGACAACAGAAGATGAGATGGCTGGATGGCATCACCGACTCAATGGACGTGAGTCTGAGTGAACTCCGGGAGTTGGTGATGGACAGGGAGGCCTGGCGCGCTGTGATTCATGGGGTCACAAAGAGTCGGACACAACTGAGTGACTGAATTGAACTGAACTGAAACCTGCAAACAGAAAATGCTTAGGTAAAGATGGTTAGGTGGTATAAACAAAAGGCATTGTATATTTAAAACCTGATCCTTTTTTGGAATGTTGCTTTTCTAAGTAGTCACAAGATACTTGGGAGTCAGTTGACCTCGGTAAACAAGAAACAAAAGTATATTTTTGTTGGGATAGTAACAGCATAGGGCATGAGCCAAAAATTGTAAGCAGTAATTAGCCCAGTTAGGTGTCAAATTCAACCTAATTTCACTTTTGAGAAAAATACTCCTTCTCAAGCAGCTCAGCTTGGTGAATAGAAGATTAAAACAACCTCCACAAAGAATCAACAAGGGGAAGCATTGAGGCCCAGATTATGAATAAAAAGCAGTGGGGTATGATTTATGGACTGAGAGAAAAGTAAGCTGGGCCTGTATACATGAATGGCTGAAGTACCAAAGTTCAGGTGGTAAAAGGTAAGAGATGAGTTGTAATCACACAGCACAAGGCTAGAGTAAGTCAGACTTTTTTTTTTTTTTTTTTAAATGTTTGTTCTGTCGCTGAACACTGAGTGATTTTAGAAAAGACTTGACTTCACAGCATTTCAGCTTCCCTACTGATTAGGTGGCCAGGGATAGTATGGCAGCTGTTCAGAGAATGGGATTTGGAGTCTGACCAGTCTGGTTTGAACTTTGAACTCAGTTTTAATGTAAGTGTTAAATCAGACTGGTAACTTATCTATGGCAAGTATGTTTCAGGAATTTTATCAAGTTTCAAGAATTAATTTTGCATTGTGAAATGCAAATTTGTATTCTTCTACACATTTTTAAGAGGAAAGGTAGACAAACAGAGGAAAGAAGAAGCTGTAGTAATCTCGGTGTTTGATAGTATATATAACATTACATTTATACCAAAACCAGCAGCGACATTACATGATTAAAAAAAAAACTATAAACTATTATCCCTCATGAATATAAATATAAAAATCTTTTATAAAATATTACAGAGACCATCTCAACAATATGTAAAAATTTAGATCATCATGACCAAGTATGTTTTATCCCAGGAATGCAGGGTTGGCTTAGCATTTGAAAATTTTGCAGTGTAATTCACCAGATTAATAGAAAAAAAGAGAGAAAACCCACATCATTATCTCAGTGGAAAACAAAAAGCATTTGATAAAATTTCAGTGCCCATTCATGATGAAGCCTCTAATCAGGCCCAGATAAAGGGCATTTATGAAAAACTTAAAGCTAGTGTTATATTTCATGATTAGAGACTAAATATATTCCAAGATTTTAACCAGTACAGTAAGGCAAGAATAAGCACAAAAATTGGAAAGGAAAATTAGAGCAAGAAGAAGCACAAAAATTGAAAAGGAAAATTAAAATTATGTTTTTACAGAGAAGACATGATTTTACACATAGAAAAGTTGAGAGTTGGAGTCAGCAAACTACAGCCAAATGTGGGCTATCTCCTACTTTCATATGACCTGTGACTGCGACTTAAGATGTTTTTTACATTTCTTTGCCTATTTGACTGTAAGATAGATAAAACCACGTTAGAAAACATTTTGGCAATTCTAAAATTAATCATACACTTACCTCATGATCCAACACTCTTGAGTACAACCTAAGAATAAATGAAATAAAAACGTCCACAAAAAAACTTATATATGAATGTTTATAGCAGCATTTGTGGATGTCTACAGTACCCTCCAATTAGAAACAGCTTACTTGTCTGCATGCAGGTGAATAAACAAATTCTATTTTATTCATACTACTAAATAAGAAAAAAGAAACCACTGATACACACAACAATATGGATAAATCTAAAAAACATGCTAATTTAAGAAATCAAACACAGAAGAGTTCATACTACATTATTTCATTTATGTAAAATTTTAGAACAGGCAAAATTCACCTACAACAGCAGAAAGCAACCCATGGTTGCCAAGGAGTAGGGGGAAGGGCATATGAAAAGGAGTTAAGGCAGTTTACGGAGAGCAAGATACCCTAAATCTCATTGGAGTTATAGTTCATTGTTGTGTATGTTCAGTGAAACCCATCAAACTCTGCATCTTTGAAATGGGTTTTATTATATGAAAGTTATACCCCAAAGGTGACTTTAAAATAAAAAATACTATGTTTTAAAAAACCCAAATGTGACTTGTCTTAAACTGGATTGTGAGCTTCAGCAGAGCACATGCTCTTTGGTAACAATGTTTTTTTTTTAATTTCCTTCATTTAGCTCAGTACTCCGTGCAAATATTTTTGAGCAAATACCTTGAGTAAAATATAGAAACAAGGTGACCTAATAGGCTGGGAGTAGAAGAATGAAGTTCCCTGGAGTTCGGCCAGCGAGGCTCAAAGGCCAGAATTCAGATCTGTGCTGAGGCTGGGTGAAGCTGCTGTTTGTAAAATTTTTGTTTTAGATTTGTTCATCCTAACATTTATTTTTCTGTTGGAGAAGAATGTGTGCAATGTAATCTGCCATGACTGGAATTACAGATAAAGCCTTTGGGATGGCAGACAGGGATTCAGACGATTAACTGTCTGTGGAGTACTTTATAGGAAACAATTTTATTGAAATAACATAAGGAGCCTGTGTTGGTAGTTTTAATAAAATCAAGCCTGACTCATCTATTTGAGGACCAGGATTATGGGAATAACATCTTATACTTCTGGAGTATTTTAAGATTGAAACAGTTATATTCATGTTTGCTTATGAAGAAACAGAATTGGATGGATAAGTAAAACTTTAACCCTGTGGAAAAAAATTTAATATTTGTATCTGGCTTCTCTATGTTAACACTGAAGAAATTGCTTTAGGTTATACAGCTCCGTAATGTTACGTTTCCAGCATTACCAGAGCGTATTTTTATAGAGGAGTATCATGTTTTATTTCATGTCTGAAAAATAAACTTGAGTCACTGTGTTCTGCTTCAGTCCCTTAAAATTTTATTGCAGTATGTTTCAGAGTTTGGGAGAAAGTTCTTAGTGGCCTTGAGGGAGGCTTTATCCCTATAAGGGATGAGTGATTGGGTTGAATCTGCACCCCTCCCCTAACCCCACCCCTGATTTTGACTTCTTCCCCCATTCTTTGCTTATTCCGCACTCTGGGAATAGCTGGGCCTACAAGTAGTTAGGTGCAGTCAGCCCTCTGAAGTTCATCCATATTTCATCCCTGCTCCCTTCTTTAAAAAAAAAAAAATTATGTTAATTGGAAGATAATTACTCCAATTTATGTTAATTGGAGGATAAGACTTTATGGTATCGTGATGGTTTTTTCATACATCAGTATGAATCAGCCATATGTATACATGTGTCCCCTCCATCCTGAACCCCACTCCCCATCCCTGTTTCTCTTAAGCCTATTAACTCATTGGCTCATCTTTGCCTTATCAGGAAGCATTTGATCTTGTGGGCTTGTTTGGATCAAGACAAGCTATTAATCCAGGGGATGCATCATTGTATTACTTACATTGTATTCTTATAACTGGACATAGATGTGTCTTGAAGAGAGAAGAAAATTGACCCCCACCTCTGAAATGTTTGCAATTAGTTGGTACTTAATCGATACACACCAGCCATGGTATTCTGGCAGATGGGACTGCTGCTTCCTGGTTAGAGGGTCTTATGGGGTTGGGTCAGCCTTTTAAGTATTAATAGTTGAGGAAAAAAGATCAGGAATTCTTGGGGGTGTAATGAGTAGATAGCCTTTCTTAGAATCGTCCATTATTTTTCATGAGCATCCATTACGCTTGTGCAAAATTAATCCTGAAATAGAATTAGGAGAGGAAAAAACCCACCTTTGGCAACCACCATAGATGGTTGGATGGCATCACTGACTCGATGGACATGAGTTTGAGCAAGCTCTGGGAGTTGGTGAAGGACAAGGAAGTCTGGCATGCTGTAGTCCACAGAGTTGTAAAGAGTCAGGCAGGACTGAGTGACTGAACTGAACTGATAGTAATAATTGTTTGGAGCATGAATCACCAATGGCTGCTAAAACTAGTATGTAAGGATGATGAGAAACATGATATTTATATAATCTATTTATATAGTCTCAAAGTATCTCCCTATAGGATGTTATTAGTTACAAAAGGAAAACAAGTGACTTTACAGTGGAAAAACATGATACACACCACCTAAATAAAGTGCTCTAAGTTAAAATTAACAACAATGGGACAAATCATTGTTATGTGCCTTTTCCCACTTTCTCCTCCCCCCTCTTTTTAATGTGCATAGATGAATTTGAGTAAGCTAAATTTTAGGTATAATTTCCTTCCCTGTAGAGGTCCCTCCTGTGCATAAAATATCCTAACCAGTATCTCTGGACCGTGATTTTCAAGATGGAGCAAAAGCTTTGGTTGCCTTTCAGACTATGCTATATACCATAATATATCAGTACTCTGTGACTGGCGTATTTCTGCACCTTGACAACATATAGATAGATACCTTTGATCTTACTTAGCAAGGTCATTTGCCTAGCCATTTGCCTCTGTACAAATATCTGTTTTGAAGTTTTGAACAGTATGACTTTTTTGGTTCCTAGATGGGGTTCTTAGAACACAGACCCTCCAAAGATATTCATATAGACCTACATAGGATTTCTTAGGGCTAATTGGCCTCTACCTGTGTATTGCTATATGACCTAAATGTTTCCTGAGGTATATTGGTTCCCACTTGATCCATTTCCTTGATAAACTTAATATCAGAGCTTTCAGTGATCTGGTCTCAGTGTGATTCTGCAGTCACCGTTTGTACGCTCACCGTTCTACAAGAGTGAAGACTCCCTTCCTTGGATTGTCCTGTGTGTAAGATGTTACAAATCGCAAGAGACTAGCTCAGACACCTTTTATGTCTTATCCTCCTATTAAAGTTCATTTTAAATAGACAAATTTGGAATTAAAAGTGGGTAACTTTTTTCTCATTTACAATTTATTAATAAACAGAGGAAGAAGGCAGAGATCGGTTTAACTTCAGAACCCAGAATTTTAATCTTTCATGTTGATGTGTTTAGAAAAGGATTATTAATATTCTGGTGCCTGTATTTTGCATCTGTTAACAAAATTTTAAGTTAAAACAAGTTTTTTTTAATATTACAGAACTTTTATTGAAGATACAGTAGCTTACTTTGATAAATATTATTTTCTTTCAGTGATTACTTTAAAAACTGTATGGACTGATAGGAAATAAAAACATCTAAGTTGTGTAAAATATTTATAGTTATGCCTAATACATATGGTTGTGGTTTTAAAAAGGGTTCTAAAATGATTTAACCTGATGTAAATAGCATTCTCCCTCAGAGCAATGTGGCTAATGCTAATGGTGTTATCCCAGCATCTTAGACGAGAAAACACCAGAAGGGTCAGGCACACACTCTTCCGAGGCTTTCTGTGGCTCCGCTCCAAACAAAGTTACATTTATAGATCTCTCAGGGAAAAAAAAATTTATTCTGTTGACATTGAAAAGTTAAATTGTATAGTCTTTTAATGTGGAAAGTGTTGCCTGAAACATAGAAATCTATTTGTATGAAACATAGAAATCTATTTGTATGGCACATCAAGGTGGATTAGTGAGTGAACCTTATAGCGTTATTGCCAGAATTATAAGAAAGGCACTTGTGGGTGAAAATATAACCTAATAAAAAGAAACTATGACGATGTGTGTTAATTTTCTGAAGGCAAGTTTATTAAGGCATATTTATATACAATAAATATACCCTTTTAGTGAGTAGTCCTCAGTTTTGACACATGAATACAGTCAAGGTTTCAACACAGTTCCATCATCCTGGAAAATGTTCTCTAACAGGTTTTTCAAAAGGTGGCTGTGAGTCTCTGGACAAACAGCATGGGACACAGCAAGCTCTTTGCCCTCAAGGCCGAGACTCTGTGGTGGGTGATCTCCAGTGCTGTGCTGTGTGCAAGGGTGGTCCCTTAGTACCTCTTCAATAGAAGACCTTTCCAGTGGAATCTTCCTGCTTCTCACTTTCAATGGATAATCCCTGACATTCTGCATTCTGGTGAAAAACTGTTCACAGCTATTCTCGTTGCTAAAATTCTATAGCTGTGAATTTTTAAGTTTTTGAGGGAGTGATCATTATGTTTTACATATTCAACATTTATTGCTACTTTGTTAATTTAGGCTTGCAAAATAAGTACTTTAAGAGAAAACTTAGAAAAACTTCTGGAAAATGAATGGGATGCCCTACAGGG
This sequence comes from Bos grunniens, assembly GCF_055505025.1. Taxonomy (NCBI): domain Eukaryota; kingdom Metazoa; phylum Chordata; class Mammalia; order Artiodactyla; family Bovidae; genus Bos; species Bos grunniens. The sequence continues at coordinate 99,074,597 of NC_141166.1, forward strand.
AATTCACAGTCTAGGCAGCCAGGTCTTTTAAATATGTGAATAACAGAGAAAATGGATTAGGTTGCTTTGCTGCTTATTTATGCCTTTTTTAAATAAAAAATACAACTATATATGCAAAGTGACTTGCATGAACCCTTTTTTAAATATTGTTTTTAATTGGAGAATAATTGCTTTATAATACTGTGTTGGTTTCTGCCATGCATCAGCATGAATCAGCCATAGGTACACATATGTTCCTTCCCTCATGAACCTTTTTTTTTTTAGATAACATTTTTATTTATCCTTACTTTTTTTTAGAATAACATTTTGCAAATACAGTTACTTAGGTCTCATTATTCTTTTCACTATTAAGTATTAATGACCATTCTCTAATGTAACTCTGGTTTCCCTGCTAGGCTTAAATGGAAAAGAACAATTTCCTTTCTTAGTGTTAAAATTCCCACCAGGCCTGTGGTCTTTGGGTTAACTTTACCAAAGCAATTAAAGCTATTAACAAGGACACAGTTTTTATTTGGCCACTACAGCTCCAGAGAACTCCAAGCTGCTTGCCTCTAGGTTAGAGGAAATGCGTTAATTGTTCAGCAGTACTCCTGCTTCTCTACTTTCCTTTACTGTAGCAGAAACGCAAGTGGACGAGCTAGTTTCTTGGCTGTAAAGCCCCTTCCAGGATAATTGATCAAATTGGCAAGGACTTAGCTTGCCTGCTGCTTTCTCAAAACCATCTCAGCCAGGATTCTTCCATCTGGTATTTGATCACCCTTGGCCCTTCTTTATCCCAAAGAGTACAAGTATAAACTGGATATAACTTTAGTTTTAAAAGAGAGATGTCAGCCACTTATTTACCCTAACTCCTAAGGGAAAAAAGTATTTTCCTAAAGAGTAGTTTCCTAAAATATAGGCATTTCTCTTCCTAAAATCTTTTGAATTTCCATGAAAATTTTTTTTAGTCTTTGCAACTATTTATATTTGCTAATTTACGAGTACTTACGCTACTTAGCTGTACTATCAACCTCATTTTAAAGTTATGTTTGCAAAGTTAATTACACTTATCTGTAAATGGAAAAATCAGAATAAGCATTTCATATTAGCATAATAGCTTTAGAAAAGTAATTTTGTGGTCTTTTATTGCAATATTAAGTAACAAATGGTCACTTTGAAAGAGCCAAATTCAGTTTCAGTGCTTTTTTTCCCTTAATAGATGTAACAGACTGTAGTAAATTAATATGCTGTTCTTTTATATTGTGATTGTAGTGGGCAGAATAATGCTCTTCTCACCAAAGATATGAGGTCCTAATAACTGGAATTTGTAAATGTTACTTTAATTGAAAGAGATCTTTATGGATGTAGTGAAATTCAGGGCCTCAAGTGTGGGAGATTACCCAGACCAGCTCTGAACGCCTTCACAAGTGTCCAAGGAAGAAAGAGGCAGTTGGAGATTTGACACATGTTCAGAAGAGAAAGCAGGGTGGAGTTGGAGACAGAAACAGCAGTGATGTGGCCACGAGCCTACGTATGCTAGCAACCTTTGGAGCTGTGAGAGGCCAGGACCAGATCCTTCCCTTCAGCCTCTGGGAGGAATGTATCCCAGCTTACAACCTTGACTTTAGTCAAGTGAAACTAACCTCAAACTTCTAACTCTATAGCTATGAGGGTATGCCTTTCTATTATAGCAGGCATACGACACTAATACAAGTTTTGATACCAGGAGGTAAGGTGCTGAGGTAACAAATACCTAAAATGTGGAAGTGGCTTTGGAACTGGGTGACAGGTAAAGGCTGAAAGAATTTTGAGGCAGTGATAAAAAAGAAGCCTAGATTGCCTTAAGCTAAATGTTGGTAGAAATACGGACATTAAAGGTGCTACTGGTGAGAGCTCAGAGAATGAAGAATATATAACTGGAAACTAGAGGAAAATTGATCCTTGTTACATAGCAGGAGAACACTTGGCTGAATTGTCTCCTTCAATTGTGTGGAGCACATGTAAGCAGTGAACTTGGTATTTAGCTGATAGATTTCTAAGCAAAGTGTTCAAGGTACAGCCTGGTTTCCTCTTGTTGCTTATAGTAAAATGCAAGAGGAAAGAACTTGAGGGAAGAACTCTGAAGTGAAAACAAACCACAGCTTGACAATTTGGAAAATTCACAGCCTATCCAGATCACCAAAGACATTAAGATTAGAAGATTCATTGTTGGGTAAGTGTGCTCTGGAGGGAATACCAAGGGTGTAACTGGACAGTCTTCAGTACTTTGAGTGCTTTACAAAGTAATTAAGGTTCGAGTATGTTCAGTCCTTTCTCCTCTGGGGTATTTGTAATTGTGAGCCATCTGTCCTCCTGGCCAGCAAGCTTCTGGGACACCACCTTTCCCTTATAGCAAGTAGATATTAGGGCCTGTAAACTGATTTAAATAGTAGAGCACAATGTAATTAGAAAGGCAGATCTGCTACAGAAACATCGTACCATGCATTACAAAGCCAAATGTAAATAATTTGGATTAGAGCCACACCACTGGGTGTTTCTAGTAGCGTAAATAACAGAATTGGTAGTATAAAAATAACTCTTCATAAACATTCCTCTGTCCTTTGTTTTGAATATTTGTGAAATGTTTTACTCTGTCTCCAGGACCTTTTATAGGCAAATGTGGAAAGAGTTAGTTAAATGTATTTGAACATGAAAATGGATGGTAATAATGTGGATTTGCTTTGAGTTGACTTTCTGATGGTTGTGCTGGATTTTGCTCATGCCATCTGTGTTCTTACCTGGCCATGGTAATCTGTAAGACGGCTGCCATTTTGTGATAATCCACAGACATAAACTACTTTTTTTTTTCTCAGTAACCTTTTTTTGGTTATTAATATGCTGTCCCAACTGAGCAATAGACCAAGTCTAAGTATAAATGGCTTCCCAGGTGGGTCTAGTGATAAAGAACCCACCCGCTAGTGCAGGGCCATAAGAGAACACGGGTTCCATCCCTAGGTCAGGAAAATCCCCTGGAGGAAGGCATGGCAACACACTCCAGGATTCTTGCCTGGAGAATCCCACGGACAGAGGAGGCTGGCATGCTACAGTCCACAGGGTTGCAAAGAATCGAACATGACTGAAGTGACCTAGCATGCTCTCAAGTGTAGTCTACTATGAGCCTGAGGTAGTTTTAACCTCGGGTTTTTTTTCCCCCTATAGTTACTGTGGTTATTGTTTATTTAACTCAAGGTACAGTACTTTAATACTCCTGATGAAATTCTAAGGGCAGTCCATTTATATTCTGTCACAATCACAATGGAGAATTAAGCAAATATTTATGAACCAGAATAAGGATTCAATATTTACCTGTGATAAAAGGTAGTAATGCCCAATTTATCACATTACTACACTGTAACATTGGCAAGTTCTGAACTAGTTTAAAAATGTCTCTCTTGTTTTCTAAATAAAAGGGAATGGGCTACATGCAATTAAACACATCTCAATGTGAACGTAGTGTGAAAAATATCTTCACATAGGGTGGCTTATTTTTTAAAGTTCTTCAGTACACTAATGGCATACAGCTTAGTTTAACAGCTCGGTGTGCTGTAATCAAGAGTGTGAATAGGCAATCAAATACTTGTGTGAAATTCTGCTCTCCAGAGCATTCATGGCAGGCCTGTTGCTATGGTGCAGTCTCACCTGGGACTTGTTTAGCTTCTTTCTCAATCAGATATATTGACAATAATGAGCTAAAAACAGAAGTCCATGTAGGAAATTCAGAGTGGAGAAATCCAGACAGATAAATGAAGCAATATGGCACTTATTTTCCTACTTGCACTTTCAAGTTCTTATCTGTGATCCCAAGAGTCTAAGATCCACTAAAGGCATTGCTCTCTCTCTGTAAAGTGAGCTGGCCATCACAGAAGGCCCTGTTTATCAGATGGGAAACAGTGGAGAAGATCATTTCTAAAAGCTGCAAACTAGATTCTCTTCATCCACAGCTGCTTCCCTGGAACTTGAGACCATCATGGTGCTACTTAACAGTGCCATCTTACTTAGATAATGCCCAAGAAGGACTGATGAGTCACAGTTACTAAGTTGAAGGAGATGGCCACATCAGAGTAAACTAATAAGGCAGGCAGAGAGACCTTTGATGGATTCCTTAGGCTTGTATTGTTTTTAAGAGGTATTATCTCCCTTGCTTCACCTGGAAATCAGTTTCATTGCTACACTCTGTAGGTCACTGTGTGAGGCTGAAAGACAACGACAAAACCGACTCTGGAGTCACAGCACTTAGCTCCATCTCCCTGCTCTGCCATCCACCAGGTGTGTGACCTTAGACATCTCAACAATGAGAGTAACAATATGTTAAATCATGAAGCGGCCGTAAAAACCAGAGATGCCTAGCGTGTAGAAGTCATTCACTAGTTGTTGGTTGTACTCCCCAGGTATGATGTGCATAGAAAGCTTTAGTACATAATCTGGCACATGCTGCTGCTTAGTCGCTTCAGTCATGTCCAGCTCTGTGTGACCCTGTGAACTGTAGCCCACCAGGCTGCTCTGTCCATGGGATTCTATAGGCAAGAGTACTGGAGTGGGTTGCCATGCCCTCCTCCAGGGGATCTTCTTGACCCAGGGAACAAACCCAGGTCTCCTGCATTGCAGGCAGATTCTTTACTGCTGAGCTACCAGGGGAACCCATATGGCTCATAGTAAGCACCTAATAAATAATAGCTAGTAATACTAGTATCATAATCCCTTAAGTGAATCTTTGCTAGATGCTTATTAAAAATGAAGGAGGATGGATAAGAAGATGGTTAAAGTTTGATGTATTCAACCATAAAAAATTATATTCCTATGAATGAAATGGGGTAGAGAGCCAGAAACCATCCAAGCCATTCATTCTAAGGCAGCCAGGTTAGAGTCATCGGCCCAGCAGCCTTTACAGTGAACATGTCATTGTTAAATCCAGCTAAGTATGTGCTCTTCTAAAACTCTGTGCTGTTTAAACCAACTTACTGTGTTCTATGAGAAAATGCTAGGCTTTGCCAAATTGTGTCTTCTTACCTGCCATTTGATAGTCTTGACTTTCATTACACAGTACTGTTAAAATGCTTTAAGTACAAATACATTAGTTTATTTTAAAAGGTTAGTGTCACAGGTGTGTATTTAAAGTGATCATTTAGGTTTAGTTTCGAGGAGAGTGGGAGAGAGCCATAGCCTGCCACTTGGTGGTCTTTTTACACCCTTTCATTCACTCTGCTGACAGAATCAGAAGGTCTCCTGTGGCAAACTGTGCTATCCTTCCTTCCCAGAGGGACCAGTGTTCTCATTCTTGATCATACACTCAAGCAGGCAGGCATGGTCCTAGGTACTGAGGCGGGTGTACCTCTGAAGTGGGCGTAAACCAGTGGACTAGCCTCTGCTTACCTGAGCCTCGGCCCTGGACAGGTGCACAGGCTGAGTGGGATGCTCTGCTTCCTATCTGCTCCATGCATTTGGCTCAGAGGTAGCATGCTTTCCATAGCAACTTAATGCTTTTAGAAGAGAAGAGTTACAGAATTCAGCTCCATCTTTTTCACGTCTGTTAAATGGAGATTTGAGTTGTTGGTGTGAAAATACTGAACAGAATATCTTCGAAAAACAAGAGGAAAAAGCTATTTTTCAGTATTTTCACAGAATAGACACAAGGAATTTTTTTATTTTTTTGGCCATGCCATGTGGCTTGTGGGATCCCATTTCCCAGACCAGGGCCCAAACCAGGGGCCACGTCAGTGAAACTGCTGAGTCCTGACCACTGGACCTCCAAGGAGTTCCCAGGAAGGAATTTTTTTTTAATTGAGATGCAGTTGATACATTTGTTGTTGTTCAGTTGCTAAGTCATGTCTGATTCTTTGTGACCCCATGGACTGTAGCACGCAAGGCTTCTCTGTCCTCCAGGAGATTGCTCAAATCATGTCTAAATTGATGTATAACGCTGCATTAGTTTCAGATGTACAACATAGTGATTCATTATTTGTATATATTGTGAAATGATCACAATAGGTCTAGTTAAGGAACAGAATAAGATGGTGGGAAATATTGAATAAAGGTTTGGGGATGTGTTAAATCAGTATCTGAGTGTTAAAGAGCAGCTTAACTTACTCGTCCACCATCTTCATATTGTTCATTGACATTCGTATTTTGATATTGTCACACTGACTATAGAAATCATACATTTTAATTTTTTGAGTGTCCTTAAATTTTCTGAAGTTACCTGCTCTGAAGTTTAATAAATAGAAAATAGAGCATATGATATTAACAAGAAGCAACCACTCTTTTTTTAGTCATTTGTCATGAGTGCTGCTTCAGCTACTGCTTCTTATGATTTGATATATAAAATTGGATCCGCCTTATATGAGGATTGAGAAAACAAAAAATGATGAAGCAGAACTATTGAGGTCAGAATATGATCAGAAGGTGAAGGAAGTAAATTTTTAACTGAATAGTATATTAGCATTGTATAATACTAAGAGCTTATTAAAAATGGAATTCAAGCATCTCTCTTTAGTCAAATTACTTCATTTTTTCCTCCACTTATGAATTGAAAATAGATCCCCTGATTTTTGGCAAGTGAACTCCTTAAGGAAAAACATGGTGCTTTTTAAATTGTATATTTGTTACTTTATAGTGCTCAGTTCCCTAAAAACAACTGTATGGTTTATACAGCATCCAGGATCTCATTCACATACTCACACCAGTTCTTCTGTAATGTGAGTGTTATTCCTGTTTTATAAAGTTAAACTGGGGTTTAGAGATGTTCAAATGACTTGTTCAGTATTATTTAGCTAGTAAGTGGCAGAGCCTAGAATCAGATCCACGTTGGAGTGCAAGTCTTACAGTCCTTCCATATTTGTTGTAATCTGCTTCAAACTACAGACTGTTAGCGAGTCTTTTAGGTTTTTAAACTCTAGTACATGGGTGAGCAAAGACTGGCCCACAGTCCAAATCTGGCCCCCACCTGTTTTTTGTAGCCTGTAAGCCAAACTTTTTTTTTTTTTTTTAACTTTTCTAATGGTTTAATCAGAAGATTTCATGACAGTAGAAAATTAGATGAAGTTCAAATTTCAGTATTTATAAACAAAATCTTATGTTTGCTTAAATTTGATACAAAATTTTTACTTTTTAAAAAAATGTATAGAAGCAACCCAAGTACTTTCTAATAGATGAATATATAGACAAAATGTAGTATATGTGAACAATGGAATATTGTTCAGCCTTGGAAGGAAATTTGGACACAAGCTACAGCGTTGATGAGGCCTGAAGACATGATAAGTGAGAAAGCCAGCCAGCCAAAGCCAGCCACCAATGAGAAATACTGTATGATTCCACTTATATGATGTCCCTAGAATAGTTAAATTCATAGAGGCAGAAAATAAAACGATAGTCACCACAGGCTGGGTGGAGGGAGAAATTATAAAGTTCAAAGGTAGATGGTGGTATGGTTACATCACAGTATGAATGTCCTTAATGCCAATGAGTTGTACACTTAAACATTGTTAAAGTGCTTAATTTCATGTTATGTATATTTTATTCTAACATGATTTAAAATTTAAAGTAAATGTGTTATTAAAATTAAAATTTTAAACGTGTGTGTGGGGTTCTCTTCTATAACTTATTTCTGGAAGGTATGTTGATATATAGAATCTGTAAAAAAGAGTACATGGATATTATTTTTATGGTTATACTGAGCATAAGTTGTTCCCTATTTTTGGCAAATTGTTGGAAAATTCATTAAAACTATAGAACTAGCTGAGAAGTACTTTCCTTAAAGATACCAATTCTTTATTAAAGAGTCCTGCAGACTTTGAAGAGAAATATATACAGGAGAATTCATTATCAATACATTATACAGCATTTATTTTCAAGGAAGTCATTTATTACTGGTGTCATGTGTTTCATGCCCTTTATGAAAACTAATTCTTAAAATGTGCTCTTTCAATAGGTCAGAATTAGAGCCTTTAACTAATAGTAAAAATTAGGTACTTAGTGTGGTTTTAAATGAAACAGCAGTTCTTTTCTATTGTATTTATAGAAATTAGTAACAGATGAATATACAAGTTAAAAGAAATTATTCACCTTCAGTTCAGTTCAGTCGCTCAGTCCTGTCCGACTCTTTGTGACCCCATGAATCGCAGCACGCCAGGCCTCCCTGTCCATCACCAACTCCCGGAGTTCACTCAGACTCACGTCCATCGAGTCAGTGATACCATCTAGCCATCTCATCCTCTGTCGTCCCCTTCTCCTCCTGCCCCCAATCCCTCCTAGCATCAGAGTCTTTTCCAATGAGTCAACTCTTTGCATAAGGTGGCCAAAGTACTAGAGTTTCAGCTTTAGCATGATTCCTTCCAAAGAAATCCCAGGGCTGATCTCCTTCAGAATGGACTGGTTGGATCTCCTTGTAGTCCAAGGGACTCTCAAGAGTCTTCTCCAACACCACAGTTCAAAAGCATCAATTCGTCGGCGCTCAGCTTTCTTCACAGTCCCAACTCTCACATCCATACGTGACCACTGGAAAAACCATAGCCTTGACTAGACGGACCTTTGTTGGCAAAGTAATATCTCTGCTTTTCAATATGCTGTCTAGGTTGGTCATAACTTTCCTTGCAAGGAGTAAGCGTCTTTTAATTTCATGGCTGCAGTCACCATCTGCAGTGATTTTGGAGCCCAAAAAAATAAAGTCTGACACTGTTCCCACTGTTTCCCCATCTATTTCCCATGAAGTGATGGGACCGGATGCCATGATCTTCGTTTTCTGAATGTTGAGTTTTAAGCCAACTTTTTCACTCTCCTTAAAAGTATAAAATAACTAGTAACCTACCCTACAAACATCTAGTTCATTTTTCCAATGGTTAAACCTTACCTGGTTAAGTTTCCTGAGTATATCAAGGAAAAAAATTCTGCTCATTTCAGGATTTGTCTTTTTAAAAAACAATTACATAGCTTTATTTTCCTGGGTAGTCTCTCTTATTATTCCACACATGTTTGGAATAATGGTATAGATCATACCAGCACATGTGGATTTCCTTCAACCCTTTCTAGCAATTGCATGGAGTTCCATCATAGAGATATATATATAATATATTTACTATATTATACTGTAAATATTTTTAAGAGTCTATTGAACTGCATGGAAATCAAACCAATCAATCCTAAAGGAAATCAACCCTAAATATTCATTGGAAGGACTGCTGTCGAAACTGAAGCTCCATTACTTTGGCCACCTGATGTGAGGAGCCAACTCACTGAAAAGGACCCCAATGCTGGGAAAGATTGAAGGCAAAAGGAGAAGGGACAGCAGAGGATGAGATGATTAGATGGAATCACTGACTTAATGGACATGGACATGAATGCGAGCAAACTTAAAGAGATTTTGGAGGACAGAGGAGCCTTGCATGCTGCTGTCCATAGGGTCACAGAGAGTTGGGCAAGATTTACCAACTGAACAACAGCAGTAGCAAATATATTTCACCAGTCCTTCGCTGACTGATGTTGTTGTTTCCTAACATTTGATTGGTTGCTTTTGTTTACCTTTCCAAGTATATCCAAAGTATTGGCATTAGAATTGATGGGTCAACAGGTTGGTACACTTTTATTTCTTAGGCATTATTAAATTGCCCTTCCAAGAGTTTGCACCAAATTGCATTCCAGGTCAGTTCAGTAACTCAGTCATGTCCACCTCTTTGCGACCCCATGGATTGCAGCAAGCCAGGCTTCCCTGTACATCACCAACTACCAATGCTTGCTCCAACTCATGCGCATCGAGTCAGTGATGCCATCCAACCATCTCATCCTTCATCATCCCTTTCTCCTCCTGCCTTGAATATTTCCCAGCATCAGGGTCTTTTCTGAGTCAGTTCTTTGCATCAGGTGGCCAAAGTATTGGAGCTTCAGCTTCAGCATCAGTCTTTCCAATGAATATTCAGTACTGATTTCCTTCAGGATTGACTGGTTGGATCTCCTTGCAGTCCAAGGGACTCTCAAGAGCCTTCTCCAACACCACAGTTCAAAAGCATCAATCCTTCAACACTCAGCTTTCTTTGTGGTCCAGTTCTCACATCCATACATGACTACTGGAAGTCAAGAGATATCTGGAGTAACAGGCACTTTAAGTTAGGCCTTGGAGTACAGAATGAAGCAGGGCAAAGGAATAGCCCTCATAGTCAACAAACGAGTCCAAAATGCAGTATTTGGATGCAGTCTCAAAAATGACAGAATATTTCTGTTCGTTTCCAAGGCAAACCTTCAGTATCACAGTAATCAATGTTTATGCCCCCACCACTAATGCTGAAGAAGCTGAACTTGAATGGTTCTATGAAGACCTACAAGACCTTCTAGAACTAACACCCAAAAAAAGATGTCCTTTTCATCATAAGGAACTGGATTGCAAAAGTAGGAAGTCAAAAGATAGCAGGAGTAACAGGCAAGTCTGGCCTTGGAGTACAAAATGAAGCAAGGCAAGGACTAAGAGAGTCTTGCCAAGAGAACATACTGGTCATAGCAGGCACACACCCTCTTCCAGCAACACAAGAAACAACTCACATCACCATGTGTTGATGTGGACATCATCAACATGGACAACATGGACATCACCAAATGGTCAATACCGAAGTCAGATTGATTATATTCTTTGCAGCCGAAGATGGAGAAGCTCTAATCCGTCAGCAAAAACAAGACCAGGAGCTGACTGTGGCTCCAGTCATGAACTCCTTATTGCAAAATTCTGACTTAAATTGAAAAAAGTAGGGAAAACCACTAGACCATTCAGGTATTACCTAAATCAAATCCCTTACGATTATACAGTGGAAGTGACCAGTAGATTCAAGTGATTAGATTTGATAGAGTGCCTGAAGAGCTATGGTTGGAGGTTTGCAACATTGTACAGGAGGCAGTGATCAAGACCATCCCCCCAAAAAAGAAATGCAAAGAGGTAAAATGGTTGTCTGAGGAGATGTTACAAATAGCTGAGAAAAGAAGAGAAGTGAAAGGCAAAGGAGAAAAGGAAAGATATACTCATCTGAATGCAGAGTTCCAAAGAATAGCAAGGAGAGATGAGAAAGCCTTCCTAAGAGATCAATGCAAAAAATAGAGGAAAACAATAGGATGGGAGAGACTAGAGATCTCTTCAAGAACATGAGAGCTACCAAGGGAACATTTCATGCAAAGATGGGCTCAATAAAGGACAGAAACAGTATGGAACTAACAGAAGAAGATACTGAACCCCTTTAGAGTGCTAAAATAGTTTCCAAAGGGTGAAAAACCTGTTCTCTCAATGAGAATGCTGTTTTCCAGAAATTGGATTGTTTCCTAAGTAGGATCTGTCCTTGTAGTATTTAAACAGTAATTTTTTAGCCCTTGTTTTCTTTTCTTTCTTCATAGTTTTTTGGGTTAGGGCTTCCCTTGTGGCTCAGCCGGTAAAGAATCTTCCTGCAATGCAGGAAACCTGGGTTCAATCCCTGGATTGGGAAGATCCCCTGGAGAGAGGAGTATCTACCCACTCCATTATTCTGGTCTGGAGAAATTCCATGGACGTTATAGTCCATGGGGTCGCAGAGAGTCAGACATGGCTGAGCAACTTTCATTTTAATTAAGGAAGTCGTATGCTTGTTGCGACAAGTAAAGCAGTATAAAGAAGAAAGATTAAATAAATAAAATAAGCATAAATAGTATCTTGTTCCTTTTTTCATTCCCGCTGTCTGCTACTGCTAAGTCACTTCAGTCGTGTCCAACCCTATGTGACCCCATAGACAGCAGCCCACCAGGCTCCCCCATCCCTGGGATTCTCCAGGCAAGAACACTGGAGTGGGTTGCCGTTTCCTTCTCCAATGCATGAAGGTGAAAAGTGAAAGTGAAGTCTCTAAGTTGTGTCTGACCCTCAGCAACCCCATGGGCTGTAGCCTTCCAGGCTCCTCCATCCATGGGATTTTCCAGGCAAGAGTACTGGAGTGGGTTGCCATTGCCTTCTCTGGATTGCCTTCTCTAGAGGTAACCAGTCTTATGCTCTGCTGTATTCCTTATCACACTTTTTTCCATGATCAAACTAACCTACAGTGAGGTTTTTTTATTTTATTGTTTTGTTGTGTTTTGCTAAGGTCTTCAGCTGGCTTTTTCACTTAATTGCATGTAATGGTCCTTCTGAAGCAACAGATAAAGGTCTATTTAGCTCATTCTTGTAATAACCATGTAATAGTAGTTATTATGTATAGTGTGGAGATTCAATAGTTTCTTAAAATATTGCCATGTAGACAGATTTTCAAGTTTTTTTCTAACTGCTGCAATTGATTTTATGTATATGACTGCTTTTTTTTGTGCACAGTAGCTATCCAGAAGTGGAATTGCAAAGTCATGGCGAATATACATACACACGTGCACATTTTAAAAATTGATTTATTTTTATTTTTTGGCTGCCCTGGGTCTTCATTGGTGTGCATGGGCTTTCTCTAGTTGGCTGAGCGGGGGCTACTCTCTAGCTGTGGTGCACAGATGTGTCATTGCAGTGGCTTCTCTTGTTGCAGAACATGGGCTCTGGAGCAAACAGGCTTCCGTGGTTGCAGCAAATGGGCTCTACAGAGCACAGGCTCAGTGGTTCTGGTGTACAAACTTAGTGTCCCCACAGGATGTGGAATCTTCCCCAGACCAATGATCAAATTTGTAGCCCCTGCATTGGCAGACAGAGTCTTAACCATTGGATTGCCAGGGAAGTCCAGAATATATATTTTTCATTATAATAGAAGTTATCAGCTTATAAGGAAACCACACTAACAAGAACGATATATGTCTGTGCCCTTTTCCCCAAATGTCCCTTTCTATCCCTGAATGAGACACTTTGAAAATACCTGCCAATATGATGAAAATTGGCATTTTGTCATTTGGTTTTCTTTCTCCTTATGCATGAAATTTAACATTTTTTTTCTGATATTTTAATTAGCATTACATTTCAGCGTAGATAGATTGCTTGTTGGTACCCTTTGCCTATTTTTATTATGTGTGAATTTGTTTTATGTGTTTTTAAATGTCTGTTACGTGTTAGAGGTTACAGATATTTCTTGCTCTCTCTCTCTCTTTTTTTTTTTTTTGTTGGCATTTGACTTTGCCTGATATTTAAGAGTATGAAGTTTCATTTTTATGTATTTGAATATCTTATTTTTACCTCTTATGTTTTTGGGGTTTCTTTAAGGATGTCTCTGTCATCCCAAGTATAAAATTATTCTCCTATATTTTCTACATTGTTGGAGGGAATGTAAGTTGGTGCAGCCACTGTGGAAAACTCTATATTGCTTCCTCAGAAAACTAAAAATAGAATCGAGCAATCCACTCCTGGGCATATATCCAAACAAAACTCTAATTCAAGAAGATATATCCATAGCAGCACTACTCACAACATCCGTCAACAAACAAATGAATAAAGAAGATATGGTACAATATACCATGAAGTACTACTCAGTCATAAAAAAGGATGAAATAGTGCTGTTTGCAGTGAAATGGATGCACCTAGAGAGTATCATACTAAATGAAGGAAGTCAGACATAGACAAATCATATAATAGCACTTATATGCAGAGTCCAGATTGTGACATGAATGAACCTGTCTGTGAGATGGAAACGGACTCAGGAAAGCAGAGGGCACACCCGTGGCTGCCCAGGGAGGCAGTCGGGGGTGAGAGGGAGTGGGGAGTTGAAGTTAGCACATGTACGCTTTTATTACAAGACGAATAAACAGCAAGGTCCTACCCTATAGCACAGAGAACTATTTATTCAATATCCTATGATGAACCACCGGAGAAGGCAATGGCACCCCACTCCAGTCCTCTTGCCTGGAAAATCCCATGGATGGAGGAGCCTGGTGGGCTACAGTCCACGGGGTCGCTAAGAGTCGGACACGACTGAGCGACTTCACTTTCACTTTTCACTTTCATGCGTTGGAGAAGGAAACGGCAACCCACTCCAGTGTTCTTGCCTGGAGAATCCCAGGGATGGGGAGCCTGGTGGGCTGCCATCTATGGGGTCGCACAGAGTCGGACATGACTGAAGCGACTTAGCAGCAGCAGCGGCATGATGAACCACGGTGAATATTTTTAAAAAGAATATATATGTATAACTGAATCATTTTGATGTGGAACAGAAATTAACACAAGATTCTAAATCAACTATCCTTCAACTTTTTTTGATGTATTAAAAAAGAATATTCTCCAAGGTCAGGGGTCCCCAGTCTCCAGGCTCTAATTCCTGCTGATCTGGGATGGAGCTGATGTAGTAATAACAGAAATTAAGTGCACAGTAGATGTCATGTGCTTGAATCGTGCTGAAGCCAACCCCTCCCCCATCCCCAGTCTGTGGAGAAATCGTCGTTCACAAAACTGACCCCTGCTGCCGGAAGGTTAGGAACCAGTATCCCGGGTCATATTTTTATATAGTAGGTTTTTTTCCTTATATTTATTATACAACTTGTGTGGGTGGGTGGGTGGCTTGAGGTGGTAGTCTAGCTTTGTTTTCTCTAATTATACCCGCAGTTCTTTTCCTATTGAAGGAAATTCTACCTTTGTCATAATTAGTAAGTTCCTATATATACTAGCATCTGGGTCTTTAATTTTTATTACATTCTAGGGCTTTATTCGATTTTGGAAAAAAGTTTTGAAGCAATAAAGTCAATTATAGTTCTAAATATAACCTTCAAGAATAGAAAATGAGACAACCTTAGTTTTTTTCAGAATATAACCTTCAGGAATAGAAAATGAGACAACTGTAGTTTTTTCAGCTTCCTATAATGGAAAAAGCAAGATTTTAGGATTCCATTCCCAGCTCTTCACTTACTAATTTTGTGACCCTGTGCAAGTCATTTATTTTGTCTCTCTCACTCTGTGGTTCCTCAACTCAACAGTGGCCTGCACTTTTGTAAGGATTAGAGAAAAAAATATGTAAAGTGCCTGACACACAGTTGGCTTTCATTCAGTGAGACTTAGTATTACCACTAGTTTTAGGACTTAACAAAAAAAAAGTAAGATATTTAATATAAAATTATATCTTTTAAACATAAATGTGTTATTTCACGAGTATATATTGTGTGGAAGAGAAAAGAATTCTAAATATAGTAACTTAAAAATTCAGGCAAGTAAATTAGTCTGAATAGGAAAAATAACATCATGAAATCTGACCTTTTTTCTAAAAACTTGTTTCTTTATTTTCTATTACAGCCATATAGACCTAATGCAAACAAAAAAGTAACATTATTTAACTTGTCTGCTTTTTTTAGCTAAGCAAGGAAAATACACTTTTTGGTAGCAAAGTATTAATTTTCATTGCTTTTCTATATAGCTAACCTATAGAAGGAACAGACAGTTTTGGAGGGAAAGCAGGAGAGTCAGAGCAAACCAGAGGGATACTGTGGACCTGAAAATAGGGATGGGCCTGAGATAATGCAGATGCATTGACATGTCCCAGTTCTGTCCTAAGGCTTTTATGTTTCCTGTATGTTAGAGATGTCCTGTGGTTATCAATAATACATTGATTTTTCTTACCCTTTTTTCTCAAGAACCTCAGGACAATTTGTGGAGGTTTAAAAACAAATGGTAATGTTAGATTAATGTAAAATTAGAGTAATGTTAGATAAAATGTAAAATTAAAAAGGTAAAAAGGAAAAACAATTGAATACCTCTTATACTTCTTGATCTAGGTAACAAGATTTCTCAGGGAACCATTGAACTGACTAGGGCACAATTAATAAATGTATATTCTTAGTCCAGCTACCTCCCCCTTCCCCACACTTTGGTCTTAAAATATCTGCAAAGCAGAAAGAACCACTGTAGAAGGAAGCCTAGAAATTTAAAAAGTAGAATCATAAGACAGGAGCTACCTGCCCTAGACGGTATTTGTTTTCTTTCTCCATTACATTTCATTAAGTTATTAACCAAACCTTAAATTAATCATTTTGAAAATTAGCCTCTTATTCCCTGGTGCTATTTATTAGACTTACTAAAGAAAGGAAGATTAAATTTCCCCTTGTTTTTGTTTCTGTTGTCATTTTCATATTCTTTGCTGTGTTTGCAGCAACTAATCCACACACAGGAAGTTGGAGGTTGGTCATTTATTCCTCTCACTTTTCCATTTCCGCAGTAATGATTTATATGCATTATTATCATCTGCACAGTCAGTTAGCTCTCAAATAAGCATCTGACATTAGGTGATTTGCATCACTGGTCTTACTAATTTTGAAATATTTATGTACTGAAAACCAAACAAATTGTTAATGTTAAGTCATTATTATTTTTTATATTTTCTTAATGAATGTTAAAGTAACATCTAATCAGATATTCAAGACATTACCTTTTAAAGAAAATCTCCTTTGTGTTTTTGACACTAATTCTACCAAATGCCTACTATGTTGGAAAATGACAGCAAGAGTTGTCACTGACAACTGCAACTGACACTGACTACAGGCATCAATTTTTCATGCTGTTGCTCTTTTATTATTTGATTACATTAAACATAAATTAGTAAAACCTCAACCAATAGAAAATTTAACCAGCATTTATGTTTATACACACATATATTCATACACAGATGCTTACATTTCTACTATTAGGAGACAAGATAAATGGAAATAAAAGAAGGCATTTCTAGTTTAATAACTTAAAGTGTCATTGGACTGTTAGGTTTTCAGAAATGGCATGCCAGGGCTGGGAAACTCCTGATTTTTTGAAAGGTGGTATATATATGATGCCTGAGAGCTCAAGGAATTTGGCAGATGGAAACGTGTGTAAATAAATGAGGGAAGGAGAAGAAGTGGCACGGGGAAAGTCAGTAATGGCATGAAGCTACTACACCATGGAAATCGTGCGTATTATTTTTTTAAAAGAACCTATTTGCCCATGCCACCATGAATAATATGAAATCCCTGATCAATTCAGTTCAGTTCGGTCGCTCAGTCGTGTCCAACTCTTTGCGACCCCATGAATCGCAGCACGCCAGGCCTCCCTGTCTATCACCAACTCCCGGAGTTCACTCAGACTCACGTCCATCAAGTCAGTGATGCCATCCAGCCATCTCATCCTCTGTCGTCCCCTTCTCCTCCTGCCCCCAATCCCTCCCAGCATCAGGGTCTTTTCCAATGAGTCAACTCTTCACATGAGGTGGCCAAAGTACTAGAGTTTCAGCTTTAGCATCATTCCTTCCAAAGAAATCCCAGGACTGATCTCCTTTAGAATGGATACAATCTCAAAAACGACAGAATGATTTGTGTTCATTTCCAAGGCAAACCATTCAATATCACAGTAATCCAAGTCTGTGCCCCAACCAGTAACTCTGAAGAAGCTGAAGTTGAACGATTCTCTCAAGACCTACAAGACCTTTTAGAACTAACACCCAAAAAAGATGTCCTTTTCAGTATAGGGGACTGTAATGCAAAAGTAGAAAGTCAAGAAACACCTGGAGTAACAGGCACATTTGGCCTTGGAATATGGAATGAAGCAGAGCAAAGGCTAATATAGTTTTGCCAAGAAAATGCACTGGTCATAACAAACACCCTCTTCGAACAACACAAGAGAAGACTCTACACATGGACATCACCAGATGGTCAACACCGAAATCAGATTGATTATATTCTTTGCAGCCAAAGATGGAGAAGCTCTATACAGTCAGCAAAAACAAGACCAGGAGCTGACTGTGGCTCAGATCATGAACTCCTTATTGCTAAATTCAGACTTAAATTGAAGAAATCCCTGATAGAGTTGATTAATTGAAAAAGCAGTCAACAAAATTTAGGGAAACCAAGTTTCTTGTTGCAGCTCTGCCTTCTTATCTCTTTGTGACTTTAAAGAAAAATAGAAAATCCTGTTGTATCATTCAATTTAAAAATTCATGTGATCGATTATAACATACTAAATAAAGTGTAAAAATTCACCATGAATAAATTAGCAGGGATTTCTTATCTTGGTTTTCCATGAAGCTAGATGAATCAAATATAGATTTCACTCTTCTTTAAGGGGAATTCAGCTTAGTAAATCCAGCACATGTAATGGCCAAGTGCTTTACCCAAGGGCTGGATAAAGGAGTCTAGGCACATAGGAAGGTGATTTTTCAGGTGGATGGAGTCACATGAGAAAAAGCTCTGAGTGATATGTATGGAAAAAAATGAATAGTTCTGTTCAGGTACAAGAAGGCAAATGACAGGATCCTCCGGGGGGGCGGTGGGTGGGGGGTGGGGAAGGTTTAGGGCAGACTGCAGAGGGTCTTAAAATAAGGCTGAGTCGACTGTTTGTAAGTCGTATTACAGGTTGGCTGCAAGGGGCATGATGCATGGTGGTTAACACCATGGAGTTAGGAGTCAGACTGATGTGATTCAAACCCTGGATTTGGATGACTTCAGACAAGTCAGCTCTCTGTGAACAAGGGTAACCACTCCTTTGCAGGCTGACTAGGAAGTTAGCAAGGTAATGCATGTTAAAGCTTAGCAGAGAGCCTGGAGCACAGGAAACACTCGGGAAAGGATTATTGATCAATATATTGTACCTTCAACAGATTTATCTGGAAAAGATGTGAAAAGCGAGGCCAGGCTCCTCAGCACCATTGGGTGGGGAGGAGACTTAGTGCAGGGTCATTATAATAATCTAAGGTGAATGTGACTCTGAATTAGGATAGTAGTGGCAGGTATGGCAAGGAAGTGAATGGATTCAGCAGTGGTAGAGAGGTTGGGTGACAGGGTTTGGGAAACCATTTAATATGTGAGGAATGAGGAATAAGAGAAAGGGAAAAATGATGAAAAGATGAAAACACTTACATTTTTGAGCCTGAGTAAAGAGTTGACTCATTGGAAAAGACCCTGATGCTGGGAGGGATTGGGGGCAGGAGGAGAAGGGGACGACAGAGGATGAGATGGCTGGATGGCATCACCGACTCGATGGACGTGAGTCTGAGTGGACTCCGGGAGTTGGTGAGGGACAGGGAGGCCTGGTGTGCTGCAATTCATGGGGTCACAAAGAGTCAGTTATGACTGAGCGACTGAACTGAACTGAAAGAGGAATATGTGACTTCCCTGGTGGCTCAGACGGTAAAGCGTCTGCCAACAATGCGGCAGATCCAGGTTCAGTCCCTGGGTCGGGAAGATCTCCTGCAGAAGGAAATGGCAATCCACTCCAGTATTCGTGCCTAGAAAATCCCATGGATAGAGAAGCTTGGTGGGCTACAGTCCATGGGGTCGCAAAGAGTCAGACACGACTGAGTGACTTCACTTTCACTTTCAAAGAGGAATGGTGGTTCCAGTAGGTCAGTGTGCATGAGAATCTCCCAGAAGACCTGTTCAAGCTGGCCCTGACCCCTCTGATTCAAGTAGGTTTCCGAGTGATGCTGATACTGCTGGTTCAGAGCCCCTACTTTGAGGACCTCTGCAGTGGAAACATAGGAAACACAGAAGGCAAGGTGGTATGGCTGGTTGTGGAGCATGGCTCATCTGTTGAGTAGAGCTGCTTAGCTCACTACCATTGAAAACATCGGTTTGAATCTGATTAGACGTAGTAGATTTGGGCATCACTGGTGTACACAGACCCATGCAGTGGTCAGAGGGCACCAGGAAAGAGATTAAGAGCCAGTGGCAATGAGCTTTTTGTAGTGGCAGACAGATTTTTATAAAGCCATCGGTGGTGCTGTAGGAAAAGCTCGAGCTTTTGCCTATTTGGCCGACCTTCTCATCCACATGTGGCTCTAAGCAAAGCTTTCATTAGTGTGTTTCAGTGTGAACCTCTCTTCCTTTAGTTTGATTTCCTAATAAAGGAGCTTTGGTGACAGTTACAGATAAGAGCCTGAGCTTTAGAATATAAATTTAGAGCATCTGGTAAGCTTTGCTATTTCCTCTCTGCTTCATTAAAACTGAAGGATAGATATCAAAGCTAAAATCTGATATAATCCTATGTGATTTGCTACTAGGATAAAACAATAAAGATCTGAATGTTGATCATCTCCTATAGAATGTTAACTAGTATAATAGGAAATCAGATTGGTGGTCATATCTCATATTTTTCTGTTATCTTAAAAAAGATCTAAATGTAAGAAGCATTGGGCATAGGTTAGGGCAACTGATCCATCAGAAATATTCTAATAATGTGTTCCCTTCCTGTCTTTGGACTGATGTGAGGTCAAGAGTTTCCATCTGAAGATTCACCATTTGTGGTGACCTCCCTGTTGTAAATATTCAGCCTGGACCAAAGTAATGAAAAATTGGGTTTTCCAGTAGATGAGGTGGTGGTGGTGGTGGTGGTGGTGGTTTCTTTCTTTTTTTTTTTTTTTTAGTGTAGAACACAAGGCAATGTCCCTTAATTCAGTCATCTCAAAATACAATAAACATGAGATGAATTTTTAGTGTTGACTAAGTTGTGTTCTGCAAGGCAGTATTGTTCCTTGCAATGTTAATAGTTATTCTTTGGAAAATCGAGGTTAGTTTCAATAAACGGAAAAATCTCCAGGTAGTACAAAGGCAAAGCAATTTCTTACTGGTAGACACCTGAGAACTTTTTATATTCTAGTGTCATGTGAACCTCCAACATTTGGGATCCTCTGGGCAGCATTTTTCAAACTTCCTCGAAGGCTTAAACCCCTTCCAATAAGGGCAAACCTGTGGGACTCTGTTGTCTGAGAACACAGTTTGGTTGAGAAAGGCAGTGTTTCTTTTTAACAAAAGGCTCTGGTCAGTACAAAGTATATGATATAAATATCATATACTTAGTTAACATTTTTATAATTATGTATGATTTTTAGGGACTACCAAATACACTTAATAATGACTTGTCAGTTATTAAGTAATTGTGATAGAAAGAGCATTTGATCATGTCTGTGCTAATGAATGGTTATTTCAAGGTTGAGAAATTTAGGGATGCTTTGAAAATATGACTGCTTTGGTTTTAGTGTCAACCTAGATTAGGGAACAGTTATCTGGGATGTTTTGAATATTTTAGCTCTTGAATATTCTTTTTTTTTTTTTGAATATTCATTTTTAAAGTAGTTCCCCAGGCCTGACTCAAGATCCTCAAAGATATCATCATGACCATAATTTGTTCATCTTTTTAATGTGGAAAAGAGAAAAAATGCTATAATATCAGTATGTCCTGAGATAGGATGTGTGTGCGTGCTAAGTCACTCCAGTTGTGTCTGATTCTTTGCAACTCAATGAACTGTAGCCCTCCAGGCTCCTCTGTCCGTGGAATTCTCCAGGCAAGAATATGGGAGTGGGTCTCCATGCCCTCCTCCAGAGAATCTTCCCCACCCAGGGGTCAAACCCATATCTGCGTCTCCTGCATTGCAGGCAGATTCTTTACTACTAGTGCTGCCTGGGAACCCTGAGATTAGGACATATCTTGTGAAATCCTGTGGACCTTAAAAATCCAACATATTATTATGCAGTGATAATTGATATTTAAGTGATATAAAACTCTTTCATCATGCTAAATTAGAAAAAAATTATTACTGGAAGATTTTTAGGCAACAGTAATTAAAATATAGATATTCTCACTTAGGCACTGATTACATCAAATAATGATCATGTCAGTTTACTTCTTTGAGTCTAAGCAGTACTCAGACTTTCCTGCTGAGTTGTGTAGGTATGGAAAGGTGTGTCATCCCCTGGTGTGGTGTACCTGTATTGCTAATGTGAATGGGTTTTTAATGCACAGATATACATCTTTTAAAATTATGTATTTTAATTTATATTAAGATGATTATATAAATGGAGAAGGCAATGGCAACCCACTCCAGTGCTCTTGCCTGGAAAATCCATAAAAGCATTAGAAATCAGGATTTCAATTATTTTAATACTGAGATAATACTGTTTTTAAAAGGAGTCAATTTAAAGAGAAATATTTAATTAAAGGAAGTACAGGTCAAGGAGAAGGAAACAGATTGAGGAGTCCTGAGGTTAAGATATTTTCCAATGAGAAAGATTTAAGCATTAACCTGAGAGGAAACACCGACAATTCAGGAAAGAGAAGCAAGATTCTAGAAGAGGCAAGAGGGCGTGGAGAGGCCGGCCTTCGACAAGAAGGGGACACTGCCCCCACCAAGCCTGGAAGAGAAAGAATTAGCGGAAATTTGGGGGCAGGATCACTAATGACCTGATAGGAATACCTGCTGCTATTTCTTAATTGTCACCATCACAGTGTTAGTAACTATTATAGCCACTCTTGAATTAGTGAGTCAGTTAGAACAGCCTGAAGTAAATAGATCTAGTGATGCAAGTGGGCAACTGTAATCGGATGGCATGACCCCCAAACAGTGAGCTTTTGCACATGTTTGGAGGAATAATCGTCTCCAACAATTAAGGGGAAAGAGAGCATGGCTTAATACAAGAGTGTAAGAGGGAGTATGATTACAGATTCAGCTGACAGGGGGTCTATGAGGAATCCTATGTACAACTTCATGCTAGTAAGTAGAGGTAATGAGCCAGTGATGGCCAGCTTCCTGCTCTGGGCACCTCAGCTGTGATGTTTGAAGAATGCATAGTCTTCACCAGAGAGAGGTCAGAAGAAGCATATTTTCAGGAAAGAACTACATTTCAGTTAAAGCGTATAGTGGGAGAGTCTTCTTAGTAACCTTGAGATGGAGAATATTCTGAGTAAAAAAAATGACAAGTTTATAAACAATTTGCAAACTGGAGTGAGGCTTCCATAGGGCACAGGTGGAAAGAGCCATGAAATATGTGACTGCTGGCCATCAGTGAGAAATTAATGAAGCTGCGAGAGGCCCTGAGGCCACAAGAGGGTGAAGAATACCTTGTTTTCAATGCCAGCGCCAGGGTCCTTGACACTGTGGTCTGGGTTGGAGCTCTTCCTGCTAATTGAAGGAAATGAAAGCAGAAGAACCTAATGCTTGTTGGGCTTCTTGAAGCCAGTGGCAGGAGACATGACTAGGTATGCAGTATTATTTCTGTCTGAAAGAAACACTGAATCACAATCTAAAGTCTCTTAGGACTGAGGTACGTGGAGTTTAGGTAAAGGTAAACCTAAATAGAAAGGGAGATGATAGAGCTTTCACTCCAAGTGAGCAGCAGGAACAGATTTCACTTGAAATGAGCAGCAGGAACAGGTGGGTAAGAAAAAGACCCAACTAGAAGTCTCAGAAATGGAAAATATTGCCATTGGAAAAAAGTATAACAGATGACATGAACCCTTAACAAGGCAAACAGGGAAATAGTGAATTGAAAGAAATACTAAGAAGTTCCCCCTGAATAAAGCTTAGAAAAATTCAGAGAAAATATGAAAAAGCTGTGGAGACTCCCATTTCTGGTATATTCAGTACCCTAACTAGTCTTCCCCTAAAAGAAACTAAATATGTATACTGAATAAAGTGCTTAAATTGTCTTTTCAAAAGCAAGGCTAAGCTGCCAAGAAAGTAAAGAACTCATAGAAACGAAAACCAAAATGAAAGTGAGACTCCTAAGCCAAGTAAACAGTAAACCTGGCTTCCACCCTGAAGGTGTGTGTCAAGCCTAGGTGATCTTGAGCACACTGTGTGCCCTCTGAGGACAGCCTACTGTGGGGAGTCTAATGGGCTATCCCTCGCCCAAACCTAAAGCATTAGTGCAAGGGTGTTGAGAAACCTGGCCCCCTGACAGTGTATGATAGCTGTGCGAGAAGAGGGTACCTAAGTGGCCAATAAGCATATGAAAACATGTTGTTTAGCAGGGAAACACAAAATAAAATAAATGCAAGATACTACTCCATGCCTATCATTCCATGCCTTTACAAAAAGAAAAAAATGAAAAGAAATTTAAGCCCCCACATGCAGATTGGCATCAGTGAGAATGTACATGAACTGGAACTCTCATACAATGCTGACTGGAATGTAAATTGGTACAACCACTTTGGAAGGTAGCGTAATAATCATTATCAAGTAAATTTGAAGATGTACACAGCCTTCAACTCAACAATTCCATATCTAAGACTCTAATGGAACTGTCTGGCACACGTGTATAGATGATTTATACAAAGATGCTTGTTTTGCAGCATGTTGATAATTGCACAAAATTGGAAACAACCCAAGGGTTCATTATGATGAGAACATACACATATACTGTGCCGTAGTCATACAATAGAATATTGTTGAGCAATGGAAATAAATGAACTGGGTCTAGGTGTACTGATATTGATAAATCTCAAAATCATATTGTAATAAAAGCAATCTGCAGAACACTGGGTGTTTTGTATACCATTGATATAAATTGTATGAATATGCAAAGTGATGCTATGTATTATTTATGGTACTGTATGTATGGAGTGTTAAAGGCTTTATATATGGAGTAGTAATAACATAAAATATTCATGTGAATATTAAACACCAAATTCAAGATAATGGTTTCTTCTGGAGAGAAAAGGAGAGAGAGAGAAATAAGATCCAGGAAAGAGAAACCAGGGGATTTCATTGTATCTGTAATACTTTATTTCTCAAAAAACTTGAAGCAAATGTAGCCAAAGAGTAAGATTTGCTAGACCTAGGTCAGATTTGCCAAAGCTCATTGTGTTATTGTCTGTACTTTTTCAGTACATTTAAAGAATCTCACAATTTTAAAAACTAGGAGTGAGAGAAAACTTCCTGTCATTCTGTAAAAGAATCCGAAAACAATACCATCTCAGGTTGGGTTCTCACTGAAGTGGGGTTTTCATGCAGAGTGTGTATTACAGATCAGCTCTTATGGAGGAGAGGGGAAGAAAAAGCAGGCTTGGGCACTGGGGTCAGGGGCGTCCACATACTATGCCAGGAAGTTAAGCTGATGGCAAAGTCTAAAGCATGTCTGAACCTGGCTTTTCTCTTCTCATCTCAGTCAGTGCTGCACGCAGCCTGCCCAGAAGGATATAACTTCCTGGGTCACGAAGGCTCTCTTCAGCTGAGGGACCCCTGAAGGCATGACCTCTGAGGCAGCGAGTCTTTCCTTGGGCCTCCTCAGCCACACATTTCTGTCTACCATACAAGATCATGAAAGTGAATCTTTATGTTTTCTTCTGTCCGCTTGACTCTCAGAGAATGATTTTTGATATACTTACCTGAGAGAGATGAAGTAAATATAAACAAAAGCTTCCAAACACATGTGAACTGACTCCATTTTTATAGCATGTCAGTAGCCTTGACTTTCTTTCTAACCTTGATTATGGTCTTGTTTAACAGAATTTAAGGGGAAGTTGTGATGTACTAAATCACTGGCAGAAGATTTTAACATTATTGCCTTGCTCTTCTCTAAGGATCCTCCCATAATTTAGATGCCCAGTTTTGGAGACAGTGGTAAGGGTCAGATTTCACACATTATGTTGAGAGGATTAAAAAAAAATTAAAATTTAGGGATGGTATCACAGCATAATCCTCTTGATGAGTATTATTTTGGAAATCATTAGAGGTGTTTTTATATGACTATGTAATACTGTCTTCCTTGTCAATCAATCTTAAGAATCCAGTGGAGACAAAATTGTCAAATGTTTATATCATACTCATTCATCTTGATGGCAGTCACATGTGGGAGTTCAACTTATATTCTTTGGAATTAGTGTAATATTAATAATTTTACAACAAAGTGTACATATATTTTGCTTGTAAATGTTCACAAGTATTAGGTAACCTGAATAGATTCAATGCTTTACAGCTTCCTGAGAGTCTGCTGTGGAGGCTTTAACTATGTTCTACTTGTGAGAAGGGTGGGCAAATAATGGGTGAAATGGGTTTAATAAAAGTAGCCAGTGATGTTCAATATTATAGACTCTGCAGCTAGGAGGGATACAAGGTGGACTTTACTCAGTCCAAATGAGTGTTAAAGGAATTGCCCAACTTCTAAAAAAAATCAGCTGCATCATGGGTACTGAGGCTCTTCTCATAACTTGACAACTGTAAATGATTTCTAGAGGTCTTTCAGTCAGAGTTTCTAGTTGCAATAAAAAGAGACTAACATGGCTAATTATGCAGGGGGAAAATACTTATTAGTGGTTATTCGTGAATTCCCATGTTTGTTGCCAGGACTGGAGAACAAACTTTGAGACTGAGCTCTCAGAAATAGTGTCCAAATCAAGGAAACACTGGCACTGCCATCAAGTATAAACACAGTTTGTGTGGAGGTTATTTCCATGTTAGAAACTTGGCCTCGATTTCTACCACAGGAAGTGCAGCAAGAAGGTGAAAGGAAGAGAGGAAACGAGCTTCGTGTTTTCTGATGTCAACATCTTGGTTTCAGCATCCTGGTCACAGTCTGGCACCTTCTCGGCAGAGCTGAAGTTGCCTGTATCTGCTTCAGAGGGAAGGAATTATGGGACATTAAGTTCCATTGTCTGCCTTCAAGCAGGAAATTTCCCAAATATTTCCTTGAAAGGATGCTCAAAAGACCATAGGCAGCTATAGACATAATTAAACAAAAAAAAAACTACTAAAATAGATTTTTTTTTCTACGAATGGAAATTTTTCTACTGTTCTAGTATAAAACATACCTTAATCCTATCCTGGTAACTTTTGGCCATCCCAAAATGAAACCCTCCAGTCCTCAATCCTTAGTAGCCACTGAACTAAGAACTCAAAAGTTATATAATGTGTTGGCGGATATTTTGAGATGCACGGATGGTCCTTGCGTGGCCCAGCTTGGTATAAGCAGCATCTTCCAGGAAAAGAGGTGTATAGTAAACAATCTGCAATGGTATACAATCCAACTGCCAGTGCATGAGAGTCATATTTGATTCCTGGATCAGGAAAATCCCCTGGAGAAGAAAATGGCAACCCACTCCAGTATTCTTGCCTGGAAAATACCATGGACAGAGGAACCTGTCAGGCTATAGTCCATGGAGTCACACAGAGTTAGGTCCTATAGTCCTTGGGGTCACAGGGAGTCAGACATGGCTGAGCAACTGAGCATACACACACACAAAATAATTGAAAGAATGGAAGTGTATCACAAAAGCTATGATGCTGTTTAAGGACAAAGACTGTGAAGTAAACGTAATAGTATTTGTCCTTAAAATCAGTGATCTTAGCCTGGAACTGAATATTATGCAATTATTATCGATCTGGTGTTTTATGGCTGAACATTGATCAGAAGCCTGTGATCCAGGAATTGTTAAGTAGAGGTAGGCAGTGTCCCCCTTACCCATTATGATCCCATTTTACAGCATTGTTGGGCCAACAGTTCAGTTCAGTCACTCAATCATGTCTGACTCTTTGCAACCCCATGGACTGCAGCACGCCAGGCCTCCCTGTCCATCACCAACTCCTGGAGTTTAACCAAACTCATGTCCATTGAGTTGGTGATGCCATCCAACCTTCTCATCCTCTGTCGTCCCCTTCTCCTCCTGCCCTCAATCATCCCCAGCATCAGGGTCTTTTCCAATGAGTCAACTCTTCTCATGAGATGGCCAAAGTATTAGAGTTTCAGCTTCAACATCAGTCCTTCCAATGAACACCCAGGACTGATCTCCTGTAGGATGGACTGGTTGGATCTCCTTGCAGTCCAAGGGACTCTCAAGAGTCTTTTCCAACACCACAGTTCAAAAGCATCAATTCTTCGGCGCTCAGCTTTCTTTACAGTCCAACTCTCACATCCATACATGACCACTGGAAAAGCCATAGCCTTGATTAGACGGACCTTTGTTGGCAAAGAAACATCTCTGCTTTTTAATATGCTGTCTGAGGTGGTCATAACTTTCCTTCCAAGGAGTAAGCGTCTTTTAATTTCATGGCTGCAATCACCATCTGCAGTGATTTTGGAGCCCCAAAAAACAAAGTTTCTCACTGTTTCCATTGTTTCCTCATCTATTTGCCATGAAGTGATGGGACCGGGTGCCATGATCTTCGTTTTCTGAATGTTGAGCCTTAAGCCAACTTTTTCACTCTCCTCTTTCACTTTCATCAAGAGGCTCTTTAGTTCTTCTTCACTGTCTGCCATAAGGGTGGTGTTATCTACGTATCTGAAGTTATTGATATTTCTCCTGGCAATCTTGATTCCAGCTTGTGCTTCATCCAGCCCAGCATTTCTCATGATGTACTCTGCATATAAGTTAAATAAGCAGGGTGACAATATACAGCCTTGACGTACTTCTTTTCTTATTTGGAACCAGTTTGTTGCTCCATGTCCAGTTCTAACTGTTAACTTCCTGACCTGCATACAGGTTATTCAAGAGGCAGGTCAGGTGGTCTGGTATTCCCATCTCTTTCAAAATATTCCACAATTTGTTGTAATCCACTCAGTCAAAGGTTTTGATAAGTCAGTAAAGCAGAAATAGATGTTTTTCTAGAACTCTCTTGCTTTTTTGATGATCCAGCGGATGTTGGCAATTTGATCTCTGGTTCCTCTGCCTTTGCTAAAACCAGCTTGAACATCTGAAAGTTCATGGTTCACTTATTGCTGAAGCCTGGCTTGAAGAATTTTGAGCATTACTTTACTAGCGTGTGAGATGAGTGCAATTGTGCAATAGTTTGAGCATTCTTTGGCATTGCCTTTCTTTGGGATTGGAATGAAAACAGACCTTTTCCAGTCCTGTGGCCACTGCTGAGTTTTCCAGATTTGCTGGCATATTGATTGAAGCACTTTCACAGCATCATCTTTTAGGATTTGAAATAGCTTAACTGGCATTCCATCACCTCCACTAGCTTTGTTCGTAGTGATGCTTCCTAAGGCCCACTTGACTTCACATTCCAGGATGTCTGGCTGTAGCTGAGGGATCACACCATCGTGATTATCTGGGTCATGAAGATCTTTTTTGTATAGTTCTGTGTATAGTTCTTCAGTGTAACAACTGTTACTACTGCTGTATATTCTCCCACACCAACTGGGCTCCTTAGGAAAGAAATGTCGATATCAGAAAGCAATAAGAGTTCACGGACTGTTTTCTTAAGAATGATTCTAAGAATAGTTTGTAGAATTTGTTCAGCCAGTGCTGCCAAGTAGTTTTACCTTTGCCTAATCTCACAGGGAGTTAATTCACTTTCCAATCGAATTGTATTTTACTGTCATAGATAGTATGTTGTCAATAATATTATTATTAACAGAACTAAGGTAGTTCTATGTCTGATTAGTTCCTTTGCTTAAGGTGCATCTCCCTGGTGTTTTGAACCAGTAGCGAGCGTCCAATTAAACCACTTACAGTTCAGCATTTGCTTTGAGTAGACTTGTAAGGAGTTAATATGGCACAGGGGAGCTTGAGGTGTTATTGGAGATGTTATTTGTGGCCTAAAGCCTTTAGAGCGTACATGATTTATAGATAGTTTATAGCATGGCCTGCTTTCTATATATTAAAATCCTGTTAAGATAACAATGAGATAAGTACAAATAATGTTAAAAGATTTCTCTTAGAATAGAATACTTGCCTTCGTGATGCATCATAGTATGAAAAATATAATTTCTGTAGACAATCTTCCATCTTTTTAATACAATTTTAAGTTCTATATTATGACTCAGACTTGTTCATTATTTTTTCTCTTGTCCCTTCATACAGTGACACATGAATGCATTTGTGACAGTAGGAAAAATGTGTTTGTATTATAGATAAATATAACAGACTTTTTTGTGGTATTGTAATGTTTTTTTTTTTCTTAACAATTGAATGGTTTTGTATCTAATACTGTCAAGCGAGTCTCATCACAGGAATTTACTTTTTTTAATGCTGAGCTAACATACAGTATGAGAGATGAAAATATTAGCTGTTGAGGATGAGGAGATTATTTATATTGGTTGGTGTGCCTCTAATGTAAGGACTCTGCAACCCTTACATTACATCCCTGTGGCATAAGTACTATTTGAAGACCTCAATTAGAACCAAAGGAAAAAAAGGCCAAATAAGGATTTACGTAATTTCAGTTCAAACAGATTGAAATTCTAGTGCCTTTAAGTTTGTTTGTAAGAGTTCAAATCAGTAGGTTGTTTAGGCCCACAATTCCATCCAAAACCCTGCTCTCGTAAGACCGCACTATAGTGTTATGTTTGGGCATGTTCCTGTGTTTCTTGTGACATACATGAGTTCATGTATCTGCCTGAGCAACCCGGTGCTTTATGTTCCTTTTATTTCCTTGAATCACAGGAGCTTCAGTTTCAGCGACTCACCCGAGAACTGGAGGTGGAAAGGCAGATTGTTGCCAGTCAGCTAGAAAGATGTAGGCTGGGAGCAGAATCACCAAGCATCGCCAGCACCAGGTACAGGGCCAATGGCTCTATCTTTTTTTTTTTTTTTTTTAGTTTGCAAGCTTATTTTTTTTAATAGAAATTTATTTATTTTAATTGGAGGCTAATTACCTTACAATATTGTATTGGTTTTGTCATACATCAACATGAATCTTCCGTGGGTGTACACGTACTCAGGGCTGGTGCACTGGGATGACCCAGAGGGATGGTATGGGGAGGGAGGTGGGAGGGGTGTTCAGAATGGGGAACACGTGTACACCCATGGCTCTTTTTAAATGCCTTTATCTTCTTAACCGCCTTCAAGTCACGGGCCACATTAATTGTCCTAGATGCAGCAGATGATGCTTTTAGTGTTGTCACTGTTAACTTGTCTTCCTAAAATTGATACCACCAATGTCAATTTATTCTAATTTTAAGAAACCTCTTGCAATATTGATTATCCTTCGGTTTTGTACTTGAAGTGTTTTATACGGCACTGGTACGATTCTCTAACAAAAGCCACTAAGCTGCCTTTAGAAATTTGATTTATTATATGTAGACAAAGTTAATGAATGGTTTTAACAATTAATTGCTAATTATTTGGTAAAGCTAATTGATTTTGGAAACCTGATATTGGTTTTTTGTTTTTTTTCTTTTTTAACTAAGAAGTATTTCCAAGTAATAGCATTTAGCTAGCTTTGAAAAATGCCTTCAATTTACCTTGAGTTTTCTAGAACTCTGTAAAAATACTATATGAAATGATTACGATTTGAAATAATTGTATATTCAAATCAGCACAAAACGAGTTTATTACTGGACCAAAAAAACCTTTAATCACAAGTATTGTTTTATATTTAAATAACTTGTTACGCTATTTTAAAACATCATTAGAACATGAATTACTGCCACAACTCCAACTGGTGAGTCACTGTTGACCCAACCTGTGGGTTTCTTCCTTAGTATTTACATATTCCAGGAAAGCCGACTATGCAATACTTCTGTTGCTTGCATTTTTAAGCTTAGTTTGTTTATTTCTAAGTAGGTGTGTGCCCGTAGTAACTTGTCTCTCAGTTGTTTCTAACATCATATTTGTTGTACTTCTCAGTATCTCCTATTATTCATAGCCAAAAAATCCTACTTGGTGAGTAGAATGCTGTTTGTAGCTGATTGCTATCCATTTAAAATTACTAGACAGATAAATTGTATTCTCATGAATTTTTTCATCTTTGATCCTTAACAGTTATGCACATACGTATGTTTAGTACATCATGAAGCATGCAAATAAAGAAAACTTTAAACAAAGATATCAAATAATGTGAACATTTTAAAAACATCAGTTTTTTTAAGATGAGAAATTATAAGCAAGGTATAAAATTATAAGTCAAAAATTTCTAACATATAACTCAATTAGATAATTTATTAAGAAAGTTAAAATTGTCAAAACAAAAATTTGT
Organism: Bos grunniens; assembly: GCF_055505025.1. Lineage (NCBI taxonomy): Eukaryota > Metazoa > Chordata > Mammalia > Artiodactyla > Bovidae > Bos > Bos grunniens. The sequence goes on from NC_141166.1 coordinate 99,106,141, forward strand.
TTTAATTTTACCCAGTTTTTTTTTAAGGTTATCTGTATCTTCAGCACAAAAAAGAGCAGTTCACAAGCTCAATAATGTAGTGTTGAACATTTCCGAAAAGTATGAACCAACAGATTTTTTTCAAATATAATTTATACTATTAGAAAAATTAAATCAATATTTAAAGAATTCAGTTAAGATGTTTATTCTGACAATTTAGACAACGAAAATGAACATAAAAGTTTCTCAGTAAGCTCCTAGAAATACTTGATATTCAATAATATAGGTCAATACCTAGAAGAAATAGTAAAGGAGCAAAGAAAATCCTCAGGTTCTAGAAATACAGAACCAGAAGCCAGGGTCACGAGTATTTGAGCTGCCAGTGCAGGAGGCCTGGGCATAGTCAAGCCCCCAGCAAAGCACTAGAGTCTTAGGTTTAATACTCCTTTAGGGACCAAAGAGTGAGGCCTTGTGTGCTCGTGGTGGTACACTTGAACTTAGAAACATAAGCCATGGGCCTCAAATGCACTCTTGGACAACCCCAGGCCTGTACCCCATGTGAATTTAGAGTCCAAATGTAACCATATGCATTGTTTAAGAATCTCCAGCTGAGAAACTAACATCACCAAAGATGAGCTCACAATCAGATAATTAAAAACTCAAGTAAAAAAAAAAACTCAACCATGAGAAGAATCAGCAGGCCAGAGAGTAGGACTTAAAACTAAGAACTTAATATCATAGGAGAAAGTCTGACAGGTATGTACAGGAAGACAAATACAAATGCTTACTATATCATTTGGAAAAGTAAAAACTTAGAATCAGGATAGATATGGGAAATAAACTGTGAATCAGTTCAGTTCAGTTCAGTCGCTCAGTTGTCTCCGACTCTTTGCGACCCCATGAATCGCAGCACATCAGGCCTCCCTATCCATCACCAACTCCTGGAGTTCACCCAAACTCATGTGCATTGAGTTGGTGATGCCATCCAGCAATCTCATCCTCTGGCGTCCCCTTCTCCTCCTGCCCCCAGTCCCTCCCAGCATCAGGGTCTTTTCCAATGAATCAACTCTTCACGTGAGGTGGCCAAAGTATTGGAGTTTCAGCATCAGCATCAGTCCTTCCAATGAACACCCAGGACTGGTCTCCTTTAGGATGGACTGGTTGGATCTCCTTGCAGTCCAAGGAACTCTCAAGAGTCTTCCCCAACACTACAGTTCAGAAGCATCAGTTCTTCGGTGCTCAGCTTTCTTCACAGTCCAACTCTCACATCCATACATGACCACTGGAAAAACCATAGCCTTGATTAGACGGACCTTTGTTGGCAAAGTAATATCTCTGCTTTTTAATATGCTGTCTGGGTTGGTCATAACTTTCCTTCCAAGGAATAAGCATTTTTTAATTTCATGGCTGCAGTCATCATCTGCAGTGATTTTGGAGCCCCCAAAAATAAAGTCTGACACTGTTTCCACTGTTTCCCCATCTATTTGCTATGAAGTGATGGGACCAGATGCCATGATGTTAGTTTTCTGAATGTTGAGCTTTAAGCCAACTTTTTCACTCTCCTCTTTCACTTTCATCAAGAGGCTTTTTAGTTCCTCTTCACTTTCTTCCATAAGGCTGGTGTCATCTGCATATCTGAGGTTATTGGTATTTCTCCCGGCAATCTTGATTCCAGCTTGTGCTTCTTCCAGCCCAGTGTTTCTCATGATGTACTCTGCATATAAGTTAAATAAGCAGGGTGACAATATACAGCCTTGACGTACTCCTTTTCCTATTTGGAACCAGTCTGTTGTTCATACAGGTTTCTCAAGAGGCAGGTCAAGTGGTCTGGTATTCCCATCTCTTTCAGAATTTCCCACAGTTTATTGTGATCCACACAGTCAAAGGCTTTGGCATAGTCAATAAAGCAGAAATAGATGTTTTTCTGGAACTCTCTTGCTTTTTCGATGATCCAGCGGATGTGGGCAATTTGATCTCTGGTTCCTCTGCCTTTTCTAAAATCAGCTTGAGCTGTGGAAATTCACTGTGAGTAAGTAAACTCAAGAGCCATTAAAATGAAATAACTACATGTGTCAACATGGACATATTTGCAAAACAGACTTTTGAGTGAAAACTACAAGTTACAAAAGAATAGATATGAGGTTATCCTTATGAACATTTAAAAATATATGTGATACTGAATTTAAATAGTGTTTAGTATTGTTTATACATCAGTGCATCTCTAGTAGAATTATAAAAAATATTTCTGGATGATACCAATTTAAGATAGTGGTACCTCTAGGGAAGAAAGGGAAGGAGGGAACTATTAGGAATTCAGCTTTAGCCAAATCTGTAACATTTTATTCAAGATTGCCATCTGAAATAAACATAACAAAAATATTAATATTGATTATACAAGGGGATTATTGGTACATGCCTGGTGATTAGATACTTTTCTGTACTAAAAGTTTTAAAAGATGAACTAAATTTAGGGTTATATAGTTTGAATTAGGTTATTCCACAAGTTTGTTAGAAATTGGTTAGTAAAATCATGTGGGTGGTTTGTGGCTTTGTGTCTGATTCTCAGTGCCCAGCTTGGTGCCTGGCATGGCACTGGAGCTCAGCCGGAGAATGTGGGTGAATGAGTGGGTCCTGCAGAAATGGGAGCCTGGCTGACCCAAGAAAGAGGGAAAGTATGCACAGATGTGTGTGCCACACTGCAGTATTGGAGGCCCCCAAGGCACGGTAGTGCTAGGATGTGTCCTAAAAGCACCTTGTGGCTTTTGAGATTGGAAGAGTAAAGCTGGCCTTTGATTCTGGAGCACTGGGAACCCGTGAAGATGAGTGTCACCTTCCATTAGGTCTGTAAAGTAGACATGTTGAAACACGTTGTAGTTGGAGGCAGTTGTTCTGATAGTGTAGGGTGAGGTCAGAATGAAGAGAGGCCAGGCAGCAGGACAGGAATCTGTTATGGAACCTTAGGGGTTGAGAAGAAAGTGGGTTTCTTTATTCTGTGAATTCTTCTTGGAATGATAACTGACTCACTTTGATTGTCCTGGTCCCATCTCAGTTGGATTCTTATGTATTCTTGATATCCCCAACTAAGTGCTAATCAACTCTTACAGCCTTTCCCATATTTCTCCAGGGAAGTCACCTCTTCATCTAAACTCATAACTGTTCCTCTGTGCATGTATTAGCCTCCTATGAGGTGGTAAGGCCCACCCCAGCCCCCACCCCCACAGCCCTGGCCCCTGCTAAGTGTTCATTGAATGAATAATGTTATTTAATGAAGCTCAGTTTGGTTTAAGTTCCTCAGGTAAGCATGCTTTACTGTTGGTCACTTACTTGATATTCTCGCCTTCTCATATCTGCGTTTTCACACCTTTCAGTGTGCTTTTTGGTGGACCTTTAGGAAGACTATTGATGCAGTTACTTTGCCCAGGTTTAACACTGGCAAGAGCCATTGAGAAAATAGTGTCAGTGAAGGGAGATAGGCTTTTACTGTATCACTTGAGAGATCCCCCTTTTGTCTGCCAATCCCCACCAACAGTCTCAGAAGCAGAATCTAAAGATAAAGAAAATAGCTCTCAGACCCAAACCCCCTTTCCTTTCAGCCATTTCTGATTTGCTCGAAGGACCTTAAAAGTGCCATCACTGCTTCCAGCCAGGAAGCTTCCTTTCAGGATTCAGGTCCTTCTTACTTGGAAGTGAGGAGGATGGAGTCTTTCAACAGGGTAGAGGATTTGAAAACCAGTTCTCTTCCACATTGTTTGATTTAGATCCTGTGTCAGAGTTTGTAAGGTGATCTGTAAGATTTTATTTTTCCAAGTCCAGATATGATCTAACAGGGTAACAAAAAGCATACTTCGATTTACTTTTTCAGTTGTCTGAAGTTCTTGCCATATTGGCCTCACCAGGTGAACAAGGAGGAGGCAGTGGCAGGAGGGCCTATCGAACGAGTGAGTGAGTATAAGTTGCTCAGTCGTGTCTGACTCTTTGCGACCCTATGGACTATAGTCCATGCAGTTCTCCAGGCCAGGACACTGGAGTGGGTAGCCTTTCCTTTCTCCAGGGTATCTTCCGAACCCAGGGATCGAACCCAGGTCTCCTGCATTGCAGGTGGATTCTTTACCAGCTGAGCCACAAGGGAAGTCCAAGAATACTGGAGTGGGTAGCCTATCCCTTCTCCAGTGGATCTTCCCGACCCAGGAATCGAACCGGGGTCTCCTGTATTACAGGTGGATTGTTTACCAACTGAGCTATGAGGGAAGCCCCACCTATTGAATAAATGACTCTAATATTGTGCTCAATAATATACTGTGGAGCCCTCTCCCACATGGCTGTAAAGACAAGCAATTTGGTTTCCTCACATATGTAGTACCAAAGATGAATTTTGAACCCTGCCATGAGGTGTCTCCATTTTATAGTAGGGAAACTGGACCTTTGCATGCATGTGGTTATTTAGGAAGTGTCCTAAAAAGTGAGATAGCTGCCTTTGGCAGGTCTCTTGCAATATGCCTTGCTGAGAACGTTTGAAAACTCTTAATTATTATCGATGACTAGGTTTTCTATTAATGACTGTTTGGAAGTAGTAGTCTTCTAAACTAGGTAGTAATAAAAATTCCCGTTTGCAATACGACTTTTCATTTGTTTTATTTACTACAAAAAAACATTAGTAACACTAGTAGTAACATCAGCAATATCAATATACAATCATCCTTAATCTGGAATTAATGGTGCTTATATCCGAAGATGATATATCAGACCAAAAATAATCACTGCAAATTGAGAAATCTTGAAGGGGAGATACAGGGTTAGTTAATAGAAAAGTTAGAGACTTTCTGCCTTTGCACGAAGTATGCTATAGTTACCTGTGTATGTAACAGTTATCTATTTTAATATTCGGCTACAGAATTGTAAGCAAATTATACCTTTTCTGCATTTATAGTGAGTATAATATAGTTATTTATATATTTAATTTTTTTCCTCACTTAAAGTGGGCCTTGGAATCAGTTAATAAAGAAGATAGCAATTTTCCACATTTGTTTTGCATATACTACAGTTATCTATGTATCCAGCATTTCACCTTATAGAAAGTAGGCTGTGGAATCTGTTTATTTCTGCATTTGTAGTGAGTACGATATAGTTATCTATGTACTACTCAATATTTTACCTCTCTATGTATTTGACACGTTTGAAAAATTCAAAAACCAACAGTGGATGAGGGAATTAGGGCAAAGATAAAAATTAGGAAAATAAGATGAAGGAAAGGTTAAAATAGTATACAAAATGTTTCTTATTAGTATACCATGCACTGGCTCAAAGTAAAGAGCCACTTTGACTCTGTCCTGGTTGCCAGGCTAAAGAAAGAAACGTCAATGAATTACGTGATTTAGAGTGTCTGGAAGATAAGCACAAACCCGGTTGCTCAGGAGGATTTACTGTCCCTGGGGCTGAGACTTGAGAGGATTCTCTTGTGTGCCACTATTAGACCTCTGCACGATGAGGCAGGCAGCATGCCTGGTATTTCCTCTCTGAATTACAATACAGTATCAGGCTCATAGGGTTCTCCCTTTGGTTGCTAAAGAGTTTATGAATGGATAGAGAAGCAACTTAGCTAAAGTAATTCTCCAAGAGATCGATTCTGTCACTCCAGTTTGGTTGGGGAATGATATTAAGCCTATGTAGATGGAGGGGTCAATTTCAGGTCTCCACGCAGGCAGCCTGCCATGGTGATGTTCTGTCTGCAGAGCCTCTTGGAGTCGTGGGTGGCCTTGGGTTCCAAGGTGTGAGAGGTCCGTGTTGCAGATCACTGTGCAGGTGCGTGGTGCTCGTGCCTTAGCAACAGAAGTGGTCCTCAGGGAAGGCTGAGGTATGTACAGCTCATCTCAGGAGAATCTCAGAGCACAGGCACCTCAGAGGAAAATAATGCCCTTTAAAAGTTCTGCTTCCCATGGGCTGAGCAACCACCTTCAAATCCAAATTTCCATGAATGTAGGATTTATTCTTTTTCTCTTTGCAGTATCATCAGTAGGGTGTTTTTCTCACCTCAGCTGATTTAGCGAGGGAACTTAGACTTACTCTGCCTACGTACACTTCCAAGGGCATAGAAGGGGACAAGGGTGTCCAAAGCTACATTCTTTTTAACTGACTGTGGAGTTACTTAGTTTGTAAAGTTCAAGAAAATATAAAGAGAAAAATCCTTAATTTTATCATTCATAGATAACCACTTTTTTAGATCAAGTTTACTGAAGTATAATTTACTTACAGTAAAATTTACCCTTGGTAGCATATGGTTCTATGGTTTTGGGCAATTTGTCGTTTAGTTGCATAACCACCATCATGATCAATATATAAAATGTTAACCGTTCAAAAGAGGCATCCACTTCTAAAAATTCGCTGCATTTCATTCTCTTCAAGAAAAGTTTGAGATAGTTCCCTCCAGCTAACTTTTGTCTTATTCCCAGAGCCCCACTTTAATATGCCACTTCTAAGTTTCAGTGGCTCCCACCAGCCTGAGGAGTTGTCAGGGAGACAAGTACTTGGAGCTGTACCCAAAGGATGCTAATTTAGCAGTGGTTAGAGATGACTACAGCCTTGCCATGGCAAGCTGCACTCGGGGTAGAGGACTTGGAACTACTGCAAGGTACATGCAGCCTTCCAGTATTCAGGTTATGGTCTGTATTGCATGTTTTATCCAAGCAGAGAAATTACACTAGTGGTCAGCTTACTGGGTAACAAAATTGTGAAAGGAGAAGAAAATATAGTTCAAAATGAAAAGTCAGTAAATATAAATATGATCTCACAATTCAAGAAATTATCTCTGAGATTTTATAGTACACAATTCCAAAACTATTTCTAATAGTAGGCTTAGAATCTTAGCAATGCCCAGAAATAGAAATTTCACTTCTCATTTACTTCTTGATAAAGGAGAAAGTTTATTTCTTTGGGACACATTGGTTCCACACATTTTACCTTCTAAGTAAATCGTAGCTTGCCTACTCCTTAAGATGAAGCACTAAATTTTCATTTATATTGAAGTCAAAAAGACATAGTTAAAAAGTGCATATTTTATTAATTGTGGAAAATACTAATGACAACTTTTGAAATTAAAGCTTAGTTTAAAATTGTTGCTTTGATTTTATTTTTTTTGCACATTGTTTTAAAATTTGTTTATGCCAGTTGGATACAGTTGGCTTCTTTGCGTTCTCTGTCCTTTAACTGGCTGTCGTTGGTATTGGGAAGTTACTCTAAACCCTGAAAAAACTCCTGTCCATATCTATCAACTGAATGAGGGGGGAAATGGGTGGCATTATTGAAATTAAAAAACTTCCCTCTCATCCTAAGATTATCTCTCCCTTTTGAGTTAGGTAAAGCTTTGCTAGAATAGAATTCTTTATGGTTTCAAAAAGGTCATACAATCTTGACACATAGTCTTCTTACCACCATTTAGGAAAAGGACTCTGTTATTTTTTAATGAAAAGATTTGATTCCCCACTGCCATTCAAACTTTTTTGTAATACTTTATAGGATAGTGCCCATCAGGCTTCTATTGATACTATTAAAAATTCTAAAAATGCCTTAGGGCTGACAGTCGCAGAAAAGGCTCTTTCATGGGTCAGGTCTTTTCTTCAGCAAGTATTTTTAGTCATTGTGAAATATACTTGCTCAATTGGAGAGTCTTTGAAAAGACTGAATGCTTATGCATTGACAGCTTATTACTTATTTAATGTACCACTTGAGGAAGATGCTTGATAAAGTTTTGTCCCTTTGACCTTGAGTACTCTTACCAGCCAAAACCTGGATTTTTTATAATAGTAATTTTATTGAGATATATTTCATATATCATAAACTTGATTCTTTTAATTGTATGAATGCCTTCACTAATTTTTAGTATATTCACAGAGCTGTGCAGTCATCACCACTGTCTAATTTAAGAACATTTTCACCATTCCGAAAAGAAACCCGCTACCCATTAGCACACTTCCCTGGTGGCTCGATGGTAAAGAATATGCCTGCAGTGTGGGGCACACAGGTTCGATCCCTGGGTTGAGAAGATCCCCTGGAGAAGGGAATGGCAACCTACTCTGGTATTCTTGCCTGACGAATCCTATGGACCGAAGCCTGGCAGGCTACAGTCCATGGGATCCCAAAGAATCAGACACGACTGAGTGACTTACACACGCACACTTATTAACACTCCTTCCCTATTCTTCCTTCCCCCTACCCCTAGGAACCAATAATCTATTTTCTGTCTCTATGGATTTGCCTATTCTGGACGTTTCCTATATAGCCTTTTGTAACTGGCTTCTTTCACTTACCATGGTAATTTCAAGGTTCATCCATGTTTTAAATATCAGTTCTTTATCCCTTTTTATCTCCAAATAATATTTTACTATATGGATATATCATATGTACATATTTGGGTTACAAGCTGGATTTAGAAAAGGCAGAGGAACCAGAGATCAACTTGCCAACATCTGGTGGGTCATAGAAAAAGCAAGGAAATTCCAAAAAGAAACATTGATTTCTGCTGTATTGACTATACTAAAGCCTTTGAGTATGTGGATCACAACAAACTGGAAAATGCTTAAAGAAATGGGAATACCGAACCACATTACCTGTCTTCCTGAGAAACCTGTATACAGGTCAAGAAGCAGCGGTTAGAATGTGACATAGGACAACAGACTGGTTCAAAATTGGGAAAAGAGTACGTTAAAGCTGTATATTGTCACCTTGCTTTTTTAACTTCTATACAGAGTATATCATGCAAAATCCTGAGCTGGATGACTCACAAGCTAGAATCAAGATTGCCAAGAAAAATATCAAAAGCCTCAGATATACAAATAACAGATGAATACTCCTTAATGGCAGAAAGTGAAGAGGAACTAAAGACCCTCTTGATGAAGGTGAAAGAGGAGAGTGAAAAGGCGGACGTAAAACTCAACATTCAAAAACCAAGATCATGGCATCAGGTCCCATCAGTTCAGTTCAGGTTAGTTCAGTCATGCCCGACTCTTTGTGACCCCATAGACTGCAGCATACCAGGCTTCCCTGTCTATCGCCAACTCCCAGAGCCTACTCAGACTCATGTGCATCATGTCGGTGATGCCATCCAACCATCTCATCCTCTGTCATCCCCTTCTCCTCCCATCTTCAATCTTTCCCAGCATCAGGGTCTTTTCCAATGAGTTGGTTCTTCGCATCAGGTGGCCCAAGTATTGGAGTTTCATCTTCAGCATCAGTCCGTCCAATGAATATTCAGTTCCCATCACTTCATGGCAAACAGATGGAAAAAAAATGGAAACAGTGACAGATTTTATTTTCTTGGGTTCCAAAATCACTGTAGATGATGACTACAGCCACAAAATTAAAAGATGCTTGCCCCTTGATAGAAAAGCTATGACAAACCTGGACAGCATATTAAAAAGCAGAGACATCCCTTTGCCAGCAAAGGTCCATATAGTCAAAGCTATGATTTTTCCAGTAGTTGAGGCTGGATGTGAGAGTTGGACTGTAAAGAACGCTAAGCACTGAAGAATTGATGGTTTTGAACTGTGGTGCTGGAGATAACTCTTGAGAGTCCCTTGGACAGTAAGAGAGCAAGCCAGTGAATCCTAAAGAAAATCAGTCCTGATTATTCATTGGAAGGACTGATGCTGAAGCTGAAGTTCCAATACTTTGGCCACTTGAACTCTTTGGAAAAGACTCTGATGCTGGGAAAGAGGAGAAGGGGATGACAGAGGGATTGATATGGTTGGATGGCATCATCAACTCAATGGACACGAGTTTGAACAAACTCAGGGAGATAGTGAAGGACAGGGAAGTCTGGCATGCTTGTCCATGAGGTTGCAAAGAGTCAGACACGACTTAGTGACTGAACAACAACATGGATATACTACATTTTGTTTATTCTTTTATCACCTAATGGGTTTTTTTGATTGTTTCCAGGCTTTTTAGCAACTGAGAATAATGCTATGTCTCAGATTTTAGGAGGAGAACATCCCAAGGGTTCTGCTCCCGGCATTCTTTCTTTGGCATCAGGAAGAGACACAGAGTAGTCAAGATTCCCCTCTGAGCCTCTCTATCTAAGCCTCTATCTGAGCCTCTCCTAATCCCTCCAAAGGACTTGCCTGCTTTTCTCTCTCCTTTGCTCTGTTATGGTAAACCATTGTATGTTGCTGAGTTAACTGAGTTAGTTTTAAGTGTGTAGTATGTAAGCTGTTTGAGAGTTCTCTGACACTCATCAATCAGCATGTAGTTCACCATATTTTCTTTCTTCACCTTGTGTTTGGTCACTGGTGACCCTTAATGGTCAAACAAACAAAAGCTCTCTATGTTGACTTAAAATTCAGACTAAATGAAGAATAAACTATTTGATATTTGAATGTAATTATCAGAAACCCTCTTCGGGATCACTATAGTGAATATTTAATAAATGGATGCTCTTGTGAACAAATTTAGTAACGGGATATGTTTATGATTCAACTCTCCTGTGTTAACATAGTAAAAGATACAAATGAGTTTGTGGCTGACTACAGCTCTATATAAGCCCTTTTCTGGAGCAAATTACTCAAGCACAGTTCTTTCAAAAGGCCTTTTAATTGATACTTCACAATGCCATTGAGATCACAAGCCAGTTTCATCTGGAATATACAGATCCAAGTGGCAACTATCTCTGTACATTTGAATTAAACTCCATAAACTAAGTCTTATGTAGGGTATATGGAGAAGGAAATGGCAACCCCCTCCAGTATTCTTGCCTAGAGAATCCCATGGACAGAGGAGCCTGGTAGACTGCTGTCCATAGGGTCGCACAGAGTCGGACACGACTCAGGTGACTTAGCATAGCATGTAGGGCATGAGTTCAAGGTACTTCAACCACTGTTCCATTAAGATGACCTATTTTAATCTAAGAAACGTGACCATATAGAATTTGGATTTTAAGCCAAGTAATAGTATCATAAATATTAGAATCTTTTATGGACCTGAAACATTAAACAACAAAATGCTGTAATCATAGTGAATAAATATTTGAAAATGAATTAGTTATTGCTTAAACTGAGCATTTTAAAATGTTAAGATGGTGATATGGTTAGAAGGAGCCACAAAAAGAGATCAAGTTTATAGCTGGCATCAAAGTTTCAGATTAAGACTATTTTAATACATTTGGTTAAATACAGAAGCAGCCCAGGTGTATCAACTTTCCTAATTAATGAAGAGGAAAATACTTTTCAAAATTCGGAAGTCCATGTGTCTAAAATATAGGTACCATTCCATTATTTAATTATCTATTAAAGAACTAATTTAATTAAAATAACATCATTTCATTTTCTGTAATTTTTCATAGTTCATTTCTATAATTACAATTCCTAAAATAGGTAACAGTGATGAATTATTGAATCAATATAAGAATTATATTACTAGCCCCCACTCTTAGTCATTAGGTTTTTTGAAACCATGTGTATATATTGATTAGTTATAAAGTAATTTAAATAGCTGTATAGTGTATGCTGCTGCTGCTGCTAAGTTGCTTCAGTTGTATCCAACTCTGTGCGACTCCATAGACGGTAGCCCACCAGGCTCTCCCATCCCTAGGTTTCTCCAGGCAATAACACTGGAGTGGGTTGCCATTTCCTTCTCCAATGCATGAAAGTGAAAAGTGAAAGTGAAGTCACTCAGTCGTATCCAACCCTCATCGACCCCATGGACTGCAGCCTTCCAGGCTCCTCCATCCATGGGATTTTCCATGCACGAGTACTGGAGTGGGGTGCCATTGCCAGGATGCTTTTTGGAAAGATTTACTGCCTTATAGGAATTAATATAATAATTACTTTAATTCTGTATTTTCTTATTAGTTTGCATTTTTTAATCTTTATCTTGAGAGATATGAAAAATACTAAAAATTACAGAGAATGATATGACAAAAATTCAGGTACATTCCAGAATTGAAAAGCATTGATAATTCATCATTTTAGCTTTTTATATAAAAAATATCCTGAACATCAAATTCAAGACCTCCTTGTCCCATTCTCCCTTCCCAATAGGTATTAACTAAGACACAGTCTTCCTCTGTGAACTTTTATATAATATATGTTCATCATATACACCCATGGCCTGTTTTGTGTGCTTTTTTGTTGACATACACATATGATATACTCTGTGTGTGATTCATCTTGATTACTCCGTGTTTGAGATCTATCTATTCATATTGATATGTGTAGATCCAGTTTATTTAACTGCTATTATTTATTTATGTCACAGGATATTAAACTCTCCTTTCCCCTATTGAAGAACATTTATGTTACACTTTAAAGTGTTTTAAGTAATGCAGTAGTGAACATTTGGAGACATATCTCCTGTTTTACATATATGAGGTTCTAAAAAAGGTATCATTAGAAGTAGAATACTTGGGACATAATGAATGCATGTTTTCCATTTTTCTAGATCTTGCTGAATTGCTTTCTCAGGTTACCACAACAAATGCACCCTCTCAAGCAGTATGTGAAAAAGTTCCAGGTTCCCCCTCCTTCTCTCTCTTTTTTTTATCTTTTTTAGCCAACATTTGATATTAGGCATGCTCAATCTAATATTTTCTCATTTTACTTTGCATTTTCTTGATGGGTGGTAGGGTTAAGTATCTTTTCACATCCTTTTGATAATATTTGCATTTCCTCTTCTATTCATATCCTTTGTCTATTTTTCTAATGAGGAATTTGGTTTATTCTTTTCATTTCTATCATTAGTCTTACTGAGCTGGAGTAACTCTGGGATATACATCTAAAATAGTATAGGCCTTGGTACACTACAACATAAAGAATACCATATTAATCTGTTTTTAGAATATAAATCCTTAGTGTTATGACTAGTATGGAGGAGAAACCACCCTCTATATGTGATACATAAAAATGGATCCCAAATTCTCCAAATCTGCCCAAACAGATGATACTAACATTCCTTTCTCTTTCTATATTTCCTTTAGTGATTGCATTTGTTTTCTTCTGCAAATGCTTATGATGTCCTCTCTAAATTCATTCAATAAATAGTATGCCTTTGCTTTATCACAGAGATACAAAATACAGAAGCCTGAAATTTCAACTCTAATAGGAGGGACCATTGTGTGTAATTAATTAGCCATATGACAGAGCAACTTAGAAGCATGAAATATATGTCTATATTATATTATTTTTAATTTTTGAAGAGTGCTATGTTGATCAAATTACATTGCCCTGTCTCTTTGCAGGGAGGCCTTACTTTGGTGTTTTGATTCTCATATCTTTAAGTAAAATTACTTTTTGGAATTATATTAGAGGGAAGAGAGCCATAGCCATTGAGCACCTATGATATATGATATATCATGTATGATATAGTAAACATTTTTGCTAGTTAATGTTTTATACTCATTATCTGCTTATTGTTCAAGGGTTTCTGTTTTGGTTTGTTTTTGTTTGCTTTGGTTTTTATTATTATTGTAATAACATACAATTACAATAATGTTAACCTGATTTTAACATTAAGATATTTTCTCTTAAAGATAATGTTATTCTATTGGTTTTCCACCGTGCTGTCAAGAATTAGTTACTACCACTGTTTTGTCTCTCCTTCACAGAAACTTTGAATTGGCTGCTATTTCTATTCTTGGTTGGTCATAGGCATGTTACAAGAAGTCATGTAGATATTATTTCAAAGATTCTGTAAACAATCTTGAGAAAAGTTGCCACTAATGTACTCTCTGCGGTTCATTTGGTGGGGAGGGGGGCAGTTTACCATGCTTTCATCTAATCCTTTTACTCTCCATGATGAGCTAAAGGAAGGTTGGTATTAAGTTCACATTCTCATTATCATTGGCAGGTTAAGGACACAGCAGAGAAAGACTGATGTGTGTGATGTGATGTTTCCTTAGTCCTTCAGAGATGAACTACTGTATACATTGTAGCCAATGATGTATAGAAAAGGAAATTGGAAATGTGATTATCCACCTAAAAGTGAGAGCCATTCATTAGTGCATTTTCGGCAATTAATCAGCTTGCCATAAAAATGAACATGGCATGTCTGCCAAGGGCAGGGAGAAACAACTGACAAGTTTGCCAGACTTTGTAGTGACTAAATTGTTATTATAGCTATCTTCCCTGAGGCTTCACAATCTATTTAATAACAAATCAATCTAATCTGTTTCTTGCATAGATTTTTCTGCTCTGCTGTTGTGTTACTCTCCAATTAAATAGGGAGAAAAGCACTCTAAAACTGAAGAGAAAGCCTGTGGGCTACAGATTTTCATAGCTAAAAAAATCTTACACTAAACAATTATGCATTTTAACCACTGTCACATAGTTTAGACACAGCATTGGTTTGCGTTATTGGATTGCTTAGAGGCCAGGGAAGAATGTCTTTAGGGTGTGCGTGTGTATTTATTTCTTCTAGCCTTTTATTTTTTTTTTTCAAAGAAAAATAGCAGCCAGTTATTCTAGGATCTTATGATCTGTTGTTTCTGCTTCAGAACACATCAGTTAAAGGTTGATCTATACCCAGCTTTAGTTACATTATCAATAAAGAGGCTATTTGAGCCACAGAGAAAAGTCAAGCAAAATTATCAACCGTCATCTAAGAACTGGTGTTTTGGAAGTACAAAATACAGATTTGTATCTATTTCCTGAGCAGCATTAGCAAAATACTTTTCAGTAAAGACTTATTTAGAAGTAGTAAGTAAAGCACTTTTGTATTCCTTATGAATGTAAATACAAAGGTAGAAACTACTATTGACTCGAGTAGTACATTAAAGTCTAAAAGTTAAAATCTTGGCTGAGGTTTTTTTGCAGCCACTAACAAAACAGTGTATCTTCATCAATGATCATCAGTGACTGGCTAAAATCATTAACTGAAAATTGATGAGAAACTTTACAATAAATGGATCAGGCTGACAGCGCCTGAACTCATTGATCTTATGTTCTACAAAGCAGAACACAGACGGAACTTTTGGCCTTCTGATGAGAGGCAATGAGAAGTACATACCATTACCTGTGACATATTCTTGCCCTCAGATTTCTCAGTTATCTGGATTTAAGTACCAATTCATAGGAAATTGGAGACAGATTAACAGTAAATGACACTGTGCTGATGTGTTAGTTAGATCCAGTCGGGAATTTTGCATAGCAAATGAAATCAGTTGAAACAGAAGAAAAAGTAAGAGAGAGGGCGAAATTTTGCATGAAAGGAAATTTTTAGAGACATAGCAACCAAATACAATGTGTGGACCTTGATTCGGTGTTGGTTCAGTCAACGGTTTTTTAAAAAATTCAAACAGGGACTTTGAATACACTGACTAGATACTTGTTGATGTGAAGAATTTTACTGGTAAAGTCTCTGTGTTTAAGGACTTCTCTGGTGGTCCAGTGCTTAAGATTTCACCTTCCAATCAGGGGGTGTGAGTTTGATCCCTGATCATGGCACTAAGGTCCCACATGTCTCGTGGCCAAAAAACCGAAACATAAGACAGAAGCAATATTGTTTGAATAAAGACTTTCTGAAAAATGGTTCACATCAAAGAGAAATCTTATAAAAAGTCTATATTTAAAGATACATCTAAAGTAATAAGATATCTGAGGCTTGGTTCAAAGTAATCTAGTAATGCAGAGAAAATAGTGAGTAAGGGAATAGGTGAAAAGCGTTGAGCACATGTTCCCTTTTATTTGTTGAAGCTGGGTAATGAAATCTATAGAGGCTTCATTATACTGTTTTCCTTTATATATACATATATATATGTGTGTTTTAAATGTTGTATAACAAAAAGCTTAAATGTTTAGTGATCCAACTCTTAATTTTCTTTTCTTTTTTAAAAATATTTCTTTGCACTGGGTCTCTGTTGTGGCACACTGACTAAAATTATGGTTAAAACTTTCTTTCATTTTTATAAAGCTAGAAAGGTCATATTTCTCAAAATCTGAGTGATGGATGCTTTCTTTAATAGTTTAAATGCAGAGTATTTATTAAAATTAAATTAGATTATGCATCAGCACAGTATGTTCCACCATACTCTGTAATGCATTTTGCATCAATCACATTGGCTCATTGTGGCATGAATGGGAAAGGGAGCAAAGAGGAGAAAGAAAGTTAAAACAGACCAACTGCTTCCTCTTTCACTTTCCTCTTTTCATTTATATTTCTTAAAAGAAGAATGCTGGATATTAAAACTACGAATTTAACAGTCATGTCCAGCCACTTGACCATTTGCCATGGAGGGTGCCTGAGCAGTGTTTTTGGCTCACCCATTATATATCAAGAATTCTGGTTGAATGGACTTTACTTTCCATTTTCATTATAGTCATTCCTTTTCATTCCTTCTAACAGGCCTTTTTTTTTTTCCTATTTCATTCCTCCATTCAGTAGTTTGGAAACCCTGCACACTTATGTTGGGGGATAATAGAGAAGAGAAGGAAACAGGGTAATTATGTAAGGGAATGTGGGACAAATTAGGGATCCATGAGAGCTTTCAGGGGAGTTTTAAAGCATTCTATTACAACTTTGCTAGACTCCTAAGTCTCACTACCTAGAAACCTAGCATGAATGAAAGTCACTCAGTCATGTCCAACTCTTTGCGACCCCGTGGACTATACAGTCCATGAAATTCTCCAGGCTAGCATACCGGAGTGCGTAGCCTTTCCCTTCTCCAGGGAATCTTCCCAACCCAGGGATAAAACCCAGGTCTCCTGCATTGTGGGCAGATATTCTTTACCAGCTGAGCAACAAGGGAAGCCCAAGAATACTGGAGTGGCTAGTCTATTTCTTATCTAGCAGATCTTCCCAACCTAGGAATCGAACCAGGGTCTCCTGCATTGCAGGCGGATTCTTTACCAACTGAGCTATCAGGGATATGCTCTGCCAAATGTTGACTGGGCAGTTATTGATGATGCAGGGCCTGTACTCTACCCCACAGGAGGACTCAAAACAGCTATTTATGGTGCTTGTCCATGAATTGAGGGCTGAAAATGCTGTTATATTATGTATTTTTAAAATCTTAATGAAAATAAAGTTTCCTCAGACATTCAAGAAACTTGACTGGTTAAAAAAAAATTAATTAAAATCTTCTGGGTAGTAAGTGGCTAGAAAGTGAATATCATTCTTTAGATATGGCAGAAAGTGAAGAGGAACTATAAAAAGCTTCTTGATGAAAGTGAAAGTGGAGAGGGGAAAAGTTGGCTTAAAGCTCAACATTCAGAAAACGAAGATCATGGCATCCGGTCCCATCACTTCATGGGAAATAAATGGGGAAACAGTGGAAACAGTGTCAGACTTTATTTTTTTGGGCTCCAAAATCACTGCAGATGGTGACTGCAGCCATGAAATTAAAAGACGCTTACTCCTTGGAAAAAAGTTATGACCAACCTAGATAGCATATTGAAAAGCAGAGACGTTACTTTGCCAACAAAGGTCCGTCTAGTCAAGGCTATGGTTTTTCCTGTGGTCATGTGTGGATGTGAGAGTTGGATCGTGAAGAAGGCTGAGCGCCAGAGAATTGATGCTTTTGAACTGTGGTGTTGGAGGAGACTCTTGAGAGTCCCTTGGACTGCAAGGAGATCCAACCAGTCCATTCTGAAGGAGATCAGCCCTGGGATTTCTTTGGAAGGACTGATGCTAAAGCTGAAACTGCAGTACTTTGGCCACCTCATGTGAAGAGTTGACTCATTGGAAAAGACTCTGATGCTGGGAGGGATTGGGGGCAGGAGGAGAAGGGGACGGCAGAGGATGAGATGGCTGGATGGCATCACTGACTTGATGGACATGAGTTTGAGTGAACTCCAGGAGTTGATGATGGACAGGGAGGCTTGGCGTGCTGTGATTCGTGGGGTCGCAATGAGTCGGACACGACTGAGCGACTGAACTGAACTAAACTGAACTGAGACACATACTAAATTTGATGATGTCTGTACATGAGATCAAAGAATTTATGTGAATATATCATTTGCTTTTGAATGCCAGAACAGGATAAATAGGTCAGTACATGTTTAATAAGACATTTAGGTTATGATATCTTAAAGTTACTTTTAAGTGAATTTTTATATAGGGTTTTCAAAGTATTTTATATCCTAAATAATATTCAAAATGAAATTATAGGCTTTATAATGAGGAATTTTAAGGGTTCAGGATGCCGGCCAGTAGCTCTCTTACTGCAGGTCTCTACACCTTAGTCCACATTAACTATGTGCTCCACCTCCTGTAGAGCAAGGGGTAAAAACAGGACCCTTGCTGTGTTCCATACCAGTGCTAGCTTTATTTTGAAATGTAAGATTTCAATTGTCTTACATTTTTCTAAAAGAGTTTATTTGTGTGTGTGTGTGTTTTAATCTTAAATTTTAAAAAAGTCTTTTCCCTTTCTGTTTGTTTGCCTTTGGAAGAATGTAAAAGAACACAAAGGAGGGAGACAGTAACATTTTGTAGACCTCAACACAAATAATTCACAGCAGCTCATCTATTCTGAGGCTTGACCCTTTGCCTAAATATGAATAGCATCCTACATTATGGCAGAATACTTAGGAAAGAGAGTTTGGTTTTGTGTTTAGTCATTTTACTATTTTCATCTCAGTTTCTTTCATTCTTTCAAATGTCAGCTGAAATGTTAGAAAACCTTTCTATTCTGATTTCTGCTTTTATGATTGAAACACTAGTTGTGGGATGGGCTTAACCAGAAGTCATGCTTCCTGTATAATTTATGGAGATACCAGAGGGAACCGTTTGTCTCATTTCTGTCTAGTACTACATTCTTTTTGATCTTCCCCTTCCCCTGAGGTCCTCTGGATCTTTTATTCATAGATTCAAAGTACTAACACAAAATGCTTTTGTCAAATAATATTTATCTTCTAAAATGTGTGTTCACCTTCAGTCCCCATGAAAGTTACTTGAATTGTTTAAATGGCTAATCTGATATTTCCTGTTCCTTTAATGTGTTTTTGCTGTGCACCAACTACATAGTTTTCTCTTTCAGAGACTCACTGTAATATTATTTATTTTTTGTATTACCCTTTCCTGGAATGTATTTCAGACAGGTGTTATAAGGGTCCAAAATATGGTGAAGTGGCATGAGAGAAGAGTGGAAGAAAGAACTGAGTAAACAAGGGTGAGAACTACCTAGAGCCAGTATGAGATCAAGAATGTTCACCCCCGTGTTCAGTTGTGTGTTTTACTCAAAATGAGCAGACTGTGGAAAACAGGACTGCACTTTTATCCCAGCCCTTGCTGTTCCTCATGATCTTTTGAAGACTGACGTTTTAAAAGCACGTTCTGAGACCGAGGCCAGTTTTTTCAGGCGAGGTGTCACCGAGCAGGAGGGAGAATATGGGTCAGACTGTAAGCCTTCGACCCTTCCCATCCTCCATAAAGCAGCGTGCCTGCCTTCCTGCGGCCATCTTGCCCGTGCCTGCAGTTGGCCACCCAGGTGACTGTGACGTGTGAGTGTGGGTTGCTGGGTAGAAATCCATCGCCAGGCAGGGAGGGGAACGCGGGGCTTGTGTCATGTTGCCCATGGGTCAGGAACAGCTGTATCCTATGTGAAGGATATCATTTTAAATTCCAGGGCCTTTTCTTTTTAATCCTCAGTGTTACCCTCAGACATACAGATAATTATGAAAAGAAATCCTTTGCCCTGTCTCATTTTTTTATTCCTTGCTTAGTTCAAATTATAGGCATATACCATTTTCAGGGGCAATTTAGAACCGTAACACATAAAAATAATAATAAACTACAAGTAAGAGCATGTTGTCATGGTTTCACTTTTCTTTTTTTAATATAATTTTATTTATTTATTTTTGGCTGTGCTGGGTCTTGGTTGCTGTGTGGGCTTTTCTCTAGTTGTAGCGAGTGGAGGCTACTTTTGGTTGTGGTGTGCGGGCTTCTCATTGTGATGGCTTCTCTTGCTGCAGACCAGGGACACTGCGAGTGCAGGCTTTGCAGCACATAGGCTCAGTAGTTGTAGCTCCCATGCCCTAGAGCATAGGCTTAATAGTTGTGGTGAATGGGCTCAGTTGCTCCATAGATAGCATATGGGATCCCCCTGGACCAGGGATTGAACCTGTGTCTGCTGCATTGGCAGATGGATTCTTTACCATTGAGCCACCAGGGAAGGCCTCGTTTCAGGTTTTTTGACTGCTGGTATCAAGTGGTCCTTTGGTAGGAAGAAGTAAATCAGTCTCCATCCAATAGGAAATTTTCTAGGGTCTGATAACACAATAAAGAAATCATGAATTTGAAGGAAGAACTTTTGGTTTTGGTTTGTTGAGATTGATTGTGAATAGGCAATAAGTAAATTTGGAAGAGGCTCCCAAAATTGTAGTATCACTGCTAAGATATCTTTATTATCTAAAGGCTAATGATTTGTTATTCTAGGATCCTTAGAACCCCTTCAGTTCAGTCTCTCAGTCGTGTCCGACTCTTTGTGACCCATGAATCGCAGCACGCCAGGCCTCCCTGTCCATCACCAACTCCCAGAGTTCACTCAGACTCACATCCATTGAGTCGGTGATGCCATCCAGCCATCTCATCCTCTGTTGACCCCTTATCCTCCTCCCCCCAATCCCTCCCAGCATCAGCGTCTTTTCCAATGAGTCAACTCTTTGCATGAGGTGGCCAAAGTACTGCAGTTTCAGCTTTAGCATCAGTCCTTCCAAAGAAATCCCAGGGCTGATCTCCTTTAGGATGGACTGGTTGGATCTCCTTGCAGTCCAAGGGACTCTCAAGAGTCTTCTCCAACACCACAGTTCAAAAGCATCAATTCTTTGGCGCTCAGCCTTCTTCACGATCCAACTCTCACATCCACACATGACCACAGGAAAAACCATAGCCTTGACTAGACAGACCTTTGTTGGCAAAGTAATGTCTCTGCTTTTCAATATGCTATCTAGGTTGGTCATAACTTTCCTTCCAAGGAGTAAGCGTCTTTTAATTTCATGGCTGCAGTCACCATCTGCAGTGATTTTGGAGCCCAGAAAAATAAAGTCTGACATTAACGGTGAGTTGCGATAGCTGTCTGCCTCCCAGCTCCCCTCCTCTGCTTCAGCAGGCAAAGCAGTTCACCTTCATTGTTTACGTACTGGTCTTCCTGTCTTCAATTTATTGAAATAGCCTAGTGGAAAAATAGCCATGCACACCTGTCTTGGGAAGAATAGTCATGATGTGTTATTTAATTTTGTCTTACTGCTCTAGTTCAGGCATGAAAACAAAAGGTAGATCTCTGTTTAATGTAAGGTATTTATTTCCTAGTTAATTCTTATCTAACTAAAAGCAAGAGATGAGGTATATTTCGCAAACTTAAACAATACTAGTTAAAACCTATCAGTTACCTGCTGGTAGGTGGTATGAGTTCTTGGAACATCAGAAGATGCTTCATGATATTAGAGAGCCCTTTGATTCCATCAGGAGAAGGCAATGGCACCCCACTCCACTACTCTTGCCTGGAAAATCCCATGGACGGAGGAGCCTGGTAGGGTGCAGTGCATGGGGTCGCTGAGGGTCGGATATGACTGAAGGACTTCACTTTCACTTTTCACTTTCATGCATTGGAGGAGGAAATGGCAACCCACTCCAGTGTTCTTGCCTGGAAAATCCCAGGGACAGGGGAGCCTGGTGGGCTGCCGTCTCTGGGGTTGCACAGAGTCGGACATGACTGAAGCGACTTAGCAGCAGCAGTAGCAGTTGATTCCATCTTTGGCTTCTAGACCTCACTTCTCACCTTGCTAATGATGAGTATAAAATGAACTCAAAGATGTTCTTGTTGAGGTCATGTTGAGGAAAAATTTGACCTGCTTACATGATGAATGCTTTAAGACCTGGTACTTCCACAGGCATTATCTTCAAAAAGTGGTTTTCTCAACCATAAATTCAAGAGCACTCAACAAAGCTGAAGCACACAGTGAGCTTTACTCAGCTAAGAACTCACAAAAAAAAGCTAATGGAATGTTTTACCAATGCATTCAAAGGAACTGAACAGAGTTTTAAATGTACTAATTAAAAGGGAATCAAAGCAATACTAGATAGAAATTTTAGAAGACTCAGAATATGGTATGATGTTATTGCCATATTGTTGAAAATTTACCTATAATTAGTGAAGATAGAGAAATTTAAGTGTTGGATAGACTGGGTTACTCAGTTAAGGGAATTTATTAAGTTTAATCTGGTAACATTCCAAACAGAGACTGAAAGTTGAGAATCATTAGTAGTTATTTCCGAGAAGGCAATGGCACCCCACTCCAGTACTCTTTTGCCTGGAAAATCCCATGGATGGAGGAGCCTGGTAGGCTGCAGTCCATGGGGTCACTAAGAGTCCGGCACAACTGAGCGACTTCACTCTCACTTTTCACTTTCTTGCATTGGAGAAAGAAATGGCAATGCATTCCGGTGTTCTTGCCTCGAGAATCCCAGGGACAGGGGTGCCTGGTGGGCTGCCATCTATGGGGTCGCACAGAGTCGGACACGACTGAAGAGACTTAGCAGCAGCAGCAGCAGTAGTTATTTTGCCAGATTCTGGCAGAGAAAATCCTAGGTGCATAATAGGAAATCTGGAGTTACCTGGGAACTCTGGAGTCCCACTTTCATATTTAAGAAGATTTTGAAGCAGTTTATTAAAAAGCAATTTGTAATGCCTAGAGGATAGCAAGGTATTTGTTGTTATTGTTCAGTTTCTTAGTCATGTACAACTCTTTGCAACCCCATGGACTGCAGCACACCAGGCTTCCCTGTCCTTCACTATCTCTGAGAGTTTGCTCAAACTCATGCCCATTGAGTCGATGATGCCATCCAACCATCTCATTTTCTGTTGTCCCTTTCTCCTCCTGCCCTCAGTCTTTCCCAGCATCTGGGTCTTTTCCAAAGAGTCGGCTCTTTGCATCACATGGCCAAAGATTTGGAGCTTCAGCTTCAGCATCAGTCCTTCCAATGAATATTCAGGGTTAATGTCTTTTAAGATTGACTGTTTTGATCTCTTTACTGTCCCAGGGACTTAGAAGAGGCTTCTGCAGCACTACCATTTGAAAGCATCAGTTCTTCAGTGCGCAGCCTTTTTTATGGTCCAACTCTCACATCTCTACATGACTACTGTAATTTCAGTGTAAATTGCCTAAGATAAAGAGGCAAACCGACCTTTCATCTTTTAACTGAGAGAAATAAACCTTGGAATCAAGTAAAAAGTAGACTTGTAAATATTAGAGCAATGAATTACAAAGGTAATTACAACAAACCAATAATAAGTTGCCAAAATTTTTCTCAAAATGGATTTAGTATCCAGAACACCTACACATTTGCTAATGGAATAACTTCAGTTAGTAATGAAATGGTAGAGAATGAGAAAAATGCATTTTGGAATTTATTCCAGCTACTGAGATTTCATCTCAGTGAACATGAAGTGGTTCTTGAATTCAGGAGTTAACATGTACAGAAAATACAGAACTTTTTTATAATTGAACTTTAGTTGTGTACCTGTGCACAGAATTATACAAAAAAAAATCTTCATGACCTAGATAACCACAATGGTGTGATCACTCACCAAGAGCCAGACCTCCTGAGATGCAAAGTCAGGTAGGCCTTAGGAAGCATCACTATGAACAAAGCTAGTGGAGGTAATGGAATTCCAGATGAGCTATTTCATATCCTAAAAGATGATGCTGTGAAAGTGCTGCACTCAATATACAGCAAATTTGGAAACCTCAGCAGCCACAAGGCTGGAAAAAGTCAGTTTTCATTCCAGTCCCAAAGAAAAGCAATAATAATGTTCAAACTACCACACAATTGCACTCATCTCACACACTAGCAAAGTAATGCTCAAAATTCTCCAAGCCAGGCTTCAACAGTACATGAACTGTGGACTTAACAGATGGAAATTCAAGCTGGATTTAGAAAAGACAGAGGAGCCAGAGATCAAATTGCCAACATCTGCTGGATCATAGAAAAAGCATGAGAATTCCAGAAAAACATCTACTTCTGCTTTATTGATTATGCCAAGCCTTTGACTGTGTGGATCACAACAAATTGTGAAAAATTCTTCAGGAGATGGGAATACCAGACCACCTGACTTGCTTTCTGAGAAATCTGTATGCAGGTCAAGAAGCAACAGAACTGGACATGGAACAACAGACTGGTTCCAAATTGGGAAAAGATTACGTCAAGGCTGTATATTGTCACCCTGCTTATTTAACTTATATGCAGGATACATCATGCAAAATGCGGGGCTGGAAGAAGCACAAGCTGGAATCAAGATTGCCAGGGGAAATATCAATAACCTCAGATACGCAGATGATATCAACCTTATGGCAGAAAACAAAGAAGAGCTAAAGAGCCTCTTGATGAAAGTGAAAGGAGAGAGAAAAAATTGGCTTAAAAACCAACATTCAGAAAACGAAGATCATGGCATCCAGTCCCATCACTTCAGGGCAAATAGATGGGGAAACAGAGAGAGATTTTATTTGAGGGGCTCCAAAATCACTGCAGATGGTGACTGCAGCCATGAAATTAAAAGACACTTGCTCCTTGGAAGGAAAGCTATGTCCAACCTAGGGGGCATAATAAAAAGCAGAGACATTACTTTGCCAGCAAAGGTCTGTCTAGTCAAAGCTATGGTTTTTCCAGTAGTCATGTATGGATATGAGAGTTGGACTATAAAGAAAGCTGAGCACCAAAGATTGATGCTTTTGAACTGTGGTGTTGGAGAAGACTCTTGAGAGTCCCTTGGACTGCAAGGAGATCCAACCAGTCCATCCTACAGGAGATCAGTCCTGGGTGTTCATTGGAAGGACTGATGTTGAAGCTGAAACTCCAATACTTTGGCCACCTGATGCGAAAAACTGACTCTTTTGAAAACACCCTGATGCTGGGAAAGATTGAAGGTGAGAGGAGAAGGGGATGACAGAGGATGAGATGGCTGGATGGCACCACGGGCTCAATGGACATGAGTTTGAGTAAGCTCCAGGAATTGGTGATGGACAAGGAAGCCTGGCATGCTGCAGTCCATGGGGTCGCAGAGAGTCAGAAAAGACTGAGTGACTGAACTGAACTGAATCATTATAGTAATTTACAATGTTTAAAGGTTATAGTCCATTTATAGTCATTATAACATACTACCTATATTCCCTGTGTTGCACAATATACCCTCTTAGCCTATTTATTTTCTACACAGTCTGTGCCTCTTACCCCTCCCCCTGTTTTGGTATTCCCCTCACCCCTCTCCCTACTGGTACCCACTAGTTCGTTGTGTATATCTGTGAATCCGTTTCCATTTTGTTATATTTACTAGTCTGTGTTATTTTTTAGATTTCACATATTAGTAATATCATAGTCTTTACTTTCTCTGACACATTTCACTTAGGATTGTACCCTCCAAGTCTATCCGTGTTGCTGAAAATGGCAAAATTTCCTTTTTATGGCTGATTAATATTCTGGGGTGTGTGTATGTGTGTGTACACACACAGCATCTTCTGTCTACTCATCTGTCAGTGGACGCTCAGGTTGCTTCCATATCTTGGCAATTATAAAGAATGCTGCTATGAACATTGGGGATAAATATATCTTTTAGAATTAGTGATTTTTGTTATTTGGATATATACCCAGGAGTAAATTGCTGGGTCATATGGTGGTTCTATTTTTTTTCGTTTTTCTTGAAAAACTTCGACAGTGTTTTGCACAGTGGGTGTACTAATTTACATTCACACCAACAATGAACAGAGTTCCTTTTTTTCCACATCTACACCAACGTTTGGTATTTATATCCTTTACTTTGTCAACAAAGATCCGTCTAGTCAAGGCTATGGTTTTTCCAGTAGTCATGTGTGGATGTGAGAGTTGGACTATAAAGAAAGCTGAGTGCAGAAGAATTGATGCTTTTGAACTGTGGTGTTGGAGAAGACTCTTAGAGGCCCTTGAACTACAAAGAGATCCAACCAGTCCATCCTAAAGGAAATCAGTCCTGGGTGTTCATTGGAAGGACTGGTGTTGAAGCTGAAACTCTAGTACTTTTCCACCTGATGCAAAGAACTGACTCATTTGAAAAGACTCTGATGCTGGGAAATATTGAGGGCAGGAGGAGAAGGGGACGACAGAGGATGAGATGCTTGGATGGCATCACCGACTCAGTGGACATGAGTTTGGGTAGATTCCGGGAGTTGGTGGTGAACAGGGAGACCTGGCGTGTTGAGGTTCATAGCATCACAAAGAATCAGACACAACTGAGCGACTGAACTGAACTGGTGATAGCCAATCTGACAAGTATGAAGTGACATCTTATTGTGGTTTTAATTTTCATTTCCCTGATTAACAGTGTTGATCATTGTTTGCTTCTTTTCACCATTATATCCCAGCCTCTAACAATGTCTGGCACTCAGTAGATGATCAACAAATACTTGTTGAATGGGTTCATGTAATATTTACAGTAGACATCTTTTCTGTAAGATGTAGAAAAAGCCAAAAATTCCTTTGTAGAATGATTGAAACAATTCTAAAATAACATAGGATTAGCCCTAATAATGAGCAACTCAAAAAATTAATATCAGCTATCATTTATTTAGCATTCTACTCAATTGTGGTTGGATGCAAATAGAATTAAGCTACAATCTTTATCCTCAAGAGAGCCATAATCTGGTAGTGGATACAGATAAGCAAGTATTGCAGTTACAATCATATGAAAAACAAGAATCAAGGTAGATTAATTGTTAATATAAAGAAGAAGTGATCAACTTTCATCATGCTGATTTTTGAAGAATGATTCGTACTTACCAGACAGAATGTCGTGGAGGGTATGCAGTCTAGACAATGGTACATGCCCGTACTCTATTCATAAGTAAAACAGTTTCTGGTGTATTCCTTCCAGTAATTCCTGTCCACTAATACCAAATGAAGCTTAAGTTTTGACTGTGCTTAACTTTTTGAGCTATTAATAAGGGCTGTACATATA
This sequence comes from Bos grunniens, assembly GCF_055505025.1. Lineage (NCBI taxonomy): Eukaryota > Metazoa > Chordata > Mammalia > Artiodactyla > Bovidae > Bos > Bos grunniens. The sequence goes on from NC_141166.1 coordinate 99,133,019, forward strand.
CTTAAACACATACATGTCTCTGTGTGTAGTATAAAATTTCTTAACTGTTTTTCTAAACAAAGTGGAATAACTTGGATTGTATCCCAATTCAGTGGGTTTTGGACGAGAAAGTGACGGTGGCCTGCACCTCACTAGTGATGATAGAGCCCCAGCTAGACCAGGGAGAAGGTGAGAAGTGCCGTGATGCAGTCACTGTGCAGCCTCATCAGGCTTTCTCCACTCCACCCTCTGCTGCTGTTTTGCTACTACTGTCCACTGAAGCTCACGTCAGACACAGTAGAATCCAGGAGGAAATCGAGTGCTGACTTATTAACGTTGACCGTTTTACAAAGACATTCCTGTTATTATTAAGTGATTAAAAAGTAAAAGTAAACTAGAGTGTTCAATCCATGGGTGTGTATGACATATATATTGTTACGTTGTAACACGTATACCATTCTGAAATTTGGGTAATTCTGAGTTTCCAGACTGTGTTCTACACATTCTACCCCCAAAATAGCACTAGAAGCCTGAAGCAGCCTGATATATGAGGAAACTGCAAGTAATTAGAAATGCCTAGAATGTAGGTTTGTGTGGGAAAGGGCAGACTCGAAGGAACCAGGTGGTGGAGGGCCTTCTGCACCATCTGAAGATGTTTGAATCTCTGCCATACTAACCAAGATGCTTGAAATGTATCCTGTATGAATCTGTTGTGCATTAGCATCAGGAGAATTTCAGATTTGAGTGTTTGAAATATCACCGTAGCAACAGCCTGGAAGAGAGCCTGAAAGGATGAGAAATCAAAGCCAAGCAGACCAGCTAGGAGAGAGCCTGAAAGAATGATCCACCCAAGAGACCATGAGGATGAAAGCCTGAACTGTACTTGGTGGTAGCGATGGATTCAGAAGGTGTGTGTTTTGAGTGACAGGCGTGTGCCACAAGCTGCTGTAGGTTCTGTAAGTGTATCTGTGAACGAGGCAGACTTCCCTGCCCTTGTGGAGCTGTACATGAGCGGGGTTCGGGGACAGTAGGTAGTCAGTAAAACAGCTCCGTGTTCTTCAGTGAGTGACTAGGTGGTGATGATTAGATGGGAATTTATTTGGGGCGGGGGGAAGGGTTTCAGTATGTCAACTACGAAATGTATTATATCCAGTACGCAGCTGGAAATACAGGTCAAGAGTTAAGGAGTGAGGTTTTATCTTTTTTTCAGAGGGCCATTTATATTTGGTCTCAGTCATAAACATCAGTCAGAACCTTCAGCTACAAACAGTAGAATCCTCTCTGGCCTGTGTAAGCTAGAAAAGAACTTGTCAGAAGCTGTGAGGTGTTAATCTTCAGAATCTCCGGGAAGGCCAGAGAGCCAGCTTCTGAGTTGGGGATTATGGGAACAGTGCCCACTGCCTCTACTGGGCCCCCCACTGCTGGTCCCTGCTGCACCACTGCCACACTAACCAGCCTTCTTCTAGACCCTGTCACTGATTGGCCCTCTGGCTGCAAGGGACTGTGAGTGGCTGGTTTTCTGACTCATAACATAGGAAAACATCACTATAAGGGGATTTCAAAGACAGCTATGGGCTTCTCTGGTGGCTTACATGGTAAAGAATCCACCTGCAATGGAGGAGACCTGGGTTCGATCCCTGGGTTGTGAAGATCCTGTGGAAGAGGACATGGCAACCCACTTCAGCATTCTTGCCTGGAGAGTCTCATGGACAGAGGAGCCTGGTGGGCTACCTGCCTCCTGAAAAATCTTTATTCAGGTCAAGAAGCAACAGTTAGAACCGGACATGGAACAATGGCCTGGTTCCAAATTGGAAAAGGACTACGTCAAGGCTGTAGATCATCACCCTGCTTATTTAACTTCTATGCAAAGTACATCATGGGAAATGCCAGGCTGGATGAAGCACAAGCTGGAATCAAGATTGCTGGGAGAAATATCAATAATCCCAGATATGAGATGACGCCACCCTGATGGCAGAAAGCAAAGAGAAACTAAAGAGGATCTTGATGAAGGCAAAGAGGAGAGTTAAAAAGCTTACTTAAAACTCAACATTCTGAAAACTAAGATCATGGCATCTGGTCCCATCACTTCATGGCAAATAGATGGGGAAACTATGCAAACAGTGAGACTTTATTGTCTTGGGCTCCAAAATCACAACAGATGGTGACTTCAGCCATGAAATTAAAAGACGCTTGGTCCTTGGAAGGAAAGCTATGACCAACCTAGACAGCATATTAAAGAGCAGAGGCATTACCTTACCGACAAAGGTCCATCTAGTCAAAGTTACGGTTTTTCCAGTCGTTATGTATGGATGTGAGAACTGGACCATAAAGAAGGCTGAGCACCAAAGAATTGATGCTCTTCAATTGTGGTGTTGGAGAAGACTCTTGAGAGTCCCTTGGACTACAGGGAGATCCAACCAGTCCAACCTAAAGGAGATCAGTCCTGAATATTCATTGGAAAGACTTATGCTGAAGCTCTAGTACTTTGGCCACCTGATGCGAAGAACTGACTCTTTTGAAAAGACCCTAATACTGGGAATGATTGAAGGCAGGAAGAGAAGGGTACAACAAAGAATGAGATGGTTGGATGACATCACCAACTTGATGGACATGAGTTTGAGCAGCTTTGGGAGTGGGTGATGGACAGGGAGGCCTAGTGCACTACAGTCCATGGGTTCGCGAAGAATTGGATACAACTGAGTGACTGAACTGAACTGAACGACTGCAGTAAATATTAACAAAGGTGTTTTGGGCTCCATTTATGTCTGTGAATGAAAAAAAATACATAATTTCTTAAGTGCACGGAATTTTATAGTGATTTATTGCATTTTCTCATCAATACTGATAAAGGCATGGTGTCTTTCTTAAAACTAAGATTTTTTTTTCTCATTAAAATGAATTGCCTTGATTTATTAATTTGCTGCTGATTTTGCTTTTAACTGTAGTTTGCTGTCCAACCAAACAGTCCCAAACTTATGAATGGATTTCATTCTAGAAGGTTGTTGATAATTAAGTTGTTAGAAATTGTGAATGCATCTTCCCACTGAAACAAAGTTGTCATGGATGATCCCATTCTTGTATTTTAAAATATTTTCACACTGCAGAGGAGGTTCTTGGCATATTCAGATGAGAAGTGAAAGGGAATGGAATGGAGTCATCCGTGGCCACAATACTGTGAGACATGTTGTAGACATTCCTTCCAAGGAGCAAGCGTCTTTTAAGTTGGGGAAATCTTTTTTGGAATAGATGGCTAGAGGGAGAGAGGGAGGAAGGAATACACCTATGTGTCATATGGAGCTGCCTCTAGTTTTATTGTTCCAATAAAAGTGACTTGAAACAGCATTTCAGAACTTCACGTATTTACTGCGTGATCTCTGAATCCTAGAGTGGTGGTTCCGAAAGAAATAGACTATTATGAATAATATATAATGACCAGGATTGTGGAATTAGTGTGAAAGTAATTGGGCTAAATATATAGTCTTCAAAATATACCATGGAATTTTTTATCTTTAATCTTCAATATTAACTTATTTTCCCCGTGATTTTTTTTATTGTTTGTCTAGAATATGATAGGAGAAAAAGTAATTTTTTTTCGTGTTCATAATGTTTTTTTTTTTATAATTTAAATTTTATTTTATTTTTAAACTTTACATAATTGTATTAGTTTTGCCAAATATCAAACTGAATCCGCCTTCCCCATGCCTTCACCTCAGTTCAGTTCATGTTGCTCAGTCATGTCTGACTCTTTGCGATCCCATGGACTACAGCAAGCCAGACCTCCCTGTCCATCACCCACTCCCAGAGCTTGCTCAAACTCATGTCCATCGAGTCAATGATGCTGTCCAACCATCTTATCCTCTGTTATCCCCTTCTCCTGCCTTCAATCTTTCCCAGCATCAGGGTCTTTTCAGATGAGTCAGTTCTTTGCATCAGGTAGCCAAAGTATTGGAGTTTTAGCTTCAGCATCAGTCCTTCCAATGAATATTTAGGACTGGAATGCCTTACTGTGTTTTGATGACCAAAGGTCTTTTCAGCACCAGAAATGCTGCTTGCCTGCTTGTTATAGGAACTTGGAACTTCCTACATAGAGTAGGGGAGAATAATTAGACCTGTTTGAACAAAGTGTTGTTGTTCAGTTGCTAAGTCATGTCTGACTCTTTGCAACCCCATGGACTGCAGCACACCTTTCTGTCCTTCTGAGTCTTTTCCAGCACCACAATTCGAAAACATCAATTCTTTGGTGCTCAGTCTTCCTTATGGTCCAGCTCTCACTTCCGTACATAACTAGTGGAAAAACCATAGCTTTTTGCACCTTTGTGAGCAAAGTGATGTCTCTACTTTTTAATACGCCATCTGGATTTGTCATAGCTTTCCTTCTAAGAGGCAAGCATCTTTTAATTTCTTGGCTATAGTCACTGTCCACAGTGATTTTGGAGCCCAGGAAAATAAAACTATCACTGCTTCCACTTTTCCCCTTTCTATTTGCCATGATGTGATGGGACTGGATACCATGATTTTAGTTTTTTCTAATGTTGAGTTTCAAGCCAGCTTATGAACAAAATAGTAATAATTTACATATACCTGATCCCTCAGAACAATGAAGAACTCAGTATTATTAATACTTTTTTCACAATTTGTGTTACAACCGTATATATTAGGGGCTTCCCAGATGGTACAGTGGTAAGGAATCCACCTGCCAGAGCAGGAAACACAAGACACAAGGGTTTGATCCCTGGGTCGGGAAGATCCCCTGGAGTAGGAAATGGCAACCCACTCCAGTATTCTTGCCTGGAAAATTCCATGGATGGAGGAGTCTGTCAGGCTACAGTAGAGGGGCTTGCAAAGATTTGGACACGACTGAGCACACACACACACATTAAACATCTGTGTGCCAGGCAATACGCAGTGCACTTGACCTAAAGAAATGCACAAAACAGCCACAACCCTTGCCCAATTTGAGCAGTTAAGATGACATATAATCTATGATCTAAAATTTCAAAAATAAAAAAACTTGTAAAGGTATTTCATTAAGGTTTATGTAAATTTCAACCAGAAGATAATAGACTTCACCACTCCCAAGACACCTGAGGTATATTAAACATTTCTGGTTGGTAGTTTGATTTTAATATTGACAAAAAATGTGAATATGTTGATAGAAATACAGTTGGGTAATAGCAACTTTGGTGCTTAGAAAGCTAGTTTAGATGATAGGTTTGCTGCTGCTGCTGCTAAGTCACTTCAGTCGTGTCCGACTCTGTGCAACCCCATAGACAACAGCCCACCAGGCTCCTCCATCCATGGGATTTTCCAGGCAAGAGTATTGGAGTGGAGTGCCATTGCCTTCTCCAAGATGATAGGATTAAATTATAATATTCAAGAGAATTGGAATTCAGTTTTGGAAACCACTTTTGAGAATGTGGTAATATCTTCAGGAGCAAGACAAATATGCCATTTATTGATATTTGACCAAATTTTCATCTGTTTTTTCTTCCCATCAGTCCCTTTTGAAATTAGTTAGGAGTACATCAGGTGGAGGATCATGATTGGAGTGCTGAAGATGAGCGTTAACTGATTGACTCTGTTCATTGGGAGCATGTCCCCCTGGGCACAGCTAGTTCAAAGTCCCGGAATGTGAGCTGCTCGCAGATCACAGGCAAAATTGAACTTTGGGGAGTTCTTACTGAATCTAGAGTTTTTAACCAGCAGGAGTTTCATCAGCCACTTAATGACTTGGGGAAAATACCAAGGGACTAACATGGATTTAAAATCTTACAACTACAAAAAAAATAAAAAAATAAAATCTTACAACTACAGCTCTGAAAGTATTGTTCTTTTCTTTATTTTAGAGTTTCCTTAAGTGCAAAGTCTTGTACCTTTTCCTTAAAATTAGTAAACACTTCCAAAATACTTCAGTATGTATTTGTTTCTGATTTCTAAATAAAATACAAATGTTTAAAAAGAAAGAAATCCTTTTAGTTATAACCCACAGAAAAAACCACTAGCACTTTGATTTTTATTTTTCTACACTTCTTAGGCATATTGTGTGTGTCTATGTGTGCATGTGTGTGTGTTTAACACAAAAATGGAATCACAAGCTGTTCTGTGTAGCACAATGGTCAGAAGCCCTGACTTTGAAATCAAACCATCCTTGGTTTAAATCCCACTTCTTCCATCTACTAATGGAATAAGACTTTGTCCAGTTTTTTAATCTGTGAAATAAAGATAATAAGGCACCTCTTCATTAGGTTGTTGTGAATAATATACAGGAGATAATATATGTGAGGTACTTTAACATTTAATGAATGCCGAATAATTCAGCCTCTCTTATTGCTTTGTTCTGCTACACTGTCCCCTGAGAACCATGCTTTCCTGTATTAATTTAAGGGAGTGGGTGGACAGGGAGGCTCAGATATGTTTTTATGCACTAATTTTTAAAATTGGTACTCTATAAACTGGGCTTCCCAGGTGCCTCAGTGGTAAAGAATCCACCTGCCAATGCAGGAGACACAGGAAATGCAGGTTCTATCCCTAGGTGGGAAAGATCCTCTGGAGGAGGACATAGCAACCCACTCCAGTATTCTTGCTGGAGAATCCCATTGACCGAGGAGCCTGGCGGACTATAGTCATAGGGCTGCAGAGACTTGGACGCGACTGAGCATAGCACTCTATAAACTAAGAAAAATATATAGTTAAAATTTACCCCTAATTTGTAAAACTTTGTGTTTTGATATAAAGATTTATGATATTTAAATTTTATAAGACAACATTCAGTAAACTGACCCCATTAACTTATATGTCTATTACAGCATCTAAGCCTTTTTTGAAAATAAGTAAAATTAATAAACTTAATAGCAACCTTTTTGGTTCTTTTTAATGTATATGTCGTACAGTGTATGATATATATGTTGTTTTATATGTAGTTTTCATATAAATTATTCCACATAAAGTAGCATGCTGCTGATGCTGCTAAGTTGCTTCAGTCGTGTCCGACACTGTGCGACCCGTGGACTGCAGCCTGCCAGGCTCCTCCATCCATGGGATTTTCCAGGCAAGAGTGCTGGAGTGGGTTGCCATCACCTTCTCCGATAAAGCAGCATATGCCCTCATATAAGTACTATGAAGGTCACAGTTAGCTGTGGTATTATATTTGTCTTATTCAAGGAGAATCATATGTCTTTTAATAATTTGCCTTAAGTTCTAAGAAATACAAATTTGTCCCAGATTGGCATAGGGGGTTAAATACTCTCTAAAAATTAATTTAGAACAGTCACTTTAAATTTTGTTTGAGGTTTTAATATACTTTTATATAATTAAATGTGAAAATTAAATGTTTATGTTCAAAACAGATCCACAGTTAAAGTTTACAACAAAGGAAGTAAATGTTCCATTTTTTTTCCTTCTTTTTCTCTAGCTCAACTGAGAAGTCATTTCCTTGGAGATCAACAGGTATGAGTTTTTAATCATATAAAAAAATCTTTCTTACGTTTTGCCCAAGCAAAGTGTGCTCTCTGAATTTACTGTCTCTTGATGAGATCAGTCAAGCCAAAACTTTAATAGTGACAATATTGAGCTACTTTGCTTAAAGGTAGTACTTCTTAATATGCTTAATTTTTTAACATGTTTGAATAGATTTATATATGTCATTTGTAAAGAAATTAAAGGATTGAGCATCAATATTTTTAATGTCAATTCAATATTTGAATTTTTTATCATAAAGAAATACAGCGATGCCCTCACACACAGGTTTTTCTATAATCTTGGGAAGTTGGCTAATCACTTATGTAAGTCAAAGTCTTTCCTTTCACAGTTTTGTTTTGTTTTTTTTTTTCATATTAAAAGAGAAGAGTTGCCTGAAATGTTCATTTTTTTGTACTTAAATGTGGACTACCTGAAAGCTTCTAAAGTAGCCTGGAAGATTCTAATGTAGTCTATATGTTCTTTTTACCTTAAGTTCACCTCATATAAAGGATGAATTACATTAAGGAGAGTGTCTCCCACTTTCACAGATGTTTGATGTCTTCACTCATTAAATGTTTACTGAGCAGCCACATCATGAACCATATACTATACACATTGCTGGTTAGATAGTGATGGACTCCACACACACATGCCCCTTGCCTCTCATCAAGCTTATAATGTGAGGGACAATGCCAGCAATTTATAAATGCTAGATTAGGCCTTGATATCCAAATACTTTGACAGTTTTTAAACAAAGTTTGAATTCAGTAAAACTCAAATCACTAAATGACTGGTATCTGAGTTTATCTGAACCTGATACCAGGATTCTGGTGTTATTTATAGTGTATACAAGGCTCTTTGCTATTTTCTAAAGAAGCTATTCCCAAGAAATGTAGTGTTTTATTCAAAGCATAGATGACGTGTAGTATGGAGGCTTCACAGGTGGGACAGTTGTAAAGAATCCACCTTCAGTGCAGGAGACTCAGAAGATACAGGTTTGATCCCTGGGTTGGCAAGATCCCCTGGAGTAGGAAGGGCAACTCACTCCAGTATTCTTGCCTGAGAAATCCCATGGGCAGAAGGAGCCTGGCAGGCTGCAATCCATGGGGTCTCAAAGAGTTGGACATGACCAAGCTACTGAGCACAAAGATGAAGAGACGTGAAAATCTACTTAACAATAAGACTTAAAAACCGCAGTTTAATAGTAGGAAAGACATGGCATGAAATAATATGTGGTTAACTGCCAAGTAAGTATTATGCAGGAAACATTGTCATCAAATGGACAATCCATTTGTTAGATAACTTTGCAGGGGTGAGCCTGGAGCCTGGGGCTTGACTGGCAGACCAGCTGTGGAGAGAGTATTGTCATTGTCACAGCAGCAGAGACGACAGAAATGTCTCATGGGAACATTTAAAACTGGTTTGGGAGATGATAAGATGTGCAAAGACCACACTGGGCCAAATTATAGAGATCTGTAAATACCAGGGACTTTGAACTTGCTGCAGGTCATGGGCAGCTACTGGAAATCCTTTGAGCAAAAAGTCATTCGGTTTAAACATTCCTCAGGAGACATGGCAGTGCTGTGAACTGTTAAAAAGAGATTTGAAGATTTCAGTTTAAAGAAAAATACAGAGTGCATTTGCTACTTAGCTATGGCAGAACTCTACCATTTAATATAAAATTCTCCTATAAGTTCATGTTTAATACTGCATCATTAATTTATTCCAAAAATATTTCTTGAGAGCCTAGTTGGCTCGCACATAGCTTTCACTGTTTAAAACAGATATCCTTGCCCTCTTAAGTGTTTCAGGTCTAGTGGAGATATATAGCTCTATACACTTAAAACTGGGGAGGGGGATTCTTTAAAGAAAAACTACAAGTATATATCATATTTACCTATAGCTCTGTTTTTGGACATTCAGGTGTTTTTCATGGATATAAATAACATTATGGTAAACATCCTTGTATATAAAATTATACCTGCAGCTTTGATACACCTTTTAGGCTAGGTTTTCCCAAGGAAGAAAACTATTCAAAGTATATGAACATTTTCAAGGCTTTTTAGATGTATAACCAAGTTGTTTTCTTAGAAGAGTTGTATTTATTCTCCCTCCCTTTTGGTATATGAGGTTAGTCTTCTCACTCCCTCATTAGTGTCACCATTTATATTTCTAGCTACAAAATATTTCGATATCCTGTCATTGCCCCATTCTCTTGGAATGCTAGCATTTGATAGGCGGAAGTTCTTCACAGCCCAAGGAAAATAGTTGTATCATTTGGGGCCCAATCACCCATAGGAGTAACTGTTCCTGGAAGCTGCTGCCATGTCTAGGCCTGCAGGGACCAAGCGCTGCCTGGGTTGCCACCAAATTGTAGAAGTGGTGGGAGGTAGAGCAAGGCAGTCTTCCGGCATTAGCTGGAACCACAAGGGAGATACGGCCTTCCCAGCAGTGCTGCCTAAAGTAGACCCGGAGAAACATCCTGGCTGAAGTAAGCTGGAGGGAGCAGTTGTAGATTTCTAACTACCAAAGCCAGGCAGGCCACAGTATGTAATTGTATTGATGTACTAGTAAAGAGAATGAGCTTAGATTATGAAGACACCCAATAGGGAATGACCATCCCTTAGCATCCTTTCTACCTCTCCTCCCAACCAGTGTGTTCACTCAGTTTCAGTCACTTGACCACCTTCTTCCTGGTGGCTCAGAGGGTAAAGCATCTGTCTGCAATGCCAGAGACCCGGGTTTGATTCCTGGGTTGGGAAGATCCCTGGGAGAAGGAAATGGCAACGCACTCTGGTATTCTTGCCTGGAGAATCCCATGGACGGAGGAACCTGGTAGGCTACAGTCCACAAGGTCACAAAGAGTCGGACACGACTGAGCGACTTCACTTTCTTTCTTTCTTCATGATTTACTAATGAATAAAATAGAGATAGGTAAAATATTATAGATAATTTGTAAAACATTACATTTATGTTTCATTTAATATATAAATATTGTATAATCTTTTATTTTTATACATATGCCAAATAGCTCACCAAATACTTTAGTGTTTAGGGAAATACAGCTTCAGTAATTCATCTGTCTTCACCACATGCACATTCATAATTCACACCTGATAACTATACTTCATCCCTTACTTAAATCAGAGTATACTCCTACACAAGTTCATATTCCAACATGGAGGTATTACGTTTACTTACCCTCTTTCCTTCTTCAGGGAAACATAACCTTCAAACACAGCAAACACAAATGCTATTTACTTCACTCTGTTATTTTAACTACATTAATGTTACTTGTGTGTTTCTTAAGACATTTCAGTTGTAACCATGGCAATAAGCTATAATGATAAGAGTAGTAATTTGAAATTTGATTATATGAATAAAAGAAATATCTGGTTTGTTTCATAATCCTTTTTCTAAGCAGTTATAGATGCCCTTAAGTTTGATTGTGAGTAAATGGGATGAAATGACAGTTTTGCTGCTACTTTTCCTGTAAAGTTTGTTATCTTCTCTTTACCAGTATGCATGCAGAAATACTGAATGTAATATGAAAATAATCTTGTTTTAAAATTTGGTAGTCCCACCCAGAATGAGGTAGAGATGGCTTAAATATAAAATATATTTAAAAAGTCTTTGGTCTATTTTGTCTTTGGCTAGGTCTTGGCAAAAGAAACATCTTTATCCAATTATCTTGGTTTCCTAAATAAAAAGGATCACATGAAAGGATTTAGGATTGGAGGTCTGTTATTGTTCCTCATTTTTCTTTAGTATTTTGAACATTTACTTGAAGACAATTTCTCTACCCTTTATTTTTCTCTTTTTGATATTACAAATTTGACTTGAAAAGATAGTCAGCAACAAAGTGAATTGATAGCAAGGCAATGATTTGATCACTACCAGAAATTGAGACCAACTGCTGAATTTGTTTTTAAATAGCTAACGTACTGTAGAGTCATTTTATAGGGAAAAACTCAAGAGGCCCTAGGCAGAAAAGATTTCCATTTGTGATTCAGTTCAGGATAATCAGCTTGCTTGTTTTTTTCTTGGTTGGTTGGTTGGTTTGGTTGATTTTTAACTCGTACCAGGGATTGTAGGCTCTTGGAAAGCAAAAAGCCAAAACTTTGAATACTCAGATAACTTCCCAAAGCATATGGAATAATCACCCATTCTACAACACGTTTCTATTTTCGTAGATTGATTGGGAAGCAGTCTTAAGGAGAAGCTCCCCTGGATGTTACAAAGTTGTTTTAAGCATATATGCTTTGTTGTTATCTTGCATTTCTGTTGTCTTCTGTCTTCATTATTCTGTATTTTCTATCTTATTAGCATTATATGTCTGCTCTCTAAAAATGTAAATGCACCTCCTCTTCTCTTTTATGCAGAGGAGAGTTTATCATTTTCTGTCTGGCTTTGTCTTTTCCATAGCCTTGCATTCCTTATGACCATGAATTCTGTGAATGTGTTTATGTATATTCTGCTGAAAAGGAGTGAAGGGGGAATGTTGTCTTAGTGTTCCTGTTTCCCCTTTTGTTAATGTGCCATTTTTCCACTCTTCACACCTTCATACCAAAGTATGTATTTCTACAGTCTCTTATGTTCCACCAAAATTTGAGGTGGCTTTTAAGAACCCATATAATACAATAGAAAAAAAAATCCATATTCATAGAAAAAGTATATTAGAATAATAGATAAAGACCTGAAGAAAGTGAGAATGCAAATTTATGCACAAGTAATTATATTTCTTCATAATGGAAAATATTATATTATGGAAGGTATCTTCTAAAGGATAAACCTTGGCCTTTCCCTTCTTTTAAGAAGTAGCACACCAATTCAGTCATAAAAATAACCAAACATTGTGTACTCTTTGCATCAGAAAGAAGGGCTGTTGAGAAAACAAGGAGGTACTATTATATAGCACAGGGAACTGTATTCAGTATCCTGTGATAAACCAGAATGGGAAAAAATATGAAAAGGAATATACATATGTATAACGGGGTCATGTTGCTGTACTGAAGATATTAACATTGTAAATCGACATTATAATTCAAGGAAATTTTTTTTAATTTGCTGAAGTATGAAGTGAAAAAAAAAAAAAAGACATAGAAACATAAAAGTAGGGTAAATTTCTAGTTGGCCAAAAGGCATTAAGGGATTAATAAACTTGGATGGGTCTTTCACTATAAGAAGGAGAGAAACTATGGATGATTCCATTCCATTCATATATTTGATGTTTGACAATACATGTGAAAGAGAAGGAGAAAGATGGTGGTAAAATAGAAATTTTAAGCTGATCAGATTATTTAACTTAGTGCTACATTTATTTGTTGTGGAGTATGTACTGAAGTGCCATTATTTTAACATGCCATCCATTTAAACCGTTATTGTATAGTATATACAGATATATATTTTTTTTTACCATTTTCTTTATACATTTAAATTTTGCTTCTAAAACGGATACAAGTTTTCTTCCACTGGGATGGGTTAAAAAAAAAAAACATAAATACTGAAGATAAAAGATAATTGAGAGACTAGCCCTAGTCAATTTATTTTTCTTTTTTCCTCCGTCTGGAGCAAGTAATTTACAACACAAAAAATCATCAGCACATCATGAGACAGGACCAAACTTAAACGAGAACACTTTATGCCTCAGTAGAAATGTACTGAATTTGTAAAGGAGATATAGTAGGAAGTTATATTATACATATTCATAAGCAGAATATTAGATTTGCAATCATGTATAAAGGACTATTATTGAGCTTGAATTTTATGATTTATTATGACTATAAATTGTATAAATGACAAAATTTTGTTTCTACTTCTCTTCCGAATACCAAGAGGAATATGAATTTCTCTTCATATCAGGCTTGAAGTCCTAAGCTTTTCCATGCTTATTTTTTCAGGCCTTTTTTAGTAACATAGTCATTATAGTCTTCTTACCACAATTGCAGTGTTGTAGCTTCCTAAACACTACTATGAAGGTTCACTTAGCTTTTTCATGTTTTGTTACAAAAGGCATGGTTTTTTTTTTTTCTCTTTGAGGAATGTTTCTTACTTAAAATAAATAGAAGAATTTGGAATAAAAGCTAAAAATTTCCCTCATTCCCACATCTACCCGTACCATGACCATTGCGCCAAACACCTACACACACACACACCCTATACACACACACACACACACACCTGTACACACACACCTATACACACACACACCTATACACACACACACATCTACATACACACAGAGTAAATCTGAAAACCAAACTGGTGAGTGTGTGTGTGTAAATATGTACACATCTGCATATGTTTTCTTTGTACTACAGTGAAGATAATATATTATACATTGTTCTGTGACTTACTTTTTTCCTTAACAACATAGTAAAACCATGCATGTGTTTCTAAAACACTATATATAAAGGTCTGCCTCCTGTTTAGTGGGTGTCTATTGTTTAGAAAATTATATAACCAGTCCCTTTTTAGTGAACATTTTGTTTTTCCCAGTTTTGCCCTTTGACAAGCAATGGTAAAAACTATCACTGCATATCTGAGTGTCTCTCTTGATCACATTTTTAAGGGTAACTGCCTGGACAAGGGTGTATACATTTCTATTTTGGCAAATAGTGTCAATTTGCCCATGAAAATGCTTAGCGAGATGTGGGAGAGGGAGACTTTTCCTCTATGCTCTTGGGTTAAGTAATTGGGGGCCGGTGAATTTAACTGACAGTAGACAGATTAGTAAGAATAATAAAAACCCTAAGTATTCATATGCATATAAAGCTCACAAAAGTAGTAGTTCCCTAAATGAGTAGGGTTAGGGGTTGTATGTCTAACTTACTGTAAAGGATGCAGGCAGGAAAGGCTTCTGTAGGGAGAACAAATGGATTTCCAGGAGAACCAGCAGGAGATAAGACAGTTTGTGACGATGTTTGTTCATGCAGGTACAAGGTGCAAGTGGTGTCTCCGGTTTTTTTTTAATGCCATAAAATTCCTCCAGAAGGAATCCATGGCAGCCTCCCTCCCAGAAGTTTTCTGCTCTTAGTGAAATAAGGGAAGCTCCAAAAAGCCTTCTTTCTGGTACCTGTTGAATCTCAAATATTTTAGTTTAGAATAACCTTCATGCAAACTCTCCAGGTCCAAGTTCATCCCCACAAACATATATTCCTACCTTTACCAACTGTTACACCTATCTATGCTTCCGATGTTACCAGTGGTGAGTAACATTTGAAATGTAAATCATCATGATTATTTAAATTTTTAATAATTTATTAGTCTTTTAAGAAAATTGTTTCCAATTTCTCTTTAAGCCTCTGCAGATTAAAGAGGGTAAATTATTTAAAGAAATAATTATTATTCATTGAATCACATTGCCTGGAGACTTCAGCATACCACTGACCACTCTATTATTTGATTAATTCTTATGAAAATTGGAGTTATGCCTGATCTTAAACTTAATAATTTTGTTACATTACCTGTCAGCTTTGCTTTCTTCTCTTTTCATATATCTGATACAGTTTTCTGTCAACAAAAATGCAACAACCACTATCAAAACAAGTAAAAAAAAAACTTTTTATCACCACTGGAGGTAATTTGAGTAACAAATAACCTCACTCCAGATCAGATCAGATCCTCAGTCGTGTCCGACTCTTTGCGACCCCATGAATCACAGCACGCCAGGCCTCCCTGTCCATCACCAACTCCTGGAGTTCACCCAGACTCACATCCATCGAGTCAGTGATGCAATCCAGCCATCTCATCCTCTGTCGTCCCCTTCTCCTCTTGCCCCTAATCCCTCCCAGCATCAGAGTCTTTTCCAATGAGTCAACTCTTCGCATGAGGTGGCCAAAGTACTGGAGTTTCAGCTTAAGCATCATTCCTTCCAAAGAAATCCCAGGGCTGATCTCCTTCAGAATGGACTGGTTGGATCTCCTTGCAGTCCAAAGGACTCTCAAGAGTCTTCTCCAACACCACAGTTCAAAAGCATCAATTCTTCGGCGCTCAGCCTTCTTCACAGTCCAACTCTCACATCCATACATGACCACAGGAAAAACCATAGCCTTGGCTAGACGAACCTTTGTTGGCAAGGTAATGTCTCTGCTTTTGAATATGCTATCTAGGTTGGTCATAACTTTCCTTCCAAGGAGTAAGCGTCTTTTAATTTCATGGCTGCAGTCACCAACTGTAGTGATTTTGGAGCCCCCAAAAAATAAAGTCTGACACTGTTTCCACTGGTTCCCCATCTATTTCCCATGAAGTGATGGGACCGGATGCCATGATCTTCGTTTTCTGAATGTTGAGCTTTAAGCAACTTTTTCACTCTCCACTTTCACTTTCATCAAAAGGCTTTTTAGTTCCTCTTCACTTTCTGCCATAAGGGTGGTATCATCTGCATATCTGAGGTTATTGATATTTCTCCCAGCAATCTTGAATCCAGCTTGTGCTTCCTCCAGTCCAGCGTTTCTCATGATGTACTCTGCATATAAGTTAAATAAACAGGGTGACAATATACAGCCTTGATGTACTCCTTTTCCTATTTGGAACCAGTCTGTTGTTCCATGTCCAGTTCTAACTGTTGCTTCCTGACCTGCATACAAATTTCTCAGGAGGCAGATCAGGTGGTCTGGTATTCCCATCTCTTTCAGAATTTTTCACAACCTCACTCCAGAGGTTCCCAAACTTTGGTGCATATTAAAATTGCCTGTGGAGTTGTTAAAATATTATTCCCAGGCCTTCCTACACATGACCAAGTCCTAAAGCGTGGGGCGCAAACCAGACATCAATGATCTTTTAAGATCCACCTTTAAACACCATGTGATTCCACTCTGCTGTTTGAGACCCACTGCCTTACTCATAATTAAGTTAATTTACTTACTAGTAATTAAAGAGAAGATTTAAAATTTTATCCTTCCTGTCCTGTATGTATTTTTCCCCAGGATCACCCAATAACCCTAGACAGTGTAATAAATACAGAAAAAAAATCAATAAAATTAGAAAGTCAGCAATTTATAACCCTTAATGAAATCATTGATTCAAGCAAAGATTATTAATGTATGCAAAAACCTCTATGTTCTTAATCCTAGCTGCACATTAGAATTACCTTGTGAATTTTTTAAAAGTCCTACTATTCAGACCACAACTTAGGCTGAGTGACTTGGCATCTCTGAGTGTAGGACTCAGTCAGCAGTAGTTTCTAAGTTCCGCGCCCTATACTTCCACCCCAGGCAACCAAGTTGTGTGGTGTGCAACCAAGGCCGAGGATCCTTGCATTAGTAGAAAGGAATGTGGTAAACTTGAAAATACAAACGAGGCTGCCACCACTTGAATTGGCTGATTGATCTGAGCAAATATAAAAGTTATGATATGACAGGATGTAAAGTACATGGCACCTTTCGTAAAGTACTCTAACCCACAGAAGCTTGACCGGAAAGCTTTTTATCTCTAAATTTCTGCTTACAAGAAAAATTGTAGTTGAAAGTTGTGTAAATGATACCATGAGAAATCCATCAAACAAATTCAGCATGTGGCACATCCTGTGAGTTTATTGCTATGGTTCCAGCAGTGAACCAAGAAAATGAAAATGAAGGAATGGGAAATCCTTTTTAGATTTAAAGGACTTAAAGAACAATCACAAATGCAATCACAAGCAATTCACAAACGTGAACCTTGTTTTAGCCTGCCTAGTGCATGCCACTGAAGAAAGACATTTGTGAGACATCAGAAAGATTTTGAATGTGAACTCATTATACGGCATTATGGAATAATGGTAGTTTTCTGAAGTCCTTGTTTTATAGAGCTACAAGTGGAAGTATTGAGAGTTCTGATGA
This sequence comes from Bos grunniens, assembly GCF_055505025.1. Taxonomy (NCBI): domain Eukaryota; kingdom Metazoa; phylum Chordata; class Mammalia; order Artiodactyla; family Bovidae; genus Bos; species Bos grunniens. The sequence goes on from NC_141166.1 coordinate 99,150,274, forward strand.
TCTCATGTGAGAGGTCTGTTTTAAAATTCTCTAACAGAAGAAAGGGAAAAGATAAATGGAGCATGAGAAGTGTGGCATAATGTAATTATTAAATCTGGGAGGTGATTAATTATAGTTTTCTCTATTTTTATATGTGTTTAAAAGTTTATTTCTAAAAAAATTAAATATAGATTCTGTAAACAAAGGGGTTTAAACTGTACATCAGAGTGACATATGTTAAAGCCTGCCAAGTGTTGCCATACTCTGAAGGCAGCTTCTAATAGAAACAAAACCAACTATGAGACAGTGACATGCGCTCTTAGGCAGTGGGTGGTACTTTAAGTTTCCACGTAGATGAGATTTTGCTAACATTAAGCAAAATTACCTCTAGCATGCTGGGCATCAGCTTAGAACTCCACATTTGTCACTCTGTGCATGGGTGTTTGTGCCACCAAATAAGAATATTAGCATTTTGCTTTAGTCAGTGTATATCTGAATGTTCCCGAGCCAGTTATTCATGATGTATGAACATGTCCCTGAGAAGCTTAAATATTTTGAGTTAGTACTTCATGTAAAAATCAAATATCCAGTTTTAGCCTTTAACATTTTATGTTTAATTCAAACATGTCAAATAAATATTTAAATTCTCTCATGCTTTTAGTGATAATGTGAAGAAATATTCTATTAGGTAGCTAAAATAAAATAGAAATTGTCAAGTCAGAAAGCTCCTCTTTTTCCATTACCACTTCCTCAACACACTGAGCAGCAATTCCTCAGTTTACAATTGTTACTTTGGTGTGTGTGCGCATGTTAAGTCACTTCAGTCATGTCTGACTCATTGTGACCCCATGGACTGTAGTCCACCCACCACCTCTGTCCATGGGATTCTCCAGGCAAGAATGCTGGATTGGGTTGCCATGCCCTCCTCCAGGGTGTCTTCCCAACTCAGGGATCGAGCCCACGTCTCCTGCGGCTCCTATATTGCAGGCGAATTCTTTACCACTGAACCACTGGGGAAGCTTAGTTGTTACTTTGGAAAACATTAAAAAGGCTACCATCTATAACTCCACATTTCATTTTCATACCAAAGTTAGCCTGCCTTTAGCTTTATCTTGATAATCTTTGTCCAAATAGATAATCCAATAGAAAAGTACAAAAAAAAGTTTCACAAACTCCATTCATTGCTTTTGGTGGTGAATATATATGGATTATTTTTTAAGATTCTTTTTGGTTTTTTAATAGAAGTCTATCTCATATCTCCCATTAGCAAATATTTTTATTGATGTATTTGATAACCTTTCTTCCCATAAAAGAATGAAATTTGTCTTTGAAAAATTATTTTAGTGATTTTTGAGCACTTATTTTCCATAGACTTCACTTTACAGCTTCCCAGGTGGCTAATGGTAGAATCTGCCAGCCAAACAGGGTTCGATCCCTGGGTGGGGAAGATCCCCTAGAGAAGGAAATGGCAACCCATTCCAGTATTCTTTTTTTTTTTTTTTTAAATGATCTTCTTTAACTTGCCTTTATTGCTCAGATTATTTTTGTTGTTTATCCATGCTGATCACTTGTAGTTCACTCATTTTCACCATTGAATTGCATGAATATGCCACAGTTAATTTGTTCCTTTTCTTGTTGATGGGCAATTGGGTTGTTACCAGTGTTGTTTTTTATTTAAATTAATTTATTTTTTATTAAGGATAATTGCTTTACAGAATTTTGCTGTTTTCTGTCAAACCTCAACATGAATCAGCCATAGGTATAGATACATCCCCTTCCTTTTGAACCTCCCTCCCATCTCCCTCCCCATCCCACCCCACTAGGTTGATAGACACTCCAGTATTCTTGCCTGGAAAATCCAATGAACAGAGGAGCCTGGTGGGCCACGGTCCATGGGTCGCAAAGAGTCAATCACTTAGCAACTAAACTACCACCACCACACTTTTTACATGACAGCAAATCCCTTATTCTTTTCTCAGCTTTTCTCATTAGGAAGTGAGCCCCCTGGCCTTTCATGAACAATCACCTGTTAAACTTGGACACTTCATAGTGGGGTCTGCTTCTTTTCATCTTTATATTTCTAAACTTACTGTTTCTGTAATTTTTCTTTTGTAGATAAAAGAGTATAAATTTTTATGATAGGTGTAACACCTGTATTCTTATTAGTACCCAGACTGAAACCACTTAATAAACACTCATCTTAATTTCCATTACTTGTAGAAATTCCTCTCTTTTTTTCCTAAAAATTAGTTTTAATCATTTTGAATCCCTGGACAGAATTCAGGAATTTTAAAGTGTTTTTGAACAAGAGCTCTCTCTGATGACATACAAAGCAGAATTATTTTTCAGATTTGTCATTGTAGAAATCAGAGTACTTCATACCAATCTATACAGATACGAAGTTTGCTTAAACTATGAGACTGAATTCAGGTAGATGAGCTTTTACAATGGATTTTAAGGCAGACTAGTTGATGTTTAGAGCAAGGTTTAAAGTGAACTAGAAGGTACTTTGTTAATATGGTTTCTGTTTTCCAAGGCTTTTAACACAGTGTTTTCTGGATGAGTAAAAACTTTAGGGCCATTGTCTTACTAATATTTAAAAGAAAGTATGAGCATGCATAAGACTCAAGAATTTAGATATACTCAAGAGAACCAGACTAGAAATAGCTTCATAAAACATGGTCTTCTATTCATTCTTCTAAGTTTTTACTTCCATGAAAACCCAACTTTTAAAGGATATCATATGTGTATAATAGTTTATAGTTGTCAACAAACTCCAAATATGTATAATATTCTTAAAATATCAGTCAATATCCATCTATGTCTCATGTGGATTAAAGAACATTCTTATGCTTCATGCTTCCGTCACCCTATTTACATATTCAGTCTGAATCAGGATTTGCCAGTGTTCTCATTGTCTCCAGTAATAAGGCTTCCTTCTATAGAAATTAATCTTGTACATCAGGGAAGCTACTGAAGAGGTCAAGTCTTTGAGGGACCATTTTCCAGGTGCACTTCCAGAATTTGGCTGAGAGTTTTACTTCTTAGCTGTTGAAGGCACTGGAATACTATTTCTGCAACAGCTCTCTGGAAAGTAGACTCCCTCCTGAGCCTCTGATCCTATGAAAAGTGAGAGTCCCAATGCCAAATAGCAAGTTGAGTCCCCATAAGACTAAATACTCTGCTCATTTTTCACAGTGTTGCCCCTGTGTGTAATAGCCTTAACTGGCTTCTAGGCCAGAGTTGGAAAAAATGTCACATGCCCAGTTCCCTTAACAAAGAAAGTATCATCTGCCTTAACATTGCGTGCTGTTACCATCCTAAGAGCCCTGCCAGAACTCACACTACACTACTTTTTATGAAAGGGCACACCCGTAAATGCTATAGCAACTCAGGACAAGGAGAATGTGGCATAAAGTTACAGCATGCTGGTTTGTGAAAGACTAGTTACAGGGTTGTACGTGCTGAGTCTCCTTACTACTGATCTCTAGGTTTCTGTTTCCATGGTGATTTTACACACAGTATAGACCTCTGTCATTTCATATAACATAAACAGACACATAGATTAACAAAGCAGAGGCATTTTCAGAATTTCAAGTTCTTTAAAGAAGTCTTAGACTTTTTACTGAGCATATTTTCATGCGTATTCAATATGTATCGGGGAGATACATCACAGAAAAGATAAAATAATCCACTTTGTATTTCATCTTTTACTATGAGCTTAATGGGGTGGATAATATAACATTTTCAATAGGCCCACAACATTATTGTCCCTTAACACATATATTTTTCTTAGCCGCAACCTTGTACTTTTTCTAATTAATTGCCCTTTTTTGAGTAATACTCAGGCATTCAGATGAAATGTAGCAGACAAGAAGGACCATGCTTCCACAAATCCCCTACTCCTAATCACAGATGGAGATTACTTCATTCTACTTTGAAGCTTTTTCAAATTCTATATTTATAGACATTCATTTTCTTGGAAGATGCTAATTTATGCTTGAAAATGTCCTGAAGTATATTTCTGGTGTCCCAGAAAACATGTTTATGATTTTTTTTTTTAAGGAAAGGTAACACATGTTTACACAGATGTAAACACATATTTACACAGATTAAAGAAGTAGCATTCATACTTTGCCATTTTTACTCATAAAAATGTCTTAATTTCATGTTCTGATTGTACTAAATCACAACATGCCAACTTTTAAATTATAGTTTAGAGGGTTAATCATGAAATGATTAACCCCATCATGTAAGTCTCTGTGGGTTTCTCTGATAAATTTGACTAGTATCTGCTTCCATTCCACATAGCAGATGTTTTTAAAAGACATTCTTTTGAAAGATTGTGTAAATAATGCATAATTAGTCATTGTGACATGCCATACTACAGTAAGGAATGTTTTAGTAATTCAGAAATGACCCTTTTGTTTACCTGAGGTATAGTGGCTGTGTGTACATACATTTATATGTCTGTATGTAATTGGTGGATTATAAATTTTCAAAGAAGCAGTAAATAATAGCAAAACTATTTTGAAAAACAGTTTTAATTTTCTTTTAATGATTCGGAAGAGATTTCAGTGTCTTTTTCTCTTCACAGATATACATTGTAATTGAACTCTACTATCAGTTCAGTTCAGTTCAGTCGCTCAGTCGTGTCCGACTCTTTGCGACCCCATGAATCGCAGCACGCCAGGCCTCCCTGTCCATCACCAACTCCCGGAGTTTACTCAGACTCACGTCCATCGAGCCAGTAATGCCATCCAGCCATCTCATCCTCTGTCGTCCCCTTCTCCTCTTGCCCCCAATCCCTCCCAGCATCAGAGTCTTTTCCAATGAGTCAACTCTTTGCATGAGGTGGCCAAAAGTACTGGAGTTTCAGCTTTAGCATCATTCCTTCCAAAGAAATCCCAGGGCTGATCTTCAGAATGGACTGGTTGGATCTCCTTGCAGTCCAAGGGACTCTCAAGAGTCTTCTCCAACACCACAAGAAAAATGATTGAAGACCTTATTCATAGTATAGAATTTGGTTATTTTACAATTCATATTAAATGAACATTTTACCAATTTTGTAGAATTTTGTATTATATTTACTGAAATGTAAAGCACAGAGTATGTACGCTGTGCTCTAAACCCAGTTATTTAGGTCTTCAAATTAGATTTTTGGCATATATGAATTTAATATTTTAATGTTCCAGTACTTTGACCATTTGATGCAAAGAGCTGACTTATTAGGAAAGACCCTGATGCTGGGAAAGATTGAAGGCAAAAGGAGAAGGGGGTGGCAGAGGATGAGATGGTTAGATAGCATCACTGACTCAATGGACATAAATTTGAGCAAACTCTGAGAGACGGTAGAGACAGAGGAACCTGGGCACGCTGCAGTCCATGGAGTTGCAAAGAGTTGGACACGACTTACTGACTGAAAAACAACGTCTGTGTCCTTTTCCATATTCTATTTTCTGAAGCATTTCACTTAAAAAAAACAGGCTTTCCTGGCAGTCCAGTGATTAAGACTCCATGCTTCCACTTCAGGGGGCATGGGTTTGATCCCTGGTTGGGAAACTAAGATCCTGCATGGCTGAAAGTAAATAAATAATAAAAATATAAGATAGATACTAACATTTAGAGGGTAGATGATTATATTACTTGGGGATAGTTTTAAGTCTAGTAACCGTCTGTCACTGTAGAGTTACCAGAATGTTGTTGATTATATTCTCTATGTTGTACATTACATCCTCATGACTTATTTATTTTATAACTGAAAGTTTGTACCTCTTAAGCCCTTTCACCAGTTTGCCAACTACCCCCTAAGCCCTCACCCCTTGACAGTTAGTTTTTTCTCTGTATCTATAAGTCCATTTTTGTTTTGTATTTTAGATTCCAGAAATAAATAAAATCATATGGTATTTGTCATTCTTTAACTTATTTCACTTAGCATGATACTGTATCCATGTTGTGGCAAATGACAAAATTGCATTTTTAATGGATGGGCAGTACACAATGGGATACCACATCGTTAGTCAATTCATCCGCTGGTGGACACTTAAGCTGTTTGTATATCTTGGCTATTATAAATAATGGTGCAGTGAAAATACAAGTGTATGTATCTTTTCAAATTAATGATTTCACTGTCTTCAGGTAAATATCCAGAAGTGGAATTGCTGGATCATATGGTAGTTCTGTTTTTACTATTTTGAGAAGCCTCCATCATGGCTGTACCAATTTACAATCCCACTAACACTACATGAAGATTCCCTTTTTTCCACATCATTGTTAACACCTGATTTTTGTCTTTTTGATAATAACTTCTGAGGGTATGAGATGATATCTCATTGTAGTTTTGATTTATATTTCCATATGATTAGTGAAGTTGAGCATCTTTTCTTGTGTCTATTGATCATCTGTATGTCTTCCTTATAAAAATGTTTATTCAGATCCTCTGCCCATTTTTAAATTGAACTATGGGGGATTTTTGGTGTCCATTTGTATGAGTTCTTTGTATATTTTGAATATTGACCCCCTAACAGATATATCACTTGGAGATATTTTTTCCCATTCAGTAGGCTGCTTTTTTATTTTGTTGATGTATAAAAGCTTTTTAGTTTGATATAGTCTTATTTACTTTTGCTTTTTTTGTCTTTGCCTGGGGAGGTTGATCCAAAAAAATATTAATAAGACTGTTTGTTGTCAAAGAGCATACTGCCTATGTCATCTTCTAGGGCTTAATGGTTTCAGGTCTTAACATTTAAGTCTGTAATCCATTTTGACTTTATTTTTTTGTATGTGCTATTAAAAAAAAAAAGTGACCCAGTTTTGGTCTTTTGCATGTAATTGTTCAGTTTTTCTCGGAGAAGGCAATGGCATCCTACTCCAGTACTTTTGCCTGGAAAATCCCATGGATGGAGGAGCCTGGTGGGCTACAGTCCATGGGGTCGCTAGAGTCGGACACGACTGAGCGACTTCACTTTCACTTTTCACTTTCGTACATTGGAGAAGGAAATGGCAACCCACTCCAGTGTTCTTGCCTGGAGAATCCCAGGAACGGGGAAGCCTGGTGGGCTGCCGTCTCTGGGGTTGCACAGAGTCGGACACGACTGAAGCGACTTAGCAGCAGCAGCAGCAGCAGCAGCAGTTCAGTTTTTCTAACAGCATTTATTGAAGTGACTGCCTTTCCCCTGCTGCATAATGTTGGCTTCTTTGTAGTAAATTAGTTGACCATATAACCACAAAGGTTTTGGAGTAGTTTAAGAAGAATAAGTCTTAACTTTTCTTTAAGTATTTGATAGAATTCACCTGTGAAGCCAGTCTGGGCCTGGGTTTTTGTTTGTTGGGAGTTTTTGATTACTGATTTAATTTCATTACTAGTGATTAATCTGCTCATATTTTTTTTCTTCCTGATTCAGTCCTGGAAGATTTAGTGTTTCTGGGAGTTTATCCACATCTTCTAGCTTGTCTGATTTATGGACTGTAGCCTGCCAGTCATCTCTGACTCTTTGCAACCCCATGGACTGTAACCTGCCAGGCTCTTCTGTCCATGGAATTTCCCAGGCAAGAATACTGGAGTGGGTTGCCATTTCCTTCTCCAGGGGAACTTCCCAACCCAGGAATCAAACCTGAGTCTCCCGCACTGCAGGCAGACTCTCTACCATCTGAGCCACGAGGGAAGCCCAAAGGGTCAGAAATAGTTGCCAAAAACTAGGACTGAACCAGGGACCTTCAGATCTTCAGGCTAGCATTCTCCCAACTGAGCTATTGTGGCCACCGGTTTATCTGATTTGTTAGCATGTAACTGTTTGTAGTAATCTCTTAAAATCCTCTGAATTTCTATGATGTCAGTTGTAACTTGTATTTCATTTCTAATTTTATTTGAGTCCTCTCTCTGTTTTTCTTGATGAGTATAGCCAAAAGTTTATCAATTTCGTTTGTCTTTTCAAAGAACCGGGTCTTAGTTTCATTGATCTCTTCTATTGCTTTTACTATTTATTTCTGCTCCAGTCTTTATTATTTCCTTCCTTCTGCTGACTTCTAGGCTTTGTTCTTTTTCCAGTTCCTTTAGGTGTAAGGTTAGATTATTTATTTGAGAATGTTATTATTTCCTGAGGTAGTCCTGTATCACTATTAACTTCCCTCTTAGAACGGATTTTGCCTAGTCCTGTAGAGTTTGGAGTATTTTGTTTCCACTTTGTTTTGTCTCAGAAGTATTTTTTAATTTCTAATTTGATTTCTTCTTTGACCCATTGGTTTTTTAGTTGCATGTTGTTTGGCCTTTAGATGTTTGTGTTTTTGCTAGATTTCTAGTTTCATGTGATCAGAAAAGATGCTTGATATGATTTCGGTCTTCTTAAATTTATTGAGACTTTTTTTGCAGCCTATGATCCATCCTGGAGAATGTTCTGTGTGCCTTAGAAAAGAATGTGTACTCTGCCATTTTAGGGTGCTGGAATGTTCTGTATATATATTTATTAGGTCTGTCTGATCTAATGTATTATTTAAAGTCATGTTCCCTTACTGATTTTCTGTCTGGTTCATCTGTCCATTGAAGTAAGTGTGGTGTTAAAGTCACTTATTACTATATTGCTGTCAATATCTCCCTTTATGTATTAGGTCCCCCTGTGTTGAGTGCACAGATGTTTACAAGTGTTATATCCTCTTGTTGGATTGACCCCTTTATCATTATGTAATGCCCTTCTTTCTCTCGTTACAGTTTGTATTTTAAAGTTTATTTTTCTACCCCGGCTTCCTTTTCATTTCTGTTTGCATGGAGTATCTTTTTCATCCCTTCACTTGTGTGTCGTTGGATCTGAAGCATGTCTCTTATAGGCAGCATATATATGGATCTTGTTTTTTCATCCATTCTGCCACCCTGTGTCTTTTGTTCTTGTCTGTTTCCATTAAGGGTGATTATTGATAGGCATATACTTATATCCATTGTTCATTGTTTTCTGGTTGTTTTTTATAGTTCTCTGTTCCTTCTTCTCAATCTCACTTGTGATTTGATGGCTTCCTTTAGTGTAATGTTTATGTTTCTTTTTCTTTCTTTTTTGTGTATGTGTTGTGGGTTTTTGGTTTGTGGTTACCATGAGTTTCATATACAACAACCTGTGAATATAGCATTCTATTACAAGTTGATGGTCACTTCAGTTTGTGCATATTCTAAAAGGCACTACATTTTTTACTCCCCTCCCTGAATAGTTTGTTTCTGAGGTCATATTTTTATTTTGTGTTTTACTTAACTCATTATTTTAGATATAGATGATTTTACTACTTTTGTCCTTTAACCTTCATACTGACTTTTTAGTTGATTGATCTACTACTTTTACTATATGTTTTCCTTTACGAATGCAATTTTTCCTTCATTATTTTTTTGTTTCTAGTTATAGCATTTTCTTTTCAATTTAAAAAAGTCCTTTCAACATTATTTAAAAAAAAACAGTTTAGTAATCATGAAGTTCTTTATCTTTGGCTTATTTGGGAAACCCTTTATCTCTCAATTCTGAATGATAATCTTGCCAGGTAGTATATTCTTGTTTGTGAGTTTTTCCTTTTAGTATTTTATATCATGCCACTCCTTTCTGGCCTGTGAACTTTCTGCTGAAAAATCAGCTAATAGCCTTATGGCATATTAACCTTTGTATGTGATTTTTTTGTTTTTCTTTCTTTATCTTAGCCATGTAATCATATGTCTTAGTATGGATCTCTTTGTGTTCATCTTATTTGGGACTTAGTGCTCCCTGCACCTGGATGTTTGTTTCCTTCTGCAGGTTAGGGAGCTTTCAGTCATTATTTCTTCAGATGGCTTTTCTTGTCTTTTCTGTCTCTCTTCTTCTGCAGGTCCTGTGTAATGTGAATGTTAGTATACTTAATGTTGTTGCATAGGTTCCTTAAACTTTCTTCATTTTTAAATTCTTTCTTTTCTTTTTACTCTCTTTTTGAGTGATTTTCACCATCCTATCTTCCAGATCATTGATAATGTTTTTCTTCATCTTCTAATCTGCTGATTTTCTCTAGTGTATTTTTAACATCAGTCATTTTATTCTTCACTTCTGATGGTTCTTTTTTTATATTTTCTCTCTCTTTTTTGAACTTTTCCCTGAATTTATCCATTCTTCATCCTAGTTTGGTGAGCATGTTTATGACCATTATTTGGAACTCTTTATCTACTAAGTTGTTTATCTCCATCTTGTTTTACCTTTTTTCTGAGATTTTGTCTTTTTTTTTTTTTCATTTAGAAGCTATTCCTTTGTCTCCTTGTTTTATCTAACTCTCTTGTATTTGTTACTATGCATTAGGTATATCAACTATTTCTCCTAGTCCTAAAAGAGTGGTCTCGTAAAGAAAGTCTCCTCTGAGGTCCAATGGCTCAATCCCTTCTAGTCACAAGAGCCAGGATCTCCAGGAATACCCTCTATGTGGGCTGCCTTTACTTCATGTGGTTGGACCATGATTGCTATGGGCACTCTGGTAGATTGGTGACTCCTTGGTTCAGCTAGCGGAGAGGTTTCTCCCCAGTTGCTGCAGGCACACTGATGTGTGGGTGGGGCTGGTCCACCCACAACTGGCTGTAGGTCCCAGCTGGAGCCGTTGCAGACACACTGGTATGCTGGGCTAGTTCCCTGGAGTGGAAGCCGCATTGGAGGTGTGCTGGTGCTGGCTCGGGTCACCCACTGTGGGGGCAGAGTGAGAAACGCTTTAAAGGGGCCAGTGGGGCCAGGTGGATTGATCAGGGCTGGTCCTCAGGAACACCTGGGCAAGGCTCACAGTGTTTGTTAGGTAGAAAAACAGTAACAGAAACGACACCTGCTGGCAACAGGGCACCCAGGGGAAGCAAAGAAAAATTAAAAAATGACATCTGTCAGTGTTTTCATTCCCGGAGACAGTTCCACTAGACCCCTGCCCTCTGGCAAATGTCCCCAGGTTAGTCGGTGAGTCTCCTTCTCTTATATCTTCAATGTTTTTCAAGCTGTTGCTTCTGCCCTGGGACTCGGAGAAAATGAGTTTGTGTGTGAGCTCTCTATGGGCAGATTCTTGGTTTCCCACAGCTCTCTGGCTCTCCCAGACTTAAGTTTCACTGGTTTTTAAAGCCAGGCATTATGGGGGCTCATCTTCCTGGTGCAGGTCCCCTGGGATGGAAACCTGACATGGGTCCTCGCTCCTCAGGGGTCCTCCACAATTGCACTATCTCTCCCACTGTGGGTGGCTGCACTGAGGCTTTGTGTTCTGACTAGACCACATCTCTGCCCCTCCTGCCCATCTCAGTGTGGTCTTTTCTTTGTATCCTCAGTTATAAAAAATCTGTTTTGCTAGTCTTCAGATCATCCTCAGACATGGTTGTTCTAAATGTAGGTGCCGTTTTGTATATGTATATCCATAGGAGGAACTAAGCTCAGAATCTTCCTACTCCTCCATCTCCATCCCTCTAATATTATTTATTTTAAATATCTTCTTTTACAAAAGAAGCACAATTGCTTGTCTCCTGGGTTGCAATAAAATGTTCCATAGGATAAAGAGACCAAATTGCTGAAGTACAGATTTTTAGGGTGTCTCCTACTCTTTTCTTATTTAAATAATATCCCCTAATGGTTAAAAAGAGAGAGACATACACAGAACTCTAATGGTTTTGGTTTCCATGGTGATAATTTTTTCACATTCTGACACTGCATGCCACCTAGTGTTTCCAAGCCAAAAACTTTGATGTTTTGGTATCGCAGGTTTTATCTTATACTAAAGCCGAAGCTAGAAAATATCTAAACACCTTTTTCTTTTTTAAAATGGCACATTTCCCAATGTATGTGAAGTCTTGAAGCTACCCCAGTGATTCCTCCATATCTATAGTTTGTTGCCATTTCATGTGTGGTTTTCCAGTGTTCCTTTCCTGGATGAAATAAAGGTGGATTGCTGCATAGCTCTCTGATTTCAGGTTCATCTCTTGTTTAGCTTCTCTCAGTTATTCTATTCCCTGTAAAACTCTGGTAACCCAGCAAACTATGTATTTTACTTGTTCCTCATAACACTCCTTCACAAATTGCGGTGTAAGAATGTTTAGAACTGTGGAAAAACAGAAGACTTGCAAATTGAAGCAGATAACTCTCCAGTATTATTAGCCTGATAGAGAGATAGAGCATGTTTCAGTATGTACTGGGGGAACCACATGCAATCTGAAATCTATATTGAAATTTCAAACTTAAGAATTCAGAACTGTCACAGAGCTCTGCTACCTAAAAGTGTACTGTCAAATAATAAATTTGGAGACACATTCATCAAAAACCTATTATTAAGAATGTCAGCAAATCTTCCTGGGGGCTAGGAAACAAAACCTTGGATTGAATCTGACATCAAGTTAAAGGATTAGAATGTAGGATTCCCAGTTTGCCTATAAACCCTGTTTTCACTTTTCAAACTAGCTTGATCAGCAATACCTAAAAGTTATACTTTGCTTTACAGGAGTGAGTGAAAGGTGCTCAGTCATGTCTGACTCTCTGTGACCCCATGGACTGTAGCTTGCCAGGCTTCTCTGTCCATGGAATTCTCCAGGCCAGAATGCCTGAATTCTCCAGGCCAGAATGCCGTTCTCTTCACTAGGGAATATTCCCAACCCTAACCCTAATCAAACCCAGGTCTCCCACATTGCAGGCAGATTCTTTACCATCTGAGCCACTAGGGAAGCCCTTGCTTTACATAGACAAACCTTGTTGAACACAAGTTACAGCACAATGCCAGGTGTGAATCAATACTCAGTAAAGAGAAGCCGCTATTCTTTCTGGGAATTTGTTTGCTCAGTAAGCACTTACTGAGTACCTGCTGAGTGCTATGCACCTGTCCTAGGCACTGAGGTACAACAGTAAGCAACTCAGACAAAAGTCCTTGTCCACTGTGAGCTTCTATTCTAGTGGGGAGAGATGGTGATAAGTGCTATAAATAAAGGGCAAGCTGACCTCCTGTGGTAAGTGGATACTACTTAGATACTACATCCTCTAGGAAACTTCTCCTAAGGTCCTTAACCCTAGACAGTAACACAAACACATGTTCATGTACACACATACATACACTGTCTTTTCTCAGCCACATTCTTCAGTTCAGTTCACTTTCGTTGTGTCCAACTCTTTGCAACCCCATGGACTGCAGCACGCCAGGCTTCCTTGTCCATCACCAACTCCCAGAGCTTGCTAAAACTCGTGTCCACTGATTGAGTGATGCCATTCAACTATCTTATCCTCTGTCGTCCTTTTCTCCTCCTGCCTTCAATCTTTACCAGCACTAGGGTCTTTTCCAATGAGGCACCCCTTCACATCAGGTGGTTAGAGTATTGGAGCTTTAGCATCAGTCCTTCCAATGAATATTCAGGATTGATTTCCTTTAAGATGGATTGGTTTGATCTCCTTGTAGCCCAATAGACTCTCAGGACTCTCCTTCAGCACCACAGTTCAAAAGCATATCAGTTCTTCGTCATTCAGCTTTCTTTATAGTCTAATTCTCACATCCATACATGACTACTGGAGAAACCATAGCTTTGACTGTGTGGATCCTTGTCAGCAAAGTAATGTCTCTGCTTTTTAATATGCTGTCTACATTTGTTAAAGCTTTTCTTCCAAGGACAAATTTCAGTCCTCCTTAGGACTGTGTGTTATACTCAGAATATGATACAGATTCAATTTATAAAGTGAGAGTGAAGCAGCATTCTGAAAAAAAATGTTTGTTAGCAACATGAGGGTTAAATCTGAGGAAAGAAAGACTTGTCATCAGAATTTGGGCAAATATATTTTGAAGATAATAGAGAAACAAGAACATATTCGAATGGAGTTGAATAAAATGCAGTTTACACCACCTAAATTTATAACATAAAAAGGAAGTTGGAATTGGGAAGAAGAAGAAGATAAATAGTTTTGTTTTTTAAGTTCAAGATGGCAAAATGATATAGTTGAAAATAAAACAAGATAATAGGCAAAAGAGATTTGACTAGAGAAAACAGTAATGAGGTTAAATTTGTCTGTATTCATTTGGAAAAAGACTAAAAGCATAAAAGAAGCAAATCGATAAGAAATTAAACTTTCCATTGTTGACAGTTCTGAAAACTGTGCAAAGTTTTTTTTATTTTAGTCCATATGAAATTTGACATAAAAAGCTAGCCCTGGCTTCCAGAGTTTCATCACCAAGCTCAATAATGTGGACATCATGCAAGTTTTCATTTCAAAAGTTTGACATATGGAAGATCTTTTGTTTAAATAGCATCATTCTCACTCAGTTTGTTGATCCTCTTGGAGGAAGTCACCCAGGAGGTGAGTTTTCCAAGGGAGAACAAGGTCAGTTTTCAGATTTTAATTAAATGCAGCATGTGAGTTAATTTGTAGCTGGTAATCAGGATGACAAATACTCATGAAATTTAGCAAAACATAGTAACAAACTGAGTATATGCAATACTTTTCTATAGAAAAGAGTCAAAATGACTGTGGCTTAAGGTGAAAATAGTCTTATATTAACTTGTATGAAGTCTTGAGTTGATAGTCTTGTATTAAGATTATCTGACGTTGCTAACAAATACCTGAACCTTTTTTTTTTTTTAGCAAATTTTTATATAATGTCATTCATTTTAGCTGATTAAACTTATCTTCTTACAGATGTGCCAAATACTGGTGTAAACAAACCTAGAGTTTCTGACACTGTCCACCCCAACAACTATTTCATCAGGACAGAGCCAGAACCAGGGACCCTCTACTCACCAGAACAGACGTCTCTCCATGAAAGTGAGGGTCTGTTGTATTATCTTTTAAGTATCAGATTTACTTTTAATGCTTCCATTTTGAAAATGAGCATCAGAAATGTAAAATAAAGGCATTTCCTGCTGGTTTCATTCCTGCAGGATCTTTGGGTAACTCAAGAAGTTCAACACAAATGAATTCTTATTCCGACAGTGGATACCAGGAAGCAGGGAGTTTCCACAACAGCCAGAACTTGAGTAAAGCAGATAACAGACCACAGCATTCATTCGTAGGATCAACTAATAACCACCTGGTGAGGAATTCAAGAGCTGAAGGGCAAACACTGGTTCAGGTAAGCCAAACACATCAAGATCTTTGTAAAGAAATGCCCTCCTAATTGATTATGTGTTATTAATTTAAATATTCTTTATTGAAAGTAAACCCAATGTGTACAATTTTGAAGTTCTAGAATGGATGACACAGCAAAATCATTTTATACCATGAGGCTAATGAAATTTTAAACTTGAAAACTAAAAATGTATTAGTTCCTACTAATTAAATCTGATAAATTCTAGATACAGGAGAGTAGTTTTCTGAAAGCAACAAGTTTGGCATCAGGAGAGTAGTCCAGGGAGAGTGTGAGAGAACTGGGTGGTATATTCTAGTGTAGTTGTGGGTTCCTCAGAATACTAGAGCTAAAATGTGCTGTAAAGAGTCCTAGAGGGGCAGAGCACAGTTCCCACACTTGTATAAAATGGGACTGGTCCATTCTAACCAAAGGTTTTGCCTTCATCATTGGAATTTTTCTCTGAAAACACGTATCTTTACTAGAATATAGATATTCCTGCCTATAGAAAGCTAGTGTATAGAAGGATAACCATTCTGTTAAGTTATGATTTTCTTACTTGATGTTAATAATAATAATGCATATATGTTTATGAAAACTCCTTAGCTCCTCACTCATTGCCACTTTATTCACTCAGTCTTCCAGCATATGCCAAAATTAGTAGAAGTTATAGGAGTCCCAAGTGGCAGTAACCAGTAAGGATGACTTTCTGGCCAAGTGCCCCAGTGATTTCTCTGGAGCTGAAAAATGGCACGATGATCAAAGAAGTTAGTGTAACACTAATCTCTTCATGTAATACAGGAAGCCCTGAAGGTACACACAGCAGTAGGCCAATGTTCCCAGTGCCAAAGGAGAAATACAATATGACTTTGGCTCAACAATTTAAGGGAAACTTTTAGGTATTAAGAAACATTTCTGTATTAAAACAAACACAAATATGGAGCATGAATTTTTAAGCTAGGACAGGCAGTCTTGTGCCCATAGCAAACTGCTTCCAGCTGCAGCACCCCCCCCCCCACCTCCACCCCACCCCTTCCTCAGATGATACATTTACTCCTCTGCTGTTCAGGATTCACTGAGGGAATGGTTTGACAAGCTTTACACTAAATGTTCATCTGTTTAGGTCAATCTCTATGTCGGCATGTCTAAAGTCACACTTCTGAATAATAATTACAAAGATTTTCTATTTTGCCCCTAAGGGTGGTCATGTTGACTTTTTGTTTAATTTTTTTTTTAAACTTAGGTAAGTTGATCTTGTTCCTGGAAGTTGCAAGGGGGTCTTTATATTTGCATGTATTTCAGGAAACACAGATTGAAGCCATCTGAGCCAAGTGTCATCCTTTTTTGATAGTAAACAACTTATATGTGGGACTTTTAAAATTACCTTTAGTACTATTAATAAACCCCAAGCACAGATTTTAATTTTCCAACTGCCTACTAATTTTTAAACCACCTCTTTCTTGCCTTATTATGTATTTACAGTCCCCTTCCCTCCCCAGACCTTCTCTTTTCCATGGCTATTGCCTTCACAGAATTCTTGAGTTTGAGCACCTGAGTGGTCTCAGACCCGTGTTTCAGGCAACCAGTTGCTTGTGACACATGGAGACAGAGCATATTTCCTCTTATAGCATCTAAGAATATACAAAGTCCTTGAGTCATCCTTGTTTCTTCCTTTATTGCCCCAATTAAAAGTAACAGGAGGTGGATGACGAGTGAACTCTAGTCATCACTAGGGAAATACAGAAAGCTCAGTTCTGAGCTTGTAACCCAACACCCCAGTCCAGCCACTGTTCCTTTTTATTGTCGTCCTGCATGAAGACAGAGATCTGAGATGCAATTTTGCAAGAGTCTGTGGACTCATAGAACTGGCCATGGCAGAGATGTTCCTTCTTTCCCAGCTGGCCAGAACCCAATGGAGATTTTGAGCATTCCTCCTGCTGCAGCAGATTTGAGGGCTGATTATTCATATGTCTTTCAATCCACCAGCTTAAGACAAGAGCCTATAAATCAAAGGAGATAGAAAGAAATGGCTGAAATCACTAGCAGCCACAATGAAGCTAAAAGAAAAGACAGATTTGGCTAGAGCACTTGTACAGTGCTCACAGAGGAGACCTTTGGACCTCAGACCCTATCCAAATGTTCAGTTATTCCACTTTGAGAGAATACCTTCCTTTTGTAAATGGGGTCAACCCATAAAGACAGATATAAAGACAGGTATAGATACTGCTCTAACTTAACAGATTGAAAACGTTTTGTTTTACACAAATGGGTTACCTTAGCCAAACTTAGATTTACAGGGTACAAAGTAAGTACACTATTCCAGTGGCCCTTCACGCTTGAGATACATCATACTATGTGTTGTGAAAAGTGCATGGGCAGAGGGTAACATCAAATAAAGACAAAGGTAAAAGGAATATTAAATGTCTTTGTATCTCTCCTTACGGGTTGGTTTTAGTATTCTGAAAGGGAAAGGTGGAGGTTAACAATCACCAAAAACAAAAAAAAGTAGCACAAGAAAAACAGAATAAGGAAAAATTAAGATTCAGCTCTGTAGCTCAAAAAGGAAAGGAAATGCCTGAAATAAATAGTGAGTTCACATTCTGTAGTTAGCTATGTGCATGCTTTTCTGTAATGACCATGGATACACAACCCTGGATAAACCATTCTCTTTTCTCCCCCTTCCATCAGCCATCAGTGGCCAATCGGGCCATGAGAAGAGTTAGTTCAGTTCCATCTAGAGCACAGTCTCCTTCCTATGTTATCAGCACAGGCGTGTCTCCTTCAAGGGGGTCACTGAGAACTTCTCTGGGTAGTGGATTTGGCTCTCCCTCTGTAACCGACTCCCGACCACTGAACCCCAGTGCATACTCCTCCACCACATTACCTGCTCAGCGGGCAGCTTCTCCATACTCTGCACAGAGACCCGCCTCCCCATCAGCTGTACGTCGGATTGGGTCGGTCACCTCCCGGCAGACCTCCAATCCCAACGGACCAACCCCTCAGTACCAAACCACCACCAGAGTGGGGTCCCCACTGACGCTGACGGACGCGCAGACTCGAGTAGCTTCCCCATCCCAAGGCCAGGTCGGGTCATCGTCCCCCAAACGCTCAGGGATGACTGCCGTACCACAGCATCTGGGACCTTCACTGCAAAGGACTGTTCACGACATGGAACAATTCGGACAGCAGCAGTATGAAATCTACGAGAGGATGGTTCCACCTCGGCCAGACAGCCTGACAGGTGAGTACAAAGTGACACCCCTACACAAGCCCAGTGGGAAAGTGTTCCATGCAACCGTTGCTAAAACAGAGCATATAATGTGGAAAAACATTATATTTTTATCTCAAAATTTGTGCCACAATGTACCGCAGACCTCAGGCTGACTTTTCTTTCAGGCTTTATACTTTTTAATGCATCAAATTATATACATTTATATCACCAGACCTCTTTTGCAATTAAAACATTTCCCCCATCCCTCAGAAAACTAGGATATAAAAGGTAGGTACTTTTTGCATATTAGAAGAATTGGCTAGAATTCTAAACTGTTGGTTGCGGTTTTTCATAGTGAAATATTTTTCACTAGCTAGGCCTACCCATTGGAGAAGGAAATGGCAACCCGCTCCAGTGTTCTTGCCTGGAGAATCCCAGGGACGGGGAAGCCTGGTGGGCTGCCATCCATGGGGTCGCACAGAGCCGCACACGACTGAAGCGACTCAGCAGCAGCAGGCCTACCCATACTCAAAACCCTAAATTATGTTAAAAGGTGGTATCAGAATGTCTATTCAAATATAATTTTTTTAAAGAAATGCCTTACTAGTGTAGACTAGAATGTGGATTTCCTTACCTACTGCCTTGATTTTTAGCACCCCAATGGGAAATGCACAAAGTTCTTATGAATTGCCTTCAAATGCCACTTAGATTAAGTCAGAAAGACACCAACCAGATCACTGATAGTACAGCTGTTTCTTTCGGAGTTTTCTCATCGTGGGTTTTCTACAGGATGTACAGACTTTTGATTAAAATGATATTCATCTTTAGCTAGTAAAAAAAAAGTTAAAACTATGCAGGAAAATAAAAATTGTGAAGTGAAAGTCTCAGCCCCCTCTTACCCTCACCCAATCCCACTCCCCAGTTTATGTGTCTTCCAGACTGTTTGATTATATATAAGTATATACATTATATATAGATGTGCACACACTGTATTTTTTATGCTGTTGGAGCTCTATTATGTATATCTCCTATACCTTCTTTTTTTTTTTTTTTTTAATGTATCTGAGGGTTCTACCTCATTCTCTCAAGGAATGCCTAGGACCTTATTTTATAGACATATTATAATTTGTTTAATCACTTCTGTATTAACAGACATTTAGATATCCTCATTTTTAGCTGTTAGAGACAATCATACAATATATATTACTCTTCCTGCATATCTGCACATAGCTTACTAAGATAACTGTGAGATCCATTTCTTGAAGTAGGACTGCTGGATCAAAATATGTGTTTGTGTTTTCTTAATGAAATACTGTCAAACTGCCCCCACTAAACTTTTATAGATTTTTCTTTCTACTAGTAGCTTGAGTGCCTGTTCCCTACACCTTCACTAGCACTGCATATTGTCCAGGTGTTTCATCTCTGCCAGTCTGTGCCTCATTGTTTTAAGAGACCTGTGTTGAGTAATGACTGAGGTTGATGATTTGATGTTTATCAGCCATTTTATTGCTTTACTGCAAACTGCAAGTTCAGGTCCTTTGTCTGTTTTTTTAAAATTTGTAAATGCTTTTTATACTTGAAATAAATTGACCCCTTGTAATATGCTTCTCAATTATTTTTCATTTCATAATTTGTCTTTTGACTGTTTTTTTGTTATTTCTTACACAGAAGTTTTTAATATTTATTTTGTATGATAAAATTAATATCCTTTCCTTATGGCTTCTGGGAAAAATAAAGCCCTTTTGAGATTTTCTAATTGCATGATCTTGCACAAAGAATAAATATTGAACTTGATTTTGAGCTCAAGGAAATTCCTATTGGAGAAACTAGCTCTTTTTCATTCAGCCATCAGAAGGGTACACTGGCTTAGATATTTTCTGGCACGGCTCTGGAAAGCATGCAACAGAGTGAGGTAGGGATCATCGATGACACGCCTCCTCCAAAGGAAGCCTGAAGAGAGAAATAGTTCTGAGGATTCCTGTTCCCCCTACCCACACCCCTCCCTATTTATGAACAGTGGCTGAAATCCATGTTTGCAGGAGAGCACAGAGAAAACCAGGAAAGAAAGTGGGCACAGAAAGGACCGTCTCCATGTTTAACCCTGAGGAGCTGGACTTTTGTGGTTTAAGAAACCTGCTTCTCTTCACATTGCAGGTGAAGTTAAACTTTATGTTTCAGGGGAAAAAAATTATAGCCTACTATGGATTTTTTTGTTCCCCTGAATACCACAATGTTCAAAAGAAGCAAAGCATTTCTTAAAAATGCTGTATGGAAGCTTTGGTTCCCATCATCTGTCCACCTGCCCAGTTATTCTGAATGTAGATCCTAACTTGTAAATTCCTTTCTTTTTTTAATTTCAGAAAGTGATGTGCTTGTCATATTTACTATGGTTCTTGAGTTCAAAGACTTAACAACCTGCTAATTGAAAAGCCTAAAGCAATATTTTGTAATAGATTCAGACACTTGAATATTTGGTGATCACAATTTAAGTGATGTGTATAAATTATGTCCTACAACAGAAAAATATGTCTGCCCCAACACATTCATTAAAATATAACCATAGCATATTAAGGCAAGTTTTGAGAATAAAAAGAATTCACATTTGAAAGATAAATGTATGTTTGTTTTCACTGACTTAAATATAGAGGTGTTAAATCAAAAGGAATATATCATTGAGGTAGGTAAACTTGATATGTATTTGTGGAATTGCAGCAAATTGTCTTCCACTTCAAAAGATACTAAATTATAGTAGCCTTTCTACAAAATCACCTTACTTAATCTGTTCAGTTCAGTTCAGTTCAGTTCAGTCACTCAGTCATGTCTGACTCTTTGTGAACCCATGGACTGCAGTACACCAGACTTCCCTGTCCATCACCAACTCCCAGAGTTTACTCAAACTGATGTCCATTGAACTCGATGATGCCACCCAACCATCTCATCCTCTGTCGTCCCCTTCTTCTCCTGCTTTCAGTCTTCCCCAGCATCGGGGTCTTTTCAAATGAATCAGCTCTTCGCATCAGGTGGCCAAAGTATTGGAGTTTCAGCTTCAGCATTAGTTCTTCCAATGAATATTCAGTACTGATTTCCTTTAGGATGGACTGGTTGGATCTCCTTGCAGTCCAAGGGACTCTCAAGAGAGTCTTCCAAAAGCATCAGTTCTTCAGTGCTCAGCTTTCTTTATGGATCAACTCTCACATCCATACATGAATGACTACTGGAAAAACCATAGCTTTGACTCTGTGGACATTTGGT
The DNA here is from genome assembly GCF_055505025.1 of Bos grunniens. Lineage (NCBI taxonomy): Eukaryota > Metazoa > Chordata > Mammalia > Artiodactyla > Bovidae > Bos > Bos grunniens. Next base: position 99,171,755 of record NC_141166.1, read on the forward strand.
GGCAAAGTAATGTCTTTGCTTTTTAATATGCTGTCTAGGTTGGTCATAACTTTTCTTCCAAGAAGCTAGCATCTTTTAATTCCATGGCTGCAGTCACCATTTGCAGTGATTTTGGAGTCCAAAAAAATAGTCTCTCACTGTTTGCATTGTTTCCCCATCTATTTGCCATGAAGTAATGGGACCAGATGCCATGATCTTAGTTTGCTGAATGTTGAGTTTTAAGCCAACTTTTTCACTCTCCTCTTTCCCTTTCATCAAGAGGCTCTTTAGTTCTTCTTCACTTTCTGCCATAAGAGCAGTGTCATCTGCATATCTGCTGCTGCTGCTAAGTCACTTTAGTCACGTCCAACTCTGCGACCATACAGACCACAGCCCACCAGGCTCCTCTGTCCCTGGTATTCTCCGGCAAGAACACTGGAGTGGGTTGCCATTTCCTTCTCCAGTACATGAAAGTGAAAAGTGAAAGTGAAGTCACTCAGTCGTGTCCAACTCTTCACGACCCCATGGACTGCAGCCTACCAGGATCCTCCATCCATGGGATTTTCCAGGCAAGAGTACTGGAGTGGGTTGCCATTGCCTTCTCCGTCTGCATATCTGAAGTTATTGATATTTCTCCCGGCAATCTTGATTCCACCTTGTGCTTCATCCCCCCCAGCGTTTCTCATGATGTACTCTGCATAGAAGTTAAATAAGCAGAGTAACAATATACAGCCTTGATGTACTCCTTTCCCCAGTTGGAACCAGTCTGTTTTTCCATGTCTAATACTAACTGTTGCTTCTTGACCTGCTTAAAATTTCTCAGGAGTCAGGTAAGGTGGTCTGGTATTCCCATCTCTTAAAGAATTTTCCACAGTTTATCGTGATCCACATAGTCAAAGGCTTTGGCATAATCAATAAAGCAGAAGTAAATGTTTTTCTGGAACTCTCTTGCTTTTTCAGTGATCCAGCAGCTGTTGGCAGTTTCATATTTTAAATTTTCATATTTCATCTTCCTTTTTAAACCCAGCTTAAACATCTGGAAGTTCACGGTTCATGTACTATTGAAGCCTGGCTTGGAGAATTTTGAGCATTATTTTGCTAGTGTGCGAGATGAGTACAATTGTGCAGTAGTTTGAGCATTCTTTGGTATTGCCTTTCTTTGGGACTGAAATGAAAACTGACCTTTTCCAGTCCTGTGGCCACTGCTGAGTTTTCCAAATTTGCTGGTATATTGAGTGCAGCACTTTCATAGCATCATCTTTTAGGATTTGAAATAGCTCAGCTGGAATTCATCACCTCCACTAACTTTGTTCGTGATGATGCTTCCTAAGGCACAGTTGACTTCTCATTCCAGGATGTCTGGCTCTAGGTGAGTGATCACACCATCATGGGTATCTGGGTCATGAAGATCTTTTTTTTTGTATAGTTCTTCTGTGTATTCTTGCCACCTCTTAATATCTTCTGCTTCTATTAGGTACATACCATTTCTGTCCTTTATTGTGCCCATCTTTGCATGAAATATTCCTGTGGCATCTCTAATTTTCTTGAAGAGATCTCTAGTCTTTCACATTCTATTGTTTTCCTCTATTTCTTTGCATTGGTCACTGAGGAACATTTTCTTATATATCCTTGCTCTTCTTTGGAACTCTGCATTCAAATGGGTGTATCTTTTATTTTCTCCTTTGCCTTTAGCTTCTCTTCTTTTCTTAGCTATTTGTAAGGCCTCCTCAGATAACCATTTTGCCTTTTTGCATTTCTTTTTCTCTGGGATGGTCTTGATCACTGCCTCCTGTACAATGTTACGAACCTCCATCCTTAGTTCTTCAGGCACTCTTGTCTATCAGATCTAATCCCTTGAATCTATTTGTCACTTCTACTGTTTAATCATAAGGGATTTGATCTAGATCATACCTGAATGGTCTAATGGTTTTCCCTATTTTCTTCAATTTAAGTCAGAATTTTGCAATAAGCAGTTCATGATTGGAGCCACAGTCAGCTCCTGGTCTTCTTTTTTCGGACTGTATAGAGCTTCTCCATCTTTGGCTCCAAAGAATATAATCAGTCTGATTTCCATATTGACCATCTGGTGATGGCCGTGTATAGAGTCTTCTCTTGTGTTGTTGGAAGAGGGTGTTTGCTATGACCAGTGCATTTTCTTGGCAAAATTCTCTTAGCTTTTGCCCTGCTTCATTTTGTACTCCAAGGCCAAATTTTCCTGTTACTCCAAGTATCCCTTGACTTCCTACTTTTGCATTCCAGTCTCCTGTAATGAAAAGGACATCTTTTTTGCATGTTAGTTCTAGAAGGTCTCGTAGGTCTTCATAGAACTTGAATGTTACTGGTTGGGGTGTAGACCTGGATTGAATGTGATACTGAATTTACCTTGGAAATGAACAGAGATCATTTTGTTGTTTTTGAGATTACACCCTAGAACTGCATTTTGGACTCCTTTGTTGACTATGAGGGCTACTCCATTTCTTCTAAGCGATTCCTGCCCGTAGTAGTAGATATAATGGTCATCTGAGTTAAATTCGCCCGTTCCAGTCCATTTAAATTCACTGATTCCTAAAATATCGATGTTTACTCTTGCCATCTCTTGTTTGACCACTTCCAATTTACCTTGATTCATGGACCTAACATTCCAGGTTCATATGCAATATTGCTCTTTACAGCATCAGACTTTACTTCCCTTACCAGTCACATCCACAACTGGGCGTTGTTTTCACTTTGGCTGCATCTCTTCATTCTTTCTGAAGTTATTTCTCCACTCTTGTGCAGTAGCATATTGGGCATCTACCAACCGGGGGAGTTCATTTTTCAGTGTCTTATCTTTTTGCCTTTTCATACTGTTCATGGGGTTCTCAAGGCAGGAAAACTGAAGTGGTTTGCCATTCCTTTCTCCAGTGAACCACATTTTGTCAGAACTCTCCACCACGTCCATCTTGGCTGGCCCAGCACGGCATGGCTCATGGTTTCATTGAGTTAGACAAGGCTGTGGTCCATGTGATAGGTTTGAACTTAATCTATTGGGGCTATATAATTTTGTAATTTTTTAATTGTTAATCTTTAAGACTGTGTATTTTTGTTTTAATGCATGAGTAGGTAAATAAAAATATTAACCATAATATTACAAGGATTTCTAATATCAAAAAATTGCTGTGTCTCACTGTAATTCTTAAGTTCTTTATTTCCTGTTGTAATCTGTCACATACAGTAATTTCATCTCAGTAGGAATCCTGTATCAGGGAATGTTCACTGGATACTTTCTATGGTTGTAAGTGTTAACAAGCTCATTTGGGTCCTTATGAAATCATAGTAAATGGCCACAAAAGTTTGCATATTACATGAATGCCATTGAAGACTCCAGCCAGATACTTGCACAATGAGCCTGTCACATTTTGAATGGAACAGAATGCTGTGGTCTCGTTTCACACCACAGTGGGAGTGGGCCAACGGGACTTGGCAGGCTTTAGGAGCATCCAGGGCTCAACTTGCCTTGGCCCAAGTGTTTGTGATCTTCAGTCTCACAGTAAATCAGGTATTCTACTGAATATGAAAATAGCACCTCATACTGATAAGATTTCCAAGGACTAGGTACATTTTGCTGCCCAGTTTTCATCACAGTTAACAAACAATGCTGGCACTTTTGTTCAGGATTCTCATGGGCTTTATAAAGAAATGGAGTTTATACTCTCTAAGAATGAGAAATCTGCCAGTAAATACAAAGCTGAAATCCTCAAATAAGAACTTTACAATAACAATCATAATATCATCCTTAGAGTTACATGGGCTTCCATGAGCCCCTGGTGAACTGACCTCCCTCTTTAACCTTGTTTGTGGAGGGCTCTGTCCAGTCAGGATTTCTCACACTGTATGTCATTGATCCTTGAGAAGTAGTTTTGTCCAGTGTTGAGTGTGCAGTGACGGAGAGGGTACAGAGAGAGCTTCCACTCAGCCCTCCTCAAAAGCTCTCTGAAGAGGATGAACTGCATTTCCTTTTCGGCTCTGTTTCCTCAATTTTGGAATGGGAAGATTTGACTGAATAATTCCCCAATGACAAGATTATATAAACCTGTGATCTTTATTTCAGCAAGTGGGTAGCCAGTAGCCAAAACCCACATTTGTTCATTTAATTTCTTCCCATGTCACATTGCTCTCTGGGATAGGTAATAATCATTCATTTTAGAAGCTTTATGTATTAACTCTCTTGCCACTCCTCACTAAGCAACATATAATTATCACTCACATTCAGCCCCATTTGTTTTTAGTTATGCTATGATTATGTGAGCTAACAGGATGTGAATGATTGTATCTTTTTGTAATGAGTTACTGTGTTGACTGTTTGCAATCTTTTTAAAAGCAAATATATGCTGACTGACTTCAGATATGTTTGTGCTTTTCCTTCCTCATATTTGGAATATAACCTGAGTTGATACTCTTACAAAGTGACAGATTTTGCTTACTAATGATGACAAATCATACATTTCTGAGCATCATAGTACAGAAAATACTACGTCACTTTTTTAAAGAAATTAAAATATTTGGGTTTGGAATCTGCATTATAAACAGTTTGAATGAAAGAGTGGTTGAAGTAACAATACTAATACACTAACTTTGTACTTTTCCTTTATACCAGAAAGAAGGTAAACAAGAATCTGGTATGTGGGTTCCTGGAAAAATCCCTGTTTTGGTTTTGTCTTGTTTTTTTTTTTTTAATTGCAATAACAAATAATAAAATAATGCTTTATACATCTTATTAGTTTGCTGATGGTTTTTTAAACTCTATAACATAAAATTTCATTTTTCTGTAAAAAATTTGCATGAGTAAATTGAGACAAAGGTCCGAACAGTTCTTGAATATCAGCCTATTTGTAAGTACTGTGATGTAGGTGTTATCTTAAGCATTGGGATTTAAAGAGGTGTGGGACATGGTGGCGTGCTCTTTTTGGTTGCCATCATAAAATAACTTACAGTTGGGGGATGAATTTCAGAATATCAAGCCATTTAATAATTTTGTGTGTATATATGTATATTTTAGAAAATTTGCATTTATCCTGCTGCCAGGAGAAAGTCTTACTTTTAGAGTGTATATGGTATCCTGTAAAACTCACTGGGTTTGGTGTTTAGACTCAGCATTTGGTCATATTGATTAGGAGTTATACTTTTCACCTCACCACAGTGTTCCAAGTTTCTTAATGATGTAATTTTCCTGCCTGTAGGCTTACGGAGTTCCTATGCTAGTCAGCACAGCCAACTTGGACAAGACCTTCGTTCAGCTGTGTCTCCCGACTTGCACATCACTCCTATATATGAGGGGAGGACCTATTATAGCCCAGTGTACCGCAGCCCAAACCACGGAACCGTGGAGCTCCAGGGATCACAGACAGCGCTGTACCGCACAGGCTCAGGTGGGCGTCTGCTCTCTTCAGTTCCTTTCTTACTTTCACAGGTCCAAGAGTAGAGGATTTTATTGAGATGGGTTTCCTGGTAGAATGAACTCACATTGTCCATTTGGATGTTAGATAAACAGTTACAAAAGTAGATCAATAAACAGGAAAATAGAAGTTCAATTAGTACCTATTTATTTGTTGGCTTCCCTGGTGGCTAAGATGGTAAAGAATCTGCCTGCAATGCAGGAGATCTAGGTTTAATCCCTGGGTCAGAAAGATCTCCTGGAGAAGGGAATGGCTACCGACTCCAATATTCTTACCTGGAGAAATCCATGGACAGAGGAATGTAGTACCTGGTGGGCTACAGTTCATAGGAGTTGGACATGACTGAACAACTCTCACATCATAGATAATATATTTTTATCATAGTTCAGTCTAAACAGTTATACTTTAGTTCACAAATAAGTTTGTATAGCTATAAATCTGACTCCCTGAGTTCAAAGCATATCAGAAAGAAAAGTTTTGGGGAATATTTCTTTGTAATTTTTGTTGCCTAGAATACATCTTTAGAGAAAATCCTATGTGAGCTATTGGCTTGTCTTTGATTTGGCACATATGTGGCCCAGGTATATTTGGTATTACTCTTTTTTGATACTGAATTTTTTCTGAATGTTTAAGTGGTAGGATGTGAAATAAATATTCCTTATGATGGACTCAATCTAGGGCAGAATGCAGTGCTGACAGTTATAAAAATAGGGAGCTAGTGGAGGAAGGATTGAGAGTTTGGGATTAGCACATGCAAACTAGCATATGTAGGATTGACGAACAACAAAGACTTACTGTGTAGCACAGGGAACTATATTCAGTATCCTGTGATTAACCAGAATGGAAAAGAATAGGAAAAAGAATTTATATATATGTGTATATATATATGAAATGGAGTCACTTTGCTATAAGGCAGAAATCAATTCAACATTGTAAATCAACTATACTTCAATAAAAAATTTTTAAGTCAAAAAAGGAAAAACAGGGAGCTAGTGAATCACATTCTTGCACCCCTGGCCTCGTGTGTGCCACTCCATAGTCACTGATAGAGCAGAAACTAGAGCCTGTGACCCCGGGAGCTGCCAAGTTGTGCTACCAGTCTAGTTTATAGATTCTCAAGAGGACCCTTTTAAAAACAAATAATAATAAATTAGTATAGATTTATTAACATACCCATAAATGAATTCTAGATAGCAATGATAACACCCTAAAGGCACAACTCTAAGAGCCATATCTCACAGACCACCACGAGGGAAAAGACTGTTATTGCAAAAACTGACAGTTGGGTCCACTGTGGGATATTTCTTCTAAGAGAATGTTAAAATTTTTAATAGATGTTAGTGGAGAAATATTTCACTCTTTTGGTCTACACATTGAAGAATTTTTTGTGAGGTTTAAGAAATAAATAATGTTACTAAAATATGTTAATTGCAGGAAGATTATAAACACAATCGTTGGAGAGCTACCTATTGCAATAATTTGGAAAAAAATATTAAACACACTGTGCAATACTTTATACATAACATCAGGCAACAATTTTAGGGAGTAGCTTTAAAAGAATTTGATTGATTTATCAGTCTTCTTTCCTATAAAGTTTTTTTTCAATGTTATCAAAATCACACGTCTATAAATAAAATGTACATCAAAATAAGTAACCAGTATTCACTACATGTCCAAAGATTGGTTTCAATAATCTATAAGTTTGAAAAAATATCTTGCTTGTTTTTTATTGCTAAAATTAAGTTATAAAATTTTCCTATTTATTTCTAAGATCATTTTTCTTTCTTTCACTTGCAGTTTTGTTACTGAATCTTAAATATATTAAGACTCACTATGGGAATAGATTTATAGTTTCATTTTTGCTCTTTCCTGCTAATAAAATTGATATTAATATTTGTGTTATATTAAAAATTTCAGTTCCTTTTCCCACTAATGAACTAGATTGGTAATATCTAAAAGTAAGCAATTTATATAATTGTTAAAAACCCTTCTTAAAAGTAAAACCATTTTTACTTTGAAAATTATTTCTTTGTGGAGAACATACTAATCCTTTTTAAAATGTTGACTTTCTAGTAGGTGTTGGAAATCTGCAAAGGACGTCCAGCCAACGAAGTACCCTTACATACCAAAGAAATAATTATGCTCTGAACACAACAGCTACCTATGCGGAGCCCTATAGGCCAATACAGTACCGAGTGCAAGAGTGCAATTATAACAGGCTTCAGCACGTAGCACCGGCTGATGATGGCACAACGAGATCCCCGTCAATAGACAGCATTCAGAAAGACCCCAGGCAAGTACTAGTCAAGAGTCTCCAGAATGCCACCGTATCTCAGGAGTCAACCCTTTCCTTCATTCTTTTTTTTTTCCCAAGTTGCCCTATCTATTATAGCGTCAGTAAATTCTCATCTTTAATATTTTGCAGCACTGTATGTCACTGAGGTTAATTTTTAAAGATAGTTTCCTTCTTTTGGTGCATTAATAATAAAGTTAGAGAATGCACAGGTCAAAATATTTTACCAAGGCAACTACTTGAGAGCCTTAGTCTGAATTACACAAAAGATTTTAAAGGATCATTTTATACCCTTTCTTTTATCTTGACTGATTTTTTAGATGATGGCTTCAGAAAATGCATGAGGTTTTATATTGGGAAGTCCCAGTGTCACGTATATTTTGAATCATGTTGGTCAGTGCTGTATTGTGCTTTTATCAACTAGGTCCTTTGAAAAGCTTTTTGCCATTTAGGGGGAAATAGTTTACAAGAAATTGTCATATTGCATAAACAAAAAATATTTATTTCCTTGTTTTAATTTTATTTGGTCTTGTAGAAAAAGTGTTTTATTAAGATATACACGAGTCATTTAGTACTTGATTGATTTTGAAAAACTAGCTTCATGTCATTAATGAAAGTCATTTAAAATATTCAGGAAATAAAGATTTTTAGAAACTAAAAGAGAGTTTTAACTTCTGAAAGAGTGATATTATTTCTAAATTTTAAGCAGCTTGAGTGTTATTTTAAGGCATATATTAGCAAGATTTCATTCTCTCTTCACCCACAAATAGTTATTTCACTGAAAGATTGTTATAATTATCAATTCATTTTTAGCAGCCTACCAGCTCATTCTAATGAATGTGAATTTAAAGCATGAGTGAGCTTTGGTTATTAAAACAAAATAACTTTAGATACTTTGAACTGAGTGGGAAGCCCACTCCCCCACTAAAACTACTCCACCTATTCACTCTTTTGCCTAAATTTTTTTTACAGTGTATGTGTACATTTGATTCAGCTATTCCTGTTTGCCACCATTCTGTCATTTTAAGGATTTTTTAAAATAATTTGTCTAATAGCACCTCCAGTATAATTAAATTAAAATTTTTTACATGATTTTGTTTTTTTGAAGTCCTCACAGGAACAACAGAGTAGGGCACTCTGATAATACAGAAATTCTCTAAAGGGTTTTGAATTGTAGATAATTTAGAGCATACCTTGGCTGAACCTGCTGAGACGAGAATAGCTATCCAGAAAATCAGTGAAGTGATTAGAGCTTTGAGTTTAGTATGCATTCCTGAGGACTTAAGTTTTGACCTCTGTTTTGAACTGATTCATTATAAACAAGGATTTCATGTCTGATAATACACTTCAGTTATTCATAGTATGATAATTTCATAGTCTGATGCATAAAACTATTGTGGCTAGCTTTGATTATGTGCAGCTTCACTGATAATGTATTTTGTAAGATGAATAAATGATTATCTTATAATAATAGGTGCGTTTATTCTAGTCAAAACTGGAATCTAAGTGAGTTTAAAGTTTGAATATTCAAACCAAAGTAAAAGCTCATGACAATTTTAGTTTTAAAAATAACAACTTTAATATTTGTATTCACTTCTATACCTACTTTGTCATTAATGCCACATCATAGCCTGACACTTTCCCTGTAAGACTAAAGAAATTATTGATGTTTTCTATATATAAGGGATGAATTTTTTTAATAATGATCTAGTTTACAGCCAAAATGTATTAATGGTACAAATAATTCATCTGAAAGAAGGAACAAAGTACTTACTATGGAAAGTGGCAGTGAGACAGAATTCATGTTATTCTTTTTGAGGAGGGCTTCAGCTCTGACACTCAGCATAATTCCATTTACTGTCTCTTTCATCTTTATGCTATTGTCAAATATTTTACTTCTACACACATTGTAAAGCCCATAATATGGTACTGTTATTTTTACTGTAAATAGTTGTCTTTTAAAAAAATTATATGAAGTCAGAAACACGATCTTTTTATTCTCCTACATAATTATTTATAGTTTCCTGCACATCTTCCTATAAATTCTAGTTTCCATCTCAACTCATTTCCCTTCATCCCAAAGAACTTTCTCTAGCTTTTCTTATGTTTCATGTCTGCTGCCAACACATTCTCTCGACTTTAACTTATCTGAAAGTGTTTTTATTTACTAATTTTTAAAGGATATTTTTGCTAGATATATGATTCAGGATTAATAAGCTTTCATTTTCAGTGCTTTAAAAAGGACATTGTTCATTATCTTCAGAGTTCCATAGTTTCTGATGCAAAATCAGCCAACATTTGCATTATTTTTCTCATTAAAATAATGTATCTTTTCTCTGACCGACTTTCATATTTTTTCTCTTTTTTGTTGACCTTTAGCAGTTTTACTCTAACAAGCCTTAATTATGTTTTTCTTATATATAACCTGGTTGGGGTTCACTGAAATTCTTTACGTGTTGGTGATTTTACCAAAGTTGGGACATAGTAAACTATTATTTCTGTAAATATATTTTTCTGGCCCAAAATTCACTCTCCTCTCCTGGAATAACTTGACACCATCTCACAGGTTATTGTAGTTCTGCTCACTTTTAAAAAGTCTTTTTTCTCTGTGTTCTTCATTTAAGACTTTATTAATCTGTCTTCAGATTTGCTGTTTTTTTTCTCCCATGGGCTCCAATCTGTTGTTAAGCCCATCCAGTGAGTTTTTTTTCAAACAATTTGGCTTTTTTTTTTTTTAATAGTTTTCATGTCTCTGATGACATTCCCCATCTATTCCCTCCTTAAATATATCTTTTGCATTATGTCGTTGAGTGTATTTATAAAAAGCATTTTAAAATCCTCTGATCTTTCCAGCATCTATGTTTTCTGTAAGTCTGTTTCTGTTATTTTCATCTTTGAGAGTCACAGTTTTCTGTTTCTTCTTACAGCCCTGTAGTTTTAAATTATAGGCTGGTTGTGTGGATGGTACATTGTTAGCACTCTGTGTTGTCTCCTCTTAGGGTTCTAAGCTTTATTGTGGCAAATAACTAAATTACTGACAGGTGCTGTTTGATCCTTCACAATTGATTCTGTTCCTTACTAGGACAGATCTATTTTAGATTTGTTTTACTCCCTAGCACATGGCCCTTACTCTGTGGCATTGTTGTTACTCCTAAGCATGGCCTTTGTGGAGACTAAATGCTGAGATGATCAGTAAGGTCTGCACTGTAACTGGGCTGGAGGTCCAACATCACCTGGTACGTATTCAGTTCTCATTCTGCTCTCCACCAAACCTGCATATATGCAGTGCTCATATATACATATACAGCCCAGTGCTCAACTAACGACTCGTGAGTAGACCATACACAGACTTGCAGCGTCTCCTCTGCATAGCCCTCTCCTCCCCAGTATCCTGCCCTGCAAATTTTAACCTCTTTAGCATCTCCAAATTCCAGTCTTTCCCCCTCAGGTAACTAAGACCATCATGCCCAAATGAACTTGCCATCCATCCAGCCCATGAATTGATAGCAGTCTTTCCAGGATAAATTTCTGCTGAAAATCAAGTTTGGAGTTGATGCCAGCTAAGCCTAACTCCCCATCTCCAACTGGCGCCCAACCTTTGTGTTGTCTGGCTTTAGTGACACCCAGGGCCACTAGGAAATCTTGACCATTTAAAGAGGACAGAATATATATTCGTAATGATTGAGTCTTCAAGGAAAAATTAAATCACACTCCTTGCACTCTGCTAATTACCTTGTAGATTTATATAGTAGGCTGTAGACAGATTTTCATCAAAAATAGTTAACAGTTTCAATGCATAAATGAAAATCTGCCTTTATAGAGACTGCCCCTACTTAGTATATGGTTCATTTTTCAGGGCTGATGAATGTTAGTAAAATATATATATCCTAATTCTAAGTATGTAAAATACTTTAATATATCACCACAATTTAGTCATCACAATCAGTCTAAGAAGAAGTTAGAAATAATAGTTTTATTGTTCCTATTTTACAGATGGTAAAACTGGAATTCTAAATAAATGGTTTTCAAAATCACATCATAATTGAAAGACCTTGGACCTAAACATAGGCAGTCTAGCTCCAAATTCTGTGCTTTTTCTGCTCTGTTATCCTCTCTCTCTTGGTATTTGTGGTTTTCTTAGTGCCTGTCTATCCCCCAAACTGGAAATTTCCATGTCATCCTTGACTTCAGTTTTCAGTAAGTAGATTATCTGGCTGCTGTCCAAAGAATAGGTGGGGGAGGGGTGATATTTGAAGGACAGTGAGCCCAGGTGGCATGTTATTGGTTCAGCCAAGATGGAAAGAGTAGATGCGTTGGATTTATATTAAATATTTTGGAGATGGTTAACAGAGTTGCAGGTGGATTGGATGAGAAAGATAAAGGGAAGAGAAAAATCAAGGATGGTCATATTTTATTTTGGGCAAATGTGGGGATGGTGGATAGTCTCCTTGCCACCAGTTTTTCCTGATTCTAGTATATTCTTTACTTGGCCACGAGAGTTATCTTCCTTATAAATGTGACCATATTGCATTCTCTCACTCTTCTGCTTTAAAACCTCCACCAGGTAACGTTTCCTGTGTGGGAGAATAACACATGAACCACTGAACTCCACCTCTTAATACTAATGCCAGGTTCCTTGTCTATCTGTATCTAATGTTGTTTGATAGTGCCTACCGCATGCGGCAACAGTCAAGCTAAGTGAGATAATGTCTGTAAAGCTCTTGACATAATATCTGACACAGATAAACTCAGTAACAGTTCATGTTAGAGTATTAAGACTAAGCTTTTTTAGCTTGGAATACATGGCCCTGTACATGAGATCATGTCTTAATCAATGTTTGTGTCTCCAGCACCTGCTGTGGCGCTTGTAGCAGGAATTCACTGATGGGCGGTATGAATGTGTGTGTGCAGGTATGAAATGACCTGCCCCTTTGAAGTGGGTGAACCAGTTTATAACAGTTTCCTCCATCCTGTTATCAAAGTCTGCAAATGTGTTGCTTTGTGAACCATTTGTAAGAAACTTATCTTTATGCAACATAAGCATTAAATCACATTTAACAAGGATACCAAACAGTGAGCCATTTAAATGGCATCAGAAAATTCTGACAGTGTGGTATTATCTTATTTTAAAATGGTATGAAAATGTGTATGTATATTTAATATGATTGTGTACTCGTTGTACAAGGAGGGGGATAGTACAGGGGTAAGGGCGCAGACTCTGAAAGCTGATCGCTTGCTTGCTGTGTCGTGTCTGACTCTTTGCAACCCCGTAAACTGCCATGGGATTCTCCAGGCAAGAATACTGGAATGGGTTGCCATTTGCTTCTCCAGGGGATCTTCCCAATCCAGGGATTGAACTTGCATCTCCTGCATTGTGGGCAGATTCTTTACCACTGAGCCATCAGGAAAGCCCACCTGAAAGCTGATGCCTGGATTCAAATGTTGCTCAGCTGTTGACTAGCCAGGTGTCTTTAGGCAAGTCGCTTAGCACTTCTGCTTCAGCCTCCAAATCTGAAAGACTGCTTTAAGTATAAATGCATTAACATACATAAAATGCCTGGAATAGTGCCTGGCACAGAATAGGTGCTCAGGAAATATTACATTCTGCTGCTGCTGCTGCTGCTAAGTCGCTTCAGTCGTGTCCGACTCTGTGCGACCCCAGAGATGGCAGCCCACCAGGCTTCCCCGTCCCTGGGATTCTCCAGGCAAGAACACTGGAGCGGGTTGCCATTTCCTTCTCCAATGCATGAAAGTGAAAGGTGAAAGTGAAGTCACTCAGTCGTGTCCGACTCTTAGCAACCCCATGGACTGCAGCCTAGCAGGCTCCTCTGTCCATGGATTTTCCAGGCAAGAGTACTGGAGTGGGGTGCCATTGCCTTCTCCGATATTACATTCTACTTAATAATAATACAGTTTTTAACAATTGTGTATACACACATGTGCACACTTGATATGTTGAAAAAAGACCAACAGGAAACATAAACAGTGGTTTTCTCTGGATATAGGATTACTGGAAAAAAAATTGTTATCATGTTTTATATTTATTATAATCAAGAGCAACCATATATATTAAATTTCTTATAAACCATCAGGCATGCGGTATTTCCACTAGCCTTCTTCCTCCCTCCCCAGACGTGACATCTTCTCAGCTAGCTGAAGTGCACTTGCACTCGCACCTGCAAATTTCTTGCAGAGGCAGAAAGGCATAAAATTAGAATCAGGAGAAGGAAAACAAAAATGGAAAAGTAACTCATATTAAGAACCTCCTTTGTGCCCCGGATTCTTTCTGTGCATCATGATTCTTTAAGATCATAAGTATCTGTGATATGTTCATCAGTGGGAAAATATTATTTATGTATATTTTTAAATTTTATTTATTTTTTAGGATATTTGTAACGTCCTATTGTGGTCTCCACTCTTTTCTTTTGACAGATGTTTTGTTCAGTTTATGGTAGACCCTGGGCCTCGCTTTCTGAAGCCGTGTTTTTCTCTTGCAGGGAGTTTGCCTGGCGTGATCCTGAGTTGCCTGAAGTCATCCACATGCTGCAGCACCAGTTCCCGTCAGTTCAGGCAAACGCAGCGGCCTACCTGCAGCACTTGTGCTTCGGTGACAACAAAGTGAAGATGGAGGTACAGGACCAGTGCCTGGGGTGCCCAAGACAGCCGCGGGGAGCGGGGAGGGTGGAGCAGTGCCTTTCTCTTTAGCAGCTGTGTGCCTGCGTGCTTGAGAAATGGCCCAGTGCGTCTAGAGGCCCTTTAAAAGAGATGTTTCGATACCAGTTACTCTTTTACTTCTCAACTGCGCATTTCAATATTTCTTGGGAAAAGCTGCAATGAGGATATTTCTGGAAGTACATTTAGCTTTTTCAAATCATGTGTCCACTCATTACCTTATTTATAAAACATGAAGCAAAATCAATTTAACCTGCAGTTTTAAAAGTATTTTCTGTAAATCTGTTAGATACAAATTATAATATGTACTTATGAGCTCACGTATTTTATGAGATTCTGGTCAAGATTGGTGCCAACACGTAATTAAGTAAAGAATTTATAGCCATTACTAATTCTGAATATATATGAATATTTTATTTCAGATTTTAAGCATTTGGGGCTTTTATTGAAAATAGTCACTGGTTTTGGCTGGATTTCACATTTTAAGCCATTTTTCCCCCTGCAGTGTCATGCAGCATTTGTTTTTTTCATCCCTTAAAATTTAGAACAACACACAGTTACAGACCTAAAGGTGGATGCTGCAGATAAAGCCCCAAAATATTCATATAATGTACTAATGAAGTGACAAATGGAAGAAAATTTAGGAGAGGAGAGTCACCCGGAGACACGATTCTAGAAAGCCAATGACTTCAGTCAAAACTCCCCTCCCTTGTTTTCTTCAACCCCGCATAACTTTGTGTGCTTGTGTATTTGTGCATTTCACTCAGAAACAGCAGTGCGATCCCTGTGTATGTTCAGGGGTTGGTGTGTGACTGTGCTACCTGTGTGTGGCCCCTAGTCCACCTAGGGTCTCCCTTCCCTTCTTTAAGCCATGAACCTGTGAAAAGAGCTTCATCTTAGAGAGCGTCCTTAAAATTTATAAAGCACGTTTTCTTAGGATAAAAAGTGCCCTTTTGAAATGATCTGAAGTTATCTGTTTTCCATGATCTTTCCATAATAGTCTTTTGTTTGACCTCTGATTGACCACATGTCACTTAGGCCTGGTGCTTAATGTTTTTCATTCTAGGTGTGTAGGTTAGGGGGAATCAAGCATCTGGTTGACCTTTTGGACCACAGAGTTTTGGAAGTTCAGAAGAATGCTTGTGGTGCCCTCCGAAACCTTGTTTTCGGCAAGTCTACAGATGAAAATAAAATAGCAATGAAGAATGTTGGCGGGATACCTGCCTTGTTGCGACTGTTGAGAAAATCTATTGATGCAGAAGTAAGGGAGCTGGTCACAGGTGGGTACAAAATGTGATCTTGTCTTGAAGGAGGTGTTGAAAACCATCTAAACTCTGCCCGTGTATGGTGGCATTGTGAAGGACTTTAAAAGGTCTAGGAGGAGATGATGATACAGTGCTCACAGCTGTGACAGTGGCTCATACAAGTTACTCTAATGATTCAGAAGGCCCTTGCAGTGCTAGAGTCGTCTCTCCTAGTCTCATTCATTGTATTCGTTAGTGAGCAAGGATCAGCTAACAGATCTCTTGTTCACAAAGGGTTGAATACATTATTTTTCATTACATACTCCATAGTAATTACTCATTTTAAATAGATTTGGTTTCCTTCACTATGAAAATAAACTGTACTTAATGGATTGGCTACCTGCCACTTCAGTTCAGCCAGTGTCTGAATGCCTGTTAGTATCTCAGACACTTCTCCAGGTAACTGGAGATGTAAAATGGATAAAAGTCCCTGCCCTCATGTAGCACTTCGATTCCAGTGGAGCACAAGTGATTTTCTGTGAATGTCAGTGAAAAGTGCAAGTGCCGAACTCAGTAGAGGTTGCCCTGGGAGCACAGCTGATGGGTAGGGAAGTTCTCTGAAACCAAAGGTGGCCTAAAGGTTCAGGAGGCATTGGCTGGGTACAGAGGGGATATATTTCCAGTCGCAGGCAGAGGCTTGGAGACAGCATGGGATCTAGGAGCAGAGCTATCAGCAGAAGGGGGATTCTGTAAGAAGATAAGACCAGAGAGAAACACAGGCCTGGTTTGGGGAACTTGTGTTCCCGATGCAGTGGGAGGGATCATGGGACATGGCATGACTAGTTTGGGCTTTTAAATGCGTTCTTCCAGCAGGCAACTGGGTGGGGGATTAATTTAAAGTAGAGGAGCCTGGCACCTGAGAGGGCTGTGAGGAGGGTAGGAGTCTAGAGATAATGGCTTGTACTATTCACTGGTAGTGGGCAGTGAAGAAGAGGGAGCCATGAGAGAAATATTTCATGGCCAGGGCTTGATTGTCAAATTTGGGGAGCGAGCAACCCAGAGAAACAGTGATGCTTTGTCTTGATGTCAAGCTGAAAAAACCATTCTGCAGGAGGGTGAACAAATGACAGCACTATTTATAATAGACTATTAGGGGGAAATACTGAGTATTCATTGGTAGGGAAATGGTTAAATAAATGGCAGTACATCCACACAGCGAAACTACATAGAAGGGTTAAAATAAGCGCATTAGCACTATCTGTAGCGACAGAGAAATCTCTACAACTGCTTGCAGAATGATAAACCCAGTATGATACTATAGCATAAGTGTTAAAGTATGCAGGTTGAGGCTATAATTTATTTTTTGATAGAGACACACTCAAGAAAGGTAAAATTTTTTATTAAAATGATAAAAGACAGATTCAGGATAGTTGGTTATGTCTACAGGGTACAGGTGGAGAAAAAGGGATTGGGGAGTAAAATCCAGCTCCATTTCTTTAAAAAGAAAGAGAAATCTAAAACAAATAAGACAAAATGTTAATGCAGCTGATCCTTGGATAACCTGGGGTTTGGAGGCACTGATCCCCCGTGCAATCAACACTCTGTGTATAGCTTACAGTCAGCCCTCCACATGTGTGGTTCCTCCATGTCTACAGTTCTACATCCATGGATTTGACCAACCACCGGTTGTACAGCACTGTAGTTTTTACTATTGAAAAAAAAAGCCACATTATTAGTGGACCCATTTCAAACCCATATTGTTCACAATTCAATTTCATTTAACAAAACTAGGGGTAGTAGACATCTGGGTGTTTGTTTTATACTTGCTTTGCTATTTTTCATGCTTGAAATAGTTAACTTAAAAATTTTTAACATTTTTTTCAAAATTAAACCCATTCCCCAGTGGCTTCCACTGTCAAATCAGAGCTTTAGGTTCTGTCAGCTCTTACTCAGTCACACTTGCTGCTGCTAAGTCACTTCAGTCGTGTCCGACTCTGTGCGACCCCAGAGACGGCAGCCCACGAGGCTCCACCGTCCCTGGGATTCTCCAAGCAAGAACACTGGAGTGGGTTGCCATTTCCTTCTCCAATGCAGGAAAGTGAAAAGTGAGAGTGAGGTCGCTCAGTCGTGTCTGACTCTTAGTGACCCCATGGACTGCAGCCCACCAGGCTCCTTCATCCATGGGATTTTCCAGGCAAGAGTACTGGAGTGAGTTGCCATTGCCAGTCACACTTAGTAATATATTAATAACAAACCATCTCGAATCTAATATTTAGTTAAGGGGAATCAGCTTTCTTGTAAGATATTAATGTTCAAAGTAAATGCCCTGTATTCAAATAAAGTATGAAAATTATGTACTAAAAGTAGAATCCACGTTATGTATAAACTCCAAAATGGATTGCTTGCCCTAATGTAGTTTGAATATTAATGCTTTAACACATCTAAATTACATATTGATTTAGGTGTATGTACTTCCTCTTTATAATATGTTCTTAAAACATCAAACCCTCTCACACACACAAAAATAATTTCTTTGTATTTACATATTGTGTATTGTGTGTGTGTATGAAATGAAAATTAGAACAAGAAATAGAATTAAGAAGAAAAGATTATAGACATAGCTGTTTAAGAAGCTAGGACTGTCACTGTGATTACACCCAAAAATTTATCCTAAGCTCCCTGTTAGGCATAGAGAAGATGGTGTTATTTGCAGTATATGAGTTTTTTCTTTCCTCATATGATATTTCTTTCCCATCACTTTGAACATATATATGAATGTTCAATATTTTCTCCCAGTAACCTACCTGTGCAGCCAGCAAGGCTACCGAATGATGTGTGCGGGCTCCCTGAGGGACCAGGGGGCAATCCAGGGTCAACCTGACCTTGGAAACACAGCGTCTACTAGATCTGGTTCTCTTTTGATTAACTAGGCTGATTTTTCATGGCTTGGTCCTTAACATCCATAATGTGCAGCTTTTTTCTGTTCTGTCATAATTTCTCACAGGAAGAGGGAGTCTTGGCAGCTTTTTTGTTTCTGAGGTTTTATCCTTGGGAGGAATTGTTACAGTGTCTTTCCTGAACTGAGCTCAAGAAATTTGTTATGATTTAGTGATAAACAAGAAGTAAAGTGCATGAAAGTTTGGTGATTTCTTTTTCATTTTAGAATAAATCAAATTTATTTGAAGTAGAGCCAGACTGTACTACTAAGGGCTTTTATGTACTAATTTACCTGGTGCATACTCTGGATGGGAGTACTAATTTAGCTGCTTTACTACATATTTCATCATTTCTATTTGGGAACAGTACTAAGTTGCTGAGAACACAAGATATTTTAAGACTTGGACCTTGACCTTGAAAGGAGGATATGAGTTTTCCCAATTCAAAAAACTATTTCCCTAATAGATTGTATCAGTTCCAATATAAAACTAGCAACAACCTCTGATATTTCTGTCTTAGAAACAGCTGCCAGTAGCTTTTAGCCTATTATAGAAGTATTTTTTAGCCATAGTTATAGGGTACGGAATATTAACAACTGTTTTATAGCTCTGTATTTGTACCTGTAACAATTTATGTTGGTGTGTGGATGGATTGCTTATGAAATATTTTTTGCAAAAGTAGGCTTTGCTTTGGAATGGGAGTAGCCAGTGTGTAAACAGGTCACTGAGATGACAATATAGAAAGGAGTTGGACCAGAGAACTTACAGAATTGAGTTTCCAGTTTCAAAATGCTATATGTCAGCCCAAGTTTGATTTGTATATAAACATTATCTACCTAATATGAAACTACCAAGTCATAATATAAATTGAGCATGGTTACTTGGCAGTGTATGTGTATTATATTTATACATTTATTTGTAGCTTAAGATTTATGGAGACAAGAAAAATCTATTCACATTTCTCAATTCCAGAATTTAGTAGTACCAACTTTAATGATCAGTGGTGGTTTACTGTTATTTTTAAATTTATTTATTTATTCATATTTTTAGCTGTGCTGGGTCCTCGTGGTGGTGCATGGGCTTTCTCCAGTTGCAGTGAGTGGGGTCTACCCTAGTTGTGGTGCAAAAGGCTTCTCGGTGCAGTGGGTTTTCTTGTTGCAGAGCACAGGTTCTGCAGGTTCTGGACTTTGTTGCCCCGTGGCATATGGAATCTTTCTGGACCAGGAATTGAACCCATGTCCCCTGCATTGACAGGTAGATTCTTAACCCCTGGAACCACCAGGGAAGTCCTCAGTAGTGTTCTAAGAGCAACTAATCCCTGATATGTTTTAGAGAATGACAACATCTAGAGATCCTTCTGCCCTTTCATTAACTATTCCTCAAGTCAAACACTCATAAACTCTCTAAATCATAGAATCACAAGATTGGAAGGGACCTCAGAATTCATTTTGCCCATCAGCCATCTAACGCATGGAGCCCCTGGGTGGCTTCCCTGGTGTGCAGGCCGCCCACCATTTGCTTGAACCCACAGGGACAGGGAAGTCATTACTTTGTTATTACTCAGTCATTAAGACTGAGCAGCAGGGTTGTCCAGAAAGCACCAAGAAAACATTAAGTATGACTGGAGAAGCAAGGAAGAGAAGCCGTCGGGAGCTCATTTTGCCTAGGAATAGCCACTCCAGTATTCTTGCTTGGAAAATTCCATGGACAAAAGGAGCCTGGTGGCTACAGTCCATGAGGTTGCACAGTCGGACATGACTAAGCATGCACACAGATAGCCCCAAATCCAGCCTTCCAGATTGCTCCTAACTGGGAAAGCATGCCCCAGTCTGAACCATTTTCATTAAAACACATCTGCTCCAGACTTGGTTTGAAGGGTGTGCTATGTGACTGCATCACGCAGCATTCCCTATCACCTGTCCATCTCCTGGAAGCTATCCTTCCAAATACTAATGTTCTGCCAGTGTCTCCACAAAGTACTCTGACCGTGGCCAATCTTGCATGATGCTTGGTCTTTGTAGGTATAGCCTAAGAGTTCTTCAGTTAAGTTATAGTCAACTTTGGATCATGAAATGTTAAAGCACAATGCAACTGTCTTGTTCAAAATATTGTATCACTTGAAAATTGGTATCCCCTTGTTCTGTTGTTCTTAACATTAAGTAATTCAACCTAGTTATTAATCCAAAGCCCTTTTTTCTAGTTCCTTTTGTTTCAGTTTGGCATTCTTAACACACTTCAGTGAAGAAGTTTTAACTGTTGTTTTAAAAAGATGCCTCGCCTTTGCTTTAAATATAATAACTGTCCAGGGCCTGCATTTTGGGCCACATCTTTATTTTCAGGGGAAAAAAGGAAAAAATACTTGTAGCCAAGTATATTTTCCCAGGAGAGTGTGGCTGCCATTGTTAATTAAAATAGTTCTCTAATATGTAACATGATTCTGTGTTTTCTTCATTGTGTTGAACATTTTCCAGGTTGAAACCTAATGAGCTTTTCTTCCAGTAAGTGCTGATATGTGTAGGTGAGGTTTGTATTACAAAGATACTTTTTGCCTTTATTGTGCTTAAACCTGAAAGCTGGATGAAGTATGGTTTTCCCCCGGTTGGGTTGTAACATGAACGTCTACTAGGTCACAGGCTGTGGATAAAAAGTGGGATCATCTTGTCACTAGAAAAAATGTGTTGAATTTACTTGTTCAGGATAATTAGTATTTCTAAGCTAGGATATGTCAGCTTCAAGTTATTGAGCATCCTGAAAGAATCACTTTTGAAAACTATAGAAATTGAAGATATTGCATAGAATCTGGAGGCCTGCCTTTTAATGCACCAGATGTCCCAAAATTATCACACTTCTCTTACCCCCATTAACACTGGTGTTAAATACCCAAAAGTAGCCTTTGGATAATAATGGACTTTGTTTAAATGACTGCCATATTCACATTCCTTCCAATTTAGCAAGTGATTATTCATCCATATGGCTAAATAAAATATTTCCACACTGTTTATTTTAAAATTTTTGGATGCCAGCAGTGGATTCCAGACACTATGAAGAACGTGAAATTATGCATATTCCTTTCCTAATCATTAGCTCCATATTTCTAATTAGTAAATTAATAAGAAAATGATTGCTGTGGAAGAGGAAGAGTAGATGGGCCAGGCTAAAGTTTAGCAAACAGCAGGACATCCTATAAAGAGCCACAGCTTAATGGACATGCATTCAGCCTTTTGGATGGTTGCTTGCCATTACAGGATGAAATAATTGCTAAACATGTCCCCTTGGCCTAATTAATGTGCCTTCAAAACAGTCATTTATTCTCTGATCCAGAGAGGAGTTGGCCTACTACTGTCTGCTGTGCTTTTTGTGGGCCCCTAGAGCTCTTCGGAGCCGCATGGGTAGTTTTCAGAAATCAAGCAGCATCGCCCCCCAGTTCTCAGCGTAAGTCGATAGAATCCTTACCACTTGGTCTACTTTATAAAATAGCATTTTATTATTAAATGCATTCTCTTCTTTACTGAACATTTCAAACCATAAAAATCAATAATGAGAAATAAAATGACAAAAGTTTCATTGGTAGCAAGACAATAATAGCTTGATAGATGCAACAACTGCTAATTCAAAGTCACAGAACTTTGAGCTGGAAAGGGCCGTAAAGAAATCTATTCTGCCCCTGGTATTTCAGCGTAAGAAACTAGGGTGCAGAGAGGTTGGCTTCCCTGGCTTGCAGGTTGGAACTGTTTCCTCCCTGCCTCTGCCTGCCCCAGCCCATCCCCCAAGTCTGGGGGAGGGTGCAAAAGCCCATTTTCACATCTCATGTTCCTTAATCTTTCAAATTACCACCAAAAAGAATTTTTTAAAAAGTCCCATATCTCCTTTACTGTCTGAATTTCACCCAGATGTATGGAGAAATATTTTTGAACTTAGTCACTGGCATGACCACATCAAACTAATGATCAGGTAGTTTGCTTCAAATATGTGAAATGTGATCTTAGCCTTGTATTTCAAGATTTGCATCCTGAGTATGAAAAGATTTGCCCTTGGAAGTGGAATGTGACATTCTGTTTAGTGCGTAGGGTTCTGAACACCAAGCAGGATGAGGCAGTCAAGTGGGGAGACTCAGAGACTCCTGGAGAATTCAAGTGGTCAGCCACTGGTCTTGGGTGGGGTATCTCAGCACGAGCCAGGCCCCGTTAACGACACTCTTTCAGTAAACCAGCCAGCATGTTACTGTGAGAAGGATGAGAGCACATGACAAAATACCCAAAAAAGATGCCCAGAAGACCCCACCCATGTTTCTTGGGTCTTTTGCAGTTTCGGAGTCTTTCTGATCTCTTAAGACTTAGGACTGGAGGCCCTTCTGTCTCTAAGCTGCTCTGCTTGGATCAGATGACTCAGTAGAAGCTTGGTGCCATTACAAATGCATAAGTACATTCCTGGAACACATAGAAGTCAGATGTGGAACCTACAATGGCAGGAACTTTTTCTTAGGGCAATCTCTGTGTAAATGGCCTAACTCTGTCAGCACCTGAAGTGACCTGAAGATCAACCAGGGTGGCCACGTCACTACCCCCACTGCCACCTCTGCATCAGAGCACTTCTCTTAGAAGGATTTCCCTTCATGTGACCCATTCACTTTTATAAACTGCCCCCCAGCAGAGGCAGTCATCCTTTATGTGCCTTACGGGCCATTCTTAGTCAGCAATTCTAAATTGTAAGCTGATTTATTTTCAGAGGAAATGCCTTTCCAGGGTACATAAGACCGTATCCCTCCGTGATGTCATTAATCCTCTCAACCTGCCTCTAAAGTTGGGAAGTTACCTAGGTAAGAAAGAATATGATGAAATGCAAATGTGGGTCTGTAAGTGGAGCTTTAGAAATTGATAGATCTTTTTAAAGATGCTGTGATCCACCTTTGTATCGGAAAAATCACAGAAACAAAGGCTAACCCTTACGTTCTTTAAAACTCTATACAGATAAAGATCAATCATTTGAGTCCTTTGGCTGGGAAGAGTTTAAACAGCCAGAGTAGTCCCCTTCCAATTGAACATGCAGGCTGGGACCACACTGTGTGCAGCATCTGAGCCATTACTCACGGTGACAGGAACCGGAGGTCCTGACCATTGTGACCACAGCAGGGTCCGAGTTAGCCTTCCCATGCCTGGCATGGAGTACGTGTTAGCTGAGCAGGAAATCTCAGGGAGCAACCAGGGTCGCAAAGCAAGCCCCGCAGGCTGGCTGGGCCAGGCCTCCCTGTGGGACCCAGCTCTCGAGGCAGCTGCACTGCCCCCCACCTAGGATGGCACTGTGCCAACCAGCAATGAGTGTAGCAAAGCCTAGGCTGGCAGCAAGGGCACAGGAAAAAGAAAGCCAGGAGCTAGGAGTGTAAGCCAGGCCCAGGACTGCACATTCAGCTAGTCTGGGGGTCACCACACATGTTTTAGGAATCTCTGCTGCGATGGTCTCATCTTGGGAACCCTGGAGATGATTACCCCACCATGACTTGTTTTCCTGGGAATTTCTCCAGAGAAAGCCATTACTGTAATTAAAGACACTCTCATAATAATTGCTTTCCTATTATTTCATTTCTGTCTCAATGTCATAATTTATTCACAGCATTCCTGTCCTAGTGGAAAGTTTGAGATATTTACCTGAAGCCACAAATAGCAAATACTTCTCACACTATTTTTTCCCACTCCCCCTTGATTTCCTTGTTTCTGTCAGCTGAACCATAGTCTCACACATGAGCTAAACTGTTGACTCATCTTTGACATCACCCTCAGCTTACATCAGGCTCCAAATTCTCACCACAAGCATCTTCCCTCCCTCTTCCCGTCCCCTCCGCGCTCCTTCAGGTCCTCATCACATGCTCCCTGAAGTACTGTCCTTAGACACAGGCTCTGCCCCTCCTGGTCCCTCAGGGTCACTGTCCCCTCCTGGGATGACCCCTGGCCTTACAGTCCACACTTCCCCACCTGCCAGCCAAATCTACAGCCCCTGTGCTCACCTTCCCTTCTGGGCCAACCCCAGCCTCAAGGTTCCCCCATTCCTACCCCTCTCAATGGAAGAGCACCCCAAGCCCACTTCCCCCTGGCCTCTACCTTTCACACTCCAGCTTGAATGCCATGGTCTCCAGTTCCACACCAAGGTGGAGCTTCGCCTACTCAGTGAACATCCAGAGCGAGGCAACCTGGTATTGGGAGCAAGTGTGGGCTCCAGAGTCTGATTGACTCATTTCCTTCTTGATCTCTGACCCCTGGCAAGTCCTCCTCACCAGTGCCAGCTCCCCCCAAAGATAAACACAGCACCTGCCACTTGGGGTTGCTGTGGAGTGCCTGACACAAACCACATGCAAGCTGGCCTTGTTGCTCTTCTGCTGGTGACTCCTTGGTCACTGCTGCCTGGAGCTGTAACTGTTTGTGTCAAGGCCTCCTGGGAGCCAAGGGCCCGCCTACTTGTATCCTTTAGTGTCTGATGTAAAAGCACCCCTACCAGCACTTTTCCAGTAGAAGTGTAAATGCAGGGCACGTGTTGTTATGAACTTCCTAGTAGCCACATTACAAAGGAAAAGAAACATCTGTTTATTTTAATAGTGTAATTTGTTTGACCCAGTAGTTCCAGAATATCACTTCAACTTGTAAGCAGTACAGAAACTATTAGTAAGGTGTCCTACATTCACTTGTTTCATACCAGGTCTTCATAATCAAGTGCATATTCTACACTCAGCACATCTCAGTTTGGACTCGCTGTACTTCACATGCTCAATAGTCTAATATTTCTACCCCCCTTTTTCAAAGATGCTTGCAGGGTGGGGATACACAACTGCAGCCTGTTCCTCAGAGCCCATGGATGCAGAATGGCTGGGAAGGGATGAACATGTATATACCACACAGTGTTCTGACCCCCAGAGAACTGAAACATGACCTGACTTGTCATGATGCATGCTCTGTGCAGGGAACCATGGGGCCAAGACCTTACTATCCCTTCTCTGAGTTAACACTCTTCACACCCCTATGGCTTGGATGCCTGGTGGACATCTCGTGAAAGAGCATAACTAAAACAAGAACAAACACTGAGCATGAGGGCAACTTATGAAGGAAAATGCAGGGGCTGGTCAGGTCAGTTCAGTTCAGTCACTCAGTCATGTCCAACTCTTTGTGACCCCATGATTTGCAGCACGCCAGGCCTCCCTGTCCATCACCAACTCCCGGAGTTCACTCAGACTCAGGTCCATTGAGTCGGTGATGCCATCCAGCCATCTCATCCTCTGTCGTCCCCTTTTCCTCCTACCCCCAATCCCTCCCAGCATCAGGGTCTTTCCCAATGAGTCAACTCTTCGCATAAGGTGGCCAAAGTACTGGAGTTTCAGCTTTAGCATCATTCCTTCCAAAGAAATCCCAGGGCTGATCTCCTTCAGAATGGACTGGTTGGATCTCCTTGCAGTCCAAGGGACTCTCAAGAGTCTTCTCCAACACCACAGTTCAAAATCAGTAGTGATACCTGAAGTGCACTAGTACTTTTTTGGCTGTTTTATTTTTCTTTTTTTTTGCAGTGCCCATGAACTCTTGTGTTGTTCGGTGTTGGGTGTTTTGTTTTGTTTTTGATAACTAGGAAGCAACATGAGTACTATATAAAAATTAATGGGTTTAGATTTATTTCATATCAGAAAAAAATTGCATAGGCTGTTATATATGCTACTCGAAAAATAGCATTTTCCAAATGTTGTTTGGTTTTCTAATATCCTTTAAGAAATATATTTTTCAAATGGTGCTATTATTTTAATTAGGTAAAATCAGTTTCTAATTTAACTATAGAATTATCACTTGGCTCTTTGAATAGCTATAAAACTAGTTTTAAATGTGAGCTCTTTCAAAATTCTGCAGCCAAGGATTTATGTGAAATGGTATTCTAATTACTTTATTCATTCTTTGTGAGAAAAATGAGCTTTCATCTCTTACGGCAGTATTTCATTGTGGTTACTGGTTACTCTTAATTACGTGTACTTTTTCCTGTGGTAGAGAATAAGCAGCATTTTCTTCAATAGGAGGCATGAAATTCCCTAACATATTCTAAATTTGTTTATGCATGTTCATAGTTCTCACAACAAAAAAAACTAATTGTTTTGAATAAAAACCTCAAGTTTCCTAAGCTGAATTATAGTTCATTTTTAACTTTTTCTTGTTGTGGGCCCTGCATAAGTGTAACCAGACATATAAAAGAATGAAAGAGTATTTCTTACCTACTATGCTTGCCTAATGAAATTTTTTTTTTTTTTTGCCTAATGAAATTTAAATTAATATTAAATTTAGAAAAAATGCTCATCATACTGTGAAAAGTCAACATGCTGAATATCCCTGAAGCACATTCTGCATTAGGATGTTAGAGCTAAAGGTTTATCGTGTTGATGGAGAATGCTAATCCTGAAGTTCTCTATTTCTTATCAGTCTCGCTGCATGTGGGAGTTGGTGTATATTCTATTCATTACTTACTGCTCTAGGAACATTCTCCCTGACCCATTAAATGAAGCCCTGGACAGACTAAGTGGAAAGAACATTATTTTATTACTACTTTAGTGATGTGGGTGACACAGGTATTATTAGTCGGTCTTAAGACTGGTGCTTTTTACTTCGAGTAGAAAAGTCAATTCCATAGCTAAGGCTTTTAAGTTTAATTGAACCTTCTTCATCTAATATTGGTTGATCAGAACTGGTTACTTTAGCTTTCTATAACCTTTATTTTTTAAATAGAAAGTGGAGAAGAAAAACCAGTGTCTTGGAACTTGCTCTGATGTTCAAAATGGCAAGTTAAATCCATACCAAATGTAGTTTTGAGTGTTATGTGGGAAAGCGCATGATTGGAGGTATAATGTAACCCTTAGTGTGGGATCAGAAAGCTGCCTTTGTGTGGATGCCACAAGCATATCAAAAATAGAATCCTTCCTTTTTTCTGATCAAGAATAAGTTGCAGAAGAGGAAGCCTGAATTTCTATGGCAGACTGGTCTTATGAGTCATCCGAGTTGACCAAAAGATAGCCTACTTTGCCTACTTTGCTCTATATGTCTACAGAAGGATTCAGTTCAGTGCAGTCGCTCAGTTGTGTCCAACTCTTTGCAACCCCATGAATCGCAGCACGCCAGGCCTCCCTGTCCATCACCAACTCCCAGAGTTCACTGAGACTCACGTCCATCGAGTCAGTGATGCCATCCAGCCATCTCATCCTCTGTCGTCCTCTTTTCCTCCTGCCCCCAATCCCTCCCAGCATCAGAGTCTTTTCCAATGAGTCAACTCTTCGCATGAGGTAGCCAAAGTACTGGAGTCTCAGCTTTAGCATCATTCCTTCCAAAGAAATCCCAGGGCTGATCTCCTTCAGAATGGACTGGTTGGATCTCCTTGCAGTCCAAGGGACTCTCAAGAGTCTTCTCCAACACCACAGTTCAAAAACATCAATTCTTCGGCACTCAGCCTTCTTCACAGTCCAACTCTCACATCCATACATGACCACTGGAAAAACCATAGCCTTGACTAGATGAACCTTAGTTGGCAAAGTAATATCTCTGCTTTTCAATATGCTCTCTAGGTTGGTCATAACTTTTTTTCCAAGGAGTAAGTGTCTTTTAATTTCATGGTTTCAGTCACCATCTGCAGTGATTTTGGAGCCCCCAAAAATAAAGTCTGACACTGTTTCCACTGTTTCCCCATCTATTTCCCATGAAGTGATGGGACTGGATGCCATGATCTTCGTTTTCTGAATGTTGAGCTTTAAGCCAACTTTTTCACTCTCCTCTTTCACTTTCATTAAGAGGCTTTTTAGTTCCTCCTGACTTTCTGCCATAAGGGTGGTGTCATCTGCATATCTGAGGTTATTGATATTTCTCCCAGCAATCTTGATTCCAGCTTGTGCTTCTTCCAGCCCAGCGTTTCTCATAAGGTACTCTGCGTATAAGTTAAATAAGCAGGGTGACAAATACAACCTTGACATACTCCTTTTCCTATTTGGAACCAGTCTGTTGTTCCATGCATACCTCTAAATAATTTCGCATTTTATATTTGGGAAACACTGACCCTGCAGTTTTGCAGTTTGAGGGATGGGGATCCAGGCATTTTGGTGTAACTTCTGGTGCTGGGAGATGGATCAGCAATGTGCTTCCCCTAGCCCATAACTAGGGTGCTGGTTTCAGCAACTGTCTGTTTAGGTCTTCAGGTGAAAAACAAGCAAAACTATGCTGGCGAATTCCCTTGAAGATTCACACCACTGTTCTGACCCTCTCCCTATAGTTACAGACATGAAAGGATACTCTCAGGACCCTCAGAAAAGAAGTGAAAAGGATGGAATACTTAGGAACTAAATCTGACAGGCAAGCAGTAAAACAGAAATCTAAAAACAAATACAGGCTATTTAAGTGGATCCATTGACATATATTCCTGAGCTCCTGTTGTATTCCCTGCATAAGTGTAACCAGACATATAAACGAATGAAAGAGTATTTCTTACCTACTATGCTTGCCTAATGAAATTTAAATTAATATTAAATTTAGAAAAAATAAATGCTCATCATACTGTAAAAAGTCAACATGTGGAATTTCAAGCCCACCAAATCATTAAATGGAAAGTTTATTTTGTGTGTCTTGACTCTTTAACGTATTATGTGTAAAGCACATTGTGCCTGGCAAAGAGTAAGACCACAGTAAAATGGCCAAGTTACTGTTATTGATGTTGATCTGTGAACGTTCTGCTGTCCAATCCCAAGTAGATGTAATGGCTGGTAGTAGACTGTGAAATGACATATAACTCCACTGATCATTCTAAATGCTGGACAAGGAACAGAAAGAGCCAGACAAAATTCTTATTCCGGGA
Source organism: Bos grunniens (assembly GCF_055505025.1). NCBI lineage: Eukaryota > Metazoa > Chordata > Mammalia > Artiodactyla > Bovidae > Bos > Bos grunniens. The sequence continues at coordinate 99,201,159 of NC_141166.1, forward strand.
CAGAAAATCAGGCCAATCTACAAATCTGGTAACTATCCTTTGCCAGAGTAGATCTTAGAAGGGGCCAGGAGTGGAGGCAGGAACCATGAGAAACAAGCTTTTCTGCCAGCGATCAGAGAACCTCTAAGCGTCAGCTTCAAGAGAAGTGTGCCAAGAACCAGCCCTCTTCTTAGTCATGGTCTCACCTGAAGTTTGTGACTCAACACTGTTTAATTTTCTGTATAGATATATCTCATTTTATACCTATAGCCTACAATATGATAGACTTTACTTTCCATAAACCTTGCCTTAAGTGGATTTTACTGGAATGCATTTATTCTGTGAAGTAGAAGGTAGCTTATTGGAAAATGCAGCTCTCCCCCATGTGTAGAATTCTGTAGAGTGAGGACAGTGAAATGATTTCACAGAAAAAAAAAATCGCTCTATGGCCTTAGGAATCACATGATATAAAATTGTCAGCAGGGGAGGTTGGGAAATGACCCTTGCCACCACAGCCTCAGGGCCACACGCTGCCACGTATGCAGGCCTCTTCAGCGCCCTGGGCAGTGAGGCCGGCCTGGTTGGCAGGAAGCATTAGAGCCCTGTTTGTGGCAGCTGCTGCCACCCACCCTTCCACACCTCAACCTTTTGGCTTCTCTCAGCTCACCTATCATCTAGGTCAGAGCCAACCTTCAGAGGCTCGTTTTTCACTCTTAGCTCCCAAGGTCTGTTCTGTGGTCATCTGTCCTCAGATATTTTTCCCCTACTACAGCCCTTTTTAAATGCCTTTTAGACCCAAAACCCAGTTTTTCAAACAGCAACACACAAGTGAAGCCCAGTATTGAGAAAAGAGGCTGGAGCCACTCTGGGTGAACTGGGGTAGGATCTAGAGCCCTGCCCCCAATTCTCCACCCACCCCTCCCCTGGCTCCCCCTGGAAGCCCAGCAGAACCCTCAGAATTATCCGTAGAGAAGTGGGGCCACCTGTGGAGTTGCAGTTCATTTTGTGAGCACCTGCCATGTGCATCTGCCACAAAATAATTATGGAAGCAAAGGTCTGTCGTGGTGGACAGGACAAGCTTTAAGAGATAAAGTAGGGTCTTTCCTTTCCCTGATTCTGGACTGTCCAAATCTCCCTCGAGTCAGCCTAACAAGGTGGGTCACCGCTAAGGCTGAGGTTTTGAAAAGCTGTGCTTTTTTTTAAATATAAATTTATTTATTTTAATTGGAGGTTATTTACTTTACAATATTGTATTGGTTTTGCCATACATCAACATGAATCCGGCACAGGTATACACGTGTTCCCCATCCTGAGCACCCCTCCCACCTCCCTCCCCGTACCATCCCTCTGGGTCATCCCAGTGCACCAGCCCCAAGCATCGTGTATCATGCATCAAACCTGGACTGGCGATTCGTTTCCTATATAATATTATACATGTTTCAATGCCATTCTCCCAAATCTTCCCACCCTCTCCCTCTCCCACAGAGTCCAAAACACTGTTCTATACATCTGTGTTTCTTTTGCTGTCTCACATACAGGGTTATCGTTACCATCTTTCTAAATTCCATATATATGCGTTAGTATACTGTATTGGTGTTTTTCTTTGTGGCTTACTTCACTCTGTATAATAGGCTCCAGTTTCATCCACCTCATTAGAGCTGATTCAAATGTATTCTTTTTAATGGCTGAGTAATACTCCATTGTGTATATGTACCACAGCTTTCTTATCCATTCATCTGCTGATGGACATCTAGGTTGCTTCCATGTCCTGGCTATTATAAACAGTGCTGTGATGAACATTGGGGTACATGTGTTTCTTTCAATTCTGGTTTCCTTGGTGTGTATGCCCAGTAGTGGGTTTGCTGGGTCATAAGGCAGTTCTATTTGCAGTTTTTTAAGGAGTCTCCACACTGTTCTCCATAGTGGCTATACTAGTTTGCATTCCCACCAACAGTGTAAGAGGGTTCCCTTTTCTCCACACCCTCTCCAGCATTTATTGCTTGTAGACTTTTGGATAGCAGCCATTCTGACTGGCATGAAATGGTACCTCATTGTGGTTTTGATTTGCATTTCTCTGATAATGAGTGATGTTGAGCATCTTTTCATGTGTTTGTTAGCCATCTGTATGTGTTCTTTAGAGAAATGTCTGTTTAGTTCTTTGGCCCATTTTTTGTTTGGGTCATTTATTTTTCTGGAATTGAGCTGCAGGAGTTGCTTGTATATTTTTGAGATTAGTCCTTTGTCAGTTGCTTCATTTGCTATTATTTTCTCCCGTTTTGAAGGCTGTCTTTTCACCTTGTTTATAGTTTCATTTGTTGTGCAGAAGCTTTTAATTAGGTCCCATTTGTTTATTTTTGCTTTTATTTCCAATATTCTGGGAGATGGGTCATAGAGGATCCTGCTGTGATTTATGTCAGTGTTTTGCCTATGTTCTCCTCTAGGAGTTTTATAGTTTCTGGTCTTACATTTAGATCTTTAATCCATTTTGAGTTTATTTTTGTGTATGGTGTTAGAAAGTGTTCTAGTTTCATTCTTTTACAAGTGGTTGACCAGTTTTCCCAGCACCACTTGTTAAAGAGATTGTCTTTTCTCCATTGTATATTCTTGCCTCCTTTGTCAAAGATAAGGTGTCCATAGGTGCGTGGATTTATCTCTGGGCTTTCTATTTTATTCCATTGGTCTATATTTCTGTCTTTGTGCCAGTACCATACTGTCTTGATGACTGTGGCTTTGTGGTAGAGCCTGAAGTCAGGCAGGTTGATTCCTCCAGTTCCATTCTTCTTTCTCAAGATTGCTTTGGCTATTCAAGATTTTTTGTATTTCCATACAAATTGTGAGATTATTTGTTCTGGCTCTGTGAAGAATACCGTTGGTAGCTTGATAGGGATTGCATTTAATCTATAGATTGTTTTGGATAGTATACTCATTTTCACTATATTGAGTCTTCCAATCCATGAACATGGTATATTTCTCCATCTATTAGTGTCCTCTTTGATTTCTTTCACCAGTGTTTTATAGTTTTCTATATATAGGTCTTTAGGTTCTTTAGGTAGATATATTCCTAAGTATTTTATTCTTTTCGTTGCAATGGTGAATGGAATTGTTTCCTTAATTTCTCTTTCTATTTTCTCATTATTAGTGTATAGGAATGCAAGGGATTTCTGTGTGTTGATTTTATATCCTGCAACTTTACTATATTCATTCATTAGTTCTAGTAATTTTCTGATGGAGTCTTTAGGCTTTTCTATGTAGAGGATCATGTCATCTGCAAACAGTGAGTGTTTTATTTCTTCTTTTCCAATTTGGATTCCTTGTATTTCTTTTTCTGCTCTGACTGCTGTGGCCAAAACTTCCAAAACTATGTTGAATAGTAGTGCTGAGAGTGGGCACCCTTGTCTTGTTCCTGACTTTAGGGGAAATGAAAAAGCTATGCTTATGGTGGGCTGTCCCACCCCAAAGGGTAGGAGCAGAGGAAGGGTGAAAGAATGTCTTGGGGGAAGAAAGGAAACCCAGTCAGCAAGGCCCAGAAGTCAAAGCCAAGTGAGAGTGGAGAGCAGCCAGGACCCAAGACGGAGCCCTGCATCTGCCTCCATCATTGACCATTGACAACCGTGTGGGTTGGTCAGGGCAGACATGGGGAATGATGGTCCTCTCAGTTTATAGAGTATTCTCTTTGGTTCTGGCTTTGGCTTATACCCCTCCTCCAACCTTCAGAAAGAAAGAAAGAAAGAAAGTTCCTGTCAGTTCTCTCCTGCCTCCCTCCTTTATAAAGGGCCCTGTGATTTTGTCAGGCCCAGAGGAGGCTGTGCAGTTTCTAGGCTGGCTTCTTGGTCACCAGACCCAGAGCAGCAGTTTTCAGTCTTGTCTCTGGCCTGACACTCTTCAGTCATGTTCACAAGCCTGATGTGCTTCCATGGACACGGGCAGATTTTGCCAACTCTGTTCCCTCCACAGGGCCTCGAACATTTTGTGTGCTGATAATTCTAAAAGCACTGTACTGATGAAAGCAACTTGCCAAGGATACATCAGGAGTGTAGGGTTCTGAGGGACTTCAGTGCAGAGGAACCAGCTGTACCATTTCTCCTCCATCCCCTTCCCCCTTACTTAGGAAAATGCATTGATGTAAAAATTAGAGTAGGTATAATCTTGAAATTTCTCTAATTTCTAAAAGAGTAATTATTAGAAAATATGCATGCTACAACAATAATTTAACCCTCTTATGATTGACACAGAAATGAAGACCTTCAAGTATGTTTGTAATTCAAGTAACACTCTAATAAGCTACATTTAAGGTCTCTTGTCCTTGGAATCTTGATACGAATTACAGTATCAGTAGCTTTTAATTTATTGTTAGTGTTTTGCCTGTATCCAAAAAGGAATGGTAGTAATTTGCACATACTAAAAACACTCTTAATGTGGAAACAGAAGTGTTTAAACCTTTTCTAAATAAGAGAGACGAAACAAATGTGTGACCATTCTTTGTGCCAGCAAGTCATTGCACACATAATATTTATGCTTGAGCTTCCCACTAGCGAAAGTAAGAAAAGGAAGTGTGATGAAGAGAAAGTTTAAGTCTTTTGAGAAAGAGAAGTTCTTTTCAAGAACTAAATTGTAAAAATGGCTTGTCACAGAGAACACTAAATGTAAGAGACGATACAGGAACCTCATTTTTACAACCGTCACAGATGCGTCATATTTGTGATCCTTGATTACATTGTGCCCGTCCTCCTCATGGAGTAACTCTGCTTTGCTTTGCAAAACCACAGTCATCTTGCCTAAGGATGACTTGATGATGTACCAGAGACTCATATATGTTCACTCAACATTTATTAGAGGTCCAGCCCCAGCCTGGGTGTAAATTCAGGCCATTAGGTTTGGAACAGACTGAGTTCCCAACTAATGCTAACATGTTCATTTCATTTCTAAAACTGCAGGATTTCTAATTGATGATTTGACTTTAAAATCTGCCTTCTTTAGGAGTTCTGTGGAATTTATCCTCATGTGATGCTGTAAAGATGACAATCATCCGAGATGCTCTCTCGACTCTGACAAACACTGTGATCGTTCCACATTCTGGATGGAATAACTCTTCTTTTGATGATGATCATAAAATTAAATTTCAGACTTCACTCGTTCTGCGTAATACAACAGGTTGCCTGAGGTAGATATTTTATTTCTTCTTTCCGATTGTCTGATTAAATAACATGTGTCATAGCTAAGTTGATTTTAGGATGATTTACTTAACTTTCATTAATATCTGTGTAAGTTTCCAAGTTTGTTTAAGTGTAAGCCACTAGACTTTGTTAATCTGTGAGGAAAACATTATGAGCACAGACTAGTGGCTTGATAGACATTATCTTGTAAATGACTCTTCTATAGACTAGTCAAAAAAAACCTTTCAGTCTGAAAAATTACTGCCAAAATTCCAGTGTTTTACGCTTTAACAGCATTTTTCTGGTTATTACATTCTGATTGCTAATGTGTTTGCAGCCTGGTTTTTGTTTAAATTCAAGATATGGAGGTATAAACTTTGAGTTGTAAAATAAGTAAGTCATGAAGGTACAATGTACACCTTGGTAGCTACATGCTGTGTGTGTTGTACTTAGTCGCTCAGTCGTGTCCAGCTCTTTGCAACCCCACAGACTGTAGCTCCCCAGGCTCCACTGTCCATGGGGATTCTCCAGGCAAGAATACTGGAGTGAGTTGCCATTTCTTGGAACAGGGGATCCCCCCAACCCAGGGATCAAACATTGCAGGCATATTGCAGGTGGATTCTTTAGCATCTGAGCCATCAGGGAAGCCCTGGTGACTATAATCAACCATATTGTGTTGTAAAGTTGAAAGAGACTTAAGAGTTAATCTTAAAAGTTCTCATCACAAGAAATAAAATATGTTTTGACTTTGTGTGGTGACAGGCTCACTGTGGTGATCATTTCACAGTGTATGCTATGCTATGCTATGCTATGCTGTGCTGTGCTATGCTATGCTATGCTAAGTCACTTCAGTCGTGTCCGACTCTGTGTGACCCCATAGACGGCAGCCACCAGGCTCCCCCGTCCCTGGGATTCTCCAGGCAAGAACACTGGAGTGGATTGCCAGTTCCTTCTCCAATGCATGAAAGTGAAAAGTGAAAGCGAAGTCGCTCAGTCATGTCCGACTCTTAGCGACCCCGTGGACTGCAGCCTACCAGGCTCCTCCATCCATGGGATTTTCCAGGCAAAAGTACTGGAGTGGGGTGCCATTGCCTTCTCCATTCACAGTGTATACAGATGTCAAATCACTGTGTTATACACCTGAAACTAATACAATGTCTGTTAATTAGACGTCGGTCTTTTTAAATCTGGGCTTCCCTGATAGCTCAGTTGGTAAGGAATCTGCCTGCAATGCAGGAGACCCCTAGTTCGATTCCTGGGTTGGGAAGATCCACTGGAGAAGGTATAGGCTACCCAGTTTTCTTGGGCTTCTCTTGTGGCTCAGCTGGTAAAGAATCCACCTGCAATGCAGGAGACCTGGGTTCGATCCCTGGGTTGGGAAGATCCCCTGGAGAAGGGAAAGGCTACCCATTCCAGTATTCTGGCCTAGAGAATTCCATGGACTGTATAGTCCATGAAATCGCAAAGAGTTGGACATGTCTGAGTGACTTTAACTTTTTTAATGTAACAGTTGAAACCTTTCTGCTTTTAAAAGGGTGCAGAAAGGTATAGTTTAAATAGTCATTGGATTTGAGTTTTATAAATAAATGAAAATGAACCCAAATACTATTTTCAGTCATTATCTTTAGCATTTGAAATCCAGAAGGCCTCTTTTAAGTGTTACAGTATTGCTCCCTATTTGCTGGTCATTCTCATCAGCTGTTGCCAAGGCTTTTCGGGAATTTGAAACAAACCTTAGGGCTCTGCCTCAGACAGACGGGCTTTCTGTTCCATTCTGAGCCTTGGTTTCCTCATCTTTAGAACAGGGGTAATAATACCGTCTCAGAGTTGTGAAGACTCAGCTTGTATAGAATGCTTCATGTAGTGATAACACAGTGAACGCTATTCACATTTAAGCTAAGGTGTCTAAGCATCTCTACAACAGAGCTTGTGGGAGCAGGGGAAGGAGCCTGGGCTTCTCCTCTGAAGCCTTCCCCTATTGGAATGGTTAACTGTGGGCTCCTTTGCCTAGAACTGGCAGGGGCGGTGGGTGGGGGCTGGGGTGGTGGTGGTGACAAGAGTTAGGCTCTTAGAGGACAGACCAACTCCCTGACTCAGATTCCTGCATCACCAAGCAGGTCACATGGCCTCTACTGCTGATTCGTGGGTCAGCATCTCATCCTCTCCCCATGCCTGAAAGGGGAGACTGTGATCACTCAGCCAGTCTGCCGGGCTTCAGGGAAAGCCCAGGAGCAGGACACACAGGCTCCCCCAGTGGCTCAGAGCTATTAACATTTGGCGAATGCCTTCTGTGTACATTTAGTGATGACCAAAACAGACTGGATCCCTGTTCTGATAGAACAGAATTCTATTGATGAAGATAGGTAAATAAACAAGAAAATAACAGATGTCATTTTAAAAAAATAGGGTGACCTAAGAGTTACTAGCCGGGTACTTTGAAGGTCAGGTGGTCTCTCATAGGAGGTAAAGTTTAAGTATCTGAGATACTACAGGAGCTGCTCACATGAGGGCTGGTGAGGGAGGTGAGGAGAACACATTCTAGGCAGAGGCAACAAGGCGTGTAAAGACTCTGGGGCAGGGACAGGCTCGAGGCTGGAGCTTAATGTGCAAGGTGCAGAGTGGTGCCAGGTTATGTCAGATTTTTTAAATCATAGGAAAGAGTCTGTACCACCTGCCAAGTGCCATGGGAAACAGGGTTTTAATCATGGGAGTGGCTATGGTTTCTGACTGTGATGTAGGGGACAGTGGAGGCAAGAAGGTGAGGCTGTGCATCAATCTAGGCAAACAATGAGAGTGGCTGAGACCAGGCTCTGGAGAGAGGTAGGCAGAGTTGGGTATGTTATAGAGGGAAAGGCTGACAAGATTTGCTCATTGACTGACTATGATGGACAACGAAAAGAGAGGAAGTAAGGACACCGCCTTTATCTTTGGCCAGATCAGCTGGGAGCATGGAAGTGCTGTTGATGAGGTCAGGCAGAGGGCAGGGGGGAGTAACTGAGGGTTTTGGCTGGTCTACTTTGAGATGTCTAATTAGCTATCCATACGGTAATACCAGGATTAAATGAGTTTGGCGTTCTTGAGAGGGGTTGCCCTAAAGATAGACATTTAGGGGTCATGGGTCCACAGGTTGTGTTCCTTGTGTCAAATCCAAGGAACAGAAGGACACCACCCAGGAAGAATGCAAAGATAGAGGCAGGGATCAGTACAGCCCTGGGCACCCCCAGCAGGACCCACGGGCAGAAGAGGCTGAGAAGCAAGACAGCAGATGAGAGGAAAACCAGAGAGAGACGAGGAACAGAAGAGGCCAGCTGTTGAGTGCAGCATAAAGGTTACCGCAGAGGGATTATGCTGCTGCTAAGTCGCTTCAGTCGTGTCCGACTCTGTGCGACCCCATAGACGGCAGCCCACCAGGCTCCCCCGTCCCTGAGATTCTCCAGGCAAGAACACTGGAGTGGGTTGCCATTTCCTCCTCCAACGCATGAAAGTGAGAAGTGAAAGTGAAGTTGCTCAGTCGTGTCCGACTCTTAGCGACTCCATGGACTGCAGCCCACCAGGCTCCTCCGTCCATGGGATTTTCCAGGCAAGAGTACTGGAGTGGGCTGCCATAGGTGATAGTATCTCTGTGGCCTCAGAGAAACAAAGGTAAAAAGAGAACTCATTCTCAATCCCCCTTACAAAGGCTAATTTTTGCAAAATTGCAGAGTTAGACTACTTTGTTAATGGCACATAAAATAGAGCCTTATAATTTGGAATCAATTCACAATGTTGAATGGACAGTAAAATTTCAGTATGGATGAGACCTAAAAACAACTCAGAGTTTTTAATAATTTAAAAGATCAGGCAAATTGTAGCATGACCAAGTGTTCTCATTTAACTTGAAGTTTTTGTGTAAGAAATGATGTTTCCTCTGTTCATTCAAGAAGCATTTATGACCACCTACTACATGCAAAACATGTTTTAATAGGTGCAGGGACTTCCAAGACCTTATGGCCTTACAAGGAAAGTACAACTGCCTGAATATAGCAACCGTGCATGGCTAACAAACATCCTTTCACATGGTGGGCACTTTTGTAATTGCTTTATCTGTAGCAATTCATCTTTTCCTCACAGCAATCCTATGAGATAGTTACTATTATTCCTCCTTTTTTACATAGAAGGAAACTCAGGATAAGCCCCAAAAATAATTCTATTAGAAGGTTAGAAAGTGACCTGTCATGAGAGAGATACGAAGTTCAAGTGTCCCTGCTGTCTTCTATTCATGGCTAATGAGGGGCTGGCTATTATTATGAGCTCTTGAGATATTAAAATGCAGGCTCCATACGCCTCCTCAGACCAGATTTACACGCTGCTCTGTCGTCCATTCTCGGATCATTAAGGTAAGGCTCCACGGCTAATGAGCTCCCCCGTGTCTCTGCCTGTATAGGAATCTCAGCTCTGCTGGGGAGGAAGCGAGGAAGCAGATGCGGTCCTGCGAGGGGCTGGTGGACTCGCTGTTGTATGTGATCCACACGTGTGTGAACACTTCGGATTACGACAGCAAGGTCAGTGAATGCTGGTTGGCAGAGGACAACAGCTGCTGACCACCACTATCTGCATGCCCTTGACTCTGGCTGGAATTCCTGACCCTCTCCTCTTTGTTAGGTTACGCTCCAGGTTAAAGGGAGAATGTCTCTATAAAAATTACAAGTTAACAGAGACAAGAGAACTTAACGAAAATAGCCTTAGAACCGTGAAAACTGAATGATTCCATGCAGTAAGAACCTTAGCAGGGTCCAGACCTTCTCTGTGACTCTCCTGGGCTCAGTGTCAAGGTGATTGCCCCACTGCTGTTCCCTCTAATTCCGTATCCCCTGCTGCTACAATCAGATCTGTCTGCATCTGAGTATTTACTGAATAAAAGTTCCTGACTGAGGCACTGGAACCCCCCACCTCTCTGCCCAGCCTGCCTGGATACCAAAGGGTGCCCCTTCTGCATCCCAGGTTGCTGCATTCATCTGCTCCCTCTGTTCCCACATGAACCCCTCATCCTCCCCTCCTATTTCCTCCATCCCGGCCCTTGTACAAAGCATGCTGCTCATATCCAGGGTCTACACTGGCGTCAGAAGCTGGGGAAGGTGGGAAGAAACAGGAAAGAGGGACTAAATGTATCTAGAATCCCAAAGCAGGCCAGTCATGTATTGTTCAGATTGGGCTAGACAAAGAGAGGCCACAAGTAGGCCTGTGTTTGAAAATAACGGTCTGTGAGAGAAAAGAATGATGAGTGGTAGGCTTGGGAGGAGGTAGAGGAGAATTCAGAGTGACAGCCAGGTTTTCATTTGAGCTTCATTGAACCAAAAGATCTGCAGATGAAACTCAGAGGAATAAACAGATTGGAAGGGGAGCACTTGCAGGGCAAAACTGAACTGGTTTGGACACTCTTTGTTGATTAGACAGCTGGCTTCCCAATTAGAGGTGTGATGGAGACTTTGGAGGGGCAAAAGACCATGTGCAGAAGGCAAAATGCAGAACGAAAGAGATCGTGGGACTTTCCACAGATGGAGGGGAGAGGTGGGAGATGGAAGAAGAGGACAAAGATGGCACTTGGGGGAGGGGCTGTGCTGGAGGGCCGTGGCCACACCTGCTGTCATGATGAGAGTTCCCAGCTGGGAGAAGGGGTGGGGTTCTGGTAATTTGGGGGCTCTGCCACTGCAGCAGCCCTGAAGCAGAAACCTTGGGCATTCTCCCCTCCAGAGCCCCACACATTTCACTCAGTGTGAAATCAGATCCTCAGCTCTACTTTGGGAGGCTCTGCACACTCTGTGAGCTTGGGGTCCCACCAACTTGAGTCTGGAATCAGAGTTCTAACTTTCAGGTTGCAGGTTCCCATCAGTGAAAAACAGTTCTTTCATATTCTACATTTATTTAGTGCCACTGGTGCTTGGTACAGAAGCATTTTGCACTAACACTTTACGATGGTTTTAACCCTGCACTGTGTTGGGTTTCAGACCGTGGAGAACTGCGTGTGCACCCTGAGGAACCTGTCGTATCGGCTGGAGCTGGAGGTGCCTCAGGCCCGGCTGCTGGGGCTGAACGAATTAGATGACTTACTCGGAAAAGAGTCTCCCAGCAAAGATTCGGAGCCAAGCTGCTGGGGGAAGAAGAAGAAGAAGAAAAAGAGGACACCACAAGAGGATCAAGTTAGCATTTTATTTGACGTGAAACTCTTAAAGTTTTGTTTCTCTGGGAGTAAGAAATCACATATTTGGCAAGAAAAAATTTTTTCTCATGATTCAGCTTTTCTGCATAGCTCTAGCTGAGTCCAGCAGAAAGGAATGTTTTCAAATGTTGAATACTGTGTTCGCTTTGCCTCCACCAGTACATGTTCTTTGTCTTTCAGTGGGATGGAGTTGGTCCTATCCCAGGACTGTCAAAGTCCCCCAAAGGCGTTGAGATGCTGTGGCACCCATCAGTGGTAAAACCGTATCTGACCCTCCTAGCAGAAAGTTCCAACCCAGCCACCTTGGAAGGCTCTGCCGGATCACTCCAGAACCTCTCTGCTGGAAACTGGAAGGTAGGATGTCCTCCGCTCGTCCACACCTCCATGCAGTCAGACCTGCCATGGTCAATGGAAAGGGACGAACAGAGGTGTTTAGAGCTTGATAAAGGGTAGGAGGAAAAAAGTGAGGAGACTGCAGTTGGCTCTGGGGATCCAAGGATGGATATGACATAGCCCTTCCCCATGAGAAAGTGAAGGCGAAAGAGAAAAACAGATGTATTGAGTAAGTGTTGCATAGACTCCATGGTCTTGGAAGAGGACCTCTAACCCAGCCTGGTGAGGGAAAGGCAAGGAAGGAGGGACTCCAGGAGGTAGGGAAGAGTTCCTGGGGGGATGGTGCTGCCCAAGTGGAACCTTTAAGAATGAGCAGATGAAGCCACACAGTGTGAGGTTGGGTGCAGAGGGAGCTTTCCAGATAAAGGGACAAGAGGGCACAAGAGCCCTCACAGTGAGGACGTCATGGGCGCAGGCTATGGGCTGGTGGCTGAGATGTGCAGGGGGACAAAGAGTGCCCGTGGTGGAACTAGCCCTCGTACCCAGGCCTGACGGCCAAGCTTCAGGAGCTAAAACCTGACCTTCAGACCAGAGGGGCCACTGAAAGGGTTTAAGCAGACAGGCGACATAGACAGACTGATGTGGACACTGTTGGATCCCATCTGCAGCTGCACTGAGAGTGAATTTGAAGTCAAGAGCCATGGAGGCTGGGATTCTGTTGGAGAGCCTGGTGAGAGATGCCGAGGGCCTGAATTGGAGCTGAGATTGGGCCTTTGTTCCTTTCTAATACTTGCAGAACCTACGTGTGGCAGAGTTTCTGCCTCCACTGGTAAATCTGTGACTTCATTAGGAAAATTGAAGGTGATTTCCTACTGTTACCACCATAAGCAAGTTCTCAAAACTTTTTAAATATCATCTGACAACATCTCAGACAATTCTTGTTTGAAACATTTCAACCTCTAGAAGTTTGCCAACAAGTATGTTTTAGTAGAATTATTATAATGCTTGTTTTTGATTATTTCCTCCATCACCACCTCCCAAAACGAAAATTGTCTGGGCATTGTTTCTTTCCATGAGAGTGAAAAGTATTGCATTGCTAGCATGCAGCCAGCTGTTCTAATGCTTATATATAAATAATTAGGCCTAGTGCTAAGCCACTGTGGTTTTTTTGTTATGTTCTTGATACGTGTATGTCACTTTGCTGTACAGCAAAGATTGGCACAACATTGTAAATCAACTATTAATTAATTAAAAACATTAAAAGTACTAATAGCATCTAAGTACTGACTCTGGAGCCAAATCCCTGGCTTTGAATCCTGCCCTACCTCCCTTACTAGCTGGAGGCCTCAGATCTTTCTGTCCTCAGGTTCATCATCTGTAAAATGGAAATAATACTCACCTCATTATGTGGTTTTAAGGATTAAATGAGGTAATAAATGTGGAGGACCGAGGACAGTGCCCAGCACATAAGTATTCATAAATATTTATGTTGGTTATGTGGTGTTCACCTCCAGCTCCTTATGACCTGAGAATCATATGGTGATTTTAAAAGCAATAACTAAAATAGATATGATTTGAGTTGTAGAATTTTGTTTTCTGGGACCTTTAGTGAATAGAAGTTAAATGGCAGGGTCATTTAAAATGTAAATATTATATGGAAGTGATTTCAAAGGTATCGAAAATAGTAAATCAAAATATTGGACTCTCATTAAGAAAACAAGATAGTCATGGTGAGAGATGTAAGCAAGTGAGAAGCTGTTTTGGGAGTGGCAACAGTGGTAATGTTCTGAAAGGGAGGCCCTCAAGGTAAACTGAGCCAGTTGTCTCCAAGAGAGACAGGCATTGGTTCTATGCTTGCAGGTTTCAGAGGGAGAAGTTGCCAAAGCTGCCCAAGTCCTTTACCCGATGGCAAGTTGTGTATTATGTCTCCCCCGCAGATTTCATTTGATTTAGAAAACAGGAGTATTCACTTTACCTGAAAAAAGCTAATAGGATCTTTGAAATGTATCTTTTCCTTTTATTTATGTTTTTTAAAAAATCCATTCTGTTGATATTAAAGAAGCATCAGTCACATATTTTCATGTTCAAAATAATACAAAGGGCTGGCAGATCTTTGTCCTTGTGTCTTGACCACAGCAGGAAAGTATTAAGATATTTTATGAGCAACATTTTTCAATTATCCTAAATTGTGAAAGATAGTTTGTATTGGTAAAAATGCCAGTGAAAGCTCAAAACAAGATTAAAGACCCATTTTCAAATGTTACTTTTTCTGTTTGTTTGTTTCCTTGATGACTTCGTGTTCATTTCCAATTCATGTGGTGCCCAGACTGACTCACTGTACAGACTTGCCTCTTAATCACGAAAGAAGTTTTTGACTGTGGATTTTAAAAAAGCAGCAGCAGCAGCTAACTAATCTTGAATGATAAAGCATTTTGCGCACAGATATACTTACTTTTTCACCAATGTATATGAATTATGATGCTCAGTGTTCCTGGAGAGTTCCTTTTCTTCCAAGGCAAGGGATTTTTTTCCCAAGAAATTTCTTTGAAGGGTTACTAAACTGTAAATATTGTTGCAGAGAATACAGGGAAAAGACGACTGGATAGAGACAGGTTCTCCTTTAATGTGCACTGATCAGTTACCAGCTCTGCCATGCTATTTATAGCCTCTGGACCTGGCATGGGGCCAACTGCAGAGAAGACACGCCATCCGTCCTTAATCATGTTTATGTAGCTGAAGTAGAAAGTAATCACTGCCTTCTCTTTTCTGCACAAAAATATCTGCCAGATGGTGGTTTGAGGTTTTCAGGCTTTGGGATTTCTTTTTAAATCAGTCATCCTAGCTTATCTTTTTCCCAAACTGGTTTTCTCTTGACTGGCATCACAGATTTAATCTCCAGTTGAAAAGAAAACATTTAATCTATTAGTTCATCTTTTGAAAACATTTTTCTTAGGTGACAGTAATACCTGAGAGCTGCACTCTGTTTTATAATTGCTTATTATCTTGTTTTGTTTCCTAGTTCGCAGCATATATCCGAGCAGCCGTCCGCAAAGAAAAAGGGCTCCCCATCCTAGTAGAGCTTCTGAGAATGGATAACGATAGAGTTGTTTCTTCTGTGGCGACTGCCTTGAGGAATATGGCCCTAGATGTTCGCAACAAGGAGCTCATAGGTATGTTCTGGTGACTTGATGAACTCTAAAGAGAAATGACAGCATTTATAAAGCTCTTCTTTTGATTTATAAAAATATGACATTTAAAATGATTAGCAACTGAGTCCTAGTCCCTGGTTTCTTGGTGTATTTGGTACCTTTGTGTCTGTCCTTCCTGACCACTCCATTTCAGCGAGAGGTAGGCTTATTAATTAAACATTGATCTGGAAGGTACGTGTTCAGAAAAGCTAGCAGTTTCAGTCATACATTACAGAGCTACTTGGTAGATTTGGCGTGACTGTTTCCCAAGAGAGATTCATTTCTTAAACCACAAAAAAAAAGGTTTGATTCTCACTTTTCTGATTTTTGAGACTTATATCTGCTAATTCACCAATACTACCATGTTCTAAATTTTACAAAGAAATCACATGAATGTTTTATAGCTTTTCCTTCTCAGATCTGTGTAAGTGCTCACACCAAAACAGAGCCAGTGCCCCTAGGCCTGACCCCAGGGCAGGGTCAGGATGAGGGAAAGGCAAATGAGGCATATAAGGTACAAAACTATAGGAGGCATTCACCCTTAAATGTGGCTAGCACTTACATGAACTTGAGAATGAGCTCCTCTTCAAAGTTCTGCACTCTTGGCAGCTTACCTTGTTTGCCTCCTTGGGATGGCCACCATCCCAAGTAGAGTGTGGCATACAGAAAAGATCAGCGGGCCTCAGGTTAAACCCTGGATCCACTGCTCACTGGCTATGTAACCTGGGGTGTCCTGTATTGAGCCCACCAGGCTCCATTCCTTCATCTCAATTGAAAACCCTTCCTTGGTTTCCATCTCTGAAAGGAAGCTGCCCATGCCAGCTCTCCTCACAATGGATTTGCTGTGAAAATGCAAGTTCCACGCCAGACCCATAGCTGGTGACGGGTCAGGGGAGGAGGAGGAGAAATTAGACAAGACCTTATGTGGATTAGTGAATGTATGTTGAACTCATTAAAATGCCCATGAGAGATAGGGAGAGAGGAAAGGAATAGGGGCCAGAAGGTTTACCTTACAGAGTGACAGAATTCTCTATGGCCCCTCACACAGTGCCTGACAGCAATGCTGTTTTAAGTCATTGCCTGGATTATCCTGTTCTTAAAACACCATTCCTCCATGGAGCCAAACTGTACCTCACAGAGAGGAAAGGAGCTTCTTCCACAGCCTGTTCATACTCCAACTCATGCCTGATTCCAGTAGATGTGTTTATAGCTCTTGAAGTTTCCACATTTCCTTGAGAGAAATCCTCTAGGTCCCTAAAGAGAGATTTTTTAAGTTATTTCTGTTACATCTATATTATTTGAATTTATAGTTTGGGAGTTCTTACTGCTAAAAATTAAAGGGTTGGCCACAGATGCCTTGCAGCCTATCATTCCACACATGGAGGAGAGAGTGGGAGAGCAGAGGGTGCTGGCCAATTCCATGAGAGCCAAGACCTGTGGGGAGAACCAGTGTGCATTCCGGGGCCTCGCCTTCTCTCAGTGCCTCCCTGTGTTTTTGAGAGTTCCTCACCCGCTTTTAAACTTCAGTGAGCATATTCTCCCTCCACTGATGAGCTTTATTTTACCCGCGTTATTTACTCAGGAGTCGCTTTTTCTTGTTTCCCCATGAAGATCCCTTCCTTCCTAGGCAGTCTGAGCGCCTCCCGGATCTGACTCTGATTTACCCAGCATTTCTGTTCCTAAGAACCACTCCCTTCACTCTCCTCACGTCCAGCACTAGCAGTGGACTCTGTCTCCAGAGATGTTTCTTCACAAGGAAACACAGTTTTGTGAGTTCACAAAAGTTCCTGCATATTCACCTGAGTCTGACCAAGCTAGCTGTCTGGGCCGCAAGCTCTGAGAGAACTGCTAGGGTCGCTCACAGATGGAGTGAGCGGCCTTCTCCCAGACGTCCAGAGTGCAGTTTAAAACTATGCCTTAGCAAAATGACAGATTACATGTTGCGGACCTGCTGGTCGTTCACAAGTATTCACAATCACAAGTGCTAACTTATCATCTTTTCCTAAAACCCATATTTATCTTCTGGCTTAAGATGTCATCACTGTTTTTCCACTCTTGGTAACAGTATTCTCTATGAGTAAAGCTCAAGTCTTCCCTTGACGTGCTGTAAATCATGGAGCTTGTATTCAGGCACTATCTTCTCCTGCTTACCACTGTATATAAATAGGTCTTCAATAAAAACCCCATTTAGCATCCACTCAATTATTTAGCATGGGGGAAAAAACTAAGAAAATATTTACTTGTGCTTTAGTTAATTTCCAGTTTGTCAGTCAGTAATTGAGATGGGAAAAGCTCGAGATAATTGCATTTTGGAAAAGAGTAAGGGAAATTGAGGGCCTGTAGGGAAATGCTTCAGGAGCGAGGGGGCTCCCCTGCCTTGTCCTGTTGGGAACTTTATTATTACATCACTCCTGAGACATACAGCATACTCATTCATACCAGAATTGTATTTGTGTCTTCTTTAAAAGAAACAAACACGTTGTTACTGACGTCAGATGCCAGACCGATAGAAACCCTCAACTTGATGAAAATATGTAACTACCCATTTCACATGTTGAGATCTAGAAAGATGTCATGAAAAGTATTTTTGGCAGCCTTATTTGACCAACTTAAAACTTATTCAAAAAAAAGTTTTTAAAAGCTTTAAGAGGAAGTTGTAATTGTGATACATAGGAATTGAATGGAGAACAATATTTACTATCATAATTCCTTTATTCTCACTGTTCATGAAAGTAGTGGAAACTAAAGCAGTGTGATTAGTACACCAGTTTTATACCCTGATTTACATTTTCTTTTAGCAATTTTCAGTAAAGTTTTATAAATCAAATCATTTCCCCAAGTGGCCTGGCTGTGATGTTAACCTGCCCCTTACAGTTAAAATGTTTGTCATTTCCTTTTTCACTGTGGATTTTTTTCTTTCCTGTTATTGTCTCTTTTGAGGTTTTATCTTAAAGAGACCATGCAATCACAATTTTTCAATAACAATAATAACAAAAACCAGGTCCCTTCCAGAATCGGAATGAGCTCTTTTGTCCTGGGCAGGGAAATACGCCATGCGAGACCTGGTCAACCGGCTCCCAGGTGGCGCCAGCCCCAGCGTGCTGTCGGATGAGACCGTGGCGGCCATCTGCTGCGCCCTGCACGAGGTCACCAGCAAGAATATGGAGAACGCCAAGGCCCTGGCTGATTCGGGAGGCATAGAGAAGCTGGTGAACATCACCAAGGGCAGAGGAGACAGGCAAGTCTGCTGCAAGGGGATGCCAGCCCCAGGCCCTCATTCTTGGGTTGGCCCTGTGACAAGTGCTTTGGTCAAGGATACATTTCCTGTTGGATTACATGCCAGTAAGCTAAGCAGTTAAAACCTAGTTTGCTAGGAGAAGTATTTGTGGTCATGTGGCCCCTTTTCTGCTCTTTATTTTCTTGGAGCATCCCTTAGCCCTACTATTGTCCTGTCCCTAAAGCTGCATGTGGTCATTCTGCCTCCTGGAAGAATCAGACGTGTCATGGGGAGGAAAACCTAAAGACCCATCTCCCTCGGGCATTTGGCTCTGCTCCAGGCTCTATTCTGCAAGAACTTCTTCCTAAATCCTCAGTTCTGGGTTCATTTGCTCCCACAAAGTACTAAAATCACCACGTGCAGCAGAGCCTACATGTGGCCTCAGGATGAGCCCTGGGCTTGGATCATATGTCGCTTCTGGGTGACACCCAAGTGATGAAGCAGCAGAAGGATTGGTGGCAAAAATAGGTTTCTTGTCACAGAGCCATAGTGGTGACTATGAATTTGCCTTAATACCAGATCAGAGAATCCTTCAAGGAAGTGGGACGTGTAGGACACGCAGGATAGCACCTCCACTTCAGTTGTAAAATGCCCTGCCCCCCAGATCACCTCCCGTAGGGCAGTGACTTCCCTGGTTTATCCACGGCCCCTCTGGCATCTACCGCACCAGTAGCAGGCGCTTTGTGTTTTTATTCACTGCTGCATCCTCAGTGTCTAGAACAAAGCCTGGCCCCCAATTAGTGAACATTTATTAGTTGGCTGAGCATCAGTGCTAGAAGTCACATTGTATATACTTTTGAAATAATTTCTGTTGATAAAATATAAGAATAATGTAGCAAAGCATAGTCTCACTCCACAGAAACCACAGCTATCAACATTATCCGTATTTCCTTTTAGTCCTTTTTTTCTTATGTATGTATCTTTTTTATCTCATTAGTAATAAGTGCACACACACTCCTTTTTATTTCAAAGGAAATGAAACATTACAGAAAAAGCTAAGGTCCTGTTCCACTAACTCCCCTTCTCTCCCCTCTTCCATAAGAGTAACCAAAATCACATTTCGTGCTCTTAAAATTTTGTGAGATAGCCTTTATTTGTGAAAGGCATAAGAGCAGACTACAGAAATGCTGAAAGAGTGCCAAAATCTTTGTATATTGAAAAAAAGAAAGTCTAATTTTTTTTTTTCAAAACAAGAGATTCAGAAAGTCCTAGATCAAATCAAGTTTTCTTCTGAACATAAACTTACTTTCCTTTCAATTCACTCACCAAGCATCTGTCTCCTGCCTGCCTGCCATGTGCTACAGCAGTGTGCAGGTCACACCTACCCACAGGCAGCTTATGTTCCCTGGGCAGAGCAGATGAGGTTCCAGTGGAGTGAGCAGCGCACTTAGCCTGTGGATGGTACTGAGTGTGTGGCAAGTAATAAATAGGGATATATATTTATATATATATAAATATATAAATATATAAATTATAAAATATAAAATATATAAATATATTTATATATATATAAATATAACAGGGATAGTTATAGGGCTCGCCAGGGTGAGGAGGCGGTGTTACAATTTTAGACAGTCGGGAAGACCTCGAGGAGATGGTGCTTCTTGAGCACAGACCTGGAGGAGGGAGGGAAGAGCATCTGGGGGCAAAGGGAACAAGTGGAAGTGCCCAGAGACGGAAGAGCACCCGTGTGTGTGATGAAGGGCGGGAAGCCAGAGGGGCTACAGCGGGGCAAGTCAGCAGGGAAGAGGGCGAGGGACAGTAACCAGAAGTACAGGAGCCTGTGGGTCAGTGTCAGAGGACTCTCGACTTTACTCGGAGCAAAACTGGGAGCTATTGGAGAGTGTACAGCAGAGGAGAGACATGATCCGATGTCCCTGAAAGTAATCAGAGTAACTCCACAAACTCTTCTCCCCTGACTCCTAATGAGACTAACGGTGACAGGACTTGAGGTGGAGAAGAAGTGGTTGATCCTGACATGTTGGAAAGTAGAATCAGTGAAGGATTTACTGAAGGATTAGATGAGCAGCAGGAAAGAAGGAAAGTGTCAAGGATGACTCTGAGGTCTTTGACCGAAGAGACCATGGGATGGAATTGCCACTTACCGACATGGGGTGGCTGGCAGGAGCAGCAGGTCTTCAGGGAGGACCAGAGTTTGGGATGTGATACACTTGAGATGGCTATTAGATGTCCACGTGAAGGTCTGGTCAGGAGTGGAATGTACTCGAGTCAAGTTCAAGATGGAGTCCAGGCCGCGGATCAATTTGAGAGTCATAGGATGTGGATGGCGTATTTAAAGAAGAGAAATGGGATGAGATCAACAAGAGATGTAGATAGAAAAGAGAAGAGGCCTGAGGGCTCTGGTGTCCCTCATGGTTTGAGGTCAAGGAGATAAGAGGAGCCGACAGTGAGCCCGAGAAAGGGCAGCCAGACCATTCAGAAGAGACCCAGCCACACCTGGTGCCTTGCAAGCCACATGCAGAAAGCGTTTTGAAGGTGAGCGCATATCACATGTGCTGCTCAGCCAGGTAGGACTAGGATTGAGATGTGCCCAGTTGAACAATATTGAGGAGAAGATGGGATGAGAGAAATTAGAGATGAGACTACGTAATTGCATCCGGAATGGTGCTGCAAAGGGAGGGCAGAGAAACTTCTTGCTTTCTCAGGAGTCAGGTTTCTGCTCAGAGAACCTGTCTAAAAATTTGTGGTCTAGCTGTTGGTGTCCCGGTGTGCACCTAGCACGCCCCTGCTGTCAGGTTTGTGGAGTATTCCTTGGAGCCAGGTCTGAGGTCTGCCTTTCCTGACCTGATCCCAGCTGCCCAGCATTCAAAGATGGAAAACAATAGCAGCAGCAACAGCAGTGTGAGACCCTGGCTGAGAGTGGGTGGCTGTGAGCTGTGGACACCTTGCAGGACCATCCCAGGCGTCTGAAATTTCCTGTGCATTCTCTTCTTTAGGGTATTCCTTGCTCTGTTGTCTGTTTTGGAAATTTTAAATTTAAAAAGTCTTAGAGTGGTTGGGTCTGACCCAGATTTTCCCTTGACTCACCTCTGGGAACTGAGATTGTGAGGCTCCTCCACTTGCCTACGTGCCACCCCCCTGCTGAAGCCTCAGAATCATCACCGCCCAGATTCTGCTGTGATGGACTGGGTGGAGGAGGTGCCACCAGCCTGCTCTCCTCTCTTCTTCCCCCATGTCCTGAGGGTTTATTTGGGAAGATAAGGAATGGAAGAGGACAGCAGATCAAGTCTTCAATGTCAAAATGAAGTCTGAGGACAGAGGTGTTCAGTTCTCTTCAGGGCCCCTGAACCACCCTCATGAGGTGCTCTGAAGGCCTTCGCTGAG
Source organism: Bos grunniens (assembly GCF_055505025.1). Taxonomy (NCBI): domain Eukaryota; kingdom Metazoa; phylum Chordata; class Mammalia; order Artiodactyla; family Bovidae; genus Bos; species Bos grunniens. The sequence goes on from NC_141166.1 coordinate 99,222,630, forward strand.
GCAGGAGGCCACATTCCCACTTCTCTTCATGGTGAGGCCGCTGACTGAGAGGACCAGCTCCTGAGCTGAACTGCCTGGACTTGAGGTCAGCGGCGCTCGAATACAGCACCAACATTCAACAGTCTTCAGAGAGGGGAGGCAGTAACTGACCTTATTTTCCAAAGCAAATATGAGAGCACACAGACACACGTGTTTACAAAGAGGTATACACGATAGGAAATACAAGGTATACATGGAGAAGGAAATGGCAACCCACTCCAGCGTTCTTGCCTGGAGAATCCCAGGGGCAGGGAAGTCTGATGGACTGCCATCTCTGGGGTCGCACAGAGTCGGACACGACTGAAGCGACTTAGCAGCATACACGATAGGAAAGTTATAAGAAGGCCCCATAATGGTTCAGCGGGTATTTCAGCCAACTTGGCAGGGCCCTCAGACCCTTGGGATGTGTGGTCACAGTCAGCAGTCACGGGCTCATTCCAACCACAGCTTCTGACCACACAGCCGAATGCCTGGGAGCCTGTATTTGGTCCCTGCCACATCTGGCCAGCCCTGAGCTTGACAGACTCCCAGGGGCTCCTCACACCTTGGTGGTTGCTAGCAGCAGCCTCCTCCCCGCCCTGGTCCTTGGAGAGGTGGCCTCATGGCCACCGCTTTGCTGCCAAAGTCTCTCAAGTGGAGCCTGGGGCGATGCTGCCCACGTTCATTAACACACCCGCTCTTTCCCTAGATCATCTCTGAAAGTGGTGAAGGCAGCAGCCCAGGTCTTGAATACATTATGGCAATATCGGGACCTCCGGAGCATTTATAAAAAGGTAACTTACGAGAATAGCTCTAATATAATTAGCATTCATCAGAGCGCACAGTCGTAATCATTTATTATCATGAAATGTCATTTTTCATTTTGAGAGGTTTCCTTTTCTCTTTTAACTCCACAGGATGGGTGGAATCAGAACCATTTTATTACACCTGTGTCAACGTTAGAGCGAGACCGGTTCAAATCGCATCCTTCCTTGTCTACCACCAACCAACAGATGTCACCCGTCATTCAGTCAGGTCAGTGGGTAAACGCCCCTCCTAGGTGAGAGCGTGTGACAGAATGTCGTTTCCCGTCCAGAGGAGACTGAGCATGCACACTAATTGATTAAGCCTGTCACTTCCAAACACTGAGGGAAGGAGAGTTTGCTCTTCAAACTGAAAGCCTTCTTCAGGAATTACATGTTATTGTAAACAGCAGGCCCACTCTCCTCCTTCCATTTGAAAGGTTTATGCAAGTTTACACCAACTAGGGTACAAAAGTGGCCCAGCCTCCTCCATAGCATCTGTTACCCCAAGCTTCTGCTTCACTAGGTTTGCCAAGGGGCCTGGGAACCTGCACTTCATAAGCCGACCTGGTGACCGGATATAGGAGAGTGGAGGAACACACTTTGAGAACCACTAGCTTGTGCCTGAAAATGGTTGCCCTTGTCTGCCTGCTGGCCATAAGTCTGAAATCTCTTCCAAAGTGATTTTTTTAGTTTGCTTGATGAAAACTATTAGAGTCCTTTAGACCGTGGGAGAGCCATGATCTCCCCCTGCATCTTACTTCTCACCAGTTAAACCTCTGTTTGCTGGCTGCACCCAGACCCCAGCATTCAGAGCTCATGGGCAGGCCTTGTAGGTGGCTTTACAGGGATTCCCTATGATTTGTAAGTTGGGAGTCTTGGCAACCATGCTACCTACTTATTAGTGGTGTTTAATTTGGTAGAAAGAATGTTTTGAGACTCAACATAATTTTTTTTTTAACATGTAAGAACAGAATATTACCACCAAGTTGATTCAGCCCTGTAAATTTAATTCTTAGCTAAATGAAACAGGAAAAGTAATAAACATCTTTTATTTGGCTTTAAATCTCTCCTTCTGACATATAAATATTATCTGTTGTATTCAATTGTGTTTCTGCTGGCAGTCTTATTTCTCTTGTGGACAAATGTGGCCAAAAAGACTAATATACAACTGGGGGTTCTTGTCGCGTAATTAGATGTCTTCACTTATACCAGGAATTTTTAAAAATTATCTCCACCTACTGCGTGATATATATTTATATCTTAGTTTTTAAATTATGAGTTGTTTTCCTTCAAAAAGACCTCTGCTTGGGTTTTGACACATTCTTGCCGGGCTCCCAGGTATAGCCTGAGGCCATCCTGCTTTATGGAAATGCTCAGGATTCTTTAGGGAACTTGGAAAGAGTGGTGCCAGGGCAAGTGGGAGAGCGGGCTGCTTAACGAAAGGCATGTGTACAGGCAAAAGAGTAATTTCAGACAAATTAGAACATAGTAAGCAATGAACTCGTTTTGAGGACTCAGATACCCACACTGGACAGTGCTGACGAGCCCCATCCAAGTTCCGAGGTCCCTCTCTGGGTTCCATTTGAAGGTAGGATATAATTCACACTTGTTTCTCGAGTTATTCTGAGGGCTGATCATCCATCCCTCGGGATTAGTGTGATATCTGTTTATGGGCACATCTCATATCTTGCTGACATTGATAATAGTGGGAGGCAGGCGAGGATGTCTACCTACCTTCTAGAAAGTAGGATGAGAAGCACATAGACATGGCCCATGCTCAAAATATTTTCTAGGGAAGATACTTTGCCATCAGTCTTCTTCTGAAAGCATCAATGCGTGCAAAACTACCAGTGGCGGGTCTGGGGGCTGCTGCTCTCTTGTGGATCCAGTGAATAAGTGACCATTCTTAATTGTAAGACACTTCAGTACAAGCAAGATGATTCCTTAATGAGAAAAAGAAGATGTGAAGTGTTTTCCTTCAGTGCAAAAATGTCCCACAGGATACCCAAGGGTAGATATGTTGTTATGAAACGTTTGGCTCCAGCTGGATAAAAAAGCTGGACCTTTGTGAAGCTGGGCTTCTCAGCATCCTGAGCTTCTTGATGAGCAGGGCTTACTGAGCTTAAAATTTTCCTGACAGCTGATCACCATGAAAGGAATTATAAATTTCATGGGCTGGGCACTCTTATTCAAACACATTTAGAGATGCAGATATTTTTGGAAATCATCAGAAATCAAAACATGCCATAAAACATCTATTTACTGAAGAGCTATACATTAAGGATAATAGATGGGTGTGTCACAAGCGACTGAACTGAGATCATAAAACAGCAAACGCAACTTTTGCATTAGTCTCAAAGGCCTAAGCAGGTCATTGAGACCCACCATCTCAATGGGGAAACTGCACAACCCCTGTACCACGCTGGGCTCCCAGCGATCTCTGGGGTTGACAGCACTGATCATCACAGTGGCCAGTCTGCAGGCCACCATCCAGGGACCTGGAGTTGGCTGCCCTCCAGTTCTCAGCACCTCTAAGAGCTGACTTTAGTGCTGGCCGCGTCTAATTATTGACCTTTGTTCTTCCAGAAAGGACTTCCTAGAGACACTGACAGTCTGATCTCTCTTTCTTCTCCTCTCTCCCTCCTCCTCTCACCTGTCCCTTCAGTCGGCAGCACCTCGTCCTCACCAGCACTGTTAGGAGTCAGAGACCCTCGCTCTGAATACGATAGGACCCAGCCACCTATGCAGTATTACAGTAGCCAAGGGGATGCCACACACAGAGGCCTGTACCCTGGTAAGATGCCAGTCGGGTGTGTGATAGAGTATCTCGAAAAGCCGCGTGTCCCCAGGCGCTTGAACGGCAGCCTGGGAGGTAACCTCTGCCTGCCTTGAGATGGTCCCCCAGCAGCAAACCATGCTCCACTGTCTCCATCTCCTTCCTGCTTCGGGGGCTGTTGCCTTTCCCACTTGTTTTAAGTAAAACAAGCAGAGGCAGTGGTCTGCTGACCGCAAATAAAAAGAGCACTGTATCCGAGTGAGAACGCATTTCCGGCTCCCGTGCAGCGCAGGCCCTGTGTCCTGCCCCCTCCCCACTCCCCTGTGTGTTCCAGAAACCTGTGCTCTGTGACAGTCGGCAGGGCCGATCTCCTGGACCGACTCATACATTCAAACCTGCGGATGGGGGTCAATTCCATTTGCATTTTCGTGGAAAAGTTTGAATGAATAACAAAATATATAATGTGATTCTCCTCAGAGTGATTATTTATTTTTTAAGAATAACAAAAGTGATGTTGCACAGTATTATTTTTATGTCCTATTCAGAAAGCCGTGCATATAATTTATTTAAAGAATGCCAACCTGAAGGGTTACCATGACTTCATATTATCTCCATTCTCAGCTATCTTGCAAATTGAAACTCCTCTGGAGGTTTCAAAAAGGAGGGGGACGCTCCTTTCTCAAAAAAAACTATTTATTAAAAAGAAATAAAAGCTGGTGGCAATTTAACAACTGCTGGGGGAGCAGTCTCAGTTGTGCTGTTGTCTTTAAAATTGTGATTCCACAGGACTATTTACTAATCGACTGTTGTTACTATGGCAATTAATAGCTCAGAAAATTGCAGATGCTACATTTCAAACACCACGCTCTTTGCAGAGGAAATGCACATACCAACTGAAGTGCATTGTTGCTTCAGGTTTGCAGCAGCCTGCTTTATTTTAAAGATCGCCTCCTTAGCATGCGCGCCCTTCTGTATCTTCTTTGCTTGCTTCAATAAACTAATTTGCCTCAAATATGTTTCATTTTCCTCATTAAAATAAAAATCTTTGCTAGCCTTAACAATACTAGAAGGGTAACCAGTGACATCATCAGAGTCTGCTGTGGCCTCTTGAAGACAGCTATCTGGTTACCAGGTTCTTTTTAAGACATACTCAAATATGGCAGACACAAGACTGTGCCTTCAGGTGGCCGGCCTTTTAGAACACAGGCTGTGCCTGCTCCTTGCAGGACCTGGGATTTTGAGTCAAGGCTGTTCTGAGAGCATGGAGCTTGTTCCGCTTTGTTTCCCCTCCCCCATCTGAGGGTGGGGGCAAAGCTCAAGAGCCCTGGAAAAGCCATGTTCCCGGGCCCCGGGAGCATGTCTGCTGTTCAGAAAGCCAGCCAGCGGACATCTACACAGGTGGGAAGAGCTCCCCATAGTGACCAGAGTTTGAGAAGGAATCCTTTTTGGATCTGTGCATTGGCATTGCTCTTTGGTGAGACACGCAGGCTTGATCCAGGGCACCCAGGCTGCTAACCGTCTGGGGCTATGCCATGCTGGGAAGGCAGGGCCTGTCGGGCACACCACCAGCCCTAGCCCTGGGAGTCCATATGACCTAATGGACCGGATAATGAGCACTAGTTTTAATTTCATAAAATATTTTCTTACAGGCTCCAGCAAACCTTCACCAATTTACATCAGTTCCTATTCCTCACCAGCAAGAGAACAAAATAGACGGCTACAGGTGAATTTGCAATACCATTTTTACAGAAGGCCGATTAGCAGGGATCAACACAGTAAGGGGTCCGCGCCGGTTGACTTACCTGAGCTGGGCCCACACGGCGGGGCCGGGGAGCTGTCCCAGGGGATCTCTGTTCCTTGGAAGCTCATCCGTGGTTTAAGCAAATCACTTCTCCAGTAGCCTCTTGTCCTTGCATATCTGAATTGGTAACCCCATGCCACTGATGGCAACCAGCTGAGAAGTCTTTAACTCCTGTTCTTTACCCAACAGTTTCCTCTTCCCACTTTTTTTTTTTTTTTTTTAGGTCTCTAAAATCTCTTCTGTTCTCTGGGTGGGGAAAGATCAGTAAGCACACTCCATCCTCTCACCTCATTGTTCTCTTTTTTGTACCTCCGTCTCTTTCTCCATCTTCATGGCTCCCTCCGATTCAGGCCTCCATGGTTTGAAGACACTTGAGTCTTAGGCTCAGAGGTCACAATGGACTCAGCCCTACAGGGGTAGACCCCAGTCCCCAGCAGAAAGGGGACTAGTGACTGTAACATTTAATCTCTGCTTTCATGGGGGCCTAAAATTCATTTTGGTCCTGTCTGATGCCATGTCCACATGGGTCATCTGATCTCTCCTCTTACTTTCCATTAACACAGCAGTTGGGGGGTTCCCAAACAAGCCTGTAACCTGCCCTGCAGATAAGGATGCTCTCAGACCTCCTTCCATATCTTTTCCCTGTAGATGGAAGAAGAACCTCTCAAGTTACTCATAATCTCTGCTATAGTTTTTTCGTCAGGAGAAATATCCTCAGAGTCATCACTCTAAGTTAAAAAGCAAATTTAGCTCTGAAATCCTTATAATATTAGAATGCCTTTAGTTCCAGAATATGGTGTTGATCCGTATGTGGTAAATTTGTAACATCTTGCTACAGGCAGGGCAGGGGTAGAATTTGGGCATAATCAGAAGGAAAGACAGACATTAGGACCATTACAGTTTTTCTCCAAACATGTGAAGAAATCAATGTGAAGTCAGAGATAGACAGCACAAAAGGAAATGAGGTCAGGCTGTGGGTGCCCACCTGTGTTTCACTTTGCTTCCTTAGAGATGAAGTTAGTATCAGCCCTGGCTTGGGGGAAGTCTGTTCCTTTTGAATTGTATTTGCTCACATATCTCTTCTAATTTTACTACTCTCCTGCCTGGAGATTGCTTATTCGTTTAAAAGCACAGCAGGGTTTCCAAGGTGTGATTTGTTCACCGGACTACATATTTCTTTTAAAACTGAGGGATGGACTCAATCTTCATCTCTGAGATAAATGTTTTCAAAGATGGTTCTGCAATTATACAGCAATCTGGAGCCCCAAAATCCAACCTTTAACTGGGTTCTTGATGTGCTAATTGTACCCCCATGTCAAAGCAAAAATAAAGGCCATCTTTCAACAGGCATGCCCAAATCACAGGCTCTTCCAGAGCAGAGCACAGAACTTGGCCTCTAGGGAGGAGGGAGGTAGCAGGGGCTCTGTGGGGTTCTCCCAAGTCGCTGACTTCTAGAAGTCATAGGACAGGACTTGAGCCAACTGCCAGCTCACCTGTAAACAGTTTAAAATCCTTCCAGTCCACTAGTGAACATACAGTGTGCACCAGAAAAACGTTCAACGATAAATTCACAAACACTGAATATTGCTTTAAAAATATAAAGCAGGAAGCCCACATTAATTTTCCCTAAACATGTACTTCCAAAAATTGCCTTGATTTATTTGCTTTCTCATTTTGCCAACAGCATCAACAGCTGTATTATAGTCAAGATGACTCCAACAGAAAGAACTTTGATGCATACAGATTGTATTTGCAGTCTCCTCATAGCTATGAAGATCCTTATTTTGATGACCGAGTTCACTTTCCAGCTTCTACTGATTATTCGACACAGTATGGACTGAAATCAACCACGAATTACGTGGACTTTTATTCCACTAAACGACCTTCTTACAGAGCAGAACAGTACCCAGGGTCCCCAGACTCATGGGTGTAGCATCCTGATGCTCGGGAGAGGAACTCTTTCTTTCTAACTCTGTTTGGATTGAGATGAGAAGTCCGTCTTGCTGATTTGCTGATGAAATGTGAAAGTGACATGGAAGGAATGAGTGAAGAGCATATTCTTTTTTTCTTTTTTGAGGAATTTTCAGGGAAGTGAGGCAACCTTCGGGAGAAAGGACTTTCTAAGCTATATTTAGGTGTTAGATCTAATTACTTGTAGATTCTATAGTCTGGTGAAGGTGTGGGCGATGTGATGAGAGGTTTAAGAAATGGGTGAAATGAGATGGGGGATGTGTAGGTCAAATCAAATTAAAAATGATTTTTTTAATGTGAATAAGTTATGTTCTGATAGTTTGTACAGAAAAAAAAATAAATAAAATGGATGCCCTTCGTGTTTTATTGCTATTACTAACTGTCAAGATTGTATGCTATTATGTCTTGTAAATTTCTTTTGTTGATGTAAATATGGAAATGCCACATTGGTTAAGTGCCATCACTTGTAACGCAGTGTGTCATCTGAAAAGAGATTTGAAGAAACTGACAGCTTAAAAAACAAATGGGAAACCCAAGGAATTGTTAGGAGTTAAAAACAAACTACAACATCCTTTGTTTCCAAAATGAATAGTGTACCTGTGAAGCACAAAGTCCAGTCTGGCATAGCAGCACCATGCCCATCCCCTGCCTCTTTCATAGGACCCTTCACTGCCATTTTCTATGCACATGAAAGAAAATAAATGTGGAAATTTCATCCTTGAAAATTTGTTCCCTGTTCTTTTTCTTTGTTTTTTTTTTTTTCTGTGTATGACACAGAAAAGTAAATTAATAAATGTGAATCTCATTGCATATAGGAAACAGCTTAAATATATCCATCTATTTTGGACTTTTCCTAGTTCCATACAGTTAATATACTTTGCGGAATGGACTGTTCCACAGAATGACGCTGTGAACTTTCCTCCTCTTTATCTATCTTAGTGTTTTTATTTCTTGTGATCTGTTTTTAATCTAATGCCCATTACCATTTTATCATGTTTGTTTCCCGGCCTGCTGTATATTTAACACCATTTTTCACCGAAGAGAAATTACATCTGGCAGCCTGGCCCTAACTAAATTGGCAGACTCCTTTTGGCATCATTTTAAGAACTCCATAACTGCGTAAGAACAGTGGTTGGGCACTTATTGGTTGGCAGCAATGTAATAAGCTGAAACAAATTCTAAATAATTATTTTGCTGAGTAATCCCTTGAGACAAAATAATTCCTGGCTTAGAAATAGGGTAGGGAAGCCCCACCATGCATGGCAGGCAGGGGTCCTCATAATACCAAGCTGCATCCCTTCCTAGCCTTTCTCCATCCCTGAAGACCCAAAGTCTGAGAACTTCCCAAGTCTTGTGGTTTCCACCCTGGGTCTTACATGGAAAACAACCCATACAGCAAGTCAAACCCAGTGGAGTTCACTCAGCTCAGTATATCCTGCAAATGTGATTATAAAAGAAAAAAACCTAGTCTGGCCTGTGTGTTTAAATTTGTGAGTATAAGTAGAGAGTTCCAAGAGGAAAGTGCTTTCTCTCTCTTGCTGAAGGGACTACAGCTCAAGAATTAGGCTCCAAAGTGAAATGAAAATACAGAAATAAGCAAAAAGCTTCCTCACGTCCAGCTCCCCAGGTGGCGGCAGTGGTAAAGAACCCAACCTGCCAATGCAGGAGACGTAAAAGACATGGGTGTGATCCCTGGGTCAGGAAGTTCCCCTGGAGAAGGAAATGGGACCCGTCTCCAGTGTTCTTGCCTGGAAAAATCCATGGACAGAGGAAGCTGGTGGGCTAGTCCATGGGGTTGCAAAGAGTCGGACACTACTGAGCACAAGCATCTCATCTTCTTCACGTCCACCAATGGCGAACCTTTCCGAAGTGCAGGCTTTCTGAAATGACACCTGAGCCAGTTCCCACAGTCAGACTGCCCAGCTGCTCCCAGCCTCACGTGCCCTGGAAACCACCCTCTTTCGATGGCAGAGGCTGCCAGATTTCCCCCAGGGAGCTGGCCTCAGGACTTTGGAGATGTGTCTGTGTGAGTTTTGAATCACTGTCTTCGCTGAACCTGCTTTCCATGCATCTGGCTTAAAGGCCCTCCCCCATGGAGTCAGGAGTAAAGGACTCTGCAGCTGGCCTGAGCTCACTTGACAGTGACTGCTGCTTCTAGTAACCTCATCATCCTTTGGGATAGCTTGGTGAACCAGGACCCCCATCTGACAGGCAGCATTTCAAAAACTGATCCAAATTTAGGTTGCAAAGAATTCACTTGGGTCTCAGCCAGATCTTGTAATGGCGCCAGAAAGAAGCCTGTGGGTGAGAACTGGGCAGAAGATCAGGTGCCCTCTCTGGCTCCTCCCTGATAACAGAGGGAAAAAGAATCTGCACATGGAGCCTGAAAGACAAAACCACATCGTGGTTCAAAGAGCTGAGCCCTACCTCCACCCCGCTCTTCAAGGTATGGAAATAGAAAAGCTCTGCTGAAACTAACTTGACTTTCAGTTACTGCCTCCAAAATGTTAGGCAGAACTCAGACGTCCTGAAGAGAGCTGTGCTTCCACTCAGCCATGGTCAGCATACGGCCCTGCTCCCAAGTCCTGGAGAATTGGAGCTGAACTGAGCCAGTGTTGGTGAGCTAGACCCATGCATCTCCACCCTGACCACACATCAGAGGGCCCCCCCCAACACTGACCAGTGGCAACCCCAGGAGGTGGGGTTCAGGCATCTCTTCTTGAGAAGCTCCCTGGCTGATGGCAGTGTGTGGTCAAGCCACTTGACCTGCACACCATTCCCCTCGCCAGTTTCCTGCCCTGGAACCTGAAAATGTAGCAGTTGGAGTTAGGGTTGGGGAGAGCTTGCCTGGAAGATAGTGGTAAAGATTTGGAGTGTTAAAATTGAATTTTTTCTTTTTTTTAATTATGAAATTATGGTAACACATTTACAGGAGACTTGGGAAATATAGAACAAAGTTACGTATATTTCCACTATGAAAGTGAAAGTGCTAGTCCCTCAGACGTGTCCGACTCTTTGCAACCTCATGGACTGTAGCCCTCCAGGCTCCTCTGTCCATGGAATTCTCCAGGCAAGAATACTGGAGTGCCATTTCCTTCTCCAGGGGATCTTCCCAACCCAGGGATCGAACCTGGGTGTCCCATATTGCAGGCAGATTCTTTATCACCTGAGCCACAGAGAAGCCATATTATAATTATTTTTTAAGCAGCTAAGATTTTTAGTTGGAGTTTCAATATCAAATTCTCAAATATTAATAGAATGAATATACAGAAAAGTAGAAGGATATAGTAAACCTGAAAACCACTGTGAACCAATTCAACATAATTAAGGTTTATATAATTTTCACACAAGAGTAGGATACAAATACCATTCAAGTTCCCATAGACTATAAACTAAGAGACACTGGAAGATATCCAGGGACATAAAGATGCAAAAATTTCATGGATAAGGTTAAAATTGACATCTTAAATTTAAAATGTCAGAAATGAGGTTTTTCTTCTTGCCAGTGTACATATCTTTTGCCTATGAGTACTTTTTTAATAGTTATGAAAGCCCTTGGGTGTTCATGAGTATCAAAAATGAGGACCTCAGTAACTCCTCCAGTCATCAATTCCTGGCCGGTGTTTGGTTATCCACAGGATTGCTGATTCTTACAGTGAAACCGCAAATTCACTTTACCCAGCACTCAAGATGCGCTCCTAGTTTCACAGACATCATTCAGCCCTCAGAGCAAATGGGTGAAACCTGTACTAATAGCTCGTTTTACAGATGCAGAAGCAAACCGGGTGAGTGGCCAAGATGACACAATGAGGGGCCAAGACCAGGTAAGTTAGCACCACAGTCTACCTTAACTACAGTGCTAGTGTTTTTTAAATTGAGTAATTTGAGCTTCAACTGAACAATTTTCCTGAGAATTTTTCTTTGGTCTTAAATTTGCCGAAGGGAACTTAATCACACAGGATAAAGGAAAATCTGTCATCACTTACCATAAATAAAAGACAAGCATAAAAAATGAACATTTAACTATTAAACACAATAATCCACGTACCACCAAAATTCACTGTCTTCCACCACTGGTGTTACATGAACCAGTCATTTTTGGAAACATGAGTCCTAATCATTCATTCTGATGTTTGTGATAATTTCGATTGGGCTGAGAATTCCCCTTAAAAGAACTTTGTAAACCATGTCTTTGAACACAGGCCCATTAAAACAACTCTCTTATTTTGGAGCCTCAGCAGTGCCTTTGGAGGAGACACTGGATGGTTTTACTTCCATGATCACACCAGATTATAAAGAAAAAAAACCTGCAAATTTGGCCATTACTTCTCACTTACATTTTTTAAAATCGTTTATAACTGCATTATTCATAATAGCCCAAAACTATAAACAACCCAAATCTCCAACAGGAGAGTAGATGAACAAACTGGAATACCCTTGTGTAATGGAATACTAGTCAGTAATAAGAATGAGCCACAGATACTGATAATAGCATGGGTGGATCTCAAAATCAGGCTCCAAAGAAACCACACACAAAAATGTATACATACAGAATAATTCTGTTTTTAGAAGAGGCAAAGATCATCTATGTTGATAGAAATCGGAACCAGTGTTGCCTGTTGGGGCACCAATATCTAAGGGGTATTGACTAGAGAACTCTAGGAGATGATGGGAATGATGTGTATCTTGCTCGGCGGCTCTTACACAGGTGTATGCAGTTCGCAAAACTTATCAAAATGTAGACGTAAGATCTTACATCTCATCATATGTAAAATGTATCCCAATAAGAAAATTAACACTTAAAAAGTCACAGAAGAAATGAGTGATAGCATTTTCTGAGACTTAGTTTTATAACCTAGAATCAAAGTTAATTATTATTACCAGTCTCCTGAGTTGAGAAAAATCCAATTTATAAATTTCAAATCTTACAAAACATCCACTTATAGTAGTTTCTCAGACTAAAGATTTTAGCACAAAATTCTTTGTAGTTATATACACAGTCTATTTAAAAGCTGACAGCTTACTAAAAGTTAAACAGAACTCTAGAAAATTTATATTTGAAAAGCACTACATAGGAGAGTCCTTTTGAATGAGCTGTGATAGGGCTGATTTATGTGTGTGTTGACAAGAAAGTAAGTGGAGAAGGAAAACTTGGGCTCATGTTTAAACATGTTCCCAGGAGAGAGAAGTGTGTCATCCCTTTTATCTAATGATCCAAAGAGATGTGTAAATAAACGCCTCACCCACCTCAGTGCTGCCCAAGTTGAAGGGAAGGAGTGTGGGAAAGGAGCCCTTTCAGCAAAGTACCAGAGAGGTGTGAGCAGACAAGCAAACAGGTCACTGAAATCAGACATAGAGCAGCTAATGGAATTTTTTTTTTTTAACTCTACAAATGTAGGGCAGACAATTCAAAGAGGATCTTTGCTGTAGGTTAAGGAAATCCTTACTGGAGAGGAAGAAAACAGTCTTAATTAGTGTGCAACTGGCAAGGGGGTTGAAGGAGAACAAAGGATGCAAGGCATGTTGAGGGATTCTATAGGAAGCTTCCACCCTCCCAGAGAGCTGCACTCTGCTGACCTATCCAGGCGCTGGCCTGGGCCTCAGAGAACAGGAGATGCCACCCATACAAAAGCATTTCTGAGCTGTGTGTGTGAATCCTGCCCCACTTTAGGACATCCTGGCTTTTGTCATCAGCTTCACTCACTTTAAGTCAACAAACGAGTCCAAAAGGCAGTACTAGGATGCAATCTTAAAAATGACAGAATGATCTCAGTTAGTTTCCAAGGCAAACCATTCAGTGTCACAGTAATCCAAGCCTATGCCCCGACCAGTAATGCTGAGGAAGCTGAAGTTGAATGGTTCTATGAACACCTACAAGACCTTCTAGAACTAACACCCTTTTCATTATAGAGGACTGGAATGGAAAAGTAGGAAGTCAAGAAATACCTGGAGTAACAGGCAAATTTGGCCTTGGAGTACAGAATGAAGCAGGGCAAAGGCTAATAGAGATTTGACAAGAGAACACACTGGTCATAGCAAACACCTCTCCAACAACACAGAAGAAGACTCTACACATGGACATCACCAGATGGTCAACACCAAAATCAGATTGATTATATTCTTTGCAGCCAAAGATGGAGAAGCTCTATACAGTCAGCAAAAACAAGACCAGGAACAGACTGTGGCTCAGATTATGAACTCCTTATTGCCAAATTCAGACTTAAATTGAAGAAAGTATGGAAAACCACTAGACCATTCTGGTATGACCTAAATCAAATCCCTTATGATTATAAAGTGGAAATTACAAATAGATTCAAGAGATTAGATTTGATAGAGTGCCTGAAGAACTATGGACTGAGGTTCGTAACATTGTACAGGAGGCAGTGATCAAGACCATCCCCAAGAAAAAGAAATGCAAAAACACAAAAAGGTTGTCTGAGGAGGCCTTACAAATAGCTATGAAAAGAAGAGAAGTGAAAGGCAAAGGAGAAAAAAAGAAAAAATATACCCATTTGAATGCAGAGTTCCAAAGAAGAGCAAGGAGAGGTGAGAAAGCCTTCCTTAGTGATCAATGCAAAGAAATAGAGGAAAACAATAGAATGGGAAAGACTAGAGATCTCGTCAAGAAAATTAGAGATACCAAGGGAACATTCATGCAAAGATGGGCACAATAAAGGACAGAAATGGTATGGACCTAACAGAAACAGAAGATATTAATAAGAGGTGGCAAGAATACACAGAAGAACTGTACAAAAAAGATCTTCACGACCCAGATAATCACGATGATGTGATAACTCACCTAGAGCCAGACATCCTGGAATGCGAAGTCAAATGGGCCTTAGGAAGCATCACTACAAACAAAGCTAGTGGAGGTGATGGAATTCCAGTTGAGCTATTTCAAATCCTGGAAGATGATGCTATGAAAGTGCTGCACTCAATATGCCAGCAAATTTGGAAAACTCAGCAGTGGCCACAGGACTGGAAAAGGTCAGTTTTCATTCCAATCCCAAAGAAAGGCAATGCCAACGAAGGTTCAAACTATCACACAATTGTACTCATCTCACATGCTAGCAAAGAAATGCTCAAAATTCCCCAAGCCAGGCTTCAACAGTACGTGAACAGTGAAATTCCACATGTTAAAGCTGGGTTTAGAAAAGGCAGAGGAACCAGAGATCAAATGGCCAACATCCATTGGATCATCAAAAAAGCAAGAGAGTTCCAGAAAAACATCTGCTTTATTGATTACGCCAAAGCCTTTGATTGTATGGATCACAACAAACTGTGGAAAATTCTTTAAGAGATGGGAATACCAGACCACCTGACCTGCCTCCTGAGAAATCTGTCAAGAAGCAACAGTTAGAACTGGACATGGAACAACAGACTGGTTCCAAATTGGGAAAGCAGGACATCAAGGCTGTATATTGTCACCCTGCTTATTTAGCTTATATGCAGAGTATATCATGAGAAATGCTGGACTGGATGAAGCACAAGCTGGAAGCAAGATTGCCGGGAGAAGTATCAATAACCTCAGATATGCAGATGACACCACCATTGTGGCAGAAAGTGAAGAAGAACTAAAGAACATCTTGATGCAAGTGAAAGAGAAGAGATAAAAAGTTAGCTTAAAACTCAGCATTCAGAAAACTAAGATCATGGCATCTGGTCCCTTTGCTGCTGCTGCTGCTAAGTCACTTCAGTCATGTCCAACTCTGTGCGACCCCATAAATGGCAGCCCACCAGGCTCCCCCATCCCTGGGATTCTCCAGGTAAGAACACTGGATTGCCATTTCCTTCTCCAATGCATGGAAAGTGAAGTCTCTCAGTCATTCATGGCAAATAGACAGGGAAACAGTGGAAACAGTGAGAGACTTTATTTTGGGGGGCTCCAAAATCACTGCAGATAGTGACTACAGCCATGAAATTAAAGACACTTGCTCCTTGGAAGAGAAGTTACGACCAACCTAGACAGCATATCAAAATGCAGAGACATTACTTTGCCAGCAAAGGTCCATCTAGTCAAAGGTATGGTTTTTCCAGTAGTCTTGTATGGATGTGAGAGTTGGACTGTGAAGAAAGCTGAGCACTAGAGAATTGATGCTTTTGAACTGTGGTGTTGGAGAAGACTCTTGGGAGTCCCTTGGACTGCAAGGAGATCCAACCAGTCCATCCTAAAGGAAATCGGTCCTGAATATTCTTTGGAAGGACTGATGCTGAAGCTGTAACTCCAATACTTTGGCTACCCGATGTGAAGAATTGACTCATTTGAAAAGACCCTGATGCTGGGAAAGATTGAAGGTGGGAGGAGAAGGGGACGACAGAGGATGAGATGGTTGGATGGCATCACCGACTCAATGGACATGAGTTTGAGTAAACTCTGAGAGTTGGTGATGGACAGGGAGGCCTGATGTGCTACAGTCCTTGGGGTCGCAAAGATTTGGACACAACTGAGCGACTGAACTGAACTGAACTAAACTCACCTTATGATAGTAGTTGGCTGTTACTCATCTGTGTGATGGCTTGACCTGGCTCACTGTCTTTATGTATGCACTTATTCAGGACAGTTTTTCAAGGCTGCAGACACAAAAAGGAAATTATTAGCAACCAAATTATGACTTGAATTGTATCTGTTTTAGTGCTTTTTCCCTGCTTTTATGTCAGCAGCTTCACTGGAAGCAGCTGGCATGTCCCCTAAGTGGCTATTTGTGCCCATTGCCATTGCCTAATTCTGACTTGAAATCACTAAAAAGCATTTTGTGCTGTCATAATTGTTTGCATGAGCTATAACAAGCTTTTTCATTATTAAAGCCCCATCCAATGGATGGGGGGATTTTGACACAGACTTAATGATACAATGGGCTATTTCACCCTCCATTCATGCCCCAGTGAGCCCAGAGCTAACCAGTGCATTATCTTGTAAAATAAATTAAACAACTTATGCTGGATCAAAAGTGTCATTCTGAGATCAGTGGGAAAATATTCAGTTCTTCTTTCAGAAAGCTCCTATTCCTGTTCATTCACTTCCCAAAAGGCAATATCCCTGAAATTTGCCTTTATTTGCTGGTGATGAAATCTAATGTGTTTGACTCCAGTGCCTTGATGAGCTGCCATCCACTGAGTACTAATCTAATAAAATAACTTCGGGGAGGAAAATGCCCTTCCAGCGTCTCTCTTTCAGGGTTCTACATAGTCAGTGGTCATCCCATCCCAATCCTAAGGAACTCTCTTTGCCTTTTCAGGTGTGAGAATGAGTACAGTGAGGTGTGCCCAGCTTCCTGGGGGACTAGGGTGAAGGATTCTGTCCAGATGGGCTCCAGGTTGGAAATAAGCACGATAGGAGGAGATCTGCCCATTATGTTATAAAAATGGTTGTGCAGTTGTGCAGTGAGGACTGCATCTCAAGCCTTTACAAACTATTTTGTGAAGATAAACCAGGAAGCACATTCTACAGCTGAATGATTAAGATATTTACAGATCCACCAATATCACTGCAATCATGGTTGGCCTCAGTGACCAGAAGTCTCCTTTTTGTCTCTAAACTGTGATCTAGAGATAATGGTGTGTTTATTTCACAGCAATCAGTTTGCAAATAATTAGGTGCCCCCTTATTTCACTTTTATTGCTTGTAGCCTACTTTTAAATTGCTTCTTTGGTAATTAACACTTCTATGGAGAAAAGCTATCAAAGGAAAGGTGAGGTGATACTGGAAATTATCAAGTCTGTCACTATATAACATCTTAATTAGAGAAAATTTTGCCCAACACCACCTGGAACTACTAATGCTGTCCTCTGAGGCCACATCACTGAGTTGTGGTAGTGGCATAATCGGCTGATAATAACAAAATCTCCCAAAGTTGTGACTTCAACAAGATGAGTTATAGAAGGTCTTAGATTTTTTCCCCTCACATACTGAAATTAATAAAGAAAGGTAGACCAATGCTAGTATGGTGGTTCTTCAATGTCCTCAGGGACCCAGGCTCCATCCTAATCTCCAGGTATGGCCCTCATCTTCATGGTTTCCCAGCTGGCTGCTGGAGCTCCAGCCATCACATTCTCATTCTTCAACAAAAATAGGCCCTCATTCCTCAACTCAATTTGCAGGGAATGTGGAACCTGTCATTTGAATCCACCTCTTAAAAGAACTTTTCTAGAATCCATCCCATATATCTCATGGGAAGAGTAGTTTAACCTGGACTCATTGTTGCTGCTGCTCACTGTTGGGGTTCTGTAGGAAGGGTATGGATAAGGCGAAGCTTCTATAAGGCTCTGCCCAAGACCCAGATGGTGCTGAGATGATCTCTACTTGTCCATTACTGGGGTTCCTAGGAGTATAGGCTCCAGACCAGAGATCCATGTTGTATTAATTCTGTGTGTGGGCAGAAGCCACAATCCCTAGACATGGAAGACAGATCTAGATAACATTTCTCAAGCTTAGGTTGTCCTAGAAGCAAGGTTCCCTAGCAGGTTGGTTTTAATTTACTGCTCCATCTTGTAGCTTAGATGTTAACCGTGGAAAGCCAGTTACCATGTAACCTATGGTCAGAAACCCCACCCTCTAATGGCTTCCAGTTTCTGAGGACAGAGCCATAGAAGTCCTCAGAAGAGCCTCAGGAGTCCAGAGGAGGGGATCTGGGCCCCTCTCTCCACTGCATCAAAAGCAGCCCAGAGTAAGCAGTTTTCTATCACATGGCCACGTAAGTTTCTTTAGCAAACTTTCGACCCCCAAAAACAAAAGTAATGATAGCCAGTGACTGACCTTGTGAGCAGCTCCCTGGAGACCTGTGTGTGCTCCTGACTGGCAAGCCTGGTGGAGTCACAGCAGTGAGTAACTTCCCTGAGCCACCCACTCACTCCAACCTTCATGCAGCTATGGAGCATCCCCCTGCTACGTCCTGGGCACAGTGGGAAACCTGATGAGTTTGCCATCACCCCGAGAGCTTGCAGTGCCCCCTGAGCCCATCGGAACACACAGCAGCCATCAAGTCAGCTGTCAAGGTAAACCTCATAGAGCAAGAGGAACTCAATGTCGGGGTAATTAACTTCAGGTTAATCCCAAGCAAAGGCAGCAGGAAATACATGAGAATGGCACGGGGCTAAGGAGAAAGCCAGCTGCACCCAAGGACGGGGAGAAGGTCAAGTGGAAAAGGCAGAAAGAAGCAACAGAGAATTTCTCTCACTGGTTTGGGTGAGAATAAACCTCTATATAATAACCCTCTGCTGAGTGTTTACTAAGATACAGGGTGTCAAGGGCTGTGCTAAGCGCTTTTTGCACATTAGCCCATTTAATCTTCACAACAGTCTGAAAACAATGTGCAAGAGAAGACTGTGCTCAAAAATGGAACATGAACAGCTAAAAAATCTGCCTGCAATGCAGGAGACACGGGTTTGGGAGGATCCCCTAGAGAAGGAAATGGCAACACACTCCAGTATTCTTGCTTGGGAAATCCCATGGACAGAGGAGCCTGGTGAGCTACAGTCCAGGGGTCGCAAAAGTTGGACACGGCTGAGCAATAAACCACCACCACATCAATAAGAGATCCATTGGCTTCTAGAGCCCCCGTCTGTCCTTCTGGGTCTCCCAGAGGAAGCAAAAGAGCAGTCGCTTCCAGCCTTCACATAATCTAGGTTGATGTTAACGTGAGTCCATGAGACAACCCTGTCCCAGCCAGGGATCCCCCTCCAGCTTCCCACCAACTTCTCTACCAAATTAGGTGCATCAAGAAATGCAAACTAGTTTTAGTTAGCCTTAGTAAAGATAGTTAGGAAAATACTTTATTGACTTGAATCAAAGTGGATGTGTTTAAAACGATAGAAAACTATATATATATGTAAAGTGCCCTGTTCATGAATTACGCTCTGAGTTTCAGCAGATCTGCAGCAGAAGAACTCAAGGAATACAACAAAATCAAGAGAGCACCTTCCCGGGTCGACCAGCCCAATGCCCAAGCAGGAGCAACTCAGCTGGGAACACTTCGTGGCCTGGGCAGGGGAGGAGCAGAGGGCCCCCGGCAGCGCAGCCTGGGAAGGGGCTGGCAGCCTCCAAGACAGAGAAGGCCTACCCTCTGCTCTAGCTTTTGTGGGGAAATGTGTGTTAGTTGTTCAGTCATGTCCGACTCTAAGACCCCATTGGCTGTAGCCCACCAGCCTGCTCTGTTCATGGAATTCTCCAGGCAAGAACACTGGAGTGGGTTGCCATTACCTTCTCCAGGGGATCTTCGTGATCCAGGGATCAAATCCAGGTCTCCGTCTTTCAGGCAGATTGTTTACCCAAATGAACACTGATTCACAACGCTGCAAGTCTAAGATGGGAACTGTGGACATTCTGCTGCTGCTGTGTCCGACTCTGTGCAACCCCATAGACAGCGGCCCACCAGGCTTCCCCGTCCCTGGGATTCTCCAGGCAAGAACACTGGAGTGCGTTGCCATTCTGGAAGATGCTAAAAGAAAACATTCCTCTCTCTCTCTTCATTCTTCACTCCCTCTTTACTCTTCACTACTCTTCAAGGGCAGAGGAGGGACCACCTGACGTGCCTAGGAAAATTCAAGGTAAGCTCAGGGCGCTCGGCTGCCCAGGTAAACACCAGAGTATCCAGCCTCCCTGCCAGGTTGGGGGATCGCCAGGCAGCTGTGTGCTCAGGGACCCCCATTCCCACACCCATGAAGTCCTGGTTGTGTGAGTTCCATTCCCCCGGGTGGCTATGGAAGCCTGCTTTTCGCTCTGGTTCAGGCTGTAGGCCCTAGATCCACTTCCCAAACAAGAATCGCTGACTGGTGTTTGAATACACACAACACCTGTGTTGCTACCTGGTTCTGACTGTAGAGAGGAGTGCGTCCTTATCACACAGAGACCAAATGGAATCTCAAGATGTGAACCAGGCCCCCTTCCTGGGAAAAGATAAGAAGGAGATTTGTCTTGGGTGCCAGGAAACAGGCACACCCTGAGAGCAGGAGCCCACCTTGCTAACCTGGGAAGCACCCGAGTCCCCGGGAACACAGCTGCCCTTTAGGAGAACATGCCAAAAGCTGAGGTTGAAGCTGGAATTCTCACCTCTCCCCCAAGAGCATGGTGTAGGTAGGTCTGAGGTGACCTACTTGCCCCAGTCAGAGGCCAAAGGAAGGCTAGAGAGGCAGGAGTGGGGTGCAGACAAGGCAAGGATGTCCGCTGAGTCTCGTTGCCCACCTCACCCCCTCCCGGGGCTCTGTATTCACTCTGTGTCTCAGGCACTGAGCTCAGCCCTTCACCTGGATTGTCTGATGGGGAGATTGTGAGGAAAGGGTCACTTTGACTGCATTTTACAGACAAGGAAGCCCTGTCTAGGGAGGTTAAGAAACACCCCAAATGACCATGGCACAGTGACCGCCTCCAGAGCCACCTCCAGAAAGGAACGTCAGGCTCTGCGCCATCAGATGAGTGACTAGTGACTGCCCCTCTGCTGGGAGAACAGGGAGGAGGGGACCGGAATTCTCCCAGCAGCTGTGGACCTCTCATCCATGGTGAACCCTTCCTGACTAGGTGGGTGAGGCGAGCAAGACCTGCCTTCTCTTCCCATCTCTCACTTTGTGTCACTGTACCC
Organism: Bos grunniens; assembly: GCF_055505025.1. NCBI lineage: Eukaryota > Metazoa > Chordata > Mammalia > Artiodactyla > Bovidae > Bos > Bos grunniens. Next base: position 99,243,573 of record NC_141166.1, read on the forward strand.
CCTGCCCTGGGAGGGAGAGCAGGCTTTGCTCTCTCGTCCCCAGTATCCCATGTCCCCACTAGCTCTAGAAAGCCCCCCTTTTGGTTTCACCCCAGAGCCTGCCCTGGGCTTCCAATCACCTCTGTATCCACCTTAGTGGGGTGAATGCTTTCCAGCCCAACCACCCCCAACCAGACCCACACCTGCATATCTGGAGTGAGCACGCAGCCAGCTCTGACCTCCCTTACTGGAGCAAGCAAGTGGGTTTCGGGATACTAAGCAGCTCTCAGCACTTGGGAGACCACTTCATCACTTCGTCCTTTTGCTGAGTAAACAAGTTCCCTATGTTCCTTCGAAGATTAGTTCCACAAGTTGCCCTGAAGGAGAGTTTTATGCTCTGGAAAGTGGAGCACAGCATCTCTCTCACGGAGATTCACAGTACTCATTTTGAGATCTCTGAGTAAACTTGGAATAAATATTGGATTCAGAAGTCCAGTATTTTTCAGGTTTATTTGACCCAAGAACATTTTTTTTTTTGGAGAGTGGCACCTTTTTTAGAAACAGTGTTCAGTGGAACGCCCACCCTCATGCAATATGAGACTACAGTAAGTCCCCCACATATGAGCAAGTCCCATTCCAAGGACAAATTTGTAAGTCCAACAAAGTTGAACCCCAGGCCACTGCAGTGCAAGTGGTAAGTCCTAACTACTGGACCACCAGGGAATTCCCGCAAATCTCTTTAATATCTGGCTTTTTCTTAAATTAATTTTTATTGGAGGATAGTTGATTTACGACGTTGTGTTTCTACTGTACAGCAAAATGAGTCAGTTACACATACACACATATCACTCTTTTTTAGATTCTTTTCCTGTATAGGTCATTACAGAGTATTGAGTAGAGTTCCCTCTGCAATACAGTAGGTTCTTCAGTTCAGTTCAGTTCAGTCGCTCAGTCGTGTCCAACTCTTTGTGACCCCATGAATCGCAGCACGCCAGGCCTCCCCTGTCCATCACCAACTCCCGGAGTTCACTCAGACTCATGTCCATCGAGTCAGTGATGCCATCCAGCCATCTCATCCTCTGTCATCCCCTTCTCCTCCTGCCCCCAATCCCTCCCAGCATCAGAGTCTTTTCCAATGAATCCACTCTTCGCATGAGGTGGCCAAAGTACTGGAGTTTCAGCTTTAGCATCATCCTTCCAAAGAAATCCCAGGGCTGATCTCCTTCAGAATGGACTGGTTGGATCTCCTTGCAGTCCAAGGGACTCTCAAGGGTCTTCTCCAACACCACAGTTCAAAAGCATCAACTCTTTGGTGCTCAGCTTTCTTCACAGTCCAACTCTCACATCCATACATGACCACTGGAAAAACCATAGCCTTGACTAGATGGACCTTTGTTGGCAAAGTAATGTCTCTGCTTTTCAATATGCTATCTAGGTTGGTCATAACTTTTCTTCCAAGGAGTAAGCGTCCTTTAATTTCATGGCTGCAGTCACCATCTGCAGTGATTTTGGAACCCAAAAAAATAAAGTCTGACACCATTTCCACTGTTTCCCCATCTATTTCCCATGAATCGATGGGACCAGATGCCATGATCTTCATTTTCTGAATGTTGAGCTTTAAGCCAACTTTTTCACTCTCCCCTTTCACTTTCATCAAGAGGCTTTTTAGTTCCTCTTCACTTTCTGCCATAAGGGTGGCGTCCTCTTCATATCTGAGGTTATTGATATTTCTCCCAGCAATCTTGATTCCAGCTTGTGCTTCTTCCAGCCCAGTGTTTCTCATGATGTATTCTACATAGAAGTTAAATAAGCAGGGTGACAATATACAGCCTTGACGTACTCCTTTTCCTATTTGGAACCAGTCTGTTGTTCCATGTCCAGTTCTATCTGTTGCTTCCTGACCTGCATATAGGTTTCTCAAGAGACAGGACAGGTGGTCTGGTATTCCCATCTCTTTCAGAATTTTCCACAATTTATTGTGATCCACACAGTCAAAGTGTGTGTATATGTCAATCCTGATCTTCCAATTTATCCCTCTCCCTTTTCCCCTTGGTAACCACAAGTTTGTTTTCTACATGTGTGACTCTCTTTGTTTTGCAAATAAATTCATTTGCACCATTTTTTTAGATTCCACATATAGCCAATATCATATGATACTTGTCTTTTTCTGTCTGACTTACTTCACTCAGTATGACAATCTCTAAGTTCATTCATGTTGCTGCAAATGGCATTATTGAATTCTCTTTCATAGCTGAGTAATACAGCCTTGTATGTTTGTATCACTTCTTCTTTATCCATTCATCCATTGATGGCCATTTAGGTTGTTTGCATGTCCTGACTATTGTAAATAGTGCTGCAGTGAACATTGGGATACACGTAACTTTAATGTCTGCTTTAATTGAAGACAGCTATATTTTACCAGCTTTACATTCAGTCTGTTCTGACATCACACATCATGTGGTCTCCATAACATGCCACTGAACGCTCATGAGAAAATAAGGATGAAAAGAGAAAATGACATATTAGTACTATGCAAGTAATAATTTTGATCTTGGGGACCCCCTGAAAGGCTCTCTAGGACCCCAAGATCCCTGGGCCACTCTTGGAGAACTGCTGCTTCACATGATCAGTCCCATTCCTTCTTACTCTGCATCTGCACATACCTAGGCGGGGTGGGAGGATGGATGCAGCTCTCTGCTTCTGAGAGGAGCACATCCATCACCGAGGCACCCACCTCTCAGGGGCCCTGGTGCTCTGGGCTGGCTGATGCTCCTTCCTGTCCCCTGCCCACAATTTTTCACTGGGAGCCCAGTAGAGGAAGAGTCATTTTGCATATTTGTGATGCAAAGGTTTTTAAAAGAGTTTTGATGTATAGAATTTTATTAAAACCATAAAGTCCCCAAGGTAGCTGTTGTGCAAACACAGATATTGCCTTCATTTGTAAGCCATCCTATTCCTGCAAGAATGGAGTTAAGCTTTATCTATAATCCATGCCCTATTCTCCTGCAGGGTTTGAGTTGGTCCATGATATAAGTGAGCTGAGAAGAGCTATCTTTTATTCTTCCTCACGTGGCAGGAGGATGAAACAATGTTTTATCTTGGCCCTGGGAGATTTGAAGCCCAGACACAAAAGAGAACAGAGGGAAAGAAAGACACCAGCTTTGGCAGATCTGAAGGTAAAAACCACAAGCTGCGCCCACACGGAGCCCCTCCCTTGGGGCAGCCCCTTAAAACTGAGCGAGAGATGGATCCAGATGAATAGCACCCGCGTGCATTGTTGAGTCAACATTGTTCTTTTGAGTCCCCAGGTGAACAATCAGACACAGCTAATAACTTTTCAGCCTTGGGCCAAAAGGAGAGGAAATGAAACCCTGAGAATCTTGCCTGGAACCATGGCAGTAGCTCGACTCCTGTTCCCTCTGCATGAAGTTATGTTTAGGAAGCTCAGGATAGAAGTTCTGATTTTCAAGATTGGTGGATAGAACATAGTCCCAGCTTACCCACTCACTGACTGGGTGACCGCTAGCAAAGCACAAGTCTCAATTTTTACCATCTGTAAAATGAGTTATTGTAGGATTTGCTGAGATAGTGCATATAAGCACTTAGTACAGTATCTGGCCTACAAAAAGTGCTCAATAAATGCTAGCCATTATTCTGTACTCTTGGAGAAGGCAATGGCACCCCACTCCAGTACTCTTGCCTGGAAAATCCCATGGACAGAGGAGCCTGGTAGACTGCAGTCAGTGGGGTTGCCAAGAGTTGGACACGACTGAGCGACTTCCCTTTCACTTTTCACTTTCATGCATTGGAGAAGGAAATGGCAACCCACTCCAGTGTTCTTGCCTGGATAATCCCAGGGACGGGGAAGCCTGGTGGGCTGCCGTCTCTGGGGTCGCACAGAGTTGGACATGACTGAAGCGACTTAGCAGCATTCTATACTGTACCTCACCTCCTAACATGATTCAGTCCAGTTCAGTTCAGTTGCTCAGTCGTGTCTGACTCTTTGCAACCCCATGGACTGCAACACACCAGGCCTCCCTGTCCATCACCAACTCCCAGAGTTTACTAAAATTCATGTCCGTTGAGTCAGTAATGCCATCCAACCATCTCATCCTCTATTGTTCCCTTCTCCTCCCACCTTTGATCTTTCCCAGCATCAGGATCTTTTCTAATGAAGTCAGTTCTTTGCATCAGGTGGCCAAAGTATTGTAGTTTCAGCTTCAGCATCAGTCCTTCCAATGAATATTCAGGACTGATTTCCTTTAGGATGCACTGGTTGGATCTCCTTGCTATCCAAGGGATTCTCAAGAGTCTTCTCCAACACCACAGTTCAAAAGCATCAGTTCTTCGGCCCTCAGCTTTCTTTAGAAGGACAAAAATGCAGGCCCACCCTTAACATTTGCAGAACACAGGGAAACATTTGCCATATAGATATATAAATATATACAGAGAGAGATTTAAAAGATATAAATCTGTTAATACTGTTATATAAAATGTTTCATATATTTTCCTCAAGTATCCTTTCATAAGCATGCCTAAAGGTATGGTTTTCATATGACTAAAAGTTTGCAAGATATCAAATATGACTGAATTATTATTGCAATTATCTGGAGGCCAGTATTATTTGGATGAATAATAAATACTAATATAATTCATTCTTATAAGTATTTTGCACACAACATTTTCTTCCCTTCACCTTTGGCAAAGGTCTTTCCTCAGTGGGTTTTCCTCATTTACCATATGTATTAAATTCCTAGGGCTGCCATTAACAGAATAACCACAAACTGGGTAGTTTAAAACAACAGAGATGATTCTCTCTGTTAGAGAGGCTAGAAGTCCAAAATCAAGGTGTTGACAGGCCCATGTACCCTCCAAAGGCTCTAGGGGATGGTCTTTTCATGTCTCTTCCAGCTTCTCATGATCCCGGGTGTTTCTTGTCTTGTGGCAGCAAAACTTGATCTCTCTTTGCATCTCCATATCGCTTTCTTCCTGGCATGTCTCTTTATGGCTTATCCTCTTGTAGAACTCCAGTCACTGGATGTAGGCAAACCCTAAATCCAGGGTGATTTTATCTCCAGATCTTAATTAATTATATCTGCTAAAACTCTGTTTACAAAGAAAATCACATTCTGAGATAATAATTTGAGATGGGGAGCAGAATACTATTCAAATCAGTATATTTTAGAAAGGAATGACTTTTTAGCTGAAAGTAGTGGCAGTTGATGTTTTATTCCACCCCCGCCCCCCGCAAATTTCAAATTTGAGGCTTTATTTTAGTCACCTCTTCTTCTGTTTCCCTCCCTTTAGAAGTTTTTTAAAATTAATTTTTATTGAAGTCCAGTTGACTTACAGTGTTGTGTTAGTTCCTGCTGTATAGCAAAGTGAATCAGTTATACACATATCCACTGATTTTATTATTTATTCATTTAGCTGTGCCAGGTCTTAATTGTGACATGTGGGATTTTTCGTTGTGGCACGTGTGGTCTTTAGTTGCAGCCTCCAATCTCCTATGCATGGCATGTAAGATCTAGTTCCTTGACCAGGGATCAAACCTAGGCCCCCTGCTTTGGGAGTGGAGTCTTAGTCTCTGGACCACCAGATAAGTCCCTATCCAGTGTTTTTTAGATTCTGTTTCCATGTAGGTCATTACAAAATATTGAGTAAAATTCCTTGTGCTAAAAAATAGGTTATTATTTATTTATTTTGTATATAGCACTGTGTGTAGGCAGTTGATGTTTTAGAAAACAAAAAGCCGTGGGTACCCATCCCTACCTCCTAAATATTCAAGCTGCAGAGAAGTGAAAATAAAGTAGGATAATCTGGCAACACCCAGCCATTTACTGTCAATTTTAAAAAGGTAGGTCCATCCTCTCTGTGTGTTCCCCCTGCTCCAAGCTTTGCTTTTTTCCCTTACAGAAAAATGAACAGAAAATAGCACAGAAAATTGAACTCCACAGGAAGTGTATGGAGTCTGTGACTTTGGTGGCAATTTTAAAGCATGGCCACAAATTCTTTGGCATTCCTCCCATTGAAAGATCCCTGTCTTAGTCTATTCAGGCTACTATAAACAAAAGAAATCTATTTCTGACAGTTCTAGTAGAGAAGTACAGGATCAAGGCACCAGCAGATTCAGTGACTGATGAACACCCACCTGCTGGTTCATGGATGGCCATCTTTCTGCTGAGTCCTCACATGGCAGAAGAGGCAGGGGAGTTCTCTGGGGTCTCTCTTACAAGGGCACTAATGAGCTCTGCCCTCATAATGTAATCACCTCCCAAAGACCCCATCTCCACATGTTGTAGCCACACGTTCCAGGAAACAAACTCACTCAGAAGGACAGTGCAGATACTGGAGTGCAGTTTATTACACCAGCAGACCCAAGGAAGAGTCTCCTTTAGCCAAGGACCCCAACCAGTTTTTTTGTGAAAACCTTATATACCCTAAGCGTATGTGCCCAAACCCACCTCCCCAAATTCCCTGAAACTAGTCTGAACAAAGGAAAAAAAAAAGATACAATCAAAGTTAACCCGGGATCATTTGCCTTAAGCCTAGGTAGTTAACAGTGGACAATTATCAATAGGCTTGTGGTCATACCCCAATAAGCATAATAGAATGTATGATTCTATTCAGTTACACAGATAATTAGGGTATTCTTTTAGGCAGTGGGAGAGCCCTGGGGCTCTTCCTTCAGGGGCCTGGTTTTCCAGTTGGTATGTTGTTTCCATAATACTGGGCCTATAGCTCAAAGTCCGCAAGCCAGCCCAAGATGGAGTCCTGCTTTCCAGACAAAGCCTGTTCTGTTTCCTCCTTCACACATACCAATATATTGGGGATTAGGTTTCAGCATATGAATCCAGGGTGACACAAACATTCAGTCTGTAGTAGTCCCCTTGCCTTGAATCTGGGCGAGCTTGTGTCAGCTTTGTCCAACAGTAGGGTGAAAAGTTAAACAGCACAGCTAGTTGAGCCAGTCCAGTCAGGATCTGCATCTCTTGCTCCCAGACTCTACGCTATCTTCCTTGGAGCACAGCTTATCTGGAAGGGTTACCTACACCTTCTTCCGGCAAATTAAATTTTCCGGAAGTTTGTGTTCTTGAGAAAACTAAATTAAAGCCCTGTTGAAAAGGGTAACAGCATGTCAGGAAGGATTAATTGAATCAAAACCTCCCTGGGGGTGTTTTGCCCCAAGAAGGCCCAACCAGAGTTCATTTGACTCCTTTGTGTGGATTTTTTTCTTTTAAGCTCACAGCAAATATTCTTGACAATGAGAGACCTTGCACGGGGTGGTCTTCTGTTTTCCAAGTATAAGCCCTGGAATTTTCTGCTCATATCCTCTTAGAACAGTTTGTCCAAAATGAAAATAAAGGTACCTTATTTAGCATGTTACTTGTAGAGACCTGAAGAAACAACTTTATGTTAATTTATTTTAAACAACACTTAGACTTTCAGGTTTTGGTCAAACATGTAAGGAGTTTTAAAGTCATCACTCCATCATAACAAGTCAAATGCTGAAAATCAACAGCTCTCAGATGCACCAGAGAACTGAGGTCACAGAGAAAAGCCACTGCCCCAAGAGGCGGAGAAACAAAGAGGCAGACACAGAGAATCACAGTTTCCCAGAGCAGAAACCTCTGTGGGAACAAGTGCTGGGGTAGGGAAACCTAAACTGTAATTAACAAATTGGTGGAAGTTCAATCATTCATCAGTCTCAACTCTGAGAGTTGAAAACTCCATGGGGCCCTCAGTCTTGGGTGGGAGGAGGGCAAAACTCCAGAGCCCTACTAGGCTCTCACAGAGAAGATGAGAGAGAAATCCCCTCCTACTTCCAGGACCAGGAGGAGGAAGATAATCATTCTAAAATAACAATAGAGCATTCTGTTCTTAACAAGACCTGCCCTCCAGAGAAACTATCTTACCAGAATCTGACCTATTGAGGTTTTAAAAGAGCCTAACAGAGCCTAATCAAATCCTTTATGATTATACAGTGGAAGTGAGAAATAGATTTAAAGGACTAGATCTTATAGACAGAGTGCCTGATGAACTATGGACGGAGGTTTGTGACATTGTACAGGAAACAGGGATCAAGACCATCGCCAAGAAAAAGAAATGCAAAAAAGCAAAATGGCTGTCTGAGGAGGTCTTACAAATAGCTGTGAAAGGAAAAGAAGTGAAAAGCAAAGGAGAAAAGGAAAAATATAAGCATCTGAATGCAGAGTTCCAAAGAATAGCAAGGAGAGATAAGAAAGCCTTCCTCAGCAATCAATGCAAAGAAATAGAGGAAACAACAAAGCCTAGGGATCTCTTCAAGAAAATCAGAGATACCAAGGGAACATTTCATGCAAAGATGGGCTCGATAAAGGACAGAAATGATATGGACCTAACAGAAGCAGAAGATATTAAGAAGAGGTGGCAAAAATACACAGAAGAACTGTACAAAAAAGAGCTTCATGACCAAGATAATCACGATGGTGTGATCACTCACCTAGAGCCAGACATCCTGGAATGCAAAGTCAAGTGGGCCTTAGAAAGCATCACTATGAACAAAGCTAGTGGAGGTGATGGAATTCAAATCCTGAACGATGATGCTGTGAAAGTGCTGCACTCAGTATGCCAGCAAATTTGGAAAACTCAGCAGTGGCCACAGGACTGGAAAAGGTCAGTTTTCATTCCAATCCCAAAGAAAGGCAATGACAAAGAATGCTCAAACTACCGCACAATTGCACTCATCTCACATGCTAGTAAATTAATGCTCAAAATTCTCCAAGCCAGGCTTCAGCAATACATGAACCATGAACTTCCAGATGTTCAAGCTGGTTTTAGAAAAGGCAGAGGAACCTGAGATCAAATTGCCAACATCCACTGGATCATTGAAATGACAAGAGAGTTCCAGAAAAACATCTATTTCTGCTTTGTCGACTATGCCAAACCCTTTGACTGTGTTCAGTTCAGTTCAGTCGCTCAGTTGTGTCAACTGTTTGCGACCCCATGAATTGCAGCACGCTAGGCCTCCCTGTCCATCACCAACTCCCAGAGTTCACTCAAACTCACATCCATCGAGTCAGTGATGCCATCCAGCCATCTCATCCTCAGTTGTCCCCTTCTCCTCTTGTCCCCAATCCCTCCCAGCATCAGAGTCTTTTCCAATGAGTCAGCTCTTCGCATGAGGTGGCCAAAGTACTGGAGTTTCAGCTTCAGCATCATTCCTTCCAAAGAACACAATAAACTGTGGAAAATTCTGAAAAAGATGGAAATACCAGACCACCTGACCTGCCTCTTGAGAAACCTATATGCAACAGACTGGTTCCAAATAGGAAAAGGAGTACGTCAAGGCTGTATATTGTCACCCTGCTTATTTAACTTATATGCAGAGTACATCATGAGAAACACTGGGCTGGAAGAAGCACAAGCTGGAATCAAGATTTCTGGGAGAAATATCAATAACCTCAGATATGCAGATGACACCACCCTTATGGCAGAAAGTGAAGAGGAACTCAAAAGCCTCTTGATGAAAGTGAAAGAGGAGAGTGAAAAAGTTGGCTTAAAGCTCAACATTCAGAAAACAAAGATCATGGCATCTGGTCCCATCACTTCATGGGAAATAGATGGAGAAACAGTGGAAACAGTGTCAGACTTTATTTTTTGGGTTCCAAAATCACTGCAGATGGTGACTGCAGCCATGAAATTAAAAGATGCTTACTCCTTGGAAGGAAAGTTATGACCAACCTAGATAGCATATTCAAAAGCAAAGACATTACTTTGCCAACAAAGGTCCGTCTAGTCAAGGCTATAATCTTTCCTGTGGTCATGTATGGATGTGAGAGTTGGACTGTGAAGAAAGCTGAGCGCTGAAGAATTGATGCTTTTGAACTATGGTGTTGGAGAAGACTCTTGAGAGTCCCTTGGACTGCAAGGAGATCCAACCAGTCCATTCTAAAGGAGATCAATCCTGGGTGTTCATTGGAAGGACTGATGCTAAAGCTATAACTCCAATCCTTTGGCCACCTCATGCAAAGAGTTGACTCATTGGAAAAGACTCTGATGCTGGGAGGGATTGGGGTCAGGAGGAGAAGGGGACAACAGAGAATGAGATGGCTGGATGGCATCACCAACTCAATGGACATGAGTTTGAGGAAACCCTGGAAGCTGGTGATGGACGGGGAGGCCTGGCATGCTGCAATTCATGGGGTCGCAAAGAGTTGGACAAGACTGAGCAACTGAACTGAACTGAGCCTGGGGGCAGGGCAGTACTCATCTCCGCCCTCCTCAACTTCCTGCCCCACCTAAGGGCAGGAGCAAGGAGCACAAGCTCAGAAGTCTGAGATCTAGTCATAGGGTTATAGAATACCTCCTCTCCCTGTATAGTTTACCACTACAACACTAAAGGCCATGAACCTCAGTTCTTTTTACCGAGAACATCTGGCTTTCAACAAAAATTCACAGGATATACTGCAAGGCAAGTTTAAAGAGACAGCAAGTATTGAAACCAGAGTCAGATATGGAAGGAATGTTGTTTATCTCAAGTGTAGAGAGAGGGGAGTTAAGGTCTCCAACTATAATCCTGGGTTTGTCTGTTTGTCCTTCCTATTCTATTTCATTTTACTTCATGGATTTTGCAACTCTCCTTTGGTGGATACACCTTGAGTATTGCTAAATTGTTTTCTTGGTGAATTGACTCTTTTTATCATTATAGAATGTCTCTTTCTGCCTTTGATATTTTCCTTCACTCTGACATCTACTTTATCTAATACTAACATAGGCACTCCTGCTTTCCTTTGATTAATGTTTGCATGATATATCCTTTCCTATCCTTTTACTTTTTCTAAAACTGTTTTTTTTCAACTGTTTTTAAACGTATACTTCAGTGGCGTTAAGACCATTTGCATCATTGTACAACCATTACCACTACCCATATCCAGACCTTTTTCATATTCTAAAATTGAAACTCCATACCCATTAAACCATAGCTGCCCGTTTTTCTCTCCCCATCAGCCCCTGGAAACCACCATTCTACTTTCTGCCTCTATGAATTTGACTATTATAAGTACCTCATCTAAGTGGATTCATACTGTACACTCTTTTTTTATGACTGGCTTGTTTCATTTAACATAATGTCTTCACAGTTTACCCGTATCTTGACAAGTGACAGAATTTCCTTATTTTTAAGGTTAAATAATATTATATTGTCTGTGTACACCATGTTTTGTTTACCCGTTCATCCACTGATGAACACTTGGGTTGTCTCTGCCTTTTCACTATTGTGAATAACGCTGCTATAAACATGGATGTACAAATATCTGTTCAAATCTCCACCTCTGTTTCCTTTAGGTAAATACCCAGAAGTGGATCATATAGTCATTCTATGTTAGGTTTTTTGAGGACCCACCATACTTTTTTCCATGTCGCTGCACTATTTTACATTCCTATCAGCAATGCACAAGAGTTCTGCTTTTTCTGTATCCTTACCAAGGCTTATTATTTTCTGCTTTATTTTTTAAAATAATAGCTTTGCTAATGAATGGAAAATGAAATGGCAACCCACTCCAATATTCTTGCCTGGAAAATCCCACGGACAGAGGAGCCAGGTGGGCTACAGTTCATGGGGTCATAAAGAGTCAGACATGACTGAGCTCACACACGATATACCATACTAATGTATGTGAAGTGGTTTTATCCTTTTACTTTTGACTTGCCTATATCATTATACTTGAAGTGAGTTTCTTATAGACAGTATATAGGTTGGTCATGTTTTTTTATTCACTTTGCCAGTCTCTTCTATTTGGCATCTTTAGGTCATTTGCAGAAAGAGTAATTATACTAATGTTAAGGGCTTCCCTCCTAGCTAAGTTAGTGAAGAATTTGCCTGCAATGCAGGAGACCTGGGTTCGATCCCTGGGTTGGGAAGATCCCCTGGAAGGAAATGGCAACCCACTCCCGTATTCTTGCCTGGAGAATCCCATGGACAGAGGTGCCTGGTGGGCTACAGTCCATGGGGTCACAAAGAGTCGGACACAACCGAGCAACTAAGCACACACACACAGTGATGTTAAGGCTTAAGCTTGCCGTTTAATTTTTGTTTTATAGTTGTTCTCTCTGTCTTTAATTTCTTTTTCCTGCCTCCCATTGGGTTACTTGAATTCCATTATAATTCTTTAGTGTATCTCTTTGTATCACTTTTTGGCAATTGCTCTAGGCATTATACTACGTATACATAATTTAGTGCCATTTACTGGTACCATTTTGCCAGTTTGAGTGAAATACAGGAAACTTACCTCCCTTTATATCTCTTCACCCTCCTCTGTTTATAACTGCCTTAAATATTTTCCTACATGCGTTTAGAACCACATTAGTCAGTGCTGTAATTTGTGCTCCAACCATCAAACACAATTTAGAAAATTTAAGAGGAGAAGTAATCTGTAATTACCCATGTTTTTACTTACCATGTTCTTTCTTCCTTTCTGATAGTCTAAGGTTCCTTCTTTCTTCATTTCCTTTAGCTATTTTTTGCTTACTTATAACAAATTCTGTTAGTTTTTGTTCATCTCAGAATATTATGACTTTTCTTAATTTCTGAAGAATATCACTGCCTTTAGGAAACTGACCATTCTTTTCTTTTCAGTTCTGTTCAGTCGCTTAGTCGTGTCCAACTCTTTATGACCCCATGAATTGCAGCACACCAGGCCTCCCTGTCCATCACCAACTCCCAGAGTTCACCCAAACCCATGTCCATTGAGTCGGTGATGTCATCCAACCATCTCATCCTCTGTCATCCCCTTCTCATCCTGCCCTCAATCTTTCCCAGCATCAGGGTCTTTTCATATAAGTCAGCTCTTCTCATCAGGTGGCCAAAGTGTTGGAGTTTCAGCTTCAACATCAGTCCTTCCAATGAACACCCAGGACTGATCTCCTTCTTTTCTTTTAGCACTTTAAAATTAATATGGTGATTCCTTCTGTCTCCATGGTTTCTGCTGAGGATATCTACTGTAATTCAAATTAGTTTTCCCTGTAAGTATGGTGGTGTTTTTTTCTGGTTGCTTTGAAGATTTGTTTCATGTCTTTAGTTTTTAGAAATTTAATTATTATGCATCTTGATGTAGATTTGAGTTTATTCTATCTGGATCTTACTCAGCTTTTAGAATCTGTAGAGTTATATCTCTTTCTAAATATTGGAAGTTATCAATAATTATTTCTTCAAATACTTTTTCATTCCTTCCCTCTTTCTCTTTCTTTCTGGACCTCCAAAGATACAAATGTTAAATCTTTTGTTATAGTCCCACAGGTACCTGTAGCTCTCTGTTTCAGTCTATTTCCTCTCTGTTACTCAGATTGGCTAATCTCTATTGTTAAATTCTTCTAACTCACTGATCATTTCTTTTGTCCTCTCTGTTCTGCTATTGACCCCATCCACTGAGGTGTTTTATTTTGGTTATTATGTTTTCCATTTCTCAAATTCCATTCAGTTCTTCTTTATATGGTCTATAGTGTTGCTGCTGTTTTCCTGTTTCTTTGCTGAGGATTTCTATTTTTTCATTTGTTTCAAGTATGTTCATAATGGCTCATTGAATTTTTACCATGACTACAGTAAAATCACATTAATTACATTTCTGTCATTTCAGTGTTGGCATCTACCAACTGTCTTTGCATTCTATTTGAGATGTTCTTGGTTTTTGCTGTTAGGAGTGACTTCCAATTGAAATATGGACATGTTCACTTTATTTTCTGTTTTAGCTGCCTTTCTTTGACATAGCTCAAGCACGGGAAGGGAAGTTGTACCGTCTCATTATTGCCACGTGGAGGTAGAATTCGAAGTTCCTTGCTCAGCTTCCTCTGACACACAGGGGTGAGAGAGCTCCTTGTTACTGCTGGATGGGAATTCTGGGTCCCACTGGGGTCTCTACTGACACCACTGTGGAGATGTCCTTGTTACCGCTGGGCAATGCTGAACATCCTGACTCCGTTAGGTCTCCTGGGATACCACACAGGCAGGCATCTGGGAGGAGACAGTAAGCCATTGTTCTTGGGTCAGGGTGAAAGTTCAGGCCCCCTGTGTGGTGTCCACTAACACTGTAAGGCAGGGAGCACATCGTTACCAGCCAGCAGGGACACAAGTGCAGGCTCCCTGTTGGCCTGTGCTAGTAAAGGGGACGCAGGGGCCTCAGTATTTCCTGCAGTGTCTGGCTCAATGAAGTTGTTATTCCCTAAAAGTTTTCCCTCTGGTTAGAAGGCCTCTTTCCTGGTCTTTTGATGAGAGAGAACAGGGTTGTGTGGGAAATTTATTTTGTCTGTGCTTATTGCCATTTCCAGCTTCTTTTTTAAAAATTATTTTTTAATTGAAACATAGTTGATATATAATATTATGTAAGTGTGTAATATAGTGATTCACAATTTTTAAAGCTTGTACTTCATTTGCAGTCATTATACAATGTTGGCTAGATTCCTCACATTGTGCAGTATATCCTTATAGCTTATTTTATATGTAGTAGTAGTGCCTCTAAATCCCCTACCCGTGTCCTCCCTTCCCTCTCCCCACAGGCTAACCACTGGTTTGTCCTCTATATCTGTGAATCTGTTTCTTTTTTGTCATATTCACTAGTTTATTGTATTTTTTAGATTCCACATATAACTGATATGATACAGTATTTGTCTTTCTCTGACTCATTTCATTTAGCATAATACTTACTCTCCAAGTCCATCCATGTTATTGCAAATGGCAAAATTTTATTCTTTTTTGGGTCTAAATAGTATTACATTGTATGTTTATACCACATCTTCTTTATCCATTCATCTATTGATGGACACTTAAATTGCTTCCATATCTTGGCAATTGTAAATAATGAACATTGGGGATGAATGTATCTTTTCAGACTAGTGCTTCTGTTTTATTTTAGAGTAGAATTGCTGATCATATGGTAGTTCAATTTTTAGTTTTTTGAGAAACCTCCATACTGTTTTCTGTAGTGGCTGTACCAATTTACCTTCCCACCAACAGTGTACAAGGGTTCCCTTTTCTCCATTTCCAGCTTCTTTAGCTTCACATCATGATAGATGAGGCAAAAAAAAAAAAAATCACTCTGTCATTCCTGGGGTCAACTTTCCTGGTCAGGCTGCTGCCTTCTCTTCTCCACCTTTCAAAATCTATGTTGTTTCATATGTAATGTCCATTGGTGGTTTCCAGTGTGATTAGCAGGAAGACTTGGGAAAATTATGTCTACTCCACCTACCCAGAAACAAAAGTATGAAAGAATGGTGTTTAGCAGAAGATTTCTTTCTTTTGTGTGTGTGAATCTGGTATCTAGAACAGCATAATCTTATTTAGTCTAAAAATTGATAAAACTATAGATATTTTGTATAGCCAAAGGCATAAGAATGAACATTGGCATTTACCACTCTGTTTGAGAGTTGTGCCATGAGAAAGGTATTTCTCTGAAATCAGAAATATCTGGGAAAGTCTGCATGTTATGTCCCTCCCTTTGAGATTCTTAATGCAATTAGCATTTTAAAGGCTCTGAGAATATCTCTAGTAAAGAAGTGCTTAATTTTTTGATCCAGTGTTCACTAAATAAATGTGAACATGAAATATGTTTTCCCAGAATATCTGATCATATCCTGTAATAGTGTCCGCTTTGGAAATATTGAGCCACTCACATAAGCCAGGGAGTTATCTCAGGAACCAGGCTCTACAAGGGAAAGCACTGGCATCTCCCCATGTGAGCTGTCCTCCCAGGCCTCCAGAAGGTGGACACTCTATCTTGATGGAACATGCAAAGTGCAGGGCTGGAGGGAACATAGTAATCTTTTGCATTTTCTAACTCTCGTAACCTGTGCTTTTACTCTCTTTTAGTTTACTGATTTGTTATCTGTACATTACCTCTACAAGGTACGAGGGGAAAGTATTACTATTTTCCTTTTGAAAATGATGAACAAAGGCTCCAAAAAAATGTGTGTTCCTAGATGATCCAGAAGTGGATCTGTAGCCTTTGAGCTGCAGAGGCTGCTAGTAATTGCTGAGTCCCTGCAATTCCCGACTGGGGCCCTGTCCTGCCAAATGTGGGTACAGTGTGGCCTCCTGGGCCTGTCCACCAGAATCCTGTGTCCTGAATCCTAGCTGCATCTCCTCGGGCCTCCTCAGCAGAAGCACCCCCACGGGATTCTAAAACATCCCTCCCTGCTCCACTCAGGGCTCTGCCAGGATGGCCTTCCTGCTTTCCAGAAACCTTTGTTCTATGGAAAACAAGAGCTATTTTCCAGAACCAAACCTCTGGGGAGGTGAGGGGAAGCTAGAATCCTAAATACAGTATGAGGATCAAAATTGCTCCCTGACCTTCACTTCCTCTTCAGCCACCAAAGCCCACTGTGCAGCTCAAGAGAGGAAGTGGCCGGGACTTTAGAAAGCAGATTTACTGAGAAGAGATGTTACCAATAAACATAACATCCAAGTGGCATGCCTCCTGCTCCCAGAACCACACAATAGTGACTTGTCTGCCACGTTGCCTTCAGGGACTCAGGAGGAGGAAATGGCCACTCTCTTATTTTAAGGAGGTTCTGCATGAGGGCAAAACACTGGAATATAATGAGACACTGGATGATGCTCTAAAAACTAAACATTTGGCCCAGCAAAGAGCCCCTGTCTGAAGACCTTGATGTTTATCTTCCTTTCTGATGATGTCATAGCCCCCTTTCCTCAAAATGGTCAGAGAGGAGGGCACTTCTTTAGTGGGGAAGAGATGAGAGAGAACAAGGGATTTTTGTAGTTGACGTCGCTTGTCTGACTGGCCTCACCAGAAAGTGGAATTTAGTGGTGCCTACAGTTAGTTCTTCCTTCCTACTTAGCAGTTCTTCTTGCTACTAAGAATGTTAACTGAGGCATTAAATTCTTAAAGACTTTCCCCACTGGCCAAGCCGAGCTGCTGCAATGGTTACAGGAGGCTTGTAAGTCACTAATGACTGATGTTAAAGTCTAGCTATAATCTGTAAGGGGAAAATAGTCTCAGACATTCACTTGTTAGCCTGAATTAGTTTCTCCAGTTCGATCAGGTAGGTTCAAGGAATCAGACATGGACATAAGACAGATTTGATTGGGAGGGAGGTCAGAAAAACGTGGAGTGGGTTTCCTTGGAGGCTTCATGGTAAAAAGAAAGGAAAGAAAAGAATCCACTTCCTAGTGCAGCAGACACAGGTTTGATCCTTGATCCAAGAAGATCCCACATGTCTCAGAACAACTAGGCCCATGCGCCACAACTGCTGAGCCTGTGCTCTAGAGCCTGTGTGCCACACCTACTGAAACCCGTGTACCCTAGAGCCTGGGCCCTGCAATAAGAGAAGCCCCAGCAATGAGAAGCCCATGCACCACAGCTATAGTGTAACCCCTGCTCCCCGAAGCTAGAGAAAAGCCCTCTCGGCAATGAAGACCCAGCATAGCCAAAATTAATTAATTAAGAAAGAAAACATGGAGCACATCCAAATGGTGGGCCCAGGAGGGACCCCAGAAAAGGACTGTAATCAGCCTGGTACCAGCATAAGAGCCCTCTGCACTTGAGGCAGACCTAGTGATAGTGAGAGGAAAGGAGATATATACTTTGTCTCAGTTCAGTTCAGTTCAGTTGCTCAGTCGTGTCCTACTCTTTGCGACTCCATGAATCGCAGCACGCCAGGCCTCCCTGTCCATCACCAACTCCCGGAGTTCCCTCAGACTCACGTCCATCGAGTCAGTGATGCCATCCAGCCATCTCATCCTCTGTCGTCCCCTTCTCCTCCTGCCCCTAATCCCTCCCAGCATCAGAGTCTTTTCCAATGAGTCAACTCTTCTCATGAGGTGGCCAAAGTCTGGAGTTTCAGCTTTAGCATCATTCCTTCCAAAGAAATCCCAGGGCTGATCTCCTTCAGAATGGACTAGTTGGATCTCCTTGCAGTCCAAGCGACTCTCAAGGGTCTTCTCCAACATCACAGTTCAAAAGCATCAATTCTTCAGCGCTCAGCTTTCTTCACAGTCCAACTCTCACATCCATACATGACCACAGGAAAAACCATAGCCTTGACTAGACGGACCTTTGTTGGCAAAGTAATGTCTCTGCTTTTGAATATGCTATCTAGGTTGGTCATAACTTTCCTTCCAAAGAGTAAGCATCTTTTAATTTCATGGCTGCAGTCACCATCTGCAGTGATTTTGGAGCCGCCAAAAATAAAGCCTGACACTGTTTCCACTGTTTCTCCCTCTATTTCCCATGAAGTGATGGGACCGGATACCATGATCTTCGTTTTCTGAATGTTGAGCTTTAAGCCAAATTTTTCACTCTCCACTTTCACTTTCATCAAGACGCTTTTTAGGTCCTCTTCACTTTCTGCCATAAGGGTGGTGTCATCTGCATATCTGAGGTTATTGATATTTCTCCCAGCAATCTTGATTCTGGCTTGTGCTTCTTCCAGTCCAGAGTTTCTCATGATGTACTCTGCATAGAAGTTATATAAGCAGGGTGACATTATACAGCCTTGACGTACTCCTTTTCCTATTTGGAACCAGTCTGTTGTTCCATGTCCAGTTCTAACTGTTGCTTCCTGACCTGCATACAAATTTCTCAAGAGGCAGATCAGGTGGTCTGGTATTCCCATCTCTTTCAGAATTTTCCACAGTTTATTGTGATCCACACAGTCAAAGGCTTTGGTGTAGTCAATAAAACAGAAATAGATGTTTTTCTGGAACTCTCTTGCTTTTTCCATGATTCAGCGGATGTTGGCAATTTGATCTCTGGTTCCTCTGCCTTTTCTAAAACCAGGTTGAACATCAGGAAGTTCACGGTTCACGTATTGCTGAAGCCTGGCTTGGAGAATTTTGAGCATTACTTTACTAGCATGTGAGATGAGTGCAATTGTGCGGTAGTTTGAGCATTCTCTGGCATTGCCAAAGAATACTTTGTTTAGTTATCTTTTATTGAAACAGATTTGACATGTAGCATTGTGTGCATGTATGGTGTACAGCATGTTGATTTGATACGTTTATACGTTGTGATATGGTTGGTTGCCATGGTAGCTATCACATCACATAATTATCATTTCTTTATTATGTTGGGAATAATTAAAATCTAGAGCAAGTTTGATTTATAATACAATATTTTTTGTTGTCTACATTCACTATGCTATACATTATATCTCTAGGACTTAACCTACTAGTTGCAAGTTTGTACACTTAAACAACATCTCTATTTCCCTACCTGCCACCCTTGGGAACCACCATTTTACTTTCTGTTTTTATGAGTTTGGCCTTTTAGATTCCACATGTAAGTAATATCATAGAGTATTTGTCTTTCCCTGCCTGATGTACACCTGTTAGAATGGCTATCATCAGAAAGATGAGGTAGCAATTGTTGTCAAAGATGTAGAGAAAAGGGAACATTTGCGCACTGTTGATGGTCATGTAAACTGGTGCCACCACTACGGAAAACAGTATGGAGATTCCTCCAAAAGTTAAAAATAGAACTACCAGGTGATCCAGCAATGCCACTTTTGATTATAATCTGAAGGAAATGAAAACAGGATATCAAAGAGGTCACTGCCGTCCCATGTTTTTTGCAGCATTATTCACAATAGCCAAGATAGGAAACAACCTGAAGATTTATCAGTGAATAAATGGATAAAGAAGATATGGGATATGCATTCACTGGAATATTATTCAGTCACGAGAAAAAAGGAAATCCTGTCACTGACCACACTTGAATGGACCTTAAGGATGTTGCAGTAAGTGAAGAATGTATAAAGTCAGGTGAAGGAGCAGGAACTCAACCTCAGACCTCGCCTCCACCCTCAGGTGGAGCACAAATACTGTCCTGTGGGAGGAGCTGAGAGGAAGTGACAAGGACAGTCAGGATGGAGGGTTCTTCTCCAGATTCTGTCCTCACCACCTCGCTGAGCGGCCTGGGACGATTGCTTAACCTTCAGGACAGTTTCCTCCTTGGGCTAGATCATCTCTAAGGTCACTTTAAGCACTAACATTTCATGATTTAAAAAAAAAAAAAAAAAACAGGGCCCTTTTTCTTTTCTTTCCCTAGATTTGCATTTTTATTACATATTCACCTCAACCAAACTTTATAATGGAAAAAGTGAAGGAGCCCACCCACCTCCCCAGCCCCACTTCCCCCAGGTTGTTGCCCCTGCAGTTTCATTTCTATACATTGAAAGCAGAATTTGAAACTGTGGGTTTCAGAACCACGTGCTGCTGCTGCTGCTGCTGCTAAGTCACTTCAGTCGTGTCCAACTCTTCACGACCCAATGGACTGTAGCCTACCAGGCTCCTCCATCCATGGGATTTTCCAGGCAAGAGTACTGGAGTGGGTTGCCATTTCCTTCTCCATCAGAACCACATGGCTTTGCTCAAATCCATTCCCTGCTTCTTGCCAGCTCTGGGAACTCAAACATAGTTTTCCTCTCTTGTTCTTGTCCTAATCTGTAAAATTCGGAAATGGGAGTGTGTATGTTACTCTGAATTGACACATATAAACACAACAATGCTTGATACCTAGTGTTCCATACCTGTTAGCTGTTTTCCCCACAGCAGACTTCTGCCTATAATAAGGGAACAATAGATAGAGTGGACCTGGGTGCTACCTGCAAGGAGCTCACAGTCTAAAGTCAGCCCAGGCAGCTGTCAGGACCTACTCTGTGTCTGTGGACATTTTAGAAACAAGGAAATTCTAGATAGAGCAGTAAGTAAGTAAGGAGCTGCCAGGACAGGCACATCCCATACCGCAACGTTACAGTACCAATCCCTTCAGGCAAACGAGTCCTCAAAAGAAAGCTGGACAATCTATTTAAAAATCTGAAAATGGCATTGCCAAGAAAGCAGCAGAAGAAAAACTGAATTTCCTATTAATAGTGGTATTTTTTCAGAACTCCATTCCAGGCAGAAATTCCCAATTGGGCATCATCTGGCATTGAATACTCTGCCCCGGAGAAAAGCAGAAATGCTTCTCGACACAGAGAACAACACCTGCCCTGTCCCTATTTACCCCTTCTTCCTCTGGGTCATGTCCTGCCTTCTTCAGCCTCCACCCAAAATTGAGTTGAAGATGTTTATTACCTGCTCCCCAGCAGGTCCCCAGCCCGCATGCACATTATCCAGCTCCTCTGGTTCATTCTCACCACAACTCACCCCTGGACTGATTCAGTGGCCTGTGACTTCAGGTTCCCAGTGTGTGCCATCAGCCGGGATCCACTGAGGCTTTCCCCCCAACGCCTGAGGGTCAGCTGTCCCTTCCTCTGAATCTTTCAGATATATACAGGTCATAGGGGGACATCAGGAGCTGGCAGGAAAAGCATGGGCTTTGGAGTCAGGACTTAATTTCCATAGGCCTCAGTATTCTATTCTCTAAAATGGGCTAATAATAGTGTCAGCCTCATAGGCTTGCAGTAAAGACTAAGTGAGATGAGAATGTCAATAAAATGCTTCGTATTTTGCCTGGCATATAGATGATGTTCAATAAAATTAATCTACTTGTCACTCCTGGTTACAATTACATAATATGTTTGTCAGCCTGTCTGCCTCACTAGACTGTGAGCTCCTCAGGGTAACAGTAATGTCTTAGCTATGCCATCTCTGTAACTCTCACTCTCTGTGGCTCCAGACTCTAGAACAGTGGTAGTATATAATAGGAACCCAGGGTATTTGTTATCTATTTCCATAATAATGCTACATAGTGAACCAAAATTAAAACAGTCATTATTTAGCTCATGATTCAGCAGTTAGTCTGTTTAAGCCAGGCTTAGCTGTGTGGTTCTTCTGCTTTGGGCTGGGCTCAGCTGCAGGTCATGTAGGCTTTGATCTGAGGATGGGGGAGGGTTGGGCAGAGTAGGGGAGGGTGGTGGCCATGTCCCTCATCAAGTAGTAGCTGAGTCTGGGCCTCTGCACATGGCATCTGGCAGGGTCCTTGAGTGAAAGAGTGAAAAGACTCTTGGGGATCTGACTGAAAACTTCCATTGTCACTTCCACCGCATTCTGTTGGCCAAAGCAAGTCACAAGGTCAGCTCAGGTTCAAAGGATAGCAAAATAGATTCCATTATTCCATCCCTTAATGAGAAGAGTGGCAAAGTCACATTTTAAAGGGCATGGGTTCAGAGAAGAGTGGAGACTTACCACTGTTTTTGCAATTTGCCACACCCAGTTTTTCAAATGAATGAGGTTAGTTAGGGAGAGAAGAATGAACCAAAAAGGCAATAAGAAGGAAGGTCCAATTTAAGTCATGGGCAAGGACATTTAAATTCTAGGTTGCTCAATACAAGCAAGATGAAAATTGACCTCTCAAACCATTAAGTAGTTGGGCGCTCTCTAAGGTACAGTAAAGAGAATATGTGCCAATTGGGGGATAAATCAAGATACTCCTCTCCCAGTGTCTTGGAAAGGCAGATGAACCTGGATTTATTGAGGACACTCAGTCTCCTGACAGCAGTATAATTACAGGCTCCAGCATCATTAATCAGCAACCGCTGACCATCGAGGGAGTCTATAAACCTCTAGCTCTCTCTGTTCCAAAATTGATTTGACTTAAAAACAATTATTTAAATTCAAAATACTTACACACTTCGCTTAGAAGAAAGAAGGAAATATTGAAAAGAGAAATTTGTGTTTTTTTTAAATTAATCTCCATCTCTAGAACATCCTTTATTAGCCTTTCAATTATTTAATAAACCTTCTGTTACTCACACATACACAAATTCTATCAGAGAGACTCTCACCAACACCAAGTAAAATGGATTAGGATGTCCCCATTGCACCTACTGCAGGAAGTCTGTCATCTCCCAATATATGTGTGAATTTCCAAGGGCAGGGGCTCCCATTCATCTTGTCATTCCTTGCTACCACTGTCACCAAAATTCATGCAGTGCCCACCTCTCTCCTTTCTTAAGATGTCCTGGAATGGTGCTAAAGACTTGTCTTCATCTCCTGCAAATTTTTTGTACACAGGCTCATGTAAGAGATTTTACTTAAGGTTTTGTGGCTAAAGGGTGGTAATTACAGCACAGAGTAGAAAATAAATTCACTGTCAAGCAAACATCAGTGTTCCTAATTTTGATAGCCTCTACTTATCAGCAGGCTTTTCCTCCTGCTCCGTCTTCCATGCGCTCCAGCCTTGTGCCATATCACTGTGCTTTGGGCTCTCTCAGAGCTCTTTCTAGACCCTGTGCCATTTCCCTCTGGCTGTCCTTCTAGCCTCTCATCTCCTCCTCCTAGATGCTAACAAAATTTTAACAGTTCTTGATTCCAAAAGCTGTTTAGCCTTATTTTGTTTCACCCTGACCCATCCTGCTCAAAATTCTCCAAGCTAGGTTTCAGTGATACATGAACCGAGAACTTCCAGATGCTGAAGCTGGATTTAGAAAAGACAGAGGAACCAGAGATCAAATTGCCAACATCCATTGGATCATAGAGAAAGCTATGAAATTCCAGAAAAACATGTACTTTTGCTTCATTAACTATGCTAAAGTCTTTGTGTGGATAACAACAAACTGTGAAAAATTCTTAAAGAGATGGGAATACCAGAACCACCTTACCTCCCTCCTGAGAAACCTGTATGCTTGTCAAGAAGCAACAATTAGTACTGTTCATGAAACAATGGACTGGTTCAAAATTGAGAAAGGAGTACATCAAGGCTGTATATTGTCACTCTGCTTTTTTAGCTTCTATGCAAAGTACATCATGCAAAATGCCAGGCTGGACAAAGCATAAGCTGGAATCAGGACTGCCGGGAGAAATATCAATAACCTCAGCTATGCAGATGACAATACCATTATGGCAGAAAGCAAAGAACTAAAGAGCCTTTTGATGAAGGTGAAAGAGAGAGTGAAAAAGTTGGCTTAAAACTCAACATTCAAAAAACTAAGATCATAGCATCCAGTCCCATCACTTCATAGCAAATAGATAGGGAAAAAATGGAAATGTTGGCAGATTTTGTTTTCTTGGGCTCCAAAATCATTGTGGATGATGACTGCAGCCATAAAATTAAAAGACACTTGTTCCTTGGAAGAAAAGCTATGACAAACCTAGATAATGTATTAAAAAGCAGAGACATTATTTTGCCAACAAAGGTCTATCTAGTCAAAGCTATGGTTTTTCCATATGGCCTCCCCTAGTGGCTCAGACGGTAAAGAATCCACCTGCAATGTGGGAGACCTGGGTTTGATCCCTGGGTTGGACAGATCTCCTGGAGAAAGGCATAGCAACCCACTCCACTATTCTTACCTGGAGAATCCCCATGGACAGGGGAGCCTGGCGGGCTATGGTCCATGGTGTCCAAGAGTCAGACACTACTGAGCAATTAAGCACAGCACATGGTTTTTTCAGGAGTCATGTATGGATGTGGGAGTTGGACCATAAAGAAGACTGAGCACTGAAGAACTGATGCTTTTGAACTGTGATGCTGGAGAAGACTCTTGAGAGTCCCTTGGAAAGCAAGGCGATCAAGCCAGTCAATCCTAAAGGAAATCAGCCCTGAATATTCATTGGAAGGACTGATGCTGAAACTGAAGCTCCAACACTTTGGCCTTCTGATGCAAAGAGGGAGAGCTCACACAGAGAAAGTAGAAAAGAAGGTAATATGAAGATGGAGGCAGAGACTGCAGTGATGTGGCCACAAGCCAAGACTGCTGGCAACCCTCAGTACCTGGAAGAACTGATGGACAGATCTCCACAGGGCCTCCAGACAGAGTGTGGCCCTGTGATAGTGATTTTCAACTTCTGGCCTTCAGATCTGTGAAAGAATAAATATCTGGGCTTCGGTTTTTCAGCAGTCTTAGAGTTCTTCTAAGAACTCTCGTGATTACATGTGGGACCAGATAATCTCCCCATCTCCAGGTCCTTAATCACATCTTTAAAGTCCTTTTTTACCACACAAAATAATATTCACAGGTTCTAGATCAGGATGTAGATATCCTTGAGGGGCTTTTTCAGCCTGCCGCACAGTCTGTCAGGATTCCCAGGAATGGGGCCAGGATAGGAGGAGGAGGTGGGATTCTGACCTCAGGGAGAGCAGGTCCAGGGGAAGAAAAGGCATCTTGGTTAGACTAGGGTAGGACTCTGTAGTTTCCTGGTGTTGGGGACACTGTCCCAACCTAGCAGGAGGGACCAGCTCAAGATGGATCCACTTGTCAGGGAAGGAGTGGTCAGGATGCAACCAGAGGCCAATCACTGCCCAGCCTCATGGATCTTCCATGGTTGGTGGATACCTACATGCTCCCAGAGTCACATGCTTTGAGTTAAAAGGGAAGCAAAAAGTGACGACCACATCCTCATGCCCACCTTGGACCCCAGTGAGAGTATCCGAGATCTCAAGGAAGGACAAACAGCCAAGTTTAGCTCCTACTGTGTGTCAGGAATAGAGCCAGGCTCTCATACCTAATCTCATCTAAGCCCTAGGAGAAGCTGTATTAAGTTCCCTTTACACCTGTAGCTCAGAGAGGTCAAGCAGTTTGCTTACAGTTGCACAGCAGATGTGAGTTCCGTGGAGGTGAAGAGCTTGAATACAAGCTGTACAGAGCTGGATTCACATCCTGGCCCTGTACTTTCTGGGCCTTGAACACAATCCATTGGCACCTGCTTCTTCCTCTCAAACCCCAGGGACACTGCTGCAGGAAGCGTCTACCTCATGGGGTCAATTGTGGTGAACGTAATTCGAGTGCTGAGCTTAGTGTGTGGCACAAACATGCCCAGATAATCAATATTAATATTCCCAGCCCAGCCCAGGTGCACGGACTCCTCCCTCCCCTGCCCAGTGGGAGGGTCTGCCCATGAGAGGGCCTGAGGCAGGCCTGCAGCCCCTGAACAGGCCTGGGTTGGAGGGCAGTTTCTGTACAAGGAGCACTTGGATTTGCAACAGCTGGACTCTGCTAGTCCCTGCCCATCTGCTTCCCCAACAAAGGACAGGGCAGGGAAGCTTCAAGATAATCTCCTGTTTGTTCTCCACCCCCGTCACTGACACGGGTTTCAGTGCGGACATGAACAGCCCCAGCCTTGCCCCCAGTGGCAGCTGCAACCACAGAGCTGGCAGCCAGACTGGGAAAAGCAGGGGTGACCCCGTCCCCTACCCTGGGCCTTCTTGGGGTTTTGCCTGCACAAGAACCCCTTTCAGGACAGGCCTGTAATTGTACGAGTTGTTTTAAAGTTTTGGCAAACATAACTGGCCCAACAATAGCCAGACTAACATTGACTCTGGAGGTCAGCAAGCCTGGGGCAGCCACAGGGAGAATACAGAGGCCTGTCCTGAGCCACCTCAAGTGCCCAAGGCCTGGTGGGAGTGAGCAATGATTCCCATGGGCCATGCTCTGGACACACTTCATACTCCCTCGAAAGGAGGGAATCTGCCCTTAATTGAGCACCACTGTATGCAGCCAGCTATCTTCCCCATCAAAGGAGAGGGGCTGGTGCTCTGTGAAAAAGCCCAGGCTCTTTTCAAGGCCGCTGTGAATTTTTCCCAAATGAACCTCCTGCCCTCAGTTCCAGACCTACCTGGGGTCTCTAGTTCCTACCCCGAATCCCCATAACTGGTTTCTGTGCCCACTCACGGACTCAGAGAGGGTGATGTGTTAAGTACTGCCCCCCCGCGCTTATTGAGCTCACTCTGTGCCCTGCTGGTTCCCTGTCAAACACAGTCCTGTTTGCTGTGGCCTTTGCCCAAGTGTGAGCAGCTGGTAACACTGGCTCCAAGGCTTGCACCTGGCCTCATGCAGCACCTTTCTCTTTGCATCGAAATTTAATATCTCAGAGTTCATCTTTTAATTTTTTTTAAAAATTTACTTATTTTTGGCTGCGCTGGGACTTCATCGCTTCCTGAAGGTTCTCTCTAATTGGGGCAAGCAGAGGCTACTCTCAAACTGTGATGCTTGGGCTTCTCATTGCGACGCTTTCTCCCGCTGTGGAGCGCGAGCTCTAGGCTCACAGGCTTCAGTAGTTGTGACACATGGGCTCAGTAGTAGTGGCTCAGGAGCTCCAGAGCACAGGCTCAGTGGTTGTGATGCACGGGCTTAACTACTTTAAGTTGCTCCACAGCATGTGGAATCTTTCTGGACCAAAGCCCTCAGAGTTCCTCTTTCAACATAAGAAGAGCTGCAGGCAAAGCAACATGACCCATATGAGGCCTTCCCTGGTGGTCCCGCAGTTAAGACTCTGCCTTCCAGTGCAGGGGTTGGGGGTCAGTCCCTGGTCATGGAACTAGGATCCTGCATGCTACATAGTGTGGCCAAAAAAAAAAATTTTTTTAAGGGCCCATATGGACTGTTTGTGCTTATCTACATATACTTTGGGGAGGGGAGTGGACATGCCATGTGGCATACAGGATCTTAGTTTTCAGACCAAGGATCAAACCTGTGCCCCCTGAAGTGCAAGTGCAGAGTCCTAACCACTGGACAGCCAGGGAATTCCTGGGTGAGCTTGTCTCTGACATCAGTGACAACAGCAAACAAAGCACTCTGACACAGGAGCCAATTTGCTTTGCTTTCATTACAACTTTATTTAGCATCTGCAGACTGTGGTGCTGCAAAGGGTGTGAAGTCTAATCCTTCATTTTATAAATGAGGAACCTGGTGCAAGGACGTCCTCCAAGGCTGCACTGGAGGCATAAACCGTGTGACCCCCAATACATTCCCGCTTGCAGAATGACAGCCTGGAAGACGAGGCTGGAAACTGAAGTCTTTCCAGGACTCTCTTGAAAAGAGCATCTGAGCCTCCAACCCGGATAAGTGGGAGCTTGCAGGACTGACTTGGGTACCCAGATGGGTTAGTGTGATCCACAGCAAGGGTCAGGAGGCAAAACCAAGTCATAAACAGGCCCAGGCTGATTAAGTAAAAAAAGTGAGGCAGACAAAGGGAATCCAGGTATGAGGCCTTGGGATGGCTCCTAGGCCAGGAGGTGGAAGTGCAGAAGATTGACCTTCTGCCCTGCAAGCCTGTAGGAGTCAGTTAAGTGGTGCAGCAGCTTATAAACTGGATAGCTGTCTAAACTGTTGGCTCCACCAAATTCACAAGCAGCTTCAAACAGCATAAGGAGGTCAATTTTTGTAGGTGCTTAATAGTACAAACAAGAACTCAGAGAACTTCCCCTCCCTACTCCCAGCCCAGGGCTCTTCCTGCCAGATCAAGAAGCTTGCTGCTCAAGCAGAGCCTGAACTTGTTGAAAACACATTAATTTCTTATGTATCTATGTTTGTACCCTTCTGGCTTGACCTGTATGAATGAGCTAGGGAATTGAGGCTTTCTTCAGCTAACTTTTGAAGTCCGTCTAGCCCCATAACAAGCAGTAGGTCCTAGAATGGGGACAGGTAGGTCAGCCATCAGTCCTCAAGCCAGCTCACAGGTGGACCTGTCACCTGGGCCTCAGTTTCTCTAGTTATGAAAGCTAAGAAGATGAAGATGAAGAATAGATTTACCTGATGAAGGTTGATTTTCAGGAGGCCCCAACTTGCACAAGCAATTTTCAAGGCTTATCAATGTATATGTAATTTGCATTTCTTTTCTTTAAAAAAGGCTCTCAATTACATACAAGGAAATGGCAACCCACTCCAGTGTTCTTGCCTGGAGAATACCAGGGATGGGGGAGCCTGGTGGGCTGCCGTCTATGGGGTCGCACAGAGTCGGACACGACTGAAGCGACTTAGCAGCAGCAGCAGCAAGACTCTATAAAAACCTCATCTAAGCCCAGATGGCGTCATGGAGCTAATTTCACAGGCCCTGAATATTCACATTTTGAAGAAAGATGCCAAAACTCCTTGAGATAAAGACTGGAAACTATATAATCTCTGGTTTTCACCAACTCCTTCCCCTCCCCCCACCACTGAAATGATGATGCTGGTATCAACAGCAAGTGAACATCAGACATTCATAAACATGATTCTATTTGAAAACCCACAGAACTTTGGGTTACAGTGGTGTCTTATTAATGAGGAGATGGGGAGCTTCCACTGTGAAAAACAAAACTACTGCTGCTGCTGCTGCTAAGTCACTTCAGTCGTGTCCGACTCTGTGCGACCCCATAGACGGCAGCCCACCAGGCTCCCTGGTCCCTGGGATTCTCCAGGCAAGAACACTGGAGTGGGCTGCCATTTCCTTCTCCAATGCATGAAAGTGAAAAGTGAAAGTGAAGTCTCTCAGTCGTGTCCGACTCTTAGCGACCCCATGGACTGCAGCCCACCAGGCTCCTCCATCCATGGGATTTTCCAGGCAAGTGTACTGGAGTGGGATGCCATTGCCTTCTCCAAAACAAAACTAAGTTCACACAAAATTCAACTAGGCTAATTCAAGTTTGTGAAGATGGAGAAAGCAGGAAGGGAGGGAAAATTAGGTAGGAAAAACTATGAAGCAGAGAAAGATTGGGGGACAGGTCTAAAGACAGGAAAAAGCCACTCCCTTACCCAGGGTCCCCTTACAGCTTGGAGAGAAATATCACCCTGGCCTTGCTAATATTCTAAGTAACAAGAGAGATCACATCCAGCAAAAACCCGCTTCTGTGCTGGAAGATTGATTCATGATGTATTCACATACAAGAAATTCAGTCGTTCATTTTTCATTCAACCAATGGCTTAAGTATGTGTTGCTAGATGCTGGGGACATAATGACAAGCAAAAGAGACGTGGCCCTCACTCTAGTCTGGAGGAGAATACAGACAAAGCAGTGGACTAGAGAGAAGCAAACAATAAGGAGACCAGTTTGGCCATGGCAAAGATAGCGGCCTCAATGGAAGGAAGCTGCCACTTTGGGATAGAGAGATTCGTACAGATTCAAAAAACATTAAGAAGCACAATATATTTGCTTTGATAATTGTTTAGAAATGACTATACTATACATGGAAAGGACAACCAGTGGGGACCTGCTGTATGAGGTGGGAATCTCATCACCTCTATATGAGGTGAGGACCTTTGTGCATGAAGAATCTAAAAAAGAATCAATATATGTGGCCACTTTGTCGTGCGCTTGGAGTTAACACAGCATTGTAAATCAATTATATGCAAATAAAATTAAAAAAAAAAAAAGGAAATGAAGTGTGAAATGTCCAACTGTCCAAGGATGACCTCAGGTACGTCTGGCTTGAGCAGTTGGGCAGCCAGGTGGTAGAGCCATTTGGAAAGGCAGCAGCTCCAAAAGGAACATGTTTAGTGCTTTTGAACTGAATCACCCATTAGGATAGAAGGAGGCTTCAGAATTCACAGCAGAAGGCCAGGTTGAAAGACCCAGGAAAGACTGAATCGTGAAAGTTATGATGGCCAGGACAGAGAAGAAAAAGGCAAGAGTGAAAAGAAGTCCAAGTGAAAAGATGTTCAGATTAGAAAAGAAGGCTACAAAGCCACATGTACAATAAAATGCACATATGCAAA
Organism: Bos grunniens; assembly: GCF_055505025.1. Taxonomy (NCBI): domain Eukaryota; kingdom Metazoa; phylum Chordata; class Mammalia; order Artiodactyla; family Bovidae; genus Bos; species Bos grunniens. The sequence goes on from NC_141166.1 coordinate 99,273,891, forward strand.
ACACAAAGAAAAGATACTGATGGTGTCTTCATGGACAGGTGAGCAGTAGTGAGACTATTGCTGATTTATGTCTGCTTCTCTTTGCTCGGTTGTGCTGACTTAGAAAAATACACAAAGTGAGAGTTGCAAGTGAAGTTTCACTGGGAGCAAAATGAGGACTATAGCCCAGAGATAGCTCTGAGAAACTGTTCCAAAGGGTTCGGGGGAGAGGTTTGTACAAATGTGATTTTTTGTGAAGGGGGAGTATATGCAATCAGGCACACATGTTTTGCAGGTTTCTGCTAGTCTCATGAAGGTCATGAGCTGCTAGTCATGAGGACCAGTCCTCCTAGATGTGAGGAGATACAAGAGTTGGGCTCATAAAGTTGTCTGCTGAAAATATCTATCTGAAGACCTGTTTTGCCAGTCTCCCCCAACCCCCACCCTGAGCACAGAGTGCCTCATTTCTGCTCTCCACTTTCAGGGGTTGTTGAAAATTAGCAGCTGCAGCAGCACATGATTAATCCTTGTAGATGGCAAATGCCAATGGCAAGTGCCAATTTATAGTTGACAGCTGTATTTGCAAAGCTAAAGACTGTAAAACAAATGTATTTTTTTGCAATAAAAAGTTATTTTTGAAAAGTGGCTTAAAAAGGAACAATTATTAAAGGACTTTTAACTTAAAGAGCTTAATTGGAAAGGGTAGCAACAACTGAGTTAGTGGACAGCTGAAGGAGGTAAGTAGCATGATTCACTGCCTCACATTCATGGTTGCTATTGGGATCACCTGCAAAATGAAACAAGATACTGATCCTGGATCCCACCTCCAGAGATTCTGGTTTAATTGGCTGGCAGCGTGGCTTGAGCCCTGTAGATGTTAATGCTCCCAGCTGATTCTAATGTCAGTGAGGCTGGTGGACCACTCACGTAATTAGTGAGAAGTAAGAGGGTTCACTTCAGAGTAGCATTTTGATTTATTAGGAAAGAATAAGAATCTCCAGGATAAGGACCATGAGGCAGGCTCAAAGGTGAGCAGTGAGATGGCATGGCTGTGCTGGGCCTGGGCCAGTCACATAGGATGCTTTTAAATGATAGAAGTGAAGTGAGCTTAAAGCAATCTAATTTTAAAGAATGTGGTGGTGGCGAGGGGAACTCAGAAACTGCGAGAATTGGGGGCATCTACATGGACAGAAATTCCGTAGTTTTGGATACTTCAGTGCAGTCAAGAATAGGCAGGGAGGCTGGTCCCACGTTAAAGGCAAAGGGCTCGGGCAGCCTAAGGGGTTGTTCAGTGCAGCAACTCAGCTGAAGGCCTGCAAGTCCAGGGAGGACAGCGTATGGATTTTTCACCAGCCGGAGCAGTTGCAGCGTTGCAAAGCGCGCGGCGGAGCTGCACGTGGAGACGCCAACTCGGCAGGGCTGCAGGGACACCTTTTTTGAATTCTGGTCCCACCACTGAAGATCCCCACTTCTGTTTGGGTGAGTTATTTTATTTCTCTGGCTTCACTCTCTTCACTTGTGAAAAGAGGATAATAATACCTGTTTGACAGGTTTCTATGTATTAAAGACAATAATTGTGAAAGCAGCTAACAGGTTTTTTAAATGTTTTATGTTGGTGAGTGTTTAAAGTAGGAAAAGGAGATACGATAGTTGTTAGAGGCAGTCTGGACCCATGTCTTTCTACCTCATTTCCCTCTCTCACCTGATATTCTCTCCATTCTTATTTAACTTTCTAAATTCTAAAGTATGATGGCTAGAGCTGATGACCTGTTTTTCTTAGTAGGAGATTAAAACCATGGAGTTGGAGGACCTAAAAAGTGTAAAACTTAAAAAGCAGAATTAACAAACTCAAAACTTTGTTTTCTGTGCAAAAAAGTATCAATGTTAGGAAGCATCAGAGTGAAGCAATGATTGCTGAAATTTAAACTCTGAGAGAAAGCAATTTGGTAAAGTGTGTGGGACTTTCAGTTATATTTCATGAAATCTGAGATGCCTTTGTTTGTAGGATACATCATGTTATGTATTATGAAGGAAAAGTGTTCCTTATTAAACTGTGACAAAATGCTTTCTTTGCTCATATAATTTTTTTTCTTTTTTGAAAGAGCCCCTTAAGGTTAAACATGTATTGTTACCATGTGTTACTCTTAGGCTTGTCTAAGGAGAACAGTGGAAAAGTTTGTTAACATGTTTTGCAAATCTTGTTCATGTTCACCTAACTCTTCTAAATCACATTTTAGTCACTGATGTGTGTATTTTCCCAAACATCTATGTCCTCTGGGCTTTCAAGTGAACTGATGATATGGTCTCTCATAACATCCCATATCTTCTTCTAAGTCACTGACATCTCTTTGCAAGCTTTCTTGCCTAGCATGTGATAGGTAATCTTTCTGTGCGTATCTCAGTAACTAAACATAACTCAGCTTTATCTACCTATAGATATTTTCCTTAAGTCCTATAATGCTCTGCTTCTCAAACTTTCATATTCATACAAGTCACCTGGGAATCTTGTCAAAAGCCAGTGTGAAGTAGGTCTGAGATAGGCCTGAGGTTCTGCAGTTTTCTCGTGGTCCAAGTTGAGGCCAACACAATTGGTACCAGTTGATTTGAGAAGTGAAGCTATAAAGCAGTTGTTTCAATGGGTTGCTTCTTTCCAAGAAAATGAGGAAGTGTGATTGTTCCTCCAGTAAAAACTTGTTTTGCTAATGTCAAATGCATGCCCTGCTGCTCTGTTTTCATGGCCTTCTGTGTATACAACAATTTCTCATTTCAACACCAAATGATAGTCTAATCTCCTTGAAATTATTTAAACAGCAGTGAAACTCAACATGTGTAGTGTGGTGTAGTGCCAGCAATGCACATAATTCCTTGGCATGATGGTGGAGTGAAGAGTGAGGACCAAGTTAGTGTGTGGACAGGCAGCGCTGGACACCAAAGAGGACTGTAAGCTGTACTCTGACGTCAAAGGTGCAAAAATGTCCTGCTTCAGCTCACGGAAATATAGAGAATCTGTTGTAAATCTCTGTGCTATTTGAACCTCTACTCTTCGCAGTTATTTTCACTTAAGAAAATGCTGAAGTCAGCCTTAAGAAGTATGAGAGATAACAGTAATAACCCTAGTGCATTTCTCAGCATCTTTGTTTTTTAACCTTTCCAGTTCCAGTTCAGTCGCTCAGTCATGTCCAACTCTTTGCAAGCCCATGAATCGCAGCACGCCAGGCCTCCCTGTCCATCACCAACTCCAGTTCACCCAAACTCATGTGCATCAAGTAGGTGATGCCATCCAGCCATCTCATCCTCTGTCATCCCCTTCTCCTCCTGCCCCTATTCCTTCTCAGCATCAGAGTCTTTTCCAATGAGTCAACTCTTCACATGAGGTGGCCAAAGTATTGGAGTTTCAGCTTTAGCATCAGTCCTTCCAATGAACACCCAGAACTGATCACCTTCAGAATGGACTGATTAGATCTCCTTGCAGTCCAAGGGACTCTCAAGAGTCTCCTCCAACACCACAGTTCAAAAGCATCAGTTCTTCGGCGCTCAGCTTTCTTCACGGTCCAACTCTCACTTTAGGTTTCCCCTAAGTGAATGGTACACAAGGATGAAAGTTGTTGAGTGTGTGAGCATTGGTGATTTGTGTGTTTTATTTTAGTATTTATGTATTATTTGGCTGCATGAGGTCTGAGTTACGGCATGTGGGATCTTCAATATTTGTTGCAGCATGTGAGATCTTTCGTTGTGTCATGTGGGATCCCTGGTCAGGGATTGAACCTAGGCCCCTGCATTGGAAGTAGGGAGTCTTAGCCACTGGACCACTGGGGAAGTCCCTGATTTGGGTGTTTTATAATTGACTTTTCAGTGGTTGAAATCCCCTGAGCACTTGTAACAAACACCTGACTCCAAGTTCCCCCAGCCTACTGAAGCATCATCTTTGGGAACAGACCCTGGGAAACCAGGTCCCACAGGAAAGCCTAACTCAGCTCAAGTTTGAAACCATGGGTTTAGTGTCTTCACACCTTCTGCAGGGTTTAGTCAGTCCATCTCTAGGTAGGGGAGCCTGCCAGGTACCAAACACTGCCAGGTGTTAAAGGGAATACCACGCCCATCAGAAATCTATCACAGCATTTCTCCCTGTCCTCACAGAGCTTATACCCCATGTATGCTGAGAGAGAGAAGACTGTGTCATGGGCATTCAGAAGCGGGGTGGAAGAAAGAAGGAAGGACATTGCTTCTGATGGATATGATTGGAAAAGGAAAGGTGGGAAATTGGCTAGGTCTTGAAAGGGGGCTGAAATGTGGATAGGACACAAGAGGAAAAGGGCATTTCAGGCAGGTGGCACAGCAGAAACAAAGGCAAGGAGGCAGAGAGCACTGATTGTGATCCGTAGACAGAGAGCAGACCAGGTGTTCTAAGGAGATGGTTCATGTCACGGGATCATAAAGAGTGTGCTGGGAAAGCTTGATGGGAGGAAGGCGATGCCCCAGGAGGCTCTGCTCTCTTGTATATGGTCTCTCCATTTAGAGTTTTTAAATTCGTTTCCTTTTCTTCTTTTTCCTTCTTCTCTTCCTCCATTCTGATGTCTTTTCAAGTTGAGAGAGGAGACCCAGAGCCTTTGATTTTTCATCAGTACCTGGGCCTTACTCTTCTTTCCTGGGCACTGGCTTCCCCTGCCACTCACCTTGCTTCTGCACAGACTCCCATGTCTCACCACCTCTGCTGTCAGCTGGCGTGTGAGGAGAAATGCAAGCACAATGCAATATTAATCTGAGCAAAACACAACTAGAGAGGAAATTTTGCTGCTCTGTTGCAAATAACATATGGCACTTCCCCAAAGCCAAAAGAAATGATTTTTTAATCATCTGCTGTTCGGGATTATCCACGCTCCCTTTCCTTGGTGTGGATAATTGAGGGTTGACTGTATTTGGATTTCAAAGCAATTTGGAATTTACTGAAATCCAAGGTTCCCAGTTTGCACCGTATCCCCTGTAGCCATCGGTGCCTATAATTAAAGTGATCTGCAAAGGGAAGGCCACAGAGGTACCTCTGATGTGAGTGGTTACCAGAAAAGGACAGCCAGCATTTTTTATGTTGTGTGTATGAGGCTAAAATGATAGTAGCTGCCCTCCTTCAGGAGAAAGGGCCTTTGTGCTCCAGGTCTGGGGTACTGTTAGCTCTAGACATTTCAGTTTGCACTCCAAAAAGCCTTCAGTGAACTTAACACCTATTTAGGGTGAGACTTCACTAGGGTGCCCGTGGGGTTTCAGAAGGAAACATGAAACATGATGCAAGTAGAGATATTAGAGACGATTTGTTTTGAGGTGGGCAAATTTGGGCCAAAACATACACACATATTCTGGGAGCTGAAGTTTTGAGGGAAGGAGAATACTGAATACAGAATGGTTAGAAAAATATGTCTGCTCCCTGTGTGTGTGCAGAGAGGAAAAGGGGCAGCTTCTTCTAGAGCACATGGGGCTGGGGAGCCAGAGCTGTACTGCTTCACAGAACTTACCCTGGTGCAGGAGAAAGGAGGCGGCGGCTTGTGGAGGAGATGTAAGCCAACTCTTCACCTGTACATGTTTGCCACCGAGAGAAGAAGAGAGGAAAATTGTAAATTAAAACATAGGGACATACACAAGAAGTGCTGGAGGATGTCCTTGGTCTCCACATGGTGCTGGGGTGAGAGCTGAGATGCCTGGAGAAGCGCAGGAGCCGGGTCAACACTGGCTGGGCTGTTGGGGCAGAATGACAGGGAAGGAAGGTTCGAGCAGGACTGCACCCCTTTCTGGCACCACCTGCGGAGGAAGCATTGGCTAAAGCTTGAGCACTCAATGTCCCTCCTTGTTGGTGAGAGTGCTCTCAGCATTATCCTGAAGCCTACTGACTGTGCCACCCTGCAGGGGGACCCCCGTTTAAGGTCAGAAGCAGAAAATGGCTGTGTGTGTTGGGGACCCCCATCCCTTCTTTGCTAAAGTCAGAATAGGGAATCAGGACCCCAGTTACCCCTCACTTGCTCCATCTCCCTGAAATTGCACCACAGCAGCCTCTTCTCACCCTTCCCCTTGCCACATCCTCACCGTGAGCTCCCCTGCTCCACTGCAATACTCATTTGGTTTTGCTGGCTGGCACCAGCTGGCCCGTGAGAAAGGATGGCCTTGATCAGTCCAGGAAGGCAGTAGGGTCCTGTGGCCGGGCACTCCCTCCCTCCCACTCCTCTGCCTCTGCCAGAGACACTGCTCTTCTCGCCTGTATCATCTGGGGAGAGGTTCAGTCAAAACTCCCTGCTCTCCTAGGGAGCTCACTGCTGCTGCTAAGTCACGTCAGTCGTGTCCAACTCTGTGCGAACCCATGGACTGCAGCCCACCAGGCTCCTCCGTCCATGGGATTTTCCAGGCAAGAATACTGGAGTGGGTTGCCATTGCCCTCTCTGCAGGGAGCTCACAGATGAGTATTTATGCCCCTTGTCCATCCCCTCAGACAGCCATGCTCTCCCAGGGAGCTCACGGACGAGTATTTATGCCCCTTGTCCATCCCCTCAGACAGCCAGCTGGCTCCCCACTGAAATGAGGGTGGGCACTGGGTGAGGATGGAAAGCCATCCAAGGAGCCACTTCCCTGCCCTCCTCAGAGAAGACAGCTGGGCCATTCTCATGATTAAACACAGGAACCGCTCCCATTGGCTCTGTGACAGCTTCTCCCGACCATCCTGGTTACTGATTAAAGAGAAGCTGGATTATTTTTCTTAGAAGAAAATTAAAACCACAGACTGAGGTGAGGTGAGGGGAGGGGGGCTGGGGGGAACTCCACTGCACTGCTTTGGTGAGAGCCACAGATTGCTCAACCCACCTCCACCCTCGTGACATGCAGCACTCTCTGGTCACTCAGGATACAGCCCAGATGGGATGCAGCCACTCTGGCCCTGCCTTCTACAAGCCTATATCAGTCTTCCCCTGGGTGTCAGGCAGCGTGCTGGGTCGTAAGTGCAAAGCAGTTTGGCCCCTGGCTCCCTCTCCCGCAGAGAGACCAGCCAGCACACTGAGCATCCGGGAGAGAATTTCACAGCCCTCCCACTCGAGCTGTTTTGTCCTGCAGAGCAGCCCGTGCCTCTTGCTTTATAGACTGCAGAACTGCAGCTCTGCTCAGAGGCTAATGTGTGTCCCTCGGCTCTGAAGCAATGACCTGTCCACTGGCAGCTTTCCCAGCAGGACTATCAAGCCTGTACTTCAAATATAGTTTCCTCTAAAAAAGAACATAAGGCACTACCCTGGTGTTTCCCATCTGTGTGCCTGCCTTTTATGGTCTGGACTCTTGACTCTCATTCGAGTTGCTGATGAGGAGCTGGTGACCGAGGATAGGAGTGGCTCCAGGATTCCTGTATGGGATCCTTGGGGGTAGCTTTGTGGTCAGTGATAGGGTCCTTGTTTATTGAGCTTGCTGGTTATTTGGGGGATGCTAATGGAGACTGTTGGAAGGTTAAACCCTCTCCCATCACTCCACAAGTCTTTGGCAACATCCCAAATTGAGCCTTTGCTCTATGAATAAAGCCAGCATTGGAAATCAGAGCTGTGGCCCAGTTCCAGCCCTGACTGGCTTGGTGGGGCTTTGTACAATCCCAGAATTTTTCAAAGACTTGGGACTCTCATCTGTGAACAGACTGGGGTTGGACCATATCATTTCTAAAATCCCTTGCAGTGATTCTAGGTCTTAGAGGTAGGAAATGAGATTGGAGATACAGTCCCCAACCCAGAAAAAGCTGATGGTGGTGAAAATATATCTCTAGAGGAAAAATTGCATGAAACTGCAAATGGTGGAAGTAATGGAAAGTTATTGATCTTTGTCCACCAGCATCTATCACCACCTCTTCTGACAACCCCTAATCTCCATTTGGGAAGGTTGTGAGGCTCTTCCAGGGATGGACCCCTAACTTAAGATGTATCCTGAGTCCAGCCACTTCTCCCCAGTTCTGCCTCCTGTGCCAGCTGCTGTTGCCTGAGACTGCTTCCCCTCACCCTGCCCTTTCCACACGAGAGCAATGGAATCTGTGGTTGTCGCTGTCACCTGTCGTGTATGTCTTTCATTTTTTTTTCTTAATTTTATTTTATTTTTAAACTTTACATAATTGTATTAGTTTTGCCAAATATCAAAATGAATCCACCACAGGTATACATGTAAACTCAGATATAATGGACATATGACACTGTATATCTTTAAGGCTTCCATGTTTGCTTGATACATTGGAATACTGTACTTTGATTACTACCGTAACCTTACTAACACTTTGTCCTGTTGCATATTTATCATTTCTTTTTTGTGTTCAGAATCATTAAGATTTAGTCTATAAGTCACTTTGAAGTTTATAATACAGTATTGTTGACCATAATCACCAGGTTGTATATTCAATCTCCATAACTTATTTATCTACTAGTTATAAGTGTCTACCCTTAGAAAACGGCTCTTCAGTTTCTCAACCCCCAGCACCTGGTAACCACCATTCTACTGGTTTTATGAGTTCAGCTTTCTTAGATTCAAAATATAAGTGAGATCATTCAGGTCTTGTCTTTTTCTGACTTAGTTCACTTAGCATAAAACACTCAAAGTCTATATATATTGTCACAAATGTCAGGATTTCCTTCTTTTTCTTGGTTGAATAATATTTCCTTGTATATATGCACCACATTTTCTTTATTGACTCATCGTTGATGGACTCAGGTCATTTCCAAATATCAGCTATTGGAAATAATGCTGCAATAAACAAGGGGGGGCATATATCCCTTCTAGACACTGATTTCAATGCCTTTGGATATATACCCAGGAATGAAATTGCTGGATCATGTCAGTTAAGTTTTTAAAGTTTTTGAGGAACTATTTTCTGTAATGACTGCACCAATTTACATTCTACCAATAACATAGAAGGGTTTGCTTTTCTCCACATCCTCACCAATATTTGTTATCTCTTACCTTTGACAAAAGCCATCCTAACAGGGGTGAGGTGATAGCTCCTTGTGGATTTGATATGCATTTCACTAATGGTTAGTGATCTTGAGCAACTTCTCATGTGTGTGTTGACCATTTGTACATGGAAATCTTGATCAAACATAACTCCTGTCTCTTTCCTTTTGAAAAGCCTCCCATCTCACCACCATGATCAGAATAAAATTCCATCTCCTTCCCTCGGCCTGCAGGGCCAGCATCTTGTGGCCACTTCTCCACCTTCTCTCCTCGTCTGCTCGGCCCACACTGCTCAGACCACATTAGCCTCCATGGCTCTTCCTTAAGAAGCCTGGCTTGTTCTGCCTCACAGCCTCTGCACTTGTACCTTCTGCCCAGGTCTTCACACGCCCTCTGTTCTCCTTTCATTCAGGCCACTTCTCAAATGCTACCTCCTTCCCCGAGCATCTCATCTAAAATCACACTCCACTGTCACCCGATATCACTCTTTACGTTCTCAGTCTGCTTTGGTTGGTGGGTTTTTTCCATTAACTCTTGTCATTTCTGAATTTTGATTCATCTTACACAATGTATTTGTTTTCTTTCCTACTGTAAGTTAGCCCCAACAAGGCAGGGATGTGATCTGTCTTGTCCCCACTGTGCCCCCAGTATTGTATATGCCCCACATACGCAGTGGTGCCTGGCGTGTAGTTGGTGATCAATAAACACTAGATGGGGCTTCCTTGGTGGCTCAGACTGTAAAAAAAAAAAAAAAAAAATCTGTCTACAATGCAGGACACCTGGTTTCAAGCCCTGGGTGGGGAAGATCCCCTGGAGAAGGGAATGACTACATACTCCAGTATTCTTGCCTGGAGAATTCCATGGACAGAGGAGCCTGCAGAGCTACAGTCCATGGGGTCGCGAAGAGTCAGACATGACTGAGCTACTAATACTCACTTTTTTTTTTTTCCAAACACTCGGTGAGCGAGTGATGTCAATCTGTGCGTTCAGCGTCCTGGCCACACTGCTTGGTTCAGGGTGGGCACATGACTTAACCAGATTAAGGCGGAGGGAATCCCTGGACTTTGCCAGGATGGAAAGCTGTGGGTGCACACTGTCCTTTGCTGCCCCATGTGTTGTCATGGTGTGAGGCTGAGGCCAGAGCTGCCACATGGATCCAGAACCAGGGCCAATACAGGGGAATCAAGACCAGGGGGCAAAACCTAGTAACATTTGTAGGGCCCTCCATGAAGCCATGCCTGAAGTTGGACCTTTCTGTGGGTTTTTTCCACCAACATGAGTCAATACATTTTTTAAGCAAAGTAGTTCTGCTTCCCTACATCTCACAGAGAATAGAATAAGGCTCAGGGGAAGAAACTAAGTGACTTGGCCAAGGTCACAGGGCCCGACTGGGGCTCCATTTCAGGTCTTCTGACCACAGTGCTGGGCTTCGTATTCTCCTCTGCATGACCTCGAAGGGTGCTGCCCTGGGAAAGGCAGAGCCGTGCTGACACAGCAGAGCCTGACAGGCAGGATCGTCTTAGCCTCAGGGCAGAGTACCCTGCCGCCTGTGTTTTCTGTTTACAGGAGGCTGCTCTTCAAAGCGGCCCACCTGCTTTTGCAAATAACTATTACAAATCTTCTCTGTGGCATGTCTAAAGGAGACAGGTCAAATGAGGGCAACAGATGTTCTCCAACCTTAGAAACCAATGAGTGTCCAGCTCACAGGCTAACCACGCAGGCCTCTGTGATTTGACTGGTGGAGTAACATGGCACCTCACAGGTGTTTTTTTGTTTGTTTTTACTTTAATTCTGTGTAAAGTGACATCATATAAACCACAGAGGATTTAGATACAGTGTTGACCAGTTTTAAAACAGTAACAGCAAATAATCATTTACTCGGACTCCTCATCTCTAATTTTACATCTCGTTATACACAGGTACTATTAACACAGGTACTATTAATCCTCCTTGTCCACTGGCCCCAGCAACAGAGCATGAGGTGTGCAATTCCTTATGGTTTAAAGGGCAGCCCTCAGCCCTCACCGGTTCCTCTCCCATGAGAGCTGCCAAGGATAGCTTTGCTGGGCGGTCCTATGGGTCTGGCCTGCCTGCCCCAGGGTGAGCTTCATTTCTGGAAGCTGGGCTTACACTGAGTGAATCCTGAGCCCTCCTCTGAAGACTGGGGTCCCCCAGCAGCTTCCTGCTGACAGTCCAGAGGCTGTTCACGGAAGCCAGCCTGCAGAGAAACATCTCAGCCACACAGTCTCACTTTCTCAGGTATGCCCCACACTGCCAAACGGCGTCCCATGAGCTGTGCGCTGGAGGCAGTGCTTGGACTCCTCTGCCAAGCCCCTGGTTTCTTAGAGTGAGGGATGGGACCCCACTCATCCTTGGGAGTTGTCCTCTCTGCCCCCCAGGCCAGGCTAGTGGGTTCCTTCCCAGTGCCAGGCTGATCTGCCACTTGGACCTTACCACCTGGTGTCCATCAGGGGCTACCCATGACCAGGCTGTGGGAGACAGTCTACATACACCCAGCAATTGGTGCTTGGTTCCCCATCTCCAGCCAGGACCTCAGTGGGAGGCTGGGTAAGGGACAGCCAACCCAGGCCAGAGGGGTTCTGTCCTCCAAAAGGAATGTCACTCTCAGTCTCAAGAGGGCCAGGGCCAGGGTGGATGTCTCTGGGGAAAGACACAGTTCTTTGGGGAACTGCCCACAGTTCAGCAGGAAGCAAGTCCTGTGTTTGTTCGTGGCAAGGATCACATTTCACTGTCAATTAGCTGGCTCCCAGCGAGCAGCAGGAATCCCGGCCTAGAAGGTCGCGCGTGGTGGGCTTTCTCTGCAGCTGGGCTGGGACGTGTGTGGCCATGATGCCACTTCCATGGTCAACAGTAACAGCTGGCACGTTCTAAGTCCCATTTGCAACACGTCGTGTTATTCACTTACTAATCCCCATTACAACGTTGTTACTACCCCAGCATTAAATATATCCCACTTGGTAGACAACTGGGGCACAGAGAGGTGGTAAGCTGTCTGAGAGCACACGGCAAGTACAGGGAGGAGCTGGCAATAGAGCACAGGCGTTCTGCCTCCAGAGTTCTCCATAGGTCGGGTATGAGGACAGGGCACCGGGTGAGTCTCCTGTGTAGCCAGGTCAATGTTCAGGGACGCATCAGATCCGAGCGAAATGGTGGTGCAGGCACTGTCAGCCTCACAGGATGGTTAGAGTTGTAGTCTGGACACTCAGGGTCAAGGTTTTTGTGATAAATGTCATGTACATTGGACTGTGTGACATGTAAGCATCATCAGAGTGCTCTAGCCCAGCGTGACTGGTGAGGCAGAGAGGCAGCGCCAGATACCAGCCATGGACACCTGAAGGGCTGGGCCAATTTGAGCTCCTGCTTTCCTCAGTCTGCAGTTCCAATCTCAGGAAAGAGACGCCAGAACACAGCTCCAAAGCCAGCTTCAGGTCCCGTCCAAGGCAACTGTCGTGATCCGAGATGCCCATGGCTCCCTCCATCCTCTGCCTTCAGCCAGGCGCCCACCTGCAGGGGGCCCTTCTCTGTGCCAGGCTTGGGAGGCACTGCACAGGACTGAACAGCACCTGCCTCATATGGCTGTAGCTGGCACTGTCCCGTGTAATTCATCAGCATGCTCTGAGGTGAAGGAAAGGCACCTGCCCTCTCTTCCCCTGTGTCTGCCCACGAGGTCCTTCCCCTGAAGACCTTAGGGAGGGGGATCTACTGATACCTTGTGAAGAGTCAGGGCTCCTGAGCAGTGAGTGGGTGAATGGGAGACGCTGAATGGTTCTGCCAGAAACAAAGAGCAAAGGCTTGTGGGTGGAGCAGAGGAAGCCAGAGGCAGAGCTGAGGGGGTCCACAGATCCGGGCAGCCACTCCCTTGTGTGGCTGTGGGGCGGGTGGTAAGAAAACTGCCTGACCAGTGGGTGCTGCAGAGTAGGCGTAGGAGAATAAGAACATCTTGGAAATCAGGACAAGAGGGACCTGGGATGGAAACAGGTGGACTTGGCCAAGTGAACAAGGAATCTAGAGCTCGGGAACGGAACTCCCAGGAAGAGCTATGTCCTGGCCTGAAGAGCCACAGTTCCTAATCGCTTGTGGCCGAGACTGCTAGTCTGCATAAGGCCTGGTCCTCTGAGGCAGGCAGACACCTGAACTGGCATTTAACAAGGAGCAAAAGGAGTGGAAAGGAAAATGGAAAGTAGCAATTCTGAGGCCCAGTCCCAGATAAAAGCTCAAAGAAGAAGCCCCCAGTCTCAATACAGCTTATACAGTGAGAGAGTAACCTGCAGCCAGCTGAGCATTTCCTCTTCTTTCTCACACCTCACCACAAACACACTTGCCCCACCACAAACACACTCACCCTACCACACACTCAGCCCACCACAAACACATTCACCCTACCACAAACACACATGCCCCACCACAAGCACCTTCTTCACACCCACCTCCCCCCCCCCGCCACACTCAACCACATGTACACACACATACACACACACCACAGAGTATTAAGCTATGAGCCCAGGTTGGAGCTCCAACCTTGGGTCCATGTTCTGGAACAGTGCCACAGTCTTATCTCAGAAAATTTAGAACTGCGGGGACTGAGCCCCTAGGATGAAGTCCAATGAGGCCTTATCCTAAATTCTGGTCTCCAGTGAATGCTGGCAAAATGAGTTTCCAGCTGACAAGCAGAACCACAAAGCCAGACAGTATCTCAAAAGATCACTCAGTGCTGAGGGAACAGATGGGACTCCACCCAAATCCCCCCCAGTAATCACAGTTGCCTTTTAGTAATCCTTTCCGGAAGGCTGATATGGCTACATCCCAGAATCACTGAGTTTTTCTTAGGTTGAAATGGTGCATGGTTATCATGGTTTGGAACCAGACTCAAAATCTGCTCCTCATTATTTATTCACTTTATTATTATTATTATTTTTTTACCATTACTTAAGACCTCATTTTTGTTGGAGTCTCTTCATTGTAGAGTCAGTGCAATCCCTCTTTCAGATTCTTGCCCCCGCTCACATCAGAGTTGCTTTAGAGTGGGAGACTCTGAGGTGCTGGGAGTGCACTTGCAGGGTGGGATCTCTTACTGGGGGCTGGGGTGAGCACGTAGGGCATTTGTGGAGCAAAAATGAAAACCACAACAATCCAATGTACTGGTCGCTCACAGGAAGATGCACAAGGCTGGAGGTCTCTGTGGCCAGCAGACGCCATCTTGTACCCTGCTCGCCTCTTATGTGTGGTGGTTGGGGTGGAGGAACCAATCCTTGGCGTGGTCCTTGTCCTCCCAAACATCCCGGAGTTGGTGTTGCCCAAAGCTTAGAGGCCCATGGGTTTGTCAGTTTCTCCCTTCAGGTCCTCTGTTCAATCTTCAGAGTCCTGAGGTGAGGAAGAAGAAGGTTGTAGCAGCTTCAGAGGGCAGACCAACCTCCCTAGAGTGCATGGTCTGAGAAGTCCCCATTGAGACTGCTGGTGAAGGATATCATAATGCCTGGAGCCAAGTTTCCCCAGAGCCTCAGATTCTCGGCAGTTAATGCAAACTCCCCCTGCCCCCCTCACCCCGGAAAGGTCTGACCGTGCAAACTCCACCCAAAATTGTTCAAAGAAGTAAGCTTTATGGCAGACAAGGGTAAATATGGACACTAGGGTTCTTCTCTGGAGAAGGCAATGGCACCCCACTCCAGTACTCTTGCCTGGAAAATCCCATGGATGGAGGAGCCTGGTGGGCTGCAGTCCATGGGGTTGCTGAGGGTCGGACATGACTGAGCGACTTCACTTTCACTTTTCACTTTCATGCCTTGGAGAAGGAAATGGCAACCCACTCCAGTGTTCTTGCCTGGAGAATCTCAGGGACGGGGGAGCCTGGTGGGCTGCCGTCTATGGGGTCGCACAGAGTCAGACACGACTGAAGCGACTTAGCAGCAGCAGCAGCAGGGTTCTTCTCAAGCTAGGAAGGTATTTAAAGTTATAGGTCTTTCTGCATCTTCCAAATTTTACATTCTATATTTATTTGTTTAATAGAAAAATATGTTAATTATTTACAGGCTAAATTATAACTTTCCCCCCTAAGTCTTCAAATTAAATGGACTTTCTAGGAAACTGCCTGCTCTTTTTTTGTATTCCTGGCAATAGGACTTAATGCATTAAGAGTGAGCCTATTCTGTCTGTTACTACTGTAATTGGTATAAGAATATAACTTTAACTACCATTAATGACAGTGGGATTCTGAACAGAATGCTGTGCTGTTTTCTATGTTTTACTTTTTTCCCATTAAAAAAAATTGAGATATAATCCACATACCATAAATTTAAACATTTTAAAGTATATAATTCAGCGAGTTTTAGCATATTTATACAGTTGTATAGCCATCACCACAATCTAACTTCAGAATATTTTCATCCCCCCAAAAAGAACTGCTGTGTGCATCACCCCATGACCTTTAGCACTCACCCCCCATTCCCCTTCTCAGCCCCTGGCAACCCCCTAATCTGCTTTGTCTCTATGGATACTTGCATTCTTTCAAATCATCCTAAACAATTACTTTGTAAAGGATGAGAAAACTAAACCTCTGAGAAGTTCAGTAACTCGATCAAACCCCACATGTAGTGAGTGGATGAGGCAGATTTAAACCCAGGCCTGTCTGACTCCAGTGCCTGTGCTCGCACACTCCCCTCACTTCTCTGCCCTGTCTACCACTGCTCTCACTCCATCCAAGCACCCCAGTTCAACCTGAACACATTCAAGGGACCTTGCTCGTGCCCCATCTCTGTGGGGCCAGGCGCCCTGCTGCTGCGCGGCAGGCGCTGGCTACCTCACACCTGCTGGGGATCAAGCCAGCCCCTCTTTGTAGACCTTTGGGATGAAGTTGGCCCATCTGGCCATGTGCTGGGTTCCACCTGCAGGGCAAGGCTGATGTTGAAAGTAGGGACCTGGCTGAGAATAAGAATGGGACCAGATGCATGAAGCTAGAGAGCAAGGAAGTGCCAAGAGGGGAAGCAGGAAGACCAAGAATACCTCACATCTTTGGGAACAATTCATCCTGTTCAGAACCACCCAGTGACTTGTTATGCACTTAGGACGTAGTTAGTAGCCCCTCATCTTTTATTTGGAGAAAAGTCTAGCCCACGTGGTTCTTTCATAATCAGGAAGTGTTTCTGGGATGGAAAACTCAAGGAGAGTAGGGAAAACTTGCAACTTTAGATGTCTAATAACTTGGTCACTAGGCCCAATCATCAAAAGAAGCAATTTTTTCAGGTCGCTGGCTTTTGATGTGAACTGCCCCTTTTGCCAAAGGACAGACAAAAATTCTCCATGGCAGCACGGTTTAGGTTAGAGCCCCTGTTTAGTGCAACAGCAGGCATGCCTCAACTGCTAATCCCACATGTTACAAGGCATCTTTATGATACCTTCTGCCTCCACCAAGGCCCCTCCTCCAGTGCTATTGCCAAGGGGAGCAGAGAAAATGATGCCTTTAGCTGTGACCTTTCTGCTCGGAAATCTCTCAGTTGATCAGTTCCCAATATGTTTAATGTGATATTTGCAGGGAGGATGACCTTCATTAAATGGTAAGGTCAAGTGCAACATTGGAGGAGAGAGCCAAGAGACGCATGAGAGTGGCAAGGAGACAGAGAAGGAAATTATTGCTCCCTCTCCCCAGAGTGTTGAATGAATCCAGAAATATTGAAACCAGTCTCTAGGTCTGTGACTATAGCTTTCCAAAATCGAAGGGTGCCAAGTCAAGCTCCAAGGGCTCACCAGCAAGCTCCCTGTATGTACTCGCTTAGTAAATAAAAAGCAAAGGGTAAAGTGAGGCCTGGCTGCCACAGAGCTCAGTTTGCTGTGTCTTTGGGAGGAGCCAAAGTATTTATTTAATTCAGTGGCTGTGAAAGGCATAAACTTCAGCAGTTCTCTTTAGAAGCCTCCCACCCATTCTAGGAAAAAAAAAACAAACCAAGATCACAAAGTGTTTTCTAAGGGCACTCAGAAAGATAAATCTATAGAAAAGACCACAAAGTGTAGCTGCCAGTGAGTTTTTAAAGTCCACATTTGGTTTGCATGTGCCTACAAAACCCAGGCAATCAGAACAAGCTCAGGTAAATCCAAGGTAAAATACTTTTCTTATGTCCCTAAAGGTGTCATTTCTTGGTTATCTTGTCAGTTTCTCCCCAAGATCCTTTGAAATACAGATACAGTTCATGAAGGGAAAAAGCGGTATGACAGAAACAAGAGAGCATGTGTTTTGGCATCAAGAACATCTATGTTTCTGTCCTGTTTCCCCCTTTTACTAGCTAGCAGACTGGGCAAGTTATTGAAGTTTTTTTGCCTGAGTTTCCTTATCTGCAGAATGGGATTATCAATTGAGGTTCTTGGGCTACAAGTCACAGAAAGTCTAACTCAGTGTTCAAACAATGGAGAGGCTCAGTGGCTGACATTGCAGAGGACCAGAGGACCAGCAGCAGCTCAGTCTGGACCTTCTCTCTCTGTATCTGGGCTCCCTGCCCTAGCACATGTCAGCGGTAGAGAAAAGGCTGCAGCAGTTCCAGGCGTATTATGCATACACAAGTTCAGGAGAAAGAGACTCTCTCTTCCAGTCACTCTCCCTTAGGAGAAAGCAAATTTCTTTCCCAGAAGCACTGAACTAACTTCCTATTGTTTCCTATTGGCTCAAAGAAGTCACATGCCATTTCTTAACTAATTGCTATGACAAGAATGCCATACCCTGATTGGCTAAGAGCTGAGATAATCACGATGGTGTGATCACTCACTTAGAGCCAAACATCCTGGAATGTGATTCAAGTGGGCCTTAGGAAGCATCACTACGAAGAAAGCTAGTGGAGGTGATGGAATTCCAGTTGAGCTATTTCAAATCCTAAAAGATGATGCTGTTCTAGTGCTGCACTCAATATGCCAGCAAATTTGGAAAACTCAGCAGTGGCCACAGGACTGGAAAAGGTCAGTTTTCATTCCAATCCCAAAGAAAGGCAATGACAAAGAATGCTCAAACTACTGCACAATTGCACTCATCTCACACACTAGTAAAGTAATGCTCAAAATTCTCCAAGCCAGGCTTCAGCAATACGTGAACCGTGAACTTCCAGATGTTCAAGCTGGTTTTAGAAAAGGCAGAGGAACCAAAGATCAAATTGCCAACATCTGCTGGATCATCAAAGAAGCAAGAGAGTTTCAGAAAAACATCTATTTCTGCTTTATTGACTACACCAAAGCCTTTGACTGTGTGGATCACAATAAACTGTGGAAAATTCTGAAAGAGATGGGAATACCAGACCACCTGACCTGCTCTTGAGAAACCTGTATGCAGGTCAGGAAGCAACAGTTAGAACTGGACATGGAACAACAGATTGGTTCCAAATAGGAAAAGGAGTACATCAAGGCTGTATATTGTCACCCTACTTATTTAACTTCTATGCAGAGTACATCATGAGAAATGCTGGGCTGGAAGAAGCACAAGCCAGAATCAAGATTGCTGGGAGAAATATCAATAACCTCAGATATGCAGATGATACCACCCTTATGGCAGAAAGTGAAGAGGAACTGAAGAGCCTCTTGATGAAAGTCAAAGTGGAGAGTGAGAACTTTGGCTTAAAGCTCAACATTCAGAAAACTAAGGTCATGGCATCTGGTCCCATCACTTCATGGGAAATAGATGGGGAAACAGTGGCTGACTTTATTTTTGTGGGCTCCAAAATCACTGCAGATATTAAATTAAAAGACGCTTACTCCTTGGAAGGAAAGTTATGACCAACCTAGACAGCATATTAAAAAGCAGAGACATTACTTTGTCAACAAAGGTCCATCTAGTCAAGGCTATGGTTTTTCCAGTATTCATGTATGGATGTGAGAGTTGGACTATGAAGAAAGCTGAGCACTGAAGAATTGATGCTTTTGAACTGTAGTGTTGGAGAAGACTCTTGAGAGTCCCTTGGACTGCAAGGAGATCCAACCAGTCCATCCTAAAGGAGATCAGTCCTGGGTGTTCATTGGAAGGACTGATGTTGAAGCTGAAACTCCAATCCTTTGGCCACCTGATGTGAAGAGCTGACTCATTTGAAAAGACCCTGATACTGGGAAAGATTGAAGGCAGGAGAAGGGGACGACAGAGGATGAGATGGTTGGATGGCATCAATGACTCAATGGACATGAGTTTGGGTAAACTCTGGGAGTTGGTGATGGACAGGGAGGCCTGGCATGCTGCTGTTCGTGTGTTCGCAAAGAGTTGGGCATGACTGAGCGACTGAACTGAACTGAACTGAGTTCCTCAGCTTATCAATGACAAATGATTTCTCTTGGATCAAATAGGCCCACTTCTGGAGCTAGAGCTAGAGCTGGGAATGGGATCTCTTTCCTGGGAAGGCCAAGGGATGGATGGATGATGCTTAGGTAGGTACCACTAACCCAATTCACAGAAAATTGTGAGAATTATATGAAATATGTGACAGTATTCAGCCCAGTCCGTGGCACAGAGTGAATCTCAGTGAGAGTTTTTTAAGGTGGAAGCTGGGGAAGAATATCTTGGATGAGTGAAACCAGAAATGAATCACCTATCTGGAGGCTACAGGTTAAGAGAACATGCTTCTAAATTACTTAAAATTCTATTCCAATAACTTACCCAGCACCCACCACCTCCCAAACACAAACAGTGTGTTAGAGTTAAGACAATCCTCAGGATGCCTCTAAGCACTGGAGTAGGAATCAGAAGACCATTTCCTGGCTGAAAGACACAACTTGTCTGAGCCTTCATTTCCTCCCATTAATTTGCTCTTGGTTAATTGCCATCTCTGAAAGTGGTCTCTCATTGTTCACATGTGCTCACTTGCTTCAGTCGTGTCCAACTCTTTGTGACCCTATGGATAACAGCCCGCCAGGCTGTCCATGGGATTCTCCAGGCAGGAGTACTGGAGTGGGTTGCCATTTCCTCCTCCAGGGGATCTTCCCAACCCAGGGATCAAACCCCCATCTCTTATGTCTCCTGCGTTGGCAAGCAGGTTCTTTACCACTAGCGCCACAGTACTCTTTAACAGGACTTTCTGCAATGATGGAAATGGTTTTGGTGCTGTCCAGTACAGTAGCCACTAGCTGTATGTATGGCTTAGGAGCTGAATTTTCAATTTTCTTTACTCTTCATTTTAATATAAATAGCCACATGTGGCTAGTGGCTACTGTAATGGATAATACAACCCTAGACTATAGTTTCCTAGACACTGAGGCAGAAGTTTCTCCTTCCTCCATATCTCACCCCAGCCTTGAGTCAAGCCCTTGGAGGGCCCTTCATCGGTGCCTCTGACTGC
Organism: Bos grunniens; assembly: GCF_055505025.1. NCBI lineage: Eukaryota > Metazoa > Chordata > Mammalia > Artiodactyla > Bovidae > Bos > Bos grunniens. Next base: position 99,294,119 of record NC_141166.1, read on the forward strand.
CTGACTGAATGATGCCACTTTTGCACTGAATCAGAACAGACTTGCCCCCACACAGCTGTGTGACAGAGGAGAGACAAGTGAAACTGACTTGGGCTCAAGAGTGATATGCTGCTTGCTCCGTTGTCTGCAGTACTGGATTGCTTTATTATCTAGGTCATTATCAGGTCTGTTCCTGGCTGGGTTTGCATGTGTGCCTGTTAATTGTTTGTGTAAATAAGAATGACCCTGGATGGTAAGAGAAGCTGCCCCCTCTTCGTCTTCCTGGCACAGGGCTCTGCGTTCCAGGTTGATGGCCTTTGTCCTGGTCTCCTGCTCACTCCAGCACTTGCTGAGAACATACAGGCTTGAAAAGGGGAGGGAAAAAACCCACTCCAGGAGCTGAGCAGACTGAATATGTTCTTCAGCTTCTACCACTGTGTTCTGGAAGTGCCACGGCTAACCCTCTCTTGGGAGAAACAATGGCCCCTGTGAACAGGGCCCTTTCTTGGGGAGCTCACGTTACCTCTCTCTCCTAGGGCTCACATTACCTCTGTCTCCTCCAGGAAAAGGCCGTGGCCGATCCTCAGGTAGATACGATGCCCTCCTCCCTGTTGTCATCAAGACGATCGAAGCCCTCACATCGTTAGGTTGACTCTAGAAGGGTTGAGATGTGGGGGTTGTTTTTCGGCTTCAGTGAGGAGTAGCTTATTTGTAAACTCTACCCTGCTTCTGAACTGAACCTTGAAACTCAATTTGCTGAGGAAACTGCCTCTTTTCAGAGTATTTATTACGGTGTGTGCGCCACCTAGTGGCTGCTGTCTGAAAATCAGACAGTCCGGCCACCAATCTTTCGTCTCATTTTTCCGTGTCAAACAAAAGACCTTAGGAAACCTGTCTTTGCTGAGTAAACTCCGTTTTCCTTCTACCCCCTCGCAGATGACTCTCTGTGATCCCAAACTCTCCTCTCGTGGAGCTCTCGTCCTAAGAGAAGCCTGGACGTCTTCCCGGGACTTTCCAGTGTCTGTCAAAAGAATTTTACAGGCTGCCTTGAGACTTCAGAAAGCTTCTCAAGAAAGAATAGATGAGCCTTCCTGCTTATGTCCCAGAGCTTCACAAGCTCCCTCGGTGCCAGCGGCACCCTGAGTGGCGCTCTGGCTGGGTCCTGCACGTGGGATTCAGTCACCCAGGACTGAAGGGTGACTAGGGGGCCTCTTACCCTTCTTCCTGGGACCACACCAGCCACACAGCATGGAGTATGAGCTGTCCCTGGGGATGGACATTATGTTCAGGGAACCATAGCGAATATTTTATTGAAGTCATTGCTGTGTATTTTGTTTTATTGTGGCAAAATATACATATCATAAAATTTACATTTTTGACCACATCCAAGTGTACAGTTCAGGGGCATTAAATATAAGCACATTGTCGTGCAGCTCTCATCAACTGTCCATCTCCAGAGCTTTTTTGTCATTCCCTACCAAAAACTTTCACACTCTCCACACAATCGCTCCCCGTTCCTCCCTGCTGCCTGCCCCTGCTTAGGCTGATCCTGCTTTCTGTGAATTTGCCTCATCGAATTAGATACCTTATATACATGGAATTATACAATTTTTGCTGTTCTGTGTCTGGCTTAGTCAAATATTTTTAGTTGTGGCTGTTTTACTTGGGCTGTAGAGACCTTTCTTTTCTGTTTTCTCTGGAGGAGAAACGGGAAAGAAGTCAGCAAAATGAACTTAAACCTTGCCCTTGAGCCCACGCCAGCCCTGGATGTGCTCTGCGGCTGGGTGTGCCTCTGAAAACTGCTGTGGTGTCAAGCAAAGGAGGAGCCACCACTGAAATCTCTCAAAACAAACAAGGAAGGGTCCATTGTTCAGTGGCTTAGGCGAATCAGGTCTCGCCTGGCATTTCCTGGCCCAGGTTTACAGGGACCCTAAGGAGGCAGTTACTGTGAAGTCTGACGCCAGGGGCTGTCACTGCAGAGCCTGTGGGGACCTGGAGGGTCTGACCCTGAGGGTTTGTGGCCAGGCAGGCAAGAGGCAGCTCTGAGTGTCTGGACTTGGTGGTGCAGTGGCTTTGGGGTTTGTGTGACTGGAGGTAACCTGAGGATTCAAGGGGGTTTGTGTCTATACTTCTTTCTTCCTCCATTCTGTAGGAACAGATTGTTTACCTATTGTTTACCTATTGAACAGAAAGGACCCTTTGGTAGAAATGGCTGTTATAATGTGTGTAGATTTCAACTCTGTTATGGAACTATAATTCTGAAAATGACACTTTCCAGGGAAAAAGGGTTTGGAGCGCCAGAGTGAGTCATTGTACTGGTAACAACTAACATTTACACAGCATTTAAATGGCTTATAAAGCACTTTTCACTCACATGATCTCATTTTTCATCCCAAAGAACAGAAAGAGGCAAGAAGCATCTATAAATGGCACCAGGAAATGGTGTTTCATTTATTGGTGTCAATTAATTGGTGGTTATCGCAGATCTGCCCATGGGCTTCAACTCTTTTCCTTGGCTGAAAAGAGGGATTCACTAGGAAGTTCTCCCAGGAACAAGGACTCTTGGCCTCTAGGCCAAGGTCTTTTAGTTGATAAGCGGGACATGTTGAGTTCAATAGTAACTTATTTCTTTGCGGAACTTCTCAGAGCGTTTAACATGTTAGTGTGCATTGGGACTTCCCCAAGGTGGGGTAGAGTATATGTTTCTCACACATATTTTATAATGGAGAAGTGTTTGAGGCTAACGTTCCTTGGGACACAGTTTGGGAAGTACTGACTCAAGAGGGTGGGTCCCTTGGACCAGGGCTACCAAAAAACTGGAACCAAAGAGCTTTGCAGAGAGGTAAGAAAGCTGCAGATCTAAGCAGAATGGTCAGAACCCTATAGAAGAAGAGCACGTGGTGAGGGGCTCGCTCTTGGAGTAAGGGTAGAATAAGTCTGAAGGCAGGATGTCCAGCCACAGAACTTCCCATGGCTATCCAACTCGTTTGAGCAAGATCGGTGCAGCATCTGCCCTTCCAGTCTCTACCAGGTGGACAGCAGTGGGATATGGAAGAACCTGCATCCACTCAGGTTCAAGGGGAGTCCCTCAAAATGGTCAGGCCCTCTCACAGAGGAAATGAAGGATACCTGCGTCATTTAGTCCTGTGGGGATCGCACTTAACAGGAGCCATCAGCACAGGTTTGGAGACCCCTCAGTCATGCCTTTTGAATGACACATTTATTTCAATGGGGTTTGATTTTTATCATGGACAAGCGTAGAAGTTGTAGAAATATTGCTTTCCCAGCCTCTTAAATCATAGGTACGGCAATAGCTGCCCTTTGGAGGGCTTTCACTGTAACACACACTGTCCTGAGCATTCTACATCGACATTTTTACCTGACTCACAACAAACCTCTGCAAGAGGTTTTATTACTTTCTTCATTTTATAGATGAGGAAATTGTATCTTAGAAATATTTGGTGTCTTGTTGTTGATCACTCATCTATAGCTCAGACATTAACCCAAATAACGTTGTAGTCTCTATGTTTAACCAATGATACTTGACTGCCTCATCACATGTAGAAAAGATTGGTGGTTGCCCTACCTGCCTAGTCATTCTCCCCATCTAACTTTCCAGAAGGGTCAAATTTATTCCAAAAACTCAAGACTATTTCCCAGCTTCCTTTTCAGCCTGTCCACTGAGATGTGAGCAGAAGTTGTTGGGTGTTGTTTCTGGGAAGGCTACTTAAAGGGCTAATATACACCCTGTTGACCTTTTCCTGATTTTTGTGCATGCTAAGTCGCTTCAGTCGTGTTTGACTCTTTGCGACCCCATGGACTTGTAGCACCCCAGCTCCTCTGTCCATGGGATTCTCCAGGCAAGAATACTGGAGCCGGTTGCCATGCCCTTCTCCAGGGGATCTTCCTGACCTAGGGATCGAATCCTGTCTCTTAAGTCCCCTGCATTGGCAGGCAGGTTCTTTACCGCTAGCGCCGCCTTTCCCTGATTCCACCTGCCTAAATCTTGGAGGTGGTGGCAAGAGTTCCAGCAGCCATCTTGGACCACGAGGTGCCCTTGAGGGTGGACATCCCCATTCTAATGATGACAAAGCAGGAAGGTAGATGTCTCTGCCAACCATGGAATCAACACACCCACTATTGAATCCATACCATCAGAGATAAATTAGCCTTTATTGTTTTTAAACCACTGTTAGATTTTCTTTCAGTTCTGTTAAATGAAACAAATCCTGACAGATACACCAAGCCATATTTCAAATTGTGCTTCCTGGTGTGAATTTCTGCCTGCCCATCAATGAATAATTTCCTCCATTAAGCCGTTTCCCTTCCACGCCCCAGGGAAGCATGTTCCCTCCCTGTCTGATTCAAGTCCTAAGTCCCAGTGACCTTTTCCACACCCACCCAGCCTCTTCCTTTCTAAATCCAGCAATTAATACCATTCCCACACATCTGGCCCTGCATTTTTCTCAGCACCATTCAAAATAATATTAGGAATGTTTTATACCAACAACTGTTTGGGGAGAAGCACGGTTTAGTGTAAAAAGCACTGACGTGGTAGAAAAATAAGGGGGTGACTTGCCCCTTTGCAAACAGCAAGGTTGTAAAGGGAGAGCTGGTAGGTGATCGCTTCCTCCACATGAGCCTGAGACCCCCTGACTCGGCCAGTAATGACTTTTCCATTTTATGGGAAGCAGATGGGATTTTAATGGACTGTGACTATTGTCTATTTTCTTTAAGCAACGTACACCGAGATCTCTGTGCCCCTTCCAGGCACGAGGAAGCATAGTCACAAAAAAGGAGGTAATGTTTGCAAGTTCCTACTTAAACTCTTTCCTTTAGAAATCATGCTGCTTTTTTTTTTTTATTTCCTATAAATAAGAGGAGACCCCAGCCCTCTGTTTCCTAGATGAAGCAAAAGAGTTGTGATTAGGTAGTACCCCAGTGCCACTTTTTTTAACCCTGAAGAAAACAAACAAAAAAAATGGGTCATTTCTTGATACAATAAATATGAGGATATTCTTAGCAGGGGCTTCCGGGGGGACGCAAGTGGTAAAGAATCTGCCTGCCATGCAGCAACCATAGGGGAAAGACTGGGTAGAATTTGGGGAGAGCAGTGGAGAGGGGTCCTGGGAAGGCTGGCAAAATTCTGCCTTCTAACAAAAGAACTGATTATGAGGGTTTTCACTCCATAGTAACTTATGAAGCTTACATTTGTTTTATGGCACTCTCTGTGTTTGGTAGCTTAGCTGGTAAAGAATCCACCTGCAGTGTAGGAGACCTGGTTCAATTCCTGGTTCTGGAAGATACCCTGGAGAAGGGATGGGCTACCCACTCCAGCATTCTTGGGCTTCCCTGTGGCTCAGCTGGTAAAGAATCTACCTGCAATGCGGGAGCCCTGGGTTCGGAAGATCCCCTGTAGAAGGGAACAGCTACCCACTCCAGTATTCTGGCCTGGAGAATTCCACAGACTATATAGTCCCTGGAGTCACAAAGAGTCGGACACGACAGAGCAACTGTCACTTTTTTTTCTGTGTTTGTTATATTTAACATAAAAGGTTTTAAAAAGGGGAGAAGAAGAGATCACATCCTCCCATTAGAACTGTCTCTTAGTCATGTTCATATGCAAGTATCAGGGTTCTTTAACCCCCTCATTGCCAAGGAAGCAGTGCAGGCTCCAGAAAATAGAAGAATCCCATTTCTGTAGAGAAGGTGTGACAATAATAATTGTCCAGCTGGTTGCAGCTAAAAGAGTATTATATAATTTTTTCTCTTCTGATCTTTAGTGTGACCCCATAAGACATGCTTTAACAGTTTTTTATTTTATATTGGAGTATAGTTGATTTACAATGTTGTGTTTCAGATATACAGCAAATGAATCAGTTACACATACACATTCTTTTTAAGATTCTTTTCTCATGTAGGTAATTACAGAATATTGAGTAGAATTCCCTGTGCTATGCAAAAGGTCCTTGCTGATTATTTTATATATACTAGTATGTCTGTGTTATCCCAAACTCCTAATTATCCCCACCTCCCCCCAGTTGGTTTCCCCTTTAGTAACCATAGTTCTTTTTCAAAGTCTATAAGTCTGTTTCCAAATAGGAAAAGGAGTTCGTCAAGGCTGTATATTGTCACCCTGCTTATTTAACTTATATGCAGAGTACATCATGAGAAACGCTGGACTGGAAGAAACACAAGCTGGAATCAAGATTGCCGGGAGAAATATCAATAACCTCAGATATGCAGATGACACCACCCTTATGGCAGAAAGTGAAGAGGAACTGAAGAGCCTCTTGATGAAAGTGAAAGTGGAGAGTGAAAAATTTGGCTTAAAGCTCAACATTCAGAAAACGAAGATCATGGCATCCAGTCCCACCACTTCATGGGGAAATAGATGGGGAAACAGTGGAAAGAGTGTCAGACTTTATTTTTGGGGGCTCCAAAATCACTACAGATGGTGACTGCAGACATGAAATTAAAAGACGCTTACTCCTTGGAAGGAAAGTTATGACCAACCTAGATAGCAAATTCAAAAGCAGAGACATTACTTTGCCAACAAAGGTTCATCTAGTCAAGGCTATGGTTTTTCCTGTGGTCATGTATGAATGTGAGAGTTGGACTGTGAAGAAGGCTGAGTGCAGAAGAATTGATGCTTTTGAACTGTGGTGTTGGAGAAGACTCTTGAGAGTCCCTTGGAGTGCAAGAAGATCCAACCAGTCCATTCTGAAGGAGATCAGCCCAGGGATTTCTTTGGAAGGAATGATGCTAAAGCTGAAACTCCAGTACTTTGGCCACCTCATGCGAAGAGTTGACTCATTGGAAAAGACTCTGATGCTGGGAGGGATTGGGGGCAGGAGGAAAAGGGGACGACAGAGGATGAGATGGCTGGATGGCATCACTGACTTGATGGACGTGAGTCTCAGTGAACTCTGGGAATTGGTGATGGACAGGGAGGCCTGGCGTGCTGCGATTCATGGGGTCGCAAGGAGTCGGACACGACTGAGCGACTGATCTGTTCTGATAAGTGTTTTGTAGATAAGTTCATTTGTATCATTTTTTCTAGATTCCATGTATAAAGGCTTTGTCTCTGTCTGATTTACTGCACTTAGTATGATAATCTCTAGGTCCAACCATGTTGCTGCAAATGATATTATTTCATTCCTTTTGTGGCTGAGTAATATTTCATTGTATATACGTTCCATGTCTTTTTTATCCCTTCCTCTGTTGATGGACATTGAGTTGCTTCCGTGTCTTGGCTATTGTAAATAGTGCTGTACTGAATATTGGGGCACATGTATCTTTTTGAATTATGGCTTTCTCTGGATATAGGCACAAGAGTGGGATTGCTGCATCATACGGTAGTTCTATTTTTAGTTGTTTTTTTTTTTTCAACAAGTCTCCTGCTAGTGGTAAAGAATCCGCCTGCCAATGCAGGAGACATAAGAGACATAGGTTCAATCCCTGGGTCAGGAGGATCCGCTGGAGAAGGGCATGGCAACCCAGTATTCTGGCCTGGAGAACCCCATGGACAGAGGAGCCTTGCAGGCTACAGTCAATGTGGTTGCAAAGAGTCGGACACAGCTGAGCAACTTAGCATGCATGCACATGCACACCATTTTCCATAGTGGCTGCGCCAACTTACATTCCCACCAACAGTCTGGGAGGGTTCCCTTTCCTCCACACTCTCTTCAGCAGTTTTTGTTTGTAGACTTTTTGATGATGGCCATTTTGAGCTGTGTGAGGTGATTCTTCATTGTAGGTTTTTTTTCACAAGTCAAAAGACATACTTTTTTTTTCTTAACAGTTGTCTTACAAAGGAAGAAGCTGGGGCACCAAGGGGTTGAGTTAACTTGTAGTTAGGAAGTGCCCAGGTGGGAACTCAAATGCAGGCAGTCTGGGTTTTCCTCACCACCTCTTTGGGGGATGGGAAGTGGGGTAGAACCTTTTCTCTCTGGGTGTCTTACATTTCTTCCATCTCATTTAAATGAAAATAAAACAGGATCTTACCAGAGAGAGATGCTTCTAATTTTGGCATGGCTAGCATTAGCCAGTTTGGTTGTGCCAACAAGCAGGCCCAAGCTCCCGTTCCCTTCTCAGTGTTGCAAGTCATCCCAACGTACCCAGGTCTGAGAGGTGTCCTCACACACAGGACTCTTGGTGCTAAAAGAAGGAAAATCCCAGGCACCCTGGGAGAGTTGCCCTCCCTGAATGGGCCCCTGCCTCAGAGGGACGCAGGGACAGTCTCCCCAGAACAAAGCTCAGGTGACAGAGGGATGCTATGAGGCATCCATGAGCCACAGACCCCACTGGCAAACACAGCAAGCAGGGAGATGTGGCGCTGCAGACTGAGTCAGCTTCCTAACGTGGAAGGCTGAGTTAAGCCTGACACCTAGAGAAGGAAAAAAAAATCGATGATAGCATAGGAATGGTTTGAATGAGAGCAAAATTTGCATTTCTTTGTATTGGGCCATAAATCCCTTTTGGACTTCCCGTGAGTCTAGACCTTGTTTAATTCTGTCAGTCACTCTAGCCGGGCACTGTGGTCTTCAGATGAGGATTTGTGCATGCTGCTATAATCCCTTGCCACAGAACAGGGCTCAGGGCATCCACAAATGTCACGGTCGCCTCTGCAGCTCTTAAGTGATGGACTCGTTGTCAGAGGGGATGTGATTCAGCAGAGGCCACACAGCTTGCCAGCAGCATCCTTTTCCTTGGGTCATGTCATGGACAGGAGAGGCAGACATGGAATTGTAGAGTCACCGCAGTGGAAGGGACATGGGAGGAGATGTGTAGCTGAGGCCTGGGGGGAGGGGTGGTACTGCCATAGGTGGTCGGGGCTGGTGAGGGAGCAAGGACATTAAACATGATCACCCTGTGACTTCCTTTCATGCATATTCCTCACTATATTGCTTTTAATATTAATTCAACAATATTTGTTAAGCATCCAGTGAGTGTTTATTCTAGGCTTTGGGGATCAGCACCAAGTGTCATGGGTGAAGTCTGTGTCCTCGTGGCATTATGTTCTGGTAGGGGAACTGACCTTCTGGAAGAGCTTATACTCCTAGGCCTGGGTCTCACAGTCTTGCTGCCTTTGCTGCCTGTCCACTGTAGATCTTACACATGGAGTGCCAACGTGTTACCTTTAAGGATCTGTTGCGAAGGTACCCATTTTGAAAAACACGCTCGAGAAGGGTTGGTACAGCTGCTCCCCACGTCCCCAGTGAACATCTCTAATCCAATCCTAGGAACCCCGTGGACAGTCATACAGGTTGCGCTCTGCACAATGTCATAGGGCACCATACACTTAGATCCGCCTTGACCAGCACCAGCTTAGGTGATACCCCTGCCCCACCATCAACCTCAGGCAGAAACCTTATCATCTCATCCTGCCACAGGAGGAGGCCTTTGAATTTATCCCTACAAATGAGTTTACCCTACTTGACTTCCAGTTCTAAAATCTTGACCTGTCTTTGTTTCTTCTAAAATGAAAATTGATCTTATTACTCTATTCAAATCCTTCTTAATTCAGTGGCTTTCAAACTTCAGTGAACTGCATCTTACATTATGACCCAGTGTATATTTACGTGCATGCATTACTGCTACTGCTAAGTCACTTCAGTTGTGTCCGACTCTGTGCGACCCCATACACGGCAGCCCACCAGGTTCCCCTGTCCCTGGGATTCTCCAGGCAAGAACACTGGAGTGGGTTGCCATTTCCTTCTCCAATGCATGAAAGTGAAAAGTGAAAGTGAAGCCACTCGGTTATGTCCAACCCTTAGCGACCCCATGGACTGCAGCCTACCAGGCTCCTCCATCCATGGGATTTTCCAGGCAAGAGTACTGGAGTGGGGTGCCATTGCCTTCTCCGACGTGCATGCATACCTATACACAAACAGATAGACAGACAACTAAAACCTTCCCCTCAGCTACTTACATTGTGTTCTCTTTCCTACTGAGAAAAGTACAGTGATTCAGAGTGGCCAGGATCTGGTTTTCCATCTCAGTTCCTCAGTTATTAGCCGTGTTAACAAAGCAGCACAACCTGAGTGGTTTTAAACGGAAAATATTTATTCTATGACAGCTCTGGAGGCTATAAAATGTCAAATCCAGGTGTCAGCAGGGTAGACTCCTCCTGAGAGCTTGTGAGGGAGGATCTGTTCATGCCTCCCTCCTGGCTTCGGTGCCAGCCAGCCATCCTGGCCGTCCTTGGTTTGTAGACCTATCACTCTCCTCTCCTCCTCCATCTTTACATGGTGCTCTCCCTGTGTCCCTGACTTCACATAGTCTTCTTCTGATATCAACACCAGCCATGTTGGATTAGGGGCCACTCTGCTCCAGTATGACCTCATCTTAACTCATGACATCTATAACACCTTATTTCCAAATAAAGACCCATTCTGAGATGGTGGGGATTCCCCCTGGTGGCTCAGTTCAGTGCAATTCAGTTGCTCAGTCATATCCAACTCTTTGCAACCCTATGAACTGCAGTATGCCAGGCCACCTTGTCCCTCACCAACTCCCGGAGCTTGTTCAAATTCATGTCCATTGAGTCGGTGATGCCATCTAACCATCTCATCCTCTGCCATCCCCTTCTCCTCGTGCCTTCAATCTTCCCCAGCATCAGGGTCTTTTCCAATGAGTCAGTTCTTTGCATCAGATGGCCAAAGTATTGGAGCTTCAGCATCAGTCCTTCCAATGAATATTCAGGACCAATTTCCTTTAGGATGGACTGGTTGGATCTCCTTGCAGTCCAAGGGACTCTCAAGAGTCTTCTCCAACACCACAGTTCAAAAGCATCAACTTTTCAGTGCTCAGCCTTCTTTATTGTCCAACTCTCACATTCACACATGAACTACTGGAAAAACCATACCTTTGACTAGATGGACTTTTGTCAGCAAATGTCTCTGCTTTTTAACATGCTGTCTAGGTTTGTCATGGTTTTTCTTCCTAGGAGCAAGCTTCTTTTAATTTCATGGCTGCAATCACCATCTGCAGTGATTTTGGAGCCCAAGAAAATAAAGTCTCTCACTGCCATAAAGTGATGGTACTGGATGCCATGATCTTCATTTTTTGAATGTTGAGTTTTAAGTCAGCTTTTTTACTCTCCTCTTTCACTTTTATCAAGGGGCTCTTTAGTTCCTCTTTGCTTTCTGCCATAAGGGTGGTGCCATCTTGATATTCCTCCTGGCAATCTTGATTCCAGCTTGTGCTTCATCCAGCCCAGCATTTCACATGATGTACTCTGCATACAAGTTAAACAAGCAGGGTGACAATATACAGCCTTGATGTACTCCTTTTCCTATTTGGAACCAGTTTGTTGTCCCATGTCCAGTTCTAACTGTTGCTTTTTGACCTGCATATAGATTTTTCAGGAGGCAGGTAAGGTGGTCTTGTATTCCCATCTCTTTCAGAATTTTCCACAGTTTGTTGTGATCCACACAGTCAAAGGTTTTGGCATAGTCAATAAAGCAGAAATAGATGTTTTTTCTGGAACTCTCTTGCTTTTTCGATGACCCAGCGGATGTTGGCAATTTGATCTCTGGTTCCTCTGCCTTTTTTAAATCCAGCTTGAACATCTGGAAGTTCTCAATTCATGTACTGTTGAAGCCTTGCTTGGAAAATTTTGAGCATTAATTTGCCAGCATGTGAGATGAGTTCAATTGTGCGGTAGTTTGAACATTCTTTGGCATTGCCTTTCTTTGGGATTGGAATGAAAACTGGTGGCTCAGTCAGTAAAGAATCCATCTGCAAAGTGTGAGACCTGGGTTCAGTCCCTGGGTCGGGAAGATCCCCTGGAGAAGGGAATGGCAATCTACTCCAATATTCCTGCCTGGGAAATCCCATGGACAGAGGAGCCTGGAAAGATACAGTGCATGGGGTCACAAGAGTTGGACACAGCTTAGTGACTAAACCACCGCCTGAGATGGTGGGAGTTAGCCCTGTAGCATGTTTGTTTTGAGGGGGACACAATTCAAGACGTAACAGACCTTAGACAAGTACTTCAGCTTCCTCATCTGCAAAATGGAGATAAAAATGGAACCAACATCTGAGGATCAGAGTTAACAGTGATACATGAAACTCTCAGAGACGTGCTGTGATAGACTATAGTAATTACTACTTAACTCACCATTATTTTTATATGTGGGTTATGAACTACTGTGTTGATTTCATACCCACATTTTGAAGATCATTGCTCTCAATGTACTTGACCCATTGCTGTCAGAATAGAATCTCAACTCCCCCACATGGTTTCCATGGGCTTTGTGATTGGCCCCTATTACCCACCCAGCCAACTCTATCTCAGTCTCCCCTCCCAAGGTGAACTTCTCTCCACTTCCTGAATATACTATAATCACTCTTGCTCCCAGGGCTCTCATGCAAGCTCTCATTCTACTACTACCGCTAATCATCTGGAAAATGCCTATTTTATCTCAAAGAGCAACTCCTCCAGAAGTCTTCCCTTGCCGCCAATCATGGGTCACTGCCATACAGTTCTTTCTGCATAGCACCTACACACGATACTGTTAATGCCAGTTTACTTGTCTGTGACCTCTCATACAAGCTCCCCAGGAATGGTGTCTGTCTTAACTACTGTTGTGTCCCTGCGTGCTCAGTCGCTTGTGCTAAGTTGCTTCAGTCGTGTCCAACTGTTTGGGACCCCATAGACTGTAGCCTGACAGGCTCCTCTGTCCATGGGGTTCTGCAGGCAAGAATACTGGAGTGGGTTGCCATGCCCTCCTCTAGGCTTAACTACTGTATGCTCAACACCAACTACAGTGCCTAGAAAATACCCTTGGTTGCCTGCCAAAAGCGATTTCTTCCCTTCTGTCTTTACCTAATTGATTTTTTTCTGACATCAACAATTCTGGAAAACTAAGGGACATCTCACAGTCGCTCCCGTGCCACGCAGCCACTGCTTCCGCATCAGTTCCAAATCAGGAAAGGAGTATGTCAAGGCTGTATATTGTCACCCTGCTTATTTAACTTATATGCAGAGTACATCATGAGAAACACTGGGCTGGATGAAGCACAAGCTGGAATCAAGATTGCCAGGAGAAGTGTCAATAACCTCAGATATGCAGATGACACCACCCTTATGGCAGAAAGCGAAGAAGAACTAAAGAGCCTCTTGATGAAAGTGAAAGAGGAGAGTGAAAAAGTTGGCTTAAAACTCAACATTCAGAAAACAAAGATCATGGAATCTGATCCCTTTACTTCATGGCAAATAGATGGGAAACAGTGGAAACAGTGACAGACTTTATTTTCGGGGGCTCAAAATCACTGCAGATGGTGACTGCAGCCATGAAATTAAAAGACACTTGCTCCTTGGAAGAAAAGCTATGACCAACCTAGATAGCATATTAAAAAGCAGAGACATTACTTTGCCAACAAAGGTCTATCTAGTCAAGGCTATGGTGTTTCCAGTGGTCATGTATGGATGTGAGAGTTGGACTATAAAAAAAACCTGAGCACCGAAGAATTGATGCTTTTGAACTGTGGTGTTGGAGAAGACTCTTGGGAGTCCCTTGGACTGCAAGGAGATCCAACCAGTCCATCCTAAAGGAAATCAGTCCTGAGTGTTCTTTGGAAGAACTGATGCTGAAGCTGAAACGCCAGTACTTTGGCCACCTGATGTGAAGAACTGACTGACTCATTGGAAAATACCCTGATGCTGGGAAAGACTGAAGGTGGGAGGAGAAGAGGACAACAGAGGATGAGATGGTTGGATGGCATCACTGACTCAATGGACACAAGTTTGAGTAAACTCCGGGAGTTGGTGATGGACAGGAAGGCCTGGCATGCTGCAGTCCATAGGGTCGCAGAGGCAGACATGACTGAGCTGAATTGAACTGAAGGGACATCTCAGGGTGGATGACAACTGGTCCATTCCAATCACAGAAGCTCATTCATCTCACCAGGAACTGATTCAGGGAGGAGCAAAGTAACCCACTTTTGGTCCATGAGACATGAGATAAGGTCTGTTGGGGCAACTTCTGGAAAACAGTTCTAGGAGAATTCTGAAGAGTTGCGTGAGAGGAAAGAGCCCAGGCCCACTTCCAGGAGAGTGAGGAGCTGCTGTTCTGCAGCCTTGGAGAGAGAGGCACCGGGACAGACGTAAATTGAGGACGACGGAGCTAAAGTAGCAAAGGAGTCAAGTCCTTGGTAATTGTGCTGAGACTCCACAGTAACCCACCCTAGAACTGCCCTGCCCAGACCAGGGATTGAACCCAGATCTCTTGCATTCCAGGCAGGTTCTTCCCTGAGCCACCAGGGAAGCCCAACGAGATAATACCTTTTCCTTATTGTTTACTGCCATTTAGGTGAGGTTTTCTGTCACTTGCAATTGAAAGCAACCTAACTGATACAGGTACTCAGGAAATATTCTTGAATGAGTAAGTGTTAATAAGCTAGACTTGCTAAAGAGGGAGAAGAGAGGAGAGAACTAGAATATTCACTGTCTACAAAGAGCCACGTAGGAGAGCACTCTCACGCACCTTATGCTATTTACTCTTCATAGCCAGCTGGTAGCCATGATAGTTTTCCCCATATTAGAGATGAGGAAACAGTTTCAGAGAAACTGTGTATCCAGCCCAAGGTCACAGAGTTGGTAGGTGCTGGAGCTGGGCAACATTTCCAGACTGTCTTATGAGGACTTAGTTCAACATCTGAGCTGAGAGTTCTCATTGATAGTACAGGTTTTTTTGTTTCTAATTCCTTTTTTTTCTTCCTTCATTTTCACTTATAGTTGAATTTTTGTCTGCTACTTTAGAAGTTAAGCAATCTAATTTTGATCTCTAAAAGGCCACTTCTGACTTTTGACCTACACTCATGCTTACTCACCCCACTTAACTTTCCCATCCCATCACTATCTCCATGTTCCCCTCCAGAATAGTGTCTCATCACCCCTTCATCTGAAATCAGGGCCCGAGGGCCCCAATCCAAGGGACAATCCTAACACCTCTCGACCTCGCATCAGGTTACTGTTGGAGTTTCTCCAGGGTTGCCAGCAGCCCTCTTGACAGGAAGCTTGGGAAAGGGAAATGAATCCCATATAGACCTAATTCCACACTTTATTTATACTATACCATGAAGCCTGCTAGACACATGTAGCCCACCAGCATATTCTACTAGTAATCTCAGGAACAACAAAAATCATTTGTCCAACTTTCTGCAGCCCTTTTCTTCTCCCTGGGCTGGGACTACGCGAGAGAAACAGAGAATGCAGTCTTTCCTTTGCCCGCCAGAATGTCTGCTTCTCGCAGCCAACATTTCACAGATGAATGCCGTAGAAAATGCCTTAGCTGCATCCTGGGAATTTCAACTGCTTTCCTCCTGTTTCTGAGGGAAAACAAACAAACAAACAGAAACTGTCCTTTCTATAGCAAAGCCCCAGGAATTGGCTGTTGGCTGTGCAGAGGGCCTTATGAGCTGGCAATCATGTGCCCTCTTGTGGTCATCTGGAGGAAGTCCCACCAGATGGCCCTGTCTGCAGAAAATCTGCAGGGAGTGTGGGATTCAAAAACAGAATGCCTCAGAACACTTTAATGATAAACTTTATGGTGGAAAGTCAATTGCTTTAGAGTTTTATGTTAAGTACCAAGTACAGGTCATGGGTGTTAAAAGGGACATCCAAGCCGTCAAATCCTGGCAGGTTTCCCTGACGTTGCCCTGGGACTGGCCTCCCAGCCTGAGCCCCTAAGGATTGGATGGGTTCCCAAAGCAAGAACTCCCCCGGGGAAGAAAAGGCTGTTTCTGATAGGAAAATATTTGATAAGAAGCTGAGGCCTGAGTGGACACAATGGTTCTGGCTACACCCTGGGGGAGGACCTCTTTTATTTTTAAAATTGCAGCCTAAGAAAGGGAAGATGAAAAGAACAAATGGAAAAATAAGAAAGCCGGGTGAGAGAAGGCTGGCCACACCTTCATGTGTAAGCGTCCCTGGACTTGCCGCCCCACAATCCCATCAAGATTTCAGATTAGTCTGTAAGGCCCACTAGTGAGTCAGGGGTCCTTTGGGGGCATCTCAAAAGGGGACTAAACTCTTCATCAGAGTCAGTGCAAAAGTGAAACCAGCAGGTGGGCACAGAAGTGGGGAGGCCTGGAGAAGCACAAGAAAGGAAGCCTGATGAGCCCACAGGTATCAGGGGAAGGGATTGGGGCATAATTATCCAGATCTAACAAGATTTCTGTGGGGCACTCTGGAAGGTAAAGCCGCACAACTTAAACTTGGTTAAAGCAGATGTTCAGGCTTTGGTGTTCAGAGACAACTACCCATCTTAACAGCAACTCTAGCCTGAAGGCCGAAATTCACATCATACTAACAACAGCAGGATAGCTTTTACAACAGTCCATCTGAACTCAGAAATGAAGACTGTGACATTAGGGTTCAAGAACAAAGCCTTTGATCTCAGAATGGTGTAATAAGCTATTGAAATGCCTCCAGATTTACTTATTCAAATTCCTCAAGATAGGGATGTGACAGGAAAGATAGACCCCAGTGAGCACCCCAGGTCCAGAGACTTGTCCATTGGAATATGACAAATGAGTAGCAAACCTGGGACTCAAACCCAGGACTTTAATTGCAAATCTCACCTTCTTATCCTAAGTTGCCTCTCCCATACATAAAGGCCTTTTTTATTATTTTTTTTAATGGTGAAATAACTTCAACTGAGAAAATCTCAATAGTCAGATCCTTCTCCCTGACCTAATCTACTGCCTTTCTATTGGTGCTAGAAAAATAAGTATTATAATAGCCCTAAAACTGCCAACACATCTGAAAAATATTTAGCTCTTTGTCAAAGGATGGGACCCACCCGACAAAATAAAACCAAAATAAAGCACCTCTAACTGCTCTTCCCCACATCTGTCATGTGTGCCTATAAACAAATGTTATATTCCCTTCCATGGAGATTTCTTTCCTCCGAAGTAATCCAGGTGTGTGGCTTCTTAACGTGCTTCATCTTACACAGGGATACACTGGGAACAGGATGTGACCTGATTTATGTTTGCTTTCCTAGGGCCTAGCACGTTCTGATGCCTTTTGATAAATGGAAAGTGGACAAATGCTCTGAAGTGGGTGGCAGGAGCAGGAATGTAAAGCTCTTCCAATTTTACAGTGACAAACAAGGGAGAAGAAAGGGCTAAGTCACGCAGGGGCACACGTTCACCTCGTCACTAGGCAAGAGCGTTTCGTGCCAGAGTCAGTTTCCCCAGAAGGCTTACATTTATTGCATGATGATTCATATATGCACCTCTAAGAGCTCTTTTCGTCCTCCAAACTTACTTGTTCAGGCAAGATAAAGCAAAGACAGTTTGGAGTCATTTACTTTGTTTCTCCAATAAAAGATGTGGATTTACACAGGCTCTCTTCTCCAAAGAGCTCAGCATGCTTGCCCATCTGGTGTCTCATTTGTCTTCATTGGAAGGCTTTTTGTATGTCAGGGCAGACCAGGACAGGTGAGACTGCGTGAGTGCTCAGTGACTCAGTGTTTGTGACCCTTTAGACTGTGGCCCTCCAGGCTCCTCTGTCCATGGGATTTTTCAGGCAAGGATGCTGGTTTGTAGGTTTATTTCTGCTCGCCACAGGAGGGAGCCCATGAGCCCTTCAGTCACACATTTAGGCTTCAGACACCTATTGCCCACCCGAGGGGCCAGCACTTCTCTGCAGGTACCAAGGGATCTCTGCCCACAAGCAACCTCAGCCTGGCAAGTCTAACGATGGGAAGAGATGTGCAAGCACAGAATAACAGTATAGAATTACAATATAGTGTGATTAAGGGCAGTGCTGCAGGAATGGATCAGGTACGGGTATGGAGAGTCTGGAGGGGGCGTAAAAGGGAAGAAATTATTGAAGGGTTTAAAAAGTAAAGCTGCAGGGGCTTCATTGGTGGCTCAGTGGCAAAGAATCCACCTGCCGATGCAGGAGACAGGAATTCAATCCCTAAACCAGGAAGATCCCACATTCCACAGAGCAACTAAGCCAGTGCACCACAGCTATTGACCCTGTGTTCTAGAGCCTGGGGACCACAGCCACTGAGCCCCGTGCACCGTACAGCCCATGCTCCACAACAAGACAAGCTCCCACAATGGGAAGCCCAAGCACCGCAGTGAGAGTAACCCCCCGCTCTCCACAACTACAGAAAAGCCCATGCAGCAAAAAAGACCCAGCACAGCCAAAAAGAAGCAAAATTAGTTTTAAAAGGCCCACATCAACATAGTAAAGCTTCAGCATAAGTCATAGTAAATGAAATAACTGGAAAGGTGGTTTTCAATTCTAATTAAATTAATTAGCCTGTCCATTCTCCAAAATGATTGCCTTCTATGTTTTCTATGCTTGATTGGAAAATTTGGCTTAAAGAACTAAATGATGCTTCACATAATAATCACAAAGTAAATAGAAAAACTATTCCCCTGCTTTTTAAAAAAGTAAAGCTTCAAATAGCAAGTGTTAATGAGGATGTGGAGAAGTTGGAACCCTTGTGCATTGCTGGTTTGAATGCAAAATAGTTCAGCTGTTGTGGAAACACTTTGGCAGTTCCTCAAGAAGTTAAACATAGAATTACCATATGACCAAGTAAATCCACTCTTAGATATATATACAAAAGAACTGAACACTCAAACAAATCTCTGTACTCGCATGTTTATAGCAACACTATTCACGTAGCAGCACCATCCACAATAGCAGGAACAACCCAAACGTCCATCAGTGGATGAAATGATAGACGAATTCTGGTGCATCCATGCAGTGAAATAGTACTCAGCTATAAAAATGACTTAAGTGAATTAGCACTGTGTACTTTGTACTACAACTTCAGTGAGCCTGGAAAACATTATGCTGAATGAGAGAAGCCAGACCCAAAAGGCCACATCTTGTGTGATTCCATTCATATGAAATATCCAAGACATGCAAATCCATAGAGACAGAATGTGGACTGGTTGCCAGGGGCTGGGAGAGTGTTGAAAGAGGAGCAACTGTTGAATGAGTATTAAGTTTTATTTTGGAATGCTGGGAATGTTTTGGAACTAGACAGAGATGTTGGTTGCATAACATTGTGAATGTACTGGATGCCATGAAACTGCTCGCTCTAGAATGATTCATTTTGTGTTATATGAATTTCAACCTTAATAATTTTTTAATTAAATTTTTAAAAATTAATTAATTTTTTAAATTTAAATTACTTTAAGTTTTTTAAAAGTAAAGCTTGAGCCAAGAGGTGAAGGGGAACAGGAGGATAGCAGGATTTTGACAGATGGCTGGGAGGAGGGCGTTTGAGTCAAAGCATCACGTGTAAGAGAGAAGCAGCGTGAAACAGAGGATGTGGGTGGCGTGTCTGGATGGGGGAAGCAGTGTTGTGTGCTAGGTGGAGATCCCCGTGGGGAGGAAGGCTTGAAGAAGGCTGTACCCAGGAATCGAGAATGAGACGGCACTTCGTTCACAGGTATATTGCCATCAGTCACTGTGTCTTGTCGCAGGCATTTCCAGTTCGTAGACAAATGACTGAGTAGTGTAGGAGTTGGCCCAGCCTGCAGCAGGGGCCTGGGGTGGTGGTACCCCAGCACTACACAGAGCACTCCAGGTCTCACCTGAGGCCAGGACAAGAGTTTCCTCAGAAACTATCAGCTCTCGGTCTGTCTTGAACCACTACAGGAACGAATGAAGGATCGAGGCCCCGGGCTCGGAATCCACAGGGCAGGGCTGCAGCTGTTTTCACTAGGGAGCCTTCTCAGACCTGTAAGTTACAGCCCGGGGCAGAGGTTCCTAAGCTTTACTATGCCACGGAACTCTGGGTGCTCCTTAGCTAACAGAAACTGTGCAATAACATAATGCAGAGGCAGTTCTAATAATTATGCTGCTGCTGTTGTTCAGTTGCTAAGTTGTGACTGACTCTTCGTGACCCCATGGACTGCCACACACCAGGCTTCCCTGTCCTTCACTATCTCACTGAGTTTGCTCAAACTCATGTCCATTGAGTCAGTGATGCCATCCAACCATCTCATCCTCTGTTGCCCCCTTCTCCTCCTGCCCTCAATCTTTCCCAGCATCCGGGTCTTTTCCAGTGAGTTGGCCCTTTGCATCAGGTGGCCAAAGTATTGGAGCTTCAGCTTCAGCATCGGTCCTTCCAATGAATATTCAGGACTGATTTCCTTTGAGACTGACTGGTTTGATCTCTTTGCAGTCCAAGGGACTCTCAAGAGTCTTCTCCAGCACCATACTTTGAAAGTGTCAGTTCTTCGGCACTCAGCCTTCTTTATGGTCCAACTCTCACATCCGTACGTGACTACTGGAAAAACCAAAGCTTCAACTATAGATATGTCAAAACTTTGTCAACAGCATGGTGTCTCTGTTTTTAGTGATAACTATAAATGAAATTCTGAGGGTCCACAACATCTAAAATGTGATAGAAAAATACCCATGATTTCTCCTGCTGAAAAGACACGGGAGTTAATGACTGAGGTGGTGGTTGTCTCTATTCATGACTGAAGGAGATACTGAATGTCAATGAGAGGCTGATGAAAACAAAGATGTGTTTCACAGATTCCAGCTAAGATCCTTGGCATTACAAACCAGAAGGGAGATTGTGAAGCAGAGGCTAAAAGCTCCCCTCCTCAAACTGTTGGGTTGTCACTGGTGTCTAACAAAAAGAATTGAGGTATTATATACAACCTGGTTGGCTTGAATCTGTTCTCATCAAGGTTAGCGTTAGGGGAGAGGTGATGAGCTGAAGGAGCGAGGGGTGGGTAGGAAAATGCCGGGGAGGGAGAGATTTCCAAGGGCAGGGTCAGTGGGAGGGAGACATCAAGGCAGCCTGAGGCTTCCTGCCTGCACAGGTGGTGGCGTCTGTCTGCACTTCCCTCTCTGTAGAACTGGTTGAGTGAGTTGTGCTCAGTGAGGTATGTGTACTTCCAACTGAGCAGGGCTTAGTAATGACACCTTTGCTCAAGCAGCTGTGTGTGTGTGTTTAAGGGTGAGACATATGTAGAAAAAGTTCCCCAGAAATTGCCTTTTTTTGGCAAATGGTAGAAGAGGGAGGGAGAACTCAGTGCAGTGTGCCTTTCATTCTACTCTAATGACCAAAATGTAAGCCAGCCCCCTGTTTTAAAGTCCCTCATTCCCTTGTGGGGCACCTGGAAGACAAGGCTATTACACGTGTGTCCTTCCCTCCATCCTGATTGCAGCTTCTGCCTCAGAGCACCCCCAGCTCTGTTCTGCCCCCAGAACCTCTGTGCTCCCTGCCTATATGTCATCACCATTCAACTTGGCCTCCAAAGCCCAACGTGAACTGGGACCAGTGACCTCCTCCCCTCAGCCTCCTTAATCATTCTCTCCACCCTCACTGGAGCACCCAGCAGGACCGGGCCGCCAGGCTCTCTCATTTCCAGACCCTTCTCTCCTGCTCTGGCCCCTCCCAGGTCTGTCTCCACCACCCAGTGATGAAAGGGACTGTGTCTCCTTTACAAGACTTGGGCTTCAGTGTCAGGAGATAGTCAGTGCCTATTTGTTGAGTGAATGAACATTTGAGTGACAAATTAATACTCACTAAATACAACAGAATGTAGCTGTTTGGGTCTCATATTAGTCTGCTCAGGCTGCCATGAGAAAATATGACTGTTTTAGTGGCTTCAACACAGAGAAGCCACAGTTATTTTCTCACAGTTCTGGAGGCCGGAAGTCCAAGATCACACCGTGGGCAGGTTTGGTTTCTCCTAAGGCCTCTCCCCTAGGCTTGCAGATGGCCGCCTTCTCACCGTGCCCTCTCCTGCTTTTCTTTGTGTGTGCACGTCCCTGAGACCTCCCCTCTCTTCTCATAAAGACAGTAGTTCTGTCAGATCAGGGCTCACACTATCAGATTAGGGCTTGCCTCATTTCCACTTAATTATCTCTTTAGATATAATTAGGAAATACTGTATTTGGAAATGCAGTATTTCCAAATAGTCACCTTCTGATGTACCGAGGGTTGGGGTTTCAAAAGATGAATTTAGAGGTGGGGGCATAATCCATAACAAGTCTGGAGCAATTTATTGAGCAGGGTAGATTGCCCTGAGGCAATATAATGGATTTGCACCCTTCAGAAGAGGTGTGCAATATAATGCAATATAATGTGTGCAATATAATGGATTTGCATTCCTCTATTTCCTATGCTACCATCTAAATATCTTAATAAACATAAAGCCCACTAACTGAGACTGAGCTCCAGCCTTTGTCTTCCAGGACAGTAGCCTCCTTAGCAGACTTCTCCCTCGAGGAGCTGGAGCTATGGTGGGTGGGGGTGAGGGGGTGGTAGGGAGAAACTCTCACAATCACACTTTCTTAAATGCAAAGAAAGGCTCTTACAAAACTTTCAAAACAAGTTTAAAATAACTAAACAGGTACTAATCTCCAAATCAGAGGTACATTTTGTCTTCATATTTACTGGAGACCTACTCAAAACGCAAGATCCAGAGGACCTTTGGAGAATCACTGGTAGCCTTTGGTCCCTCCAAAGGCAGATTCTTTACTACTGAGCCCAGGAAGCCCCTTAGACAGCAAGGAGCTAATGTGGGTTTTTGAGCAGAGATAGATTATGAGCAGATTTGTGATTCAGTAAGATCCCTCTGCAAGTTAAATGGAATCATTAAACCATGAATCCCTGAATGGCAAAAGTGTCTCCAGTACATAATAGTAGTTAGTAAATATTTATTGAATCAGGAGATAATGACAGACTCAATAGAGGCAGTAGCAGTGGGACAAGAGAAAAGGGAGACATTTTGAAAGACATTTTGGAGCTAGAATCAACAGGACTTAACAACAATTAGTGAGGAAAAAAATTAAGAATGATTTAAGTGGTTTCTCTCTAGAATGACTAGATGGGTAGAAACAAGAAACAGGACAGGTTTCCAGGTGAAGATATTAGCCTCACTTTGAACAAATTAGACGTGGGCCTGAATTGCAGGGTGAACTTTTTGGAAGGAAGTTGGTTTAACAGACTAGGAGCTCAAGAAAGTGGTCAGGGCAAAAGATGGGAGGGCCTGGAAGTCATCATCCCAAAGAGGCAGCTCAGAAGAGGGAGTCTTAGTTGAGAGAAAATTGCTTCTGAAATGCTAGAAATTAGTCAAATTATGATCGTCCAAAAGAATTAAGAATAGCAAGACTCGCCTAGTCCCCAAACCCCCAAACAATGGTGGCAAGTGCCCCTGCACTACAGCAGGGATAAAACAAGGAAGACTCCAGAAATTTGACTACTTGGCACGTCTGGGCCACAAACCAACCGACCGTAGATTTCTGGAGATTCTGGCTGGCAGCTGATGTTGGCCCATTCATGAGAAAAAGCACCAGCCTCCGCTGACCCAGACAACATTCAAAGTCCTGCCAACACTTGGATGATCACAGAGCCTGGAGGCCATTGGATTTTCCTGCCAAACTGGCTACATGCTCACTCTCCCTCGCCAGGAGTCCTTGCCTGAGCCTCCACAGGCACTTGATAAGATGCCATGGTCCTTGCGGTGGACACACAAGGAGCATGGGGGCAAGCAGCAGCGGGAGCCAACAGCCCAGGGCCAGTTGTACCAGTGACACTCAGCTAAACACTCTGGTTGAGCTGAGGTTCAGAACCTGATTTAAATATGAATCTATAATACTGTCAGAAAGTAGATTACTTATTGTGATTGTATCCAGATGAGTTGACATCAAAGGGTATCTATTCTATAAAGTGGATTGTATGGCCATATAATAATATGACCTGAAAGTATTAATTTCTCAGTCATGTCCAACTCTTTGTGGCCCTATGGACTATAGCCTGCCAGGCTCCTCTGTCCATGGGATTCTCTCCAGGCCAGAATACTGGAGTGCGTAGCCATTCCCTTCTCCAGGGGATCTTCCCTGACCCTGGGAGCAGACCCAGTTCTCCTGCATTGTAGGCAGATTCTTTACCATCTAAGCCACCAGGGAAGCCCAATATGGCCTGGGTTTTATATATTTGTGCTTCCCTGGTAGCTCAGACGGTAAAGTGTCTGCCTGCAATGTGGGAGACCTGGGTTCGATCCCTGGGTCGGGAAGGTCCCCTGGAGAAGGAAATGGCAACCCACTCCAGTACTCTTGCCTGGAAAATTCCATGGATGGAGGAGCCTGGTAGGCTACAGTCCATGGGATTGCGAAGAGTCAGACATGACTGAGCAATACAACTTCACTGTGTATACATATATGTGTGTGTGTGTGTGTGTGTGTGTGTGTGAAGAATATGCCTGAAAGAATATATCCTCAGCACTGGAAGCTAGGATGAGGGAATGCAGAACTTTTTATTGTTTCATATAGTTTGCCTTTTTTTTAAAAAAAAA
The DNA here is from genome assembly GCF_055505025.1 of Bos grunniens. Lineage (NCBI taxonomy): Eukaryota > Metazoa > Chordata > Mammalia > Artiodactyla > Bovidae > Bos > Bos grunniens. The sequence continues at coordinate 99,318,410 of NC_141166.1, forward strand.
AAAAGTTAATTTTCAAATAAAGCTTTTTTCAAAAAGCATCAAACATTTAAATCAATCATAGAAGGACAGCCCGATGTTGAATAGATTTCCAAGGTCTGCGTGCGAGCATGCATCACTGAACATCGTGGTTTCCTAGCGATGCTCTTAGCCGAGTCAGGACAAGTCTCAGATGACTGACTGAAGGAGCAGGTGGCCTCCTGTCCCTGGAATCCTCCCTGTTGGTCTCCCTCCATCTCGCCCAGGTCAGGTAAGAACTTGTCTGAAGAACACATGTAGGAGAAGGGAGTTACCATGATGGTACCTGTGGGAGTCACTAGCTGCAAGGACTCCCATGAAACAAGACCAGGCGCTGGATGACTTACTGCAAGTTCATGGGGAATTTAACACTCTTGGTCCAAACCAACCCAGGCTTATCATCCCCAATCTAAGCTAACATGAAATTCATAATCAGTCAATGATCACACCTAAAGCTAGTTTGTTCCTGGCTTCAAGGCAGGTGGATACTTGTTCTGGGCTGACTTCTTTCCCTTGGCAAGACCTCAATTCCTGACTGATTAAGGTACCTTCCTTGCCAGCCTGGGGAAAAGCCATTTGGAGCATAAATCCTGAGATCCTTTTCAGAAAAATCAGAATAAACCATGAGGAATCAGGATGAACTATCTCAGAAACACTTCATAAGGGCAGATATTTTTTTAAAAATTCTCATTTGGGGAATCTAAAAAATTAAGTAAAATTAAAGAAACATAAAAATCAACTTGGAAAATAATATACAGGCATACCTCAGAGGTATGTTTGGTTCCAGATCACTGCAATAAAGACAAGTCACACAAATGTTTTGGTTTCCCCGTGTGTGTGAAAGTTATATTCATTCTATACTGTAGTCTATTAAGTGTGCAATAGTGTTGTCAAAATAACAATGTCTATACCTTAAATTAAATATACCAAACAAAAAACAGTTACAATAGTAACATCAAAGACCATGATAAATGTAATAATGATTTTAAAAGTTGGAAATATTGCAAGAATTATGAAGTGTGACACAGATCACTAAGTGAGCAATCACTGTTAAAAAATGACACCAATAGACTTGTTCAAGGTGGGATTGTCACAAAGCTTCCACTTGTAAAAACACAATTATTTGTGAACCACAATAAATTGAGGTATGCCTATACTCTCTATTCATTTTTGATGCTCTTCAAATATTAGGAAATTGAAAATTTGACCATCAATGACAAAAAAAATTTGACACCCCAAATAGGGAAGAGGGTTTCTTTGCATCTTGCAACATCGCCAATGACTCCATTGCAAGAGCCCCACCTGACCAAGGGCTCCCCTGGTGGGTGGCTTATTTGGTAAAGAATCCTCCTGCCATGTAGGAGAGCTGAGTTTGATCCCTGGGTCATGAAGATCCCCTGGAGAAGGAAATGGTAACCCACTCCAGTATTCTTGCCTGGAAAATTCCATAGACAGAGGATCCTGGCAGGCTACAGTCCACAGAGTTGCAAGAGTCAGACATGTCTGAAAGACTAAGCCACCACTACCTGCCCAAGGCAGGGGGAGACTGCTAGGAAGACAGCTTGAGAAGCTTCCTCTCTGCTCACTCAGCTCCCCATTCCCTGCACCCTCTACAGCCCCCATCAAAGGGTTTGCTTGACTATTCCTACCACTGCCACAGAATGTCCTCATCCTCCACTCACTCTCTCTCTCCTATTTTATGTTTGTCCATATATTTCTTTAAAATAATCCATTTCTATGCCAGGCTCAGGTAACAGAAGGGCTTTCTGAGTAGTTTACATTGTCTAGACCCAAAGTCCGCTCCTCAGTCTGGAATGAAGTGAAAATGACAACTTTCTAAAGAGAAGTTAGAAATTCTAAGCCAGTAAGTTAAGCTACTTCTTTCTCTGGGAGCAGGGATGAGTTATGTGTCTGGCCACAAAGCCACCATTCAAAGGTATAACCAAGAAAAGAGGGAGCAGATCACAAAAAAAACAGATCAGCCATGGGATATACCATGTTACAGTACAGCGACCATAATTCAAATTACCTGCACTCAAAGGTGACCTACAAAATCTTTGTAAGGTACACGCACCATCCAAAGTGAGGTCACTGCCGTTAGTAACGTGGTAGTTTTCTAACCTATGTCGCACTTAAGAGACATCAAAAAAGGCTTTTATAGATGCAGAGAAATTAGAACCCTTATGCATTGCTGGTAGGAATATAAAATGGTGTATCCACTGTGGAAAACAGTAGGTAATTCCTCAAAAAATTAAACAGAATTAACATATAGCCCAACAATTCCACCTCTGTGTTTACAACCAAAATAAGTCAAAATAGGACTCAAAACAGGTATTTGTACACCTCTGTTTATAGCCGCATTATTCACAATAACCAAAAGGCAGAAACAACCTAAGCTGTCGATTGGGTAAACAAAAGGTATTAGGTACACACAATGGAGTATTAATCAACTTAAGAAGGAATTCTGACAAAGGCTACAACATGAACGAACCTTGAGGACATTATAGGAAGTGAAATAAACCAGTCATAAAAGAATAAATATTGTGTGATTCTGCTTATGTGAGGTGGCTAAAGTAATCAAATTAATACCAGCAGAAAGGAGAAGGGGAGTTGCCAGAGCCTGGGAGAGGGATGGAATGGGGAGTTGGTGTTAAATGGATACTGAATTTGAGTCTGAGAAGGTGAAAAAGTTCTGGGGGGTGAATGATGGTGACAGTTGCCCAACAGTGCAAATGTACTTAATGCAGATGAACGGTATACTAAGAAATGGCTAAAATGGTGAACTTTTAATCTTTAATAATTGTAATAAAATAATAACTGTAATTATTATTTACAATAATTGTAAAAAGACTGTTCTTAGGCCACAGAGAATAGCATTAAGTTCAAGGCTTGTTAACCCATGTTCAGGTAGATCCATTTCCACTTCAGGAACTTGGCTTATGTTTCTGGTTATGATATCAGAAGTCATCAGGTTTTCCCTGATGGTATCACCTGGTTCATAATTTTCCATCTTGAGCCGTATGCTCCCCTTTTCTCCGCAGCTGGCCACTCCCCTGGTCCTTCTGCCACGCCCGGCGCCCTCTGATCCAGGCACAGCCATCTTTGGCTGTCCTCATTCTTCCGCATTTTAACCCCACAGGCCTGCCCTGACTTCTAGTTTTACCAGCACTCACTATTAGCATCATCTAAAACTCCCGAAGCCTGCCAACCGGCTCTATACAGAGCAGATAAAAGGCCTACTTCTCATCCTGGAGATAGCATTCTAAAGATGACAATGAGTTGAAGAGGTCAGGAATTCTTTCTTAGGTTGTGTTTTTGAAATTCTTAGTGGAAGGAGTCTGGCCCATGTGAATTTAGAAATATAGCCTAGAGGTGATAATTTCTCATGATTTTATCTCATCTCTTGCCTCTTCACTCTATTTTCTCCCTCCCTGTGCAAAAACAAACAAACAAACACAACTCTACTCATCTCAGATAGAGTATGAGTGTTCACTTCCTTCTTTGAAATACTAGAATCTCACCTTCATTCCTAAGCAGACTTATCAGAAAGTTCTTTTAAAATAAGGACTTTAAATATATTTTGGTAAATAAAAAGTAAAAATTTCCACCTACTTATAAATATCTCATACACATCTTACAATTAATTATATACTGTTTTGGAGCTGGCCACCTACTTTAACAAGCATGATCTGATTGATCTTGCCAAGAACCCTGGGAGGAAGGCAGGATTATCAAGCTTCCATGTTGCAAATGAGGAAACTGAGGCCCAGAGAGGTTGTGTGTAGCCTAAAGTTAGAGGTGACCAATCAAGAAAACCAAGATTCATTCCAAGTCTGCTTCTTATTCAACGACTATGTGTGGCCAAAGCAATTAGCCTAACACCGCCAGCAGCCACCACATGGCTTCCTTCTGCGTACGGGATTTGGAGCTGACCCTAGCGTACCAAAATTTAGTCCCTACCATCAATGGATAGATCAGTGAGAAAAGAAGAATTTAGTCAATAAAATGTGGCATGTGCCAAACACCAAATATGCCCTGGAGGCAGTAAATGCAACAAGCAAAGTGTCCTACACCTTCTAACACATGAATGGGCCAGACCTACATGGAATAGTACTGACACCCTGGCAGGACCTGTGAAGGCAGTCTGAGAAATCTAAGACCCTCTAGAAAAGGGGTACCAGTGTATGGTTCAAACCCCTTTCCAGGCACTGACTGAGTTGGTCTAAGCCAATTGTTTTGTCTGGCATGGTTATACCTGGGCCTTTCCTACCCTTTCCTGTGGGAGACCCCAAAAATGACTCACCTCCTTTTCCAATCTTGCTACATGCTCAGGTGGGCTGACGAACCTGGCCTAGAGCCTCAGATACCCTTGCTCTCATTTCTGCCTCCAGGCCGTATACCCAAACATAATTGCTGCTCCTCCTCTGGAACCACTGCTGGAATATTTTTGTTTATTTGTTTCAATTTACTTTTTTTTTTTTTTTCAAGTGATTTTTTTTAAAATTTTATTTTATTTTTAAACTTTACGTAATTGTATTAGTTTTGTCAAATATCAAAATGAATCTGCCACAGGTATACATGTGTTCCCCATCCTGAACCCTCCTCCCTCCTCCCTCCCCATACCTCAATTTACTTTTTAATTTTTAAAAATTTCTGTTTTATGTTGGAGTAGAGTTGATTAACAATGTTGTGTTAGCTTCAGGTGTAAAGCACAGTGATTCAGTTATACATATACATGTATCTACTTTGTTTCAAATTCCTTTTCCATTTAGTTTATAACAGAATATTGGGCAAAGTTCCCCATGCTATACCACAGATTCTTGTTGGTTATCTATTTTAAATATAGTAACGTGTATATGTCAATTGCAAACTCCCAATTTATCCCTCCCTGCCAATGGCACCCCACTCCAGTACTCTTGCCTGGAAAATCCCATGGATGGAGGAGCCTGGAGGGCTGCAGTCCATGGGGTTGCTGAGGGTCGGACACGACTGAGCGACTTCACTTCCACTTTTCACTTTCATGCATTGGAGAAGGAAATGGCAACCCACTCCAGTGTTCTTGCCTGGAGAATCCCAGGGACAGGGGAGCCTGGTGGGCTGCCGTCTATGGGGTCGCACAGTGTCGGACACGACTGAAGTGACTTAGCATAGCATAGCATAGCCACCTTTCCCCATTTAGTAACCATTAATTTGTTTTCTAAGTCAGTGAGTCTGTTTCTGCTTTGTAAATAAGTTCATTCATATAATTTTTTTTAGATTGTACATACAAGCAATATGTATTTGTCTTTGTCTGACTTCATTTAGTATGATAATCTCCATGTCCATCTATGTTGCTGCAAATGGCACTATTTCACACTTTTTAATGGCTGGGTAATATTCCACTGTTTATATGTATCACATCTTCTTTAGCCATTTATCTGTAAGTTAATGTTTAGGTGCTTCTATGTCTTGGCTATTGTAAACAGTGCTTTCTACAATGAACACTGAGGTGCATGCATCCTTTCAAACTATGTTTTTCTCTGGATATATGCCCAGAAGTGGGGTTGCTGGTTCATATGGTAGTTATTTTCTTAGATTTTTATGGAACTTCCATACTGTTCACCATGGTGACTGTACCAATTTACATTCCTACCAATAGTTCAGAGAGTTCTTTTTTCTGCACACCCTTTCTAGCACCTCTTGCTTGTAGATTTTTTGATGATGGCCATTCTGACTCCATTCTGCAAGGAGATCCAACCAGTCCATGCTAAAGGAAATCAGTCCTAAATATTCATTGGAAGGACTAATGCTGAAGCTGAAACTCCAATACTTTGGCCACCTGATGTGAAGAGCTGACTCATTGGAAAAGACCCTGATGCTGGAAAAGATGGAAGGGGACAACAGAGGATGAGATGGTTGGATGGCATCACCAACTCAAGGGGCATGAGTTTGAGTAAACTCTGGGAGTTGGTGATGGACAGGGAGGCCTGGTGTGCTGCAGTCCATGGGGTTGCAAAGAGTCGGACATGACTGAGTAACTGTACTGAACTGAACTGATTCTGACTTATGTGAAGTGATATCTCATTGTATTCATAGTTTTGATTTGCATTTCTCAACTAACTAATGATATTGAGCATCTTTTCATGTGCCTAATAGCCATCTGTATATATTCTTTGAAGAAATGTCTATTTAGGTCTTTTGTCCATTTTTTGATTGGGTTGTTTGGTTTTTGGATATTGAACTTTATGAGCTGTTTATAAATTTGGGCGATTAATCTGTTGGGTGTATTGTAAATATTTTCTCCCATTCTATGGGTTGTTTTTTTCATTTTGATTATGGTTTCCTTTGCAGTACAAAACTTTTGGGTTTAATTAGGTCCCATTTGTTTATTTTGTTTTTATTTCTATTACTGTAGAAGATGGATGGAAAAAGATATTGCTATCATTTATGTCACAGAATGTTTTGCTTAAGTTTTCCTGTAAGAGTTTTATAGTATCTGGTCTTACATTTAGGTCTTCAATCCATTTTGAGTTTATTTTTGTGTATGGTATTAAAGAATGTTCAAATTTCTTTTTTTTTAATATGTAGTTGTCCAGTTTTCCCAGCACCATTTATTGAAGAGACTGTCTTTTCTCCTGCAATATTAGTACCCTTCCTGTCCCTGTAATTTAAGAGAGCAAAATACTTGGGTAAAGTCTAGAAAAGACTACTTTAGCCAACAAGCATCTATTTAGCAAAACATTTATGCAAAACATTTATGACTTTAAGCAATCAGCAGCCATCAGTTACATTAATAATTAACCAAACATTTATGTCTATAATTTACCCTGCATGTAGGTGGAATAGGTGGCCAGTGGAAACTGCCAAAAGCTTGTCCAATTTATCTTCCAGTGAGACTGCCTATTGGAATTTGCAGGGAAATCTGCGAAACCCGACACACCTAATTGCTACCGCTCAATAGACTCTTGTTGATTCTTTCTGGATCCATTAGCCGTCTTGTGATATTAGCTGAAAGATGGTCTCAGAGGGACACTAGAATACGACAGTTTATAGGGGCAGAGAAAATGGAAACTCTGAAGCATAAAACATTGGCCAATCAAGGCTGGACTAAGGGATAAACAACAGTGAGTGGCCTTGGACAACCAAGGTTTAATGAGGACACAGAGCATCAGGGGAAGGATATCTATAAGACAAAAGAGAGAGGAAGGAGAACACTGGAGAGGGAGCAGCCTCCCCCAGGGGGGCCCTGGGCCAGCCCTGAGCACAGCTAAAGGAAGCCTGTGGAAAAAGAGACACCGCCTCTCCTGCCTCCAGCCTCACCTCTGCCTGGGAGAGAGCAGACAGAGAATGCCGAGGCTGGAATTGAGTGTGCTCTCCCATACTCCGCAGTCTCCCAAAACCAAAGAGGCCTCTTCTTCAGAAGCTCTCAAGCTAATGTTTCTCTGAGGCAGCTACTCTGTCAAGAAGACAAGGCTGCATGTAGGACTTCAAGATGCACAGCTCCTTGGAATCTTCTTGGTAGAATGGAATCTTGCTCTTAAATTTTCCAATCCATCCAATTCTGTGGCCAAATGATTTTGTACAAAACATTAAGTCTGCGACTGTCCTCCCTTTGGTGGGCTGCCATATTGTTAATGTGCTAGAAAACAGCTGAAATTAAAGCTGAATGGAGCCGAGGGAGATAGGCTGTAATGAGCATTAATAAGCACCAAGTGTGAAACTATTAGTGGGATTGTTACTGGGATAAATCACCTTTTTAAATGGCATGGATTACTTTGTAGTCCATGGATTCCAGCCGTATGTTCCTGATACTTTATCAGACTCAGGAAAGCATTCAGTGTTCAACCAATTCTCCTGGACATTCTTCCACTAGCTATGAGAAACTGAAACTGTATCTATGATGGGAATTTTAAGAACAAAATTTTATAGTGGTTTCAGTTTTAAATAAGTCTGAATATAGTGATATTTTGTAACTATTTACTTTTCCATGACTTTCTCTTTTTTGTACTTGTAAATATAAGAACCAGTCTACTAGGGAGTCATTAACATTATAATTTAATTTAATATTAGAATTTTAATAATTTTCTTAAACTGTACAAACTATGATTTCTCCCTTTTGGGTATTTTAGTGGGGATATGTACAGTGTGAACCGTGTTTCCCAGAATCTCCTTATCGTTCCAGATAGAGTTGGCCAAAAGAGAAATTTAAGGTTTAGAAAGCAGGAGGAATACATGTTCATTGTTCTTCACAGGTGACAGACAGAGGTGTGGGCAACTTCCATGCTTCCTCATTTTCTCCTGCTCTGGATCTAGCTCTTCCAAATTGCCGGCACTACTGACAGAAAGCCCCGAAGACCCCCCACCTGAAGCTCAGCTGCAGGCTTTGAGAAGCAATAGTTATGAAGAAATCACATCTTTCATCAGGTCTCCATGATCCTACGCTGGCAGTTAAATGTGTCTGGTTTCCCAGGTAGATTCTCCTGCAAGTTCCATACTGCCCGCCATACCAGCAGATCAATGGCTTTTCTCTGATCCTCCAGCTCCTACTTTCAGGCCCGCACCTCCCCAGCATCTCCCACAGCTGTGTAATGAATCCCTTCCTCCCTGATACACCCAGTAGTTCTTCTTCCCTGATTAAGTCCTGACTGAGTCCTCTGCCTCACCATGTTGGAAGCAGTCAATCAGCCAAAAAGGTTTCACAGGGTTAAAGAGTTGCTTCCAACACTCATTCATACAGAAAGGTGTCCAAAGCTAAGCTCAATATCCATTAATGATTCTCAGCAGAAATTGACATGAAGCATGTAAAGCTGTAATATTCTATGTAAATCCTCCTTCTTGTGATCTAAAATGAAGATCCAGCCTTTAAGGGAACTAAGAAGTTAGTTTTAAAATTGTCCTTTGTGGATTTCAAAGATAGTGCTAAGATGAGTGTCAGCTTTCTGACTCATCTTAAGGCCCCAATTTTACCTTCTCGTTCACAACAATGTACAAAGGAAAAGGGAATTGGAATCTGTGGTTTTTATCCTGTTTAAACTGTAAGGCTCCCATCTTTAGTCATGAGCTGGGTACAGCAACAATGCAGTAATCATAAATATTTTTCCACCTTCTGAAAGTATATTACACAGGAGATCTCCCAAGCACTAAGACTCCTTTATTATTCAGATATTTCACCCTCTTACTTACCCCCAAGGGTCTCATCTCAGTCTCTGCCAAATGCAGCTTCTCTTGATTATCTTATGAATTCCTCCATGAGCCATAAGCAACTCTTGTCTGTCTCCTTGCTTTCTCTGCACTTCCTTAGGTGCCCAAGAGACCATCCAAGCCCCCAATCCTTTATCTGCTGGGACTTAAGAATATTCTGCCATGTGGTGTTAAGTGTCATGAGAGGACCCACACACAGTATCACATACATTATCAGAATGTCACACACACACATAGGGAAATAACAATTTAGGAAAACCTGATAAGTCACCAGAGAGGCATCTGCCCATGGTAGAGAGATGTATGCAGTTCAGTGGGCAAGATAAGGAGCTGGAATAAAAATAATACTAAACAGCAAGTAACAGGAAACTTGGGAGAACTGGCTTCTATCCGGTTCTGACTCTATACTAACATGTGTGTAACTGTTAATCACACGTATCTGTTGGTTCAGAAAGTACTAGTTTTGCTGCAATAGAATGTCCATAGTTTATCTGAGCACGTGGCAGCCAGAAACAGAGACTCAATTTTCTAGCCTTGTTTGGAGTTAGGTGTAGCCATGTGACGAAGTTCTGGTCAATGGGCTGTAAAAGGAACAATTACATGGAAGTTTCCAGAAATTTCCTTAAGAGAAAACTGAGACTTGTGCTCTTGGCTTTATCACCCCTTCTTCTTCTTCAGATGTGGCAATATTGAAAGAATTCTATCTTGGAACACTATGACATGAGACATACTCTAGTGACTCTGAAGTCAAAAGGGAGAAATAGCTTGAGTTGCCAATGACTGGTGAATCCCTACACCAGACTTTCATGTGATAGAAAAATTAATTTCTGTGTTGTTTAAGCCAGTTTTTCAGATTTCTGTTACAGTGAGAGCTAATCCCAACAAATGTGTATGTCATTATTTTTTCAATTGTATTTAGATGTTGTTAAAATTAATAAGATAAATAACCAATTGAAACATTACTGCATTATATACATATTTAAATTTCTTTGGCTGTACTGGGTCTTAGCTGTGGTAAGCAGGATCTTCCATCTTCATTGCAGCAGGCAGGATTTTTTGCTGTGGCCTGTGGACTCCTAGCTGTGGCATGTGGGGTCTAGTTCTCCAGCCAGGGACTGAACCCAGACCCCCTGCACTGGAAGTGCAGAGTCTTGGCCACTGGATCACCGGAAATTCCCTAGATATTCTTGATACTATGTGTTTTTAATCAGTAGAAGCATCTGCTATTGCAGTTTTTCTGGAGACCTTTGATATTAAAAAATCTTTATTCTCACGAATCTGGGACACTCTGCTCTGGACGTTGGGAAGAAGTTGGAAGTGAAGAGAGGAAGGAGCAGGAGTAGAAGACAAGTCATGCAAGCTGCCTTTTTCCACTTAGCAAATTTACACGGTTGACCTACTGGGCATAACTGGAGAAAGAAAAGTAACAGCGGATGGAGGAAAATAGCGCATGGCTTCTCCAAAGCTCAGTAGGGTAATCGACAGTATAGCTGGGGTTTGTCCCCAGGTGTCCCAACTGGGGGCCCTAGCTGGGCCCTTAGCTGGGCCTCTTTGCCATGTTGCTCAGGGCTTGTGGTGTGAGCTGCACAAGTCTTCAGTGATGGGGGAATGTCTGTTTCACTTGTCCCTTTCCTTGCTATCCTCCGCCACTCCATGTCTGCACTTGAGCTAGCATCGTGATGGAGCTTCCTGCCCAAATTCTATCTAGAATTCTAGCTCTTTCTCTCTTCCCTTCTTGTTCCTCACGTCATCAGTTTCACTCTCCCAGAGCTGTAGTCTCCTTTCCCCTCACCTCTCCTGCCTCTCTGCTAGGATGTGCAATATGTACATTTTTACTAGAAAAGAACCTCCACTGGTCAGCCATCCCTCATCCAGATGTTTTAACTACACCTTGATCCTTGTCAACTTGGAAGCAGAATGCAGACCCTTCACTGATTATCACAGGAACCTCATTATTGCAAGTGCTTTTTCTTTATTTTCTGGTCTTTACCGAATCTCTGTGGATATTAAAGGGAGATCAAGTCAAGCAGCACATTAGATATTTCCCATTTCCAGGAGCGTTGTCACCAGAGTAGTTTTCTCTCCAAGGTTTCCCATCCTCCCACGCCTCCCACCCTTCTGGCTTCTCCCGCCTTAATTTCTCCCTCCATACTCCCTATTCCTTTTTCTGTAAAGAGCATTTGAGTCCATTTTTCATTGCCTGTCTCTGCAGATTCAGACTCTCCAAGGTGCTTAAACAAATACCTGTGAATTGACAGAAACCCTCTTAGGAAGAAAATTTACCCATTTCCTCTTGTTACCTGACTTTGCCCCTGGGGCCTCACCTTTCTCTCAAGCTTATCACAAGTATTTCTTCCAAACAAATATAATGCCCTTCTCAAGGGAAAATCTACCAGCAGATGAGAGAATAAAATGTCTCTATTTGTTTCTGCCTTATGGATTTCCATGGAACCAATAATCTAACCTTGGTATATCCTCAATTAACACTTCACAGTTTGTTAATTTCATGAGTTCATTGAAAACTATGTAGCTCTTTCCCTTTTGCTTTATTTTTTCCTTAAAATTACTTTTCACTGTGAGCATGAGCTACAGCAGTTCTGCATATGCACTTAAAGTCAACCATGCATTATCCTTCTAGAAGCGTAGTTCCTCTTAGGTTTTAATATTTGCTAAAGAATATTTCTAAAGAAACTACATGTACATATAGCAGAAGGGACAACACTAACTTTATCCTGAGAAATTCAAAACAGAATTTAGTGAGTTGACCCTTAGTTCTGGGCCTGGGATGGGTGTGTGTTCAGTTGCTAAGTCCTGTCTGACTCTTTGAGACCCCATGGACTGTAGCCCCCAGGCTCCTCTGTTCATGGGATTTTCCAGGCAAGAATAGTGGAGTGGGCTGCCATTTCCTTTCCCAGGGGATCTTCCTGACCCAGGGATTGCACCTGCATCTCCTGCATTGGCAGGTGGATTCTTTACTACTGAGCCACCAGGGAAGCCCAGCTCTGGGCCTTACACCATGTGTATAATTTCCAGAAGATGGATTCACTTCTATAGCATAAGGAAAAAGCATAATTCATTAGTAGGGCATATGACCATTTCATTTGCTGAGGACAGTCCTGGCATGAGTATAAATATTAGCCCTTTTCATTCTCAAAAATGTCCTATTTTGGACAATAATCCATATGGGCACACACAGAGTCTGGAGCCCAGCACAGTGACTATCTTCAGTAGAAGTGGTGCCTGTGGAGCTTAAGGGTATGGGTTCTGGGGTCCAACTGCCTGGGTCAAGTTCTGGCTTCTCCACCAGAGTGCCCGAATCAGTTAGGGCTCTTAACTATGAGTGCAGAAACTAACTGCCTGGTTTAGGCAGAAAATGAATTGATTAGGATTGGGAGTGGCTCATCCAACATTGCCAGGAAGGCTGGAGAACCATGCTTGAAGCTAGGTACCTGGGTAAGATCCGAAATCACAGTGCAGAAGAGGTGTGACGGTGGAAGCTACCACTGGACCCTTGAGCAGCGGCTGACGACAGTGCAAGGCCAGCACTATCCTGAGAGGGCTTTCCACGCCCCTACTTTAGGAGGCAAGACAGTCACACAGTGGAGTCCCGGGTCACCCCTGCTTTAGGTCATTTGCATACACTTCTTGAGTATTCAATTTTACTTTGCTCTTGTGGACTCTCATCTGCCTTGGAGCTCTTGGGTCTCTGATTTTAACACATGGGATTATTCTATCCCAATATTTGTAAGAACATGTAAGTTAATAAACACGAAACAGGCTCTAAGCCATCACTATAGATAAAGAAGAAACAGGTAATATAAAAATCTTCTGTTTAACCTAGAAATATTAGAGGGATATATTCAGACTTTATTTTGAAAAACAGTACATACTGACAAAAAATTTATCTATCACTAAATCTATCCCCACAGTAGACTCTGATACACCTTGGCTTTTTTATGGCTCACCTTGAGCAATTTTTTTAGACTCTGTCCAGCTCCTCAGGACAATGCACAAGCTGGGATTTATGCGTTAGCTACTGGCCTTGCTAAATCAGCAGGTGGTTATCTCTGAGTCCTGTGCCTTTGAGCTCTCTGGAGAGGTCATGGATACGAAACACTCTCCAGTCCCATTCAGATTTATCCTAATGGTTTGGCAAAGATGTCCAGGCAGATGAATCTATGGGAAGACAGAGCACAGAGTCAGCATTAAATGCAGAGGCAGACGTTGTTTATGCTGGTCTCCCCAAAGCTGGCATTCCCATCCCCAGTGAGCAACCAAAATACTGTCCCTGCTTGCCAAACTCTAGAATTTGAGAGCTGAGCCTGGGCTACTGTTGTCCCATGAATTTAATGGACAATGACGAGATTTTAAGGTGATTCAAATGTGTTCAGCACTCAGTCATGCTCTTGGGAAAGGACGTGCCTATTGTGGTAGATGGAATTTTCTGTTTTAATTACAAACTACTAGTGAATTATGTTTGAAATTTCTCAAGTAATAAGCAAGTCCAGGTCTCAATCTTCGTCTCACAGTTGGATGCTGTGAGAAAATAGGGCAATCATTGTTCCTTCTAGATTTTCATATGCTGAGCCTCTGAGGCGCTTGTGAAACCAGTAAGAAAGGGAAGGCAGGAAGCCTGGCTAAGTCACCTATCTGGATCCTAATTCATCTGAGACATAGCATAAACTTGCTATGCATCCTTCCTCTGAACCTTGCAATTTTACAGAAAATAAACTATGACAGTGACGCTGTTTCTGCTAAAAGAAAGATTAAGTCCTTTTTAAAAACATAAATAAATAAAAGAGATAATGTAGTGTATGCATGGATATAAGCACAGAACAGAATTGGGGGGAAAAATCTATGTTCAGTACAGCAAATGTCTGTGAATAAATAACAAGTTGACTTCATGGTACTTCAGCTAGCTTGTAGAGCAACTTGTACAAGTTAGAAAAAGGCAGCCCCTTTTGGGAGGCTGAAAGGGAAACAGGTCTGTGCATTAAGACAAAAGAAGGCATACCCCAGGGTGCTTGGCATGGTGAGCATCCTGGTTGGACTTGGTGAGGGTCATCCAGAGACCTGAGCCTCAGGTCAGTTTCTTGATGGGCTCTTCTTGTCCTGCACTAAAAGCAGAGCGTAGAGGTATAAAGGCTGGGGCTGTAATAGGTTGAATTATGTCTCCACCAAAATATGTAGACAGTCCAGCCCAAAGTACCTGTGAATATGGTCTTCTTTGAAAACAGGGTCTCTACCAAAAATCAAGTTAACACGAGGTCATTAGGGTGGGCTGTTATCCAATGTGTGTGTGTGCTCAGTCATGTCCAACTCTTTGTGACCCCATGGACTGTGGCCCACCAGGCTCCTCAGTCCATGGAATTTTCCAGACAGGAATACTGGAGTGGGCTCCCATTAACTTCTGCAGGGATCTTTTCCAATGCAGAGATCAAACCCACGTCTTTTGGGTCTCCTGCATTGGCAGGCAGATTCTTTACCACTGAGCCACCTCCTTATTAAAAGGAGAAATTTGGACGCAGAGAGAGACACACAGATGGAACCGAATGTAAAGACACAGGGAAAAGAAGGTCACCGACAAGCCAAGAGCGTCCTAGGCCACCAGCAGCCAGGAGAGCGACCTGGAGCCAGTCACTCCCTCTTATCATCAGGGAGACAGAGCCTAGTCCTACTGACAGCTTGACGTTGGACTTCTGACCACAAGAATTGTGAGCTGATTAATCTCTGTTGTTTAAGCCACCAAGTTCGTGGCACTTTCCTACAGCAGCCCTCGGAACTCAGGCAGGGACCGACAGTAGGGTGCAACGGAAAGAAGAAGTCTCCAAGGGAGTCCTGTGATTCAACAACCCCAAGTTGTCTCCAGGGCTATGGAAACCATGTAGCTGAGACCAAAAGTGAGCTTTGGGAAGGGCTGTAGAACTGCTAGCCTACATGGGAGAATGGAGCCGAGCTCTGCAGGAACATGTAGGGTGGACAAAATCCTGGTCTGAGTTGTGCAGCTGCCACTATAGGACTGTGGGGAGAACGTCAGCAGACACCTCCCCTATAAGACAGGAGTAAGAAGATGGTGTGATCACTGACCTAGAGCCAGACATCCTGGAATGTGAAGTCAAGTGGGCCTTAGAAAGCGTCACTACGAACAAAGCTAGTGGAGGTAATGGAATTCCAGTTGAGCTATTTCAAATCCTGAAAGATGATGCTGTGAAAGTGCTGCACTCAATATGCCAGCAAATTTGGAAAACTCAGCAGTGGCCACAGGACTGGAAAAGGTCAGTTTTCATTCCAATCCCAAAGAAAGGCAATGCCAAAGAATGCTCAGACTACCATACAATTGCACTCATCTCACACGCTAGTAAAGTAATGCTCAAAATTCTCCAAGCCAGGCTTCAGCAATACGTGAACCACGAAATTCCTGATGTTCAAGCTGGTTTTAGAAAAGGCAGGGGAACCAGAGATCAAATTGCCAACATCCGCTGGATCATGGAAAAAGCAAGAGAGTTCCAGAAAAACATCTATTTCTGCTTTATTGACTATGCCAAAGCCTTTGACTGTGTGGATCACAATAAACTGTGGAAAATTCTGAAAGAGATGGGAATACCAGACCACCTGACCTGCCTCTTGAGAAACCTGTATGCAGGTCAGGAAGCAACAGTTAGAACTGGACATAGAACAACAGACTGGTTCCAAATAGGAAAAGGAGTACGTCAAGGCTGTATATTGTCACCCTGCTTTTTTAACTTACATGCAGAGTACATCATGAGAAACGCTGGGCTGAATGAAGCACAAGCTGAAATCAAGATTGCTGGGAGAAATCTCAATAACCTCAGATATGCAGATGACACCACCCTTATGGCAGAAAGTGAAGAGGAACTAAAAAGCCTCTTGATGAAAGTGAAAGAGGAGAGTGAAAAAGTTGGCTTAAAGCTCAACGAAAACGAAGATCATGGCATCCAGTCCCATCACTTCATGGGAAATAGATGGGGAAACAGTGGAAACAGTGGCTGACTTTATTTTTCTGGGCTCCAAAATCACTACAGATGGTGACTGCAGCCATGAAATTAAAAGACGCTTACTCCTTGGATGGAAAGTTATGACCAACCTAGATAGCATATTCAAAAGCAGAGACATTACTTTGCCAACAAAGATCCGTCTAGTCAAGGCTGTGGTTTTTTCTGTGGTCACGTATGGATGGGAGAGTTAGACTGTGAAGAAGGCTGAGCGCCAAAGAATTGATGCTTTTGAACTGTGGTGTTGGAGAAGACTCTTGAGCGTCCCTTGGACTGCAAGGAGATCCAACCAGTCCATTCTGAAGGAGATCAGCCCTGGGGTTTCTTTGGAAGGAATGATGCTAAAGCTGAAACTCCAGTACTTTGGCCACCTCATGCGAAGAGCTGACTCATTGGAAAAGACTCTGAAGCTGGGAGGAATTGGGGGCAGGAAGAGAAGGGGACGGCAGAGGATGAGATGGCTGGATGGCATCACTGACTCGATGGACATGCATTTGAGTGAACTCCAGGAGTTGGTGATGGACAGGGAAGCCTGGTGTGCTGCAATTCATGGGGTTGAAAAGAGTCGGACACAACTGAGAGACTGAACTGAAGATGAAAGTGCCAGACCTCAGGCCTACAGAATAAAGAGGACAAGGCCTCAGGCAGAGCTTGGGGGTTCAGAAAAGCATATTTGGAGCCAGGAAACTTGAGCCATTTGGAAATGAAAAGAGAGGTTCCTGACCACAGTCAAAGCAATTGGGCTGGAAAAAAAAAAACACAACAGGAAAAAAGAGTGCTTCAAAAATAACAATGCCTTTATAATATGTTGCTTTTACTTCCATGAAAATAAACAAGATATAAAATTAAAATGTGTATTAGTCATTACTGGCAGGTATGTTTTCCTTACTGTCTACAGAAACCAAGGGAATACTTGTCACTGGAGGAATTTTGGCTCCGGCCAGAGAGGGATACCCCAGGTCTGCATGATTGCACCACATTGAGACTGTAATTGGCTCCTTTAGGCTGCATTGCTGAATGTTTTCTGTTGACATTTCCTGCAGACAAACATCAAGTCATAAATCACATGTTTGATCCAACAGAAATACCGAAGCAGTTGCCAGTTCAGAAATAATAACCTTTGATGGCCTAGGAGGGAATTAACTGAGTCTCGTGTTACATTTGTGAAACATCCAGAACTGAATTGAGTCTGCAAGTGAAAGGCAAGTCAGCATTTCAGAACAAAAATAGAATAATGCATGAACTCTACCCACTCTTGATCACATCTGAGTACAGGCAGAAGCGCTGGGTTTTCCTTTCTGTTCGTCATTCTTGTCTTACCCACACATAAATGAACTAGCTAAGTGAGGTATAATCATAGTGTCCCAAATGGCTCCATTTTCCTAGACAGTTTCAAATCATCTCATAACCACATTCAGTTCAATATGCTCTCCCTTAACCCATAAAAGGGATGTTACCTTCCTCTGCCACACAAAATATGAACATTATTCACGTCTCCAAACAAGCAGGAGACTGCCCAGATGTGTGTTATTCTGAATCCTTCAATTCGAAGAAAAACTGGGAATCTTTTTTCTTCTGAAGAAAACTGTCTCCATCTCTTAGAAGAAAGGACTATAAATATATCACATATTCACAGCAAAACTATCTATAAAATCTTTGGAAATACAAATAATGATGGCAATGCTGTTTTTCAGCTCTGTTTGCTGTAGCAGCTGAGATCAATGCCTGTGGATGTGGCATTTACTTTACATTATATGACAGCAGTGAAATGCTGCCATATGACACCAAGCAAATAATCTCGGAAGAGCGTTCCCTGGAACTTAATTTTATTATCTCCTGGAGCTCTTTAAGGGAGGAGGTCAAAGGTCATTTGTTAAATATCATTTGATATTGTTTCACCAGGTTAAAAATAGCTTTGCAGGGAGTTCCCTGGTGGCCTAGTGGTTAGGACTCCAGGCTTTCACTGCCAAGGTCCAGGTTCAATCCCTGATTGAGGAACTGAGATTCCATAAGCCAAACTGTGAAGCCAAAAAAAAAAAGAGCTTTACAAAAAATGCAATAACTATGTAAGGTCACAGAATCATCCAGTTGGGGAACATTTTAATCAGTAATTAGACTCAACTACTAATCAGTCTAATCTTGGTGATAAAAATGATCAGAAATACTTAACTGACCATTTTTTAATCTGCTGTGTTCATTGTGTGAAGACACTGAGAGGAAGATATACACACACAAACCATGCACACGAAACCCGACCAGTGCGATGATTGCACTAGAATCTTTCTATCTAATGGGAATTACAATAATAAAGTGGCAACTGCCACACTCCCTTGAGGACCTATTATGTCCTGGATGGTGTGCTTATTAGGCTTTACCTGCAGCATTTCTGTCATTCTTTCAAGGCTTGGAGGCAGATATTAGTAACTTCATTTTACAGAAAAGGAAACTGAGGTGTAATGAAGTACTTACCAAGCATCTTACTGTCACTAGGAAGGGTTTGAGATTTTATTCTACTTGCCAGCTAGTAACTTAGCCTGCACCATTTTCATGCATGATGGTAGAAGACACAAAACTCCTGGGTCAAAGACTTCAGAAAACTGTATTTTCCTGGCATAGCAGACAGCAGGAGTTTCTTGTACACATCAGTTTCCTACTTAATTGGAGTGACCAACCATCCCACAGTTTACACAGGACTGTTTTAGTTTTAGCATTGAAAGCCTGGGGCAAACCAGGACGTTGGTCACTGTAATGCCCCCTGGCCCCCAAGTCTGATGAAGGGACTGAGAAGCAGCCCAGATGTAATGACTCAGAGCTGAGGAACCCCAAGGTTAGGATATTCCCACTCTTAGAAAGAAGCTGTTAGTAAGCTTGCCCACCATTTTGCCCCCAAAGTGACATTATTTTTATTATTTTGGATAGCAAACAAATCTGACTCCTGCCCCAGAGGGAGACACTGTATATTCTAAGACTATTCACTATACAAACATCCTTGGAAAGATTATCTGATACAAAAGCTGTAACCAGTGCAGAAATGTGAGAGACTCATAGAGAACTATCTCCCAACTCCCAGGCAGTCTTCAAATTCAGCTTCTTCAGCTGTTAAAGCCCATGTGCTATCCTGCATCTCAAATTATTATGCTCAGATTTAGAGAGTTAAGGTCAAAAGAGCGGGAGTTTTTCTTTCAGTGGAAGGTTTGAACTCTTAGTTTTGATGATGAAAATTCAGCCTCTGTACATTGGTGCTGAATTGAATCTTGGAAACAGGTTTGGGTGAAGTTAGAAGAGCTTTATTGCTTTGCCAGGCAAAAGGGGACACAACAAGCCTGTGCCCTAAAAAACTGTGTCCCAACCTGGGGCAGGATTGGGGAAATTTAGTGAAGAGTTTTATACCGGTGATTCAAGGGTGGAGTTGCTGATAAGGATCAGGATGTGTGTGCAGGGCCTGCACTGCTTTAATCTGGCCTCAAGTGGTCTCCTGGTGAGCTTTTTGGTTCTCAACATTGTCAAATTGTGATCATCTCTGGAATGAAGAATGATTAATCAAGGAGTTAACATCTTCCATTTTTGGGGGGGTTTAGTCCTGTTGTCATCGTTCAGTTGCTCAGTCATGTCTGACTCTTTGCGACCCCATGGACTGCAGCATGCCAGGCTTTCCTGTCTTTCACCATCTCCCGAAGCTTGTTCAAACTCATGTCCATTGAGTCGGTGATGCCATCCAACCATCTCATCTTCTGACATCCCCTTCTCCTCCTGCCTTCAATCTTTCCCAGCATAAGGGTCTTTTCTAATGATTTGGCTCTTCAAATCAGGTGGCCAAAGTATTGGAGCTTCAGCTTCAGCATCAATCCTTCCAGTGAAAATTCAAGGTTGATTTCCTTTAAGAATGACTGGTTTGATCTCCTTTAGTTCTGTTGTTGTTCAGTTGCTCAGTGGTGTCTAACTCTTTGTGATGGACTGCAGCTGCCAGGCTTCTCTATCCTTCACCAACTACCAGAGCTTGCTCAAACTCATGTCCATAGAGTCGGTGATGCCATCCAACCATCTCATCCTCTGTCATCCCCTTCTCCTCCTGCCTTCAATCTTTCCCAGAATCAGCTTTAGGATTGACTGGTTTGATCTTGCAGTCCAAGGGATTCTCAAGAGTCTTCTTCAACACCACAGTTCAAAAGCATCAATTCTTCAGTACTCAGCCTTCCTTATGGTCCAACTCTAAACATCCATACATGACCACTAAAAAAAACATAGCCTCGACTATATGGACCTTTGTTGGCAAAGTGATGCCTCTGCTTTTTAATATGCTGTCTAGGTTTGTCATGACTTTTCTTCCAAGGAGAAAGTGTCTTTTAATTTCATGGCTGCAGTCATCATCTGCAGTGATTTTGGAGCCCAAGAAAATAAAGTCTCTCACTGTTTCCCCATCTATTTGCCATGAAGTGATGGGACCAGATGCCATGATCTTTAGTTTTTGAATGTTGAGTTTTAAGCCAGCTTGTTCACTCTCCTCTTTGCCTTCATCAAGAGGCTCTTTAGTTCCTCTTTGCTTTCTGCCATAAGGGTGGTGTCATCTGCATATCTGAGGTTATTGATATTTCTCCCAGCAATCTTGATTCCAGCTTATGCTTCATCCAGCCAGGCATTTTGCATGACATACTCTGCATATAAGTTAAATAAGCAGGGTGACAATATACGGTCTTGACATTCTCCTTTCCCAATTTGGAACCAGTCTATTGTTCCATGTCCAGTTCTAACTGTTGCTTCTTGACCCGCACACAGGTTTTGTAGGAGGCTGGTAAGTTGGTCTGGTATTCCAATCTTTTTAAGAATTTTCTGGGGTTTGTTGTGATCACATGGTCAAAGGCTTTAACGTAGTCAATGAAGCAGTAGTAGTTGTTTTTCTGGAATTCTCTTGCTTTTTCTATGATCCAACACACGTTGGCAATTTGATCTCTGCTTCCTCTGCCTTTTCAATTCTGTAGAAGACATCAAAGATACTGTTCTGTGTATCTCTTAAGTCTGAACCAGCGTCCCAGGGCTGCACTATTGTTTCTTGACTCCTTCTCACTAGTCTCTGCATCCCCTCCCTTCCCTGATTAGCTACTGTTCGAATCTGCCCTTTGGAACTCAGGGAAGGTCATGGAGACTGGAGTCTATTTCCTATAAGAAACAGGGAACACATAAAGGCTTCTGTGCCCAGGAGCCCCATAGGCACTGCTCGGTTTCAGTTATATTTAAAAAAAAAAAATGGCATGTTCAATCTTGAGTGAATGGTATGTTCAATCTTGAGTGAATTTACAGACTATAAGTTTGGCAATATTCTAGAAGTGACACAGTAATCCAAAATAAAGTTAAACGAGTTGGTTAAGCTACTTGACTCCTGCCCTGAGAGTCTATTATTTCCCTCCCACTTTATTACTACTTGCTATTTTCTTTCCTCTTGTTGTGATGAATGCCTTACATAAAATTATATTCTTCTGCCTCATTTTGAATCCAGGCAAAATTTCAGCAACAGAACTAGTGTATGTTCTGTTACCAGAGTAAAAAACAAGTTCGATTATAAAAAGAAAAACAAATAAGATTATAACATAGGAGCTCACTTTTTCAAAAACAGATTTTCATTAATCGTACAGTGGTAACCACAGCATCAAACAGATGTGAATTTTTTTAGGCAGAGAGAGTTTAAAGTATATTTTTTCTCTAATATTCAGATCAAATTTCCTTTCTCTTTTTTTTAACCTGAGGTGCTAGTAGGGGAGGATATTACTGTATGTTTTAAAAGGTGATTTTGATTTCCTTTCTGGATAGAGCTAGTTCTTCTGTCTATTGCCGTCTAAAGATCAAAGAAAGATGAAAAGAAACAAGTGAGCGGAGAACAAAAGACCTGTGATCAGTTTCTATATTGCCTGAGTCATAGTTTGCACAAAAGTTAAGCAAAGTATGAAAAAGTTGATAGGAACAACTCCTCCTTCTAAGAGGTAGCTGGTGATTAAGGTGCCCTCAAGCATGGTCACATCATACAGAAACCACATGGATTAGCCTGCAGGAACAATATGGTTCCCGTTCTGGGATCTCAAGCCTGCTGGGGGACTATGTAGATTAGCAGTCAGGATCCAGGGGTCCTTTCAGTGAAGGGAAATCACTTACTCCCCCAGCAGGGATCCTCAAGAGCCAGACCATCCATCCAAATGCATGAAGCAGAAGCAACACCTTAGGGAATGGTGTAGCTTTTGGCAGACTAGAGAGCACTTGTCCCCCCTGAAAATGTTCAAATTCAACTTTAACAAAATGGCCCAAATAGAGGAGCTTCCCAGTTGGCACTGATGGTAAAGAACCTGCCTGCCAACACGGAGACATAAGAGATGCAGGTTCTGTCTCTGATTCGGAAGATCCTCTGGGGGAGAACATGGCAACCCACACCAGTATTCTTGCCTGGAGAATCCCCATGGACAGAGGATCCTGGCAGGCTACGGTCCATGGGGTTGCAAAGAGTTGGACATGACTGAAGTGACTTAGCAACAGCAGCAGCCCATATAGAGAATTCCCTGACAGTCCAGTGATTATGACTCTGTATTTCACTGCTGGGGGCCCAGTTTCAATTCCTGGTCAGGGAAAAAAGATCCTGCAAGCTGTGAAATGGCCAAATAATAATTAAATAATGAGATGGCATGGCCAAAGAATAATTAAATAAGTAAAAAACTTTTTTTTGTTTTTTGCAGTACCACGTTTTTGTTGCATGCAGGATCTTTAGTGAACTCTTAGTTGTGGCATGTGGGATCTAGCTCCCTGACCAGGGATCAAACCTGGGTGCCTTGCTTTGGGAGCTCAGCATCCTAACCACTGGACCAGCAGGGAAGTCCCATAAGTAAATTTTTTTTTTTAAAAACTCTGCCTATATAGACTCTGAGTTATTTTGCACCATCAGAGGACCAAACTGCAACTCTGCCTCCCAGCTAACTCAGACACAATTTGCCGGAATTTTAGTAGCAGTGAGAAAATGCCCATAAAAAGCTTTGGTCCACACATCTGATGAAGTTAAAATATGACTTGCTTATAAAATGCAGTCTGGCTGATAAATCTTTCAGAACACAGAGTCCATGAGATAGAAAAGAATGAAAGGGATGCTTAGAATGGGATTGGTTTTCTCTCCAAATGAAGCAGAATCTGGCATGCAAAGAAAAAAACCAGAATGCGTTTGGATTGTGGAAGAAAATTTAATAAAATTTGTTTTCAGGAGGCTTATTTTGAGAATAAATACTCCTTTGAGACCTAAGGCCTCTGTTTTCTACTCCCCAACACAAAGCATGAAGACACTGCAGTTTGGGAAGTACAGGCACACAGCCTTATTGATATTGCCACTGCTCACCTGAATGGGGGCAACAGAGGATATTGTGCTTTTCCAGGCATTTCCTGCTGGCTTAAGAGCACAGAATTCTGGCATTTAAGTAGGGTCCAGGTACCTCCATAGATTCGCTCTTGAAATCAGCTCCCCTCCCCTGACTGATACCAACACATCACCACACAATTGCCATTTTATACAAAATACTCTTTACATCTTCTTTTTACTTGCTTCCCTCTCTTGTGCCCGATTTTTGACATTTCCATTCTTTGCCTGCTACCTTGGCTCTTTTCTGACCATTCCCACAGTTCACAGGCTTAAGATTCTTTTTTTGTCATTTCTATTTTCATGGAATACATATTGGTCACAGAGGAGAACCCTTAACATGACCATTTATTACACCTGTTTGTCATATTGTCTTCCAAATGCTTCAGTAAGATTGTTTGGTGATCTGGTATAGCAGTCCCCCCTTATCCATGGGGGATATGTTTTAAGATTCCCAGTGGATGCCTGAAACTGAGGATAATACTGATGCTGAAAACTTGGCCTCTGTGCATTGGTGTTGAATCAAGTCTTAAGAACAGAGTTTTGGGTGCAGTATGTAAGAATAGCTTTATTGCTTAACCAGGCAAAGGGGGACACAACAGGCTCATGCCCTCAAAAACTGTGCATTCCAATCCAGGAGGATTTGGTAAGGACTTTTATAGCAACAGGGCTTCCCTGGTGGCTCAGAGGTTAAAGCATCTGCCTGCAATGCAGGAGGCCCAGGTTCGATCCCTGGGTCTGGAAGATCCCCTGGAGAAGAAAATGGCAACCCACTCCAGTGTTGCTGATAAGTATCAGGGTGTGTACAGGGCCTGAATTCCTTTAATCTGGCCTCTGGTGATCTCCTGATGAGTTCCTCTGGTTCTCAAGGTTGTCAAACTGTGACCTTCTCTGGAGTGAAGACTGTTTCATCAAGTAGTTAACATCGTCTATTTGTTGGGATTTTAGTTCTGTAGTTGGGATTTTAGTTCTGTAGTTGGCATCACCAACTCAATGGACATGAGTCTGAGCAAGTTCCAAGAGTTGGTGATGGACAGGGAAGCCTGGCATGCTGCAGTCCATGCAGTCACAAAGAATCAGACACGAATGAGTGCGTGAACTGAACTAGTTCTGCAGAAGAGCTCAAAGATATTGTTATGTGTGTCCCTTGAGGCGGAACCAGGATCCTATCCCAAGGTTTCTTGGCTTTTCCTCCCATGTCTCTGCATCTCCTCCCTTTCCTACTAGCAACTGTTTGAAAGGCTTCTGTGCCCAGGAGCTCCATGGGGCCCTGCTCGGCTTCAGTACTGAATCCTCTACATACTGTGCTTTTTACCTATGCACACAGACCTAAGATAAAGTTTAATTTATAATTGGGCACAATAAGAGATTAACAACAATAAAATAGAGCAATTGTAACAATATATTGTAATATAAGTTTTGTGACTGTAGTCTCTATCTCATATCTTATTGTACTGTGCTCATCCTTCTTATGACGATCTGAGATGATAAAGTGCGTATGTGATGACGAAGTGAGGTAAATGATAAAGGCATTGTGGCGTGGCATTAGGCTACTAATGACCTTCTAAGCACACATCAGAAAGAGGGTCATCTACTTCTGGTGATCCTGGATCATCAGGCTGCAACACTGTCAATGGCTGGAAATCCTGGACAAGACAGACTGGGACAGCACGAGATTTCATCACCCTACTCTAGGAATTGCTTATTTCTGGAATTTTCCATTTAATATTTTCAGACTATGGTTGACCACAGCTAACTGAAACCACAGAAAATGAAACTGTAGATCAGGAGGGATGACTGTATACTCAGCATCAGTAACATGTTTATTTTGCCATGAGTTGCCACATGCCATGAGATCTAAATAACAGATTCCACTCTCCTAAGTCCCATCCCCACCACTTCCAAGCATATGCAAAGATAAAAATGTTGAGGTTGTTGGAGAAGGAAATGGCAACCCACTGCAGTATTCTTGCCTGAGAAACCCCATGGACAGAGAAGCCAAAAAAAAAGAAAAGAAAAAAAAATGTTGAGGTTGTAAATGTGTATCAGCAGATGAATGGGTAAAGAAGATGTGGTATATATACAATGGAATATTACTCAGCCATTAAAAAGAATGAGATAATACCATCTGCGGCAACATGGTTAGACCTGGAGGTTATTCTTCTAAGGGAGGTAAATTAGAGAAGGACCAATATCATATGGTATTGCTTACATGCTGAGTCTAAAAGAAAAATGACACAGATGAACCTGTTTGCGAAACAGAAACAGGCTCACAGACTTGGAGATTAACTTACAACTGAAGGCAGCGGGGAGGGACGGAAGGAAGGGTAGATTGGGAGTTTGGGATTTACACGTACACACTGCTATATTTAAAATAAATTCCCTTCCATGAAAAAAAAAATGCTGAGGTTGCAAGTCAGCTCCTGTTAAAATCCATGCATGGGCTGAAGAGGCCCAGAATCCTGAGTTGATTTTTGTCCTAACTGTTCTGCATCATGAAATCCATGGCTTTGTATGTACCACACCTACACAGAGACATAGGATTTCGAATAGTATACAACCCAAGCGAAGAAAAGAAAACGAAGGGACTGTTTTTTAAAATCTCTTTTGTTGTCATCATGTAAGATAAAAAGGAATTATGTTATCATTACCTACCTTGAAAAGGTATTATATTCAGAAACCAGAGTATTGGGTGATATAATTCACTAAATTTATTGATATACTATGAGAATTTTAGTATAATATATACATGTGTGTCTTATTTTTTTTAATCTCCAGCCAAAGCTATAAAAGAGCAGATGATTTTTGGAAAGTAGATATTCTCTCACAACTTCTCTTTAGGAA
The DNA here is from genome assembly GCF_055505025.1 of Bos grunniens. Classification (NCBI taxonomy): domain Eukaryota; kingdom Metazoa; phylum Chordata; class Mammalia; order Artiodactyla; family Bovidae; genus Bos; species Bos grunniens. The sequence goes on from NC_141166.1 coordinate 99,344,840, forward strand.
CAGTTGAAATCAGAATTCTGTCAGTCTCTTCAGATTTTCATGAACTTTTCCATTTCTGAAGCACATCAATCACCATATACATCCACAGCACAATATCCAAGGGAGAGCAAAGAACATGTGCCTCCTTCTCAAGCCTGCCCACACCCCAGCCCGCACAAACATACATCTTTTGCTACAGGCAGGTTATTGTAGTTTCTTTCATACATGCAAGAAAGAGAAGGCCCAAAGCATGGGCATCTGTAGAAATCTTTCAAAGAAGACATTTTGCTTCTAATTTCATCAGTTTATCATGTTTCATATCACAGCATAGCCGTAAGATATATTTAGAAAAGTCATTTTTAATGGTTTAAATGGAATTAGCTAATAGGATTGAGAGAATTATAAAAAAACCATTCAGAAAATAGGATTATTCACTGTTGTGTTTCTATTATCTTATTAAAAAAAATATTTTTACACGGGAGCATAGTTGATTAACAGTGTTAGTTCCAGGTGTACAGAAACTGATTCTATTATACATATACACGTCTATCCATTTTCAAATTCTTTTCCCATTGAGGTTATTGCAGAATATTGAGCAGCATTCTCTGAGCTACATAGTAGCTCCTTGTTGGTTATCTATTTTAAATATACCATTGTGTATCTATTCATCCAAAATTCTCAATTTATGGCTTTTCCTACCTTTCCCGCTTGGTAACCATAAATTTGTTTTCTGTGTCTATGAGTCTACTTTTGTTTTGTCAATAAGTTCACTTGTATCATTTTTTACAGTCCATATATAAGCAATATCATATGATTTTTCTTTTTCTGACTTACTTCACTAAGTATGATAATCTCTAGGTCTGTCAATGTTGCTGCAAGTGGCATTATTTCAATATTTTTAATGACTGAGTAATATTCCATTGTGCATATGTACCACATCTTCTTTATCCATTGATCTGTAGATGGGGATTTAGGTTGCTTCCATGTCCTAGCTATTGTAAACAGTGCTGCAATAAACACTGAGGTGTATGTGTCCCTTCGAACTATGTTTTTATCTGAATATATGCCCAAGAGTGGGGTTACTGGGTCACATGGTAGCTCTGTTTTTAGCTTTTAAGGAACCTTCATACTGTTCTCCATAGTGACTGTGCCCATTTACATTCCTGCCAATAGTGTAGGAGGGTTCCCTTGTTTGCACACCCTCTCCAGCATTTATTGTTTGTAGAGTTTTTGATGATGGTCACTCTGCCTTGTGTGAAGCGATAACATCTTTGTAGATTTGATTTGCATTTCTCTAATAATTAATGATGTTGAGCACCTTTTCATGTGCCTGCTGGCCATCTGTATGTCTTGTTTGGAGAAATGTCTAGGTCTTCTTCTGCCCATTTTTTGATTATGTTGTTTGTTTTTCGAATATTAAACCGCAGGAGCTGTTTGTAAACTCGAGAGTATTTCGATGTCAGTCTCATCATTTATAAATATTTTTCCTGTTCTTTGGGTTGTCTTTTCATTTTGTTTATGGTTTCTTTTTCTTTGCAAATGGTTTTGACTTTATTTTAGGTCACATTTATTTTATTTTTATTTCCATTACTCTAGGAGATGCGTTGGAAAATGTATTGCTGTAATTTATGCCAAAGAGTGTTCTGCCTATGTTTTCCTCTAAGAGTTTTATAGTATCTGGCCTTACATTTAGGTTTTTAATGAATTTTGAATTTATTTTTGAGTTAAAGATTGTTCTAATTTTATTTTTTTACACATAGCTGTCCAGTTTTCCCAGTACCATTTTTGAAGAGACTATCTTTCCTTCATTGTATAGTCTTGCCTCCTTTGTCATAGATTAATTGACCACAGGTGCATGGGGTTATTTCTGGGCTTTTTATCCTGTTCCATTGGTCTATATTTCTGTTTTTGTTTCAGTGAAAGTTAGTTGCTCAGTCATGTTTGACTCTTTGCAACCCTGTGGACTACAGCCTGCCAGGCTCCTCTGTCCATGGAATTCTCCAAGCAAGAGTACTACAGTGGGTTGCCATTTCCTTCTCCAGGGGAGCTTCCCAACCCAGGGTTTGAACCCAGGTCTCCCACACTGCAGGTGGACTTTTTACTGTCTGAGCCATGAGGGAAGCCTTTTGTTTCAGTACCATACTGTTTTGATGACTAATTTTGTAGTATAGTCCAAAGTCAGGGAGCCTGATTCCCCCAGCTCCATTTTTCTTTCTCATGATTGCTTTGACTACTCGAGATCTTTTGTGTCTCCATACTCTATTATGTTATTTGAATAATAGAGAAATATCTTTTACCCAAGATGATCATGAAGTTGATATTCACTTCACCTAAACATGTAAGCACTTAGAAACAGATATTGTAGAGTGGCATTGGAAAAAGTGATTTTCCATTGAGATACCACAGAGGCTAATTGTCCTAGAGAAAATGCAATTTTTAAAGTAGCATAAAACAAAGACACTCAATTGCCTTCAAACAAGTACTTCTTGAGGACCTTCACGTTGGTCATCTCTAGGATACAATGAAATTCTCTTTCCTCAAACCCATAGAGCATTATGGATGTGGGAGTGGGATGATTGTAGGAACATCGAACAGACTGATGGAATCAGGGAAGGCTGTGGGTCAACCAGAGTAGGGAGCTGTAGAGAGAAAGGAAAGTGAAAGCTCAGAAGCGAGGAAGACAGGGTGAGCAATAGACATTCAGACACTTTTTAGGAAACTGAAAGCCATTGTGATCACAGCTCAGACCTCAGACATCAAGTCTTTTGGGGAAGACATTTTCCAAGCCCCCTAACCTTTTATTAACATTTTAGAGGCAGAAGCATTTTAAAAAGTGAGATATAAAAAGCAAGATAAGGACATTTTTATTCCAAGTTAAATGAAAAGAAACAGAAAAATGCCTGAAATACTTCGTTCGACACAATGAGCCTTCAAATACCTGAATGTTGAACTAAAAGAATGGTTTTCTTCTGAGGCTTTCACTATATTAAACATGAGAGCTCTTGACATCACGTGTTCTTTCCTCCCAAAATGAAGGGGTGCATTTCTCCTTTGGCACTTCATTTTCTATAGAGAGATAAGTTTTGTTTTCACTCTCTAATAGCATTTTTAAAAAGCAGAATGTCAGTAAAACTGACAGACAACCTCAACATCACACAGAGAGAGACAGCCAGACTTTGTGGGCCTCTTGACATGATTCAGGAGGACGTGCACGATAGCCCCCATCAAGTATACTTATCCCCACCCCCCCACCAAATAATAATAAACCTGAATCTGATCAAGTCTCTAGATCTAAACACCAGTTTGCAGGAAATACAGTCAGCAGGAAAACATGGTAAACACAATATGACAAATCCAGCAAAATGTAGAATGTGGCAAGTTCTACTGGACTATAGACCCAACTTCTTCAACATATAAAAACAAGAAAGAAACCAAGGGAAGGGAACCTGTAGATTTAAGAAAAGTTAACAGACATATGTCCACCAAATGCAATATGTGTACTGGTTTGAGCAAACCATCTATAAACAAAAATTTAGGAGAGAATCAGGCAAATTTGAATACTGACCAAAGATCTGATGAAATTAAAGAATGCCTACTGATTTTGTTTAGGAGTCTAATAGTACTATTTTAAAATAATAGAAGCCATTGTGATGAAATTGTTTACCACCAGGGATTTTGCATCTAAACAGCTCAAGGTGCAAGGGAATTTTTGTGTGTGAGGGGGAGGTTGTGGGTGTGAGGGAAGGTTACATTTGAAATAAGATTGGCCATGTGTTGATGATTGCTGAAGCTGGATAACAGGTACATGGTTGTTTGTCGCATTGTTCTCTGTTCTTCTGTATATGATTGAAAATATCAGTAATAAAAGGGTTTTATTTAATGACTAAAAAATAATTCCTTTAGAGAAGACTTCTGACATACACATCAATAATCTATATGTACTTTCTAATTTACACAAGAAAATTATCAGTGTTGTTTGCTATACTCATAAAAGTGTACAAAAGCTTCTAAAAAGTAATAAGAAAAATGACCAAAATACCAACAAACCAATAGAAGAATCAAAGTAATTTATGAATAAATGATTCATAACACATCAATGGAAAATACCACTGTTAAACATTAAAAGATATTCAACTTTACTCATACTAAGAGAAGTGCAGATAAAAATAAAATACTGTATTTCACCTCTCAGCTGACAAATATCGAAAGTTGGCAATTGGCAATACCATAGGAGGAAAGAAGAAAGAGAAGTTGCTCAGTCATGTCTGACTCTTTGCAACCCTATTGACTGTAGCTTAGCAGGCTCCTCCATCCATAGGATTTTCCAGGAAAGAGTACTGGAGTGGGTTGCCATTTCCTTCTCCAGGGGATCTTCCCAACCCAGGGATCAAACCCAGGTCTCCCGCATTGCAGGCAGATGCCGTACTGTCTCAGCCACCAGGGAAGCCAAAGGAAAGGCACTCATATGTTTCTGGTGAGAATTGCCCTCCAAATTTTATGGAGGACAATTTGGCAATATCAGTATTATAAACACATGTGCCTTTTGATACAGCCGTCTACTTCTAGGAATTTATCTTACAGATAAACTGGCACACACAGGCAGTACTGCATTTGTACAAGATTATTCACTGTAACATTATTTGGAATAATAAATGGCTAGAAACAACTTAAATCTTCATCAGAAAGGTACTAGTAAAGTAAATTGTGATATATCCAAACAACAGAGGGTTATAAAGTCACTAAACAACAGCAAAAATTTTATGTCTAATTAGAAAACTATGTTCAAGATATACTGTAAGTGAAAAATGTTAGGTATATAATATATACACATATGACCATATGTGTTATAAAAAGAAATACACACACACACAAACACACCCCTATAATTTCTTAGGAAAACTGATAACCTTGGTTGCTCCCAGAGACCTGGAAGATGGAGAAAGGTGGGCAAGGATTGGGGAACAAGTGCATATAGATTCACTATATATGCTTTTGTATCTTTTGAGTTTTGAATTATAGGAATATGTTATTTATTCAATAAGTAAAAATGTAAAACTCTTTGGAGATGTTAAGTTAGATGACTAATTTGTAGGAGACCTAAGACAGGTCTTTGTCAGTACAGAGATATATAATAAATACTTGCAAGGACTCAGAAATCACGTGAAGTAATCCCCAGGCTCAGAAATTCATTCCCTACTCCATGTGGCACCGAGAGAAGGCTGCCATAGACAAGTATGTCTTAGCCTTTAAGCCAAAGGACCAAGTGAACACTTTCTCCATAGAATCACCCCCACATGCCAACATCTTGCCTACAGTACATTTCATGGGGAAACAACAGAGAAAATATTGAATGAAAATAAAAGAGAAAACAAAGATCCAGGCTAAAGATGAAAATTACAGCAAAGTCTATGAATTTCCAGCTCTGGTTTTCCCTCTAACAGGAAAGGCACGAGCACCTTGGGCAGGAGAAGAAAGCCACGGGCAGAGCAGATAGTCAAACACTGGCCCACAAAAATCTGGTGCCCGGCAACCCTGCAAGGCATCTCTTTCCCATGGCTAGTCTGGCCATGGTTAGAACTTTGTTCAGAATCTTTGGTACCTGGGACTTTCTAACACATCAACATATAACCTGGTATTAGCGTCTGCCGCTCGGAGAATAATGCTGCTCTTAGACTGTTTTCTTATCAGTGTGCAATACAGATTCCCAGTAGAACTTTTCAGGTGTTTGATAGTTGTCAAGCACCTGGACAATAATACAGATTAGGCCAACAATGGCTCAGTAGCAGCTTCCAATCATTTCTCTGCCATTTTATAATATTTAACAACTAGTTTGCCTCTCTTTAGGTCATACCTGAATGGTCTAGTGGTTTTCCCTACTTTCTTCAATTTAAGTCTGAATTTGGCAATAAGGAGTTCATGATCTGAGGCACAGTCAGCTCCTGGTCTTGTTTTTGTGGACTGTATAGAGCTTCTCCATCTTCTAAATCAAATCCCTTATGATTATACAGTGGAGTGAGAAATAGATTTAAGGGACTAGATCTGATAGATAGAGTGCCTGATGAACTATGGACTGAGGTTCCTGACATTGTACAGGAGACACGGATCAAGACCATCCCCATGGAAAAGAAATGCAAAAAAGCAAAATGGCTATCTGGGGAGGGCTTACAAATAGCTGTGAAAAGAAGAGAAGCAAAAAACAAAGGAGAAAAGGAAAGATATAAGCATCTGAATGCAGAGTTCCAAAGAATAGCAAGAAGAGATAAGAAAGCCTTCCTCAGTGATCAATGCAAAGAAATAGAGGAAAACAACAGAATGGGAAAGACTAGAGATCTCTTCAAGAAAATTAGAGATACCAAGGGAACATTTCATGCAAAGATGGGCTCCATAAAGGACAGAAATGGTATGGACCTAACAGAAGCAGAAAATATTAAGAAGAGGTGGCAAGAATACACAGACAACTGTAGAAAAAAGATCTTCACGACCCAGATAATCATGATGATGTGATCACTCACCTACAGCCAGACATCCTGGAATGTGAAGTCAAGTGGGCCTTAGAAAGCATCACTACGAACAAAGCTAGTGGAGGTGATGGAATTCCAGTTGAGCTATTTCAAATCCTGAAAGATGATGCTGTGAAAGTGCTGCACTCAATATGCCAACAAATTTGGAAAACTCAGCAGTGGCCACAGGACTGGAAAAGGTCAGTTTTCATTCCAATCCCAAAGAAAGGCAATGCCAAAGAATGCTCAAACTACCACACAATTGCACTCATCTCACACGCTAGTAAAGTAATGCTCAAAATTCTCCAAGCCAGGCTTCAGCAATACATGAACTGTGAACTTCCAGATGTTCATGCTGGTTTTAGAACCAAATTGCCAACATCCTCTGGATCATTGAAAAAGCAAGAGCATTTCAGAAAAACATCTATTCCTGCTTTATTGACTATGCCAAAGCCTTTGACTGTGTGGATCACAATCAACTGTGGAACATTCTTCAAGAGATGGGAATACCAGACCACCTGACCTGCCTCTTGAGAAACCTGTATGAAGGTCAGGAAGCAACAGTTAGAACTGGATATGGAACAACAGACTGGTTCCAAATAGGAAAAGGAGTACGTCAAGGCTGTATATTGTCACCCTGCTTATTTAACTTACATGCAGAGTACATCATGAGAAACACAGGGCTGGAAGAAGCACAAGCTGGAATCAAGATTGCCAAGAGAAATATCAATAACCTCAGATATGCAGATGACACCACCCTTATGGCAGAAAGTGAAGAGGAACTAAAAACCCTCTTGATGAAAGTGAAAGAGGAGAGTGAAAAAGTTGGCTTAAAACTCAACATTCAGAAAACGAAGATCATGGCATCTGGTCCCATCACTTCATGGGAAATAGATGGGGAAACAGTGGAAACAGTGGCTGACTTTATTTTTTGGGGCTCCAAAATCACTGCAGATGGTGACTGCAGCCATGAAATTAAAAGACGCTTACTCCTTGGAAGGAAAGTTATGACCAACCTAGATAGCATATTCAAAAGCAGAGACATTACTTTGCCAACGAAGGTCCATCTAGTTAAGGCTATGGTTTTTCCTGTGGTCATGTATGGATGTGAGAGTTGGACTGTGAAGAAGGCTGAGTGCCGAAGAATTGATGCTTTTGAACTGTGGTGTTGGAGAAGACTCTTGAGAGTCCCTTGGACTGCAAGGAGATCCAACCAGTCCATTCTGAAGGAGATCAGCCCTGGGATTTCTTTGGAAGGACTGATGCTAAAGCTGAAACTCCAGTACTTTGGCCACTTCATGTGTAGAGTTGACTCATTGGAAAAGACTCTGATACTGGGAGGGATTGGGGTCAGGAGGAGAAGGGGATGGCAGAGGATGAGATGGCTGGATGGCATCACTGACTTGATGGACATGAGTCTGAGTGAACTCCGGGAGTTGGTGATGGACAGGAAGGCCTGGTGTGCTGCGATTCATGGGGTCGCAAAGAGTCGGACACGACTGAGCGACTGAACTGAACTGAACTTACCTCTCTTATCTCTTTATGGCCGTTTTCCATCCATAAAATGGGCTGACTACATTTTACCTTTTCAGCATTGGGGACGTTTGGGTGTTGCAGAAATTGGTGTCTTCACTTATCTTCTCAAGTGTGCTTCTGTAAATAAGTGGCGATTATTGTCTCGTAATGAAGACTATCCACCCCTTTGTCCTAACACCCAAGGCCCAAGGCCAGAGTATGCTCTTCACTGTTTACCTTATTAGGGCTTTCCAGGTGGTGTTTGTGGCAAAGAACACACCTGCCAGTACAGGAGACAAAAGAGACACAGGTTCAGTCCCTGGTCAGGAAGAGCCCCTTGAGAAAGACATGGCCACCCATTCTAGTATCCTTACCTGGAGAATCCCGTGGATGGAGGAGCCTGGCAGGCTACAGTCCATAGGGCCGCAAGTCGACTTGCTTCAGGACTATGCCTGTATGCCATCCTGCACACAGAACAAGCCTTGTTTTGTTGCTGGGGAAATCCCCCATTTGCACAGGCATATGTATGTGTGACAATTCAGAAACAACATCCCTACATACATCTCTGAATTATTCACAGATTCTTTGTTTGGGGACCAGCAAGTGGACAGAGAAAATAGCACAAGTTTACTGCTAAAGAACACTAGAAATTAAAAATGTGCCTGGAGGAGAGGAAACATCCAGCGTTTTGGAGAGACGGCAGCAGTTAGAGAGTGGGGGAAAGAGGGGCGGGGGCGAAGGAGTGCTACTTCTGCAAAACAGACAAAGGAAGCTGGTGAACCCAGGGGGCAGGCAGGCGCTGGAAGCTCAGAGACATCTTTCAAAACAAGGCACAGGGCCCCTTGCAGGGGGCCTTCCCACTAAGCCACCTTCTCATGTGAAAGTCACCACCTTCCTGGTTAGCTTTCTTGAAGATCGTTCCTGACATAGATTTCTCATACTTTCAGAACTGGGGATTAGATGCAGTGTATAACTAATATAATGCAAAGAAGTAGATGAAAACAATAGAATGAGAAAGACTAGAGATTTCTTCAAGAAAACTGGAGATATTAAGGGAACATTTCATGCAAGGATGGGCACAATAAAGGACAGAAACAGTAAGGACCTAACAGAAGCAGAAGAGATTAAAAAGAGGTGACAAGAAACACAGAAGAACTATATAAAAAAGGTCTCAATGACTGAGATAACCACAATAGTATGGTCACTCACCTAGAGCCAGACATCCTGGAGTGTGAAGTCAAGTGGGCCTTAGGAAGCATCACTACGAACAAGGCTGGTGGAGGTGATAGAATTCCAGCTGAGCTGTTAAAATCCTAAAAGATGGTGGTATTAAAGTGCTGCACTCAGTAAGTCAGTAAATTTAGAAAACTCAGCAGGGGCCATAGGATTGGAACAGATCAGTTTTCATTCCAATCCCAAAGAAGGGCAGTGCCAAAGAATGTTCAAACTACCAGACAATTGTATTCTTTTCACATGCTAGTAAGGCTGTGCTCAAAATCCTTCAAGCTAGGCTTCAGCAGTAGGTGAACTGAGAACTTCCAGGTGTACAAGCTGGTTTTAGAAAAGGCGACGAACCAGAGGTCAAATTGCCAACATTCATTGAATCATAACAAAAGCAAGAGAATTCCAGAAAAACATCTGCTTCATTGACTGTACTAAAGCCTTTGACTGTGTGGATCACAGCAAACTATGAAAAATTCTTCAAGAGATGGGAGTACCAGATTATTTTACCTGTCTCCTGAGAAACCTGTATGTGGGTTAAGAAGCAACAGTTATAACCTTACATGGAACAACTGACTGGTTCAAAATTGGGAAAGGAGTACAACAAGGCTGTATATTGTCACTTTGTTTATTTAAGTTAAATGCAGAGTACATCATGCAAAATGCCAGGCTGGATGAAGCCCAAGCTGGAATCAAGATTGCCAGGAGAAATATCAACAACCTCAGATATGCATATGATATCACTCTAATGGCAGAAAGTGAAGAGGAACTAAAGAGCTTCTTGATGATGGTGAGAGGAAAGTGAAAAATCTGACTTGAAGCTCAACATTCAAACAACTAAGATCATGGCATCTGGTCCCATCACTTCATGGCAAACAGATAGGGAAAAAGTGAAATCAGGGGCAGATTTTATTTTGGGGGGCTCCAAAATCACTCCAAAACTACAGCCATGAAATCAAAAGACTCTTGTTCCCGGGAAGGAAACCTATAACAAACCTAGACAGTGTATTAAAAAGCAAAGACAAATGTCCTTATAGTCAAACCTATGGTTTTTCCTCACACGTACAGATGTGAGGGTTGGACCATAAGAAGGCTGAGTGCCGAAGGCTGATGCTTTTGAACTGTGGTGTTGGAGAAGACTCTTGAGAGTCCCTTGGACTGCAAGGAGATCCAACTAGTCCATCCTGAAGAATATCAACCCTGAATATTCATTGCAAGGACTGATGCTGAAGCTGAAGCTCCAATACTTTGGCCACCTGATGAGAAGAGCCGACTCATTGGAAAAAACCCTGATGCTGGGAAGATTGAAGGCAAAAAGAGAAGAGGGTGACAGAGGATACGATGGTTAGATAACATCACCAACTCAATGGACATGGATTTGAGCAAACTCCAGGAATTAGTGAAGGACAGGGAAGACTGGCGTGGTGCAGTCCCTGGGGTCACGGAGAGTCAGACATGACTTAGTGACTGAGCAACAACAAGTAACTTATATTAAAAGGAAAAAGTAAAATACAAGCATGAGAGGCAGACTACAAAGCTGCACGTGCATGAGGAGGTAAAATCACGGCTCCCCACACACAGATTAAAAGAAGAAAGTACTACGATGAAAGTGTTGTATAAATTTAAAATATTATTCATGCCTTTAATATTATATTGTCCTTTCATTTAAAAAGACAAAAAGCTCCCTGGCAACCTCAGTGTCCAGAGAAGCCATTTTACTAGGCTTTTAGCATTACAAAGCATGATCCCAAATACTTTGGTCCTAGCATGAACTGCTCTCTCCCTGCAGTTAACTAGACTAATGCCTCTCTTAAAATGAGGTTTACAAGCCTATTTAAAGGGTAATAACATACTGCTTTTCTGGGATGAGACGTTCATGCTGATGAAGGCTCTAGTATGTCTCCAAAGTAAATGATCAGGCTCGGCTCACCTCACTGGATGCAAAACGAGTCTGGGCTTTTAGTCACTAATATAAGACAGGGCGGGGGAGCCCCTACCCGCTGAGGGGCTGCCCCGTGTGGTGCACATGCACCAGAAGTGTCAGAATTGTGTGGAAGCAGATGGTAGCAGAGTGGGGAGGAATGCGCTAGAAGCGGCCACAAAGGAGGAAAACTGTGGCGGCCTCATCTTTCCTTCTCCCCTTCCTCTACTGGCATTTCTGCAGTAAGACAGGTTGTTTGTCTCATAAGAAATCATGCTGCTATCTCATATATTCTCATTTATAGTCCTGGTATTAACTTACAGATATTTTCCATGTTAGAAACAACAAAATAAGTTGAGCCTATTATCTATTATTCTATGATGTTTATGCTCAGTGTGTAGGGTTGGGGGGAGGATAAAGGATACTCTGTGGATTCTAACCAATTCTTCCTATTTCCTTGGTTATTTGTTTGTCACAATCACCTCCTGAACACCATCACTCCCGTCACCTCGGATTAGAGTTTTCCTACTTGAGTTTCAAGGGCAGTAAGAGTTTTCATCCAGGGCCATTAGAACAAAGAAACCTGAAAAGAACTCTGAGTTGCCTACTAACTCTCCCTATGGAGGTTCACGACATACATCCACCATGGAAAGCTCTGCATGTAAATGAGGTGAAAAGGAGAGTTATTTAATATGACTTCATGGTTACATAAAGCAACACGTGCTCAGAAGATGTCTTCCCCTCTTGAGCATGCATTATGTTTTAGTCCTTATTAATAGTTGGTCTGTCCTTTGCACAGACTCCTAAGGGGATGGTTGCCCTTTGATGTTCTCCTTATCTTCTGCAACCTGTAGATGCAGAGAGTAATCCATGAGATCTGGGCGAGAATCACATGTCTAACTTTTATGCTACCACCCTGTGCCATTCAGAACAGTAGCCACAAGCCACTTGTAGCTATTTACATTGGACTGGACAAAAAGTTCGTTTGTTGGCACAGAAAAAAAGATGGTGCAGAAAAACCCAAATAAACTTTTCTGGCCAACCAAATATTTAAATTATTTAATTGTTATTAAAATTAAAAATTCGGTTCCTCAGGGGCACCAGCTGCATTTCAAGTGCCCGCATCACATATGGTTGTGGCTACCATTTCGGTCACAGCAGAAGCAGAAATTTCTGTCTGACCTTGCTGCTGCTGTCACTCATATAAGGAATCCTTTTAACCTTTTTCTCATATCATCTTCCACATCCCCCAAGAGCCTGTTAATTTCTCTGAAAGCATGGATGGGGTTGTGTGACCTCTGATACCCAGCCTCTAGTCCAGGGCACTTTAGGGAAGGTCACTCACAAAATATTTGCCAATAATATGGATGATCTCTTCTCTTTGCTCCTACAGCATGTGACTACTTGGGTCAATGCTATAGCACACTCCCCTCCCCCAAACCCCACCAATTTTTATAATTGGTTTTCATTAATTTTAAGACCAACACACACACACACACAAAACTGAGAAAAGATAATAAAACTCAACAGGCAATACTCTCACCTGTAGACAACCACTCAAAATTCTGTAACATTTTCATCCATTTAACAAATAGATATTTTTATGTACACATGTAGTGTAATTCACCATTTTCATCTAACATGTGTATGATGTATGTAATCACCACTATAATCAAGATATAGAACATTTCTATCAGCCTCCAAAAGTCCCATCTCCTGCTTCTTCATGATCAAACTTCTCTTCTCGCCTCCTCCTCTGGCAGTCACTGGTCTGATCTCTGTTCGGTAATTTTGACTTTTCAGGAAGATCATATAACTAGCCTTGTCTAAGTGGCTTTTTCTGTCTCACTTCTTCCACTTAGCACAATGCTTTTTAGATTCACCCATGTTGTTGCAAATATCTTTTCCTTTCTTTTATTGCTGATTAATATTTTATTCTATGGCTATGCCACTGTTTATCCCTTCTACACTTGGTGGACTTTGTGGTTGTTTCTGACTTTGGGCAATTATAGAATAGAGCTGTTATAAAAATTTACACACATGTTTTTATGGGTACATATGTTTTCATTTCTCTTAGGAAAATTTCAAGGAATTTGATTGTTAGTCATGTAATAAGTATATGTTTAATTTTATAAGAAACACCAGACCTGGCCTTGCCAGTTTGTATTCCCACCAGCCAGGTATGAGATCTTCACTATGATACTATATTTTCCATTTTTCTTGGATGAATCATTCTAATACATATGTGATGTAGCTCATTGTGGTTTTAATTTGCATTTCCTTAATAATTAATGATGTGGAGCATCTTTATATTTTGTCAATATCTCTATTTGCAGAGTTTCTGTTTGAATCTTTTCCCCATTTTTAAATGGGTTTTTTTGTACTCCTTTTATCGAGGCGTGCTGCAATTCATGGGGTCGCAAAGAGTCGGACACGACTGAGCAACCAAACTGAACTGAAGAGTTCTTTATATAGTCTAGATGCCAATATTGACAGAAATGTATTCTACCAATATTTTCTCACAGTTTGGGGCTGGTCTTCACTTCCTTAACAATATCTTATAAAGAGAGGACATTTTTAATTGTGTGGAAGAACAAAGAGACATTTCTAACTATCGGCAATATGCTGAGCTTTGATCAGCACTGGAAATATAATAACGCCTCAGCTTACATTTGTACTTTTTCTTTTTAGCAAAATAGGCATCTGTTGGTTTACAGCCTCCTTTTTCACTGTCATATCATGACTATTTTCCACATCATTAAATATTATTCAAAAACAGGATAATGTATACATAGTACTCTCATGGATATTTCTTAATTTATTTAACTATCCCTCTCTATTTTGGGGGTACTTGGGCTTCCCTGGTAGCTCAGTTGGTAAATAATCCACCTGCAATGCAGGCGACCCCAGTTCTATTCCTTGGTTGGGACAATCTGCTGGAGAAGGGATAGGCTACCCACTCCAGGATTCTGGCCTGGAGAATTCCATGGACAGGAGCCTGGCAGACTACAGTCCATGAGGCTGCAAAGAGTCGGACACGACTCTGTGACTTTCACTTTCAAAAAATAAGAGAGAGAAATATATGATTACCACCCTTTGCAGAAATCTCTGTGAATATCCTCAATTATTTTCTTAGTATGAATGCTTACAGTTGCAAAGACTGAGACAAAGACACAACACTTTGTTTCCTAATTGCCTCTGAAGAAAGACAGCTGATGTCTTGAAGATCTCATCTTGCCCTCTTTGTCATGCCAGTACACAACAGAGAGCCTGTCACATTGTAAGTGCATCGCACATACTTGGTGGATAAATAAATAGTTGGAGAGAAAAAGAATTCCCCTGAGCTTGATCCTTTCCCCTTCCTCCTGTGAAAGAAAGTAAGAGTACCCTTCACCTCTCAGATGAAGGGAATAAGAAGAAAGCATTCTTCTAAGAGAGAACTGGTCAAAGAGATGTAGGTTCCCAGAAAAGCTAGGTGCTAAGCCCTGTTGCTGCTCAGCAAAGCCCTTAAGGGGCCCCACCCCCAGCCCATATAAAGCCAGGGTGCAGTGGGGCGGCTGCAGCAGCTGGCACTCAGCCTCCAGAGCACCGGCACTGCCACTGGCCTTGGCACACACTATGGCAAATGAAGTGCAAGTCCAGCTCTCCCCACTGAAAGGGGGGCATCCTCCTGCAGGTAGGCTGCCCACCCACCCTCTGCCCTGCAGATAGCAAGGCCCCACTGCTGCTGCCCCTGCCCCGCTTCCATCAGTGCCTTCAACAGAGGTACCCCAAGAGAGCCAAGGCTCTGTCTCCCGTGTTAGTTTAACTTCCTGCAAACTGATTTCCTCTTCTGTCTTTGACCCTTTTAGGCTTATGTATAAAAACCACCTGGGGACTTAACAGGCCCCGGTTTGGTTGAATTAAAGCCTAATGTTCTATGAGAGCACAAGGGATTGGGCACTGGTGGAAAGGAACAGGTGGAGAGCTTGGATCTTCCCTCTCTGGCTGTAGGTTTGTAACGACCAGTCCACACTCAAGAGGTGATTTCCTACTCATGGAAACCTTCCTCCCTAGAGGTTCCAGCTTCTAGACTCAGTCTCCCCAAGACGCCTACACATTATCTGACTTGGTGCCCAGGCAAACCAGCTTCTGCACAGAAGACAGAAATGCAGTTTCTCTCGCCCTCCTCAGGTGTGGGGTTGGCAGTGTTATCAGTAATCTCTTTTGTCTGTCACCAAGCTGAGGAGCACTTTTTTTTAAAATTTAATTTTATTTTTTAACTTTACAATATTGTATTGGTTTTGCCATATGTCGAAATGTACGAGGAGCACTTTTAAAAAAGGATACAGGCCTGGTAGAGGCTGACTAGAAAAGGTAGCTATTGAAGTATTTTACAAAGGATCCACAGTTCTATTTTTTTTTTAAGTATGCTATTTATATCAATTCTCTGGAATATGGAAATTATTTTTATTGTACTTAACCATATGTTCATATAGATTGGCTGAGGCACTCAGGCCTATTTTTAGCCAGTTTGATGTTCTTTCTACTGTCTTTCTCTTTTTTTCCTTGAGAATGATCTCACGAGCTCAACTGCTTTGTTCTTGCCTTTCTCCAAATAACCAAATTTATTTGTTGGTATCATTCTTTGGCTCTTCTAAGCCAAGGTTGTTTCAGTCATCTTTGCTGCAGAGGACAATGGCAGGTATAACCTTCACAAAGCATCAAAAGCTGACACAAGGCTCAGTGGCTTTCTGGTGGGCAGCCCAGCCAAAAAAGAGTCAGAATTTTTACACTAATTCTGAGTTTACACGTCTTGGCACCCTGTCATGGTCTCTTGTGGCAGACTCCTGACTTTTTATATTTGTCATTGGATTTAAGAATAATTAACATTATCTACGTGTAAAGTTAATGATGCTAACTAATGATCAAGAACTATTGATGTCAATTATTAGAAGCTTGTGAAAGTGAAAGTGAAATCGCTCAGTTGTGTGTGACTCTTTGCATCTATAGCCTACCAGGCTCCTCTGTCCATGGGATTTTCCAGGCAAGAATACTGGAGTGGGTTGCCATTTCCTTCTCCAGGAGATCTTCCTGGCCCAGGGATTGAACCCGGGTCTCCCTCATTGTAGACAGACGCTTTACAGTCTGAGCCACCAGGAAGTCCTACCTGGAAGGACTAATTTAGAAGTTTCTACCTAAGGACAAAAGAAGACATCATTCTCTTCCTGCAGCTTCCATCCCAATCCTTCATAAAACAGTTCAGCTAATGCCTGATTTGCTAAATGACATTTATACACAAAGAACACAGAGATAAACTCAAGCAAATAAAAATGTGAATGAAACCACCAGGAACTTTTTGTCCCCACTGCTAATGATTGCTAATTACTCTGTGTACATAGCACACCATGACGCCATCAAGCATGTCACAATGCCTCTGGCATGACAATTAATTATTATGAACTGTGACACTTCAGATAAGAGGTTTGGGATAATTAGAATGGAGATGAAGGCAGACTTTTGCCTCCCCGCTGAGAACAAGGGAACAAGAAAGCCTCATCCTTCAGCTTGTCTATTACATAGTTTAACTCTGAACCAGATTGCTAACCACACAAAATTTTATTTATAGAACAAAAATAATTCATTGCCAGAATTCCATTCAATTTCACCTGAGTTTTATAAGCAATAGATAGGCCCCAGAAAGTAGGATGCAGACATGATAAGGTGGAAAGGTCTGACATGGCCTTTGGAACCAGTCAGTCCTAGAATAAAACCCTGCCTCCCTTCCACATCGCTGAGCCTCAGTTTTCTTATCTCTAAAACAGGAGGGGGTGTGCATGCATGCTCAGTCATGTCTGACTCTTTGTGGCCCCATGGACTGTAGCCCACCAGATTCCTCTGTCCATGGAAGCGGTAATAAATAACATTGATATTGTAAGGTTGTTATGACTGTTAAAAGAGATAACCTGTGTAAGGTACCCAGACATGAATGTTAATCCCTGTAAAGTACAGGCCTGGGAAAACACATAGCTGTCACAAAAAATGATTTTCTTCCATGGCAAGACCTCCTGATGTTTGAGGGAGGCATTAGAAACTACTGCAATCATCAGAACAGAAGGAAATTGCAATGGGAAAGAACCATGTGCCTGCCCCATCACAGTTAAAAGTGAAACCACTCAAAAGTCAGCCAGCTGTAACCCTTTCCCACCTACACGGCAAGTGTGTAGTGGTTTTTTCTTTCATGTATGTTGTATAATATATGGCACCTCTGTGAGCCCTGCTTATTTATGTTGTGAAACAAGACTACATTAAACATGAGGTGGCCTGGGCTCTAGGAAGCTTAGCTTTTGGTTTTCTGCTGTTTTGATTTGCTTCACTCTCAGTTTTATAAGACCTCCATTACATGAACAGCCGAAATTGTGCGAGTAGGAAGTAATCTAAGGAAGCTAAGGGCATACATATTGAATGAGAAAGAGCAGCATTCATGAGTTTTCTGTATCCCTCACACTTTTTTATTTGGCGTAAGACAAACGAATCAGAGCCATCAAAGGGGCCACTGCTGAACCCCCAGAGAAAATCGTTTACTGACTCATTCAAGAGAGAGGGAAGTCTAGGGAATGTATCCCCCGCATGAGTGAGTGTTTAGTCACTAAGTCATGTCTGACTCTTATAACTCCATGGACTGTAGCCCACCAGGCTCCTCTATCCATGGGATTCTCCAGGCACCTCTGTACAGGGGATTTCCCAGGCAAGAATATTGGAATAGTTTGCCATTTCCTCCTCCAGGAAATCTTCCCAACCCAGGGATTGAACCCCAGTCTCCTGCATTGCAGACAGATTCTTTACCATCTGAGCTACCAGGGAAGCTCCGTGTATCCCCTAGGGTTAAATTAATGCAGAAAAGGGGGAAGAAATCATAGTTGCAGAAGGGCCAGTATGATTTTTTTTTAAAGCAAACACTAGAGGTTTAATTCTATCGACTCTATTCTGTTCATGTCAACTTCTGGGAGTTGATTTGTGAGGTTTGACAGAGAGGTTTGTGAGACCACTACCCCACACGCACAGCACGGGGTTTGATGACAATAACAGCTGCTTTTCACTTAACCCTGTGTGCTGGCACTCCACGGAGCCTTCTAGACACGAAATCAACCCTGCAGACCAATGATGCTCCCACATCCCTGTTTCACAGAGGAGCACGCTGAAAGTTAGCAAGGTCGAGGGATATGCTCAGCACCACACAGCTGGAGAGCAGGGGTGCAGAGATGGACAGTCAGGTGGACCCATGCCAAGCCCTCTCTCCTTGCTTCACAAGCTATTCCTCATGCGGCTCTTTTGATGGATAGTTTAGAATTTACCAAAAACTCAACTGTGAAAGCAAAGAAAGTGTTTTGCAAACATCTGACTTTTCAAGTAAAATGTTCAAATGAAAGTTCTAAGTCACAAGGCAGAGTTTGCCCAAACCTTCATGGTGGTCATCTTGTTCACACATGTTCTCCACTGATTATTGAAGGAAAGAAGCTCAATTTTTCTTGGAGGTTTGTCTTTCTTTATCTTAACCACCCTCTACCAAACAAGATGCAAAATGCTTGAAAAATCTTAATTGGAAAATTATTGTATAGCATTCTAAACTCGAGGGTCCACTTTTGAAAACTACAAAAATCCATAAACTACAAAAGTGACCACAAAAGTATGGCACCTAGTCATAGATGGGAAATCAAAGTTTTGTTTTCTCCACATCATTGTAGGTTTTCTAATGAAACTATTAAAAAACATCAGCTCTCTCACATTCTTTAAAAATCTCTAGTTCATTTTGCTTATTAAAAGGACCTGCAGTCTTGTATTTGAATATATTTGTATTCAAATCCTGTTAAAATATTAAATCAGTTCATTTTGTACTTTGCCCAATTCTAGTTGGTTGTTCTACAAAGGTTCAAAAGGCAATATAGTCCCAAACATGGAATTACATGAATAATTACAAATTTAATTGACCTAATTTAGTTATAGTGAGACTTTGAGGTCCCATGAGTTAGACCAACTAGTTTAAACAAAACTGGCAAGAATCTGGTTGCAAATGTTGGTTGCAAATGTTTTTTTTTAATGGCTTGTTTAGGGAATTCCTTGGTGGTCCAGTGGTTAGAACTCTGAGCTTTCACTGCTGAGGTTGTGGGTTCAATTCCTGGTTGGGGAACTAAGTTCCAGCAAGCCACACTGCTGCTGCTGCTAAGTTGCTTCAGTCGTGTCTGACTCTGTGCGACCCCATAGATGGCAGCCCATCAGGCTCCCCCATCCCTGGGATTCTCCAGGCAAGAACACTGGAGTGGGTTGCCATTTCCTTCTCCAATGCATGAAAGTAAAAAGTGAAAGTGAAGTCACTCCGTCGTGTCCGACTCTTGGCAACACCATGGACTGCAGCCTACCAAGCTCCTCCGTCCATGGGATTTTCCAGGCAAGAGTACTGGATTGGGTTGCTATTGCCTTCTCCAGGAAGCCGCACAGCTCAACCAAAAAGAAAATGAACAAAAATAAAAGGCAATAACATAAAAAAAAAAAAAAAAAAAAAAAAGGCTTGTCTAGATCCAGGGATATCCAGGAGATACATGTCAACAGTATTCCCGGCAAAATTTTGAAGATGACCCTCCCACAAGGTTCCATCTGGTTCAATCACCCCTGTGTAGTGAGAGCCTTATTCTATATCTCAGTGTATCCATCTATAGTGTGGAGGGATCCTCCTCTGCTCCTTTCTACTGTATTTTGCTGACCAAGTGAGATTACTTATCAGAACAAGTTTGGTACAAGAACTATACTCTGAAAATTCAAGGTGTGGTTGACTTGTGCTTCCTAAATCACTCAGAGCCCACAGCCCTGGATAGATTCAAAGACTCCTGGATGAAAGTAAGAATCTTGTGAGAAGAATTTTTTCAAAATTGGGTATAGCTGCTTTGCAAATTGTGTTAGTTGCTGCTGTACAGCGAAGTGAATCAGCCGTATGTATACATATGTCCCCTCCCTCTTGGATCTGCCTCCCTGCCCCACCCCACTGTACCCCACCCAAGCCCACCCTCACCCCTCCAGGTCATCACAGAGCACCAAGCTGCGCCCCCTGCACTATACCGCAGGTCCCCACTATCTGTTTTACACACGACAGTGCACCTATATCAACATCCGTTTCCCAATTCATCCCCTTTCCGCCCACCATGTCCAAACATCTGTTCTTTACGTTTGCATCTCTATTCTTGCTCTACAGAGAGGTTCCTCTATACCATTTTTCTAGATTCCTTATATATTCATTAATATACAATATTTGATTTTCTCTTTCTGACTTACTTCACTCTGTGTGACAAACTCTAGGGTCTGTCATGAGAGGATTTTTAATTTCCCCTCAAATGTCTCTGTTTTATTGTTCTGAAGAATGAAGAACTCCCAGGTGTGCATTCTCTTTACTTTTTTTTTTCTTTTTCTTTTTTTTGGCATTTACTTTTCTAAGTGCACTGTACTCTTTCGAAAGGGAGGGAATATGATAGATTTTCTTTTGTAGGTAGATGGGAATAGTTAGACTCACATTAAAGACGTTACAATAAAAACCATCTAGTTAACTTCTACTGAGTTCCCCAAAACGCTTCTAAAATATTCATGACAGATACACTTCTTTTCAGCACACTGTGGGGCCAGAGAATATACTATTGTACTATGCAGTCTACTTCACTTTGAATAACAGTTATATGCAGCCAGGCTCTGCCTTTCAGGAACTTTTGCTCTTTGGTTTTCATTCTCTCCTCTGGAAAAACAAATGTAAATAATAATAACTACTAATTATTAAGTGCCTCTCGTGTATCCAGGTGCTTCTGTTACCTCTATTTTCTAGGACAACTCACACAATCAGTATTATTCCCTTTGAAGGATGCAAAAACTGTGCCACAGAGGAGTTTAAGTATTTTGCCCAAGGTCACAGAGCTCGGGCAGGGCAGAGCTCTCTGACCCTAATAACATCTCCTTACCTGGAAACCAGGCCTCCTCCATAAGACAGCCTCTAAAATCCTTGAAAATGACACCAGAAGCTTCCCTTGTGCCTCTGCTTCCTCAGAAGTGGTCTTTCCAGTGTGGCACGGCTTCTTCTCCTCTCTGGTCACTCTCCTCTGGACATTGTCTAGACTGTCCACGTCCTTTCAAACGAGCAGCACAGACCTCAACATTCCAAAATTCTTCTCACTTTAAACTGGTGCTCATTTTAACTATAACAAGTGTGCTTCTATAGTTGGCAATAATAATCAGTGGAAGAAAACATGTGAAAACCATAACAGAGAAAACAAAAGGAATACTAATAGGAAAGTAATTACAACACTCCATGTTTGAAAAGCATTTGTCATAAGAAGAATGAAAGATACTACTGAAGGGTACTGAAGACCCAGGCTCTAGCTCTGGAGCTATTGTGATCTGATTCTTCTTGGCAGAAGAGAGAGCGGTGCTGTGAGCAACACCCTTCATACAGAGGCATACTCTCCTCAAGCGGTCTCCAGAAAAGGGCGCCCCTCGGTTATTTTCATCTCTATTTCCCATGGCTATTCAAAAGATGTTTCCACATCATTTCCATTTCTGTTGCTGATTATTTTGTATGCTGTGTGTGTATATGTGTGTGAATTTAAAGCAGAGCCTAGTGGCTCAGATGGTACAGAATCCACCTCAATGCAGGATACCCAGATTCAATCCTGGCTTGGGAAGATTTCCCCTGGAGGAGGGAACGACAACCCACTCCAGTGTTCTTGCTATGGATAGAGGAGCCTGGTGGGCTACACAGTCCATCGGGTTGCAAAGAGTAGGACACAAGTGAGTGACTAACACACACACATGTGTGTGTGTAAACACAGGACTTTTCCCCCCCCTGGACTATATCTAGTATTATAAAAGTATAGTGATATGCTTTTATTATCAATAGAAAAACTTGGTTATTCAAAATGACCAAGAAGAGTTTATTCCATGAACACAAGAATGGTTTGATAGTAGAATATTCATTAATATATACTTACAAAACTTTTATCTATTAACATAATTAACCACATTAAGGAGGAAAACCATATGATCATATACATTAATTATAAAAGAGCATCTAGTCAAATTCAACATGTGTTTGTAATTTTTTAAGCCAATGAAACAGTAATAGAAGGATATTTCCTTAATACAGTAAAAGAAATGCATTTGAATAGATATATATATTACAGATATGTGTTTGTGTGTATATCCAACTAAGTACACATTATACTTAATGGGAAAACACTAAAAGCAATCCCTTAAAAAATTAAGATGACAAAGATGTCCTTCATGACCACTATTTAATATTATTCTAGAGGAAGTAATATTCTACTGTTTGCAGATTATATAATTTTTAACCTGGAAAATAAAAGGGAATCAACAAAAATACTATAAACAATAAGAGATTTCAATAAGATCTGGATATAAAATCAATGATATTAATATAAGAACAACAATCCGTGAGAGCTATGATGGAAGAATAGACCCTCTTTACAACTGCAACAACAACAACAAAGAGAAAATGCTTAGGGAATAAACCTAATAATAAATGTGTGAGATTCATGTGAACAAGTTACTAAAGGACCCAAAAGAGGATGTAAAAAAGGAAAAGCATACCATGGTCTTGAAAAGAGAGCAACCAGGATATGAAGATATGAATTTTCCCTTTAAAAATAATCTAAGGGCTTCCCAATGGTTCAGTGGTAAAGAAGCCGCCTGTCGATGCAGGAGACACGAGTTTGATCCCTGATCCAGGAAGCTCCCACAGGCCATGGAGCTGACTAAGCCCACGCACCACAGCTATTGAGCCTCTGCTCTAGAGCAAGTGCCCCTCAACAGTGAGAAGCCTGCGCACCACAATCAAAGCGTAGCCCCCTCTTGCCACACTAGAGAAAAGCCCACACTGCAAGGAAGACCCAGCACAACCAAAAATAAATAAATAAGATTTTTAAAAAATCTATAAATCTAAAGCAAGACCATTAAAAGACTACCAGCAGGATATTTTTGGTGGGAATTGACAAAATGATTCAAAAGTTCATATGGAAAAATAAATAAGAATAGCTAATAAAATTCTGCTAAGTAAATATAGCAGAGAAAGACTATCAATTAAAATATAAAGCTACAATCATTAAAATTAAGTTGTAACAGCATATAAAAAGATAAAATTTAAACAGTCTTTAAAAAGAAAAGACAACTGCCTTCTGAAACAGAAATAAGCTCAACTTTTAATAAAATAGAAGAAATGCAAATTACCTTTCTTTTTCTTATTGGTTAATGAAACCAAATATTTTCTAGTTCACATTGTTGCTTGAGGTGTAGGGAAACAATCACTGTCATTGTAGCTAGTGAGATTGTAAACTAATGCAACTTCTGTGAAGGATAATTTGACAAGATTGAACAAAATTACAAATGCACATACTCTTAAGAATTAACAAGATCACTTCTAGGAATTTATCCCATGGATATACTTGCACTTGGGCAAAATTATGTACATGAAAAGGATATTCATTACAGCATTGTAGAATGCTGTAATGTCCATATTATAGAATGTCCATATAATGAAATTTTAAAGCAGATGTCAAAAAAAAGACATTCTCTTTTTACATATATTCTTTTTTTTACATATATATTTTTACATATATATGTGATACATATATACATATGTATCTCTTTTTACACACAGATAGGGAACTTACTCCAAAGTGCATGACTGAATGAAAAACATTAAACAAGATGTAGAACAATGTCTGCTGCCATTAAAAAATATATAGGTATGTGTATAGAATGTCTATGGATGAATACATAGGAAACTTGTTAACGTTAGCAGTATTTAGGGAGGTGAACTGGAGACCTAAAAATAATTGTAAAAGAGACCTTTCCATGTTTTTTGAATTGTGTGCTTTATGAATGTATATTACATAGTCAAAAAATTAATAGTTTTAAAAGAAAAATGAAGTCAATTCACGAGGGCATTGAGAAAGAGAAGAGGTTTTCTTATTTTTCGCTTTATTGAAGGCAGTTTTAGAAAATTGCCAATCTAACATTTCCATAAAGAGAATTAACAGGCTCAAACAAATCAATGTCCATTTAGCTTTTAATCATTTGAGCTTGTCAGATTTCAAATGTGCAAATTTCCTGGGAACAGAAAAAAGTATTTGCTTTGACTTGCAATATGAAATGGGTTGTTCCTTTTCAAGTTGATTTCATCTGACATTGTTAAACACTTGAATTGCTGTTAGGTCATCTGTAGCCTAATTAACACTAATTGATCTCTTGAACGGCAGGATTATTAATGCATTTTAATTACTCATTAGAACATCTGAGCTTCTCCAACATCGGAGGTTTGAGGTCTGGGATGGAAGGTAGGTATCTGGTGGGATCAGAAGCATCTCTCTTGAATTAAGTGCCTGTTATCACCACTGCCCTGACTTTTGGCTCATTCTCCAATCTAGCTTTTGAAAGCTTCGGTTGGATTAAAAAATTTGCAAGCCTTGCACTTTAATCTTGTGGGAAAACAGGAGGGTCACACTGTAATTGTCAGTTGCTATCATGAAGAATGTAATTGGTTTGATAATAAGAAAAAATGTTTTTCAGTGAAATGCCTAAGGGAGTGCATTGTTATCTCCTCCCAAATCAAAGGTATAAACACCACTGCCTTTTTTAGCCTTAGTTCCCCCTCTCTGAACACAAACAGGCAAAAACCTCAGCCCTTCTCTCCTTCCCACTTTGATTGAATTTTTTTTTCTTCTGTAACATTAGCTCAAGGTACTTTTTTTATTATGTTGTTTTAGAAAAAAGTTCAGCTCTTCAAAAAGTTCTGAAATTCTTCAAATGTCAATTCATACCTTGAATAATAAAACTAACTTTCTCTTGCTGCCCTAACCATGTCTCCTGTGCTGATTCTTCTTTGTTTATAGTAAAAGCTGGAGGAAAGCGAATTTCCAAAAAACAGGAAATTGGCATCTTGGAGAGACACACCAAGAAAACAGGGTTAGAGAAAACAAGGTAGGAGACTGCTTCATTTCTTTTCCTTCGTCATCTCGAGTTTTAGATAACTCTGCTGCCAGAAGTCAGAGGCGTTGCTGTATCTTAGGGCAAACCAAGGCTTCCCAGACACTGGCTAACCAGAGTTAGAGGCAGCAGGTGGGGTGGGGTGGGGTGGGATGGGGTAGGTGATGGGGGTCAAGATAGGAGGGGAAAGCAGTGGGGGGAGGTAACTACCCTCTGGAGACTCTCTCTGCCCAACCTCCTCCTCTCTGCAGATAGCCTAACTGCCTGCTATTAAAAAACACAGTCCTAAATGCATCAAAACTGGACTCAACATTTCTTTTTCACCTTAGCCTTTAAAGTACTATGGTCTTGTTTTTGTAATATGCTTTCTGCTGAAGCAAATCTCCTGAATTAAAAATAAATGCTTTCTTGTTTGTTTATTTCAAATTCCTCACTCAATTATTTAGAAAATAATGGCCACTATATTTGGCACAGCCAAAAGGCATTTGGATACTGAGGTTGTTTTCTCCCTGAATTCCTTCCCGGGTAACCTTGACACAGTGTGCTTTTCTCAGAGCTAAGCAAAGAGCCATGGGCTGGATCTCTTGTACAAATGGCCCAGCCCTCTATGCCTGGGGTAAGGAAAATGGTGCCTTCAAAAAGAAGCATATAAAGTTAGCTCCTCCAAATAGGGGCATTTCAGAGACTAATTTCAGGGTAATTTCCATAGGTGAGTACACGAGTAATTCAAAAGGAGTAAATTAGAAGATGCTCAGATATGTCCTTAACACTTAAAATGGTAACAGTTTCAGAAAGAACATGTGAAAGGAAATAGGCTACAGAATTTCTCAGATTTTTTTTTCCACATAAAATTACTTTTTAGATCACTTTAAAAGTTTTCTTTCTTCTGGAAAGAATTTTTGTTGAGGGTTTTTCTACTTTAAAATGAAATACTCTATCTCATACATAGAGAATTCATACAATTCAGTAGCCAAAAAGCAAACACACCAGTTTTAAAACGGACAGATTTGAGCAGACATTTTCCCAAAGAAGAATCAGATAACCAACAGGTACATGAAAAGATGCTCAACATTATTAATTATCAGGGAGAAGATGCAAATCAAAACTACAATGAAATATCACCTTACATCTGTCAGAATGGCTATTACCATGAAGTCAAAAAATAACAAACTGTGGCAAGGATGTGGAGAAAAGGGAACATTTGTGCATTCTTAGTTTCTAATATAACCACTATGGAAAGTAGAATGGCGTTTCCTCCAAAATTAAAACTAGAACTGCCATATGACCCAGCTATTCTACTTCTGAATATTTACCTGAGGAAAATGGAAACGCTAACTTGAAAAGATACACACATTCCCACATTTAGTGCAGCATTATTATAGTAGCCAAGATATGGAAGAAACCCAAGTGTCCATTAATGGGTGAACGGATTTTTTAAAATGTGATACCTACATACATACACATATGTGCACACGCACACCCACACACTCACACAGAGGAACATTTTTCAGCCATATAAAAGAAGGAAATCCTACCACTTGTAACAATATGGATGGACCTGGAAGGCATTATACTAAATGACGTAAGTCAAACAGAAAAAGACAATTAACATGTGATCTATCTTGTATGAGAAATCTAAGAAGAAAAAACCCCAGGACAACAGCAGCAAAAATCTCAAGCTCTTAGATACAGAAAGCAGATTAGTAGTTGCAAAAGCTGGCGGGGGTTGGGGGGGGCGGGGGTGGGGAGGGGGGTTGGTGACGGGTAGAAAATGGGTGAAGGGGATCATCAGGTACAAACTTCCAGTTATAAAGTAAATAAGCCATGCGGATGCAGTGTACAGCATACTGACTATGGTTAATGATTTTGCTGTTGTTCAGTCGCTCAGTCGTGTCCGACTCTGTGTGACCCCATGGACTGCAGCACACCAGACTTCCCTGTCCTTCACCTTCTCCCACCATGACCCCTCCATCTTGGGTGGCCCTATGTGGCATGGCTCAATATTTCATTGAATTAGACAAGGATTGTTAGTGATACTGTATTGTATATTTGTAAGTTGCTAAGAGAATAAACCTTAAAACTTCTCATTATAAGAAAAAATATTTAACTATATATGGTGAGAAATATTAACTAGACTTATTGTGATCATTTTGCAGTATTCACAATATCAAATAATTATGTTGTACACCTGAAACTAATGGAATCTTTATGTCAGTGATAGCTCAATTTTTAAAAAATTTGCCCATTTGGCATTGAGTGTTTGTTTCTTCTGAATCACAAAATAATCACCACATAGTGAAAGCAAAGCTCTAAGCCCTCAAGAGTGAGAGTCACATATTATTTATCTCCTGACCCAGCATCTAGGACAGTTCCTAGAATAGAGAAAGTACTCTGTAAATGACATCAGACTGTCATTGAATTGTCAGCTGGTTAACTTTGAAAGCCTATCCTGATGTTAAAATCTGACTCAAGCATAAGCTCTGTTTATTGTGACACTCATTATCATGCCTAGGCCAGGGACTCAGGAACTAAAGAGTCATAACTTGAAAATGGCCTTCTATGTTGGCAGCCTTCTATGAAAATGGCCCTGGTGCACTGGGACGACCCAGAGGGATGGTATGGGGAGGGAGGAGGGAGGAGGGTTCAGGATGAATTTTCTTTTAAAAATTTAAAGAGAATTAAAAATAAAAAAAAAAAAAAGAAAATGGCCTTTTAGTTGGCAGCCAGTGGACAAGTCATTTTTCTCTATACCTCAGCAAGTGGGACTTACTGTTAATCCGAACATCAAGTGAACATTATAAGGAGTTGCCTAGAGAGTTATAAAGTGGTGAGTGGAACCCTCTTTAAAAATGCAATTATTTGCTGCTGCTGCTGCTGCTAAGTCGCTTCAGTCGTGTCCGGCTCTGTGCGACCCCATAGACGGCAGCCCACCAGGCTCCCCTGTCCCTGGGATTATCCAGGCAAGAACACTGGAGTGGGTTGCCATTTCCTTCTCCAATGCATGAAAGTGAAAAGTGAAAGTGAAGTCGTTCAGTCACGTCAGACTCTTAGCGACCCCGTGGACTACAGCCCACCTGGCTCCTCTGTCCATGGGATTCTCCAGGCAAGAGTACTGGAGTGGGGTGCCATTGCCTTCTCCGAATTGTTTTCTAATAGTCATTAAAAGATGAGAATTGGACAACTGCAGAACCTAAACAGCTAGAAGTAGCTTTCTTGCGATATTTACTGGGGATAGATATAGGTATGTGGGACTCGAAGCTTACAGAATTGGGAGGCTGTTTTAAGGAAAGACAGTATAAAATTATAAATATGAGATGGTTAGGGCCCCCTTGGAAGGAGACTGCACAATGAGAGGCCCTGGAGCTTCCCCAGCTTCCCCATGAAGTCACCTCTGTTCTTCATATCCGCTTCATGTTTGCACGGATATGATTGCTTCCTTTTCATGGACAAATATCTCTCCTTATATATTCTAGGAAAACAGCTTCTGAAAAATATATCATAGAAAATAAATTCCTAAGCATCATCAAATTTATTTTCCTTTCCTAATAACTTCTACTAACCAACCCACACATACACAAAATAGGCCAAGAGCAGAGTTCCTTCAAGAAATTACACTGGAAGCTCGTCCCTCGTTGAAACTCTGCTACAAAATAACTTGGCCTGAGAAAAGAAGTCAGACACAGAAGAGTACCTGCTATGTGGTGCATTTTACTATGTACAAACAAAGTCAAAACTAATATATGGGGCAGTAAGGCAGGGTAGTGATTATCCTTAGGGGCAGCCAGTTTGACTAGTGCTACAGGTCTGTCTGTAAATATTCACCAACCTATATGTTGATAATATGTGCACTTTTCTGCATGTATACTCTACTTTGAAGAAAAAAATTTTAAATATTAATAAATATTATTATAATTAAAATTATAATAACTTGGCCTGCAAAGCTTGTAGTTCATGGTCACACAGAGCAGGGTTTTGTGGGTTTTTTTAATCTTCCAGAAGTAGCCAAGCAGCATGAAAGCTTAAAGACCAAGTAGAAAACCATCTATACAGATCATTTAGCGTCTTTAGTGGGAAAGTTGCTGTTTCTATATGAGGTTTCTTTTCATCTTCACAGTGCCACTGCAAATGTTGCCAAAATACAGACGATGGATGCCCTGAATGACACGCTGGAGAAGGTGAGCCATGGGTGAGGCAGATCACATGATACTCCTAGCCAGTTTTCACCTAGCTGATCATGCTACATGGGTGAATGAGCTGATGACCGGAATTTTTTTCCATCTCAGAGGTTTGATGTCCCTGTGAAAGAATCTGCTTTCAGTTCAAGGAACACAGAGCCGTTTTGATGGGAAGAGCTGATGCTCCCGAATTCCTAGCATCTATTTAAGAAATCATTTCAAAAATAAGATAGGAAATTAATCAGAAATCATGATGCCAAATTGGCAGAACTTTACGTTGCCATCCATTTATTTCCTGGAGACCTTGGCATGTTGCTCAAATAAGGCAAACTGTGTGCTAGGAATTCAGCCCTTTTTGACCTTCCTCCCCACCACTGCTTTCCCATATGGAAATGTTTGATCTGAGGCCAGGATGGGTGGAGGGTTGCCCAATTTAAGACTGGAGGAAGGCTGGGCACTGGCTGGCTTTATCTAATAGAGTCTATTTATAAAGGTGGTCGACCATTACTATTTTTATTTCTGTGTCTTGAATTCTTTCTTAGTAGCTCAGGAAACTCAGAAAGTTCTTCCTGAATAGACAGTGGTTTAATTTTGGGTTCAATAGTTTGTTTTTAAATGTTGTAAGTGATCCGAGTGAGGATCTTTATTCTACTCCTAGGGAGGGGGCAGATACACTGAATTCAGGCATTGAAGAACCACCATTTCTGTTACCCCAACATATATTGAAGGTACAGGACTGGGTGTCCTTTGTAGAAGGAAGACTTGCTGTTATTGCCAACATCAGGGGTCTGAAATATTAATAGATTAGAATGGAAATTGTGCAGCTAAACTTCTGGGACCTCTCTTTGGTACTGGCTTCTCCTCTTACTGTCTTTAAAGCCTTGAGCAAGTTATTAATCTTGCACCTCTGATTTGCCATTTGTAAGATGAGGATAAGGAAGAAATGGTTGTTGTGTGGAATCAATGAGATTCACACACAGGAATCTCTTAGAACAGTGCCTGACACATGGAAACCTGTCTGCACTCTCTGCTCTGATTAGTAGCATCCATTTTATGACAGTGCAATGGAAAGTTATGTCTGAAGCCCCTGAGGCAGGCAGTAGTACCAGATGAGATCTTGACAATAGACCATAGCTACAGAGCCTTCTCACATGGTGGGGTGTGGTTCTCCCATCAGGTAGATCAGCGGGCAGGTCATAAATGACTGTTTGCCTTCCTGACTTTAGAAGAAGGGAAGGGGTGGATGGTGATCTGCCTCTTGCATTCTCTGGCTCCTGCTGTCCAAACACCTCATCCTCAGGGGCAAGAGATATCCACAGTAAGTGGAACTGAGTGGAATAGATACATTCCTCTAAAATATGTTAACCCAAAATAAAGTGTTTAAAAAGAGTGGTCAGTAAAGGTCAATTATGCTGTACTTTAGGTATGATGCTGGAGTCTTCACTGTTTTTTAATAGACAGGTGTATATGTCTATGGCATAAAGGACTCTTTCCCTGCCAGTTAAAAATAGCACCTCTGTATTTCAAAGATAAAATAATCAAATAGCAACAACAATAAGTTATATTTTGAAATCATAAGAAAACACAGATGGTGTGCTATTACAAATATTTTTAACAGTAACTATTCTATATTTTAAAAACCCTTTAACACTTAGCTCAATGTGTACTGTGTGGGACTGTGTATATTACTAATTATGACAGTTTCTGGCATCAGATGTCAGGTACCTGGGTCCTGTGCCGGCTCTGTCACTTGGTAGCTGTGTGTCTTTAGTCAGGTTGCTTCACTTTTCTGTGCTTCTATTTCCTTACCTGTAAATAGGAATGTGATTCACAGAATCCACTTCACAGAGATGTGAAAATAAAATGAGGTTATATAACATGTGCAAAGGACTCAGCACAGTGCCAGACACACTTAGCCCTCGGGACGGGTTAGCTTCTATTCCCCGGGGGAGATGTCCTACAGAGCATCACTTGGAATCCAGGCAAAGAATAAGAGACCAATCATAGAGTCCCAAGATTACCCTAAGTCACTGTATTGAATATGGAGGTTTGTGGGATCCACGTGTTCCCTTACAGCTGAGTAAAATTTTCCATAAATCCATAATTCAACCTGAAGTGTAACAGGATTTCATAATAAAGGTCAACCTGAGGTGGAAAGAACAATGCCTTTTAAAAAATAGATCTGCTGAGATCAGTGGTTGCCAGAGAGTAGGAGGAGGAGTTGACCACAAAGTGGCAGGAGGGAATTTTGAAGAGTGATAGAAAGGTTCTATGTCTTGATTGTGGTGTTGGTCACAGACTGTATGCACTTAAGAAAATCCGTAGAACTGAACACTGAGGAGGGCATATATTTTACTGTGGATAAATTATTCTGTAATTTTAAATGTAAAAATTGTATGATTATTAATAAACAGTCTAATACAAAAAAAGATGTAAAATACAGAGATGTAGATTTTTGCTAATAAATTTCCATCTGCATTATGATGACTTCCCCAACAATACATATTGTCATGAAGATCTAAGCATATA
Organism: Bos grunniens; assembly: GCF_055505025.1. Lineage (NCBI taxonomy): Eukaryota > Metazoa > Chordata > Mammalia > Artiodactyla > Bovidae > Bos > Bos grunniens. The sequence continues at coordinate 99,376,693 of NC_141166.1, forward strand.
TAATTGGCCTGAAGAAATATTGTAGCAGTAATGAGGGTCATAGACTCTGCATTTATTAGCATTCATTCATGCTCTCGGCTAGAATTATATCTAGTTAGTAGAACCCATGTTAATTCTCATGCCAGTTTAAGAACTTAAGAGTCCAAAACAGTGAGAGTTACAGCCCTACTCATAGGATCTCATTAACAGTTCAACCATGGCAGGAAATTTCTATCCATATACTATTCATGTCTGTGTACCCTTTTAAAACCAACCTAGATTTAAGATTTGGGAGAATGAAAAACAATTCCCCAAAGGTTGGAATTGTACAAATCTAAGTGGAAAGGAGGGCTTCCCTGATGGCTCAGTGGTAAGAACCCACCTGCCAATGCAGGAGACGTGGGTTCAATCCCTGAGTCAGGAAGATCCCCTGGAGAAGGAAGTGGCAACCCACTCCAGTATTCTTGCCTATAAAATCCCATGGTCAGAAGACCCTGGAAGGCAACAGTCCATGGGGTCTCAAGAGTCAGATACACCTTAGTGACTAAACAATAACAGAATGGAAAGCAACCTAAAATTTCCTGTCCCATTATTTCACCCACTCATCCCCACACAGACCTCATGACCAACTACCTTCCTCCTACTCTCCCTTCCTCTCTTGCCAGTCCTTCCTACCTGTTTCAGCCATAAATAATGAAAGAATTCATGTTGCCCAGTGATGGGCCATGCAACGTGTTTATTCTTGCAGAAGATGGGTTATATAAGCTCTCCAAGCTAAAAATTTGGGAGATCTGGTCTTAGACCAAGTTCCACCTACTCCCTAAAGGTTTTTGACCTTTTAGAAGCCACATAGCTCTTCTGAGATTTATGATTGCTCATTTACTTGATTATTTTAAGGCAAAGAATAAGAGAGAATGGTACTGCCAAATATGTTAATTCTCTGGATAGTCACAGAAGTATGTTTGGCAATAGTTGTGAAGCTTCTCCCAACAGAAAAGTATCCAGTTAAGCCATTAGTAATGGGGTTGGGTTATAGTGTGGATGTGGGTGGAATGTTGAAGCCTGGTTAAATTGGGGCCACTTTTCAAGCTGCCAGCTGTGTCACCAGGCTCACAGTGAGACGTATGTGAAATGGGATCCTGGGGAAGAGGAAGCCATCAAAGGCATCTGCAAATCTAAAAAGGTTTCTCTTGTTCTGTGGATTAACATCACCATAGGAGAATCCTTGAATTTCATCGACTGAATGTTTTGTTTTAAGCACTTTGCGTAATGGGGTGTAGAAATTTAAGCGCCAACATTCAAGTTGGAAGTTAACACCCTGGAAAGATGAATGAAAGAGCTGCCAGTCTGCTAATACCACCTGACTTCAGGCTCTAAAACAAAACCTGCCACTGAGGTTCTTTCACAGCTCTAATCATAAAGACTTTTTAATATACTTCTTTGACTTTTTCTCTGAAATGAAAAATACCGGTTCTGAGGTCACAACTACCCGAGAGGAAGGTACATTCTCAATGTGGAAGTTTCTATTAATCTGCTTTTCAAGTCCAATGTTTTGCCCCTTATGGGACAGAGTTGCAGCCAGGCAGAATCCTTACACACATACTGGCCTTGAATTCTTTCTCTTATGGAGTTACCATGGTTTATTTTATCTTTTTTTTTTTTTTTTAATTAATTTTATTTTATTTTTAAACTTTACATAATTGTCTTAGTTTTGCCAAATATCAAAATGAATCCACCACAGGTATACATGTGTTCCCCATCCTGAACCCTCCTCCCTCCTCCCTCCCCATACCATCCCTCTGGGTCGTCCCAGTGCACCAGCCCCAAGCATCCAGTATCGTGCATTGAACCTGGACTGGCATCTCGTTTCATACATGATATTTTACATGTTTCAATGCCATTCTCCCAAATCTTCCCACCCTCTCCCTCTCCCACAGAGTCCATAAGACTGTTCTATACATCAGCGTCTCTTTTGCTGTCTCGTATACAGGGTTATCGTTACCATCTTTCTAAATTCCATATATATGTGTTAGTATACTGTATTGGTGTTTTTCCTTCTGGCTTACTTCACTCTGTATAATAGGCTCCAGTTTCATCCACCTCATTAGAACTGATTCAAATGTATTCTTTTTAATGGCTGAGTAATACTCCATTGTGCATATATACCACAGCTTTCTTATCCATTCATCTGCTGAGGGACATCTAGGTTGCTTCCATGTCCTGGCTATTATAAACAGTGCTGCGATGAACATTGGGGTACACATGTCTCTTTTCCTTCTGGTTTCCTCAGTGTGTATGCCCAGCAGTGGGATTGCTGGATCAAAAGGCAGTTCTATTTCCAGTTTTTAAGGAATCTCCACACTGTTCTCCATAGTGGCTGTACTAGTTTGCATTCCCACCAACAGTGTAAGAGGGTTCCCTTTTCTCCACACCCTCTCCAGCATTTATTATTTGTAGACTTTTGGATTGCAGCCATTCTGACTGGTGTGAAATGGTACCTCATAGTGGTTTTGATTTGCATTTCCCTGATAATGAGTGATGTTGAGCATCTTTTCATGTGTTTGTTAGCCATCTGTATGTCTTCTTTGGAGAAATGTCTATTTAGATCTTTGGCCCATTTTTTGATTGGGTCATTTATTTTTCTGGAGTTGAGCTGTAGGAGTTGCTTGTATATTTTTGAGATTAGTTGTTTGTCGGTTGCTTCATTTGCTATTATTTTCTCCCATTCTGAAGGCTGTCTTTTCACCTTGCTAATAGTTTCCTTTGATGTGCAGAAGCTTTTAAGGTTAATTAGGTCCCATTTGTTTATTTTTGCTTTTATTTCCAATATTCTGGGAGGTGGGTCATAGAGGATCCTGCTGTGATGTATGTCAGAGAGTGTTTTGCCTATGTTCTCCTCTAGGAGTTTTATAGTTTCTGGTCTTACGTTTAGATCTTTAATCCATTTTGAGTTTATTTTTGTATATGATGTTAGAAAGTGTTCTAGTTTCATTCTTTTACAAGTGGTTGACCAGATTTCCCAGCACCACTTGTTAAAGAGATTGTCTTTAATCCATTGTATATTCTTGCCTCCTTTGTCAAAGGTAAGGTGTCCATATGTGCGTGGATTTATCTCTGGGCTTTCTATTTTGTTCCATTGATCTATATTTCTGTCTTTGTGCCAGTACCATACTGTCTTGATAACTGTGGCTTTGTAGTAGAGCCTGAAGTCAGGTAGGTTGATTCCTCCAGTTCCATTTTTCTTTCTCAAGATCGCTTTGGCTATTCGAGGTTTTTTGTATTTCCATGCAAATTGTGAAATTATTTGTTCTAGCTCTGTGAAGAATACTGTTGGTAGCTTGATAGGGATTGCATTGAATCTATAAATTGCTTTGGGTAGTATACTCATTTTCACTGTATTGATTTTTCCAATCCATGAACATGGTATATTTCTCCATCTATTAGTGTCCTCTTTGATTTCTTTCACCAGTGTTTTATAGTTTTCTATATATAGGTCTTTAGTTTCTTTAGGTAGATATATTCCTAAGTATTTTATTCTTTCCGTTGCAATGGTGAATGGAATTGTTTCCTTAATTTCTCTTTCTGTTTTCTCATTATTAGTGTATAGGAATGCAAGGGATTTCTGTGTGTTGATTTTATATCCTGAAACTTTACTATAATCATTGATTAGTTCTAGTAATTTTCTGGTGGAGTCTTTAGGGTTTTCTATGTAGAGGATCATGTCATCTGCAAATAGTGAGAGTTTTACTTCTTCTTTTCCAATTTGGATTCCTTTTATTTCTTTTTCTGCTCTGACTGCTGTGGCCAAAACTATGTTGAATAGTAATGGTGAAAGTGGGCACCCTTGTCTTGTTCCTGACTTTAGAGGAAATGCTTTCAATTTTTCACCATTGAGGATAATGTTTGCTGTGGGTTTGTCATATATAGCTTTTATTATGTTGAGGTATGTTCCTTCTATTCCTGCTTTCTGGAGAGTTTTTATCATAAATGGGTGTTGAATTTTGTCAAAGGCTTTCTCTGCATCTATTGAGATAATCATATGGTTTTTATTTTTCAATTTGTTAATGTGGTGTATTACATTGATTGATTTGCGGATATTGAAGAATCCTTGCATCCCTGGGATAAAGCCCACTTGGTCATGGTGTATGATCTTTTTAATGTGTTGTTGGATTCTGATTGCTAGAATTTTGTTTAGGATTTTTGCATCTATGTTCATCAGTGATATTGGCCTGTAGTTTTCTTTTTTTGTGGCATCTTTGTCAGGTTTTGGTATTAGGGTGATCGTGGCCTCATAGAATGAGTTTGGAAGTTTACCTTCCTCTGCAATTTTCTGGAAGAGTTTGAGCAGGATAGGTGTTAGCTCTTCTCTAAATTTTTGGTAGAATTCAGCTGTGAAGCCGTCTGGACCTGGGCTTTTGTTTGCTGGAAGATTTTTGATTACAGTTTCAATTTCCGTGCTTGTGATGGGTCTGTTAAGGTTTTGTATTTCTTCCTGGTCCAGTTTTGGAAAGTTGTACTTTTCTAAGAATTTGTCCATTTCTTCCTCGTTGTCCATTTTATTGGCATATAATTGCTGATAGTAGTCTCTTATGATCCTTTGTATTTCTGTGTTGTCTGTTGTGATCTCTTCATTTTCGTTTCTAATTTTATTGATTTGATTTTTCTCCCTTTGTTTCTTGATGAGTCTGGCTAATGGTTTGTCAATTTTATTTATCCTTTCAAAGAACCAGCTTTTGGCTTTGTTGATTTTTGCTATGGTCTCTTTTGTTTCTTTTGCATTTATTTCTGCTCTAATTTTTAAGATTTCTTTCCTTCTACTAGCCCTGGGGTTCTTCATTTCTTCCTTTTCTAGTTGCTTTAGGTGTAGAGTTAGGTTATTTATTTGACTTTTTTCTTGTTTCTTGAGGTGTGCCTGTATTGCTATGAACTTTCCCCTTAGGACTGCTTTTACTGTGTCCCACAGGTTTTGGGTTGTTGTGTTTTCATTTTCATTCGTTTCTATGCAAATTTTGATTTCTTTTTTGATTTCTTCTGTGATTTGTTGGTTATTCAGCAGCGTGTTGTTCAGCCTCCATATGTTGGAATTTTTAATAGTTTTTCTCCTGTAATTGAGATCTAATCTTACTGCATTGTGGTCAGAAAAGATGCTTGGAATGATTTCTATTTTTTTGAATTTACCAAGGCTAGATTTATGGCCCAGGATGTGATCTATCCTGGAGAAGGTTCCATGTGCGCTTGAGAAAAAGGTGAAATTCATTGTTTTGGGATGAGTCAGACAAACACCTTTCATTCTACATATTCTATCATTTTACAAAGACTAATAATGAAAAATCCAAAACAACCCCAAAGTTAAGATGCCAGACTAAAGCTCAGCTGTTTGTAGGTTGGAAAGCTATTCCTACTTATTTTTGATTAAGACTTGAATACAAAAATGTTCCTATCTCCATTGATATAAAATTTACAACAAATTAGGGCATTTAAGGGTTGATTACTTACCATTTCATCAGTTCTGAAGGTAGACCCTTTATAGGCTCTCTACTAACAACCTGCAAGTCTTTCTACTTTATTTTATTTATTTATTATTTTTTTAAGTTTTTCTACTTTAGAGTGCCCCTGATCGAGGGGGTGAAGTATTTGAGAAAAAGAACTCAGCTCTCTTGTATTTTCATGCATTGCTATAAAGCCCTGACCCTCCCAAACTTGTACAGTTGTAATTTAATAATCATGAGTGGTTCCTCTAAGGTTATTATCCTTGGCAGAATTATTTCCACTATATTCTCAGTCCTGTTGATTTTTTTCCCCTCTAAAATTTACCAGGTCAGTTCACAGATGGCTAACAGCCCCCAGGGGCAGTCTCCCTTTCATTCTGACCTCTGTCATTCCTCTGTGGAGAAGCCATTCAGCAGAGCTCTTAGAACCTCAGTTAAATGCCTTAGTTAAAAGGTAACCCCTAACCAGTGGGAATAAAAAATGGTAGAGCCACTATGGAAAACAATAGGATAGTATCTCAAAAAATTAAATATAGAATTACCATGTGATCTAAGAATTTCACTTCTCAATATATACCCGAAAGAACTGGAAGTAGAGATTTGAAGAGAAATTTGTGCAACAGTATTCATAGCAACATTATTCACAATAGCCAAAAGGTGGAAGGCACCCAAGTGTCCATCAACCTATAAATGTATAAACAAAATGTGGTCTATAGACATACAATGGAATATTATTCAACCTTTAAAAGGAAAGAAATTCTGACACATACTACAACATGGATAAACCTTGAAGGCATTACGCTAAATGAAATAAACCAGACACAAAAGAACAAGTATTGCATGCTAAGTCACTTCAGTCGTATCCGGCTCTTTGAGACCCCATGGACTGTAGCCCACCAGGCTCCTCTGTCTGTGGGATTCTCCAGGCAAGAATACTGGAGTGAGTTGCCATGCCTTCTTCCAGGGGATCTTCCCATCTCAGGGATATTGCATGGTTCCACATACATGAGATACTTGGGGTGGTCAAATTCACGGAGATAGAAGGTAGAATGATGGTGGCCAGAGGCTGGAGGAGGAAATAATGAGGAATTATTCTTTAATGGGTACGAAATTTCAGTTTGGTATGATGGATAAGTTCTGGAAATGGATGGTAGTGATGTCCATGTTAGCACAAGTTCGTGTACCTGACACACAGTGAATCCAAACACACCAAAACATCAGAGTTTAGAGCAGAGATTATTGCAGGATCATGCAAGGACACAAGTGACTCACGCCCTAAAAAAGCCCTGAGCTCCCCAAAGGTTTTGGCAAAGCATTTTTAAAAGCCAGGTTTGGGGGTGGAATCTCAAGGTATTGATCAGCTCTGCACAGTTCTCTGGTCAGCTGATGGTGAGGTAGCAAGGTGACGTCACAGGGTTAACATTATCTGTCCTTAAACTCCAGGAAGCCTGGGGTTATGTACTTGTGGTCATCAAGTAGTTAACATCAAGTCTTCCATTTGGTGGAGGCGTTTTCACATCTGTAAAATACCTCAGGAAATGTGCATCAAATACTATTATCTAGGTACTTCAGAGAGTAGGTAAAGCAGAGGATATGGGGGAAAGCCTATCCTGGGAAAGTCCCATAGGGTCATGCTCAGTTTTAGTTACGTAACAATGTAAGTGTACTTAATGCTGTACTTAAAATGGATGAAATGGTAAATTTTATGTTATATGTATTTTATCACAATTTTTTAAATTACAAAAGAAATGTAGCCCCTGAACTATGGAGATAACCCTGGAAATGATCAAATAATGAGTTAGTGCCAAATTAAGCAATAGGCGTGTCATTACCACTGTTCTCCTCTCCCCTTTCCTTTTGCACCTCCACCCATCATCCGTCTTGACACCGTAAGAACAACAGTCACACTGTGGCTGTCTCTCTTCTGTCTCAACTTGTCATCTTGCTCCATCTCACCTTGGCTAATTGCCCAGACTTCTGTTCTATCAGAGCTACTCGTTCATTTCCTTTCTCACCCTCCTTTACATTATGTTTGACTTTAAGTACTACATCTTCCTACCTATAATCTCTTGAATGTGATTTAGAGCTAACCTGAAATAATCCATCTGTTTTAGTTGACACTAAAGACACCTAATCTGAAAGAAAACTACTGAAGTCAGTGACTTCTTAAGTTTCCTTTTGGTTTTAACCTTAAAAACAAAACAAGACATTCTGCTGTTACCACACTATAACATGTATGTCATGAGGCCCAATGTTAATTAATCTGACCCTCCAAAATTACCAGCTCTTTTTTAAGTTCTAAAGCAATATTTATAACCAATACCTCAATTATGTTTCTTCCTTTCTACTAGAATGTCAGCATAGACCATCCTTGGGTTTAATTATTAAATAACTTGTAGCTTCTCATTGTAAAAAAAAACACTTTGAGCAAAACAAAGGCAAAGTAAAGAAAAAGACTAGGAATTGCCCATAATTGTATCCCTCAGAGATAAACAGTGTTAACACTTCAGTGTATATTCTTCCAGTGTGTTTAATTTTTTAAGACCAAGAAGAAAGAGCTTTCCGGAGTATGAAAGGGAGTGCTGTGTGCCCAGGGATATTTAAGAAGACATGTGAGGCACTTATGTTTCCCTGGCTTAGAAGAGCCCAAACAAGCCATAAACAGTGTGATGTTTGGGGTCATGAACAGTTTATCTCCCCTTTTATTTGACTTGAGTGTCAAGGCAAGGGCATCTAAGTTCAATAGAAATAAATTAAATTCCTAGTCAGCTGAGACATCCCTTCCTTGCTGGCTGAGGAAGGTGTCCTTAGGTTCCTTTATATTGAGTCAGTGGGCTGGAAAACCAACAAGTGGAATGGGCCCAACAGGCCACTGAGTCTAAATTCTCCTCCTAGGAAAAGTGTGTTTGAAATTGTCCCGGCATTGGGCATCCTTTATGATCTCATGCTGCCCTTGATGTAAACTCCATAAGGTCTCTTTGTCCCATAGGAACTTCCTCTTATTGTCGAAGTCTCAGTCTGTGTTAGTTTAGGCTCATTTCCTCACAAATGTCTTCTGGAGGGATGACTCAGTTCAGTTCAGTTCAGTCGCTCAGTCGTGTCCGACTCTTTGCGACCCCATGAATCGCAGCACGCCAGGCCTCCCTGTCCATCACCAACTCCTGGAGTTCACTCAGACTCACGTCCATCGAATCAGTGATGCCATCCAGCCATCTCATCCTCTGTTGTTCCCTTCTCCTCCTGCCCCCAATCCCTCCCAGCATCAGAGTCTTTTCCAATGAGTCAACTCTTCGCATGAGGTGACTAGTGAGCTAATAAGTCACTCCTCAGCCTTCTCTTTACAATGATGGTAGGTTGGACCATACAAAACAGCCAGTATTTGGCCATTTTTTTACCTACAAAAATAGAAATTTCACATGCTTCAATCTAAAAAATAATAACCCTAAGTTTTCCTAACTTCCTTCAGAGGCTCTTTATTTCTGATCTTTTGACATCTGAGGGGTTCCTTCTCCCCACCCCAGGCCCTCTCCAATGTGCCCGTAGCCTTCTTAGCATATTGTATTTCATATGGTGCATAGTGGTGCCAGAATAATGATCAATATTGGAGAACTGATGAAGAAGATACGGTTAACCATTTCTATCTTTAAAAATATCACTTCAAAACATAGATAGATGCACATATATATATTATTTATATATTACAGATAAAATATTTTATAGTTAAAAAAATTAAAAACATACTAGTGAGGGAAAACCCAGGTTAACACATATACTCATGGGTACAGAGCTAGAGGTGGTATGGAAAAGAGGTTATATCAAAGAGCTAAACAGAACTGTGAAATTCCTCTGCCCAGCTGTTTTGCTTTCTACTACGTTAACACTTTACGACCCAAAAGATCCAATATGCTTATTTTTTTTTCTTTCCTTCTCACCTCTAGCTCAGCCATAAATTTCCAGCAGTAGCGCACATGGCACATCAAAAACCCAGACCTGCTCTGGAGAAGGTCACTCCACTGAAAAGGATCTACATTATTCAGCAGCCTCGAAAATGTTAAGCTGGGACATAAAACAGCCGTCTAGCCAACTGCCTCGAATGTCTGAGAGCTTAGCAAAAAGGACCACACTTTGCATAGGCCTAGTGTACTTGCTTGGTAAATAAAACAGCTTTTATATCTTCTTTTTTGACTTCAGATAATAAAACATTCAAATTTGCAAATCCAATGCATCCTTGGACCTAGTTAGCATCCTACTGATGTTTACTGCATGCGTAATTTTGTTTAATAAATGGAGAAGATAGAAGGACTATTCCACTCCACCCCTGTGGATAAGCTCTTTTCTTCTTGATGCTGACCCTGAGTGGTTCCACCCACAGCAAGTTCTCCTTGAGGGCAAAGGTTAGAGAGCAGTCCACTGACCTTTGCAAGGAGAACATTCTGTGCAAACCTGAGCAGTGATTCTTTTTGATACATTTGTCTTAAGATGCTCAAGTTTTCACTTAAGGTGAAACGTCTTTTCTAATTTCCCACATAAATGTGTAGTTCGTCTTGACGTTTTGTTGAGAGAAAACGAAAATATTAGATTTATTTCAGACATGTTCTCTTCTACAAAGCAATGAGGTTTAGAAGGTATTAATAGAATTCTACTTTTAGTGGCACATTTGCTCAGGGCCTCTGCAAAGTTCATGCTCTGGAACTGGGGGCTCCTGATGCTCAGGGCATTGTGGTTGGGGTACAGAAGTTGGTTTTCACTGGAGGCGAAGCTGAGAGGGAAAGTGTTGCTGTAGTTAAAACTACTCTAGCTCTCTTGCCTTCCAACACACACTTTATATACTCACAAATGAATAGCCAAAGACATCCCTAGGTGACAGTAGGGGACAACCACATTTTCCCCCACAGAGGTTGGCTGCCACGCATAGTTCACCATTCTGTACCTCTAATTAATGATGCTATCCAGCATTCAGTATTTCTCTTTACCCAGGGAAGGGGTCAGTACTTTACTCCATCACTTTATAGGTTGACAACACTTGGAGTATGACTTGATGCCAAGACTGTCTCTGATTTCTGGAAATCCAAAGGCACCTGGCGAAGGCCCAGAAGTCATGACGACACACCCCACGGCTCCCCTTCATTGTTTGGTTCTTCTTCAGAATTAGGAGATCTGTTTGAGGCAATATCAAGCTTCTGGTCAGCGCCAGCATGAATCAACACAACAGTAATAACCACCCCACATTGGCTTAGCTCAGTACCTGGTCCTCTGGGAGTATGGTCAGAAAGATGAGTGTTGCAATTCAAATAGATGCTCAGATGTTCAAAGTCAGCACCACTTCCCCAGGGACAGTAGCAAGGTATAAACCAGATGGTGAGTGCTTGGTGTGGTGGTGGACTTCAATTAGGAGACTGGGGTTCTACTTCTGACCCTTACTAGGTCGTAAGCCTCAAGCAAGCCACTCAACTTTTCTGATCCTGATCATATGAGCATAAGAACATCTGACTCCTCAGTTTAAGCCCTGCAGTGGCATCCTGGGAAGAAGAAAAAATGGATACTTGGATTTATAATAAGCCATTTAAAGATTATTGAGAGCGATGTGGTACCAGGATGATTGTTCAAGAAGCTCCCAGAACTATAGTAATTGGAGAGAACTATGAGAGCTGGTATAAACTGAACCTTGGATAGGAAATTCAAGAAAAAGCTGAAGATTTGGGCTAGATGACAGCAGGGAGGAACCTGGGGAGATTGATAAGATACGTGGGAAGCAAGGAAGGCAGCACTGCACATTTGGCTTTCCTGAGTGCGATCTGAAGGCCAACCACCCAAAGGAAGTGCAAAGGGAAGACGGTGCCATTCTCTCTGTCCCTATACAGAAGGTGGATTGCAGGGGAAGAGAGGCTGCTCAAAGGGACACTAGGCAGTGAGGACCCCACATTAACCGAGGCCCACCATGGCCATCACAGAATCACAGGAAGTAAGAAGTTTGATGTGAACTCCAGATCTGAAAAGAAACCAGAATGATCTTAGAGAATGTCTTGGAATGGCTGAAAATGTCTTGAAGAGGAACTAGGCTGGTAAGAGAAAGTTGTGATGGAAAGCCGCAGGGGCTGTTCCCTCTCCCTCCTGAGGAACAAAGCCTGCACCAATGGGCTGTGGCCCCCTGTGGTTAGAGGCCCCTAAGATACAGTCTAAGGCCCAGTAAAAGCCACCACAGCAGGGGAGGGGCCATCAGCCAGTGCAGACCCAGGGTTTACTGATGGATAATTTAGCTCATTTCATCCCAGTTCAACAGGATCTATGCTGGGCACAATCAAGGGGATTAAGACACTAGCCCTTGCCCACTAGAAGCTCTTAGGCCAAAGGGAAATTGGCGAGCCAACTAACCAATGTGGAAAGTCTAGAAATGGCTCAGTGAGTGATGAGGGATGTACTGGTGATAAAGTCATGTATAGTAAAAAAAAAAAACAAAAGGAGAAGAAATACGTTAACTGTGGAGATTAGTGACTCCCATGCAGATCTTTAATATTTTGAGCTTTTTATTATGGAAATTCTCAAGTATATAAAAAAGTTGAGTGAATAATATATTGAACCCTCAGGTACCAATTGCAGAGCTTCAACCATGCAGCCAATTTTGTTTGATTTATAATAGCGAGCAACCCCCTCTACCCCCACTACCACTTCTTCCTCTCCCTTCTTTTTTTCTGGATTATTTTAGAGCAAATTCCAAACCTTAAATAATCTTATCTAGAAATACTTCAGTATGTTATCTCCAAGAGATAAGTGCTCCTGTGTGTCCACATACTCTCCCCCACTCTCAACTGAATTTTACAAATATTGTGGAGCAAAAGGAGTATTTATGCAAACCATCCAAGAATGCTTCACCATAAAAGGGAGACTGGGATTGTTAGACTAGCCACAAAAGCCAGAAACCAAAACAAAACCACACACACACACACACACACACACGAAGAACAGAGGCAGTAACAGCCACAGAAATGACTACTGTGGAATCTGGGAAAACAGAAGTGGACTTCTGGAGAGGAAGTAGAAAATGAAGATGACTTTCAAGTGGAAAGAAAGAAAAAGGTAAACATGCCCTTGTCAGGGCAAACAAGAGGTGTGGTAAATACCTCCTGTTGAGGAAAAGGATAAAGAGAACACTTAAAATAATTCTGAGGTCACTCAGAGGGAAAAAAAAAAAGTCGGTTGAGGTAGGAATAAAGAAGGGCAAATTAATGGTAGTAGAACATGAAAATGATTTATTCAACAATTATTAAGTTCCTCCTGTACAATAGGCTTTCTTTAGATGGAACTCAAGTCCAAGGAGAGTATAGCGTCTTGACTCCATGTCCTTAGGGAGTCACCTTACCCCAACATAGTCTCCCTGCCTCCAGCAAGGCTGGTGCCAATTCTTCAGGATCTCAACATTTTCATCCAAATAGGATAGAATGCATGAATGATCAATCAATAGTTAATTAGAGAAAGCAGTGACAGAGAACCTGAGCCAAGAAAAATGAAGAGCCAAAGGAAATAGAGGAAAAATTTCAGAGGAAATATCAGAAGACTAAAAGAAAATACACACACACACATGTTAAGATAAGCAAAACTTCATCTAAATGATTTGCATACAGTATTTCATGACATCTTCACAACAATCGTGAGAGATGATAGCTGTCATTCCATTTTACAGATGAGAGAATTAAACCTCACAGAAGTTAAGAGATTCTCCCAAGGCTTTATAGCTTGTTAATTGGTGAAGTTTCTCTGGGAATCTTTTAATATCAAATATAGAGCTGTCTCCATTATCCCATAAGAACGCAGACTGGAGATGAAGCTTAGAAATCTCCAGAAAGATACCGAGGATATGAACGTAACTTGGGCTTAAGAAATAGAGCTGAATTTGAAGAGAGAAATCTATGTATGAAAGGACTGCTTTGGGACTAATCAAATTCCTCAATGGGAAAAGAGCCACCCAAGTTCAGATTTCCAGATTTTTGTTTAAAAGTTTGGAAAGATCATGGAAGCGAACAGGTTGAGAGGAAAGATGCAATTTTTATATCTGAACCCTCAAAAGGAAGAGTGCACGCAGAAAAAGGAAAATGTGCACAGGATGCCTCTCCTGTGTCCAGCAAAAGGCATGAGTCTGGGGGAGAAGTCAAGTGCATCTTAGGAAAGGAGCTGTGGCCAGGGATAAACAAACGCTGACCCCTTCAGTGAAGTATTTGTTATCAGCCTGGAAGATGTAGATACAAAAATGTGAATGTTTTCTATTAGAGCTTTCCAAATCAATCTGAATAATTGCAAAAGCCTATCTGGATGACCTGTATGCACAGTTTATCAGCAGGTATGGAACAAAACCTCAGGCTCAAGTTTGTGCTAGTCTTTTCAACCCTGGTCTCATTGGGGTCAACCATACCGCTACTATAATTATCCAAAAGCTGTGAAAAAAGAAGAAAGGAGGGCTGACCACATAAATGTTCTTTGTGAACAGAAGTTTCAGAGTAGTTTGAAAAGAATGTGAGAGAACTGAGTCTGCTAAGGCTTTCTAGAGTCAGGAAACTGCCCATATTAGCCAGAACCACATCTGTATTAAAACAGCAATTTATCATAAATAAAATAATTTTGGTCAATACTGTGTGTCCAGATTTTTTTTCCTTTTTTTTTTTAAAAAAAAAGTCTATCAATTATTCAAGTTTAAAATTCGCTAGATTGGAGAGAGGGATATTTATTTAGCTGTCTGTGCTAGCTAGCCATTTGAATGCAGTACTTTGAGAGTCTCACAAGCAAAAGTGCTACAGGTCATAACATTTAAAGCGAAACGTTTTATCATTTCTATTCATGCATTGGTAGAGATTGAAATTAATTTCTTAAAACATAGGGAATTGGGTAGAGAAGCGAAGAACCAAAGTCATGCTCCCCCTTAAAGATTTCAGAAAAATGAAACATTTTTTTTTTAATGACATAAAAAGAGTTCTCTCCACAGAAATATAGCCAAAGGCTTTTAAGAATAAAATAGGTATTGTCACAAAAGGGAGAGCACAGACAGATAAAACCAAGGTGAAGACACTGGGGAAGAAATAGTGAAATCAAAGAACAGATGAAACAGAATGGAGATGATGAGAGCACAAAAGGGTCACAGAAGAGCAGAAACACTCCCTCCAAAAGCTAAAGAAGAGAGAACTGCTGCAAGATTAAAATGGGCAGAAAAAGGCACCAAAAGAGGGAGCCTAGAGATAATGGAAGGGTTTAACCAAAGACATCAAGTGCAAGGAAAGATTGAGTGATGAGCTCGACTGTGGACTGATGAAGAAATAAGCCATCTGACAGTGGACATCATGGGTCAAGTGATTCTAAGGGAGCCGAATTTCAAAGCAAGTATGCACTCCTGGGTCTGGTGGACATGCTGCTTAGTTCTTCCAGGCTTTTAAAAATCCAGTCAACTGCACTTTTCCATGGCAGACACTTATGAGGAAGGTGAAGTGACCTATAGAGTGAAACGAGGAGCTAGTGATCATTTAAAAATGAAAGAGGGCAGATGTTGGGAACTAGACACCACTATCTTTTTAAGGACAGATTAGGGGACTTTTGTAGGAAATTTTCTATTGCATACAACATTTGTTCAATGCTCAACAAAGTAAAAAAAAATTTTCAGCCATTATTTCTACAAATAAAATTTATGCCCCTTTCTTTCTTCTTCAGGGTGTCTTATAATGCAAGTGTTAGCTCAGTTGATATTGTCTCATATGTTCTCTAAGCTATCTTCAATTTTTAAATTCTTTTTTCTTTTTGCTACTCTGATTAGATGAGTCCCATCTCTTGTCTTCAAGTTCACTGATTCTTTATTCTTCACTTTATCTGCTTTTGAACCCCTCTAGTGTAGGAAAGTTATGACCAACCTAGACAGCATATCAAAAGCAAAGATATTACTTTGCCAACAAAGGTCCATCTAGTCAAGGCTATGGTTTTTCCAGTAGTCATGTGTGGATGTGAGAGTTGGAGCATAAAGAAAGCTGAGCGCTGAAGAATTGATGCTTTTGATCTGTGGTGTTGGAGAAGACTCTTGAGAGTCCCTTGGACTGACTGCAAGGAGATCCAACCAGTCCATCCTAAAGAAGATCAGTCCTGAGTGTTCATGGGAAGGACTGGTGTTGAAGCTGAAACTCCAATACTTTGGCCACCTGATGCGAAGAGCTGACTTGTTTGAAAAGACCCTGATGCTGGGAAAGATTGAAGGTGGGAGAAGAAGGGGACGACAGAGGATGAGATAGTTGGATGGCATCACCGACTCAATGGACATGGGTTTGGGTAAACTCTGGGAGTTGATGATGGACAAGGAGGCCTGGCGTGCTGTGGTCAATGGGGTCGCAAAGAGTCAGACATGACTGACTGACTGAACTGAACTGAGTGTATTTTTCAGTTCTATTATTGTCTTCTCTGTGACTTCTACTGGTACTTTCTTATACTTTCAATGTCTTTGTTCTATCACTGTGTTCATTTATTCTTCTCCCCAGTTCAGTGACTAATTTAATGACTGCTACCTTGAACCCTATCAGGGTAAATGAAATCTGATTCATTGAGGTTTTTTCTGAAGTCATATCTTGTTCTTTCATTTGGAAGATAGTCTTCTGTTTCTTCATTTCGCTTGACTCTCTGTTGCTTTCTATGCAGTAGATAAAAAACAAAAACAAAACACCACTTGCAGTCTTGAAGGAGTGGCCTCCTGTAGGAGATGAACTTTGTCATTCAGTCCTGCCCTACTTTATCATAGTTGTCTCTTAGACTTTTGTGACTATTAAAGCAGCTATATTCAATAACTCCCAGTAATTGAGGATGTACCAAGACTTCAGTGTTAAAGGTAGGGAGGCTCTTTGTACCTACATTTGGACTGATTGAAAGCCAGACCTTCAGCGAGCAGCTTTTAAAATTATGCAAAAATATATACTCCTGTAAGACCACAAGCATAAGCCCTTCAGGCCACCACAACCAGGCAATCTGGAGATATCCTCTGGGCAGCAGCTACAAATTTAAGGGTTCCAGACAAGCATATAAATTCTTCTTTGGGAGATACTAGCAAGCTGGAAAAAGGCCAAGATAACATCTACAGTCCACATACTTTGAGAGCAGCTCTGTAGGCTACTAGATGCATGCCCAATACAAAGCCGGCTCCTCAGCCCAGAGCTCCAGGACAAGCAAAAGACCTCGTTCACAGAAGGATGGTGGTGGGTGCCCCAGTCTGCTATCTGTGCAGTATTCTGGGGGTGGTAGCCTGCCAAGAGTCATCACTCCAATTGCCCGCAGGACCCAGGAATGCAAGCCCCCTTCTCCCCCTGTCACCAGAGCTAGATATCAAAGCAGCATTCCCTGGGAAACATGCACAAAACTGGGGGCACCAGACATAAAAATCAGAGTGCCAGATGCATGCAAAGCTCTCTTGAGGGGACACTGGCACTCTGGAGCATGCCAGAGGGAGAATGCAAAGATAGCACCTGCCTCTATGTCCTCTCTGGAAAAGGAAATGGCAACCCACTCCAGTATTCTTTCCTGGAAAATCCCATGGATGGAGAAGCCTGGTAGGGTACAGTCCATGGGGTCTCAAAGAGTCCGACACGACTGAGCAACTTCACTTTCCCTTTCCCTATGGCCTCTGGAAAGGATTATAGTCAGCCCCTAGATGCATGTTAATTAGAAGCCTGACCCTCCGGCCACAGCTATTATAGTTAGCTAACAGGCAGCCTTCGCAGAAAGACCAAGCTGCTGGATTGTGACCATGAAGACACATGAGTACCTAGTACAGGTGGGGAAATGGCAAACAGCTCAGTGTCACTAGAGTTCAAGGCAGGGAATAACAGAAAATGTGGCTGGAAATTGGGAGATTCTTATATCGTCTGTCAAGGAGCCGAGACTTGACTCTGGGCGATTGTTAAAAGAAGGAGCTCTGGCACGTTCGCCTTGTAGAAGGTTCATCTTCCTCTTGGCTTTGGTGTGGAGGGTGGTTTGGAGGAGGGGATCAATCCACAGGCAGAGAGATATAGGGATAGAGAAGAGGAGGCGTACTTGAAAAAGATTTGGACAGCAAATTATGCAGGGTCTTATGGTTATTGGTTGTGGGTGGGAGGAGGCCAGAAAGACCCATGGGTTCTGATCTGTGTGATTCAAGGAATGGTGGTTCCATTAAATGAATCAGGGAAACACAGAAGGTGGAGGGAGGTAGTGATGAATTCTGTTTGGGTCATGCTAAATTGAAGATAGGAGGCGGATGGCTATGACTGGTGGTCAGAGGAGAGTTCTGATAGTAGACATATAGATTTGAGCATTGTATTATCACAAAACTTGGGGAGCCTGGTGGGCTGCAGTCCATGGGGTCGCTAAGAGTCGGACACAACTGAGCAACTTCACTTTCACTTTTCACTTTCCTGCATTGGAGAAGGAAATGGCAACCCACTCCAGTGTTCTTGCCTGGAGAATCCCAGGGACAGGGGAGCCTGGTGGGCTGCCATCTATGGGGTCACACAGAGTCAGACACGACTGAAGCGACTTAGCAGCAGCAGCAGCAGTGACTTAATAAAAATATAGTCTCTTCTAGTTTTAGCAGTTAGAGGTCTAATATCAGTCTCACTGAGCTAAAGCCAAGATGTCAGCAGGGAGGTCCCTCCTGGAGGCTCTAGGGGAGAATCTTTTCCTTGCCTTTACCTGCCGGGGCCACTGACATTTCTTGGCTGGTGGCCCTTCCTTCATCTTCAAAGCCACCACTGTAGCATCTTGTTTCTGTGATCACATTGCTTTCTTCTCTCTCCCCCTGCTTCCTTTTATAAGGACATTGGGCCCACACAGATGACCCAGGATAATCTTTGCATCATAAGATCCCTTTTGCCAAAAAAGGTAGCAGTCACAGGTTCTAAAAGTTAGAACCTGGATATTTTGGAGGCCATTATTTAGCCTACTATAGGTGTTGTTGGCATGAAGTTCACGAGAGTACGTACAGTCAGCAGGATGGATGTGTGTGGAGAGAAGAGCATTAGATCAAAGTCAAAAACGTTAAGGGAGTGAGCACTGGAAGAAGGAACCCAAAGAAGATGGAGAAGAGAGTCTGGCCAGGAAGGGGAGAACAGGAAAGAGCTGGTGTCAGGAGATAGGGAGTGGGTAAGAGCTGCAGGTGAAACTGGGTAAACCCTCTGGAGGTTCCTGGGGATCTTCTCCATCCATGGAGTACAGGGATAGAAAACCCACGGCAGAGGATAGCAGTAATGGGCAATGAGGAAGAGTGGACTCCCTTTTGACAAGTTGTCCAGAAAGAAAAGAAAAAACTAGTAGCGACTAGAAAGCAATGCAGACTCAATGGAAGCTATTTTATTTTGCTTTGTTTCTTAAAAGATGTGAGTCTAGAGCATGCTTCTGGGCCGAACAGAAAGAGCCCAAGGATGGGAGAGGCTAAATGTTTGTGCAGGAGAGGGAATCCCTGATAGAATGAAGTCTCAAAATAGGGTAATGAATATGAACTCCAGGAGCACAGATAAACAAAATTGGAAATAGGCCTATGGTGGCTCAGAGGATAAAGCATCTGCCTGCAATGCAGGAGACCCGGGTTCGATCCCTGGGTTGGGAAGATCCCCTGAAGAAGGAACTGGCAACCCACTCCAGTATTCTTGCCTGGAGAATCCCATGGACAGACGAGCCTGGCAGGCTACAGTCCACGGGGTCGCAAAGAGTCGGACATGACTGAGCGACTTCATTTCACTTTATCCTTTGATCCAGCTTCTAGGGATTTATCTTACAAAAAAAAATCTTGTGAAAATACTCACATAAGAGGGGAAAATGTACAAGACTCTTAAAAGGCAGAAGGTGTACAAGAGTGTTCAGGGCAACATTGCTTCTAACAGGAAAAACTGGAAGCAGCTGTCTTGTCTATCAGCAAAGGATTAGTTAACCTCTGAAGTTGAGAATAGCTTTAAAATCCGAGTATAAAGGTTTCCCTGTGTATGATATGATTTATAAACATCATAAAGGAAGGTATTACAGAATTGATAATAAAACATACAGTTCCTATAGACCCCATAAACACATAAAGACTTGAAAGAAAACATTTCTAGTCTACCTAGTATTTAAAGAATTCTTTCAACTGCATTTTAAAATGACAACCTAACAGGAAAATGACCAGAAGCTGTAAACTAGCATTTCAGAGAAGAAAAAAATCAAATAGCTTATAAATATATATTTTTAGTAATCAATGTCATTAGAGATGAGAGATATACAATGAGATACCAACATTTTGTTTATAAGATCAACAAAAATTAGAAATATTGATATCTGTTATTGGTAAGTTTATGAAGAAAAAGACATTCTCAAACAGGGTGAATGGAATTTAAATATATACAAGTTTTATAGTTTTTATAGAGAAGTTTGGTAGTATTTATTAAAATGCTTCATATACCTGACTCTTAACAATTTCACTTCTAAAAATCTATCTTATAGAAATACTCTACATATGCACATGAAATTTTGAACAAGTATGTGTTTTATTGGTTCATACTTTGTTATTTGCCAAAATTGTGAAAATCTGGACATGACCTGAATGTCTAATACATGAAGAGCAGTTAAATACACTCCATAAGGAATACTGGGCAGCGATTCAGAAGAAAGAATTAGATCTAGATGTAATAAATGATACAGAAGTAGGTTTATAATAAGTAAACAAGCAAAAAAGATAGCTAAATTCCAGGTATAGCATGATCTCACTTTTGGAAACAAAAACATTTCCATGTACTTGACAAAATAAGGACTTGATAATACATCAATACAGATGAATTGCAGATGCATTATGCTAAATGAATGAAGCCACATTCGAAAGACTGCACACTGTCTATTCTATTTATATGACCCTCTGGAAAAAGCAAAACCATAGGAACAGAAAATAGGTCAATGGTTGCCATGGTGGGTGTTGAGAAGGTCATTATAGAGGGGCATGAGGGGTTTTTTGTGTGTGTGAGTAATAATGAAAATATGCCATATCTCAACTACAGTGATGGTTCCACAACCATATGCATTTGTATACTACAAAAGGTGAATTTTACTGTATGTGAATTATGCTCCAGTAAACCTAACTTTTAAAAATTCATAAAGGTTCCCAGCAAGTTGTTACTAATAGTTAGCTCTTGGAGAATGGGACAGGGGAAGTAGAGAAAGGGAAGAATCTTTCATTTTTTACACTTCAGTATAATTTGGATTATTTTTAGTAGGCATACACTACTTTTGGAATTTTGGGAAAAGTTTGAATAAACATGGCATACTCAAATAGCAGAATGCTATACAGCCATTAGAAGCAGATTTACACGCACTGACACATAAATGCATTCATAAGCATTGTTAAGTAGAAAAATGCAAATGACACAAAAATAAACAATCATAGTTTTGGAAAAATATAATAAAATTTTGTGTATATGTATATGTTTAGGTATATATGAGGATGTGTATGTCTGTCTGTGTGTATGTGTGCAAATCAGGATTTCTTCCAAATATTTAACAGTAATTTAACAGTACTTACTTTTGAGGAGTAGTATCATTGTGGGTTTGTGGAGGGGATTACTGTTATTTTCAACTCTGCCTGAATGGTTATGAGAGTATATCATTTCTATAATTATAAAAAAAATTATGTTTTTGAAATAGCATAACTGAAGAGGTCGGAGAAGGCAATGGCACCCCACTCCAGTACTCTTGCCTGGAAAATCCCATGGACGGAGGAGCCTGGAAGGCTGCAGTCCATGGGGTCACTGAGAGTCGGACACAACTGAGCGACTTCACTTTCACTTTTCACTTTCCTGCATTGGAGAAGGAAATGGCAACCCACTCCAGTGTTCTTGCCTGGAGAATCCCAGGGACGGTGGAGCCTGGTGGGCTGCCGTCTATGGGGTCACACAGAGTCGGACACGACTGAAGTGACTTAGCAGCAGCAGCAGCAGCAACTGAAGAGGTTGCTTTGTCTAAAAGGAGGACTGTTCATTCTCTGAGAGTGGAAGCAAGATCTGGACAGTTATAGGAAATTTTGTAGACTGGACAATAGAAGAGTCAATAATTTTGGTCTCAGTTTTGTCAGTAAAATGGGTCATCTAGGGAATGAATCCCCACTCCAGTACTCTTGTCTGGAAAATCCCATGGACGGAGAAGCCTGGTGGGCTGCAGTCCATAGGGTCGCTAAGAGTTGGACACGACTGAGCGACTTCACTTTCACTTTTCACTTTCCTGCATTGGAGAAGGAAATGGCAACCCACTCCAATGTTCTTGCCTGGAGAATCCCAGGGACGGTGGGGCCTGGTGGGCTGCGGTCTGTGGGGTCGCACAGAGTTGGACACGACTGAAGAGATTTAGCATCAGCAGCAGCAGCAGGGAATGAATGTTGGGGAGGGGAAGGAGTTAAAGGAAGTGCTAAGATCTGGAATAACTTTTAAGGGGCTTGCTGAGGAAGGACACTGAGAGTAAATGAAAAGTATTGTTGAGGATGGTGGTTATAAATGTCCTTAGCGGCTGGGTCATGGGGTAAATGTGGGAGGCGCACCAGGAAAGGGCTTCAACAAACCGAGGTGGGCAGGATCATCCAAAATGGGTCCTGGTGACTGTCACAGCCCAGGTCCACCAAGACCCCAAGAGAAGGCAGAAATACAACTTTTTAGGTGAACTCATCCAATTGAAAACACTGGCAACTAGTTACATGTTACTTCAAATGCTGTCCAGACCAAATGAAACCTGACAGCCCTTGGCAGGGGGTGTTCATGTGTGTTATGTATTTTTTGTTTCTATATTTTTTATAGCTCAGCATCTTTTAACTCAGCTTGTTTCAGGGAGAGGTGAGATGCAATTCAGAACAATATAAAAAAAATCATTGCTCAGTTGTGATGCTCAAAACAGACCTTTTTAAAAAAATATAACAAACAGTAGATTCAAGCTTTTATTGCCAAGAGCCCCGTTCCTGAGAATGAGAAAAGGCTTTCAATCTTCTAAAAACTTCCTCTTAAAAATTGAGAACAAGAGCCTGGGTCTCTCAGGATCCATAGAAGAAGGAATTCTAGAAGATGTAGGAGCAGTTTTCCTTCAAGGAAAGATCTTGACTTCTGGGTTGGCAGGAGCAATAGGAGACAAGAGGAGGATTATTAGACAGGAGATGACTAATAAATCCCCAGAGAGTTCTGGCCTTGGTAGGGGGGCAATTATGACCCATTTCCCTCCTGAACCCCTGAAAAGAGGTGGCCTCTTCCAAGCCCTTTGCCCACACTGGGCAGCTGTATTTGAGTAGCAACCTCAGTAGGATGGATCTAGGCAGTAAGATGGACTGCGTTAGCCTGTCTGACCCTCAGGAGGCCTAATGGTACAAGAATTTCCCAGAGGCCTCAGAGGAGATGGAGAAGATGAGCTGAGAGGGCTGACCCGCAAGCCAAGGGGTCACCATGGTGAGGGCTGAAATGGCCCTGTAACTGAAGATTTTGGGGTGGACTGTCCAAGTCCCAGCAATCCTCAGGGAGGTCTGAGGATGGCCAGTGGGTGCTGAGGTGGGCTGTTGACCCCAACTCATTTGTATCAAGTGATAATAACAAGCATTTCTGTGATTCTCAGGTACACTGAAGTTGGAGCACAACTGAACGAATGTTGGATTTCACCTGGCTGGACACTAGAACAAGTGAGCAGTAAAGACGAAGGTATTTGTAAAAGAATGACTCCAATTACCCAATGAACAGAATAAATCCATGCTTGAGGTACCAGCTATGCAAGGGTGCACAGAAATGAAAAAAAAAAAAGGGTTTAAGAGTATTTTATTCTCCCCCCAACCCTACCACTTCCTCTTCACCTCTTCTCCAAAACAAACAACTGGGGAGAAAAAAAAATCACCCTAAGAAACAAATCAGAAATTGAATTTCTTTATACTTTTTGAATTTTATCTAGGACAAGCGCACCATTGCATTTTCAGTTTTCAGTGCCTGGGGCATCTAATCTAGCCCTGATTTTCGGGTGAGTGACAGGAATCCTTTCTAGATGAGCTAAGGAGCAAAAGGTGCTGACAACAGGAAGAAAAAAGTCTCAAGGGTTCAGAGTCTCTGCAGGGTCAGAGAGCTGGCAGCGGGGGAGACAATAGGAAGGGTGTGGTCAGAGCACCCTTGAGGGTCAAGGAGGCAGGTGGCTAAGTGTTGCTGAAGAAGGGAATGAGGTTACTGAAAATGTCACTGGGATAAACAGGGTTATAGGACGGAGAAGAGGCCCACAGGTCCCCGTGCCAGCCTCAGTGAAGCCAGAGAATAACCCAGTGCTGAGTGGATGCCAAATGCAGTCGGCTCACTGAATGTAACTGGTTAGCCACACGTTTCCGTAACTGGACCTTCATCTAATACAGCCTCGTAGGCTCTTGCCTGGAAAATCCCATGGATGGAGGAGCCTGGTGGGCTGTAGTCCATGGGGACGCTAAGAGTCGGACACGACTGAGCGACTTCACTTTCACTTTTCACTTTCATGCATTGGAGAAGGAAATGGCAACCCACTCCAGTGTTCTTGCCTGGAGAATCCCAGGGACAGGGGAGCCTGGTGGACTTCCGTCTATGGGGTCGCACAGAGTCAGACACAACTGGAGCGACTTAGCAGCAGCAGCAGCAGCAGGCTAGTTACATTGAGTAACAGGTTTACATGGAATACTGATATAATTACACACTGATTAATAACATTGAATGTGTTTCTCACATTTGTCAGATTTTAGCAAAATTAGGCTCTGATATGCAACATTAATTTCATATACTGCTTACTTTGTTTCCTATTAAACACACATATAAACTTCTTCCCAGTTTTTCCCTTGACAAAAGGAAATATGTTATCTTCTGGAAATTTTGTTTTTAAGCAGTTATATTTGGATTCAAGCTGCCAGGGGAGACTGTTCTGTACATTTTTACTTGACACTCAAAATGAGCTTGTAGAGAAAGCTTTCTATTCAACGTAAATGCTGCTTTTCTTATTTAAGTCTCCAGAGAAAAATTACTACCCAGGAATGATTTTTTTCAACTTGTTTTCATTTTCCCTATGCCAGACTAAGTATTCCTGAGAGAAAACAGACCTTTTCAAGAACCCAGACTCAGTGCCATGATATCCCATTCTGAGTGAATTAACATTTTTTCCCACTGAGATGAGTTGAAAACAGACTATAAGATAACCTGTTGACTCCTAGTTAATCTTTTGTTTTACAACAGCATTAGGCTGTCTTTTCTCCTTAATGATTTAAGCATCTGATACTCGGTTTTCTTGTCAGATAAATGAAAAATCTGGCTTTATACTGTCTTGAAGTTTGTAGCTAAATATTTATCTCTGGCTGAAGAAAGAGAAAGAAGGTCAGTTGTTGGTGGTAGAATGTATTTCTGCATACATCCTCAGAAATTGTGCAAGATGGTAACATAATTACTGCTGTTGTAAACGCTCAGGTCTGCTGAGTAAAGGAGGTTCTTTTTGTCTTCCCAACAATGTTCACTTAATGTTCTCTTATTTTCCTTTGCTAATCAAGACTTCTGTAAGATCTAAGGTGGCATTGGCTCTAATCCAGGAAATTTGTGGGGTGTGAGGAGTCCTTTCAAAATGAAAGCAAAAACTTTACATCCTTGATATGATGGAGTAGGAGGCTTCCCAGGCGGTGCTATGATAAAGAACCCACCCGCCAATGCAGGAGACGTAAGAAATGCAGGTTCAGTCCTTGGGTTGGGAAGCTCTCCTGGAGAAGGGTATGGCAACCCACTCTAGTATTCTTGTCCAGAGAATCCCATGGACAAAGGGGCCTGGCAGGCTACTGTCCATAGCGTCGCACAGAGTCAGACACAACTGAAGCAACTTAGCAATCATGTCTGCAGGTGACGGAGTAAGTACTCAATTATTCATTTAGATGGAGAGGGGATATTTAGGAAAATAGAATAGATGGTATAAAAATCTTTGTTATTTAGTGTGGCCTCTCCAGATATACCACAGAGTAATGTGCTGTGTTTGCAAATTGCTCACAGGTTCTGGAGGGAGAGACTGTCAAACTTGCTTTCCTATCTCCTTGGAATCTTCAGAATGGGTACAGAGGGGTCTTTTGTGATATAGAGACTCTTTAGGAAAAATTCTGAGAACTACTAGGGTTTCCTCAGTAGGAACGTTTGTGTTACACTTTAAACCAGGTGCGTTGTTTTCCTATTGATTCTGTAACAAATTACCACCAACATAGTGGCTTTGAAAAAACAGATTAACTATCTTAAGTCCTGGCGATCAGACGTCCAAAATCTGTCTCGCCTTGTGGGTTAAATCAAGACGTCAACAGGGCTGGTATCTTTTTGGAGGCTCTAGAGGAGAATCCATTTTCTTGTCTTCCCCAGCTTCTATCGGTTACTTGCCTCCATCCATTTACAAAACACATCACTCCGCCTTTGGCTTCTGTGGTCACATCTCCTTTTTCTGACTTTGATTCTCTTGCTTCCCTCTTGTAAGAACCCAGTATATTGAGCCCACCTAGATAATCCCGTGTCAACTTAAAAAATATTCACAACCTGAAAGTTGAGAGTTATATTTTATTTGGTGAGAATTTTGGGGACTTCAAGCCCAGTAGACAGCATCTCAAGTAACCCTGAGAGAACTGCTATAAGGAGGCGAGGGGAGGAGTCAGGTTATATAGAAGTTTCACCACAAAGGGCAGGTAGCCTGAATAATAAAAAAATTATTGTTAATTAGGGAAAACCAGATATCCCAGGTTAAGGAATTTAGCACGTTTCTATGTACGGGAAGATGCAAGAGTCTGGGCACACTGAAATCATCCCTTTCATATGCATGTCAGCTCTCCTGCAATAGTAACCTGTGTTTTTCACATCCTGGGCTCCCTTGGGGCTCACCGTAGAGGGTGGCCGCAGCCTGATGGCTGCTAGAGCACAGGTATTCTCCTTCCTGAGTGCCCTTAAGGCTCACTGGCTTACATTAGAGGGCTGAAATCACTGATGACTATGACATCCTTGTTTACTAACATGATGGGAAGTATTCCATTTCTCACCAGGTTAATCTTCACATCTCGAAATCTTAGTCTCATCAGCACAGTCCTTTTTGCCTTGTAAGGTAGCATGTGTATGGGTTTCAGGAATTAGGATTAAGTTGTTCAGCCTGAACCACCAGGGTGGCCCATGTCTCTTCAGATCGGGGACTAAGCCTGTCTTCAGTCACAGCAAGCTGAACCACACAGTCAGTGTACCTTCTGCTGGATCCTCCCCCACTCCACCACCCACTTCTAATTCATCCAGGAGCATCCAGGACATAGTCGAACAGCTGTGGAGAAGAACTCTCCAGTCAGTGCAGAAAACCCAAAACAGTGTTTCAACCCAGAAGAAAAGGATATGGTGAATGAGCACGAATGATGATATGATCAAAATGTACTTCTATTCTTGCCTTCCATGGCCTTTTCAAGATTTGTTCAGAGAAGAGGTGATCCTGCCTCCATGCCTGTGTCTCAACCAAGGCGCTGTTAGCATTCCAAGCAGAATGATTTTTGGAATATTTAGCATTCCAGTCCTTGCCCTCTAAATGCCAGTGGCCTCCCCACTAACCATCATGACAATCAAAACACACTGTCACACATTTCCTAGGGAGGGGGATAACCCAAAAACTCATTACCCATACCGAGGCAGGCATGGGACTCATCTGCTGACTCCCAGGGCCTCAGGGAGAAATTGCGTTATGGTCCTTTTTGGTCACAGACAGTCTCTATTCAGTAATTAGGATGCCTGATCAATACAAAAATTAAAAGTCAGATAGATTTAGGGCTGCTGCTGGAGAAATCTGCTTCCCCTTATCCCTCTCAGGGCCCCAACTTACTAACTTGAGTGGAGAAGGATCGGGAAAAGCGGGTGAGAGAAGTTTCCAAGTTACTTGCTAAAAATCACAACTGATTTTTCCTTTTGTGGGTTTTTCGGAGAGTCCCGTCATTGGAAATTTCTGGTACAACTCTCAGGAAGTATAGAGTGCATTCCATTCTCAGGGCCACACCCTCTCCATCCCTGCCCTGGTACTGGCCTCCCCACCTTCCCCCATCCTTTGATTTCCCCCTCGCTGCCCCAGGACTCACCTCCCTCTGGGGTAAAGGATCATGAATTAGAAAACTGTTCTCCATTCTGCAAACAGTCACCATGATGGGGCCTCCACTCGGAATGTCACATCTATGGCATCTTAGTATTTAGTCGACACTTCCATTGTAACATCCCGTTATGGGAAGGAATTAAGACTGTTATCTCAAAACAAGTCAATAAAGCTGATTCTTCAATGACTAGAGAACCTCTGGGTCTCTGAGTTTCTGCAACATGGTAAAATACATACAGTTATTTTTTATAATCCGATACCTTTTCAAGTTGAATTTTGAAGATAATATCTAAAATGCTCTTTGTCTGGAAGAGGGTTTAGGAGATTTTTTTCTCCTCCCTCCCATTAAAATGCTATTCTTCTCCTTCCTACTAAATCTTAAAGCTTTTATTTTTGCTGCTTTATACTCCAGTCCCTTCAGAATGGAGGTTTGGGACCCACAGATCACTTCTCATTCTTACTCTTTTTTTTTTTAATTTAAGGAATACCTGGAACACAGAGGAGTGACTGATGCAAATATGATGAAAATAAAATAACCTGTATCATAGTAACAACTAGTGATGTAGCACTTCCCAGCTTATGAAGTTGTCTTTATACAGTGTTTCTCCTTTGATTCTTGTGAGGTAAGGATGAGGCAAGTCCGGTTTTACAGATGAAATAGGTGAAGCCCAGCAGAAACGGAAGGGGAACTAACATGTAGCGAATACTGTTATGTACTAGGTGATTTTTTCTGATACATTTATCATCTCATTTGGGCTTCCCTTATAGCTCAGTTGGGAAAGAATCTGCCTGCAATGCAGGAGACCCGGGTTTGATTCCTAGGTCGGGAAGATCCCCTGGAGAAGGAAATGGCAACCCACTCCAGTATTCTTGCCTGGAGAATCTCATGGAGAGAGGAGCCTGGCAGGCTACAGTCCATGGGGTCGCATAAGTCAGACACGATGTAGTGACTAATTAACCACCACCACCACCACCATCATCTCATTTAGCGTCCCTAGTGAACATATAGGATAGATATTATCATCATCCTCGGGAAATTGAGGCTTAGAAAACTTAAGCTCCCCAAAATCATACAGCAGGTACCTTTGTCTTTTTGCTGTACCATATATTTAATCTGCTTTTTTGAACTAGAACTTGATCAGTTACCCATAAAATGCCTTTGATATTCACTCAAAACCAGAAAAAAAAATGTCTAGGAGTGTTTTTGTCTGTTTTATTGGATTCTAATGCCAGCAGAAAGTCAGATGGCCAAAAGAGCTGACTTTTATGGCTCCCAATTTTGGCATTTAAAAGGGAATGAAAAGGAACGTGAGTTTGAGGAAATAGCAGTGCAAGCCATCGCACTTTATAAAACAATTCCTTTGAGACTAATCAAACCAAGACGAACACTGAATCATTTCAAGTGAGACAAACCCAATCCCATCTCCACGTTGCACATGAGGAGCCCAGAGCTCAAAGCTCACAGGACTGTTGGGAGAAGGCTACATGCTGGAGCACCCTGTAAACATTTCCAAGACCTTCTTTGCCCTTTGTCAGCCGTACATTAAACAGCTTCCTCAGCCCGTGGGGCCTTCTCTTTTGCAGGCCTCCTACTGGCCAGGGCCTTGTACCCATGATTTCTCTCTTTACCTATCATTCTGGGAAAGCCCTGATCCCTCCCTCTGCTGCAGAGTTCTGTTCAGCCCTGAGTACTTGGGCTTTCTTGAACCCTTTGTCCCCTGAAGTTTTATAGCTCTTGCTGACTCTTCTACCCAGCATAGCACTTCCTAACGTATGGTATTCTTTGCTGTTATGTAAGTTCAAGTATTACAACAATCAAGCCTTTATAAATCATTGAGCTGTGGCAAAGAACTGTGTGATGCAAGTTCAGATGTTGATATTTTATTGAACTCGGGACATCCTTAAGAAAACAAAGAGCATAAATATTTAGCAGCCGTCAGGTGGCTACCCATACAATAGTACCCTATCTAGGAGAGTCTGGCTAGTACTGCACAGAGGACCCTGTCTAAGAGGATGAGGTGGTGATTATATGTAAATAATGGGGGAGAATTAAGAAAAGGACAAGACAAGCCTCAACACTGAATGGCTCCCCAGAAGGAGACCTCTCTTCTCTGAACTTTATAACCTCACTTCAAAGCAGTTTTACGGTGCCAAGAACTCTATGACTGGTCAGTATGAGCACAAGGAACTTCTTGCTTTTAGAGCAATCGATGATGGAATAGAGCGCACGGGATCAAGCTGGGAACTCATCTGTGTCTATTTAGCATCAAAGTGGTTAAAGCACATTGTGGGTTTTCAGAAATGGGTCTGCACTGTCTAGGGATAGAGTTCACGACTGCCCGAGGGAGGTTCTTTCAGATGGCCAGGAAAAAAGGCTCAGATGTCTTGACTTCAAGGACAGGTTTTTGGTTGGGTTTTTTTTTTTTTTTAACCTTACAACAATCTCATTATTGATAACTTTCTTGGATCTAAACTCTACTTCCCATATCATATAACATCCAGGTCAATTCTATAAGCTTCTGATGCTCATAACTTTCAGTATTGTTTTACATTCTCCTATTTTTTTGTCTTAACTTTATTATTTTATTGCACTTTTTAAATTATGTAAGTTTGGTATGTACAACATTTATTCCTACTTCTGTGTTCCTTACAACATGCTCACCACCACCAATTTACTTTCCGTCTGTCACCGTACAGTTGATCCCCTTTCCCCTACATACCACCCCTCCCTCTGCTCCCTCCCCTCCCCTAACCACTATTCTGGTCTCTGTAAAGTTGCGGCTTTGTGTAAAACAGAAGAATAAAGCCATGAAGCTAGACCCTCAGGCTCTGAAGTCAGACTAAGTAATTCAAATTCAGCCTGTCATATCCTTGAACTGTGTGTAAATTGTTTAACCTCCCTCAGCACTGATTTTGTCATCTGTAAAATGGAAAGATTAATATCTAACTTATAAAAGTTTGAAAATAAATAAAATAACACTGGTAAAGCACTTCATACTATGTCTGGTACTCAAAACAGTGTGTGTTCTTTCATCAAGGAAATCACTAAGAAAATGAATAGGCAAGCTACTGACTGGAAAAACACATACAGCATATTTATCTGGAAAAGTATTCATATCCAGAATACATGAAGAACTGCTACAAGTCAAAAATAGATGAACCACTCAGGTTGGTTTTTTTTAAATGGGAAAATAGGTCACAAAAAAAGAAATACAAATACATGAAAAGGCATTCAACATCATTAATCCTCAGGGAACTGCATATTAAAGCTACAATGAAATACCCTTTCCACCCAAAAGCGTGGTTAAAATGAAAAAGACTGATGATACTGAATGTTGACAATGATACAGAGCAACTAGAATTCTCATCTGTGGCTATTAGGAGGGCAAAATGGTACCATCACTTTGGAAAACAGTTTTACACTTTCTCATAAATGTAAGTGTACATTGATCCTATGACCCAGAACCAAAGAAATTAGAATACATATCCACTGAAAGAGTTGAGCGTGTATCTCTATAACAGCCTCTTCTCTTAGGCTCAAACTGGAAATAATCCAAATGTTCATCAACAGGAGAAAAGATAAATTTTAGCACATTCCTGCCATGGAATTCTACTTAGCCATGAAAGGAAACCAACTATTGATACTCACAACCACATGGAGTTGGTTTCTTCTCTCCAAAGAAATGAAAGAAGTCGGACCCAAGACTTCTTGTGGGGACAAAGAAGGGGACATAGTGTCTGAAGCACAAAAGAGGCACATTAGTCTATGGAGCTCTGGTATAAGAAGAGTTGACTAGAAGGTGCAAGAGAACTTTCTGGGGTCATGAAAATGTTCCATCAAGTTTTGGTTGGTGGTGACGATTTTCAAAATTTGCAGAACTGAGCATTTCAGATCTGTGGATATAAGTGTGTTAGATTGAACCTCTGCAAAAGATAAATAAATGTTGCTTATTACTTTGTTATTATTATAACCAATCCTCTCACCAGCAACACTGCAAGCTAGGTGGAGAACTGAACACTATGAGCCTCAGCACAGGATGCTCCCACAACTCGGCGGCTCCAACATTGTACGGTCCATTCAAACCGAGCATCTGATGTTCCCTGGTGACTTGGCACACTCATGACTCTGATCCTCTCTCAAGTCTCTAGCTGTTTCTAGTGCTGCCTCCGTCTTTACTTCTCTTGGCTTCTGACTTTTCCTATTTCCCTCTCTTATCCCCAGAATGAATAAGATTGTCAACATGCTGTCTGACACCCCTGTTGGTCTGATTCTCGTGTCCCACCGCTTCAGAAGCCTCTGCTTTCCTTATGTCTAACATATAGAGTTGCCGTTGTTAGACCCTGTTTCTGCCCTTTTTCCAGTTTCTGAAGACATAATTGACATATAGCACTGTGTGAGTTTAGGATGTACGGCACAATGACTTGACTACATGTATTGTGGAAGGATGACCACAATCAGTTTCGTTCACAGCCATCATCTCATACAGATACAAAAAGAAAAAGAAAGAAAGAAAATTGTGTTTTTCCTTGTTACGAGAACTCTTAAGTTCACTCTCTTGACAACTTTCAAACATACTATGCGGCATGGCTAGCTATCGTCTCCGTGTTGTCCTTTACGTTCCCAGTCTTGGGCTTTCCTGGTGGCTCAGTGGTAAAGAATCCACCTGCTAATACAGGAGTTGTGGTTTTGATTCCTTGATTGGGAATATCCCCTGGAGAAGGAAATGGCATCCCACTCCAGTATTCTTGCCTGGGAAATCCCATGGACAGAGGAGCCTGGAGGACTATAGTCCATGAGGTCACAAAAGAGTTGGACATGACTTAGCAACTAAACGGCAACTCATTTATCTTATAACTAGAAGTTTGTACCTATTGACTACCTTCATCCAATTCCCCATTGTCTGCTTCTGGTGACCACAAATATGATCTCCTTTTCTTTTCTTAAAAAAATATGTTTTTAATCTCCTTGTCTACGAGTTTTGGGGGAAATGTCTTTTATTTTTTAAATTCTAGATTCAAATATTTTTACCCATAATCAATCTTTCCACAATTCCTCCATCTTCACCCCTAGGTAACTTACCATTCTACTCTCTATTTTTATACATTCTTTTTTTTTTTTTTTTTTTGGTTTCACGTGTAAATTAGATCATACACTGTCTGACTGTGTCATTTAGTATAATCCCCTCAGGGTTCATCCATGTTGTTGCAAATAGCAGGATTTCCTTCTTTTTATGGCTAAATAATATCCCACTGTGTACATGTGTACATACCACAACTTCTTTATCCTTTCATCTGTTGACAGCCGGTTAGGTTGTTCTCATATCTTAACTGATGTCAGTATTGCTGCTGTGAACATAGGAGTGAAGATGTCTCTTTGACATAGTGTTTTTACTTGTCAGAACCTTATTTCTGGTCCAGTCTGTTTGGCCAGATTGGCAGGGTCTCATGACACACTTCATGGCAGCTTGGGTGGAAGTCAGGAACTCAGGGGGCTGTGGATGGCGGGCATTTGAAGGTCCATGAGCCAGTCATTGTAATAACTTTGTCCCATCACACACAGTGTCACTGGGCCCCCCAGTTTATAAACTTCTGGCTCTAGTTTTGGGGCACATCAGGAAAGATCCAAATGCATGTTTTATACCAGTAAGGCTATACTAAGACTTGGTCGTCTTACTGACAAATTCACAATGCTACCACGATACATAGTTAAATATATGCTTGATGTCAACTGTTAACTTCTCCCATACCACCAGAAAAAAAACCTGTTGATGAGCATCACCATACAGGGCAGGATAATTTTAGGTTTTCAGGGCCTGAGCTGAGTGATTTTTCAGGCAGCTCTTGCAAGATGAGGAACTGGCTGGAATTAGGCAGAGTTTACAGCACAATAGCTGTGCATTTGTGGGTTCAGTGAGGCAGAGGTCTTAAGGGGCATCTTTATGAGCAAGTTGTTATTCTTTTATTTTAATATTTATTTGTCTATGCCGAGTCTTCACTGTGGCATGCTGGATCCCATGCAGCATATGGGATCTATTCACTGACTAGGGATCGAACTTAGGCCCCCTGCATTGGGAGCATAGAGTCTTAGCCACTGAACCACCAGGGATGTCCCACAGTTGTTATTCTTGACTGGGAAGATATTTAGTTGGATCATACTCTTCTCTTCCAAGAGTAAGAATTTTTTGGAACAGGCAGCTAACTTATTTCTGTCTGACCCAGCATCAGTTAACCGAGAGAGAGCTCTGATTTTCAGTTCTCACAGGCTGACTTGTAAATTTTTAAAGCAATTTCTCTCATATTCTACTTTAATCTTCTGCCTTCAAATCTGTCAATCACAAAACGAAGTTTTAGTGTAAGTTGTAGCTGCTGTAGACCTTGGTCCATGAAAGCAGGTCATGATGGTGTGGTTTTTGTTTCTCAAATTCCTGTGAGACAGTTGGATGCTTTTTACATTCTACTCATTGTTTTCATTCTATTAGGTGGATCCAGTGCACTCCTCAATTTCTTCATTTGTAAAATAGGGATGATAACTGTATCTTTGTTCAGTCACTCAGTTGTGTCTGACTCTTTGTGACCTCATGGACTGCAGCACGCCAGGCTTCCCTGTCCATCGCCATCTCCTGGAGCTTGCTCAAACTCATGTCCATTTAGTCAGTGATACCATCCAACCATCTCTTCCTCTGTTTCCCCCTTCTCCTACTGCCTTCAATCTTTCCTAGCGTTCTTTCCGATGAGTCCGTTCTTTGCATCAGGTGGCCAAAGTATTGAAGTTTCAGCCTCAGCATCAGTCCTTTCAATGAATATTCAGGACTGACTTCCTTTAGGATTGACTGGTTTGATCTCCTTGCAGTCAAAGGGACTCTCAAGAGTCTTCTCCAGCACCACAGTTTAAAAGCATCAATTTTTCAGCACTCGGCCTTCTTTATGGTCCAACTCTCCCTTCCATACATGACTACTGGAAAAGCCATAGCTTTGATTATATGGACCTTTGTCAGGAAAGTAATGTCTCTGTTTTTTAATATGCTGTCTAGGTTTGTCATTAGCTTTTCTTCCAAGGAACAAGTGTCTTTTAATTTCATGGCTGCAGTCACCATCCGCAGTGATTTTGGAACCAAGAAAACAAAGTCTGTCACTCTTTCCATTGTTTTCCCATCTCTTTGCCATGAAATGATTGGATGCCATGATCTTCATTTTTTTTATCTTTATTTTTTTAATGTTAAGCTTTAAGCCAACTTTTTCACTCTCCTCTTTCACCTTCATCAAGAGGCTCTTTAGCTCTTCTTTGCTTTCTGCCATAAGGGTGGTGTCATTTGTATCTACCCCCATGCAAATGTGGTGAGAATTAAAAGAGTTACGTAAGTGTGAAGATCTTGAAAATGACTATCATTATGATCTCCTCTTTTCCCCAGCCCCAACCCTGCAGCCATCTGTTATGGCATAAACATATATATCCTGACAAGTCCTTCTGTAGCACCTGCCCCAGGTCTCGTGATCCTCACCTCTCACCCTCAGTAACCAGGTGCACCAGGATGGCCACAGGAATTATTTAAAATATTGAGAACCTCCCATCTGAGTGTACCTGTGCCTGGATTTCTGCCTCGCCACACCACTACCACCTCTTCCTTGGGATAGTTGCTTTTCTCTGTCAAGCAGCCAAAGTGTAAGTACCTTTACTGGGCTCCCAAAAAGGGCTCCAGACCCTGCTTAGCCCAGTTCTCCCTCTACTCCTGCCTCCGCTCTCGGTTTCAGCCCTTACACCCTTTTCCTCCTTCCTTTCCTAGTATTAATAATATGCAGCTTTCTCAAAACTATCTCCATAAGCCATGGGGAGACATACACGGTTATAAGGAATGAATCTCATTAAGTTCATCACTTGAGTTTAATTCCATTTAGGAATCTAGTTCTACCAGAGCCAATGTTATGCTGGCTACTGAACAAAGGATTCTTCTCAAATGCTCAGCTAGAAAGTGTTCTCAGCTGGTAAGATTAATGCTACATGAGCCCCAAGGCTGAGATCCAAGAGATCATCTCAGCCTCTGGGGTTCAGCCGACTCCCTGGCCCTCTGCCTGTTCCTACAGGATTTGGTAGCAACCTTAGGGCTGATTCTGATGCATTATCCTGGAAT
The DNA here is from genome assembly GCF_055505025.1 of Bos grunniens. NCBI lineage: Eukaryota > Metazoa > Chordata > Mammalia > Artiodactyla > Bovidae > Bos > Bos grunniens. The sequence goes on from NC_141166.1 coordinate 99,412,376, forward strand.
TCAGCCACTACCAGATTAAAGCATTTCTCTTCCATGGGTATTCACCTTTGCTTTGCACCTAAATGCCTGGTCCCTCCTGCTTTTCTCAAGATGTGAGGCTGTTGGAGGGATCAGAGACGTTCTTGTTTACCTACTGATTTTTCCAGTCTTGTGGTGCATGTGGAAGCTGAAGACATCACGTGGCCTGCACAGGCAGACTCGCCTGAGATGGGAGTTGGGGTGGGAAGCATTCACCATAGGCCTCCCTTGTTCTTAGCTTTTTCCACTGTTTCAAATATCAGTAGCAGAAGTTCAGCTGCCTCAGGAGTGGGAGGAGGCACAGCCTGTGTGAGAAGGAACAGATGGCTGCAGTGGGGTGGGGGCCCAGCCACTCTCCATGCCCTGCCCGGCTTGTCCTGGCATGTCCACTGACTAGCACAGCCTGGTATTGCCCAGGCCACCCCTGCTCTCTCCCACTGCCTTTTGTCCTCCACTGGAGCCAGCGTCGTCTTCAGCAAGAAGTCCTGTTATGCTCTGCTCCACAGCCTTTGTTGATTTTGCAGACTCCCGGATAAAATGCCAAGTTTTTAGCTTGACCCATTCTCCACTAGTCACAGTGTTCCTGTCAGACATGACTGCTTTCTCAGTCATATCTGACTCTTTGCGATCCCATGGACTGTAGCCCACCAGGTTCCTCTGTCCATGGGATTCTCCAGGCAAGAATCCTGGAGAAGGCTGCCATGCTCTTCTCCAGGGGGTTGCCCTTCCCCAGGGGGTTGCCATGCCCTTCTCCAGGGTATCTTCCCAACCCAGGGACTGAACCTATATCTCTTAAGTCTCCTGCATTGGCAGGCGGATTCTTTACCACTTCGCCACCCAGGAAGCTCATACCCTCTCATCATTCCTAAAGTTATTCTACCCGCAGCCACTCCCTAGACTGCCACAGGACAAGGCAATTTCTTCCACCTAGAATTCCTAAAATTGTCACAATCATCCCACCTTCCAAACTCCTATTCACCTTACAGTACCCACTCTGACATCTCTTCCTCTGGAAACAGCTTTCCCAAAGGCCTCTGTGGGAAATAGTTGTTCCTCTTCAGAGTCCCTTAGCCCTGGATTCATACATCTAATACCACAAATTTCAGGTTTTATTATAATTTATCTGTTTATATCTCTCTCTCTCACTAGGCTGTAAGATCCTTAAGGACAGTATCCTTGTCATAAGTTGATGTTCAATATATTTGATGAATAAATTATTTAAAGCCTAATTCACACTGTGTCCCTACAGTTCCTTCTTAAGCTTTAAGGGGCTTCTCAGTGTTACCAGTATCTTTTGTCTCCCCCTTTTGCCTTCCCTTTCACCCTTCCTGGGGCTTAGGGGAATTTATGGTGACTGTGAAGTGGGACACCTATGTCTCTGGAACCTTCTACCTGCTCTTTTGTGATGCCCCTTTGAGAACTCTCTCCTCCTCCAGATGCCCAGAGGGAGAACAAAGCAAAACCCCATTAGTGAGCAGCTGTGGGCGAGTCATTCATTCAACATTCTAGACAGCAGGTCCTCATCCGTGAAATGGGAGGTTTGAACAGGCAAAGGCTAAAAAAGTTATCAGTAGTTCTGACAATCCATAAGTCATAAAGAAAGCAACTGGGACTCTAGGCATCCTCAACTAATAGGACGATCAGTTCTGTACAGAGGGCCTTTTCCGTGTCCCATATGACATCCGTCTAAGTGTTTATCTGTGAATGAGGCCAACTTGGGTGGCATCTTCCTGTCCTGGCACATCGCCGCCCACCACTTCTGACTCAGAGCCGCCTCCTGAGTTGCCAGCGAGGCCCCTTGGGAGCCTTCATTTTTGGCTTATTCATGTTCATGTGACAGCATTTTCAGCCACTGCCACCTGTAGAGTCCAAACTCTCCATATCAAACACTGCTTGTATTCTTCCATCTCCTGAAGTCCCAAAAGCCACCACTCACACCGTGGACTCTTTGCAGAGCGTCTCAGAAGTGGGGAGGCCAGCTCCTTGCATTCCGTGGAGCTCTTAGCTGGGGATTCTTTGAATGACTCTGCATAGCACAGGGCACAATTCCATGGGGCACTCTTACTGCTGAGATCCTTGTGGACTTGTTCCTGCAGGAGAATCACTTTCTGGCTGATGGTGTCTGCCAGATGGTGTCTAGCAAGGTGTCTGAGGAAAAGATGCCTTTTCTTACTTGCACAAAGGTGCTTTGGGGGGTTGCTCGCCCCTCCCCCCTTTTTAAGGAAACTGTGCCACAATAGGGTTATGCAAATAGTAGTGATCATCAATGTTTCCATGTAACAAATTGATGTTTTTTTAAATTGTGGTAAAATATAAGTATAAAATATAAAATGTACCTTCTTGCTGCTGCTGCTAAGTCACTTCAGTCGTGTCCGACTCTGAGCGACCCCAAAGACGACAGCCCATCAGGCTCTACTTTCCCTGGGATTCTCCAGGCAAGAACACTGGAGTGGGTTGCCATTTCCTTCTCCAATGTATGAAAGTGAAAAGTGAAAGTGAAGTCACTCTGTCTTCGACTTAGCGACCCCATGGACTGCAGCCTACCAGGCTCCTCTGTCCATGGGATTTTCCAGGCAAGAGTACTGGAGTGGGGTGCCATTGCCTTCTTAACCACTTTTAATTGTTAAATTCAGTATTCTTTTAAGTTTAGAGGTATTAAGTATATTCACACTGTTATACAGCCAATCTCCAGAACTCTTTATCTTGCAAAACTGAAATTCTCTATCTACACTCATTGAGCAACAATGGCCACTTGTTCCCCCCCCAGCCTCTGGGAACCACCATCCTACTTCCTGTCCCTATGAATCTGAGTGCTCTAGGAACCTCATATAAGCGGAATCATCATAAAGCATTTGTCTTTTTGTGACAGATTGACCTACTTCACTTAGTATAATGTCCTCAGAGTCCCTCTGTGTTGTAACATGTGACAGGATTTCCTTCCTTTTTAAGGCAGAGTAATATTTCCTTGTATGTGTAGACCAGATTTTCTTTATCCATTTATATATTGGCAGACACTTGGGTTGCCTCCACCTTTTGACTACCATGAATAATGCTGCTGTGAACATAAGGATGCATAATTAATATTTTTAACATACCAAAAGGGTTGCATGGTAAGTAACTCCCTTGGGCCTTTGAGAGTGCCTATGGGGTTACTTGTATAAACCCCATTTCCTTTTGTAGGTATAAGGATAAGATTCTACTACTCCCACCCCACACACTGCAGGGTCTTTTTACATAATTGCTCTCCCAGGCCTCCCTCACATAACCAGGACAGAACACTTTTAACACTCCTCCTCCAAACAGCAAAAGTATTTTCAGAAATAACTATGCAATAAAATAAATAATAGTGATGGCCAGAAAAAAAAAATGCAGACAGTGCTCATTGTGCTTTATTGAACTTCGCATATATTGAAAACTGGAATTGACTACAGTTTAATGTCTGCATTAACATGACTTTACTCCTGTAAATTTACCAGAAAATCCTTGACCAGGAAGGTTAAGTTGAATTTTCTGAGAAATCAATTTATCCAAACAAAGACTGTCAATTTGCCCTTGGTAGGGTGTCTTAATTTGGATTGTTGTAAAAAAAAAAAAAAAATGCTGTAGTCTACAGCATTGGTGGCTAAAACAAAAGATATTTAATTTCTCACAGTTCTGGAGGCTGGGAAGTCCAAGATCAAGGTGCTGATAGATTAGGGTCTTGGCAAGGGTGCTCTTCCTGGCTTGTGGACAGCCGCCTTCTTGCTGTGCATTCGTGTGGCCTTTCCTTAGTGCATGCCCATGAGAAAGAGAAAACTCTGGTGTCTCTTCTTCCTCTTATAAGAACACTAATCCCATTATGGGGTTCTACTCTCTTGACCTTATTTAAACCCAAGTACTTTCCAAAAGCCCCACCTTCAGATATCATCAGACCGAGGTTTAGGACTTTATCACATGAATTTTTTGGGGGGATTCACTCAGTCCATGACACTAGGTAAATAGTTGCTGAGCTACTTCTCAAAGCAATAGTTAACTGTACTTTGCAAGTGATTGTTTACTTTTTACTTACTTATTGTTTACACTTCAAAATCCTAACTGTATCCACCAATATTAAATTATTATATCTTGAACTTTATCCAGTCCCAGTCGAGCCTGACGTTGAAAGAGCCTAAACACCTTCTAAACAGCCCACATCTGACCTGCCTCTTCAGAGAGACTTTGTTGTTGCTCAGTTGCTAAGTCGTGCCCAGTGCTTTGCACCTTCATGGACTGCAGCACGCCAGGCTCCTCTGTCCTTCACCATGCCCCAAAGTTTGCTCAAATTCATGTCCATTGAGTGAGTGATGCTATATAACCATCTCATCTCTGTCCTTCAGTGTTTCCTGGAGTTTGCTGAAATTCATGTCCATTGAATCGATGATGCTATCTAACCATTTTATCCTCTGTGGCCCTCTTCACCTTTTGCTTTCAGTCTATTCAAGCATCAGAGTCTTTTCCAACAAGTCAGCTCCTTGAATCAGGTGACCCAAGTATTAGACCTTATCAAGATAGTGACCTCCACAGGGCATCAGCAGTCATCAGTATAATGAAGTCAGTAAAAAAAAATTTTAATAAAAAACAAATATTATAGGACACAAAAGAAAACATGTAATGGATTTTTGAAAAGTCAACTAAAACTTATTCATACATTTGGTGTGTTACAGAAATGAATAACATTAGTTTCTATTTTTGAGCTTTCATTTCTGCAAATTTGTCAGTGATCATTGAAATCAATCTTCTTCACGTGTTTAATAGACAGTAGAGCAGTCTCCACTCAAATTAAACAAAACACTTTTAATTATTTTAATTTTGACAGTCTTTTTCCAAATGAGGCAATACATATAAAAAGAGCAAAAAACTATAAGGATGAGACTTGCAGAGATCTCCAATAATCCTATTTCACAGAAAATCCCAGAGATTGAAATATTGTCCAAGTCTTTGTTCCCTCAGGATGTATAGTAACAGCTTTCAAATGTCTCTGTAGTCCAAAAAAAAAAAAAATCCCCTAATATATATTCACCAGAAAAATTCATCATAAATTTCTACCTTATTTGGTTATGCTTCCTAAAGTTTTCCTTTGCAAAAGTCAGAGTGAAAGTAAACGCTGACTGTATCTGATCTTTTGCTTTAGAATGAAGCTCCCATTCTTGGTCAAAATGATGGAAGCATCAAACATGGTCCTCTCGATGCTTCTGGCAGTGTAAGACCAGCATCTTTTGCTACTTGTCCTAACTTGCTTCTTCAAAATGTCCATTTCCCTTACGCTTTGTTTTTGCAGAGTTACCACTTTTCTCCACAATTTGTATGTGCCAGTCTTCAATGAACATTCCTAAAGCTCAGCATTTCCCTGTTCATTGTTCTAGTCAATTCTGGTTACAGGGAATGACAGAATGAAAGTTACTCGAATTCTGTTAGTCTTTATAATCACTATGTTATTACTGATTCTTTCAAATCTGTAGTTTAGACTCAGGAAAATGTGGTTCAACTGTGCCCAAATTTAGGTCTAATTTAGGTCCGATTTATCATGAATTTACTCCTGAAAAAAAATGTGTATAGCTGAGTCTGCATGTGTCATAGGCCAACTGTATAACTGGAAGTTCTCCAAAAAAATTTCTGTGATATGGAACACAATGTTTATGAAAGGATAAGTAACACAACTGTGTTAATTAGAAACATATGCATGTTATTAAAACTAAACAGAAACCATAGTTGTTTAGAATTCAGACCAGGATAAGTATTTCAGGGGGGAATATGTTATCACTGTCATTGTTTAGAATTTCCAGCTGATGACCATGTGATAATAAAAAGCAAGCCCTTTTTAGGTTGGTTTTAGTATTGTTTTTAATTTCCTTTAGACAGTGCATCTCTTATGCCTGCAAAAAAAAAGGCTGTTCCTACTGCCCTCTTGTCTGTAGGCTACCACCTCCTAAGGTCAGCCAGGGATGGAGACTGGGAGACAAGAGAGATTAAGTAAGACTGTGATGTACTTAAGTATCAGGGCTTCTTCCTCCTAAACAGAACACCAGGGGAGGGGACCACCAGGAGAATATACTGGTTAATCTAAGATTTTATGTTTATTCAGTTCCCCTTGCCTGAATTGGTTTAGGCATGTTGAAATTATAACCTTTAAGCATGTTGAAATTGTGGAAATTATAGCCAAAGAGCCTTGAAGAGAAGTCTGTTGTGAGGCTTTCAAATCCATCAGTGTACCTCAAGCATTGTCTATAACTAAGACTTACACATAAACTATAAATAAATAACATACACGAATGGGCATTTTTACATGTATGTCAAAGTACATATGGGCTTCCCCGATGCTCAGTGGTAAAGCATTCACCTGCCAGTGCAGGAGACACGGGTTTGATCCCTGGGTCAGGAAGAGCCCCTGGAGTAGAAAATGGCAACCCACTCCAGTATTCTTGCCTAGAGAATTCCATGGACAGAGGAGCCTGGCAGGCTGCAAACACGGAGCCACAAAGAGTCTGAGCACTCACACCTAACCTAATTGCTTTATGTTTCAAAGGAATTCTTTGTTTGTTTGTTTGTTTGTTTTAAATGTATTTATTTTTTAATTGAAGGATAATTGCTTTACAGACAATGTTCTTTCTTGGTCATCAAATAGCTCAGTTCAGTCTCTCAGTCATGTCTGACTCTTTGAATCCCCATGGACAGCAGCATGCCAGGCTTCCCTGTCCATCACCAGCTCCTGGAGCTTTCTCAAACTCATGTCCATTGGCTCAGTGATACCATCCAACCATCTCATCCTTTGTCGTTCCCTTCTCCTCCCGCCTTCAATCTTTCCCAGCATCAGGGTATTTTCCATTGAGTCTGTTCTTTGCATAAGGTGGCCAAAGTATTGGAGTTTCAGCTTCAGCATCATTCCTTCAGGACTATGAATGAATATTCAGGACTGATTTCCTTTAGGATAGACTGGTTTGATCTCCTTGCAGTCCAAGGGACTCTCAAGAGTCTTCTTCAACACCACAGTTCAAAAGCATCAATTCTTTGGTGCTCGGCTTTCTTTATGGTCCAACTCACACATTCATACATGACTACTTGAAAAACCATAGCTTTGACTATACAGACCTTTGTTAGCAAAGTAACATCTCTGTTTTTTAATATGCTGTCTAGGTTGGTCATAGCTTTCCTTCCAAGGAGCAAGCATCTTTTAATTTCATGGCTGCAGTCACCATCCACAGTGATTTTGGAGCCCAAGAAAATAAAGTATCTCACTGTTTCCATTGTTTCCCCATCTATTTGCCACGAAGTGATGGGACCAGATGCCATGATCTTCGTTTTGAGTGTTGAGTTTTAAGTCAGCTTGTTCACTCTCCTCTTTCACTTTCATCAAGAGGCTTTTTAGTTCCTCTTCACTTTCTGCCATAAGGGTGGTGTCATCTGCATATCTGAGGTAATTGTTATTTCTCCCATCAATCTTGATTCCAGCTTGTGCTTCATCCAGCCGGCATTTCACATGATGTACTCTGCATATAAGTTAAATAAGCAGAATGACAATATACAGCCTTGACGTACTCCTTTTCCTATTTGGAACCAGTCTGTTATTCCATGTCCAGTTATGTTGCTTCCTGACCTGCATACAGATTTCTCAGGAGGTAGGTAAAGTGGTCTTGTATCCCCATCGCTTTAAGAATTTCCCAGTTTGTTGTAGTCAAAGGCTTTAGCATATATCAACCACTAGAGGGCAGTATAAACCAACAAAAAGTCCCACCATCCAGCCTGCTACAGAATAATCCTGAGACAACCTAAACAGGCTGTTTATCAGTCATTTCGTTAGAATAACCAATTTAGGCAAAATAATTCAGCTAACATTGTTTAACAATCCAAAATGAAAATACTTTTACTAATTCCCATAAGAAATATGTATATTCTAAGCAGTTGGACAACCTTAGGCGTAAGTATTCAGAGTCTAGGGTCAGAGTGACCAGGTTTAAATCTGTCCTACACATACCCTTAATAGCACTGTGACCTTGGGGACGTTTTTTCTGCTTCTTTATTTCCTTATCAATAAAATGATAGTAATAGTGCGGTTAGAACAGTGCCTTCCTAGTGCACAGTGAGCATGCTCTGTAAGTGTTAGTTCTCATCAGAGGTTAAGCTCTCAGGCTCTAGAGTTACACTGCCTGGATTCAATTGCTAGATCTATCAAGTTAAATAAATAACTTGGCTAATTTTGAGCGAGTTATTTTTCTTAGTCTCAGTGTCCTCGTCTGTAAAAAGGTGGTAATAACACCACCCCTGGGATAAGTGCTTGAGGAGTAAATGCTTGAGCACTTAGTACAGTGCCTGGCATGTAGTAAAATGTAATAAATGCTTATTTTAGTATTACTTTTAATATTCTTTTTATAATCACTTGCAGTATTATTATTAGGCTTGTAATGAAAACTTTGGCAGTGGTCCTCACGCATGTTTGAGAAAGAGCAGCATGGAGCACATTTCTTGATTCTTGCTGAAGTCAGCCAGGTTCCAGACCTGTTCCAAAGCTTTGCCTCTACCAGAAAACCAAATGGAAACTCGTACAGTTAAGTGGAGAATTTGATCTTTGTCAACAGACAGTGTATATAGTTGAGTGCCCCTTTAAAACCTACTTTCTTTTTGAAAGGAGATATTTTCCTTGGGTTGTTCAAAAACTTGGAGTTTCTGTACAAGGTGTCAGCCTTTGTGCATTTCTAGAGAGGCTTTTACAGATCAAAGTGGGCATCATTTTTAGTTTTTCCCTAAGGGGGTGTATGCTGGTGTTTACTGTCACTGAGCAAGGATGGCTTGGCATTGGCATCTTGGCATCTTTCTATCTCCATGGAGAAACTTGCCTTTTCAAAAATCATACTTCAAAATGGTGTAAAACATCACCAGTCATTTTAGTATATCTGCCAGAAGAATTTGATGATGTTGGACTATTGCTTAGCATATAGACCTTTTAGTAGTCAAAAAACAATTGTTAATAATGGCAACAACAACAAATTGATTTCAGGAGTTTACCAATAGTATTTGAAGATTTATACTTTGTCAGGCTTCCCTGGTGGCTCAGTGGTAAGGAATCTGCCTGCCAATGAAGGAGACACGGGTTTGATCCCTGATCTGAGAAGATCCCACATACCACAGAGCAACAAAGCCTGTGTGCCACAACTGTTGAATTTGTGCTCTGGAGCCCAGGAGCCACAACTACTGAAGCCCCTGTGCCCTGCTCGTGCTCTGCAACAAGAGAAGCCACTGCAACGAGAAGACCGCACATCGCAACTGGAGAGCAGCCCCCGATCCGCGCAACTAGAGCCTGCGTTGCAACGAAGTCCCGGCACAGCCATAAATAAATAATTTTTTAAAAAGATTTTTAGTTTGTCAAAATGAACCAAAAAAGCAAAACTGCATTGCCTAGTCTAAAAATCCTGGAGATGCCAGCCCATCTGGTCAATGTGGGGCAGTGAATTGGCTTCCCTGTCAGTTTTGCTCAGTCTCAACTCTGAACTTCCTGTTTCACTGATCACCATCGCTGTTCAAATTGTGATATCTCGGAAAGATGGAGAAAATGGCTGTCTTGGACTGTTCTAAGTGCTGGATCACTTCCAGAAGACAGCTTCCCCACGCGAGCCAAGGAATCTGTTTTCACCAAGTTCAAAGTTCAAAAGACTTGCCCCCAAAGTCAGAGCTTCTGTAGCCAGACAACTGGTGTTCCAGTGTGATCATGTCTGCCCTTTCAATGTAAAAACTAAAGCACTTTGTAAAACCTGAAAACAGTTTAAGACATTAAAAAGAGAGACGCCTCCCCTCCCCAAAAAAAGGAATTTTCATGCACTATAGAAACCATTCAGAGGCAAAACATCACGTCCTAGTGGATATAATAGGGTCTTGCATCCCCCTCTTATTTGAACACAACTCTCATTGACTTAAAAGTGACATTTCCAAATGGGCTGCAAGAATGATTTGTCCTCTAGACAAAGCAGGCTGCATTTGTTCTGGTAGAATGGCTTCTCTTCTTTGTCTCCAGATAATTTGATACAGCATTCATTCATTCAAGTGTGACTCTCATTTGAAAATTTTCTCAATGAGACCATTTAAAAAATATTTTTTAATCTGGAGCTTTCATGACTTAGTCTAAGGCTTCTTTCAGCCTTTTTAGCCTTGTCCCTGTTAGCTTAATAGTACTGGCAAACATTGATCTTCAGAAATAAAACTCTTCACAGTAAATCTCAACTTAAATCCGATCATTTTCCCCTAAGACTTTGTTTGGGCTATACAGGTGCAGTGTCTGTCTACAATTTTAGAACTAGGGATTTTCTAATGGCTTCAGAATTTTTTCCCCAGATAAAATGAGAGGTTATCAGCCTTCAAACTTGGAAGGGAAGGGAAATCACTTAAATGACATCTAGTGTCTTCCACATGCCTGCGGTTATTTCAAGAGGAGTAACAAATCTTTGCAAGTTGAAAAATCTACAGCTGTGAGTGATATTGTTTTCTCTCCAGGGAAATGTGCCCCACCAGGGGCCAATCTCCCTTCTACCCACCTTCTTCAGTCTCCTGCACTTCCTGGCCCTTCAGGTCAGAATTCCAATAAATTTCAGGGTCTGCCATTTTCTCAGGGCAGAGGTGAGATGGGGAAGAGGAGACTACAAAATCACATCTTCATTAACTCAAACAAAACAGCCTTTCAGGGTTTACATTTTCAGCCTATGAATCTTCTTCGTGATGGTTCCCATGTCTCCTGAAATAAACAATGTAGAAAGAAAAATGTTATGGTCTCTATTTGCAGCATTTGGTTCTGAAAATAACTGCAGGAGAGGTGACCTAGTGAAACATGCCTGAGCAAATCTCTGTGGCAGCACTTTCACAGCTGCCTCTCTCTAATCAACAACCAGTGTCCCAGGTACTGCAATACCTGTGTGTGAACACGGAAGCCAAAATTAGAAGGTCTTCTTAATGCTAAAGGTGAGACGCCAGTTAAATTTAGAACCAACCAGAAGGCAATCTGGTTAGTGGTTGTGCTGTGCATTCAACTTCTGCTTTTAGCTTATGACTAGGGTTTAAATGAATAATCAGTATTTAAAGTCAGGGTGGCCCTTTAAAACATAAATAACAGAGACCATCAATGAGATTGTTAAATATCAAAGAGGTTACTACTACTTCCTAAATTTCCCCTTGAGTGAGAAGTGAGTGATCAAATTCAGAAACACTTCATTTGATAAAAACTAAATGCAGTCCTTCTTCTCACTAATCTCCTCCCAAGAGTTTGCTCTTCACCAGAGCAAATTAACTGAGGGTGAACGATGATCAAAAGAACAACTTATGAAGAGCCAACTCCATAAATCGCTGGTGAGACTGAAACACAGATCAGAAAAAAATCTTTCTTTAGTCTGAGATCAGAAGCAAAAGGCCCAGATATAAGCATGAGATAACTGCTATAAATAAATGGAGAGAAAAGAGCAAGCAGGGTCCAGCCGTGATCACCAGAGGACTTGCTGGTGCCTGGCAGCTCCTCACAGCCCTCTTCCCGTACCTTGCCCGTCGGGTAGAGCCGAAATCACAAGGAGCTCCCAACTCGCAACCTCCACACACCCACCCGTTCCTCCACACGCGCTACACACACACACACACACCACCTCCCTATACAGTGCCCTCACCCACATACACAAAACACACAACACCCCACATAACCCAATACCCGCTCCCACATGTAACACCCCCAGACACAGCATGCCCCAACAATACTCCTATACACATACCACCACACACACCATCTCATACACACACAAAAACACACCACCTTCCCATACACATACATCAGCCTCCAAACACACAATACCCACCAAAACCACCTCACACAGACACAAAAGTATACAGTAGCTTATACAATATCTCACATACACACAGCACCTACACTCACACACACCATACAACACATACAACACCACACACACACACCATTGTCCCTATACACATACCACTCCCACGCACATATATCACCCACACACAACACCCACACACACACCACAAACACGCATACCATCCTCCCTACACACACAACACCACCTCCCCCCAACACAACACACCAGCACACACACACGTACGCAAACACACACACCATCCTACACCCACACACCTCACACACTGATTTTCTTCTTTATGAGTGGGGTTTACACAAGCCCTTTGAGTTTAGTGGAAATGAACAGAGGGAATTTGCATAGGAGTTAAGGAAGTCCATACTTTAAGAAATAGTCGTCTGAAAATCATTTCTGGAATATATCCTACCAAGAGAACCGCACACATACCAAAGGACTTGCGTACAAGGTTATTAACTGTAGTGTTCAATATACAGAAATCACTGGAAATAAGCTGCTCCTCATCCCCACAATAGAACCACGTCACTATAAGGAGAATACCATCTGAGAATGCTCTTCAGGATATATTAGTGCTGAACAGTGCACATATATTATTTGTAGTGTAAGAATGGAGACGACATAGAATATGTATTTATATTTACTGAAACTCTGGAAGGAAACACAAGTTAATGAACGTATTCTCTAACAGGTTAATGGAGACAAAGATGGGTACATTCTGATGAATGAATTTTTTTTAACTTTTTTAAAAATAGATTTTTTTTTATGTGTACCATTTTTTAAGTCTTTATTGAATCTGTTACAGTGTTGCTTCTATTGTTTCTGTTCTGATGTTTTGGCAGCAAGACATGTGGGATCTTAGCTTCTTGACCAGAGATTGAGCCCATATTCCCTGCATTGGAAGGCAGAGTCTCAACCACTGGACTGCCAGGGAACTCCCAGTGAATGACTTTTTAAGTCACTTTTGGTTTTTCAACCATGTGAATGTATTATCTATTCAGAATATTTTATTTAAAACAACGACACTACAACTCAATAAATAAAACAAGCCAATTTTTTAAAATGGGCAACAAATTTGGATATTTCACCAAAGAAAAGAGATGGATAGTAACTAAGCACCAAAAAAGGATGCTCAGCATCATTAGTTATTAGAGAAATGCAAATTAAAGCCAGAATGACTCAAATAAAGACCCCAAGAATACCAAGTGCTAAGAGGGATGTGAAGCAACTGGAATTCACACAACTGAAATGTTTAACATCAGTTCAATTCAGACACTCAGTCGTGTCCAACTCTTTGTGACCCCATGGACTGCAGCATACCAGGCTTCCCTGTCCATCACCAACTCCCGAAGCCTACTCAAATTCATGTCCATCGCGTTGGTGATGCCATCCAACCATCTCATCCTCTGTCGTCCCCTTCTCCTCTTGCCTTCAATCTTTCCCAGCATCAGGGTCTTTTCCAATGAGTCAGTTCTTCGCATCAGGTGGCCAAAGTATTGGAGTTTCAACTTCAGAATCAGTCCTTCCAGTGTTTAATATACATTTACCATACTATCGGGGCTTCCCAGGTGGCTCAGTGGTAAAGAATCCGCCTGCCAAGCAGGAGATGCAGGTTCAATCCTTGGGTCAGGAAGATCCCCTGGAGGAGGAAATGGCAACTCTCTCCAATATCTTGCCTATTCATCTTTGACAAGAGCAAAGACTATCAGATAGTTCTATTCCTAATTCTACCATAAATTACCTGCAGAGTCTCTAAGTGCATGCTAAGGACTGGAATAATAATATAGAAACTGGAGAACGGGAGACCAAGAATCCTTTTGTTGTTTATCCTAGAAATTAAAAAAGAAAGAATTGATCCAGTCAAGGTCTTCTCAAGCAGGAAGGGCTAATTTGAAAGAAAATGCTTCCCACTGTAGAAGGACAACAGCAGAAAGTTGAAATTCTGTTACCTGTATTTTTTGGTCAACATAAAATGGCCTAACAAGGAAAGGAGGGGAAAATGGAAATGTATTCTATTAATTAATATATAATCATTATAATTTATTCATATTGGTTTTTTAAATCTATAAAGTTCATTTCCCATGCACATGTATTTTCTGTTGACTGACTGTGGACTGACAAGTGACTGCCCATTAGCCTAGCTTAGGCATTCCTGGCTGTACCACTAACATGTTGAATCCAGTTTGGATCTAACAGTTTAAAGCAGGGCATTTGTCTTTGTTCGCCTCACCTCAGTTTACAGTCATTTGCTCAAAGCAGCTAAACCAAATCCTAGAATGTCATGTGAAGTTCAACAGAATATCCTTTAGGCTTGTGCCAGTAAAATCCCTTTATGATGAAGGTGAAAACAATAAAGAATTGCAATAGAGGCCAAAACTGCTAGGTAAAACCTCTCATATTATCTTACATATACGCATACACACATACACATGCACAAATATATTCTGATTATAAAAATAATACAAAAGGCTGTAAAACATTTTAGAAAATCCTCCCCAATTCCACTTCCCAGCTATGCAATGTTAGTTTTTCGCTAAATATTCCTCTAGAGTGTTTGCTATAGAACTACATGTTTATTTTAAGAGCATTGCTTATACAAAGATAATTTAAAGAAATTCAAGCCAAGATACATAGATTGGATATTAATACTTCTATCCTGATTAGAAAAAGGAAATTATGTGAGAGGATATATATAAATATCTCAAAAGAATATGTCTGGATAATTCATTAACTTTTAAAGTATTAATCTAGGGCTGTTCCCTTTGATGATTATTAAGAGAAGGTAATAGAAACTGTATGTAAAAAGAGTAAAATAAAATTACAGAATCGTCTGATTCTACATAAAAATTCTTAGCAGCAGTATTTCACAAAGAGTTAGTACATTTAACTTATGACAGTTAAGAACATGCTACCCCCCAAATATGGCGCCTCAGCACACTGAATATTTTAAGCTGAGGGAATTTGAGAAATGGCAGGTGTGGAAAGGACTCTCTGATCTTCCCTTCTCCCTGGAAGAAGGTCAAAAGACCGTCCTGTGAGAAGTGGTCTCCCTCTCTCCAGAGAAAAGGGGGGACACGGAAAGGAATCTGAACAAACAGGCCTCCTTGCTAGGTTGCCCTCGGTTTCGCACTCTCTGCTCTCACCCTTTTGTCCCATCACGTTTCTCTGTGACTTTGCATTCTTCATCAAAGCTAGTATAAAAACACTCAGGTATAACTGTTTCCTGGGGGTCTTCATTTCCTTGTGAAGACTCTTGTGTCACATAAAACTTATACTGAATAAATTTGAATGCTTTTCTCTTGTTAATCTGTCTTTTGTTACAGAGCCCCAACAGAGAACTTAGAAGAGTAGGAGGAAAAAAAAATTTTCTTCATCCCATACAATAAAAAATATTTTACTGATAGGAATATTTAATATAATATAATAAAGTACATGCCCTAATGCATTTAGCCATTTGAATTAGGTATTTGAATTAAGGGAAAACAGTGATTAATAACTAGAGGTAATTAACATCAAGATATCTTAACTGTCTCAGTTCAGTTCAGTTCAATTGCTCAGTTGTGTCCGACTCTTTGTGACCCCATGGACTGTAGCACACCAGACCTCCCTGCCCATCACCAACTCCTGGAGTTCACTCAAACTCATGTCCATTGAGTCTGTGATGCCATCCAACCATCTCATCCTCTGTCGTCCCCTTCTCCTCCTGCCCTCAATCTTTCCCAGCATCAGGGTCTTTTCCAATGAGTCAGTTCTTTGCATCAGGTGGCCAAACTATTAGAGTTTCAGCTTCAACATCAGTCCTTCCAATGAATACTCAGGACTGATTGTCCTTAGGATGGACTGGTTGGATCTCGTTGGAGTCCAAGGGACTCTCAAGAGTCTTCTCCAACACCACAGATCAAAAGCATCAATTCTTTGGCGCTCAGCTTTCTTTATAGTCCAACTCTCACATTCATACATGACCACTGGAAAAACCATAGCCTTGACTAGATGGACCTTTGTTGGCAAAGTAATGTCTCTGCTTTTTAATATGCTGTCTAGGTTGGTCATAACTTAACTGTCTAGACCCAGCCTATTCCAGAAAGATTAAGAAAACCTTTAAGATAAGTGTTTTATATTACCATATATACAATTCATTTGGGTCATAAAAATATGTTTGGCAATCAAAAATATACCCAGCCAAGGTTTGAAATGTCAAATACTTACAACATTTAAAGTAATAAACAAACAAACAACAAAACAATACTCAGCCCCAGAAGTAGATTCCTTGAAGGCAGAGGCAACTTCTAATCCAGTTAGCAGTTTTTCTTCTTATATTTAACTCCATAGTTTTACTAATAACTTCATGCAATTTTAGACATTATCTACTCATTTCCTACTATGGAAGAATTTTTCTTGCAGAATTTTGGAGACACTGCTGCAATAGCTTGTAACTACTAGTGTTGTTGAGAGTCTAATGCTATTCTAGTTCCTTGTGGCCTTTCTTTTTCTTTCTGGAAACTTTTAGATTCTTACTCTCCCTAATGATGGAGGGTTTTTCAGTGATGTGCCTTGATATGGATCATCTTCATTTCTCATTCTCATTTGGACCTGTCATATTTTTATTCTGGAATATGCTCCTGTATCATGTCTAGGATGGTGAACTTTATGTGTCAGCTTGACAGGGCCATAGGGTGCCCAAATAGCTGGGTAAACATGACTCTTGGTGTGCCTGAGTGTTTCTAGATGAGATTAACGTTTGAATCAGTGAGTAAAGCAATTGTCCTCCAGTGCGGGTAGGCCTCTTTCAATTCACTGAAACCCTGAATAGAAAAAAAAAGGCTGAGTAAGAGAGGATTCACTTTCTCTGCTAGTCTGCCATATGGGAAATCCATCTTCTGCCTTTGGACTCAGGCTTGAGCTGCAAATACACCATTGACTTTCCTGGGTCTCCAGCTTACTGATTCCAGATCTGGGTACGTGCTGGCCTTCATAATCAATAAGTAAACTGATTCCTTATAATAAATGCATTGAATTTATATAAATAGAAATATATACACCATTGATTCTGTTTCTCTGGAGAATCCAGACTGATACAATAGCTGACAATTTCTGCTGCTTTTGTTTTATTTCTGAAATCCCTATTAATCAGATACTGAATCTCTTAAACTGCTCTAGTTTTCTTTCTTTTTCTTTTTTTTTTTTTTTTTTTTGTCGTTGTTGCTGCTCTTCTGCTTTTCAGGGATTCTTCACCTTTGTCTTTTAACCCTCTATTGAATTTTTTACTCAAGTCAACATATTTTTAATTTCAAAAGCTTTTCTTGTTCTTTATATATTCCATTGTCTTATCATCCTGTTTTCATTTCAAGGATGTGGTATCATCACTTATCTTTCAGAGGATGTTAGTCATTTGGAGTTTCCTTCTGTTCTTTGCACTGTCTTTATTCTTCTGAGTTCCTTTTCTCTTGTCATTTTGTCCCCATTTTTTCATGTCACAGGCTTTCCTCAAAAAGTCTGCCAGTTCATATTAAACACGAGGTGCTAAAAGGCTGATTGAAAGCTCTAGGAACATGAATGGGGCTTGCTGAATGGTGAGTTTCACTGTAGGGTAATCAAGTGGAACTTGGACATTTTACTGGACAACCCTAAACGTGAACAGGTCTTTTTTCTTGGACCTTCTCCAAGGAAAAATTATCCAGTCTACTGACGGAGGGGTATAAATGTCCTTGCCAGCATTCTGGGGACTGAGGTGGGGAGAAGGCGTGGGTTTCACTGTGCAGTGTGTAATCTTTCTCTCAATCCCACTATTTTCTGTCTGGTGCCTCATCCCCTTCAGTTGTGCCTGTCATCATCCCTGAGGCCAGAGTCTCTTTGGCGTCATCTCCTCCTGGATCAAGCCTCCCATTTCCGGATGAGGTGGAGGGTGGGGGTGCTATAATCCGTGGACATCAGGGGTGGGATAGAAATTCAAGGGGTCTGCTTGCTCCTTGTGCAAACTCTCAACTAATTTTCCTATGTTCGCCTCACATCTTGCCCCTCCTGAAAGTACATGGTGTCTCTAATTTCTGAGTTTCTTGGGTATTCTGGGCCATAAATCAGTTTGCTTCTCATGGGTGACTACTTCTGCAGAAACATAAGCTTCAGTTTTCACCATCTTGATAATTCAGTTACTGCTTATCCTCCACTTTAACCTTCCAAAATTCTGCTGATATCGCTAATCCTCTTCATGCTTTCTCTGGTCTATTGGCCCTGTGTTACCTCTTTATGTCTTTACTGTCATTTGGGTGACATTTTAGGAAAAAACATTGCTGTTGTTGTTTAGTTGCTGCTGCTGCTGCTGCTAAGTCGCTTCAGTCGTGTCCGACTCTATGCGACCCCATAGACGGCAGCCCACCAGGTTCCCCTGTCCCTGGGATTCTCCAGGCAAGAACACTGGAGTGGGTTGCCATTGCCTTCTCCAATGCGTCATGTCAAATTCTTACAACCCCACGGATTGTAGCCTGCCAGGCTCTTCTGTCCATGGGATTTCCCAGGCAAGAATACTGGAATGAGTTGCCATTTCCTTTTCCAGGGCATCTTCCTGACCCAGGGATTGAACCCACATCTCCTGCATTGACAGGTGGATTCAGCCACCAGGGGACCCCCAGGAAAAAAGCATAGATGAACTCAAAACACATGTTGCAATAGATCCTTTGCATTAAATATAGAGAACAAAACCCCAAAACACCATTCTTCCAAGCCCTCCTTTCTCCCAAGGCAGTATCTGTCTGTGGTCTGGTATACACACCCTCCCCAGGTTAATTCTTGATGATTATACATACACAAACTATTTGATTGTTCTGTATTTTTTTGTTCTAGCCTTGGTTTCATCACTTAATAAAATGTCTTGGAGCTATTTCCATATTAGTACCTATAGTCCTAACTCATTCTTTCTAATAACTATATAATATTCAATAGTATAAATTTATCATAATTTATTTAAATACTCTTTTAAACTTTATACACATAGACATATATATATACATACACATTTATCTTCTTGAAAGGTAAGTAAATTAAGTGACTAGAATTGCATAAACATCAAATAATCATATTTGACATTTGATATGTAAGGGAGAAATCAAAAGGACCATGTTATATACATAGAAATCTTCACTGTTGAGTTATGTCTAATAGTGGATGAATAGAACCATCTCCAGTGCCTCCAGAATCTGAGACATTAGGATTCAACTCCGTTTAAAGATGCACCAGAGTGAAGCTAAAGCATCCTTGAAGCTATGCAAGCCCACAGACACACCAATATAAAGCTATGTTCTGTAACTCTGTGGTTCAGTTTGCAGTTTATCTTTTTACAAAGCATGAGATGTATCCTCCTCTAATCAGAACCACTTTGTGTCAAAGTCCTGACGGGAAACAGATGGCACTTTCAAGTGGGGGAACTGAGGTGAATTTAATGAAGGGACCATTTTCAGTGGTGTGAGGGTTAAGGGAAACCAAAAAGGCGAGGTACTAAGGGCTTGCAACACAGAGAGCGATGACCACCTTTAAGCCCCAAGATCAGAAAAGAGAACAGTCACTGGCCCCAGAGAGCAGCTCTAGCTGTAAGCCAGGGCACCTGTGGGAGCCATGCCTTGGCAGAGTGACACAGCCAAGCTTCTGCAACCACAAAGGGAAAAGAGCTGACCTCACTCTTCATGGGTTTCTGTTTGCTGAAGCTGGCACCCTAGGTGAGGAGAAGAATAGAGTCAGTCTGGAGGGGCAAAGGGAAACTAGTTCTCCTATATGAAAGAGGTACATCTGTGTCCTACTTTTCTCATTATTAGTCACGTTTGCAGACCTCAGGGCAAAGCCTTTCACCAAGAACCACAGATGATATATTTATCCAATCATAGGGTACCCACGCTCATGAGCGCATGCTCATTTGCATTCGACTCTTTGTGACACCATGGACTGTAGCACACCAGGCTTCACTGTCCATGGAATTTTCCAGGCAAGAATACTGGAGTGGGGTGCCATTTCCTACTCCAGGGGATCTTCTCAGCCCAGGGATGGAAACAGAGTCTCCTGTGTCTCTTGCACTGGAAGGCAGATTCTTCATCACTGAGCCACGAGAGAAGCCCTTAGCCAATCATGTGTGTGCCTGTGCTCGGTTGCTAAGTCACATCTGACCCTTTGTGACCCCATAGTGATGAATTAATTGACATCTCTGAAAATCGCC
This sequence comes from Bos grunniens, assembly GCF_055505025.1. Classification (NCBI taxonomy): domain Eukaryota; kingdom Metazoa; phylum Chordata; class Mammalia; order Artiodactyla; family Bovidae; genus Bos; species Bos grunniens. The sequence continues at coordinate 99,432,455 of NC_141166.1, forward strand.
CACACCTCGGGTTTTCATTCTAATTATATAGAAAAGAGACTACATATAAGAAGAGTCAATAGTAAACCATCCTCTACCTTCCCCCTCCATCAGTATTTAGTTTCCTTATTATTCCAGGCTCGGGCTCTGCAGATAACATATGCCATCAGTACTGAATGGGATGTCTCTGTCCAGGCTCTAGGAGAAAAATTCCATCACGGCTGAAGGCTAAGCCCACCAGAGAGTGCAAGAGGGGAGTAAAGGATGGGAGCCATCCTTATGTTTGTAATAAATAGTAATCCATGACAGAAACAACATAAAGAATATGGACGGGGTCCATAAGGAAGCAGAGTCTTCCACAAATCAATATCGTTAAATAGTATTCTGGCAATTCCAAAGCAGCAATCTTCTTTAAGAATAAAGTTTGTTTTAATTTATAAGCAATAGAAAAAAAAATGGAGATGGGAATATCTGCAGATAGTCTTACCCTAAAAGAGTAAATCTGGTTAGTTGGAAAAACAGAGCCCAGAAGAAGCAGTGAGATTTTATAGATTTGAAAATTACTTTCCCCTAAAAAAGTTTTATTTAACTTTGAAATGAGTTTGGTTTATTCCATTTCCACAGTTCACTTTGCTGCTGCTGCTGCTAAGTCGCTTCAGTCGTGTCCGACTCTGTGCGACCCCATAGACGGCAGCCCACCAGGCCCCGCCATCCCTGGGATTCTCCAGGTGAACTACCAAAGCATGACATTTTTAGTAGTTTAAAATGTCATACTTTTTCTTATGAAATTTGTTTTCTAAAAAAGTACTGAAGAGGAAAATGATTAAGGTTCTACCTTTGGCTCAACAGCTGTAAAAGAGTTTGAACTCATTTTAAGTGACGGGCTGCTGTGTTCACCTTGATGCCTGGGTGAGTCCAAGGTTTCCAAATGGTGACTTTCACAGAACAAATGACACCTGGGATGGAGCACTCTTTATATCTCTCTATGTGACAAATTTTTTCAATAATACTTATGGAAAAAAGATGAAATTTTTTGAACTTTCTAAAAATAATGTCAGTAAAAAAAATTACAGTATAAAAGGACTGAATTGTTTACCTTAAAGTGTTTTCTTTTTTTTTTTTTTAAAGCTGGAGAACACATAAAGAAAGGTTTCTAAAATCTAACCCCATAAGATATGACTATATGGGGATGGCTCATGGATTTTTGCAGTGATAGAATAATTCCATATCTTGATTGTGATGACGGTTACACAAAACTGGGCTTCCCTGATAGCTCAGGTGGTAAAGAATCTGTCTGCAATGCAGGGGACCCCAATTCGATTCCTGGGTCGGGAAGATTCTCTGGAGAAGGGATAGGCTACCCACTCCAGTATTCTGGCCTAGAGAATTCCATGGACTGTATGGTCCGTGGGGTCACAAAGAGTTGGACACAACTGAGTGACTTTCACTTTCATTTTACAAAACCACACACAGATAAAATTGTATAGAACTGTACAGATACCCACCAATGAGTGAATGTTAAACTGATGAACATGGAATGAGGGCTATGGAGTGTATCAAGGTCAGTCTCCTGGTTTTGATATTGCACTGTAGTTATGTAAGATGTCAGCCTTTGGGGTGACTGGCTGGAGTGTACCAGGACCTCTCTGTACTATTTTTGCAACTTTCTGTGAATCTGTAATTAACCACAACCCTCCCCCAATCTTTTAAAGGTTACAAACTGTGTGATGCCATTTATTTGACATTCTTGAAAAGACAAAAGCATAGCAACAGACAACAAATCATTGGTTGCCAGGGGCAGAAGAAGGATGTGACTACAAAGGAGTCACTCAAGGAGATTTGGGGGGAGAAGGGAGGGACAATTCTATATCCTGATTGTTATTGTGGTTAGGAGAATCTATACACGTGTTAAAACTCTTAGAACTGTATACCATGAAAATGTCAATTTTACTGTATATTAATTATTTTTAAAAAGTTGTCATTATCTTACATATTTAAAAAAAATACTGCTGAAAGCTTTGGATCAGACTTTCATTTGAATTTTGCAATAGGGAATTCCTTGGCGGTCCAGTGGTTAGCACTCTGCGCTCTCGCTGCCAAGGGCCTGATACAGGAATTCAGATCTCTCAAGCCACTGGGTGAGACAAAAAAAAAAAAAAAAGGGCTATTGGGCAAGTTAAGTTCCAGTTATCCAATCTATGAAATAGTAATGATAATATCCATCTAATGATGATGTATGCAAAACTTAGCACATTGCGTAGCACTGAGTAAATAGCATCACTTATTTTAATCTTTTTTTTTAAAATTTTGGAAATCCAATCTGTAAGGAAATTTAGAATAAGGAAAAGAGCTTAATGGATATTTCTAATGGAAACTGAATTGTCTAGAACACACCCTTTGCTTTATCATTTCTAACCTTTTGCTGACTTTGAGCTATTTCATAACTCTGAATTTGTAGCTATTTGATAGTAATACAAAATAATTTTTATAGTGTCATACAAATAAATTCCTTGGTGGAATTGTGGTGTGGTGGTTTAAACTGACTTTCTCCACATCGCTTAACCACCCTGCCCCGCCACATCCTAGTGAAAAATTCCCATTTTGCGTCCTTTTTGTAAATTAACTTCAACATTCCTTTATTCCATATGAAATGGTGGTTCTTTTGATTTCTTCTTTTAACCAGTTATAATGTATTTCCAGTTTCATCACTGAATAATGAGTTAAGTAAAATCTTTAACATATGCTTATTTTATTTCTGCATGAGAGGCATGATTTTACCTCTTGGAGGGAAATCTACCCTTTAACAATTTTATAGCTGGAAAATGCTCAGCGGCAATGGGAAATTGTAACAAAAATCACTAAACACAGCATTCTAGATACTAAGTTGTTTTGGCTGTTTTGAATTATCTGAAATTTTAGTGTCTTTTAAATCAATAGTCCTCATGATCATATAAAGTTTTTGTTACTCTTGTTAATAGTGCTTTGAATAGACTAGGTCCTTAATTAATATTTGCTAAATGCATCAATCAAATTATTATTTTATCTTGCACAATTGGATGGAAAAACAGACTTAATTTTTGTCCTCACAGGTTGAGGCAAAAGTCCACAGGGCTCATTATTACTTATTTATAGTTGTTTCAAATTATATGGCTAGAGGGGCTAGATTATACCAGATAGCTCCCAAACCTTAGTGGCTTACCATAAGGAAAGTTGATTTTTCCCTAATCATTGCAGTGAGGGGGGTCTTTTAATGATTGTGACTCAAGGACTTAGGCTCTGGAGACTCTGCTGTGTGCTGTGCTGAGTTGCTTCAGTTGCATCCAACTCTGCAACGCTATGGGCCGCAGTCTGCCAGGCTTCTCTGTCCAAGGGATTCTCCAGGCAAGAATACTGGAGTGGGTTACCCTGCCCTCCTCCAGGGGATCTTCCTGAACCAGGCATTGGCAGGCAGGTTCTTTGCCACTAGCACCACCTGGGAAGCAGTGGAGATTCTATTTAACACTTACTTCCCTGGTGGCTCAGACGGTAAAGCATCTGCCTGTAATGCAGGTGACCCAGGTTTGATCCCTGGGTTGGGAAGATCCCCTGGAGAAGGAAATGGCAACCCACTCCAGTATTCTTGCCTGGAGAATTCCGTGGACTGAGGAGCCTGGTAGGCTACAGTCCATGGGGTCACAAAAATTCGGACACGACTTTGCGACTTCGCTTTGCTTTGCTTTTTGCTCTATAACCACTGCAGCAGCAGGATGGGAATCTGAGACATACACATGGGCTTTTAAAGTTTTCCCTGGGAAATGATGAGGCTTCCCTCATAGGTCAGTTGGTAAAGGATCCACAGTGCAGGAGACCCTAGTTCAATTCCTGGGTCGGTAAGATCTGCTGGAGAAGGGATAGGCTACCCATTCCAGTATTCTTGGGCTTCCCTTGTAGCTCAGCTGGTAAAGAATCCGCCTGCAATGTGGGAGACCTGGGTTCAATCCCTGGGTTGGGAAGATCCCCTGGAGAAGGAAAAGGCCACCCACTCCAGTATTCTGGCCTGGAGAATTCCATGGACTGTATAGGTCACAAAGAGTCAGACACTTTGTGACTGAGCGACCTTCACTTCACTTCACACTTCACTGGGAAATGATATGTTACCTCTCACATTCCGCTGGCCAAAGCAAGTCTCACAGTCTCACCTTACTTTGAAAGGGGCAGGGAAGCACAGCCCTTGCCTTGTGCCAGGAGGAAAGAAAGACCAAAATGGCATTAATGAATCCCACATCAATATGCTCAGAGATAAAATAAGCACAAAAGGATGAGGTGCCCCACAGGAGACTTCTGATCATTGTTAATATAAACTGTAGAGATGTTAGAAATGTACTTGGCACCTTCTCCTCTCACGAAAACATTTCCATGCCATGGCCCCACAAAATATCATCCTTTGTGATTGTTTTTGTTGTTGTTAGAGTTTCCGAGAGAAAAGAAGACTTTCCTTTTTATTATCACCACCAGAAAATCACTGAGGTCCCTGGCAGAGGTGAAGAGAAGCTGGGGGCATTCATTTAAGAAAAGGAATAATTTGAATATCCAAGGGAAAAACATAAAAATAATCAAAATAAAATGTCAAGTGAAGAGGCAAAATAAGAGTGAAAAAAGTTTTTATCAGGTAAAAGAATATTTTTCAAAAAGTAGATCAAGAGTCTGATAAAGTACTTACCTGATAATCTACAGCCAGGGTGGGTGCAGAGCCCTGGTTGATTTTTGTATACTCTTGGTGAAGACAAGAGTGGTTATGCCCTGGCACAGTTTTAGAACAGGAAGAATGAAGGTTTTAAATCACTGTTTTATTGAAGGAAAAAAAGTAGCCTGCACCAGAGGACTCAAAAAACCCAGGAAGTAAAGTGTAGCCAACGACTGCCCGGGGGCACAGGGTGGGGGGATCTGTACTTGGATCCAGACCAAGTCTGTTTCAAGTTTATTTGATTGAGAATTTCACTTTGAAAAGAGTACTTCATGGGGACCTTTGGGAGCTGTCAAACTCTGCCCTGAGGCAGAAGATTAACGGCTCTGTGGACCAGCAGGGAGAAGCCCAGTAAATCAGAAGCCCCTTGTCTGTGGGCCTGTGGCTTACAGGTGGCAATGTAACAGGCTGTGCCTCTCTGCGGGGGCCTCAGGGACTTCACAGTTAATGGGTCAGAACTAGCTGTGTGGATGGAGGACAGCCTCTGAATATGTTCTCCAAACTGCTGATTGAAAAATGGGCTTGAAAGAGCCTCTGAAAGAATTACCTATCTTCTGGAAGGATCCCCAGGAAGCTGGTAACAGTGGTGTCCTCCGGGGAAGGGACCAGCCTTTTGTGTCTTATGAGGGGGGCGGTCAAGTGTAGCGGTTAAGAGGGTGACCCTGGAAACTTTGGCCTGTCCTTTAGTAGTTGTATGGGTTTTCAACCTTAAAGGGTCTCAGCTGTAAAATGGGGATTATAATAAGGATTAAATGAGTTTATTATTCAAAAAACGGGACAATGAACATAGTGCTATGCAACTTTTGGCTTTTCCCATGTATTTGCATATATTTACCTATTGAAAAAATTATTTTATTCTATTTTATTTTATTGATTTCCGGGGCTTCCCAGGTGGCGGTAGCGGTAAAGAATGGTAGTGGTAAAGAATCCATTTGCCAGCACAGGAGAGGCAAGAGACATGGGTTCAATCCCTGGGCCAGAAAGATTCCCCTGTAGGACAGCATGGCAGTGCACTCCAGTATTCTTGCCCGGGCAAGAAGAGTCTGGCAGGCTATATATATAGTCCATGGGGTCACGAAGAGTCAGACACATCTGAGCATGCACACAAGCTGATTTGCAATGTTGTGCCATGAAAAAAAAAATAATTTTATGTTTTCATAAAGCATTAGAAATATTTCTATAGAGCAAATAATTGTCTCATAATATGCTTTCTTGGATTTTATATTTGTAAGTGAAATTTTCTTATAGTTAGACACAACTATAATTCTCCTTCCTCCACCCATCTCCCTTGTTTGCATTTCTTTTCCATGATCTGGTCCTGCATTTGGCTATGTGGTAGCCTGGAAGTGTGAGGGGTCATTTCTATCAGTGGCCCCCATAGCCCAGTTCTCTGGTGATCACCTAAATATTTGCTCCCCAGATAGCTTTTCAATAGCAAGGAAAGGAAATAATATTTACCACTCCTGCACCTCATACAGTCCCCAAAGAGGGGTGATGCTCTCTTCCTGCATTTTATTTGGCAGTTATGAAGCCAAGGGTATGTCTTCTCAAATAGATGTTTAAAGTCATGGATGTTCAGAGAGAATTACCATCCTCCAGTTTTGTTTTGTTTTTGTTTTTTTAAATTTCAAATATACACAAAGGTAGACGGAATAGTGGAACAAACCCTCATGTATCCAGCACCCAGGTTTAACAATGTTAACTCTGCCATATTTGCTCCTTTTTTCTCTTAGTTGTTTTAAGCAAAATTGTAGAGCATGACTTTGTTTTCCCCTTTTTTCCCTCCTTTGTAAATACAGCTTTATTTATACAGTTGGATGGCATCACCGACCCAATGGACATGAGTTTGGGTGAACTCCAGGAGTTGGTGATGGACAGGGAGGCCTGGCATGCTGCAGTCCATGGGGTTGCAGAGTTGGACACAACTGAGCAACTGCACTGAACTGAAGTCATGCCATACAATTCACCCATTTAGAGTGCACAATTCAATGTTTTTAGTATATTCACAGATATGTGTAACCCATTACCACAATCAATTTTAAAACGTTTTTATCATTCCAAAAGATAAACTTGAATCCTTAAGCTGTTAACCCCACTTCCTTCTACATCCCCAGCCCTAGGCAAACACTAATCTACTTTCTGTGTTTTTTAATACATTTGCCTATTCTAGATGTTTTACGTAAGAGGAATCATACAACATGTAGCCTTTTGTGATTGGCATCTTTCATTTAGCATATTTTCAAGGTTCATCCATGTTGTGGCATGAGTCAATACTTTATGTCTGGATAATATCCCATCATGTAGATATTCCATATTTTATTTATCCATTCATCATAATTGACAGACTTTTAGGCTGTTCCTATTTTTTTAACTAGTATGAGTAAGGCTGCTATGAATATTGGTCTATAAGTAACCTGACATTTTATCTCTAATTTTTTAATATTCATATCTAAGAGATAAGGGCATTTTCCCACAATATCATCCAAATTCGAAATCCTCTAATGACCTAATCATGGCATCTGGTCCCATCACTTCATGGGAAATAGATGGGGAAACAGTGGAAACAGTGTCAGACTTTATTTTTTTGGGCTCCAAAATCACTGCAGTTGGTGACTGCAGCCATGAAATTAAAAGATGCTTACTCCTTGGAAGGAAAGTTATGACCAAACCAGATAGCATATTCAAAAGCAGAGACATTACTTTGCCAACAAAGATCCGTCTAGTCAAGGCTATGGTTTTTCCAGTAGTCATGTATAGATGTGAGAGTTGGACTGTGAAGAAAGCTGAGCGCCAAAGAATTGATGCTTTTGAACTGTGGTGTTGGAGGAGACTCTTGAGAGTCCCTTGGACTGCAAGGAGATCCAACCAGTCCATTCTAAAGGAGATCAGTCCTAGGTGTTCTTTGGAAAGAATGATGCTAAAGCTGAAACTCCAGTACTTTGGCCACCTCATGTGAAGAGTTGACTCATTGGAAAAAAACTCTGATGCTGGGAGGGATTGGGGGCAGGAGGAGAAGGGGACAACAGAGGATGAGATGGCTGGATGGCATCACCAACTCAATGGATTTGAGTTTGAGTGAACTCCGGGAGTTGGTGATGGACAGGGAGGCCTGGTGTGCTGCGATTCATGGGGTTGCAAAGATTCGGACACGACCGAGTGACTGAACTGAACTGAACTGAATGACCTAATCAAGATACAAATTTCACTAATTTTTCTCAAAATCTCCTGTTATGGTTTATTTGTTCCAATCAAGACCCAATCAATACAACGTTTCAATATACTATATTTGGTTGTCATGTCACTCGAGTACCTTCTAAGTAGAAGAGTGTTATTGGGAGGCGGTCCTAAGATGGTGGAGGAGTAGGACAGGGAGACCACTTTGTCTCCCACAAATTCATCAAAAGAACATTTGAACTCTGAGTAAATTCCACAAAACAACTTCTGAATGCCAGCAGAAGACATCATGCACCCAGCCCATTGACTTCAAAAGGAGGTAGGAAAAAATATAAAAGATAAAAAGAGAGACAAAAGAGATAGGGACGGAGATCCGTCCCGGGAAGGGAGTCTTTAAAAAGAGAGAAGTTTCCAAACACCAGGAAACACTGTCACTGGTGAGTCTGTGGCAAGCCTTGGAACCTCAGAGGGCAACATAACCGGGAGGAAAAATAAATATATAATTAAAATCCACAGATTACATGCCCAACAGTAACTCCCAGTGGAGAAGCAGCACAGACACTTGCATCCGCCACTAGCAAGCAGGGGCTGGGCAGGGAGGTGCAGGCTGCATTGCTTAGAGTAAGGACTGGGCCTGAATGCCCCAAGGGCAATCTGAGGGAACTAACTTGAGATAGCAAACCAGACTGGGATAGCTACCCTGAGAAAAGCCCTAACGTAAGACACTGCCAGGCCCGCCCACAGAACAAAGGACTGAGCAGAGCTAGCCGGCTGCGGACCAGCCCATCCCCCGTCAGAGACAGGCAGGTGAGGGCAGCCAGAGCCGAAAGAGGGCAATCATGGCCCCAGAGAGGCATCATCTACCAAACTGCAAGCAGGCTTTGTTGCTAACCAAGACTTCTTGGGATTCTGGACGGTTGACATCCGCCTGAGAAGGTGCACCGATTATACACCCAGAAAACTGAGCGGCAGGGATGGGAGAGGTGATAAGTCGCAGCTACCATGCTCGCCAAACACCTAGTCACCTGAGCTGCTCGGACTTGCTTTTCCTGCTGCTGCTAAGTTGCTTCAGTCGTGTCTGACTCCGTGTGACCCCAGAGACAGCAGCCCACCAGGCTCCCCCATCCCTGGGATTCTCCAGGCAAGAGTACTGGAGTGGGGTGCCATTGCCTTCTCCGCTCAGACCTGGGAAGGGCACAAAATGCAGGCCCAACCGAGTCTGCGCCTCTGAGGACTACCCAAGTGCCTGAACCTGAGCAGCTTAGACCTGGGAGGTGCATGCAGCCCAGGGCCAGCCTCAGATGGTTCCTGGCGGAGCAACATAGAGCCTAAGCAGTGTAGACTGGGAAAGCACACACACTGTGAGTGGGGGCAAACCCTGTGCAGCCGAGACACTGGGATCACTCCCCACAGATGCCAGTGTTATTTGTTTGCAGTGTTCCTCCCTCCCCACAGCACAACTGAACAAGTGAGCCTAAAAAATGTCCACCACCGCCCCCGTGTGTCAGGGTGGAAATTAGACACTGAAGAGACCAGCAAATTAGACACAGAAGAAGCGAAAACAGAGGGAACTGCTTTGGAAGTGATGGGAGCAATAGATTAAAACCCTGTAGTTAGCATCAACTACATAGGAAGGGACCTATAGATCTTGATAAGTATAAGCCAGATCAAGGAACTATCTGAAAGTGAAGTATAGATGGAGAAGTCTTGAGGCTACTGTAAGATTAAGACTGAAAACCAGTTGCAAGAGGCTTAAGTCCAAATCCTGAGAACACCAGAGAACTCCTGACTCCAGGGAACATTAATGGATAGAAGCTCATCAAACGCCTCCATACCTACACTGAAACCAAGCACCACCCAAGGGCCAACAAGTTCCAGAGCAAGACATACCACACAAATTCTCCAGCAACACAGGAACATAGCCCTGAGCTTCAATATACAGACTGCCCAAAGTCACTCCAAACACATTGACATCTCATAACTCATCACTGGACACTTCATTACACTTCCAAAGAGAAGAAATCCAGCTCCACCCACCAGAACACCGACACAAGCTTCCCTAACCAGGAAACATTGACAAGCTACTCGTCCAACCCCACCCACAGTGAGGAAACTCCACAATAAAGAGAACTCCACAAACTGCCAGAATACGGAAAGGCCACCCCAAACACAGCAATATAAACAAGATGAAGAGGCAGAGAAGTACCCAGAAGGTAAAGGAACAGGATAAATGCCCATCAAACCAAACAAAAGAGGAAGAAATAGGGAATCTACCTGATAAAGAATTCCAAATAATGATAGTGAAAATGATCCAAAATCTTGAAAACAAAATGGAGTTACAGATAAGTAGCCTGGAGACAAGGATTTTTGAGAAGATGCAAGAAAGTTTTAACAAGGATCTAGAAGAAATAAAAAAGAGTCAATATGTAATGAATAATGCAATAAATGAGATCAAAAACACTCTGGAGGGAACCAACAGTAGAATAACAGAGGCAGAAGATAGGATAAGTGAGGTTTATGATCAAATGGTAGAAATAAATGAAACAGAGAGGAAAAAAGAAAAACGAATTAAAAGAATTGAGGACAACATCAGAAACCTCTGGGACAATGTTAAACACCACAACATTAGAATCATAGGAGTCCCAGAAGGAGAAGATTAAAAAAAAGACCATGAGAAAATACTTGAGGAGATAATAGTTGAAAACTTCCCTAAAATGGGGAAGGAAATAGTCACCCAAGTCCAAGAAACCCAGAGAGTTCCAAACAGGATAAACCCAAGACAAAACACCTGAAGACACATATTAATCAAATTAACAAAGATCAAACACAAAGAACAAATATTAAAAGCAGCAAGGGAAAAACAACAAATAACACACAAGGGGATTCCCATAAGGATAACAGCTGATCTTCCAATAGAAACTCTTCAGGCCAGGAGGGAATGGCAGGACATACTTAAAGTGATGAAAGAAAATAACCTACAGCCCAGATTACTGTACCCAGCAAGGATCTCATTCAAATATGAAGGAGAAATCAAAAGCTTTACAGACAAGCAAAAGCTGAGAGAATTCAGCACCACCAAACCAGTGCTCCAACAAATGCAAAAGGATCTTCTCTAGACAGGAAACACAGAAAGGGTGTATAAACTCAAACCCAAAACAATAAAGTAAATGGCAACAGGATCATACTTATCAATAAATACCTTAAATGTAAATGGGTTGAATGTCCCAACCAAAAGACAAAGACTGGCTGAACAGATACAAAAACAAGATCCCTATATATGTTGTCTACAAGAGACCCACCTTGAAACAAGGGACATATACAGACTGAAAGTGAAGGGCTGGAAAAAGATATTCCATGCAAATAGAGACCAAAAGAAAGCAGGAGTAGCAATACTCAAATCAGATAAAATAGACTTTAAAACAAAGGCTGTGAAAAGAGACAAAGAAGGACACTACATAATGATCAAAGGATCAATCAAAGAAGAAGATATAACAATTATATATATATATGCACCCAACGTAGGAGCACCGCAATATGTAAGACAAATGCTAACAAGTATGAAAGGGGAAATTAACAATAACACAATAATAGTGGGAGACTTTAATACTCCGTTCACACCTATGGATAGATCAACTAAACAGAAAATTCACAAGGAAACACAAACTTTAAATGATACAATAGACCAGTTAGACCTAATTGATATCTATAGGACATTCCACCCCAAAACAATGAATTTCACCTTTTTCTCAAGTGCACACGGAACCTTCTCCAGGATAGATCACATCCTGGGCCATAAATCTAGCCTTGGTAAATTCAAAAAAATTGAAATCATTCCAATCATCTTTTCTGACCACAATGCAGTAAGATTAGATCTCAATTACAGGAGAAAAACTATTTAAAATTCCAACACGTGGAGGCTGAACAGCACGCTGCTGAATAACCAACAAATCACAGAAGAAATCAAAAAAGAAATCAAAATATGCATAGAAATGAATGAAAATGAAAACACAACAACCAAAACCTGTGGGACACTGTAAAAGCAATGCTAAGGAGAAGGTTCATAGCAATACAGGCATACCTCAAGAAACAAGAAAAAAGTCAAATAAATAACCTAACTCTACACCTAAAGCAACTAGAGAAGGAAGAAATGAAGAACCCCAGGGCTAGTAGAAGGAAAGAAATCTTAAAAATTAGAGCAGAAATAAATGCAAAAGAAACAAAAGAGACCATAGCAAAAATCAACAAAGCCAAAAGCTGGTTCTTTGAGAGGATAAATAAAATTGACAAACCATTAGCCAGACTCATCAAGAAACAAAGGGAGAAAAAGCAAATCAATAAAATTAGAAATGAAAATGGAGAAATCACAACAGACAACACAGAAATACAAAGGATCATAAGAGAGTACTATCAGCAATTATATGCCAATAAAATGGACAATGTGGAAGAAATGGACAAATTCTTAGAAAAGTACACTTTCTAAAACTGAACCAGGAAGAAATAGAAAATCTTAATAGACCCATCACAAGCACGGAAATTGAAACTGTAATCAAAAATCTTCCAGCAAACAAAAGCCCAGGTCCAGACGGCTTCACAGCTGAATTTTACCAAAAATTTAGAGAAGAGCTAACACCTATCCTACTCAAACTCTTCCAGAAAATTGCAGAGGAAGGTAAACTTCCAAACTCATTCTATGAGGCCACCATCACCCTAATACCCAAACCTGACAAAGATGCCACAAAAAAAGAAAACTACAGGCCGATATCACTGATGAACATAGATGCAAAAATCCTTAACAAAATTCTAGCAATCAGAATCCAACAACACATTAAAAAGATCATACATCATGACCAAGAGGGCTTTATTCCAGGGATGCAAGGCTTCTTCAATATCTGCAAATCAATCAATGTAATACACCACATTAACAAATTGAAAAATAAAAGCCATATTATTATCTTAATAGATGCAGAGAAGGCCTTTGACAAAATTCAACATCCATTTATGATAAAAACCCTCCAGAAAGCAAGAATAGAAGGGACATAACTCAATATAATAAGAGCTATATATGACAAACCCACAGCAAACATTATCCTCAATGGTGAAAAATTGAAAGCATTTCCCCTAAAGTCAGGAACAAGACAAGGGTGCCCACTCTCACCACTACTATTTAACATAGTTTTGGAAGTTTTGGCCACAGCAATCAGAGCAGAAAAAGAAATAAAAGGAATCCAAATTGGAAAAGAAGAAGTAAAACTCTCACTGTTTGCAGATGACATGATCCTCTACATAGAAAACCCTAAAGACTCCACCAGAAAATTACTAGAGCTAATCAATGAATATAGTAAAGTTTCAGGATATAAAATCAACATACAGAAATCCATTGCATTCCTATACACTAATAATGAGAAAATAGAAAGAGAAATTAAGGAAACAATTCCATTCACCATTGCAACGAAAAGAATAAAATACTTAGGAATATATCTACCTAAAGAAACTAAAGACCTATATATAGAAAACTATAAAACACTGGTGAAAGAAATCAAAGAGGACACTAATAGATGGAGAAATATACCGTGTTCATGGATCGAAAGAATCAATATAGTGAAAATGAGTGTACTTCCCAAAGCAATCTATAGATTCAATGTAATCCTTATCAAGCTACCAATGGTATTTTTCACAGAGCTAGAACAAATAATTTCACAATTTGTATGGAAATACAAAAAACCTCGAATAGCCAAAGCAATCTTGAGAAAGAAGAATGGAACTGACTTCAGGCTCTACTACAAGGCTCTACTACAAAGCCATAGTCATCAAGACAGTATAGTACTGGCACAAGGACAGAAATATAGATCAATGGAACAAAACAGAAAGCCCAAAGATAAATCCATGCACCTATGGACACCTTATCTTTGACAAAGGAGGCAAGAATATACAATGGAAAAAAAGACAATCTCTTTAACAAGTGGTGCTGGGAAAACTGGTCAACCACTTGTAAAAGAATAAAACTAGAACACTTACTAACACCATACACAAAAATAAACTCAAAATGGATTAAAGATCTAAACATAAGACCAGAAACTATAAAACTCCTAGAGGAGAACATAGGCAAAACACTCTCTGACATAAATCACAGCAGGATCCTCTATGACCAACCTCCCAGCATATTGGAAATAAAAGCAAAAATAAACAAATGGGACTTAATTAAAATTAAAAGCTTCTGCACAACAAAGGAAACTATAAGCAAGGTGAAAAGACAGCCTTCAGAATGGGAGAAAATAATAGCAAATGAAGCAACTGACAAAGAATTAATCTCAAAAATATACAAGCAACTCCTGCAGTTCAATTCCAGAAAAATAAACGACCCAATCAAAAAATGGGCCAAAGAACGAAACAGACATTTCTCCAAAGAAGACATACAGATGGCTAACAAACACATGAACAGATGCTCAACATCACTCATTATCAGAGAAATGCAAATCAAAACCACAATGAGGTACCATGTCACACCAGTCAGAATGGCTGCTATCCAAAAGTCTATAAGCAATAAATACTGGAGAAGGTGTAGAGAAAGGGAACCCTCTTACACTGTTGGTGGGAATGCAAACTAGTATAGCCACTATGGAGAACAGTGTGGAGATTCCTTAAAAAACTGGAAATAGAACTGCCATACGACTCAGCAATCCCACTTCTGGGCATGCACACCGAGGAAACCGGAATTGAAAGAGACACGTGTACCCCAATGTTCATCGCAGCACTGTTTACAATACCCAGGACATGGAAGCAACCTAGATGTCCATCAGCAGATGAATGGATAAGAAAGCTGTGGTACATATACACAATGGAGTATTATTCAGCTATTAAAAAGAATACATTTGAATCAGTTCTAATGAGGTGGATGAAACTGGAGCCTATTATACAGAGTGAAGTAAGCCAGAAAGAAAAACACCAATACAGAATAATAACGTATATATATGGAATTTAGAAAGATGGTAACGATAACCCTGTATGCGAGACAGCAAGAGAGACACAGATGTATAGAACAGTCTTTTGGACTCTGTGGGAGAGGGCGAGGGTGGGATGATTTGGGAGAATGGCATTGAAACATGTATATTATCACATGTGAAACGAATTGCCAGTCCAGGTTCGATGCATGATACAGGATGCTCAGGGCTGGTGCACAGGGATGACCCAGAGGGATGGGATGGGGAGGGAGGTGGGAGGCGGGTTCAGGATGGGGAACACATGTATACCCATGGCGGATTCATGTCAATGTATGGCAAAACCAGTACAATATTGTAAAGTAATTAGCCTCCTATTAAAATAAATAAATTTATATATATATTTTTAAAAAAGAGTGTTGTTGTTGTTATTCAGTTGCTCAGTCGTGCCTGACTTATTGTGACCCCATGAACTGCAGCATGCCAGGCTTCCCTGTCCTTCACCAAATCCCAGAGCTTGTTCAAACTCATGTCCTTTGAGTTGGTGATGCCATCCAACCATCTCGTCCTCTGTCATCCCCTTCAGTCTTTCCCAGCATCAGGGTCTTTTCTGATGAGTCAGCTCTTCACATCAGGTGGCCAGAGAAGAATGCTATACTTCCCCCTTTTTCCCTCGAGACTGACTTGTTGAAAAGTTACCATCCTCCTTTAGATCATCTTCTGACAGCCTATGAGAAAACAGCAGATAGGGTTTACACAAACCTCATTTCTAGCATGTTCATCACTCTTTTAATAATGATTTTGAAACTCAGTCTACTAAATAAATGTAACTTTCTTTACCAATACAGAATTTTGAGCTCTGCCCTATTCTACCAAATGAATCTTAATCATGATCTAGATTGGGGTTTCATCTTTCCCCAGGGTGGCATCCAAGTTGCTGGGGGTTTATAGAATGTGGACATGTGTAGAGGGGTGGTCTTGTGCGCCTCAGTGCCATCTCTCATGGCATCCACTGAAGCATTCCGATGGCCTTCTGCCCACTCAGTCCATGCAGAGAAGTGCTAGATTGTATTCCACTCAGCCTGAATCATACCAAATCAAGTCCGACTGCTCATTGCTCAAAATCAATACTCAGGAGGCCAGTGTTGGTAGGAAAGAAAGATGCTTTTAATCAGATTGCCAGCAATCTGGGGAGATGGTGGACTCAGTGTCTCCTCAAAACTATCTCTGAAGATTCTGCAGCCATGAAAGTTTTTAAAGGGTAAAAAGGAAGAAATCTTAGTTAATCATTGAGATAGTGGGTCAGAGTCATCACCATCCCCCACTGTGTGTTGGCTTATGAGCAGCTTGTCGAAACTTCTTATGAGTTTTCTTTAGATGATATCTTATTCCCACAGTTTGTTCTTGAAATTACTGAAGAGGAATCCAGGGAAGAGATCTGGTAAACTGTTAATTATTTATTCTTCATTTCTATTTCTTTGATGTACAGAAAGAACCAACAGGTTAGGCAAGGTATTGTGTGATCAAAAGATTTGAAAAGTGTGCTAGAGCTGGAGATGAATAGAGCATGGTGTTAGAGGGGGGAGCTGGTTTTAGGTTAGTGGAAAGACAAAAGGGACCTCCTGCAGAGAAGTTTTCCTTCAAAAGAGCTTTTTCCTGTCGGAAACTGATTATAAAACAAGATCTCCTTAGGTCACCCGGCTTGGTCCTTGTCTATGATACTCGAGCATACGAGAAACTTTTTATGGCTCCCGTTCTCAGCTATGGGATTCAGCAGTCCATGGGGCCATTTTCGTCTGTCTTGACCTGTGCTATTTGGCAGTCTCAAGCCACAGGTGGCTGCTGAACATTTCACTGAAATATGATTAATAAAAACTGAGGTGTGCTGTGACGATAAAGTACACATTAGACTTCAAAACCTTAGTACAGGGACTTCCCTGGAGGTTCAGTGGTGAAGACTCCATGGATCCAATGCAGAGGGCATAGGTTTGATCCCTGGTCAGGGAACTAAGATTCCACATGCTGTGTGGCGGGGCCAAAACCCAAAAACTTTAGCACAGAAAAATGCAAAATATCTCATTAATAATTTCTCTATTGATTACATGTTGAAATGATAATATTTAGGCATATGAGGTTAAATAAAATAATGTATTAAAATTAATTCCACCAGTTTCTTTTTACATTCTTTAATGTGGCTACTTATTAGAACATATAATAAGACAGAAGGGTTAGTTACTTAGTTGTGTCTGACTCTTTGTGACCCCATGGACTGTAGCCCGCCAGGCTCCTCTGTCTTAGGGATTCTCCAGGCAAGAGTGGGCTGTTGTTGTGGCTGTTGTTCAATTGGTCAGTTGTGTCCGACTCTTTGTGACCCCACGGACTGCAGCATGCCAGGCTTTCCTGTCCTTCACCATCTTCCAGAGCTTACTCAAACTCATGTCCATTGAATCAGTGATGCCATCCAACCATCTGATCCTCTGTTGTCCCCTTCTCCTGCCTTCAATCTTTCCCAGCATCAGTCTTTTCTAATGAGTTGGCTCTTCGCATCAGGTGGCCAAAGTATTGGAGCTTCAGCTTCAGCATCAGTCCTTCCAATGAATATTCAGGACTGATTTCCTTTGACTGGTTTTATCTCCTTGCAGTCCAAGGGACTCTCAAGAGTCTTCTCCAGCACCACAGTTCAAAAGCATCAATTCTTCAGCACTCAGCCTTCTTTATGGTCCAACTTTCACATCCATACATGACTACTGGAAAAGTGGATAGCCATTCCCTTCTCCAGGCAATCTTCCCGACCCAGAGATCGAACCCGGGTCTCCGGCATTGTCAGATGGATTCTTCACTGTCTGAGCCACCAGGGAAGCCGACTTACTAGAACACTCAAAATTACATATGTAGCTCAAATTACATCTCTATTGGACACTGTGCTGGTCTAAATTTTCCGTGAGGCCATTTCTTTCCCACTATGCCTCTCCTCTCCTTTGTCACATCAAGGTAGGGGAATTCTGGTGATTTACCTACACCAAAAACTAGTCTGGAATGGGATTCAGTAGGGTGGGAGGTAGCCTAGTCCCCTTTCATAGGAACACTCACTGCTATCTCACTTGTTTACTTTTCCTCAGCTTTCCTTTCTCCTTCACATTTAGTCAGGGAGTAGGTAATACAGCTCTTCTGTCGGTCTTCCAAAACTGTTGTTTATACCCCACCTGAGTATTTGAAAGTCAAAAGCCAAGAATTTGACTCTGGTTCTACTGTGTTATTCTTAGCCCGAGGCAATCTGTGCATAAAACACTCTCACTACTGCCAGAATGGGGTAGATGTTACAGAGAAGCAGGAAATACTGGGAATGAAAGCTGCATTAGTTGCTACAGCAAAGCCTCACCCATCATTCTAGAAACACGTGTTGTGCAGTGATTCTCTCAAATGCTGTGCTAGGGTTTGGGAACCCTGAGATCAAGGTGACCCAGGCTCTACTGTCAAAGAGGACAGGCCTAGTGAGTGATTTAAGTGTATAAATCCATAGGTGCAATGAAATTTTAGAGGCACTGCGGCTGAAATACCTTCAGGACACAATACGGCACAAGAAAAAGGCTGACTGGCTAATTCTCCTGCAGGGTCGGGGCAGAGCAACCAGGAAACTCAAGCCAAAGCACTATGGGTACCAAACAGTTTGTTATGAACTCTTTGTGCCTCAGGAAAGTCACTTTCTGAGCCTTGGTTTCCTCATCTAAGAATATTGTGGATTATTTCTTCTATCTCAAATCACTGCCACGAAGGAGAAAAGTTCATGCCGTAAATATACTAAATTCTTAGCATGGTTTGGCACTGGGTGGTAGGTAAGATTATGGGTGACTATTGTTTTGTTCTTAATGTTCTGTATTTCCCAGTTTTTTTTAATAATAAACAAGTATTACTTTTATAATCAGTTCAAAAAAAGAACAATTTGATTTTAAATTTTGCCTTTGCTGCCAAACTTCTTGAACTAGTGATCTATACTGGCTCCCTCCTGCACTTCCTCCCCATTCTCTGAATCCAGCCATTGTAATCTGGCTTCCATTCCCTCATCCAAAGGTCTCCAGTGGCCTCCCACTTGCCAAGGCCAATGACCTCTTTTCAACCCTTGTCCAACTTGATTTTGCCATATCATTAACACAGCTTCTTAAACTTTCTGAAAATCACTGTTTAAACTATGGAAATAATGTACCTGTAATACACACACACGCACAGACACACACATACACACACAAGCCCATCATCTACAATGTTACCACCATAATACTACCAAAGTCATTTTGATATATTTCCTGCTAGTCTTTTTAAGTATTTTTCACATCATTATAGCATGACTATAAATCCAGTTTTGAATTTACCACCTCTTTCTTGAAACTCTTCTTATTTCCATAAAACAATAATTTTTTGAGTTTTCAATAATTTACCCATTTTTAAAACTTGTACTACTTTACGTAAAATTTCTAAAGTGCTTGTTAATGTGTAAATCCCTGGACCCTACTCTACCCCGTCACAAATATTCTATTTCATTACTATTGGTTTGGGCCAAGAGCCTGTTTCCTGTTTTCTATTGCGAGAGGTCCAGAAATTCTGCTGAGAAATATTTCTACAGACTCACCCCTCTACAGCAACCAGCTAACCAACCAACTGAGGACCAAAAACAACTTTGGAAACCCAAACCAGTGCTTCCTAATCATGAGATTCCCTATGGGTTGGGTTTGAGTATCTGCCTATTTTTTAATCCCTTCTCATGATTTTTTTTTTTAATATTTATTTGGCTGCAATTTTTGTTGGAGCATGTGAACTCTTAGTTGTGGCATATGGGATCTAGTTCCTTGACCAGGGATTGAACCCAGGCCTCTTGCATTGGAGAGCATGGAGTCTTAGCCACTGGACCACCAGGGAAGTCCCTCTTCTCTTGATTCTGATGAGCCATGACCTTAACTGAAACTACACTATTCTATTTGCATTTTTCACTTTCAAGTCCCAGGGCCTTTGTGCTATTCCCTTTGCCTGGGTTTCCATTCCTTCTCACATTCATCCTTGAAGCACAGCTCAAATGTGGCCTCCTCTGTCAGATTTCACAGTTGCTGTTGTTGTTCAGTCACTCAGTTGTGTCTGACTCTTTGCTACTTCATGGACTGCAGCACACCAGGCTTCCCAGTCCTTCACCATCTTCTAGAGCTTGCCCAAACTTCTGTCCATTGATTTGATGATGCCATCCAACCAGAGGCTTTTCTATGTCCTCTTTCTTTCCCACTCACAAATTAGTCAAGTGTCTATGACTTTAGGCTGGGCAATGAGCTACTTGAGAGCGAGTATAGTGCATGTATTTGCTACCTATTCCTGGGTAACAAATTTCCTCAAAACTTAATGTTTAAAACTCACAGACCTTACAACATCTGCAGTTCAAGGATTCAGAACCGGCTTAGTTGGATGGCTCAGGCTTGAATCTCTCATGAAGTAGTCAAGGTGTTGGGTAGGGCTATAGTCCCCTGAAGGTTTGACTGGGGCTGAAAAATCCACTTTCCAGATGGCAAACTTAAGTGGCCAGCAAATCAGTATCAGCTGTTGGCAGAGGGCCTCTGTTATTCTTTATGTGGATCTTTTCATAGGGCTGCTTGGGCATCCTTACAACATGGTGGCTGCCTTTCTTAAGAGCAGGCATTCTGAGAGCAAGAATAAGACTACAATTTCTTTTATGACCTAGCCTTCAAAGTCACCCACCATCACTTCTGTAGGGTTCTATTGATCACACAAGACAACCATAATACAGTGTAGAAAATTATGCACGGATATAAGTAAGGATCATTTGGGGTCATCTTTGAGGTTGGCTACCACAGAGAATATCTACTTTTTTATTTTATCTATCCATCACTCTTTGTAGGAAACACATTTCATGTTATACAACCAGGTTGAACCTTCCTCAGCTGAGGGTGAAGCATATAACCTAAGCCTGGCCAACTTGATATTCCATTTCCCTGGTCAGAGTGGTCAGTTAAATGGGCTTGTGACCAACTAGAGATAATCAGAATCTTCCTTTACTTTTGATATACGGATTCGAAGGAAGAGAGGGTCTCTATTCTGCTATTTTGAGATCTAAGAATGATCTTAGCTGGAGTTTCTAAAGGCCATTTGTTCAGGTCAAATTGGAGGAAGCTATCTTTAGTAAGAAAAAATGAGGCCAACTCACAAAGAGAGGTAAAAACGAGTAGAGATGAATAGAGAAAAAAAAGAGCCCTGATGAAATAATTTGAGCTCCCTTGATCCAGTCAAGCCTGAAATTAATACAGACTTTTTAGTTACATGGGTCAATATATTTCCTTTTTTATTTAAGCTAGTTTAAGTTGGACTCCTATCACCGGCAACAAAAACAACTCCAACACATTAGCAGGGTCTGTATCTTACTCCTCTTGAGTTTCCAACATTGGGTTCTAAGTACTCAACTCAAGTTGGATGAATTTATTGTTGTTGTTCCTGTTCGGTCACTAAGTCCTGTCTTTACTCTGCAATCCCATGGACTGCAGCATGCCAGGCTGCTCTGTTCTTCACTACCTCCTGGAGTTTGCTCAAATTCATGTCCATTGAGTCAGTGATGCTATCTAACCATCTTATCTTTTGCCACCAGTCTTTTCCAATGAGCAAGCTCTTCACATCTGGTGGCCAAACTATTGGAGCTTCAGCTTAAGTGTCAGTACTTCCAATGAATATTCAGGGTTGATTTTCTGTAGGATTGACTGGTTTGATCTCCTTGTGGTCCAAGGGACTCTCAAGAATCTTCTCCAGGACCACAGTTTGAAAGCATCAGTTCTTCAGTGCTCACCCTTTTTTATGGTTCAACTCTCACATCCATACATGACTACTGGAAAAACCAGAGCTTTAACTATACGGACCTTTGTTGGCAAAGTGATGTCTCTGCTTCTTAATATGATGTCTAGGTTTGTTGTAGCTTTCCTTCCAAGGACAAGCATATATTAATTACGTGGTTGCAGCCACAGTCTGAATTTATTTTGGAGCCCAAGAAAATAAAATCTGTCACTGTCTCTACTTTTTCCCATCTATTTGCCATGAAATAATGAGACTGGACAACAAAAGAGTCCGAAATGCAGTACTTGGATGCAATCTCAAAAACGACAGAATGATCTCTGTTCGTTTCCAAGGCAAACCATTCAATATCACAGTAATCCAAGTCTATGCCCCAACCAGTAATGCTGAAGAAGCTGAAGTTGAACGGTTCTATGAAGACCTACAAGACCTTTTAGAACTAACACCCAAAAAAAGATGTCCTTTTCATTATAGGGGACTGGAATGCAAAAGTAGGAAGTCAAGAAACACCTGGAGTAACAGGCAAATTTGGCCTTGGAATACAGAATGAAGCAGGGCAAAGACTAATAGAGTTTTGCCAAGAAAATGCACTGGTCATAACAAAAACCCTCTTCCAACAATACAAGAGAAGACTCTATACATGGACATCACCAGATGGTCAACACCGAAATCAGATTGATTATATTCTTTGCAGCCAAAGATGGAGAAGCTCTATACAGTCAGCAAAAACAAGACCAGGAGCTGACTGTGGCTCAGACCATGAACTCCTTATTGCCAAATTCAGACTTATATTGAAGAAAGTAGGGAAAACCACTAGACCATTCAGGTATGACCTAAATCAAATCCCTTATGATTATACAGTGGAAGTGAGAAATAGATTTAAGGGCCTAGATCTGATAGATAGAGTGCCTGATGAACTATGGAATGAGGTTCCTGACATTGTACAGGAGACAGGGATCAAGACCATTCCCATGGAAAAGAAATGCAAAAAAGCAAAATGGCTGTCTGGGGAGACCTTACAAATAGCTGTGAAAAGAAGAGAAGCAAAAAGCAAAGGAGAAAGGGAAAGATATAAACATCTGAATGCAGAGTTCCAAAGAATAGCAAGAAGAGATAAGAAAGCCTTCCTCAGCGATCAATGCAAAGAAATAGGGGAAAACAACAGAATGGGAAAGACTAGGGATCTCTTCAAGAAAATCAGAGATACCAAGGGAACATTTCATGCAAAGATGGGCTCGATAAAGGACAGAAATGGTATGGACCTAACAGAAGCAGAAGATATTAAGAAGAGGTGGCAAGAATACACACAACTGTACAAAAAAGATCTTCACAACCCAGATAACCACGATGGTGTGGTCACTGACCTAGAGCCAGACATCTGGAATGTGAAGTGAAGTGGGACTTAGAAAGCATCACTACGAACAAAGCTAGTGGAGGTGATGAAATTCTAGTTGAGCTGTTCCAAATCCTGAAAGATGATGCTGTGAAAGTGCTTCACTCAATATGCCAGCAAATTTGGAGAACTCCACAGTGGCCACAGGACTGGAAAAGGTCAGTTTTCATTCCAATCCCAAAGAAAGGCAATGCCAAAGAATGCTCAAACTACCAC
This sequence comes from Bos grunniens, assembly GCF_055505025.1. NCBI lineage: Eukaryota > Metazoa > Chordata > Mammalia > Artiodactyla > Bovidae > Bos > Bos grunniens. The sequence goes on from NC_141166.1 coordinate 99,455,706, forward strand.
ACAATTGCACTCATCTCACACGCTAGTAAAGTAATGCTCAAAATTCTCCAAGCCAAGCTTCAGCAATATGTGAACCATGAACTTCCAGATGTTCAAGCTGGTTTTAGAAAAGGCAGAGGAACCAGAGATCAAATTGCCAACATCTGCTGGATCATAGAAAAAGCAAGAGAGTTCCAGAAAAACATCTATTACTGCTTTATTGACTATGCCAAAGCCTTTGACTGTGTGGATCACAATCAACTGTGGAAAATTCTGAAAGAGATGGGAATACCAGACCACCTGATCTGCCTCTTGAAAAATTTGTATGCAGGTCAGGAAGCAACAGTTAGAACTGAACATGGAACAACAGACTGGTTCCAAATAGGAAAAGGAGTTTGTCAAGGTTGTATATTGTCACCCTGTTTATTTAACTTATATGCAGAGTACATCATGAAAAACGCTGGACTAGAAGAAACACAAGCTGGAATCAAGATTGCCGGGAGAAATATCAATAACCTCATATATGCAGATGACACCACCCTTATGGCAGAAAGTGAAGAGGAACTAAAAAGCCTCTTGATGAAAGTGAAAGTGGAGAGTGAAAAAGTTGGCTTAAAGCTCAACATTCAGAAAACGAAGATCATGGCATCCGGTCCCATCACTTCATGGGAAATAAATGGGGAAACAGTGGAAACAGTGTCAGACTTTATTTTCTTGGGCTCCAAAATCACTGCAGATGGTGACTGCAGCTATGAAATTAAAAGACGCTTACTCCTTGGAAGGAAAGTTATGACCAACCTAGATAGCATATTCAAAAGCAGAGACATTACTTTGCCAACAAAGGTTCATCTAGTCAAGGCTACGGTTTTTCCTGTGGTCATGTATGGATGTGAGAGTTGGACTGTGAAGAAGGCTGAGTGCCGAAGAATTGATGCTTTTGAACTGTGGTGTTAGAGAAGACTCTTGAGAGTCCCTTGGACTGCAAGGAGATCCAACCAATCCATTCTGAAGGAGATCAGCCCTGGGATTTCTTTGGAAGGAATGATGCTAAAGCTGAAACTCCAGTACTTTGGCCACCTCATGCGAAGAGTTGACTCATTGGAAAAGACTCTGATGCTGGGAGGGATTGGGGGCAGCAGGAGAAGGGGACGACAGAGGGTGAGATGGCTGGATGGCATCACTGACTCCATGGACATGAGTCTCAGTGAACTCCGAGAGTTGGTGACAGACAGGGAGGCCTGGCGTGCTGTGATTCATGGGGTCGCAAAGAGTCGGACACGACTGAGCTACTGATCTGATCTGAATGAGACTGGATGCCATGATCTTCATTTTTTGAATGTTGAGTTTCAAGCCAGCTTTTCCACTCTCCTCTCTCACCCTCATCAAGAGGCTCTTCAGTTCCTTTTTGATTTCTGTCATTAGAGTGGTAATATCTGCATATCTGAAGTTGTTGGTATTTCTCCTGGTAATCTTGATTCCAGCTTGTGCTTCATCCAGCCTGGCATTTCACATGTACTCTGCATCTAAGCTAAAGAAGCAGGGTGACAATATACTGCCTTGATGTACTCCTTTCCCAATTTTGAACCAATTCATTTTTCCATGTCTGTTCTAACTGTAGCTTTTTGACGTGCATACAAGTTTCTCGAGAGACAGGTAAGATGGTCTGTTACCTCCATCTCTTTAAGAATTTTCCACAGTTTGTTGTAATCCACACAGTCAAAGGCTTTAGCATAGTTAATGAAACAGATGTTTATCTGGAACTCCCTTGCTTTCTCTGTGATCCAACGAATGTTGGCAATTTAATCTCTGATTCCTCTGCCTCTTCAAAACCCGGCTTCTACATCTGCAAGTTCTTGGTTCATGTACTGCTAAAGCCTAATGTGAAGGATTTTGAGCATAGCTTTGCTAGCTTGTGAAATGAGCACAATTGTATTAACATTCTTTCATGTGACCCTTCTTTGGGATTGGAATGAAAACTGACTTTTTCCAGTCCTGTGACCACTGCTAAGTTTTCCAAATTTGCTGACATATTGAGTGTATCACTTTAACAGCATCATCTTTGGGGATTTGAAATAGCTTAGCTGAAATTCCATCACCTCTACTAGCTTTGTTTGTAGTGAAAGTGAAAGTTGCTCAGTCATGTCCAACTCTTTGTGACCCCATGGACTATAGAGTCCATGGAATTCTCCAGGCCAGAATACTGGAGCCTGCAGCCTTTTCCTTCTCCAGGGAGATCTTCTGAACCCAGGTCTCCTGCATTGAAGGCCAATTCTTTACCAGCTGAGCCACAAGGGAAGCCCAAGAATATTGGAGTGGGTAGCCTATCCCTTCTCCAGGGGATCTTCTCGACCCAGGAATTGAACTGGGGTCTCCTGCATTGCAGGCAGATTCTTTACCAACTGAGCTATCAGGGAAGCCCTCAAGCATTGTTTGTAGTAATGCTTCCTAAAGACCACTTCATCTCACATACCAGGATGTCTGGCTCTAGGTGAATACCATCATGATTATCTGGGTCATTAAGACCTTTTTTGCATAATTCTTTAATGTATTCTTGCCACCTCTTCTTAATCTCTTCTGCTTCTGTTAGGTCCTTACCATTTCTGACCTTTATCATGTCCGTCCTTGCATGAAATCTTCCCTTGATATCTCCAGTTTTCTTGAAGAAATCTCTAGTCTTTCCCATTCTATAGTTTTCTTCTATGTCTTGGTACTTTTCATTTAAGAAGACCTTCTCATCTCTCCTTGCTATTGTCTGAAACCCTGCATTCAGTTGGGTATATCTTTCCCTTTCTTCCTTGCCTTTCTCTTCTCTTCTTTTCTCTGTTATTTATAAAGACTTCTCAGACAGCCACTTTGCCTTCTTGCACTTCTTTTTCTTTGGGATGTTTTTGGTCCCTGCTTCCTGTACAATGTTACAAACCTCTGTCTGTAGTTCTTCAGATACTTTATCTACCAGATCTGATCTCTTGAATCTATTCATCCATCACCTCCACTGTATAATCATAAGAGATTTGATTTAGGTCATACCTGAATGGCCTACCGTTTTTTCCTACTTCTTCCAGTTAAGCCTGAATTTTGTAATAAGGAGCTCATGATCTGAGCCACAGTCAGCTCCAGTTTTTGTTTTTACTGACTGTATACTGTTTCTCCATCTTTGGTTGCACAGAACATAATAATTTGATTCCGTTGTTGACCATCTGGTAAAGTTCATGTGTAAACTCATCTCTTGGGTTGTTGAAAAAGGGTGTTTGCTATGACCAGTGTGTTCTTTTGACAAAGCTCTGCCCCAACCACTGATGCTGAAGAAGCTGAAGTTGCACAATTCTATGAGGTTGGATTAAAACCTTAATTATCATGTTTTTACATAAAAGTAATCTGATATATGTAAATGTTGGGGATTATTTTTTAAAGAATTGGCAACTTACCAAGTAAGTAACAGTTATGAGAACACTAAAAATCCTAGGACTTTGAAAAGTTTGGGAATCTGGAAGCCTACAGAGCCATTGTGTTGGTCAGCTGTGCTCAGTTCCTTGCAGTTCTGGGTGATGCAGTTGAGTGAGTGGTTGACCAGCATCCTGAGAACATGCAGAAAGTGGCTGAGGAAAGGGGCACCGTGGGAGAGGCACAGCAGGTTGCCGTGGTGACAGGAAATGGAAGAAGGTGCGAAGTGCACCTCCCCACATCTGGGTAACACTTGAGTAATATGATATCACAGGAATTAGGATGAGTAAACCAACCACAGACATCCACAGGATGCTGGCTGGGGGTGGTGGGTTTTTGGTCTCTCTAAGAATCATGTCCATAGAGGAATTTGCAATAGCAAGATGCACCATCAGATTTATAGCTTCAGGTAAAGAGTTCACCAAATAGCTGGACTAGTAATCAGATTATCCCAACTCTTGCTCAGGCTGAGGGACTGCAAGGACCAGAGGAGTATATGGCTTCATAAAGGAATGTTTGCTGTAACATAGATGAGTAGTATCACACGTGTGAGTGGTTGTTCTGTTATAGAATGGTATAGGGAGATATAAAAGGAAGGAAGCCAAATACGGGAAAGAGAAACAGATTGTCTGCTGCCTGCCTTTCTCATCAAAGTCTTCTGATACTCACCAGTCCTGTTGTGTCTAGGAAAACCGTTATACACATCATCAACCAAGTGACAGGTCTTTATTTTTAGTTCATTACAGAAACCCTGCTACCCAAATGATGCCTGACAGAAAAATCTCCTGTTGGTAAGGACCTTTTCTCAAGCCAAGGTAAACCTCAGAATTCCTGAGTTATCCCCTGGGCTTGTACAGCAAGTCAGTTTTCTTTAATTCCATAAACTCCTATGACTCTTAGTTACATACCAACCACTGTTTTTCAGAAAGGAAACTAGTGTCTATACCAATAAGAGCCTAGATTCTGGAGTTAGACTGGCTGTGTTCAAATCACGGCTTCCTCACTCAGTTGGCCTATATCATGTAGGACAAGTCATCCGTTGTGCTCAGTTTCCGTGCCAGTAAAATGGGGTTAACAATATGATAGTAGTATCTCCTCATAGAGATGTGACAAGTACTAATTGAATACGTGTGTGTGTGCATAGAGAGAGTTTAGAACAGTGCCTAACACACAGTAACCCCTTTATAATTTTTTGATATTATTATTATATAGACAAAATTGCATTTCTCTCTATGAAACTTCCTCAAATCTTCGTCACTATACACGGATCTCATTAGATGCATCTCATTAATGAGAACTATTTGTGGATCAAATGTTGTTAACTGGCTTAAGCCACTTTGGTGTACAATTGTCAGTGTCTTGGTGGGGCCTCTGCCAATTTGTCCCCTTAGAGTCTGGTGTCCATGAGCTCAAACCTCCTGACCAGAACCCCTTGAGAAAACTGAACCAGATGTCATGATGTCACAGAGCCAGATCCAGCCATGCTTCTCATCTGGTCAGGTGACAGAATCCTACACTAAGTAGCAAGCATGGGACTAAAGAAACACCCAGGCCTAGAGCACCATTCTGGGCTCACACAGAACTGATGCCCCGTTCATTTAAGGGTAAGATGCCCGTGCATCACACATCCCTCAGTAATCATCCATGTCACCAATAAATTGTTAAGCTATTTCTAGCACCTCTTATGCTAAAGAATAAGGGAAACTCATATTCCCCATTAGAGCACTTCAAGTGTTCATTAACAACTTGTACTTCCTAGGTGGTGCAGTGGTAAAGAATACACCTGCCAAGGCAGGAGACACAGAAAACGAGGTTTGGATCCCTGGTTCAGGAAGATCCCCTGGAGAAGGAAATGGTAACCCACTCCAGTACTGCTGCCTGGGAATCCCATGGACAGAGGAGCCTGGCGGGCTACAGTCCATGGGGTCGCAAAGAGATACGACTGAGCACTCATGCACAGGGTGAATATTAAAACTATTTTTTAAAGCACACTTATCTTGCTATGCTGAAGTATTTCAATTATGACAATAATCACCTAATGTCAGTAGAACTCTCAGACAAAAAAAAACATGGTTTTTTTTGTTAGGTGACAGCCTACCTATTGACCCTGATTTTTGAAGATGTTCATAGATTCCTCATTAAAAGCGAATAATTAAAATAATGTCAGCTGATAAATGCTCTCTTTGCAAGGACCCTTCATAGCTCCTGACTTGATAATCACCAAAAAATGTGTTTTCAGCTATGTGGGTGGGTTGGAAGTGATTCTTCATGTGACTCAGGCACTAACTAGATCTCCTTAATTCCAGGATTATCAGTGGGAAATGGCTTTCAAAGAAATAGATTTTTGATGAAGCAAATGGAATTTCAGAACTTAAATATCAATGTACTGACATAGAACATCTTTTTAACTCTTGCAATCTGTAGAAAACCACTTTAATTTACAGTACAAAAGTCATGCAGTCAATATGGTGGGACAGAATTCACTGACATGTTTATTTAGGGCACACCTCACCCCTTTGCTTTTGACACTGAACCAAAAGTAGGTCACGGTAGGCAAAATATTAAAAGAAAATAAAGATATTTTTAGTGTCTTTCATGGTACATATATTTGTCTCTCACTAATTGCACAGAGGGTGCAGATTTTCTGCAGGATAAGGGAGAGAAGGAAGAAGGAAGGAAGATTAAGAAGGCCAATTGCTGAAGACAAGCTTCATCTAATTGGTAGTGTCTGGTATATCACTAAAATCCTGAACCAAAAATTGTTTTGCTTTTTGTTGTTGTGTTAGGGGAAATGAAGGAACCTTATGATTATTCAGTCAGTTCAGTCGCTCAGTCATGTCTGACTCTTTGCGACACCATGGACTGCAGCAAGCCAGGCCTCCCTGTCCTTCACCAACTTCTGGAGCTTGCTCAAACTCAAGTCTATCTAGTCGGTGATGCCATCCAATCATCTCATCCTCTGTCATCCCCTTCTCCTCCTGCCTTCAATCTTTCCCAGCATCAAGGTCTTTTCAAATGAATCAGTTCTTTGCATCAGGTGGCCCAAGTATTGGAGCTTCAGCTTCAGCATCAGTCCTTCCAATGAATATTTAGGATTGATTTCCTTTAGGATTGACTGGTTTGATCTCCTTGCAGTTCAAGGGACTCTCAAGAATCTTCTCCAACACCACAGTTCAAAAGCATCAATTTTTCCATGCTCAGCTTTCTTTTTATGGTCCAACCCTCACATCCATACATGACTACTGGAAAAACCATAGCTTTGACTAGACAGACCTTTGTCAACAAGTAATGTCTCTGTTTTTTAATATGCTGTCTAGGTTATGATTATTAAGGCATAGCAATTCATGGGGGTGTAAACACGAAACTGTTTAACTGTCCCCAGCCCCGTCTGGTATAATCCCTCTTTTCTCAGGTCAGTGAACCCTCTTATCTTTACGATGTCTCCTTCTAATTCCACAACCTCCCAGTCTCATCTTTAATGCTCAGCTCTGTTCATTTCCAAACTTCAATCTGAAAACCAAAACAATATAAAACTTCAATGTCCACGTAGTGGGAGTGGGGATGGGAGATGTGTCTACTATTATACCCACATCTTCTCCCTCTTTTCCAGATAGGAGCACCCTAGGTCTGGAGGATGGAATGAGAATCTCCTTCCCTAGCTCCTTTGGATGGGGGTGGGGGTAGAGAGTGGGGAAGGTGGTGGTGGGGAAGGTGCTACCACTGAGGCTGCTGCTGCTTCTCTAACGCCAACAGATTTTCTTTCCCCTCTTGACTTGCCAGTGTTGGCTTTTCCTGAGTCACATGTCCCAGCCCACAGCCTCCTGACAGAGAATCTGGCTCAAGCTCAGCCTCTTCTCTCCCTCAGCCCAAGTGGTCCTCTTGTCTCACATGCTCTTGGATGTGAAACTGACAAGATGGCTCAAGCTCAGCTACTTTGTCTGCTCCACTTACAGGAAATCCTATCCTTGCAGTACAAATTGGGGAAATGCAGTCTGGAGCCTCATTAAGAGTGAATTAGAAAGAAAAAAAAAAGAGTGAATTAGAGCACTTTGTAGGAGACCAGGGGAACAATAGAAAACAATCTGTCATTAACTTAAAGGCAAGGCAGTGTTCCTGGAAGTAATGAGATTCCAAGTTGAGTGGAGCCGATAGAGTAAGCCACCAATCCATCTCCTGGCTCCAAACATTACTTTAATGCCCAGAACACAAATAAAGAATACATCAGGTGCTTTAATTGGTAAGACAGATATGAAGTTTGATTTTAGCTAATAGAGAAGAGATAACAGTTCTACTTAAGCCACACCCGTTTCCTCTCACACTTGTGGTGGAAGCTAATACCTTCAGAGCCCCCTCCCCTCCCAGTGCTCTAAATCTAACCCTAATAGTGCTTTCATCCTATCCATCCTAAATCACTTTAGTCGTGTCTAACTCTTTGGGACCCTATGGACTATAGCTCACCAGGCTTTTATGTCCACGGGATTCTCCAGGCAAGAACACTGGAGTGGGTTGCCATTTCCTTCTCCAGGAGATCTTCCCCACCCAGGGATTGAACCCGAGTCTCTTATGTCTCCTGCATTAACAGGTGGATTCTTTACCACTAGTGCCACCTGGGAAGTGCTTTCACCTGATATAATGTGGTCACTGAAAATGAGTTTTGATGTCTTCTTCCTGAAAGAAGTGAAAGAAGAAAGTGAAGTCGTTCAATCGTGTCCAACTCTTTGCGACCCCATGGACTGCAGCCTGCCAGGCTCCTCCATCTATGAGACTTTCTAGGCAAGAATACTGGAGTGGGTTACCATTTCCTTCTCCAAGGGATCTTCCCAACCCAGGGATTGAACCCTGGTCTCGCACACTGTAGGCAGACTCTTTACCGTCTGAGCCACCAGGATGAGACCCACTCCAAACACCTTCCTTATTTTCTTACTCACTAAACTTAATTGATGAGCTCCATCTTCTCAACACCCATATTTTCTGTACTCTTTGGGGGGTCAAGGGACAATTCTGGGACTCAAATCCATAGACTATTTTTTTAAACTTTTTATTATGGAAATTTCCAAACAGTAATAAAAGTGGAAAGAATAATATAATAAACACATATACTTACCACCCGGTTCAATTATCAACTCATGACTAAGTTGTACCTCCACCTACCTTCTCTTCCTTCTGGACCGTGTGTCCCAAAGAAAAGAAATCTTTTTGTTTTAAACCTAACTGTAATATTATCAACACACCTAAAAAATAAACAGTAATTTTTTTTTTTTTTGGTAATTCTTAATTATCATTAAGTATCTAGTCTATACTCAAATTTCTACAGTGGGGTCATAAACTGGAATCCTAACAAGGTTTATCTTTTAGGCTTATTTGATGGAAACATTCCTTGCATAAATCAGATTACATTAAGGTTATGCTATGGTGGCAAACAACTCAAAAATCACAATGGCTTATGACAGGTTGGGTTTCTTTCCTGCTCACGTGAATTTCCGTTAGTCAGCTCTGCATCCTCTTCACTCTTGGCCAGAAGCTGAAGAAACAGTCCCTATTTGGGATACACCCACTTCCTGGCAGATGGAAATGAGAAATGGTCGAAACACAATGACTTTTAAAACTTCTGCTCAGAAGTAACAACCATCACATCTGCTCACATTTCATTTGTCAAAGAAAATCACATGGCCAAAGCTGATGTCAGAGGGGGAGAAGGGAAGACTAACTCTCTCACAGGAGAGGTCAGCAAATACTGGGAGTAATACAATCTATCAAAGCTTGTAAGTCTCTCTTGATTTATAGATTCCCTTTCTCATGTTTTTACTTCCTTTTTTTTTTTCAACTTACTTCGGAGAAGGCAATGGCAACCCACTCCAGTGTTCTTGCCTGGAGATCCCAGGGATGGGGGAGCCTGGTGGGCTGCCGTCTATGGGGTTGCACAGAGTCAGACACGACTGAAGCAACTTAGCAGTAGCAGCAGCAGCTGAAGAAATGGGGTCATTTATGCTGTAGAATTTCCTATTTTCTGGATTTTGCTAATTGCATCCCTTTGCACACTTATTCAACATGGTGTTTTGCCACCTCTACTTGTTCTAAACTTGTGTCTATATACAGAGGCATAATCAGATGCAGGTTTTTGGCCAAGGATACTTTCTAAATGGTCATGAGTGTTCTGTTAATTATCTCTTTTCTAACAAATCATCCCCAAATTTGGTGACTTAAAACAATAATCATGTATTATCTCATGGTTTCTGTGGATCAGGGATTCAGACAGGGCACAGAGGAATGGTTTGTCTCTAGTTTATGATTTCTGGGGTCTAGCTGGAAAGTGGAAACACTGGAGGGCTAAATCATCTGAAGGCTTGACTGAGACAGAAGTTTGTTCAAGGTGGCTTATTTACTTGTTTAGCAAGTTGGCATTGGTAAATTGGTCTTTTCTCTGCTGAGGTGCTGGCCTGTCCACAGAGCTGCTTGAGCATCCTCACAACATGGTGACTGACTTCCCCCAGAGTGACTGATCCAAAGGACCAACACTGAAGCTGCAGTCTCTTTTTTGACCTAGCTTATTATTACAAATTCATACCCTGACACTTTAGTTACAAAAGCAGCCCTCATTCACTGTAGAATGTCTACACAAAGGCATGGGTACCAAGAGAGAAGGTTCACTGAGGGCCATCGTGGGGTCTGGCTACTATATGTATCAAGTGGTTTTCATGTTAAAACAATAAGTAAGGACAATCTATATCATGTTGTGTGAGACAGTGGTCTCTAGCATTTGTGATGTCATGGTCCAGTAGGATTTCAGAGGGAAAAATAGGGCCTAAGTGAAACTATTTAATCTTTATTTCACAATGTAAAGCTACTTAAAAGATGTATCCTGGTAAAGCTACCATTATCATTGTTACCATTTTTTTAAAAAGGGCTTTATTACTGAAAAGTACACTATCTCAAAATGAAGAATAATCATTTTATTTTATTATTCATTTATCTAATTTTGGTTGCACCATGTGGCTTGTGAGATCTTAGTTCCCCAACCAGGGATTGAACCTGGGCCCACAGCAGTGAAAGTGCTGATTTCTAAGCACTAGACCACCAGGGAATTCCCAAGAATGATCATTTTAGGTGTGGAGCATGGAGAACTCTCCTCAACTGTGGTGGGAATGGACCTTGGGAATCCACTTGGAAAACACTCTGTAGTCTAGTTGAGAACCACATACTCTATCCTAGGTACATTCCTAGGTACATGCCTTAAAGAAATGTTGTAGACACACACCAGGAATCATGTACAAGAATGTTTATAGCAGCACATTAATAATAGCTGGAAACAAAATTAATAATAGCTGGAAACAAACAGCCCATCAATAGCATAGATAGACAAATTGATGTATATTCATACTGTATTATTCCACTTGTATCAATTTCCCAGAAAAGCAATACTGAAGTACAGTGCTTTGGGGTGCATGCTTAGTTGAAAAAATTTTTTTAAAAAAAGGACCAAGAGTTTGATTATTATAAAGGTCAAGTCATGGTTACCTTTTAGGGGAGAAAGGGTTTTCTGATTTTGAACAGTCACAGTTGGAGACTGTTAGGGTGCTGGCAATGTTTTATTTATTGATCTGAGTGATAGTTACACAGATATTGCCTTGATAAGTCAATAAGTGGTGCACTTAATGTTTTTTCTTCTGTTTGTGTGCTATATTTTACCATAAAAAAGGGGAGTTTTAAGAAGGAAAAATAATAGTCTTTTTAATTAAAAATTTTAGATTTAGGAGAAACTTAAAAAAAAAAAAGACCATCTGTTCTTTCTCAGCTCCATCATCCCTTTCTCACCCCTTTTTCCATACGGGGTGTCAGCAGGATCTCTGCTGGTTCCAGTACTGGCAGCTTCATGAGAGACACTCTCACATGTCCCTGACTCAGTGGAGCAGGAATGGATGTGGTTACACACACACACACAACCCCGAAACTTCCCTCCCTGTGCTTCAGAAAGAGGAAGTACCTTTGCTCCTCTTCCCAGGTTGGTGAGAAGAGGGAATAGCCTCCCCTCAAGAACTCTGAAGCCCCCACCCCTGGCCAGAAGTCCCCCATTTCTTGCTCCCAGGGCTTCTGGGCAGGCCTGACAGTCGACTTGTTGGCTCTTCTGACGTGCAGTGTCAGCATGTCCTGCCAGCAGCCCCAGTGCCTGGAAGCGCCCTGGACTAAGGCTGAGTGGTACTTCGTGCTGTGGTTCTAAGCAGTGGGCCTGAGCAGACCATTTTAGTACTGGGCACTTCACAGCATCCTGTTCCATCTCAGTTGATGGAACATCTAGTATATGCTAGAGTTTTTGCTAGTTGTTTTACTTCATGCAGTGCTTTATAATTTACAATATTTTATTTCATTCTGATAACAGTCCTATGTAACAGATGGAAGATATCTAATTATTTCTGCTTTTCAAATTGGTCATTGAGTCTCTCAGGTTTGAGTGTCTTAGGCAAAATCATTATAAAAGGCTAGTCATACCTCTGAATACTTGCCATACCCACAGCCTCATGGTAGAAAAGTAGGCCTGGGTGCTTCCTCAGACCACCCTGTTTAATGGCATCTCCTGACGCATTCCCACCCCTAGCCCACAGCCAGTTTTGCCAGAAGCGATTGCTTCATTCAAGGGCAGCCAAGCTATAGGGCCAAGATATATAGGATAGCCTGGAGAAACAAATCTGCCCAAACAGGAATAATAATGATTAGACAGATAATTAGATAATCTCAGAAATATTTCATAAGAAAGACAAGTTAGATATTAGAAAAGCTAAAAGATACCAGAGATGAGAAAGTTTTGCACAGATACCATAGGCAGTAGGAATCATCAATAAACAGAGGGTGTGAGTAATGTAACTGTGCACAGAAAATATACTTTTGAAGGGCAATTTGATAGTACCTATCATAGTAGTAAAAGCAGAAATGTTTTGATACAATAATTCCATTTATAAGAAAGTAACTTACATAAATACTTAAATAAGCAGGCAATGTCTTATGTACCAGCATATTTACTGTAAATATTCATAGTAGCAAAAAAATGTAGGCAACCTAAATGTATATCTTTGGGGAAATGATTAAATAAATTATGTTTTCAGTATCTAATGAAATGCTATGCAGCTATTAAAAAAAACAATGTGTTAACAGAAGTGGTGTCCTTAACATATTATTTAATGAATAAGAGTTTGCAAAATAATGTTCATAGCATTTTCTAAGAATTTTGTAAACAACTATAAATATATGTAAAACATGTATATGGAATAGATATATATTCATATGTACCTTATATGTATTTGTATTTGCATAGAAAAAGGTCCAGAAAGTTTTGAACCAATATATTAATAGTGATGAGCCTTTAAAGAACAGGATCACTATGGTGGTTTTAAAGTATGTCTACAAGTTTTTCAGTACTCTTCTGTCCAAAAAGTGAGGCCCAATTTCCCTCCCCTTGACTGTGGGCTTGCTTAATGTGTATCTGTGTGTGACTTTTGAGATTAGGACACATAAGATTTTCAGTTGCCTCCTTGCTCTGTCTTTTGGATCATTCTCTCTGGGCATAGCTAGCTTCCACCTTGTGAAAACAGCTAGCAACCCTGTGGTGAGGTCTGTGTGGTAAAGAACTGAGACCTCCTGCCAACAAGCAGCACTAACTTGCCAGGCACGTGGGTGGACCCTACCTTGTTAGTAGACCTTTCAGCCCCAGTCAAGCTTTCAGATGACTGCAATCCCTGTTGGCACCATGACTGCAACTTGTGAAAGACTCTGACCCAAGACCCACCCAGCTAAGCTACTTTAGATTACTGACCCGCAGAAGCTGTGTGAGATAATAGATTTAATTGTTTTGGGCCACGATATTTTGGGGATAATTTTTTATATGGCAACAGACAACTAAAATGAGTATGAAGAAGAAAAGGATAAAGTTTTTAGAACAATTCACTCTAAAAACTTTTAAAAATTTATACTCCATTGTTTACATTTTTATAATGATTTTTTTGTGTGTGAAATTTGAACAAAATCTGTACTTTAGTTAATAAAACTGCATCACTTGTTAATTTTTTTTTTTTTTTTTACAACATGATATTTCATTCTATTCTCAGAATTGGATTAGAATTTTCAAGTCTCATTCAAATTTTTTTAAATCACTAAGACAAGTTTTCTAGACTTTCAGCAATAATACTCGACATTTATGATTTATAAATTAAAAAAATTTTATGTTGAAAAGGACAATCTTTAAGAAAAAGTAATAGCTCATTTGGAAGGTCTAGCTCATGAATAAACCTAGAAAGAATAATACATATTTCAAAAAACATGTGAGAAACTCAATGACTAGTCGTGGTGACTATATACAGAGAAACAAGCCAAAACATAAAATTTCTGCTCCCAGTGATATAAAACATAAGACATTGCCAGTCATCGATCATTATGTTTTTCTGACTAAATATTACCCAGTCATCCCTGACTTGCAAAGGAGAAAACCACAGAAGGGCATTTCTCTCTGTTGAACAAATATTTATGTTTGTGTTAACAAAGGACAAAGAACCCCTTTCTGAGTTTTTTTTTCCCTTAAAGAACCAGTACTTAAATATGCAGTTTTGATTAATGGTAATGTCACTAGTTAAGACACCAGTTAAAGAAGTTAAGTGTTTAACATCTGTTTCTTTCTCATCAACTCCACAACTCCACATTCGTTAGGTTGTACCCATTAGAATTTCAGTTTTTGTCTTTTATTTACATTCTTTCTTCTCTTCTACCCAATTATTTTATCTCTGCGGTCCTTGGGCAAAGCCAGAAAATCAGTCTAGCCAGGTTGCAAAGTAAGGACTTCCTAAAAAAAATACCATTGACTTCACAGCTTCCCCTGTTCATAGTTACATTTAATTCTTTTTGAGGTAATGGTACCAGGGGACTGATGTCTGCGTCCTGAGCGAATATTCTCATAATTTCTTCCTTTCCATGTAAAAACATTCCTTAGCTCTTTCAAAAGTTAAAGGTCTCCGAGTTTTTTATGGAAGTATTGTATGTGCTGTTATATGGATTTTATTCATGTTCCAGATTTTTTTTAAAGTAAATATTAATCTTGCCTGTTATATAAACGAAACATCTGCAATATTCCATATGTAATGATACCATCAAGGGAGGAAGGAGTTTAAGAGAAGAAGGGGAAAAGTCATTAAAAACAGAATGTTAGGCTAAGACAAAGGAATCTAGCTAGACCTGGACCATCAGTCTCTGAAAAGTTAAAGTAATTGTTTAACTTGAATTACATCATCAACTCAAGTTAGGGTGTTCAGGGCCATTCCAGTTATGGCCATTTCGGCTAACCACCCACATAGTATAAAATCTACTCTCAACCTGTTCTTATTCATTTTTAGTATCCAGGCTTAATTGGTGTTCAGACAGGAGCTTGACACTTACTTGACTCATTTAAAATATGTTAGTAAAATAACTGTCCGAACATCCTTTGCTAGTCACCTTTGCTAATACAACCCAAGCACCCACTGTAGCATTCCCCAGAGAGTCCAGATCCATACTGTTTTGACTATGGAAGGCAGGTCTTTTGGGTACCATTTTATGGTCTCATTTGGATTATGGTGGGCAAATAAGAGTGAGATAAAGTCCAAATAATCTGGCTCTCAAATTCCCATGTTTGTGTGGATTTATTTGGTTCTTTGATGTCTTTTTTGTTTCTCTGTTGGAATGTTTCAAATATGCACTTAGGTCACCCATAGAAAAGGCTGCTAATGTAAATGGACGTGTGTTTAGAATGGGCTGTCATCTTAACCCTCCCAGAGATGCAAAACCCATAAAACACAAGGGGTCAATTGGAATTACCTCTTCTGTTTCTTCTTTTAAATATGAGAGGTTGCAGAGTTCAGATTGCCCTTTCCTTCTTGTCTCTCTGTTTATTCAGGTGACTTAAATTTTGGCTGTTATAAGGAGGGGTTGACCCTCAACACTAGGACATTCCTGTTAAAATTGAGTTTTGACTTCCATGCATTACTGATTATTTTAAGAGTACTATTTGAGTCTTTGATATGCTATCTTCACAGTAATTTCCATCCAAAAAATAATAATATAGAACTGTGTTATCTGCAGTATTTGAACTCTTATTGTAAATGCTCTTTTCAAGTTTAAAATATATTTTGTCATAAAAGTGTTATAAAAGTAATATTAAAGAAAAATTGAGAAGCAGGAGGTGAGAAATAACCTCTGATCTATAACCCACACACATATTGCTAAAATAGACCTAATCAGAGGTGAGGTGGGCTCTGACCCATGCATGCACCTCCAGGTTGGTATATTGAAGTTGGTGAGACTTGGCTGCCTAGCAGTCTAGAACCAATGGCGCCATAAATGTGTACGGACTGCCTTTTACATGTAACATTACATCACAAGCATTTTTAAAGTATAAGTCTTCACAAGAGGAGAAATTATATGGCTCCAAGTTTAGATTTTTTTTTTTAGTGTGTACTTAGAGAAATCAAAATCTAGCTATATTACATCCACATTTTCAACTTTAAAAACATTTTTAAAAAGTTATCTATTTTTTGCTGCATGGAGTCTTTGTTGCTGCACAGCTTTCTCTAGTTGCAGAGAGCAAGGAGTCCTCTTTGTTGCCGTGTGCAGGCTTCTCCTTGCACTGGCTTCTCTTGTTGCAGAGCACAGGCTCTAGAGCACAGGCTCAGTGGTTGTGGCGCTTGGGCTTAGCTGCCCTGAGACATGCGGAATCTTCCCAGACCAAGGATTGAACCTGTGTCCCCTGCATTGGCAGGCAGATTCACAACCACTGGGCCACCAGAGAAGTCCCACATCTTCAACTTTGGTTGAATACTGGTCTTGCCATTATGTAGTAGAAATGAGACCCAGTGAAAAAAACTATTCTAAAAGCTTAAAGTATCATTCTCTCTGTACTGAAAATTACATCCCTTTTTGAGGCAGGTCAATAGTATACAACTGTGCTCTGCTTGAGACTTCTAGATAGAAACCTTCTCGCTGGCATCCTTGAGTACACACTTCAAGTCAAAATGTGAATCCCTGTCAGAACTTGTATATTCAGAGCAATAATATGAAATATATACATAATGCTTTAAATGAACTTCCCAAAATTGTAAATAATCTTATGGATTAAGGGTGAGAATAACGGAACAACCAAGAGAGCTCTTGAAAGCAACGGGGCTTCACCCTGAGTAATAGGCACTCTGAAGGGATCACGCGAAGGCTTTTGAGAAACAGAAATAGCATAATGCTGCCTCTCAACTTGATAACACTGTCTGTGTCTGACCCATTTGGCAGGCTTGGTATCTCCTTTAGCATAGTCTCATTTTAGTCACTTTTTGTTTCTGTTCGGTGGGGTTAAGTTTTGGATTCTTGGTTAGGTTACTTTGGTTGGTCCCCTCATGATACTAATGAGGCCACAGAAATATGGACCCTTAGGTTTTGTAGAGAAAAGCATTTCTTAATAAACCCTTCTTTCCATTCCCTACCCCGTCTTTTACTTGATCACCCCCAGATTGTGAGGCTGTGAGCAGCTGAACATTGTACTAGGTGGCTTCGGGAAATAATGGGAAAAGCACAGATTTTGGAATCAGATGAAATCCAGCTACATATTAGCTGGAACTCTTGAAGAAATTACTTGACGTAGGCCTCAAATCTCTCACTTGAAAATTAAAGTTAATATCAAAACTTGTGATGAGAATTAGATGACACAAGTGCTGTGACACAGAGCTGGTACATAACAGGCACTCGGTGATGCTACTTCTCTAATAGTGCAATTTGCCAACTCTTTCTGGAGCTCCCCTTCCCAGTACACAGTAGGATTGCCCCTCAAGGCCCATTTTTGGTTGCTGGAGTTAAGGGACTGGTTCTAGCTGTTGAGTTTTGTTGAGCAAAAGTGATACGTATTTGAAGCTGCCGGTGCAAGTTTCTTTCTTTTGACATAGTGACTGGCAGCATTCAAGGTGCTGGCTTCTCTCAGCTTGTGTTCAACAACTGAGGAGCATGTCCTGCTGACCCATGGAGGCTGAAGAGAAAGAACAAGGAACACAGTTTGGTATCTTTAGCCCCTGAGGTTTTAGTATTGTGACTGCAGCATGACCCAACCTACTCTCTTGCTCTCCTCTACTTTTTATAACAATAAAGTATAAAAATGGAGGACATACAACCATGACTTAATTAGTGGATTGCGGAGACATCTGAGAGCTTCTCCAGTTTCATCCTGGTCAGTGTGGTGAAGTTACATTTCCAGATGGAAGCTATTAATAGAAATAGCTTTTCTGATGTTGAGGATGAATCCAAGTAGTTGCAGTCCAAGTAGAGGAGCTAGGGGAAACCAAGATATGAGGGCAAGCTATTTATGGTGTCATTCTCACTAACTCTTGAGAAAGTCTTGACAAATCTCCTAGGGCTTTTAAGTAAATTTCAGACCAACTCTCAGATGAATCAACAACATTCTTCCTACCCCCACTACCAGTCTTACTTAGAAAGCATTAAAATGTTCTTGAGTTCCAAAGAAGCTAATCTACTATAAATAAAGAAAATAAAGAAAACATCTCTTAGAAACGAACATTTCTTTACACCAAACAAGACAAACATTCATCAAAATATTTCAACGTCTCATTCCCTTCCCCCTCAGATGTTTTCTAGACTTATCAGTAAATAACCTCCTTAGAGGACTCGTTGAATATAACCTAGCAGCACTTTTAAAGAATGACAATACAATGTCAAATTCTATTTAAACAAATATTATTACAACTAGTGTCTCTAATGAGAATGTTTACCAGCTGTAGTTGACAATGGATTACTTTATGCACTATTTACCATAACTAAATTCCAGAACAATAATTGTGAATCTCCCATAGTGTTCATTGCAATGACAGCTGACTTATAATCATGATGCTTTATAGAAAAATGAAAAGTAACCTTTATTATTACTATTGGCAGGCAGTATGCTGAGTGCTTAGGTCAGGATTTCATTCAGCTGCATTTAACAGAAACCTGACCCCAGTAGCTTAGCCAAATGAAGTTCATTTTTCTCATCTAACAAGAAGTTAGGAGATAGGTAGACCAGTCCTGGTACAGCTGCTTGAGAAAGTCATCAAGGCAGGTTCCTTCTAACTTTCTGATCTACCGTTCTTAGCATAGAGCTTGTGTTGTCTTAGTTGCAAGATAGCTGCTTTTCTTCCAGGTAGCCCCATTCTATACAGAATGAAACAGAAAGGGCAAAGAGCAAAATACACATGCCAACTGGCTCTGTCCCCCTTTTTTTTTTAATCAGAAACCATTGCTTTCTTGGAAGCCCCTCCCTGTAGAACAGAATCAGATGGTCACCATAGCTATACAGGAGTCTGGGGATGGAGTACTTTAGCTGGGCACATTGCCACCTCAAACAAAATTGTGTTTCTGTAATAAAAAAGAAAGTAGGATGTGGATCTTGGGTAGATAACTAGCAAGATCCTCCATTAGGCCTTGAGGGCATTATCCCTGATCTTTGCAACAAAACTATGAAGCAACTGCTGCCATTTCCTGTTATTTCCCTGTTTTATACATTAGGAAACCAAGGCATGGAGACTGAAATAACTTATCTAGGGTCACATACATGGTAGGTGGAGAAAATGGAACAAAGTTAGACACCCTTTGAAATGTAATTCTCAAGCAATCACAAAAGGCAAAAATGACAAGCTGATCAAGCTGGGAACTTGGTTCTCCTGGAAGGCCTCTGACTGCTTAATCAATCACACAGAAAGCCAACCCAGGGCATGGCCAAGGTCTCTTGGGCAATCTGCCAGCAGGTCCCTATGGGAGGCAGTTACGCTGTCATTCTTTCCTTGCTGTAACCACATACTCTCAGACTCCAAAGAGTCTTGAGGCAGCTGTGACGAGCATCTGCACGAGCCTGTTAATGAGGCAGAGTTCATGAGTGCAAAATACACGGAACATCAAGTTTCTGGGAAGCAACGTGGGTTGGGGGAGGGGTGAATCCAAGGTGTGGCCTTTCTGCTCTCTGGGTTTAGGGAATTTTGTTTCAGGCAGGGTATAAGGCACTTCAGGCTTGAGGGGTATGGGGGTGGGGGAAGGAGAACAGACCATTTTGAGTCATTAACATGCTAATAGCTAATGATTTTTTGGGGGGTGGGTATTTGTTTTTTTACTCAACCTGTTATCTTTATTCATTGCTTTAGTTAACTTTAACAGCTTCTGGCCTGTAGCAAAATGCATGAAATATTTTATAGCAACAAGAAGAAAGGCTCAGCTTGGGGCAGGAGAGCAGACGCACTCAGAGCCAGCCAGTGTTCTCAGGTTGTAAAATAAAATCTCTAGACCAATTGGACACTGGCCTCAGGCCATGGCAGTGATTAATGCCAGAGTTGTAAAAAGTGCTATGGTAGGAATGGTTAGCCAGGTTGTATTTTGTGTGTGTGTCTGTGTGTTGGTTTTTTCTTCAAAGCAGCTTAACATGAAACATACTTTTTAGTTAGTTTGGAATCTAAAAATACAATTAAAGCCATTTACTTTTCTTTTTTAATTAAGAATTTAAGCAACTTTATAGAAGAAAGGAAGCCTGAGAAACATGAACCTCTAGACGAGCTCCATTTCTTCAAGTCTCCCTGATCTTTGTTAATCTAATTTTGTACATTTTTACACAATTGTAATAATTATAGTACACTTACAATTCTAGGTTCTACTTTTTTCTTTAAATTTCTTTTATGTGAACATTTTCATACTTATTTGAAATACAGGGTGTGTTTTTTAAGCTTTAAGAGTATTTTATTACATCCTTTTGCCATAATTTGCTCAATTGTCTCCCTACTGTTGAGGGTATGGGCTGTTTCTCTGGTTTTGCCATTATAAATGAGGCTACTTTCAACAACGTGGTATACGTTTTTTCTTTTTTGCCTTTATTTCTTTCAATTATGTTCCTCTAAGTGGAACTGTTTAGTCAATGAGTATGAAGAGTTTCTTATCAGTAGCTGTGCTCTGACTCAGTGTTATCAGCAATGTTGAAGTACACCTGCTTCTCTAAATCACTGGGTGTGTTGACTGTTTACCTGCTGTCTCTGAGCTCCACATCAACCCTTCTACAATCTGCTTTGAAATGTTGGGGCTAAGAGCCCGGAAACTGCATTTCCCAGGCTTCCTTTCTAGCTGGCTTCCTGTTAAGTTCTGCTAGTAGAAGGTGCCAGCAGAGAATTAGAAGGCATTAGAGGAACAGAGGGGAGAAGTCATAATTCGCTTTTTTTTTTTTTCTGTTTCTGGCAGTATTTTTAGAAGTGACCGTCTCAGATGCCCTGTTGCCGGTGTTCGCAGCATCCCGTGTAGCGCTTCCAGGGACACAGTAAGAGGTGCAGCCCTGAGCTAGCACAGTCCTGTCTCCTCCTGTTTGTTTTCCCACCTATTTTCTTTCTGTCCTCCTGGAGAAAGGGATGCAACCGACTCAAGTATTCTTGCCTGGGTAATCCCATGGACAGAGGAGCCTGTCCATGGGAATTCCTCTTTGAGATTCAGGCAGTTGCAAAGAGCCAGACATGACTGAGTGACCAACACTTTCTGTCCTATGAATCTCAGGGTTACCTACCCCTCCCTCTATGACCTTTCAACTCTCCCAGCAATATAGGTTCCTGTATGCAATGCTGATGCTGGGAGGGATTGGGGGCAGGAGGAGAAGGGGACGACAGAGGATGAGATGGCTGGATGGCATCACTGACTCGATGGACGTAAGTCTCAGTGAACTCCGGGAGTTGGTGATGGACAGGGAGGCCTGGCGTGCTGCGATTCATGGGGTCGCAAAGAGTCGGACACGACTGAGCGACTGATCTGATCTGATCTGATGCAATGCTCACTCTGAAATACCTAGTTTGCTTTCTATTTTCCTGACTAGACCCTGACTTATAAACTGAGTTTTATAATTCAAATATATATTTTATTAAGGTAATGTATGTATGATGGCTCCCCAAAGCTTTATTTTGCATTAAAAAGTACTACTGGAAATGGATATTAACCCATTTGTCATCAACCTAAGTGCTCTGTGTATTTTTAAGTATCAGTTCAGTTCAGTCGCTCAGTCGTGTCCGACTCTTTGCGACCCCATGAATCACAGCATGCCAGGCCTCCCTGTCCATCACCAACTCCCGGAGTTTACTCAGACTCCCATCCATTGAGTCAGTGATGCCATCCAGCCATCTCATCCTCTGTCGTCCCCTTCTCCTCCTGCCCCCAATCCCTCCCAGCATCAGAGTCTTTTCCAATGAGTCAACTCTTCGCATGAGGTGGCCAAAGTACTGGAGTTTCAGATTTAGCATCATTCCTTCCAAAGAACACCCAGGGCTGATCTCCTTCAGAATGGACTGGTTGGATCTCCTTGCAGTCCAAGGGACTCTCAACAGTCTTCTCCAACACCACAGTTTAAAAGCATCAATTCTTCAGTGCTCAGCTTTCTTTATAGTCCAAACCTCACGTCCGTACATGACCACAGGAAAAACCATAGCCTTGACTAGACGAACCTTTGTTGGCAAAGTAATGTCTCTGCTTTTGAATATGCTATCTAGGTTGGTCATAACTTTCCTTCCAAGGAGTAAGCGTCTTTTAATTTCATAGCTGCAGTCACCATCTGCAGTGATTTTGGAGCCCAAGAAAATAAAGTCTGACACTGTTTCCACTGTTTCCCCATCTATTTCCCATGAAGTGATGGGACCGGATGCCATGATCTTCGTTTTCTGAATGTTGAGCTTTAAGCCAACTTTTTCACTCTCCACTTTCACTTTCATCAAGAGGCTTTTGAGTTCCTCTTCACTTTCTGCCATAAGGGTGGTGTCATCTGCATATCTGAGGTTATTGATATTTCTCCCGGCAATCTTGATTCCAGCTTGTGTTTCTTCCAGTCCAGCGTTTCTCATGTGATAGACATTTCTAGATGATAACATATATGTGCATTCATTTAATACAAAAATTATTTGTATTAAAAAGAAAAAATAAAAATAAACACTTCGTTAGCAAATGTGATTGATTTGTAAATATTTAAATCTAGTATTAGGTTCCTTATACAATTTGGTTAGCTTAGTTTTCTTTTTTAACAAATACTTTAGTAGGTTGAATGGCTGCCTGATGAAAAGGTATGTCCATGTCCAAATAGGGCTTCCCAGGTGGTGCTAGTGGTGAGGGATCCGTCTGCCAATGCAGGACACATAAGAGGTACAGGTTCGATACCTGGGTTGGGAAGATCCCCTGGAATAGAAAATGGCACCCCACTCCAGTATTCTTGCTTGGAAAACACCATGGACAGATGAGCCTGGTGGGGTACAGTCCACGCGGTTGCAAACAGTCAGACATGACTGAGCATCTGAGCACAGCACAGCATGTCCAAATACCTAGAACTTGTGAATGTTACCTTTTTGGGGAAAAAAAAGGTCTCTGTGGATGTAATTAAATTAAGGATATTGAGATTAGATCATCCTGGACTATCTAGGTAGAGGCCCTAAATCCAATGACAGGCATATTTATAAGAAAAGCGCAGAGAAAGATTTGAGACAGAAGAGAAGAGGCAGACACACAGAAGGCCATCAAAGGTGGAGGCAGACACTGGAGTTATGCAGCCACGGCCAAGAAATGCTTGAGGCCCTTTGGGACTAGAAGAAGTAAGTTAGGATTCTCCCCCAGAGGCTTCGGACGGAGCGGAGAGCATTTTCCTACTGCTGATACCTGGCCTCCAGAACTGGGAGAGAGTAAATTTCTGTTGTTTGAAGCCCCCAAGTTTGTGGGTAGTTTGTGGCTACAGCTGCAGGAAACTAATATAAATATCATATAATTTCAATATTTGTTAACTCTTTTTTTTATTCCATTTGTAGTATTCAAAACATTTATACATTAAAAAGGGAACAGATCACATAAATATTGCCATTAGATAATTAGGTTTCAGTGCTTCTTTACTTGCAGCCAGCCCTATTTAGTATTGTTCCCACCTTTTTTAGGTGAGATTTATTACAAATTGTTCTGTTCTTTTCTGTTCCATTTTGCTGATGACTCTAATAAGCCTTATAATTAGGCCTCTGTGTCATTTATGTTCAAAAAAAACCTATTAGCTTCTTCTTGAGACAAGATTCTTACAATTAAGTTATCTTTGCCTAAAACCACTACAATATTGTAATTAGCCTCCAATTAAAATAAATAAATTAATTTTTAAAGTTATCTTTGCTTATGTTTTTTTCTGTCCAATCCTTCTGTTTTCATTTTTAATCCATATATTATCCTTTTCTCTTCTCTTTGCTTTTTTTTTTCTTGTTATATTTGTGCTTCCCAACTTGTTTTTCTTTTTAATTGTGGTTAAAAAACATATAACTTTGTTTTAATCACCAAAGGTTCCCTTGGTTATTTCCCCTCATAGAGGTGATAATTTGAAGGATTTTTGTCTGTTATCCATATTTGTCAATTATAGTGGATGTTGTTGGTTTGCTTCTTTCTTATGTGATATTCTTTGGGGAACTTACCTTTTCCTGGTACTGCCTACATACTTCAAGGCAAACTAACAACCTCCTCTTCTAACACCAGAGAGATCACACCAGAGATAGGCCGTGATTGACTCAGGCCAATCAGCACATTTCCACCTCTGTCCACTGACACTGGTTTATAAGTGTACATTGGACCTCAGATGATTCAATAAAGGTGGCTTGTACTCTTGCTTATAATATTGGGACAAGAATATGCATTTTCTCCTACTGGACGCAAACAGGGAAACATAGCCCAGTTGCAGTTGGAAGCCACATTCCATTGTCAAGGGGAATCGGTGCCCAGATGAAGGATGACGCTCACATGGAACATAACTGGGCAGAGGGTGGAAAGAAAAGCAGTCTCTGATGACCTTGTTGAGTTGCTGGATCATCCAATTTTGAAGCCTACTCTACCTGTGACTTTGCCACTTAAATGAGCCTGAAACACACGATTATTGGTTAAGCCCTTTAAAACCGAGTTTTCTCTGATATCCTTAACTGGTATAGCAAGAATAATTAATTAGTGATTTTTATTAAGACATATAACGTTTGGATTTTTAAAAATAATTGTATTTATTTTTGAGCTCTGCTGGATCTTCACTGCTGCTCTGATTTTCCTCCAGGCGTGGAGAGTGGGGGTTACTCTCTATTTGAACTGTGAGGTCTTCTCAATGTGGTGGCCTCTCTTGCGGCCGAACACTGGCTCTAGGGCTCATGGGCGTCAGTAGCTGTGCCTGGGCTTAGTAGTTGCGGCTCCTGAGCTCTAGAGCACAGGCTTAATAGTTGTGCATGGGCTTTGCTGCTCCATGGCATGCGGATTCCTCCCAGACCGTGTCTCCTGCATTGGCAGGCAGGCTCTTTACCACTGAGTCCCAGTGGGGACCAAAATTTGAATTTTTGATCAACAACTATAATATCTGCTACTATTTATTGAATATCTACTTGATGCCATTACATTGGAAACTGATTGTAATCATTGTCATTAAAGTATAATTTGTGTGTCAGCTGCAGAGGGAGAAAGAATGGCACTGAAGGACACACAGAAGCAATGTTACCATAAACAATTTCAATTTAAAAATAGGCGTTCTATCATTATTAAAATGCTCTTTAGCCGCTCCATTGAAGGGACCTTCCCAGGGCAGTGGAGTCGGGGGTGGTCACTCATACACTGCTTTGTCCCTTTGGCTATCTTACGTTTCTTCTTACCTCCCCGCTCAGAAACAGACACAAATTCCTCTCCTTGTCACACTCAGAGCTGTCTGGCCCTTGTCTATGATGCCTTGCCACTCAACTTACACTCAGGTTCAAAGGTCTCCCCTCTGACCCAACAAATATTTTCCTAATAAATACCTTCAAAAAGGTGAATTCTAATGCCAGTTATTAAGATAACAGTTTCACCTTGGGTTGCAGAAAAGGGGGAACTGGACTGTGAAATGCAAGTCTGCATGTCTCTGAAGCCCAAGGCCTTTTTATTACACCACAGCCACTCCCAACAAGAGCAATAAAGGTTATTGTGTGACTGCTGTGTCTGGGTTAGAAAGGGCCACGCACCTTCTACAGTTGCTCTTGGGGACACAGCTGTGAACCCTCAGCTGCCCATGTGAGAGGCTGACTATGCTGGGCCACCAAGTGGAGACAGATAGAGATGCCTAAGGAATCTCAGCTCTTCTGTATCTTCTCAGTCCAGTACCAGACATATTCTGACTGCAAGCTGGATGGGAACTGCCTAAATGAGCCCAGTGAAATCCTAAATCACTATCCTACAAAGACTGAGTTTAGGATGGGTTAGTACACAACAACAGATAACTGGGGAAAACCGACAATTTATATTAGTTCAATCATGAAACATCCTCGTCCTTATGGAGCTCACATTCTAGTTGGGAAAAGCTGTCAGAGTCACTATGAGCAGGCTTTAAACTGCTTTGCCATTTGAACATCAGCATTATTTATTGTGACGCAGTGGTAAAGAATCCACCTGCCAATGCAGGAGACCCAGGAGACACAGGTTGGATCCTGGGTCAGGAAGATCCCCTGAAGTAGGAAATGGCAAGCCAATCCAGTATCTTACCTGGAAAATTCAGAGGAGCCTGGCTGGTAGGCTACTGTGCAAGGTGTCACAAAGAGTTGGAAGCAAATGAGCATGCACACACATTATTTATTGTACGTATCACTGTTCTCAAGGGCCTCTGGATGTTATGCTTTAGTCAACACGTGGAGACAGTCTGCTTTTGATATGTTTGTCGTTCTCAGTGATGATACAAAGGACCTTTTGTTTAATGACAATTTTTTTCTATTAATATTTTGGTTTCCATCTTCTTGAGTATTTTTTGCCATCTGATTTTAAAAATTAAACTTTCTGTCTTGAGATCACTATTTATAACACATGCAGTAATAAGAACTAATGTAGAGCTCTCCTGTCCCCTTTACTCAGTTTATCACAAACAGTAATATCTTGCAAAACTATAGAATGTTTTCACAAGGATATTGACATCGACATAGTAAAGAAACAGAACATTTCTATCACTACAAAGATCTCTTCTGTTGTCCTTTTAAGCCCTCCTCTCCCTTGCACCAGGGCTTCCCTGATGGCTCAGATGGTAAAGAATCTGCCTTCAATGCAGGAGATGCAGGTTCAACCCCTGGGTCAGGAAGATTCTTGGAGAGGGAATGGCTACCCATTCTAGTACTCTTGCCTGGAGAATTCCATGGACGGAGGAGCCTGCCTGGCTACAGTCCATGGGGTCACAAAGAGCTGGACACAACTGAGTGACTAACACTTTCACTTTTCTCCCTTGTACCAATGTTGACTCCTGGCAACTAATAATCTCTTTCATTTCATAATTTTATCATTTCAAGCATTTTATATAAATGGATCATACAGTATGTAACCTTTTAGAATTAGCTTTTTTTTATTCAGCATAATCCCCTGGAGATTCATCCAAGTTGTGTGCAATAGTTTATTCCATTTAACTGCTGTGTTAGTATTCCAGGGCATGGAGAGACCAGTTTGATGATCTATCTCTGCAGGATGTCTGGGCTGTTTCTACGCTTTGTTATTGCAAATAAAACTTCTATGAACATTTGTGTATAGGTTTTCATGTGAAATGCAAGTCTTCATTTCTCTGGGATAAATATCCAGGAGTGCAATTTCTGGGTCATGTGGCAGTTACATACTTAGTTTTTATTTTTTTAATTAAAAAATTTTTTATGTATGTACGTATTTGTTTCTTTGTTTTTGGCTGCCCTGGGTCTTTGTTGCTGCATGCAGGCTTTCTCTCATTGTAGCGAGAGGGGCTCTCTTCATTGCGGCGCACAGGCTTCTCATTCTGGAGGCTTCTCTTGTTGCGGAGCACAGGCCTGGAGTTCACTAGCTGCAGTAATTGTGGTGCATGGTCTTAATTACTCTGTGGCATGTGGGATCTCCCTCAACCAGGGATCAGACCCGTATCCCCTGCATCGGCAAGCCAATTCTTAACCACGGGAACACGAGGGAACGTTTCCCAGAGTGGCTGTATCATTTTATGTTTCCACCAGTGATGTATGAGTGATCCAGTTTCTCTGCATGTCACCTGATTTTGGGACGCTAAATATAGCTTCCCAGATAAATATTAGGACAGTTTTTTTTTTTTTTTTTTTAATTTTCGGTACTAACTCTTTGTCAACAAGATTTAGGCCTCTAGCATTCTGGTTGGCTCCTGGGGGTAGGGTGAGGGCATGGAGAATTAGAAAGAGGATGAAGAGCCTAAGAGGACATCATCTACTTTTAACCCCCAGTGATCGCTGTCTTATTTTGGGCTTCTGATGTCTTGTTTTAACCTGTTTCTATTGTAATTGTATCAGTAATCTCTTTCCCTTCAGGTGGTCTTTTCAAAGGCACAGAAAATCTTGAAGACTGAGAGGAACTAGATTAACTGTAAAAGCTAGAAGAGCTTTGAATTCACTGAAAGATAACAGGGCTTTAGGAACAACTCACTAGGTAGTCAAATCAATCTTTACTAAGTAGCTGGTTTTTAAAGCAAATTCTCTAGGTAAGGAGTGACTCCTCTAATGAAGCCCAGAGATAATTACAGCATGCCCTATTTTCTCTTAGGCAGATATGATTCCTGTTAAAGCCATTGAAACATTTAGACATGACATACACCAAGATCTAGAGTGCAAATGTGTAGATTGAAAGATTTCTGCCCCAACTCTAAAGATTTTTAATAGACTGTTTTAGACAGAACTTCTAATTATTTTTTAAAATTATTTATTTATTTATTTATTTTTTAATCTATTTATGTATGGCTGTGCTGGGTCTTCATTGCTACACATAGATTTTCTCTAATCATCATGAGCTGGGATTACTCATCGTGATGTGCGAGCTTCTCATTGTGGCGGCTTCCCTTGTTGTGGGGTGCGGGCTCTAGATTGCACGGGCTTCAGTAGTTGTGGTGCGCAGAGCTTCGTTGCCCCAAGGCATGTGGGATCTTCCGGGACCAGGGATCGAACCCGTGGCTGCTGCACTGGCAGGCAGATTCTTAACCACTGGACCATCACGGGAGTCCTAGAACTTCTATTTATTGTATTAAATCCCAAGACTAGTTTAAAAAAAACAGTTTTTTAAATGGGGGAATTCTGCTATATGCACATTTGGCTTGGAAGTTGCCTCTGTCTATTCTGCATTGTCCTTTAGTGGAGAAACCACTCTCTGTTCTAGGAAATCAATTATCATCATCATCAATGGTATCCATATTCCCCATCCTTCTGGATTAGATTGTTTGATCATCAAAGGGGAAATAGCAAACTGATTTTTAAACAAAACCAAACGTTCAGTTTGGGCTAGACTCTCCATATTTATGCCTCCTGCTCCCTGCCCTTTGAACCAAATGTTGTGGTAGGTGCTGGTCTATGATTTATATTTCTTCAAGTAAATATGCAACTGCAAAGGAGTTTGACTAGTGCCTGGTATTACAAAAAAATGTTTATATGGGTTCAAGCTCATAATCTCCTTAGTGCATCAGTACTGTTTCACAGAATTGACAGGATGATTATTAGTCATTAATAATGTAAATAAGATGGTAGTGGCACTGGCAAAGAATCTCAGCAAGAATT
Source organism: Bos grunniens (assembly GCF_055505025.1). Taxonomy (NCBI): domain Eukaryota; kingdom Metazoa; phylum Chordata; class Mammalia; order Artiodactyla; family Bovidae; genus Bos; species Bos grunniens. The sequence goes on from NC_141166.1 coordinate 99,484,691, forward strand.
CTTTAAAAGGAAACATTTCGTTGTAATCAATATGCTGTGTAATTAAGGGTTTCCATGTTGATTTGCATAAAGTGAGGTCCACCTGTATTGTAAACATACTACAATTTTTCCTCCTTAACATTAACACACAAGAAAAACATAAATGGCTCCTGTAAAAATATAACAGTAAGTGTCTCCTGACTGCTACTGTTTGAGACAAGAACTGCCAATTTAGCCCCAGATGAGCCTCTGAGAGTTTGATTTGTGTTATTATCTACTACTAAATCATCATTCAGGCTCTCTCCTTCTCACATTTGGCAAACGTGGGCCCTCTGGGCTGCTCTGATCAAGTTTCTAGGTTGTTATTCCAATCAAAGTGGACCCAGGTAATGGGGAGGAAAAACATAGCTTATTGTTTATTAAATAAAAATTAACAATTGTAAAACATTTTCTAATTTATTAAATGCTTTTCACCTTATTTCATTTAATCTTCTCAACAAAACTGGGAAGCAGAAATTCCAGGCTATCTTCCTTATTTCAAAGATGAGGGATCGGAGGTTCAAAAAAACTAAGTGAATTGCCGGGAATCACAAACAATAACTGCCAAAGTCAGAACTCTAGAGTCTAAATATTATTCCTGTAATGTCCAGACTTTTTGTGCAACTTACTCAGAAGAAGGAAGGCACCCCTCCCATGGTGGGGAACATTAAAATGCATGTGTTACACTGAAACTTAGCAACACATTTCTCCTTTCTTTTTAAGCCATCTTAACCAGACTTAACATTTATTGGAGGGATTATTACCTGATTGCATTACCTCATTCTTCCTGAACATAGGAAATGTCTATTTCTCCTGACAGACCATTTCACCATCACAAGATAGGGCTAAATCTATATTTAAAATGTTCGTCAGATGGCATGCCATCTTAGCAGATTCTCCCAGGATTTTAGTTACTCCTATACTGTCATAAGGAAATGTGAGTCCCTGAATCTACCTTCCTACTTTCTTCCCTCAGTGGATTCCTTATCAGTTTAAATAATTCACTGCCTGGCCCCTATTGGATGAGTTTCTACAATACTGGCAGGCCATGTGCTTGATCTGCAGAGGGGTTCATATGTCACTTTAGATGACTCTTTCAACTGCCTGAATAACTCTGTACAAGTACGGCTTCTGATATCCCTGGATGGATGTCTGCCATTATCTCACATCTGACCATGTGTTGGTATATGTACATGACCATGGATTATTACACATGTGCTAAGGGTATGTAATTTCTTTGTTTTTCCCAATTGATTTCTAACTATAACCCAATTTATTTCATCACTTCCCAGGTTTTTTTTTTTTTTGCCCCCAGGTTTAAAAATTTTGTTTCCTCTCCACAGAGTTAAAAGGGAAAGGAAGAATGAATGAATCAAAGGAGAATGAATTCTGTAAACATTAAAAAAATATTCCAAAGTAGGCAAAAAATGTTTGTGGGCTCAATTATTTTGAGTCTGGATTGCCTACCTTACCTTTTTTTTAAAGTCCTGTCTCACTTTTTGCATTTAATTACTATACTGTTTTAAACATTTCACTTCTCACTATGTCTTTTATACTACCCTTATCATAATAAACACTGGCTATGATCCTAACTTAGGCTTGCTTTAAAATAGATGTACTTAAGAATCTGAGCAAGGGAAAAAACCATGCTAACACTCACAAGGCACATTCTTTTCTCACGCCTTCCTCAGCCTATTGCCCAGGGCAGTAAATTGCAGGGTAAAATAACCGGTTTATTATTTGCTGTTTTCTTTCACTCTGTTGAGAAAAGCTACATTGCTGGCAAACTGACAGAAAATTTAAAAATAGAATCCAGTGTATTGTATGCATGCTTGGTGCAAATGCTCAATGTATAATATTCATGTGAGCTATATTTTAAAAAATTTTTTTGTACTGGAATCTACAAAAATGTAATGAGTGAGTTTTTTAAACTGGGTAGGGTAAGCAGAAAGACCATAAGAAAAGCAGGCAATGATTTTTGCCTTCCCTTCCTCCTAAAAACACAAATAAGTCCTCACCTAACAACTAACCAAAAGCATTTTTATTTTTTTGAGGGAAAAGCAGAGTTTTAAAAAGCATTGATTTTTTTGAATCTGTGTTCCACTAATACCAGCGTTATTTAGCTGCTTAGAAAATGCTCAAAATTTTTTCTTACAGTCTAGCTCTTAATGAATCTTCCTTTTTTCTCACCCATGAATTTTCATTACTCTGTGCTTTTGGCCTTGTCTTCTATAAAATGTACCATTTTCACTCACAGTTTAAGACAGGTTTTGATGTTCTTAGTATGACATACTGTATGTAATGTTAGCTGTTTAAAGCTGGAGATCAGATTGTGCATAATAACATATGTAGTTTGGATTATATAAACACTACAGGAAGAACGGGAGACAGGGCCCTTCTGTGTACAAATTTCAGATTGCTAGCTGTATGCCTGTTTAGAATGTTAAACACTCCTAACTAGGCAGTGATGAAGTTATTTCTTTAATGACTGTGACTTCTGAAGCTATAAAGACAAAAAATTTACAGCTAAAAATAAAGATGCTGCTGCTAATTAATATATTTACGTTATGTGATCTTCTGCTTGCTACTTAGGGAGTTTTGAGGAGGAGGGAAAATGAATTTTGTTGTCTTCAAAGCTCAATCCAACTGAGCAATTTCTTAAAAAACTTGGAGAACATAGCTTAGAAGAGCCAGAGACAGAAGAGCCAATGCAAATTGTACATTTCACCCATTATAAAGAAGTTGGAGTCAGGGAACTCTTCTAGTCTATTTCCCTAGGATTGTTTCTTTTGTATCCTAACATTTCAGATTAGTTAGACTAGCCTGTGTGTGGATATTTTTTTTCTTTCTATTGTGTCATTCGTTTATTATTAACGTTGTCCTGCTTTTTCATCTGTTGTTGAAAGACTGGTAACTTTCATGCATTTCAAGAGAAATTAAAACGTATTACCATATTTTTCAGCAATGGGACATTTCAGAGTGAAGAAATAAGTCACAGTTCTTCTGGTTTAGTAAGTTTACATTTTATTTTAAATATTCATATCCTGCTTTATTTCAGGAAAACTTCAAGGTCGCTGGTATGTTTACTGCTCAAGTATCAACATAGTAATAATCAGAACTTTGAAACTGTGGGTGAAAAATTCAGCAAATTTCAGTCATCTTTTACTTATGTAAGGAGATTGTGTGGCATCTTACTTCCTGTCCCTTTTCACAGGAACTTTAAACATGGACGCTTCTCTCCCGGGGTATCTTTATATTGGGAAGCTCTGCGTGAGGTTGAAGTTTTTATGGGGGAACTTGTTTAAAAGACAGTTGTCTTTAAAGGCGTATTTGGCTCAGCAAGGTTAGGGGTTGCCAATAAATCCATTTATAGCAACTTCTGTATTCCCTGCTCTAAGACACATGATTGGGGTGACCCGTGTATGATTCCCGCAGGCCATGCAAGGCAGCGACGGTCCTAAGTAGATCGCTCTTAGACCAAGGCTGGTCTAACGGGCTTCGGGTGTGGAGTGGGTTGCGCCCTGCGGGCTGAATTGCCTGCCTGGGAACCCAGGGTTCCCGAATCCATAAGCCCTACCCCAGCTTTCACTCTACTGTGGAATGACAAAACATTTTGGGAACTCGGGAACTTAATTTACTGCTGCTGACGGAAACAATAATAGCATCTTTGTGTATTTCCTGCCTCCATACCTCCCTCCTCCCACGATACAAGCATGACGTTAGCACTCCATGTGTGTGTGCACAAAACACAGGGCCACCCGTGTGTGTGTGTGTGTGTGTGTGTGTGCGTGTGTGTGTGCGTGCGTGCAGACAACACAGGGCCAGCCCGGAGCGGTGGGAGGAGGCTGCGGGGACACGGCCCCGGGGACGTCCGAGGCAATCACCGGTCCCTGAACCTCCCTAATTCGAGTTCGGGAAAGAAAAAAACACAGCAGGCGAGATGCCCTTTACACCTCCCATCTGCTTTAGCTCATTCTTGCCCTAGAAAGTGAGTGTGTGTAGTTAAGTGAGGCAGAGAAAATTTAAGAAAGCCACACAAGTCACCCTAAAGGATCCACCAAAACTTCAGCTTGCTTAATTGCTCCCAGATGTCCTCCTCGGCTGTTTTCAACAAGCAGCAAGGAGGGAAGGCCAGGCCACTTCACTGATTTTTAGAGGTTGAAGAAAAAAAATGCAATCACACATTTTGATCCAATCCTGGAAGGGCCCAAACGCAGCCGCAGGGACTAGGCCCCCTGAGCGAAGCTAGAGTCCCTGCAGAAAGTTCGCGCGCCGCGTCCCACTGGTTCCGGGAGCAGCCGCAGCCCGGGGCGGGAAGGGACGCGGGAGGCGCGGCCCGGGCGGGCGCGCGAGAGGAAGGTGCCTTCGGGAACACGCCCAAGGGCGGGGATTCGCGCTGCCAATGAGGCCCCGGTGTGCGAGGCGGGGGGACGGGCCGGAGCGCAGCCTTAGCAGTGGCTGCTGCAGGAGCAGCGGCCGCCTTGGGAGCCGGAGGAGAGGCAGCTGCGGAGCGCTGAGCTGGCCGCGCCCCGAGGCCCGGCCCTGGGGGTGGGTAACAGCGCCGAGGAGCTGGAAACTTTCCCGGCAGGTAACTCCCGCCGCCCTGGCGCCGCCGCCGGCCTCCGCGAGTCCCGAGCCGCGCCAGCTGCTGCGGTGCAGAGGGGAGCAGGGGTCTGGGGAGAGGAGAGGGCGATGGGGAGAGTGGAAAGGCATGTGGGAAAGTTTCTGGAGCTTCCCTGCCCCCCTTCGTTGGGCACACCCGGGAGCTTTCCGGAGATAGGCACGGACATGTTGTGCGCTCCGGGCCTTGGTCCTGGCGGCTCCGGAGGGTCGGTGCCTTCCCTTCGCCTGCCCTCCTCGCCGGACCAATCTGGCCCCGGGCAGAGCTGAGGTTCGGGGGCACCGGGATCTTGTGGCCGCACACTTGAGTTTCGGGACCACCCCCGCCTGGCGCGCCTCCGCGCTCCCCTTTCCGCCTCCTCTGTAGCTTTCGGGCTTGGCAAGGGCCTGGGCTGCGCCTGGTACCTGGGGCGGGGGAGGCGGGAGAGAGGCGCGCCTGGCACGGCGGGGTCCAGAGTACCCCCGAAGTGTAGATGAGCGCGGGTCGCGAAGTTGGCGGGTTGAACTTAAGCCTCTGGGGGAGTGTAGTGCCCCACTCTGGGTCGAAAGTATTGTTCGCTTCCGAGAACACTGCGATGAGTATATCCACGTTCTTTTGGGGGTGGGGTGAGGGGAGTGAGCAAGGATTAGACATTGAGGGAGAGTTCGAGATCAGGATTGTGTTCTTGGAGAATGAAGGTGCTCAGTTCTTTTGGGGGACTTATGTCAGGGCGCACGTTCTTTCTGGGAGACTTTGGGGTGCGGGCGCGCTGCTTTGGGGGTGTGAGGGGCTCCCGGCTTTGGCGCGGCAGCTTTCCGGAACGGCTGGCAAGGAAGGAAGCCCCAAGGCATTATGCGCCGTGTTTGCAGACAGAAACGTCTCTGAACCGGCGTTTTCAAAACTTAGTTTACTTATTGTGTAAGGCTCCGGGAGGAAATGCGGCGGTGGTCAGGTAGAATCCCGGCGCCGCGGCCAGGGTTTCAGAGGACAACGGGCTCGGCGACGGTCTTCCCCTCCCAGCCCCCTCCGGCCCACTTCTGACAGCCCCAGATCCCCGTTCCTCGAAGGATGGGACTCGTCTAGGTAGCTCTGTTCCCGGCAGTGGAGTCGGCTCCTGGAGGTTAGGAGGGTACCTTCATCTTGAACTTGACCCCAGGAGCATCGCCGTCTGGGCGAGATACAAGGAAAAAGGAAGCTGAATCTTCCCGGGGGATGGGCCTCGAACTCTGGCAAGGAAAGGAAGAGCTTGGTTTAGAATCTTTGAGGAATGGGCTTAGGACTGCTGAGGTCATTAACTCCAAATGCCAGGCCATCAGACTGTAGAAGTTAATGTGTTTGGAGGGGGTGGGAATGGGAGAAGAAAGGAGACACCTGGTTAGTTGGTGCGGAGTTGGTATTTCTCTGTAGTGGAAATGAAGGGAGTCTGCCTCTCTGCTTTCGCCAGAGCCGCTACTCACTCACTCTCTTTTTTCCTTTCCTGGGTCTTTTTTCCCTTCCCTTATTCCTGCCAGCTTGGCACTCCTGGGGAGAGGCTGGGGGAGGAGAGAAGAAAGCAGTTGGGAACCTTCCCTGGCCAACTTGGAGGTATTTAAGATCTGCTACTAGGAAGATTCCAGGATTTTAACAGCTGCTTCTTGATTGCTGGGAATGAAAGAATTTATGAGCCACTGAGAGCTGTTCATTATAGTGGTAGTCTGAATGTTTTACTCATCTAAGCTACTTAAAGACCTCACAAGGGACCTTCCCTAGGGATGCCAGTTTCTGCAAAATTCGTGTCAGCCAGAATGCTTGGTGGGTGTCAGTGAGAACTCATTGTAAGTATATCTTGGCGGTATTAAGATGAAAAGTATGTGGGAGTAAAGGAAATATGGTATCTGACATCCTCAGGACTTCCTCCTAGGGTTGCTCCTGTTACCTGCCAAGTGAATTCGGTCCAGGCTTCCGGATTGTTGTGATTTGACAATAAGAGGTGGGAAATAGTGTCATCGATTTTAGTGGAGGCAGGAAAGTCCAGAAATAAATTTAAGGTCACTTTTCATGACCCTGTCTTTCAGCTGTGAGTCTGCAAAGTTAAGTTTTGCTGGGATGTGGAAGCCATGGTTTTCCTGCTTTTTTGGTTTAGCCACCAGAATGTCTAAATTATCATAATTTATGTCCAGTGTGGAACTAAAACATAACTGATTCATAGTCAGCCTTTTTCTACTTCCCATAACAGCCTGTAGAAAAGAACATTTTGTCTCTTTAACCACACACAATTTATTTGGTGCCATAGTGGGTTTTTGATATTGGGTGATTGAGGGCACAAATTTAAAGACAGTGGAATTTTCTCGATTAAACTGTTCATTTTTAGGCAACATCCCCTTCTGAGTTGCTGATTAATTCTTTATCTCCCAGGAACATTAAAATCAGTATCCCTGGGCTGGTAGAATTGTAATCCATATTATAATGATGCCTGCCGGCATAGCTGGACGTTTGTGTTATGTCGATATTTCCATCAGGCGTTTCTAACCCAGTTGTAAAGGTTTCTGTCTGGGTTGGGTTGCAAGTAGGCTGAGGGTCTCATAGTCAGAGAGATGGCTTTGTTTTTTACCTTTCTGATGAAAAGTTTAACTTGTTACAGGAATAAAGTTTACACAAACAAAATAAAGCAGAAGAAATATATGTATTGCTGGGGAGGGATTTGTATTAGTTCGCAGGATAGCTTTGTTTTAAAGTTTTAAAAGAAAATGCATATTTCAATAGAGGAAAAACTAGAACCTCTTCCTAACCCCCTACCAGTTTACAGATGTTGTCAGTATACTAGGTTCTTTAGCCTTTCTGGGCCTTAGTTTTCTCATTATCATTCCTAAAATGAGATTATCTTTCAACTATAAAGTTCTGTGACTGTCCAATAGTTGGAGAAATGTAGGTATTCTGGAGCTAGTTCTGTAATATTAAAGTAGTACTTTGGTGTTTATAAAGTGCTTTACTTACATATTATTTTCTTAAACCCTTAGTTAAGTAAACTGAGGCTGGGCAAATTAGATCAGTTTGCTTAATATCATCTGTAAACAGTGGAGGTGAGCTTGAACCTAGGTCTTTTGATTCTTTATATTCCAACCCCCATATCTCTATTTATGAAGTCACAAGTGAATTGGCTACAATTGGCAGACAGACTTAAGTTACTATGTGGCATTTTCTCATAATATTTCATTTATGAGTTACTTGGGTTTCAGAACCCCAGGGTTAACATCTATGTTTTGATGTCAGAGATTAAAAACAGTTCAGTAATAATGGTAATAGAACATTCTCCCCAAGAGAGTTTCAGAAATTCATATACCTTAAATTAATCATTTGTTTATTTCCAACTTATTTTTTTATTAAGTAGACTTCAGGATCTGGTGTGATTTATAATCCCCATTTGTAACCCAGACAGCATTCTTAAGGAAATCACTTCTCAAATCTGTGCATCTTTTTTAAAATAAGTAATAAATATATCATTTGCTTTTCATCTTGGTATCTCTCAGCTGAATTACAAAGCCTGGATAAATGTCCCATTTTTGGTGAAATTGTTCTTGGGCTCTTTCTACTGCTGTCTGGATTAGTCTGATTTTGCACCACTTGCTGTGCAAAAAAGAAAAAAAATTCTTCTGTTATGCTATTGGTTTAATGGTAAAGAAGTGGTAGGCTGCAAGTGACCCATTTTCACGGACTCTAAATGTTTATACTGTGCCCTGCTTGCCTATTTAAGAGTACTGAGTGCAACTTGACACTCATTTGGAAGCTGGTATGGATTTTCTTTAAAGGGTTCTAAAATAAATTATGTGCTATTATAGACTTTTATGTCTGAGCAACTTGTCCTTCTTCAGCTTCTTAAACTTATACTCAGAAGACCATCTTTTCAAAATAACTAAGCAATTAATGAGTACCCGTTGTTGTTCAGTTGCTAAGTTGTGCCCCCACTCTTTGCAGCCCCGTGGACTGCAGCACGCCATGCTTCCCTGTCCTTCACTATCTTCTGAAGTTTGCTCAAACTCATGTCCCTTGAGTCAGTGATACTGTGTAACCATCTCATCCCCCTTCTCCTCCTGCCTTCAGTCTTTCCCAGAATCAGGGTCTTTTCTAATGAGTCACATCTTCACATCAGGTGGCCAAAGTATTGGAGCTTCAGCATCAGTCCTTCCAGTGAATATTCAGAGTTGATTTTCTTTAGGATTGACTGGTTTGATCTCCTTGAAGTCCAAGGGACTCTCAAGAGTCTTCTCTAGTATCACAACTCTAAAGCATCAATTCTTTGGTGTTCAGCCTTCCTTATGGTCCAGTGGCCATTCTGACTGGTGTGAGGTGATTGTAGTTTTGATTTGCGTTTCTCTAATAATGAGTGATGTTGAACATCTTTTCAGGTGTTTATTAGCTATCTGTATATGTTCTTTGGATAAGTGTTTGTTAGGTCTTCTGCCTACTTTTTGATTGGGTTGCTTGTTTTTCTGGTATTGAGCTGCATGAGCTGCTTGTATATTTTGGAGATTAATCTGTTTCATTTGCTGTTATTTTCTCCCACTCTGAGGGACCTTTTCCCTGGTGCCTCAGACAATAAAGAATCTGCCTGCAATGCAGGTGATCAGGGTTTGATCCCTGGTTTGGGGATCCCTGCCATTGAGAAGAGAATGGCAACCCACTCCAGTATTTTTGCCTGGGAAATCCCATGGACAGAAGAGCCTGGTGGGCTATAGACCATGGGGTCGCAAAGACACTACTGAGTGACTAACACTTTCACATCCATACATGACTACTGGAAAAACCATAGCTTTGACTGTATGGGCCTTTGGCTGACTGTAAAAAGGCTGCCATTTCCAGGTATGTGTGTAGAGAGAGAGAGTTATGAAGCAGTAATAAAGTTGGGAGAAGAGTTACCAGTGTGCTAGAAGGGGACAAGAGCAGCAAAGCAGAAGAATGGCTTCTGGTTTTTATTATAGGGGAATAGATTTTGAAGGATAGGAGAGGATTTAGATAAAGAAGGCTCTCGAGAAACATCTTGTACAGCATAGAACAGGTTCTGGTTTGGGTTGGGTTTCCATGTTACTGATGGAAGTAACCCTCCTAGGATAGATGTCCTCTTTAGGGGTTCCCAAAGGTGTGTGTGATCAAGGAGAATATTCTGGAAAGAAGAGTCGCATAGGTAGAAATGTCAAGGACAAGAAAAGCATTGCAAAGGGATGGCATAGTCCCTGGATTTTAGTCCCCACAGATTTCACCACAACCATGAGGGAATTTATTAGTAGAAATCTTCCAGTCACAACTATATGTAGATGTGAACCCAAGATGTTCAGCTGTATAGCCCAGAGCCACGGTGACTCACCACCCTCCCTTGCATACCCAGAAGAGACTTAATACCTCTGTGAGTTGGGGTTGGATTTGGGGAAGTCTCTAAGCAACACTTGGATGTGATCTTCTCATGCATATATACTCATGCGAAAGTAGGATTGTATATTACACGAACTTTTAAAGAAATTCGAAAAAGATTTGACATACAAAGGTACATATAATGTATTTGCACAGAGTACAGTGTATGCTTATGTGATATGCTCCCTCTGCTCCACCCCTGTTATTCAATACATTCTTTAGCACAGCTTTAATGGCTGTTTTGTAAATTCATTACATACATTATTATAATTTGTTTAACCAACCCATTTTGACATTTAGGTGTTTGGAAAGAAATCTCTTAGGCTATCAGAGCCCTTTGTCTCAGGATGTGATTTACTCATCATTAAATCATAGGACCCAATAAAAAATAAAGTAAAAAAAAAAGTCAGAGAGTCCAGCACATAGGGATACCTGGCTGCTGGTAGCTTCAGAACCTCACATCATCGAGAAACTGACTCTGAGGAAGTTGGGGGGGCAGTGGGAAGGGATGGACTTGTACGCATTGCTATATTTAAAATGGATAACCAGCAAGGACCTACTGTAGAGTACAGGGAACTCTGCTCAATGTTTTGTGACACCCTGAATGGGAAGGGAGTTTGGGAGAGAGTGGATTCATATGTATGTATGGCTGAGTCACTTTGCTGTCTACCTGAAACTATCACAGCATTATTAATCAGCTATACTCCCAATATAAAATAAAAATATAAAAAAACCCCAAAAAACAAAACTGAATCTTTGTTCTCAGTTCCAATTTGGGAAAACCCTGGAGAGAGCTCAGATTGGCTTGATGCCAGCCAACAGAGAGTTACAGTTGGCAAGTCTCCTTAGGTCCACAAGATGGGACTGTGGGGAGACAAAGTATCCCACACAGAAGGGGGTTATTTTTAATGGAAGAGGGAGTGAACGTGGCTCAGTCGTGTCCGACTCTGTGACCCCATGGACTGTATAGTGCATGGGATTCTCTAGGCCAGAATACTGGAATGGGTAGCCTTTTCTTTCTCAAGGACCCGACCTTGGGATTGAACCCCGGTCTCTCACATTGAGGGAGCTGGGTAAACAAAAAGGGCTTGTTGCCTAATGCAGGATAGGTTTCCAGAAGTGGTATTGCTGGTTATAACTCCATACCAATATGTGGAAGAATATGAACCTTTTTAATGCTTCTGTGATATATACACTGTAGTCTTGAGAGTAGTAGACTTTTCCACATTCTGTGGGTATCTGAATGGCTGCATGCTCAGGCACTTGGGTAATAGGGTATTGAATTACTGCAAAAAAAAAAAAAAAAAAAAAAGAGAGAGTTGGTCATTATTCCCATGTAACCCATTATACTCCCTTCTGTCTGCCATGCTTTATTCTAAATTACTGGGGATTAGTAACATCAATTATTAATGTTTATTGAGTGCTTGTTGACTCTGAGCTAGATGACTGAATTTAAAAAATTACATGGGAATGAAACAGTGTTGTTCTTTCTTCATCCATTGTCCTACATACACAAAGCGCTGTGGCAGAGGTAGTCTCTTGCCCATACCACAGCATTCCCCTTCCTGGTCCTCCCTTCCTTCTTGTGGCTTAAACCAGCAACCCTTTATTTGCTTGGAATTCAGAAACTGGAGCTGAGTTCTGCTGGGTGGTTTTTCTGCCTGGGTCTGGGCTCACTCAGGCTCTGGTGGTTGCATGATTCATTGCAGGGGCCATTGCTGTAATAATTTACCATGTTGCTTGATAATATGACCCTGCTTTTGGTTAGTTTTCCATTGCCCATGTGTTTCAGGGTAAGTTGGGTATATTTTCTGCCCCAGGTAGTGAATCTTGATTAAGCCAAGTCAACTTTAGTAATACCATACCTGTTGCTAGTGACTGGTTAATGAGTAAGGGTGTGACCAACTATATTTCCTACTATACTGGGAGCCCAATATTGTCAGCAAAATAAAACAGGTTGAAAGTCTGAAAATCATAAAGATGTAAGGGGCCTAAGACCACGGTGACTTTTTTTTTTAGCTGCAGAATTAACCAACCCTGAAACCACTGTGACTCAGAACTTCTTATGTGGGGAATTTTTTTTTATTATTGTTTGAAGCAGTGATTCCCCAAGTAGAGTGTGCCAGACCATCCAACATGGGAAGAAATATTAGAAGTTTGTTGAGAAAAAAGCTTTACTAATATTTAACAGATGAGTTGACACTAGTTGGTATATCTGAGAGTCTTCTGTACTTAGGTTATACAAGGTCACCTGAGGGCAGAGGAGGCATTTTACAACCTGCTGGAATTGACAATGGCACTCTCATTCCTATTCTTGCCTTTGGTGAACTCTATCCATGTAGACAGATTTATGGGTTATATCATCTAGTTTTAAGTAAATTGGCTCCTACAAAATAGGCAAGTGGTTTAAAAAAGATTCTTTCAAAGAAAGTTAAATGATAATGATGTAAATCTAAAATCCATAGGAATAAGAAAATGTCTTATTTGAGATGAGGGAATGACTTTTAAATCAAATTTAATGAGTTGGCACCAACATTGTGTATAGAGGTATATTAACAAATACAAATAAACTTGGGAATACTGTTTGAATCATTCTCATCCTTTAAAGAGTTTTTAATGGATGTTTTATCACGTATGGGTTTCCCTGGTAATTGATAACTCTAGGGCTTCCTTTGTGGCTCAGCTGGTAAAGAATTCACCTGCAGTGCAGGAGACCTGGGTTCAGTCCCTGGGTTGGGAAGGTTCCCTGGAGAAGGGAAAGGCTACTTATCCACTCCAGTATTCTGGCCTGGAGAATTCCATGGACTGTGTAGTGCATAGGGTCGCAAAGAGTCAGACATGACTGAGTGACTTGAAGAAGAAGAAGAAGTGTTTTAATTTCATATAAACTATTGGGGGATATAGGTTTCCTTTTTTTTTTTTTTTTTTTACTGTTAGGGCTACATGATCAAAAGGTTTTGAGACCACAGTTTAAGTCACTTGTTGTCCCTTATTTTCATGTACTTGTGTTACTTAAAGCCAAAAACACCACAGCTAATGTAAGGACAGGTAAGACCCCTGGTAGTTCCCATCTAGGTTTCAAGATTCTCTGTGATATGATTTGTAACTTTCTTTACCAGACCCAGTTGCCCTCTCTGTTTGTCTGCCACTGCGCCCCTGCTGGGTCCATTGATAACCTACATCTTTTCAATTTTGCCTCGGAGGACTTGTTCTCCCCTCCTCCTACCACTGAAATTTTCATTGTCCTTAACGGCTTAGTTCAAGTAAATAGTGCTTTCTCATTCACATTTTTCTGATTTCCCCCTTCTGCCTCTAAATGGTTCCTTCTCTTTCACCTCCCTAGCACATTGCTTGTACATTGATTATAATGTTTTTCTCTGTTTGCCTTTTTATTGAAAAGTCATTTGCCTGCTTGCTTTGTCTATGGGTCGTAGGCTTCTTGGTGGTTGGGGTCCAGCTTGCCGTAGTCATTTTACAAAATTGCTTGTTTCCCCTTCTGAGGGAAAGGGAGGCAGGCAGAGAACTCACAGCTGTTAAATCCCCTTCTGTGCTGATTACCATGGGGAGGGCGTCTTTCCTCCAGCTCCCTGCAACCTTAGGAGGTAGAAAGCGCCATATACCTGTGAGGGATCTGAGAGCAGGGAGCACACACAGTCAAGACAGGAGGATCCGGGATCCAAACCACGGTCACTTTATTTCAAAACTGCCCTCATACATGTTGCCTGCAGTTACATGTTGTCCTTCTTTCACGTGGGAACACTGGCATGAGTGAAAATGGAAAACTCCATGGGATGTTGCTACAAAAATATTCCTGGACTATCCTGGGCAGGTATGGTGCGTTCAAAGGAGAGTCTGCTCTCCTTGTGCAATAATAGGAAAGGCCTGGAGGATTTTATGTGTGTAGATCTAAATGCCTATGGACAGTTAGCTGTCTGCAAGTACCCTCAGGCAAAATCATGGGCAATAAAATAAGTCCCTACAATAGGGTCTGGCCTAAGAGTCCCAGTTGAGAGACAAGTGGTGAGGCTCTCTACTCTGCTCAGCTGAATCAAATTGTTTATGCCTATATTCTCTCTGGTGAGGATAATTGAGGGTTGATAGGTTGTCAGCTTTCAAGTTGAACCATGTTAGATATATGCTATCATGATGGAAAACAGGCGTCTCTCCAGGGTTTTGAGGGTCAGATGACGGAATGTATATGAAAGGGTTTTGAATGTTGTAAATTGCCTCCCAGATGCAAAGGAGACATCAGATTTGATTCTTTCCTTGTCGTAGTGACTTCTAACTTAGATTTCTTTGTTAGCCGTTTTTGTTCTCTTTTAAGTGAATTACCAAAGGATTTTTTTTAAGTGTTGGGGTTCTTAAATGGAATAGGATGCAGTTTTTCTAAACAAACAAGCAAACAAAGAACCAAAACCAAACTACAGATATTAGTTCACAGTTTGCTATAAAACTTTTAGCTGTGGAGTAAGTAGAGTTTGTGGTAAAGTGAATTTATCTTGGGATTTAGTTGTTCAGATACCCACAGAATCCACTTACAAGAATGGAACCACTTCTGGTGCATAAAGATGGGGGTCTTTGAGGTGAGTTCCTGGGAATCCTTAAGTACCATCAATGGTTGAAGAGGTTTGACTTGGGGTTATATTTTGTTTTGTGTTTTGTTTCTGGGAAGCCAGTAACTTATTTTGAGGAGTCATTGCAGAGGATTTAGGGAGGGACCCTTCAAAATATCTCTAGGTAGTTTTGAAAGTGAAACTCAGTGTGGTTTGAAACTTAAGAATTTGAAATCTATTCCAATGAAGATTTACAAGAAAGTGGATGTGAATAACTAAAATTTTGCAGTGGCTATTTTCATATTACAGAGTGTGACATAAATTAAAACATGTTAATTTAACAAGTAAGTTACCAGAGAAGGAACTGGTGATCCACACCAGTATTCTTGCCTGAGAAATCCCATGGGCAGAGGAGCCTGGTGGGCTACAGTCCATAGGGTTGCAAAGAGTCGGACATGACTTAGTGACTAGACCACCACTACCACCATGATAATAACTTTCAGACTCAAAAGACAGAAAAAGTGCTGGTTCCTACGTTGCGAATAGATGCAGTTGTGAATATTTGATTATTCAGGATTCTTGAAGCACGCATGTGACTTAAGAGAGCCTTACCTCAGAGTGGTGTATGTCTATAAGGCAGCACTTCCCAAGGTGGGTTCCACAGAAACTGATTCTCAGAAAGTTAATAGATAGTATGCAGGCAAACAAGGTTTCTGTTTAAGTGGGAAAATCGGGGTTAATCAAAGTAAAACAGGTATTTACAGAACTTTTGACCATCCTTATTTCTAATATTCATTCTCAATCTCCTTGAAGGGAAACAGGATTTAGTATTTCTCAAATGGATTAAATTGTAGAAACATTTGCTAAGCATCTTTTAACCAACAGACAATGTTGGATTGCTTAATTTGCTTAAATTATTTTAAAGCAAATCCAAGACAGTTTATAATTCACCTGATGAACTTTAGTATGCATTTCTAACTAAGGACTTAAGGACAAAAAATCACCACCTCTTTATCACTTTAAAGAAAATTAACTGATTTCTTACGTTATCTAATTGTTCCCCGAATGTCATCTGTCACCATTTCTCATTTTGGGAATCAGGATTCGGTTGGGGTTTATGTACTGCACTGTGGGTTGTTGCTTTTGTCCCTGTTGCTTTTTTAAATATAGAAAAAGACTATCTGGCCACCTCCTCCCTCCCTCTCCTGACCTTCAGAAGAGAGCTTGTAGGATGTACATGTCTGGACTTGTTTCCTTGTGGTGGTGTTTATCTTGTTCCTCTGTCCCCTATATTTCCTCTAAACTAGAAGTTTTCCTTTAATCTCAAGGCAAGTTTAGATTCAGGTTAAATATTTTTTGCAAGAATATGTCCTAGACTATGCTTATGATTTGAGAATAGGCAATTTAGAATTCTTAAGTTACTTTTTAAAATATTAAGTATGACTTACAGTTTGTTTGGAAATTTATGAGTATATCAGGGGAGGGATGCAAGTTTGATTTATTCCAGTTGTGGTTGAAAACACGGTGGTATTCTGAGTAGCTGGCCTGGTTAAATGGGTATACGTTTTTAGTGTATCTTAAGATTATAAACCATGTGACTCGGGTAAAATGGCTTGAGTGTGAAATGTTGCCGGTGGTGGAATTTTATTCAGAATGACAAGTTATCTGAATTATAATGGTAAAACATGGTTCTATAAAGATTTATTTCTAAACACATTAATTTAGAAATATGCATTAATTCTACCTACACTCGATAAATTTTAACAGTATTTTTCTGATAAATGCTTATGCTAATTTGAAGTATAGCCACAAATCTACATACACCCCCAGGGTGATAATTTTATATGTACATTGTCTTAGAAATTCAGACATGTAAATAAAAATTCATATTATAACTGACTTTGCTAACTTAATTTTATATTTAAGTTTTTTCCCTTGATAGCTTTCCAAGTGCTTGTTTTATGTCTGGGAAAAATTAAAGGAGCTTTGTGTGTATTAATGAAGACTAGTATGGTATATATAAAGTAGCTTTGATGGAGGGATGAAAGCTATTGTTGGCAAATCCCAGCATAGTCTTATGTTTAACCCCTTAGTGGGCAGCAATACTATTTCATATATTGCAGTTTGCCTTTTGTGAATAATGAGGTGCCTTGGATAGAGCAGTGCTTTGTAACTAAACAACACAGCTTTTTTTCTCCTCCTTAAAAAAAAAATACTAATCTGTAGGAGGATGGGGCTTTCCTGGTGGCTCAGTGGTGAAGAATCCGCCTGCAATGCAGGAGACATGGGTTTGATCCCTGGGTGGGGAAGATGCCCTGGAGTAGGAAATGACAATCCACTCCAGTATTCTTGCCTGGAAAAGCCCATGGACAGAGGAGTCTGATGGGCTACAGTCCATGGGGTTGCAGAAGAGTCAGACATGACTTAGCAACTGAAGAACAACAACAAATATATAGGAGATAGTGAAAAAAGCATGATCTTTGAAGCTAGAGGAATCATAGGTGGTTTACTGGATTGCTGTCTCTTTGTAAAATGGGATAGTAATTCCTGTATCGTAGGGTTCATGCCAAGACTAAAGGTGAGAACCTATACAAAATAATTAGCACTGTGCTTGGCTAATAGATATGCAGATGACACCAGCCTTATGGCAGAAAGTGAAGAGGAACTAAAAAACCTCTTGATGAAAGTGATAGAGGAGAGTGAAAAACTTGGCTTAAAGCTCAACATTCAGAAAATGAAGATCATGGCATCCGGTCCCATCACTTCATGGGAAATAGATGGGGAAACAATGGAAACAGTGACAGACTTTATTTTTTTGGGCTCCAAAATCACTGCAGATGGAGATTGCAGCAATGAAATTAAAAGACACTTACTCCTTGGAAGGAAAGTTATGACCAACCTAGATAGCATATTCAAAAGCAGAGACATTACTTTGCCAACAAAGGTCTGTCTAGTCAAGGCTATGGTTTTTCCAGTGGTCAAGTATGGATGTGAGAGTTGGACTGTGAAGAAAGCTGAGCGCCGAAGAATTGATGCTTTTGAACTGTGGTGTTGGAGAAGACTCTTGAGAGTCCCTTGGACTGCAAGGAGATCCAACCAGTCCATTCTAAAGGAGATCGGTCCTGGGTGTTCTTTGGAAGGAATAATGCTAAAGCTGAAACTCCAGTACTTTGGCCACCTCATGCAAAGAGTTGACTCATTGGAAAAGACTCTGATGCTGGGAGCAGGAGGAGAAGGGGATGACAGAGGATGAGTTGGCTGGATGGCATCACCGACTCGATGGACGTGAGTTTGACCTCCGGGAGTTGGTGATGGACGGGGAGGCCTGGCGTGCTGCGATTCATGGGGTCGCAAAGAGTTGGATGTGACCGAGTGACTGAATTTGCCTAATAGGTGCCCAAAACAGTTCCTTTTCTTCCTTCTTCTCTTAACCCTATTTTTAAATTCAACTTCTGGAGCAGTAAATGAATGAAAATTTTCATTTGTTCTGAGTGTTTTAGAAATTGCTAATTTTAAAATGCTTGTTATAGAAGTCCAGATAAGAATTTGATTTCTTTTTTTAATTTTTATTTTTAATTGGAGGATAATTGCTTTACCCTATTGCCTTAGTTTCTGCCATACATCAACACGGACTAGCCATAGGTATACAAGAACTTGATTTCAAGATAACTTTTACGTGTGGTTTGTCAGTCACTTATATTAAAACAACTAGACAGATGTCTATATGAAATGTTTTGAACAAACAGGTGAGACATTTTTAGATGGTAATATATAAAGGAGAAGGAACCAGAGAATAAAATGGATATTCTATTATTGCCATGAGGTTATTGCTAACAAACCGCCTGGTTTTAATGAAAGTCAGTATATTAAAAAGTCCATTTATTTACTAAGTCTGTGAGACCGTGAGCTACTTCAAAGACTTTCAGTTGAGTTTTGGTGGAGTGCGGTTTACAATAATAAACTTTATTTTATTTAGATGGTGTAAGTCTGCAGTGCCACTCTCCAGTCATAGGTGTGTGTTTATGAACAGGATTGTTGCTAACCAAGAGTTCAGGCTTCCTGCAGAGGAGAGGCATCAATGCTACTCCAATGGGCCCCGGATCCTCCTCAGTGGGGAGGACTCTCTGTACTGGCTTGTGCCCTATTAATGACTCACGGAAAGGGAGAATTAATATATCCATGGTGCTAGTGATAAAGAGCCCGCCTGCCAATGCAGGAGACTTAAGAGAAGCAGGTTTGATCCCTGGGTTGGGAAGATCCCTTGGAAGAGGGCATGGCAACCCACTGCAGTTTTCTTGCCTGGAAAATCCCATGGACAGAGAAGCCTGGTGGGCTACACAGTCCATGGGGTTGCAAAGAGTCAGACACGAATGAGCGACTTAGCATGCATGCACACATGTTTTGAACAGCAGAAGTCCAGGAACAGTTTGGAGGCTACTTAAGTAGGCATATATTGGTGAAGAAAGACATGTTTTCTTTTACCCAGCTGTTTGTAAGTCCTGGGGCATTTGGCTTTGCTACTGGCTTGTGCAAAGAAAGGTCTTAGGAAGATGGAGTCTCTGGCTGCTCCCTGCCCAGGTAATACGGTACCTGTTTCCTGTGAATGACCTAGATTCCTTAAGGGTGCTCAAGTCCAGCTGCACTGGAGTATTTTTACACTTTTTTTTTTTTTCTACCATGAAGTCACAGTTTGTTTATCCCTTCCTTTCTGTAATGTTCTGTTTAAGCAAGAAGGACTCTTTAGACTATCCTGCTTAGCAGCAGCAGCAGCTTTTCCTACCAAAGTCAAGCCAGGAGGACTCAAAAGGGCATGATTTCCCCCTCCCATCATGGAAAGAGTGAAGAGACACCATTTCTAGAGGGCTAGTGATTGAGTTCTAAGCTGATGGGATTTATAGACATTTGACCCTGACATGGCTTCTTTTTTTGCTTTCTTAACAGCAGTCTTAGCTGGCTCAACTGAATATAATATCCTTAAAGAGTTCTAGAAGTAAAAAGTTACCATGAAGGTGCTAACTGTTTGACAAATTAGAAACTTTCCACTTGTCAAAGGTGGAAGCCTTGCATTAATTTCCCCAAGAGTATTTATTGAGGGCTGTCATTGTGCCTTTCTGAGTTTGAGGCCCAGCTCTGTGTCTCAGTCTGAGGAGATAAGTCTTGCAGAGTACAAGTGTGTGCAGCAGGAGAGAAGAGGAAGAAGGAAGGAAGGAGGAGGGGGAGGCAGGAGAGGTGGGGCTGGTAGCTGGCGTGGGGGTGGGGCTTCAGAGAGGAGATGGAAGATACCTAGCACTTGGCCAGGTGGGAGAGAGGGTGAGGGGCTTTCTCTGACAAGAGCACGCTCAGCAGAGGCTGGGAGGCATGAAAATGCAAGTCGTGTTTGGGGTGCTGTTACTAGAACAGATGGTGCCTGGCATTTGGGTGCAGTGGCAGGGAGGGGGAGAGCCAGATTGCAAAAGGCCTTGCTTGCCAGGCTAAGAAGTATGGACTTGATCCTGTAAAGCAAGTGATAGCTGTCAAAGGTTTTAAAGCAGGGAGATGATGTAATCAGAGCCGCACGTTGGAGGAAAGCTTTGGCGGCTGTGATGTGGAGGGGAGGCTGACGTGGGGACAGATGGATGGCAGGGTTCGCTGCGATGAGGCTTTTGAAGTAGGTCAGGTGAGAGCTGATGTTTGAGGCCTGAGTTAGTGGGAGGAAGAGAATGAAAGTCAGTTGAACTCCTTTTATCGTGGATTTAGGGTGCATTAGCTCCTATCACGTTCGCAGAAACTTTGCAGAGTGCTGTTGTTCTTATCCTCGTTTTGCAGAGAAGGAAATGGGCTCAGCCAAGCTTTGAACGCAAGTTGCCAGTCCTGTGTTACCAGGCTTTTATTTTTATTTATTTATGTAATTGTTTGTTTATTTTTGGCTGTGCTGGGTCTTCGCTGCCGCTCCGGCTTTTCTCTCGTTGTGGCGAGGGAGGGTTACTCTCTAGTTGCAGTGCATGGGCTTCTTGTTGCAGTGGCTTCATTGCGGAGCACATGGTCTAGGGTGTGTGGGATCAGTAGTTTGTGGCAAATAGGCTGAGTAGTTGCAGCTCCCGGGTTCTAGAGTGCAAGCTCAATAGTTGTGGTGCATGGGCTTAGTTGCTCCGGGGCATGTGGGATCTTCCTGGACCAGAGATCAAACCCTCATCTCCTGCATTGGCAGTCAGATTCTTTACCACTGAGCCACTTGGGAAGACCTCAACAGGCTTTCAGAACAGAGGGATGAAAACACCAAAAAGTGTGTATGGGAAGATGAGTTTTGCAGTGGAGTAGATGCTGCTTCCAGAAAGGAAAAGGGATACATGGCAGCAGACTGAAGGCAGAGAGCAAGGCTGCTTCCAGGCTGGGCAGCAAGCGAGGGATGGTGAGTGTTAATCAGGAAACGAAAACTCTCGGGACAGGAAGGGCAGTTCAAGGCCCCTTTGGGATACGCAGCTGGGAATGCTCGGTGGGCAGGAGGAAATAGGGTTTCTCAAGCGGCATCCCCACTTCCCTGTGGAAACTCCTTCATGTCCTCTGGATGGGCTTGGAGTAGAACTTCCATAGGAGGGGATGGATAACAGCCCTTGCTCCTGTAGCCTGTAGTTCCAAGCAGAATTGTGGTGCATGCAGGAATCACCTGGGCTCTTACTCTGCTTGCACATTTCCAGGCCTGCCTGAAGGTGGTGTTTCAGTTGGTATGGAGTGGGGTTTGGCAGCTGTGCTTCTATCAGAATCTTGGGGTGAGTGAGGAACGGTGCCTCCAGATCCTGCTTTTGAGGGTGTTTGACTCTGAATGGCCTAACCTGGCCTTTCATTTTACTTCTGTTATGGAGCTTTTGAGAGCTCCTTGAACAACATGGCTTTGATCTCTGGTGAAAAGGAACACCTAGGAGAATTGCTTGTTTTTTTTTTTTTTTTTAGGAACTTACTATGTACATTCATATTTAGTTCTGCCAAGGATGCTTTTTAATTATTTGGATTCACACACAAAAGTAGCAAGCCCTCAAAATTAGGTTTTTTTTTTTTTTTTTGGCCTTTTAAACGGACCTTTGGCAAGAAGTTTCTAGTGAAATTAGATTCTGACTATTTTTCTTGTTTATGAAAAAGAGGTTGGAGGAGGGAACCTAGGATGTGGAGAGTGAGGAATAATATCATAGGGCTCTTGGTTTGCCTGGGAGTGGCCTAGGTTGTCACAGATGAAAAAGTCGCCCAGTGGGGATCTGATGTACAGCTTGGTGACTACCATTAATGATGCTGTATTATAGACTTGATCATTAACAATGCTGTATTATAGATTTGATCATTAATGATGCTGTATTATAGATCTCAAAGTTGTTGAGAAAGTTGGTCTTAAAATGTTATCACCACAGAGACACAAGTGGTAATATTGTAAGTGATGGAGGTATGAACCAACCTTACAGTGGTAGTTGTTTTGCACTGTGTATCTGTGTCAAATCACCATGTCATACGCCTTAAACTTACACATATGTCAACAACATGTCAGTAAATCCCAGGAAAAAAGACACCGAAAAGGACTCAACTCTTTCAAGTCTAGGTTTTAAGCCCAGTCAGCCTACTGGTTATTACACCATTTGCTTTGTTATTAGTCTTGAACCCAGCCTAGATTCTTCTCCCGTTCCTCTCTGTCAGTTGGGTCTTTTTTCTTCTATTGAGATAGAATTGACATGTAACATTAGTTTCAGGCTTGTAATGTAACGATCCAGCCTTTGTAGATACTGTGAAATGACCACCACAGTAAGTCTCCTTAACATCCATCACCACACATGGCTACAATTTTTTCCCCTTGAAATGAGAACTTCTAAGCTCTATTCTCTTGGTAACTTTAAAGTATACAATACAGTATCATTGGGATTTCCCTGTTGATCCAGTGGTGAAGACTCTGTGCTTCTAATTTAGGGGATGTGGGTGTGATTCCTGGTTGGGGAACTAAGATCCACATGCCTCGAGGCATGACCAAACCAGAACAAAAAATAAGCCCCCACCCAGCTGGTAGAGAATCCGCCTGCAGTGTGGGAGACCTGGGTTTAATCCCTGGGTGGACGATCCCCTGAAGAAGGGAAGGCCACCCACTCCAGTATTTTGGCCTGGAGAATTCCATGGACTGTATAGCGACTTTTACCAAACAGTACAGTATCATTAACTAGTCACCATGATGTACATGACATACCCAGGAACTCTTATTTCATAACTAGAAGTTTTACCTTTTGACCTCCTTCACCCACTTCACCCTCCACCCCTGCCACCCCACCCCAGCCAGGTCTTTTGTTGGTACAGGAGACTTTGAAGCCAGTTCAGGTCACAGCTTAGCCCCTCGGCATCACTGTGACCCTGGGAGGTTTACCCAGCCTTCTTGAGCTGGTTTTCTGTGACTTTGGAATGCTGGTGCTTTTGAAGGCTGTTTTGGGAGTTGAGTGACATAACACTGCACCTAAACCCAGCCACACTCCCTGGTCACGGCAGGGAGGGCGGGGCCTGGAGCCGCGCTTCACTCTGCACACCTCCAGTGCCTCCTCACTGCACTGGGCGGGTGTTCAGGGCTCACCGCTCAGTGCCTGTCTTCACAGCCCTTATCCCATTTTTTCCTCCAGAATTGGGAGGCTTTCTTGTCTCCGTGGCCCGTAATAGGGGAGAAAGGGTTTTTCGGGTTTTGTTTTCAGCCTGTGTATCTTTTCTGTTGGTATCCTGTTACTCTTGGGCTAGGTTTTGCTTCTTTGTCTCCTCCAGTGAACAGGTATGGGTTCATTGACTGCTGCTGATTGGTTCACAGTTCTTCTGTGTGGGAGGGAGGAGCCGCCTTGTCTGGTTTTCCCACCTTTGCTAAATGCCATTTACTACTTCCTGTGTTAATTATGGGGCTTCCCAGCTGCCTTTCCTTGGTCTCCATCCTGTGGAGGGAACGGGAGGGGTCCGCCTGCCCTGTGGTTCGTTAGTTCAGTCACTGGAGACAGGCCAGTGAGCCCTCACTTGGTGCCAGCTCTGTGCTAAGTGCTTCTTAAATTACCTACTTGCATTCTCTTTAAGCCCCTAAAAGGAAGTAGGTATTATTCCTAGGCCCAGTTTGTGGATGAGTTGGGGGGGTGCCTGTGCCCAGCCCTGGGTCTCAGAGAAGGTCCACAGACCCGGGTACCAACTTCTGCAGTGCTGCCCTTCTGTCCCACCTCTCGCCCTTGGTGGGCGTAGTTATCCGCCAGAGCAGAAGCAGTGAAATTTAAAATCCTTTAGGAGTGCAGGTGCAAATGTCAGTTTCAGTGAGTGGCCTGGGTACTGTAGAAGGTGCAGAGTTAGGGGGCTGGGAGGGAAACTTGGGACGAAACTAGCTGTGCGTTATCACAGGGGGGGCAAGGAGTTAGTGGGGTTGCAAAGAGTCGGACACTACTGAGCGACACACACACACACACACACAACCCCCGCCCCCACCTTCTTACCTCTGCTTGTTCTCATTTTGAATGGCTCCTGAAAGACTCTGCCTTCCAGTGTGCTAATTAAGTGCATATTTGTGGATGCTATAGACAAGATTTACTTCTCATAACCTTTTTGTTCTTTCCCATTTTAGTCCTACATTACAGATTGCTTTTGGCTGACTTTTTTTGGGGAGGAGGACTACAGTGCCCTTAGGTTATCCACAGTGTTAATGAACACATCTTACCTTTCAGGACTCTTTGTTTCACCTCCTCACTTAACTCCCAGCATCCAGATATGTAGAAGAAAAGCATAATGGAGAGATCAAAGATTTGGAGTAAAGTAGACTTGGTTTCAAATTTCAGCTCTTCTTTATACCCTTGGACAGGTTTCTTAACATCAGGGCCCTCAGTTTCTTCATCTGTAATATGGGAATCATTGTACCCGGGGAGAAATACTGTTTGTCCAGCACTTCTTCCTAGGGCTTTGCACCTAAGAGGTGTTCAGAAGTTTCATTATTCATTTCAAGCTTGATTCAATGGATATTAAATATAGTTAGTGTACTAGACTTTGTACTGAATTTTGGCAGTTACAAAGATTATTTAGAGATGGTTTCTGTCCTGGGGAGCTTAAATTCTGGTGGTCAGGGCTGACGCATACACATTCATCATGAGGAGGTGAGGAGGTGCCAAGACCCAAGCTGTGGCAGGAACCACGAACAAAGCGTTTCCTGTGCCCTCAGGGCTGGGAGATCTTTCCTTCCTGAAGGAGGTTATGCCCAAACCCCGTGTTAAAGCACTGAGTGAGAATTAACCAAAGAAAGGAAGGTGGGATGGGTGGCTGCCTATTAGCAGCACGAGCTATGGATGGACGGTCAATCTGGGAGAAGTGTGTGCAGCCTGGTTTCAGCTGGAAGCTGAAACAGGGAAAGGAACCCTGAATCCTGGTATCTATGAAGGTGTTGGTAGGCCTGGAATGCTGGCTGAAGAGCTTAGAAGATGTAATATTTTCTAGGATGGAGGATCAGAATGTAAGGGAAAAGACTTATGTAAGTAGTGCTTAATAGTTTTGTCAGGCATTTTCTTAGTGCAGAGTCTGATTAAATAAATTCTGGTGCGTCCATGCAAGAGAGTGATCTGCAGATGTTAAGAGAACGAGGTGGGTTTATTTGTGCTCTTAAGGAAAAACTTCCAAGAATATTTTTAAATGAAAAAAAATTCGTAGGGTATCTTTGGGAGTATGTATACAAGAAACTACACAGCAATTGCCTGTGCAGGGGGGCTGGCATAGATGACAGTCTTCATTTTACTGCAGACCGTTTTGTGCTGTTGGGCCATTTTTCCATATGCATGCCTTTCTTTACAAAAAAGAAAATACTGTAAAGAAATGACGAATGTTGTACATTATCAGGTGAGCCGGAAACCAAGTGACGGAATATAAAAATAACTTGTGTTAGCGCACTGTAACGCCATTATGCGGAATGTTAGATTATTTCATCCTCTGACAATAATACCATTCATGGGGGGTTTTAGAGTTTCCCACTTTCACATACATTATTTCAGTCAGAATTAATCACTTCCATCTGTGCTCTCATAGCAATTAAAATATTTTAAGAATTATAAATGTTAAATGATGCTCTGTAAAGTTTGGGAAAGGGGAGAAAAGAATGATATTACGTGTTTAATGCAACATCCGTGAATTTATCCCCTTTCTTTCTTTGCATATGGCTTTGTAAAAAATGTAATTGTGACTAAAATATACATTTACTTAGAGGCTTTTCTGTTCAGTGTGATTTCATGCGTCTTCCCAGGTGTGCATCTGTGTTCTTGTCTTTTTGGATGGCTGCTATTTTGTGAAACCAGCTACCCCTTCACCAGGGGCCCCTTGAATCACTCACACTCCTGTGCACTCTCTTAGCTGTGCTGGTTGTCTGGATTGATGTTCACCCCTTCCTAGACCCTTGGAACTGGGATGGATGGCCTGTGTGTCACTGAAGCACAGGGCACAGAGAAAGGGCTATTGTTGACGGAATAGAGGTTCCTTTGGGGCTTTGCAGCAACATTTGGAGATAGAAATGGTACATACGTGTAGCTTACAGCCAAGGAAAGAGACTAAGGGTAAGCAGTCACACAGTAGCTATCCGTAAGTGGCTGAATTCAACCTTGAATTCTCCTAACCCCAGCCCAGCAGCCTTTCTCACTGTTCATGAAATCAGAATTTTAAAATCAAAATTTTAAAAGCCTTTCCCCAGGCTTTGCTGGGGAAAGAGATTGTTGGGTTCCATTGAGAGTGAGTGAACAGGTTTTTGACCTTCCTGAGAAATTTCCTACTGTGTGTTCTGGTGATGAGTGAACTGGGTTCAAACCCCAGTAGCATCTTTGACACAATTGTGTGGCCTTAGGTAAGTTCACTTAGCATACTCAGGCAGTAGTTTCCCATCAGTTAGAGTGGTGTATGTGGGACCTGCCTCCACAAGGCTGTCCTAATACATGTGAGGCATATGGCACATGGTGGCAGCTCACTATATGCTAATATAACTTTTTCCCATGATGGTTTGATGAAAAAGAATGATACCAGTGTTGGTAAGGGTGGTGAAACTGAGTACTCACGCAGTGTTGAGGGAATGAATGGGCACAACCCTTCTGGAGGGTAACCTGTCAGTGTGCTAATTTAAAGCATGACAGCTCTTTGACCTAGAAATTCCAGCTCTAGAAATTTATAGTAAGGAAATAATTGTACAAACACATAAAATTGTTTTTATTGCAGCATTGCTTAATAGCCAAAAAGTAGGGAAATCAAATGTTTACCTCAAAAGGAGCTTGGTGAAAAACTTGGTCACCTATACAATGGAATAACGAGTCCTTTTGTACTTGGTGGGGGAGAGCTAAGTGGAGTGGTGTGGAAAGATGTCTTCAGTCTACTGTTGAAAAATAGGCTACAGAAGAGTATAATGTATGCTCTAATCACATTTGTGCTATTTTCCCCCTAAAAGTTTGTATTAGGTAACTTTAAAACATTTAAGGGTCTACCATGTAGAGGTTCCAAGCTAAGGTTTGGCAGTGACACTCCAGACATCTACAGTGTGTATTTGACAGTATCACTCCAAAGCATCTAAAGAGTGGTTAAGAAATTAAATCACTGTAATACAGAAAGCTTTTTAGATGGTTTGGGCAAAGTAACTCTCGTACTCCTGATATACTTGGTTTTAACTTTCTAGGGGGATTTCTGTCTCAGGACCATGGAGATTAAACTATCAATGGGCCCTAACCTTTTATAGTTCATGGTTTATAGATCACAGAATAGAATTTTGGTTTTGCAGTTAATGGTAGAAAGAGAACCTTTCTTTGTGGGGAGGGGAGAGTGAGTGGAAGGGGCGGAGAAGACATACAGAGAGAAAGAGGGTAGTACATTTTAGAATACAAACTTGATTAGTCTTCACTGAGAATGAAAAAGGTCAGTCTGGATGATCCTGTCTCAATTTGAGAAGTATTCATATTGTGATAAAGTTGAGTTTTTAATATTTTAGACTTGTAATCATTTTTTAAAAAAATGTTATAATATTTGTAATGTTATAGTTTGTAATACTTTGCAAAATCATAAATGTTTATTCCATTGGGGCTTGAAAATATGCTTTAGATTTTTAAATTGAATTCCTGGCATCATATATGAATTATAACTATTTTGAGAAAAAACTGATTAGATACCTCTTTTGTTTTTTTTAAACCAGTGATACTAAAGGTATGTTTAAGTCTGCTTTTGAAGTTTGTTGAAACACATGATATCATTCCAAGTGAAAGATAACAGGCTTAAAGCTGGATGGAGCTGAGTGTGAATTAAAGTTTTGCCATTTCCAAACTGAGTGGCCATTTACAAGACTAATCCTTGTCTTGCTGGTTGGGAAGACTAAGAGATAACTTGTGTAAAACATCTGCTGCCTTGTCTAGTTAAATGTTAACAAACACTGTTCCTCCTGAGCTCTTAGTGTTGAGAAGTGGATTCTCTAGGGGTGTTGCCCCTGTGTTTGTAGAACGTTGTCCTGTAGCTGTCTTTGTATTTACCTCTGTGTGTGATCTGGCCCTGGGGGTAGCTGGCTGGTGTGCTTGGAAAAGTTGTGACAAGCTGAAAGCTGGTCTTTGTTGCCATCGACCTTTTCAGTGTAATGGATGGTTACCATGTGTGTGTGTGTGTTCTACAGTAACAAGCACTTTTTATAGGGATGGACTTCCCTGGTGGCTCAGATGATTAATGAATCTGTCTGCAAATGTGGGAGACCCAGGTTCAAGCCCTGGGTTGGGAAGATCCCCTGGAGAAGGGAATGGCTACCCACTCCAGTGTTCTTGCCTGGACAATTACATGGACAGAGGAGCCTAGCGAGCTCAGTTCATGGGGTCGCAAAGAGTCGAATGTGACTAAGCGACTCACAGTTTTATAAGGATACAGTATAAATTCCAATGTAAAAATGTTAATCTTTGAAAACCAGAGCTAGTCCAGTTATCAGCCAGTTGAGTTTATCCAGTCTGCTACAGGCTGACCAGATCCTATTCGGTAATCCTGCCCCAATCCCCACAAGCCCTTTGTCAAGAGGGTGGGACACTTTAAACTGAAGCTCTCCCTGTGGCTGTCACTGCTTAAAATCTTCCTTGGGTTTTTATGGAATGGGATGAAAAAACTTCCAGGTGGATGGAAATACTGCTTACTGCTTGTATCCATTCATGCTGCCTCCTTCCTTTGAGATCTCTCCTGTCCTTGAAGGCTCTGTCCAAGCCCCGCATCTCTCAGATGCTTCCCAGACAGCTCTCCATTCTGCTCCTGTATTTTCTTCTGTAATGGATGTATTATCACAGGCAGCACATCCTCACCTTTTTAATGTTAGTCTCAGATTACAGCTGACCGGAAGGCACTCCCCAGCTGTGCTTTTTGCTTGGTTTTCTTTGGTCCTTACCTAGATGTGGAGGTCCTTACCTAGATGTGGAGCTCCAGTACGTAACTTGTGATTCTGTTTCTTCCTCTTTCCCTGGTCCAACACAGTCTTCTGTCTTTTAGTTTTAATTAAAATAGAAGACAGGAGCTTAAAAAAATAATTTTTTGGTGCGTTTCCTTCCTTCAGTGTTTTCTTTCGCAGGTGTACATATATATATGTTAAGTGATATGCTGTACTTTTTGTATAGTTTGCTTTCTTTATGTACACACATAACGTGCATATTGTCTCATGTTAATGTGTTTTACAAATGATTTCTAATGACTCCATGTAATTCAAATTCCAGCCTATTGGTATACTTTTTAAACTGTCTACTTAATATTTAAATAACCCTGCAATGAACATTCTCCCTCAATAGTTTTATTGAAAGATCTCCAGCAATTTAACTGTTATAATCAACTTAACATAGTAGTTAAAATTTTAATTTGTATAATCTGTTCATTTTATTAGTATCTAGGTAATCACTCTGGTTCAGAACTATTCTAGGTGTTCTGAGGTACACTCAGAAATAAGTACTAAAGTACTAAGGATAAAATAAAACATGTATACCAATAGAAAGTGATGTCTAGTATTTAAATAGACTGTTCAGATAAAATAGGTACTAAATAACTTAGGCAGACCACTTATTTTCATCAGTGGATGATGGACTAAAAAAGTTGGTTGTATATGTACAATAGAATACTATTCAGCCTTAAGAAAGAAGGAAATTTTCTTACTTGTGGGAACATAGTTGAACCTGGAGGGCATTATGCTAAGTGAAATAAGCCTGATAGAGAAAGACAAACACTGCATGGTATCATTTATATGTGGAATCATTAAAAAAACAAAAACAAACCTTGAGTTGGTAGAAACAGAGTAGAAAAGTGGTTGCTGGGAGATGAGGGAAATAGAGTTTTGTAGAGGAGTACAAACTTTGAGTTATAAAATGAATAAAGTCTGAGGATCCAATATATAACATGGGGACTATAGTTGATAACACTGTATTGTATAATTGAAATCGCTAAGAGAGTAGAACTTACACGTATTCTCAAGGGGTGAGTGAGGGAGGCAAAGATGTGTTAATTTGGAGGGGGAAAATTCTTTCACAAAGTATGTGCACATCAAAACATCACTTGTGCACTTTAGCTTATAATTGTATTTGTCGATTATGGCCCAGTAAAACTGGAAAAGAAAAAGAACTGTATGTAAGAAATGTATACAAATTAAAACCAAAAAACCAGTGTGCATGTGGGTGTGTATTCCCGGGTGAATGCAGACTTTGACATGAGACTCTCTGTGTCACAGTCGTTTCGCATAACCTCACTGAAAGGGTTGAGGACAAAAAGGCATGAGACCAAGTAACTTTGGACAGTGGTATTTTGCTTAGACACTGTAAGGCTAAATACAAAAGGACTGCACATTAACAAGGTACTCTAGTTGGTAAGGTGGTTTCTCATGGGAGTACGGGTTAACAATTCTGAAAAATGTATCTAGAGGTCCAACAAATAAATGGATGGTGGACGGTGGGAGACAGCTTTCCCACTGTTGGAGAGAGAATTTACAGTTAAGCAAGGGCAGAAGACTGCAGTGAATCACATGGTACTGGATTAGAGTTGGAGACATCCTTATGTTTAGCTTAATACAGATAGGTGATTGTGCGTATCTGGGTTGGTGTACATATATTTATTTTCTAGATCTGTCTAGAAAATCTAGATTGAGAGCTTGGAAGCAGTGACATCCTAGTAGCAACAACGTCCCCAGGTCTTGGTTTCTAAATATCGTTCTTCAATAAAAGTAATCTGGGCTTTTGGAGAAATGGATAATTATAGGTCTAGAGCATCTCATATTATCAGAAAATAAGGAAATGCTCAAGAAACAAAGGAAGGGGGCTTGCCAAAGGACATAGGAGCCAACATCAATGACCTCCTAAGAGCCAAAGCCAGAACACTTTGAGCAAAAAAAATAGAGTGGTGCTGCTTTATAGCCCAGATTAAAATAAATGTATATAAGCTTATGTAGGGAAAAGAGTTGTCCTTCTTGTTGAGGAATTCCAAATGGTTTATGTAGATACTTACCCCTTCAGGAATGGGAGGCTTAATTTCCCCCAGCTCTTGAGTGTGGACTGAATTTGGTGACTTGCTTCTAAAAAAAGAGATTATAGAAAGTGTGAAAAGGTAAATTTACAATAGAGAAAACCCAAAAACACTGACCTTAACCAGATAATCAAGGTTGGCATCACTGGTGGTCATGCTGTGAGCATGTCCTCTTAATATGATGTGATGAGGACACCTTGCCTCCATGGTTCCCCCTTCAGAACCAATCGTCCCAGGTTAACTGTGAGAAAAACGGTCAGACAGATCCCACCTGAGGGTTGTAATACACAGAACCTGCCCAGCAGTCTTCAGAATTGTCAAGGTCATGGGAGACAGAGAAAGGGTGACCAGAGGCGTCTAGGGAGATAAGACGGGCAATTTGCAAAGTGGGATCCTGGCTATGGATCCTGAAATGGAAAGACAACACTAGTGGGAGCTGATGAAACCCAAATGTAGTCTGGAATTTAGTAAAGTTTTCTAAAAGGTACTGTGCCAGGGTCCAGCCCTGGCTGATCCAGGGTATTCGAAGGGGAGACGGCATCGGCAACTATTTAAATATTCATCAAAGATATAAAGAGTAATAGAATGAGGATAGCTCAGTAGGAAAATTCAGTGGAGAAAAGAGGCTGAGTAGCTTGGTTTATGCGGGAGACCAATAAAACTTCAAGACAAGAAGCTTGCGCCACTTAAGTAGGCCGCAGGCGTCCTTCCATTCTCCCGAAGGAGAGGAGACACTGAGGCCTCCCCAGTCGGATCTTAGAAGCCCAGGCATAATTAGTAAGCATGGCGGGCTCCGCGCTCCAGATGGAGACTCAGCCAGAGTTTGAGAGAGCGACATGGGGAGACCAGTATTTCGAGAAACTGATCCCAATTCTTTATTTTCCAGGGTCTGTTTTTATACACTGAGATGTTATGCAAAAGTCACGCAGGGACAGCAGTCCTGACTTTTATTATAAAAGTCAGGTGCTTCGTACAAATGTATACAGAGGTCTTAGGGGTGTTACATCATCTTCTGGCCAGGGGGGCCTGCTGACAATTTATGACCCTCTCCTTGTGACAGCGGTCAGTCAACCAGAACACTTATTTCTCCAGGGGTGATTATTTTTGAAACAGACGCCACCCAAATAAAGTTCCATTCCTATAGGGTGAGGGTGTAGTGGGTTTTAGTTAAGGAAAGAATTTACTTAGCCTAAGGTCTAACGTGATTAATATCAAAGGTTAATACTTTTTTCTTCTATATATTCATTAATGTGTATAAGGGCAGGGGATGTGGAGACTTAGCAGTAAACATTGGCTCAACAAATGAAAAACCCTTCACCAATACAATTTCTAATCAGCCCACTATACTTATACTAATAGTTTTCTAACTTCTCTAAAGAACCTGTTTTTAGAAGGTTTAAAGCATCTTGTGCATGGTTGGGAGGCTGTGAGCAATCACATGTGGCCGGACAAGCCTGTTTGTAAGTTTGGAACACTCCTGTCATGCCCAGGAATTATTATTAACTGGAGCTCTAAGTTAACTCCTTCTCTGAAAGAGGTGGTGGGGGACAGCTCCCTGTAAAGTCAGAGATGTAGGTGAGAGCACAAAGTAGTAAAGTAGGCAGGCTCTGGTTATGGGGGTAGATGCTCGAGGATTTCCAGGGGGACTCCTGAGGCTCAATCCCGCCTTTGCCTGTGTCGAGCCTCCTTCCTTATGATCTTTGCCATGGACGGAGGTCCTCCCGCCGGCTCCCTGCAGTACTGAACGCATTTCCCCTGAACGTTTAATTCAGAAAATACTCAAATGCAAAGAGAAGCTGAAAGAAATGTATAGTGAACGTACCCACCGTGTAGATTCTACAATTAGGAATTTGTGGTCTTTGCTCTATTACATACCTGTCACTCCTTTTTATTCTTAAAAATATTTCAAAGTAAATTGTAAAGATCAGTACGTGAAACCCCCTCTCCCTTAACAACAATGAAAAACAAAACCAAACCTGTTTAAAGTGTAATTTCTTCCAAGGTTATGGCCCTGTGCCTACTGGGCACTCACAGTTGATATTATGTCTGTGGTTGTGCCCTGTGGAGAATGAGACTGATGGAAAGTTGGGAGGATGTAGGTTACTAGTATTCACTTTAAGAGGTGATCACGGATGTGGGTGATTAGGGGACCATGCTTGACTGAAGTAGATCTGTGCTGGTGGGCACTGGGGTGTTGGGGGGTCTGGTCTGTGAACATCCAGAAAATAGCAGCTGGTTTCCTGCCATGAGTTTCCAGTACTTCAAATGGTATTAACCAGTGTGGGCAGCTTTTGGGATGGATGGAAGGGATGGTGAGTCTGGACTGGGACAGTGGAATGTGTGGTGCCTGAGCATTTATTTCTGTGGGGGGAGCCCAGGGCTGCCCTCCCCATGCCATTCTCCCCTCCTGATGGTCCCTGGGAAAATAAATAGAGCAGGGAAGAGCGAGGTTTTAGTTCTGGCTGGGGGTGGGAGGATTGATCAGCGCATCAATCAGGAGAGTGTGTAATTATGCAGAAAGGACAGAAATCACTCCCTGAAGACCACAGACTTGGGGATGTGCCCAGAAAAGGACCTTACAGCTGCTAACAGTAGCCCTATTCAGCTCGGGTGCATAATGATTTTAAAACTAATCAGGAACTGAGGCCAGAGCTGGAGACAAACACAAATATCTTGTTGACAGAGCAAACATCTAGATTTTGTTGGATAGGAAGTTGCGGAGGAAGGTCAGAGTGATGTAATGGTGTGCGCCAAGCTTTTCTCCTCAAACAGATGGGCCCCGGAGGAACCATCTGCAGCGTCCCCGGGGTCTTCAAAATCACTCCCTATAAATTAAATCATCATAAGTGTTGAGAAATTAGTATGGAAGGCCTACCTGAAGTGAAACTAGACGAAGGAAATTTCCACTGGAGTTCCTGCTTCCTTTTCCTCCCTTGCGCTGTAATAGAGCCGAGGCTTATTATTTCAGGCAACTCCCGTGTTTAGTACTTGAGTCTCATCGCCTCCCCCAAATAGCGGTCGAGAATAAACTTTCGAGAATAAACTTCCCTTTCTCTTCTTAAGCTTGGACAACTGCACTTACTCCTACCTAAGCCAGCGTCAACTGGAGACTTTTAATAAACTGTCTTGCTATTTTGGGTTTTCTGTTTTGGTTGAGAAGGAAGTAGTGTTTTGTTTCTGGTCTTTCTTTCATCAAAGGAATATTTGTTCTGGGCAGGCGGGGGGAGGGGGCGCTTCTCAGTTTAGAGAGAAAGAAAATATATGGCATCATATGTAAGTGACTGTTGACAGATCTTAATTGGTGATGTTTCTAATAAAACATTCAATAAAACACTTAAGAGCAAAAGCAGGATTTGTTGCCTATATCCTTTGGTTTCTTCAGCAGTTACTGCAACCCCTGTGTGCCAGGCACTTAGGGTTTGCAGTGGACCGTGTAGCCTCTGTGTTAGGGAGAGACACAGAAGAAATGGCAAAGTGAAGTTTGTTGAGGCGTGTGTGTGTGGAATAGTCAGGGCTTTCCTGGTGGCTAGTGGTAAAGAGCCCACCTGCCAGTACAGGAGACAGCGGGTTCCCTGGGTTGGAAAGATCCCCTGAAGAAGGAAATGGCAACCCAATCCAGTACTCTTGCTTGGGAAATCCCAAGGACAGAGGAACCTGGCAGGCTACAGTCCATGGGGTTGAAAACAGTCAGATGTAACTTAGCGACTGAGCATGCACACAGGTCAAGGGAGTAGCCAGTTGAAGTGGGGTTGAGTGTAGGGGACAGGAGCTGACCTGTGGAAGGTAAACAGTGTGCTGTAGAGGGGAACAAAGTGGGTAAGTGTGAGGTAGGTGGAGTGCAGGAGTTGCGTGTGTAGGAGAGGCCAGTGGAAATGGGAGTGAAGGGGAAAGGCCGGGGAGGTGCGTCTGCATACATCGGTGGATGGAGAACCGGGGCAGGAATTTGGAGTGTTAGTGCAGTTAGTCTGCTGGCTTCGGGTTTCTGGGTGAAGTGGGAGGAAAGCTAGAGTGGGGTCAAGGAGAATGGTGGTAAAAGTTTGAGATAGTCGTGAGGGGACTGGGAGGGGCTTTTCTTTGGGGACTCTAAGGCATGGGGCATTAGGGTGGGCTTTTTTAGGACACTGGGGGCCTTTTGGGGTGGAGCTGTTCAAGTGGAGTGGTATGTCTTCATGGGGACTCTTAGCTCAGGGCGTAGGTGTGGGGAAGCTAAGTGGTGGTGTGGATTCCCATGGGTGCAGCCAAAGAAGAGAGGTGCAGATCATCCAGGGTGCTGGCAAAGGGGGTGGGTCAAAGGATCACCCTCAGTGAGGAAAGGGGCGCGCCCAGGGACATTGGAGAGCAAGTCCTCTGGGGGTGAGGGGGAGGCAGGTAAGAGCTGGAGGCACAGAAGTTGTGGTCACCAGCAAGAGCAAGGAATTGTGCCCTCTGACTCTAAGGTGTGGCCCTGGGGATGGCATGGACTGGAGTCCAGAGCCAAGGATCAGAGGCTCAAGTGCAGTGATCAAGACAGGAAGTGCTGTCACTTCCTAATGCTGTGTGCGGGGCAGTGCTCGAAGTGCCATGAACTAATTCAACAACCTCATGATGAGGAGTTATTATTCCCATGCGTAGACGAGCAACTAAAAGCCCATAGAGGTTAAGCAGTGACTCAAGGTCACACAGTTGATAAATAGCAAAATGAAGTTCGAAAAGTGTGTGGGCTATCAGAGGAGTTGGAAGAAGAGTAGTGCAGGGGGGACTTCCTGGAAGAGGTGATTTTTGAGCTACATCTCAAGGGAGTAGCTTGGAGAGGTGGAGGCTGGTGGTGGGGACAGGGTTTATTTGGAAGGTAAGCTGTGTGGTGTTTGGGGGGTAACAAAGTGGGTAAATGTGAGGTAGGTGAATCCAATCCAGGTTGTAAAAGCACCTCCCCCACCCCCAACACGTCTGCTCCCGTTCATTCCTTTGGGAACTGACTGCTGAAGAGAAGATTGTGAACTAAGCCCCTTCCCTTCCTTTCCTGGTGAAGGAGTAGAAGTTACCAAAAATAGATAGGTGACAGCTGAGAATTGGAGTGGAGGGTGGTATAGCTGTGAGTGCTGAGAGTCTCAAAGGAGGATAGATATTTTACACGGGGTTGGAAGAGAAGGGCTCAGCCAACACCTCCCTGTGGAGAGAGCTTGTCCAAGGTGGGGAGGAGGGAATGGGGAGTGAGTGTCTAATGGATACAGAGTTTTTAGTTTGGGAAGCAGAGAAGGTTCTAGAGATGGATGGTCGTGAAGGCTGCACAGCAGCATGAATGTACTTAGTGTCACTGAAGTGTACACTTAAAAGTAGCTGAAATAGTAAATTTCATGTTGTGTATATTTTACCACCATAAAAAAAAATTAAAAAGATGGTAGAGGGAGAAAATGATCCTCTCTACCATTGATGATTTTCTGGTTACAAAATGGGCTCTTATTTCATATTTGAAAGTATATGGGTATTTTGCTAAACGCTTTATACGTAGTGAATCATTTAATCCTCACTTTCAGAAATAGGTAAACCCTGCTGTACCGATGACAAGTCTCGGGTTTGAAGAGATTAAGCATCTTGCCATCCAGAAACTGGCAGAGGCTGGGCACTGCCAAATCTCCTGACTCTATAACCCTTGCCAGTAACCCCTGGGGAATTTACCAAGGGAAAGAAGGTTGTAGAGACTGAGTGAAGAGGGAGAAGGAAGGGGTTGTAGGAAATTCAATAGGGAAAAAGCTGGATGAGGAAAGGAGGGTGGTGGGGGATGGGAGAGAGGACCACAGGGATGAGAGGTCAGATGGAAGGATGCAAGGATTTGCGTGTCCATGTCTAGATCAGGTGTGAGCTGTGATGAACTGATGGGAAGTCCAGGTAGCACTGATGTGGTCTCAGAAGGGGGTTGAGGACTACAGAGAAGCATAAGGGCCTAGTGTTGGGGGAGGAGCCTGCCATCTACAGAATTGTAGGCAGAAGATTCTTCCCAGATTGAGACCTGCTGTGGGAGGGGCTGGAGATATGGACAGTATAGATTGGGGCTCAGCCTGTACCTTTGTTCTTGATCCCTCCCTCCCTTGTTTTTTCCATTCCCTCCCTACGGTGTTTCCTGTTGAGTCTAAGTTCTGCAACCTGATGTTGAATTTTGGTGCATGAATTTGGGGAGGAGGGCACGGCGGGGTGAGGAGGGTTGCCTGTGTTCTGATGCTGACAGAGCAAATACCAAGTGTGAGGTCAAATCATAGCCAACTACCTGACTCTAGCTGACCAGGAGACTGCAAACGTGCTGCAGATTTTTTCTTTTTAATAGAATGGGCTGAAACGTATATATTGATAGACTGTATGTAACTCCTCAGGAAGTCTTTTGAGGGTGTAACCTAAACCCTCTAAGGCGTATCCTGCCTTCAGTGGTGGCTGATGACATTTGTGACACCAGATGGAGATGGGGGGCCTACTTCAGATATTTGGATTTAGCGAGGTGTTTGTGAAGTGATCTAAGCTGTTTATAAGGGAACTGCTCTCCGGAGAGTTCCTGTTATCATTTTACTTCACGTATTTACTTTGGATTGAGCAGAATTCTTTTATTCTCCTGCCGGTGGTTTTCGATTCTGTGCTGAAAGACAGGCTGCTTTCTGTGTATGGTGACTGTGGTGAGCATGGCCTGTGATTTTGTAATAATTCTGAACAAATAAAGAGATGTTCTCATGGCAGGCTTTGTAAGGGCAGCTTGAAAGCTGGCATCATTAGGGATTAAATTTCTCTGTAGTTAAAATTTGCAGCTTGTCAGAGGTGCAGCAGCACGTCAGCTGTAACCTCCAGGTGTAAATAGACCTTCATCAGCATCATTGCAAAGTCCTGGGAGGAGCCAAATCGCAGTGGGATGCTATCCATCAAAAGTTGTTTGCAGAATCTTGTTCCTGGCAGCAGTCTGTTGTATCCCCAGTAGCTGGTGGTATCTGTAGCACTTTACAACAGTTCTTTCCCAGGAAATGTAGAGTTTATATGCTCGGTGGTGCCAGATTCTGATGAATCATTTAACTGTCCCCCTTTCTGCCCTTTTTCTCTTGCTAAGAAGCATTTGGGCCTAGGTAAAATAAAGCAAATAGGATTTTATTTTAACGTGAAGATAGGACTAAGATAATGATTTCTAAGGTGACACTTAATTTTGAGAGCTAATGATGGCTAACATGATGTACTGTTATCTTCTGGGCCAGGGGCCATCCAAGTATTACCTAATAAGCTCCTTGAGAACACAATCTTGTCTTTTGTTCACAAATGTATCCCCCAGCCCAGAACAGTGTCTGGCACAGAGTAGGTGCTGTAGTGAATGAACTTAATGCAGAAAAAGGTTCTGCATCACAGAGTAATTGTTGCCTGCCCAAGGCCACACCACTAATAACGGGTTCCTTGACAATAGGTCAGTGAAGAGACTGAAAGGCACGGGGAGTAATGGTTGGAACTGTTTCACTGAAAATATTACTAACTAGAGGTGTCTTGAGTTTTCTAAAAGATAATTTCTCCATCTCTTATAGTAATTTTTGTAATTTTATTAAAAATATATATGACATAATTTTGTAATTCTAATAATGTTATTAGGGCTTCCCCTGTGGCTCAGCTGGTAAAGAATCTGCCTGCAGTGTGGGAGACCTGGGTTCGATCCCTGGGTTGGAAAGATTCCCTGGAGAAGGGAAAGGCTACCCACTCCAGTATTCTGGCTTGGAGAACTCCTTGGACTGTATAGTCCATGGGGTTGCATAAGAGTTGGACACGACTGAGTGACTTTCACTCACTATGAGGATTAAATGAGAAAGAACTTAGAACAGTGCATGTACTTTTGCTCATTTACTTGGTTTTAATTTTTTTAATTATTTTTAAATTGAAGGATAATTGCTTTAGAGAATCGTGTTTGTTTCTGCCAAATATCAACATAAATCAGTCATAGATATACATGTGTCCCCTCCCTCTTGAGCCTCCGTCCCACTTCCCTCCCCATTCCACCCTCTAGGTTGTTACAAAGCCCCAGTTTGAGTTCCCTGAACCATACAGCAAATTCCCATTGGTTATCTATTTTACACGTGGTAATATAAGTTTCCATGTTACTCTCTCCATAGATCCCAGCCTGTCCTCCCTTCCCCCACTCCGTGTCCATCAGTCTGTTCTCTGTGTCTGTGTCTCCACTGCTACCCTGCAAATAATTTCATCAATACCATCTTTCTAGATTTCATATGTTAGTATACGATATTTGTTTTTCTCTTTCTGACTTACTTTGCTCTGTATAATAGGCTCTAGGTTCATCCACCTCGTTAGAACTGACTCAAATGTATTCCTTTTTATGGCTGAGTAATAGGGCGTTCTGTATATGTACCACAGCTTCTTTCTCCGTTCATCTGTTGATGGACATCTAGCTTGCTTCCATGTTCTAGCTACTGTAAATAGTGCTGTAGTGAACATTGGGGTACATGTGTCTTTTTCAATTTTGGTTTCCTCAGGGTATATGCCTAATAATGGGCTTGCTGGGTCATATAGTGGTTTTATTAAGAAATTTTTAGTTAAAAATTTCTAGTTTTTTAAAGGAATCTCCATACTGTTCTCCACAGTGAGAGAATGTATCAATTTACATCCCCACCAACAGTGCAAGAGGATTTATCAGTTTACATTCCTACCAACAGTGCAAGAGGGTTCCCTTTTCTCCACACCCTCTCCAGCATTTATTGTTTGTAGACTTTTTGTTGATGTCCATTCTGACTGGTGTGAAGTGATATCTCATAATACTTTTGATTTGCATTTCTCTGATAATGAGTGATGTTGAGCATCTTTTCATGTGTTTGTTAGCCATCTGAGTGTCTTTTTTGGAGAAATGTCTGTTTAGGTCTTTTTCCCACTTTTTGATTGGGTTGTATGTTTTTCTGGCCTTGAGTTATATGAGCTGCTTGTATATTTTGGAAATTAATCCTTTGTCAGTTGTTTCATTTGCTATTATTTTCTCCCATTCTGAGGGTCGTCTTTTCACCTTGTTTATAGTTCCTTTGCTGTGCAAAAGCTTTTAGGTTTAATTAGGTCCCACTTGTTTATTTTTATGTTTATTTCCATTACTCTAGGAAGTGGATCACAGAGGATCTTGCTGTGATTAATATCATCGCGTGTTCTACCTATGTTTTCCTCTAACAGTTCTATAGTTTCTGGTCTTACATTTAGGTCTTTAATGCATTTTGAGTATATCTTTGTGTATGGTGTTAAGAAGTGTTCTAATTTCAGTCTTTTACACACAGCTGTCCAGTTTTCCCCGCACCACTTATTGAAGAGGCTGTCTTTGCCCTATTGTATATTCTTGCCTCCTTTGTCAAAAATAAAGTACCTATAGGTGTGTGGGTTTATCTCTGCGCCTTCCATCTTGTTCCATTGGT
Organism: Bos grunniens; assembly: GCF_055505025.1. Lineage (NCBI taxonomy): Eukaryota > Metazoa > Chordata > Mammalia > Artiodactyla > Bovidae > Bos > Bos grunniens. Next base: position 99,525,112 of record NC_141166.1, read on the forward strand.
CTGTGTTTTTGTGCCAGTACCATACTGTCTTGATGACCGTAAATTTGTAATACAGTCTGAAGTCAGAAAGGTTGATTCGTCTGCCTCCATTATTTCTCAAGAGTGCTTTGGCTATTCGGGGTCTTTCATGTTTCCATATGAATTGTGAAGTTTTTTGTTCTAGTTCTGTGAAAAATGCCATTGGTAATTTGAAAGGGATCTTAGAAAGAACTTAGAACAGTGCCTTTTTAAAGTTCTTTTAAAGAACTTAGAACAGTGTACTTTTTAAAGTGCCATCTGTGTGAAAATTTGCCTTGAATGTTGTTTGTCTTTTAAAGGATGTTTGCTCATTTACTTAATTTTTATCTCTACTCAAAAATTAAAACTTTAACTATGGAGACTGTCTTTAAGAGTACACCTGAATGAGAAAATATGATTCATAAATCTAATAGGAAAGCCAAGAGTGAGGTCTGATTTTAGTAATGGGAATATTGTTACCATCTAAATATACATGAATAGAAAACGTTTTATTAGATAACTAGAATGCAACATTTTTGGAGGAGTTGTCCTTAGAGCACCAAGACTTGTATTATAAAAAAGTGTTATTCTTTAGCCCAGTAGTCAAAACATCTTTGATATAGCAGTTCTATCAATAAAATACTTCTCATACCTGCAACATTTGTATATTTCTGAATTAAAACCATGATTAAATCCATAAAAATAGAAATAAAGGAATGAGAAAAGTAAATGTGGTTAGATATTCTAGTATCTTTTTTCTATATTCAGGCAATCACCTTGCACTCTCTACTTTTGATCTGGTTGAGAAGGACCAAAAGTCATCTAGAAAAGAGAAAGTACATGTGTGTTTTGAAGGAGGGGTTGCTAGATTTTTGGAGTGGTAGGTGGATGAGAAATTGACAGAGAGGTACACTCTGTCAGGCAGATTGCGTGTAGGATGTTTTGGGGAGTAAACCAGAAAGCTATCCTTAGCCATCTGCTTGAAAATGTTGGTGAGGTGGTCATAAACCAAACTTATAAGGATTACAGTGTTCCCATTAGGATGGTCACATCACTTCCTCATAATGGATTATGCTGGGCATGCTGGACTAGAGGTGAAAAATGCAGTTCATACACAAGAATTTGTGCGTATGAAAGCCTTATACACAATATTTGCAGAATTGCTTGTAAATTTGAAAAGTATTTCATCTATTTGAGGGGAATAGACTTGAATGGGGTGGTAAAAAAGGCAAGCTAATCATTTGGAAGTGAGAAAGTGGAAATAATGTTGCTGAACCACAGGTTCTTACACCCCAGGCACAGAGAGGCCCAACAAACCAAAATGTCAGAGTTTGGAGCAGAGGAAGGGTTTTTGCAGGGCCGATCAAGGAGAACTGGCGGCTCATGGTCAAAGCCTCCAAACTCTCAGGTGGTTTTTGGGGAAGAGTTTTTATGGACAAAATTTGGGGTGAGGAGACTGTTTCTTGGCCGCTCCTGCTTTGTTTCTACATTTCCTCCCTTCCCTGATTAGCAGCTGTTTTGAATCTGCCTCTTGGAACTCAGGCAAGGTCAAGGAGGATGAATGAAGCCCATTTCCTATACACAAGAAATGGGGGTGGGGTGGGGCATGGAAAGGGTTTATTCTGGGGAGGGCCCCACAGGATCCTGCTCCATTTCAGTCAGATGAAATCACTGGGTTTGACTTTGGCAGGAGGGCTGGATGGGTAGAAAGGTTAGAGGGGTGACTGATGACATGCTGGTCAGCCCCTGGGAGAGACCAGCCAGGAGGCTGCTGTCGTTTCTGAAAGGGCAGGAGCAGAGCTAGAATGGGACCCTTCTTGTCTTTGTGGTGGAATATTTGTAGGTAAATTAGTCTTAGTTTAGTCACAAATACTTCCTAAGATTGTCAAATCTTAGAAACCTATTTCTGAACTTAAAAGATGGTGGGAAGGGAGACTGTCGAGTTCAAGACTATTGTTTGCTTACCTGGGCAGAGTGCTGTAGTATAGCTCCAAGGTACAGCTCCTCAGCGACCAACAGGTGGTAATGAATATGAATTTGTTGGGATGATGGTTGGGGTAGACTGGTCATCTACGATTTTCTATTGATCTCTTGCACTGGCTTTAACTACTATGATAAGTTGGGAATTTCAGACAGATTTAGAATTCGAACGATTATTTCTTGAAGAACTAAAAGCAGACTGAAGAAATAACTGATAGATTGCCCAAAGCTTCATTTCCATTTGAGGATGCACAAAACTGTGTACTTAGTACTGAATGGAAAGTTGAATTTAACATCGTTTCAACAGTGACGAAGTTTATTGATTACCTGCAAATTAAATACTTGAGTGCTATTGGAGTATTTTTAGCGGAAGTGTTTCACAAGAGAGAGAAAAAGGTCTCTTCTGGAAGTAGATGGAGCAGATATTAAAGAACCAGAAGAAAAAGGAAATATGGGCCATTGGTAGGTACTCCCCTTTCCTTCGAAACTTCCTTGAAAAATGGGATAGATAAAAGGACCCAGTCTTTGGCAGCATTCATATCTGAAGAAGTTTTCTTAAATGGTAGTCATAATATCATTCAGAAGACACTAGCAGTAAGTATTCCTGTCCTTAATTTTATATAAAAAAAAAGCTTAGTCACTCTCATAAATTATTGGTTGATGTGTTTGTAGCTTAGATGGGAGAATTGAGAAACTGTGATAGCTGGCAAATGCTTAGAAATGACAGAAATAGACTGAGAAACTGATAAAATAAGGATTTTGGGTTGCTGGGAGCCCTTGAGAACAGTGACCTCACTCAAAGAATGAATCAAGGAAGAGTTATGCTGATTCCAGAAACATGACTCATTAGGGGAATGCAGCCGTGTCCTTCCCTGCTCTTTCAATGAAAAGGCGTGGGAGCATCCGGTGAAGGGCCTGGGCCTAAGGGCCAGCCTGCCCATAAACCCTGCGAGTCTTCCTCTTGGCCGCCTTTGTAAGGTAAAAAAAGATCCGATACTAACACGTGGCTCTAGTGTACAGATTCAGTTCAGTTCATTTCAGTTGCCCAGTCGTGTCCGACTCTTTGCAACCCCATGCTGCAGCACGCCAGGCTTCCCTGTCCATCACCAACTCCTGGAGCCTACTCAAACTCATGTCCATCGTGTCGGTGATGCCATCCAATCATCTCATCCTCTGTCGACCCCTTCTCCTCCCGCCTTCAATCTTTCCCAGCATCAGGATCTTTTCCAATGAGTGGGTCCTTCACATCAGGTGGCCCAAGTATTGGAATTTCAGCTTCAGCATCAGTCCTTCCAATGAATATTCAGGACTGATTTCCTTTAGGATTGACTGTTTGGATCTCCTTACTGTCCAGGGGTCTCTCAAGAGTCTTCTCCAACACCACAGTTCAAAAGCATCAATTCCTCGGTGCTCAGCTTTCTTCACAGTCCAACTCTCACATCCGTACATGACTACTGGAAAAACCATAGCTTTGACTATACGGACCTTTGTTGGTAAAGTAATGTCTCTGCTTTTTAACATGCTGTCTAGGTTGGTTTTCCTTTCTTCCAGATTATAATCTGCCAAATCCTATTTCAAGAATGTGGGAAGTGGATAATATTCAGAAATAAGTGTTTAGAGAATTGAATGAAGAGCTTTAGAAATTTTTCTCTGGTCTCAATTTCCTCATCTAAAAATAAAAGAAAGGTTTATTGGAATAATTTTCTAAAGCCCTTTCTGGTTTTCAGTGAGTGTGTCTATTTTGAAGAGATGAAGCAGGGAGGTGACATGTAATACTACCAACTTTGTACGTTCTGGGTGCTTTATGTACAGTAATTCTTTTTATCCTCATTTCATTCACTCTATAAATTATACCCATGAGATAGGGATATCACTATTCTCATTTTATAAACAAGTGTGAGTAACGTGGATAAGTACACTCGGCTACCACTACTCACTGGCTGAACTGGAATACAGAGAGATGGTCATAATAATAGTAACGGTGATTCATCGTTAGTTTTGAATGAAATGGAAAAAAGTCAGTGTTTGGGATGTTAGACTTGTTCTATTTTTTCACAGGTTACTAGAAGTAAAATAAACTTTAGAAAGAGAGTCAAATCTCAAATTTTATCCCTCAAACAGGGAAACTCATTCTTTAGATTGTTGGGATTTGAGAGAAGGGCACTAAAAGGACAGTCCACTTTTTCCTGTCAGTCTGAGTTCTGAACCAGTTCTCAGAGGGACAGGAGAAAGACAGTATCAGGAATTCAAATGGTACTTTGTTTTTTTAAACTGATGGAACTCATGTTGGAGAGTGTGATGTAAACGTTTGTCAACCGTGAGCTTCCTAATTGACTTCCACACAGCCATTAGGCTTGTCTGGCTGCTCACGTGGTGCTGTCGTCATAGAGACAAGATGTTTAAGAAGACTTAATTTTTTAATTGTTTTTTTTTTAATTGTTTTAAATATTTTGGCCACACCACATGGCATGTGGGATCTTAGTTCCCCAACCAGGGATTGAACTTATGCCTCCTGCATTGCAAGTGTCCAGTCTTAACCACTGGACTGCCAGGGAAGTCTCAAGAAGACTTCAATACATGCCTCCAGAGAGTAGCTTGGCATCTAGGTAGAAGAAGGTGGAGGCGCTTCTTCCCTATCAACCCCCCCACCCCAGTTTCTGTTCCCGACCTTCAAGGATGAGCTCTGTCACCAGGGCTTCTAGGAGGGGTGAGTGTGGGGCCGGGATCGTAAGCTGGAGGCCTGTTCTCCACCTAAAAGGAGACAAGAGCATCACGTATACCCTACTTCCCAGCTCCACCCAGTAATAAATGCTATTCTGTTTTCCATGGCCAACAGCATTCTGGATATAAGTTTCATTCTACTCCAGATACTTTTGTGAAAGTGAAGCTGGATTTAGAAATAAAACAAAACCATATCGGATGCTGAGGCCAAAGCTGCTGCTGTTTCCATTTTAGTAAATGTCAAAGTAGAATCTTCTGGTTTATAATATTCATTTGGTGTTCTAAGAAAGTCACTCTGATTGTGCTAATAGTAATGTCTTTCAGAAACTGAATTTAAACATATGCCTTTGGAACTTTAAAGTACCTTGGTATTTGCATTTCCCCCCCCACTTTGGTGAGGTGGGGTGTGAATAGCTGGAAAACTTCAGATAAACAAAACTACCCCTTTCCATATGGCTGTTAATGTCCATGCCGTGCTGGAGACCGAGTTTTAAAGTTGCTCTCTCCCATCCCAGGCTGTTTTTTCCTAAGAGTAATGGAAGATGTTCAGACTGAAAATTATCCTGGGCAACTGGCTTGTCATTTTCTAAAGTAACATTTTTATTCAACAAGTAAAACAAATTTGCCCAACTAAATTATTCATAGCAATTACAAAACTTGTCATTTAGACTGGATGTTGGGATATTCAGGTCATTTAGAAGACTGTGGTTAAAAATAAAATGACCTAAATATATAGCTCTACTTTTTTTTTTTAAGGAAAGTTGAAGCTTTTAATTTTTTTTGACATTGGTCCTGATTCTGTTTCTGTTGGGACTGTAAGTTAGCTGCTCATTCAGTGTTCTAAATAAAGACAATTCCTTCTTCTCTTCTTGTTGGTTGTTTTTGATAGTATGTATGGCTCTGTTTTAGTCAGGTTGTAAAGGTTCTGTATCCTTTCTGATGCATGAGGGTACATATGTGAGTGGCAGAGAAAATGGAGAGGGTGGCAATCAAACAACTCCTCCAAGAAAAATTGCAGAGACTTTGTTAATTGTTCTGATCACTCCTTTTGTCCTTGGAAGGAAGGAGCATTTGAAATGTGAACTTGTCCCAATCTGCTTTGGGGCAGTAATTGGAGCATAAAATGTTGAAAATCAATTATGTATTTAGGGAGATAAATCAGGCTGACATATTGAAGGCATATTGTATTCTGTTTGGTGGCCAAAAGCAGGCCAGTTACGTCATATTCCTGCAGTAAAATTGTGTCCCAAAGGGGTGAGACCCAGAGGATGACACATCTTTAAGCATCCAGACTTCACAGAACATGAGAGTGTTTATGCAGTCTTTGCCATTTGTCCTGAGAAAAACAATCCTATCTTAAAAGTGACTCTGCTTTTTGGGTTGTTGGCTGGTAAGTATAGAGTTTGATTTTTTAAAAAATACATTCCCGGTCCTGATTTATAGTGGTGTGGTCAATTTGCAACGCATTGTACATTCCCTATGCCAATTAGGTGGTTAAGATCTTTGCAGGAGAGGGTGGAAAGAGTTTTAGATTTCTTCTGTAACCCACTGTGCCTTACAGTGCTGACTGCTACATAGCTGTTTGTAGATTTGCAGGATATTTGCAAGGGTATTGTTTTCTGTGCACCCGATAGGAAAGGTCCCCAAGGACTGGGTTGTGTTGAATCTGAGGTTGTATGGTTGGTAAACAGCTGTTAAGGCTGCCAGAACAGTTCCACAGACAAGGTGGCTTAAACTGTAGAGATGTATTGTCTCAGGGTTCTGGAGGCTGGAGGTCCAAGAACAAGGTGTTGGCAGGGCTGGTTCCATCTGAAACCTGAGAAGGAAGGATATGTGTTAGACTCTTCTCCTTGGGAGTTATTAGATAACTGTCTTCACATCATCTGCTCTCTAGGCATGTCTGACTCTGTTTAAATTTCTCCTTTTTATAAGGACACTAGTCATATTGGATGAGGGCCCTCCCAAAGGTCTTGTTTTAACTTCATTACTTAAGTATAAAGACTGTCTCCAAATACCGTCACATTCTGAGGTCTGGGAGTTAGGTCTTCAACAAGAAGCTTTTTAAGTAAGGGTGGGGAGGGGGTGGACAGTTCAGGCCATAACAACAGTGAAACTGAGGTCACACTCTCTTTTTGTCTCCTAATTCAGCAACTTTCCCAGCCCTGTTTAATAAAAGATTTGTTACTTGGTTTATATTCAGCTTTGACAGAGAAGGCCACACTTTCTACTCACAAAAATACCAACTCCTCTGCTCACTGATTCCTGGCTGGAGACATTTCTTATGTGGAGACAGTTTTGTTTGAGGCTGTTTTTTAGGGAGTTTTAAAAACATTTATCTTCTCCCCTTTAATCTCAGGAGTATAAAAATACTCATCATTTGATGCACACATTGGTTTTGAAGAGATACATAATGTGGACTTAGCCTGTGATTTTTTCCCCCTTTTTGTCTTTTTGGTCCTTGCAGGGGAAAATGATCATCAGTGTTTGAGGGTTTATATATAGGATATACAGCCGCCTGGGTAGTTAGTCTCTTAACTCTCAGGCAGCTTTAGAAATCAGAACCAGAAGTAGAACCAGGTAGTTCTCCCAGTCCAAGTTTAAAGTGTAGTATTTAAAAGATGAAATATATTCTATCACTTTGATTTTTCAGTAATATATAGAGAGATCTTTCCTGCCAAACAACTTGGTACCAAAAATGCATCAGTTTATTTAAGAAATTTCCAAGTGCAGTACAGTTTCTTCTTAGAGCTAGTGCAGTTTGTTTGGCTCAGGATTGTAAATTTGTAGGGGGTGGCTCTGTATATGTTAGGGAATAAATATGTGTAGTGGTTCTCATGGCTTAGACAATAAAGAATCTGCCAGCAATGCAGGAGACTTGAGTTCTATACCTGCGTCGGGAAGATCCCCTGGAGAAGGGAATGGCTAACCACTCTAGTATTCTTGCCTGGTGAATCCCATGGACAGAGGAGCCTGGGGGCTACATTCCATAGGGTTGCAAAGAATCGGTCACGACTGAGCAACTAACACTGAGTTGGAAGACTGCAGATACATACTGGATATAATGTGTGAGTATTTCTCAGGCTAAATGCAGTTTTCAGGTTTTACATTTGCTTATATTTTACATCCTTTCTTTTTTTTTTTAAATGAAGGACAGACACCACAACATATGGAAATTTAAAAGTCAGACCTTGGTTGAAGTGGTTTGGGACAGTGCCTTCTACGTGTTGGTTTGTAGCCTGGCAGGACTCTTTTTTTTTTTTTTTTAATTTAAATTTATTTATTTTAATTGGAGGCTAATTACTTTACAATATTGTATTGGTTTTGCCATACATCAACATGAATCCTCCACAGGTGTTCATGTGTTCCCCATCCTGAACCCCCCCTCTCACCTCCCTCCCCGTACCATCCCTCTGGGTCATCCCAGTGCACCAGCCCCAAGCATCCTGTATCCTGCATCGAACCTGGACTGGCGATCTGTTTCTTATATGATATTATACATGTTTCAATGCCATTCTCCCAAATCATCCCACCTTCTCCCTCTCCCACAGAGCCCAAAAGACTGTTCTATTCAAATGTGTCTCTTTTGCTGTCTCAGACTCTTGTTATGTTGGATGCTGTTGTGAAACAGGCATGGAAATGAAAACCTCTTGTCGCTGTTGCCTGGCATCTCCCAGTTCAAAGGCAGCCAGTTACATAGTGCTTGGCAGGAAGCTGCCCATTTTGTCTCTTTTTGAGAGAAAAGAGTGAATGAGGTGTCTGTGTGGAGCATTTGATAATTAAGGAAGAACAGCCCAACCTCTGTAGATGGATATGAAAAGGCAATCCCCCTGGCCTCGTAACTGTATCTGCTGAAGTCTCATCCCCACAAGCCTCCAGATGGAGAGAAAGCCGTGCTGCACAGCCGTTAGATAGTTAACACAGTTCTTCCTAAACTATTAGGGGAAATGCAGTAGTTGGCTTTTGAGAACATGAATGTGTACTGTATTTGGGGTCTTAGGGATCATTAACCACTTAATTCTAGCAAACAGCAGCAGGCCAAATTATGTCTGCTCTAGTCATTCATTTTTCAAAAATGGTTTTAAAGTATCAGTTCAGTCTCTCAGTCGTGTTCGACTCTTTGCGACCCCATGGACTGCAGCACACCAGGCTTCCCTGTCCTTCACCATCTCCTGGAACTTGCTCAAACTCATGTCCATTCAGTCGCTGATGCCAACCAACCATCTCATCCTCTGTCGTCCCCTTCTCCTCCTGCCCTCAATCTTTCCCAGCATCAGGGTCTTTTCCAATGAGTCAGTTCTTCACATGAGGTGGGCAAAGAATTGGAGCTTCTTCAACATCAGTCCTTCCTTTAAAGTATACATAAACAAAATTTACATTTTAATCATTTTTAAGTGTATAGTTCAGTGGCGCTAATTACATTCCAGTGGTTGTGCAGTCAGCATACATCCATCCCCAGTACTTTTTCATCTTGACCCCAGGAGAAACTCTATACCCATTAGATACTAACTGCCCATTCTCCACTTCTCCCTGCCTATCTAACCTCTATTCTACTTTCTGTCTCAGTGATTTTTGCCTCTTCTAGGTACCTCGTATATGTGAAATCATAGAATATTTGTCCTTTGTAAGTGGGAGGTGTCATAATTCTTTACTTTTATTTTTTGGCTGCACTTTGTGGCTTGTGGGATTGTAGTTACCCGGCCAGGGATTGAACTTGTGCCCCTGCAGTGGAAGCATGGAATCTTTTCTGGACTGCCAGTAAAGTCCCTCATAATTCTTAAGTTGTGTCTGAACAGCTTTCACCATATGCCTTTTTCTTTTTGATCATAATTTAGTAGGCAACTTTAGAATATTTAAGCTCTAGGACAGAAGTTTGACCCTAACATGCCCTCAGGGGCCAGAGAGTAGTAACATCTAATATTTATAGAGCAGTTGCTATGCATGAGGCACTTTGCAGGTAACGACACATTTCCCCTCACACCAGCCCTATGAGGTAAATACTATTAATATCAGAGTTTGCAGATGGGAAGCTAAGAGATGAATTACTTGCCTAAGATAATGACAAGACTGGTATGTGGCAGAGTGGAGGTGCCAGCTCGGGAGGTCTCTGCTTCAGAGCTTGAGCTCTGGCAAAGCTCTGTGCTTATGCACAGGTAGAGGGGGAAAAGGCAGATGGGATCATGAGCCAGCAAGGGAGTGAGCTGATGGCGAAGGCTGAGCCCCTCTGCTGGGGTTAATTATGGGGAGCAGTGGAGGTGGAGGGGCTGCACCGCTGTGGGGGCGGGGTGTCACAGAGTGGGAACTCGGGCTCAGTGCTGCTGGCACTTGCGAACTTCCGAGAGGCTGGACCGTTATTTAGGGATGACCTTTTGATTTCTGAGAGTTGGCAACCTAACTCAATTAGAAACTACAACAAAGCATGTGGGCCAGAGTATCTTTGCCACACTACTTTTAAGACATTTTTTCTGGAGGTTTCAGGAGAGCCTTATTCTGATATATCCAAGACCCTTCACCACTTTGTACCCCTGGGACTCTGGTCACTTGCCGTTTTTTGGACCCGGAGGCAGGGTCTCGCCGATCTTTGCTTACCCAGCTGCAATTTTGATACAGCAGTTTTCATTAAATGTCTGCTGAGCCAGTGATCTTGACAGCACTCATGATTTCCTCCCTCTTGCTGCCAAGAGTTCACTGAAAGTCTAATTCAAAACAAAACAAAGCCAGTCAATTTTGAGAGGCTCATATCCTTTCATGTAGAGCTTCATAATTTATTGTTTAATTTGGGGATCCTTTGATTTAACAATGCTGATTAAAATAGGACTTTAAAGTGTGTGTGTGTTTTCGTTTAGAAAATCCCACCAAAGAAATTCAAATATACGCTATGTTCAACACATACAGACCTGAGCCGCCTTATTTTAATAACAGCCAACAGAAGTGTGTGGGCATTCTAGCCACTGTATTAAGGATTTTACATGCCTTATTTCTTTTAATTTGGAGTTAATCAAGCGTTTGTGGATTTAAATTGAATTGTGGTATGGGAAGGGTTTCCCTGATGTCTCAGATGGTGATGAATCCGCCGGCAACACAGGAGACCCAGGTTCGATCCGTGGGTCGGGAAGATCCCCTGGAGAAGGAAATGGCTACCCACTCCAGTATTCTTGCCTGGAGGATTCCATGGACAGAGGAACCTGGTGGGCTGCAGTCTATGGAGTCACAAAGAGTCAGACACAACTGAGCGACTAACACTTTCACTAGTATCAGAAAGGCTTGAACACAGCTAATTCAGCTTGCTAACTTTGCCTATGAAGCTATTCAGGGCCAGCAAATTAAAGAGACTGGTTCAATGTCATACATCTGTTGTATGGTACGGCCAGAACCCTTTGGACAAACACATCTGTTGAGTGGTATAGATGTAACCTTCTCCAATATATAACTATTGTGTGGTGTAGCCAACACAGCTCCCCCTCCCTGGCCCCACCCTGCCCACACTGGCATCCTGTCCAGTAGTCCTTTTCTAGACACCACAGTGCTTCTTTTTATCTTTTTACCAACTGTGGGAACACACTGGGCTTATTAGGTTAAAGTGTAATAATTTGTTACCACTCCTATAGATAGCTTCTGAGCTGTGGATCATTACCAGGGTATTTAAAATTGTTTGCTAGTACAGGTGCGGTTTTAGAGCATCTACACGACTGAGCGACTTCACTTTCACTTTTCACTTTCATGCATTGGAGAAGGAAATGGCAACCCACTCCAGTGTTCTTGCCTGGAGAATCCCAGGGACGGGGGAGCCTGGTGGGCTGCCGTCTGTGGGGTCGCACACAGTCGGATGTGTCTGAAGCGACTTAGCAGCAGCAGCAGCAGCATTGTGCCTTTGTTGAACCAGCCGTAGTCTGGAGTTACAGGAAGCTAAGAGACTAAGTCCTTACTTAATTAGCCCAGGACTCCAAACTAAAAGATCTGATCATCTTACAGATAAATACTGTAAATGAGAATGCAAGGTTAATGGTTTACTTAAAACAGGTAATTTACTTATGAATGACATAGTAATCACTGTATTTCTCTAATATTTGACCCTTTGCCTACATTTTGGTAGATGCCAGTGGTTTTCAAATCCAGTTTAAGACATAGGGCAGGGTTGGGGCCCTTTTCTCATTCAACTGAAACTAATCAAGGCTTTTTTTTTTTTAAAGTTATTTTCCCATTGACAGAAGTAATCTATGCTTTGGTAAAGATTTCTTTAAAAGTACTGAAAAGTAATTTTACCATTCAGAAATTTACTACAGACATTTAAAATAAAATAGTAAGTGTTTGTTTAAATTGAACAGACTATAACTGAAATTAAAACTGAAGGAATGGCTGAAATTAAGATTTCCACCCCCCCCCCAAAGTTACTATCTCCCCGCACACACCTGAAGAAGATTGCTCTAAAATTCAAAAAAGATCTGAAAAATACTGACAAGCTAGCACAAGAATCCAGATTACTTTCAGATTTCCTATCTTTTGTACTTTACCATTTTGTCCACACACTGGAGAAGGATGAACAATATAGAATGGCATGTAATTCAGGGTTAGAGTGTGAGATGTAGGTTCATACTGTAAGTTTAAGGGTTGGAGAGATGATTTGTAAACTCCCATTTAAACAATTAAAAACTAAATACAGTTGAGGACTTCCCCGGTAGTCCAGTGGTAAAGAATTTGCCTGCCAATGCAGGGGACATGGGTTTAATCCCTGGTCTGGGAAGATTCTAGACAACTAAGGGGGGACAGCTAAACCCGTACTCCACAACTACTGAGCCCGGGATGCCCTAGAACCTCTGCCCCGCAACAAGAGAGTTACGGCAATGAGAAGTCTAAACTGCAACTAGGGAATAGCCCCTGCCCACTGCAACTAGAGAAAGCCCACACACAGCAGTGAAGACCCAGTGCAGCCAGACATTATGCCATAATAATAAAAAAACTTAAAAAAAATGACAGCTAAAAGTTTTCCTGGAGAAAGTACTAGAGAGATCTGTATCTTTTTCATCATTTTGAAATTGTACAAGAAAAAAGTTTTGCTCTTTAAACATAGGTTTTAAAGCCCTGGATATACATTTATTTTGCTTCCTCACGTCAGCCTGTGGTGGGTGGTGTTCCAGTTCTGATCGTCAGAGTCTTGAAGGCTGATGGAGAAGTGACTTGATTCCCACGAGGTGATGCTGCTAGTCGGGGGAGTGGCCAGGACGCCAGTCTTTCTCAGCTGGTATTCCTTCCAGTGTGTTGGTTAGGCAGGAGATGGAGGTATTGCACAGGTACAGTTACGTATCACCCGACAGTCTTATCTTGAACAACTTTGGAATCGAGCAGGCAGGCCCGCTGAGCAGTCCAGAATAAATGGCACACGTGTGTTCTGTGTACCTTTCTTCAGAGCGTGTGCCTGGGGGGTCTCTGTTTTCTTTTATCTGGAGGCCATTTGACCTGTAAACATTGGTGTATGTTCAGGGGTTCTGTCCATAAGAAATAACAATTTGGAAGTTAGAAGTGGAGGCAGGCTGTAGAAGTCAGCTTGCTTGACTGTGCAAGGACGTGAGCTGGGGAAGAACACAGGCTGTGCAGCCTGACAGACCTTTCTGAGATTCTTTGCTGCAGGACAGCAGCTGGGTTTTTGTGATGACTCCAGGTTAGGCCTTGTTAAATTCCTCTGTATTTATCAGTACTTACTGTTCCCATATCATCATATGATGATAAACAAACTTGGGTTCTTTTCCTAATGTCTGGGGGGCTGCTGTTTGCATATGCAAATATATGACAGTGTGAGGGGCACACCTCAGAGATGAACGGGATATAGTGGGAGCACGGGGGGATTGAAGACTGTAACTGTACTGTACTCTGTACTGAGTGAAAGGAAGAGGGTGGGGTCTTGGGAAGTGAATCGGAGCTGTCTATGTGAAATAAAAGGACATTCTGGATAGAGAACCTGTGTATGACAATGAGGTAGCTGGATTCTAGTAAATAAATGTTGAAATGTTACTCCAAATGGGTGATGTAGGGCTTTAAAAAGTCACCATAGAAATTGTCAAAGGCATGCAAGTAGTGAGGTAATATGTGCCACTGTATACCCATGCAGTCTGCACAGATATCAACGTCTGCCAGTCTTGTCTGATTAATCACGATTGTTTTTTAATGTGGTTAGAAAATTTTGAAGCAATTTTCAGGCTTTATGTGTTGCTGGTAAAGACTTCAGTGTGCATCTTCAATTGATTAAGATCCACCCCCCAGGCCATTTCACACAATAAAATAAAGATAATACTTTATTTAATACTGTGAGTGACCAGTACTCACAGTACTCTCTCCTGTCTGGAGTCCTTGAGAAACCTTTTTTTTTGTTCATGTATATTTTCTGTGCTTTATTACAGAACTTTATCATAGTACTTTTAGCTTTACACTAATGCCATACTGTTTCTGACCATGTGCTTAATAACTCTGAGAATTATTTTGAGAGAAGTCCCCCCCACTGCCCCGCCAATAAAAGCAAACCAAGGAACCCAACAACGGAAAAACTCAGACTTTTATTTACTGGTCACTCACAGCATTAAGTAAAGTATTTAATGAGTATTAATACTCATTCAGAACAAAGTCCATAGGCAGGTTTCCTCTGTTAACCCGTTTGATACTTAAAGGGAGCTATTTCATTGTCTAAAAGATTTATTGGTATTTGCTCAGCATACTTTTTTAGGAATGTTGTATAATTGGGGCATTACTCTAAAGCCACGTTTTTATTCTTTTGTTTATTTTTTATTTTTTAATTTTATTTTTTAACTTTACAATATTGTATTGGTTTTGCCATATTAGTAGTATTGTATACCTTGTCTTATTTTTGATTGTTTTAACTCATAGTGAACCTAGTGGAGGGCCATGCCCTGTAACTATTTATAATACTTGTCAATGTTTAGTCGCTAAGTTGTGTCCGACTGTGACCCCACGAATTGCAACACACCAGGCTTCCCTGTTCTTCACTATCTCCCAGAGTTTGCTCAGACTCATGTTCATTGAGTCAGTGATGCCATCCAGCCATCTCATCCTGTTGCTTGCTTCTCCTATAGCAAGGCCTTTTCCAGGATTTGACAAGCACTCAAAACTGGGAGGGCTAGATTATAAATGGCATAAGGTACTCTGACCAGTTCCTTTGGTTTGCTTCAGTTTTTAGCTCTCTGTGTTTAGCTCATGAGTTGGAAGTGTGAAGTTTGTTCTGTATATTGCTACCCTGTGGCCGCTGAAAGCAGTTTCCTCACATGCCTTCTTGGTTTGGACCAGCCAAGTGTCTGTACTCAGATGTCAGGCTTGTTGAAGTCCCCATGGGCTCAGCTTCACCTTCAGGGGTCGGCTTAGGTTGCCCTTTACTTTGAGGCTTTCCTCGGTGACTTCAGCCTTCTTTGCCTCCCTGTCCCCTCTCCTTTCCTCCTACCCTGCACTTTAGCCCATAATTATATGCTTATCTACATTGTTTATACTTTGCCTGCAAGTAGGCTGTATGAAGCAGTAGAAGGGATGGGAACTTTGAAGCCAGCATAATCTGAATTCCTGAGCCTGTTTCCTCACTGTTAAAAAATTGTGGTTTAAAAAAAAGACTTAAAAGTTAAAATTTAAGTGCACAGTACACTATTGTTAGCTCTAAGCATAATGTATAGCAGATCCGTATAACTTTTTCATCTTAAATCACTGAGACTTGAACCGCAACACTCCATTTCCCATCTCCTCTCCCTGTCCCCCCACAATCCTTGCCCCAGCCCCTGGCAACCACCATATTCTACTTTCTGCTTCTAGGACCCTGACTGCTTTAGACACCTCATATGAGTTAGAATCATGCAGTATTTGTTCTCCTGAGATTGGCTTATTTCATCAAGCAAGCTTAGTGTCCTCAAGTTTCATCTATGTGGTAGCATATGACAGGATTTTCTTTTTTTAAGGCCGAATAATACTCTATTGTATGGATATGTCACATTTTCTTTGTCTATTCATCTGCTGATGGACATTTAGGGTGCTTCCAGTCTTAGTTATTGTGAATCAGGCTATAGTGGACGTGGGAGTGCAGATAGCTCTTCGAGATCCTGATTTCAGTTCTTTGGGATAAAAACTCAGAAGTGGGCTTGCTGGGTCACATGCCTCTTTTTTTTTTTTTTTTTTAAAAAAGGTTTGTAATACCTTAAAGAACTTGTGTGGCAGGTAATGCCTGGCACACAGAGTGGGTTCTCTCCTGTCTAGAGTCCTTGAGAAACCTTTTTTTTGTTGTTCATGTATATTTTCTGTGCTTTATTACAGAACTTTATCATAGTACTTTTAGCTTTACGCTAATGCCATACTGTTTCTGACCATGTGCTTAATAACTCTGAGAATTATTTTGAGAGAAGTCATTATCCCACCTCCCCACCCCCCCCAATAAAAGCAGACCAAGACACCCAACAACAGAAAAACTCAGACTTTTATTCACTGGTCGCTCACAGCAGCTATGTCATTGAGGAAGTGTTGACACTGCTTTTGGTTTTTAAATGACTGTGTGTTTTTCCTTCCCAGGACTGAAAAAATTGCAAGGTTGGAATTTTCAGGATTGTTAACAAGATCAAAAAGCAAAGATACAAAGCCAAGAGGGAAAAGTCTTTCTGCAAAATAGTGGTAGAAAGCAGAAAATGGTAGAATTCTGTAGAAAATGATAGGTGTTGCAAAAATAAGCTTTGACCAGAAAATGAAGGTTGCTGTTTTTCAAGTTATTTTGAAGTGAAAGAGAGTTTAGCCAGCCAGTTTTTAATGTCTGATTTTTTTTTAAGGCTATGGATAAAAATGTACTTATAAACTTAGCTTTGTTAATGAGATATTAGAAGATGATTTGATTTCTAGCAGAGAATAATTATCTAGTCATTCTCATATTTTATATTCAGTAGCTGGCTTTCTCCATGGCTCAGCTAGTAAAGAACCTGCCTGTCAATGCAGGAGACACAAGAGACCCGGGTTTGATCCCTGGGTCAGGAAGATCCCCTTGAGAAGGAAATGGTAACCCCCGCCAGTATTCTTGCCTGGGAAATTCCGTGGACAGAGCAGCCTGGTGGGCTATAATCCTTGGGGTTGCAAAGAGTTGGACAGGACTGGGTGCGCATGCTTGCACATTAAGTAGCCATGGGTGTTAGCTTTGAAGTGGTTTATAAGAAGTCCTCTGACTTCAGCACCCACAGCGTGAGGGTGTTAAATGCTCAAGGAAAAGATTCATCCCACATTTTCTCTTGCTTTGTTGATGTTTTTGTTGCTGAGGTTTTTATTTCTGATATGTTGAGATTCAGATAGGTTAAGCAGCTGAAGCCCAGTGGGTTCAGGTTAGACCACCAGTACCCTGGAAGATGATCAAGTACTATGCAGCATCTCAGAGCCCAGGGACCTACAGGTTATCCAGCTAGGGCCTCAGGCTGTTACCAGAACTGAACGAGAGGGTGACCCAGGCCTGTGGAATGCAGGAGAGAGAAGCCCAGTTGTTAGACACAGCAAGGTCAGGGTTGGTTAAGCAGCAAGAACAACTTGGCTCAAGCTGTTTGAATCTCTGTTCTAGAAATTCCTGCTGGATGGAGCCAGGGAGGGGAGGGTGGGGGCATGGGTCAAGAGGCTTCAGCTGTGGGGAAGGAAGGACGGGCTGTGGAAGCTGGAAGCACAGGCCTGGCCTGGAAGGCCTGCGCAGCTCAGACGTGATGAGATAAGGTTTCGGTACCCGGTGACGCATGGTAGCCTGCTTGTAAATGGACAGGTCTTAGAGTTAAGTGGCATATTAAACAATGAACTTGAAACAATACTGAGAGTTACTTTTGTGAATCTGGAAAAAGAGTTTCTAACTCAGTTTACAGAAAAAAAAATCCTTGAGCCAAGTGTAAATCATAACCTTATGATTATAGAACTACCAGTTAGATTCATTACTCTCTTTACTAAAGCAAATTGTTACTTGAATGCTGCTACTTATCAAGATATAAATATGAAATTATCCAACAATTAGTTCTGAATAGATGTACGATTGAAGCCACTGGAGGTTAGCTTTCCTTTAGGTCAAGGATAAACTCACCGTAAATGTGCAGTTTCAGATGGGCACATGCAGTTTGGCCCAGAATTTATGCTGCTGCTGCTGCTGCTGCTGCTAAGTCACTTCAGTCGTGTCCGACTCTGTGTGACCCCATAGATGGCAGCCCACCAGGCTCCCACGTCCCTGGGATTTTCCAGGCAAGAACACTGGAGTGGGTTGCCATTTCCTTCTCCAATGCATGAAAGTGAAAAAATAAAGTGAAGTCACTCAGTCGTGTCCGACTCCTAGCGACCCCATGGACTGCAGCCCACCAGGCCCCTCCGTCCTTGGGATTTTCCAGGCAAGAGTACTGGAGTGGGTTGCCATTGCCTTCTCTGGCCAGAATTTATGCCTGGGCTGTACATGGCAACCCACTCCAGTATTCTTGCCTGAAGAATCCCATGGACGGAGGGCTTACACGGACAGCTGGGTACAGTCCATAGGGTCACACAAAGTTGGACACAACTGAGGTGACTTAGCACTCTGTCCCGTACAGACTAGATTGGAAGATGATAAATTGAGGCTTGTCTCACTGATCACAGGATCCTAAGGTGAACCTGTGTTTTTAAAAATGCTATCAGAAAGCATGAAAATCTATCTTTAAAGACTATAGAAATCTTCAGGCTACTTTAAAACACTCATTTAAATACCTCCTTCCTTAAGATCAGCTGGCTGCAGGGCTTCTGGATAGGGTTAGTAGATATCAGCTGTGAGATGCAGAGATGAGGGGGCATGGTGTTCATACAAAGGTGCAGTCCCTCTGCTCAAGGAAGTTTATGATCCAGAGAGCAGCTTTACTCACAAATAGCATAAGAAAAGATAGGTGGAAAGTGATGAGCAGATGGCAGGTGTGGGCGTAGCCAGAAGAAAGGTTCCCCATCAGAATGGCCACGCTGAGGCAAAGTCTGTCTGGGTGGTCGCTGGTTTGGGACAAACATAGGGACATCGCATTGCAGTAGGACACAGTGGCCATTGCTGTTTCTGAGAACACTTGATTCTTAGCCCCTGAGGTCACTCACTGTGGGCATCTTCTCTCCTGAATGTAGTGACTGGAGACACCATCCCCTCAGAAGGAGATAACCTTTACTTCGTGCCTGGGGTGATCTCTTAGAGCCGCTACTGGTGCTGTATTGAAATGCTTTGTTTAGGTGTTCTTGGACTCTTTGGGGGACTGAAAGCCTATTTAAACTGTGACTGCCTGTAATCATTTCTCAGGACTGTTCGTTGTGCCTTGATCTAGCAGTCACCCTCCACTTTCTTCATTTATGGTGACCGGGGAAAACAAATATTTCCCTGTTAGTATTTTATCTAAAAAAGGAGTAAACCTAGCTCTCAGGGAGTGCCTGGGAAAAGAGGTGTGGCATAAAAAGGAGAAATTGGGACATTCTCTTCTAAATTGTACATGAGTTTATTTGATTTTGGCAGCTTCAAAGGCTAAGTAGATCTTCTTGGTTTCTAGCTGTTGGCTGGAGAGTTGAGGTTGCTGACTTGTTTCTTTCGCCCCTCCTCACTCTTTCCCCAGTAGCATGTTAATTTTTCTCCCACCCTTGCCTGAAACAATTCGTTTTGGAAAGGAGAGATCAAAAAGTTTTCTCAGGGAGAAGAGAAGAAGGTGAATGAAGGAAAACCTGGGGCTGAAGCAGGAGCTTGGTCTGTTGGTCAACCACTGCTCTGGAAACCCAAGATTTACTTTGCCCTGTGGAAGACTCAGAGGGATGATGTGGACCCTGCCTTCAAGAAGCTTGAGGTTTAGTTGAGAGAGGAAAAGAGCTAACAGATCGGAACTCCACAGCTGAAAGTGCTAGAGAAGTTTTGCATCTGATGTGAGTTCAGAGAGGCGTGACATGAGTCAGGAGCTTTGAGCCAGCAGTGCTGGGGTCCAAGAGGTATTTGAATGAAAGGCCATGTAGTGTACTTTGAGGAGACCAGATACCTTGAGAGACCAAGAGGGAGGGTGAGTTAATGAAAGCCCAGGTAGGAAGTGGCAGAGGTTATGGAGGGATTTAGCAGCACACCTGATAAATCCATTTCCAAGGAGGAGTTGGTGAGAGTTTATGATGGGTTCACAGGCTGTTGTGCCTGTATGGTTGATTAAAATGCAGACTCGTGGGCTGTACTCCAGGTATTTTGATTGCCTTCTTATGCTGTCTGGGGTGTCTAGAAATGGCCCAGGTGTATCTGATACAGATGGCCTGCACCGTAATTTACTTCGGGCAGCACTGGTAAAGGATGGATAAAGTAAAACTGATTAATTCCTCCATGAGAGACTGAAATTGGGAAGGAGGTACCCAGTTGAACAGCCTGCTTTTTGTCCCTCTGTTACAGGACAGGTAGAGAGCAGGTAACCCTGTGGACTAAGGAAAATGAAGTGAGGATGGAATTAGCTCTCAGCTGGAGACAGTGTTCTCGCGTCCTCACCCTTCCTAGGTATCCAGCTTCTCTCTCTTATCCACATGCTGCCACATCTGAGAACACCATGATGGTAATTGAATCAGGTTTGGAGTCAGCTCTCATATGAGCCTAGGAAAGCTTTGTTCTTTGGGCATTGTAACTCCAGACAGTTAGCCTGTAATGAGTATGTGCTTTGTCAGAGTTAGTGAGCAAGAAAATATGGGTTATCAGTTAAAAAACCTGTTAGTACTATTACTAGAAGAACCAAGAGAAATCACAATGATAAATACAGTTCTTCACATCTGAAAACCAGTGTTATAATAATCACTTCTCACATAGCAAACACTTGACACCAGGATGTTCTTTACAGATGAGCTTTGAATTGTTCTTTCTTATCAACTCCATGACAAGGTCCATCCAGGCCTTACTTAGGGAATGACCTGGTTTTTCCCCACCCCTGTCCTTCCTTCCGGGAGTGTGCACCACCAGGCCCCAACTTGCACCCACCCTGGTGATCAGCCCCTGCACAGTGTTACTCACTCCAGCTTCCTTTGGCTCTCTACCTGTCAATTTGTGTTTCTCCTCCCACTCCCTTTGTTTTGGGTGTAAATATTTGCTGCTCCCCAACCGCCAAGACGGAAAACACAATGGCAACCCACTCCAGTACTCTTGACTGGAAAATCCCATGGGCGGAGGAGCCTGGTAGGCTGCAGTCCATGGGTTTGGTAAGAGTCAGACACGACTGAGTGACTTCACTTTCACTCTTCACTTTCATGCATTGGAGAAGGAAATGGCAACCCACTCCAGTGTTCTTGCCTGGAGAATCCCAGGGATGGGGGAGCCCGGTGGGCTGCCATCTATGGGGTCGCACAGAGTCGGACACGACTGAAGCGACTTAGCAGCAGCAGCACCACCAAGACAGAAAAAAACACCCTGAGGATAGGTTAGAGCAGAGGTTCCAAGTCCTGGCTTTGCATTAGAATCAGCTGGTCAGCTTTAAAAAGTAACCACATTTGGGTCCCTAGACGTTCTGTTCTAACTCTCTTGGGTATCAGAATTTTTAAAGCTCCTTAGGAGATTCTGATGGGTGGTGAAGGATCTAAATTGCCTCAGTGGACAGTTTAACGGTACTCGTAGTAAACTTGTGTTAAGGAAAATGGAAACTGCAAGATTTGAAATGGAAGCAAGTAGTTTTATATAATGCCTGTTGCAGCTCAGGTCCCAGATGCATGCTGAGTCTCCAGAGTTTCCCTTCTTCCTATTTTCTTGTCTTTGTTTAAACTTGCTTTCTATTAAGCACCAGCATTCAAAATGAAGCAAAACAAAAACAAGAGCTTTCTTTCACTGGCTTCAGAATTTCAGTGGTGTTGTTTTCCATTGTGCTGCACGAGCTCTCGGATACAGTGGGGTGTGACTTGGTGAAGGCTGCAGGCTTCGTCTCGCTGGTCACCCTCTCTGGGCCTCACACTGTGAGGAGCAGTATTCAGTGCAGCGGGACCCAGTGCCACCGGAGGACTCGGACAGTTACACGGGATCACTGGCCACACACTTTGGACGGCAAACATTCCCTCATCTTTGTTTTGTGGTCTGCAGATGCCCAGTGCTAGGTTTTGGGAAGGATGCTTAAGAGAAAAAAGCTTATTTCTGTTGGATAAACAACTTTAAAGTCTCTTTGTTCATCTTTGAAACAGAATGAGGGCCAGGAGGTAAACCCTAATAATTCTCTTCGAAAGGCTTTTTCAAGTTTTATTTTTAGGAGCCAACTGGAAATTAGATCCATGAAAATAAAAAGCTAGTGATTTGGCAGTTGAATGTCATCACCCACCTGGTCTCTAAACTCCTGTATTTTAGGTTCCATAAAAAGTTCCTTCAATAAGTGTACTTTTTGAAGTTTACATGAGAATATTATATAGCAAAATGCTTGTTTTTCAAAACTTGCTTGGGCCCAAATTTTGGACTGTGTGTTGAAAATGGAGCCCTTGTAGTGGTCATGCTAAGTTGCTTCAGTCGTGTCTGACTCTTTGTGACCCCATGGACTGTAACCTGCCAGGCTCCTCTGACCATAGGATTTTGCAGGCAAGAATACTGGAGTGGGTTGTCATTTCCTTCTCCAGGGGATCTTCCTGACCCAGGGACTGAACCCACATCTCTCTGTCTCCTGCATTGGCAGGCGGTTTCTTTACCATTAGTGCCACCTGGGAAGTTTTAGTGGAGGAATGCTAAAACAAGAAAATATAAAAAGTAAAAAGGTCAATTTTTTCCTCGACTAACATAGATTTTTAAAGGACAATTGAAAACTCGAGGGGTAGTTTCTCTTCTGAGTCTGGTGGATGAGTGATCTAACCGTAGTTATAAGTAACTCCTCAAACACCACTCAGAGTTCCTCTGGTCTCCACCTCCCTTTTTCCTTTCTGTAATTACTGAATGTGGCCCTTAAAACCCATGTAGGACCAAATGCAGAATCTAGACTCTGTGATCGCATCACCACAAATCAGGCTGTAGGGACAGTCCTTCTTTGCAGAAAGTTGCCTCCTCTTTGTGACCTCTGTAATTTACAGAGCTCTGTTTGTCATCGTGAACTCAGAAAGGACTGCCTGCCCCCCGCCATCACAGAAGTAGTAAATGGGTTGCTGTGAGTGGAGAAGAGGCCAGAGAGAGAGCACGAGGTGTATGATCACCTGTTAGTGGTGAGAGTGCACACATGTCCGTGGTTCCTCTGGGCTGAGGGTCTGTGCGACAGTGGGCAGCTGTGGTGAATACTCTTTTATACTTGTCTGGCAGTTGTGGTTGGGACCGTTGAGATGCCTGCCTCTGCTGCTGAGGTGTTTTGTGCGAGGAGGTTGGCTGATGTCCTCGCAGCAGGTGTGAGATGGACTCCTTCCCTGGCTGCCAGACTCTTGGCAATAAGGCAGGTGATTGCCTTACGAGTGAACCCTAGGAGAATGCCTCGGATATTTGAGCTGTGGTTCACCAGGTGGTGCTCTGCTGCAGTGAATGCGTCAGTACTACCAGCGAGGTCAGCAACCTAGGGAAGCAGAACCCGGCGGGTGGGGGGGGGGGGCGGCGCTCAGAAGCCTGGGCAGCTTTGGGGGCTGTTGCTGAATGTGAGGTGAGATTTGATGTCAGGGGACCACCTGGACCGGGTAGGTTTCTCCTCCATGTTCTGCTTGAATGAGATCTTAGCTCTCTCTGAGGTGGAGGTGGGGAGCACCGGGCCTGTCCCCTGCCTCCGTCCCTGGTTTCCTCCCAGAGAAGAGCTCCCGTGCTCCATTTTCATCTCTGAAGTTCAGGTGGGTTGTGATTAGTGGTGGTGGGGGGATGAGGGCGTGGCATGTCTTATAGAGCTCCTCATCAAACAGACTTAACGGAGAAAGAGGTCTCCGCCCAGCCTTTGCATGCACGAACCTATTACACTCCGGGGCCCTGCCAAGGTGGTTTCATCGGCCCCAGCGTGACTACACATGATCCATCCTCTTTGGCAGTGATGCCCGGCAGCCTTGCTGTGAGGGGACTGAGTTGGGCAAGAGCCCGGTTGTCGCTGTGTTGGAGCTTGGATAGCACTCTTGAAAAAGAACATCTTCCAGGACCAGAGTAGCAGTAAGAAGAATATTTCCCAGGGAAATGGACTCCGAGTCAGTCACAGAGAACCTCTTGTTGGAAATCCTTCAAGGAACAAACATGCCTTGGCATGTGCCTCTCCTTGTGAGAAGAACAGGAGGGTGGTAGAGGGGCCAGCTGGGGAGGAGGGGCGGGGTCAAGGCAGAGGGAAGCAGGCGCTAGGACACAGGTGCCTGCGAGGGGCTTTGTGTGCAGAGGCGAGGTGCTGTGGGGGTAGGCCGGGCATGCAGGGGGTACTTGAGCTGTGTTTGGAGGATGACTAATCTCCGGAGTGGGGGCGGTGTCTCTGGATGAGGGAACAGGGAGAGCAAAGGTGTGAGATTAGGCGGTGCGTTCGGAAACGGTGAGTCGTTTAAAGAACCGGGACCTGTGAGGGGTGAGGCAGGAAATATGGGAAGAAAATATTCTGGAGAACTTCAGCACCATGAGTGCCTTAGTAAGGTTCTGGGCTCATTGTCTGAAACCTTTGAGACGCTTGTGTTGGGCTGCAAACTTATTAGTATCAGCTGAAGAGAAAACCCAAGCTAGAGAAGGTAGTTTGAATGCTGTAGTACCTTGCTCAAGACGAGGCTTTCAGTGACAGTCCCTGGTCAGCCTGGGCAGAGGTTGTCAGGAGGAGGAATGAGTTTTCTTGGTTTGCCAGCCCATCACCTTGTTCCCCTGTTTAAAGTATGTATATACTGATGGCTTTTCCTGTCCATCATGGCTTTTTCTGAAGTCCTGGTTGTAGCTGGTTTTATGAACTCTGTGCTTCTGGTGTCATAGGACGAGTATACTGACTGGTTTTTCTTTTTTCAGTTCTTGTTCCATCTTGCTGTAGTCGCCTGATCCGTTCGGGGTTTCCCCCGAGTGAGACAGCTGCTCTCTGTTGCCAGCAAGTGGAGTCTGGGGTGAGGCAAGGTGAGTGAGACCCAGGGAAAAGCTGTATTTCTACAAAGTATACAAGTTTTCCACAGTATGTTATTTTCTGAAAAATTCTGTGGCTTTTGAAGGTAAATTGGTTTTTTATTCAAAGAAATTTAAGAAGAATTGGAAAAAAAAAAATCCATGACTTAATTACTTATGTTGAAGAACTCTTAGTAATAGGGATGTGTTGATAACATTCTTTAAAAATCTTTCTAACCTTTTTTGGTGCCCATTTCAGGGTTTGGGGGGGCACCAAAAATATTGTATCAGTAGAACTGATAAAATTTTTTAGATTTTTAATGGTGTCAGCCTGCTGTCTGTTTTTGATATATTTTAAAAATTGAGTTGTAGTTGACATGTAGCGTTAGTTTTAGGTGTACAACAGAATGATTCAATAGATGAATATATTGTGATGTTTACTTCTTTATCATTTTTCTCGTCCCCAATTCTTGTGAATAGCTTTTGAAGTTTAATAATTAATATGAACTTCCCCATAGTTACCAGGAGACAAATAAAGGGACGTCTACACCTACCTTACCCAGACGTCTTCCCAGGCTGCCTTTTTAGTGCCATACCAGTTACAACAGCTTGGGTTCCATCTCTCATCTGCTCTACATGCTGTCTTGTTAACCTGTTTGGAGTTACTCCCCTCCTGGGTTTCAGGGAGGCTTCTTGTGGCCTTAAGAACTTTAAACACGTTGCTGAACATCTCCTGGACTGTGGTTTTCCTGTACTGCTATCTTACATGTAAATCGTGAAACAAAAGTACCTAATGCAAGGTGTTTGAGACTGGAGGTTCCTGATGGGTAAGATTTTTGGTCTGTACACCTTTTCATTTGTATTTGCTGTCTCCAGTGTGTAGCGTGTAGTAGGACTCAAGTATTCCCTCTTTCCTTTAAGGAGAGAGAACTGACTGAGAACGGAGTCTCCAGTCCCATCCTGAGTGGGCACAGCTTGGAGGACTGTTGTTATTCATGCTCCGATGCTCTCAGTTGAGGCTGTGGAGCAGAAGTCCCCAGGAGGCCCAGGACAGAACTGTTGACTCGGGGAATGAAGGCTCTGCCCTGGATCTCTTCTCTGTGGGTGTTGGAAACACTCTTCCCTAGGAGGCGGGGTCAGGGTTAAAGCTGCTTCCAGCCTGAGTGTTCTTGAGACGTCCATGCGATGTGCAGATGCACTCTGCCATCTGTCCAGTGTGGCTTGCTCGCAGGACTTCGTATTCTGCAGTCACCTTTCTGACTGTGTCTTGCTCGTCCATGAGGCAGTGGACAGTTGCCATCCCCCCTGTCTGCCCCCCCTTGCTTTGGCGGATCCTGCCAAAACATAAAAGCTTCTCAACAGGAGCATGTCAGGGGAGGACACATTATAATCTCCCTTGAGGTTTTAAAAATTAAGATACTGGGAGTCGCCCTAGGCCTACTGAACTGGAAATAGGGGGATGGAGAGAGTGTCCCTGCTGTGTATATACCTACCTACCTACCCACTTACCTAGACTGCCCTGGTGGCTCAGTTATAAAGAATCCACCTGTCAATGCAGGAGATGTGGGTTTGATTCCTGGGTTGGGAAGATCCTCTGGAAGAGGAGATGGCAACCCACTCCAGTATTCTTGACTGGAAAATCCCATGGACAAAGCAGCCTGGTGGGCTGTAGCTCATGGGGCCACAAGAGTTGGACACAACTTAGATTTGTTGTTGTTCACTTGCTATCTATCTGTGTATGTGTGTGTGTGTGTGCACGCGTGCACGCGTTTTAAGCTTCTCAAGAGGTGATGGTGTATAAATTCTTGTATGTGGAGTAGACTTAAAAAAAAAAACAAAAACTTCTTTCTAGCCTGAGCAGATGTTTTGGGGGAATAATTTTTGAAGTCTGCTAACTAGTTTTACCAGTTTATACTGCCAAGCCAAACAGTCCCTTGTAGTGCTATAATTTGCATCATAGAACCATTTTATAACTTTTATTTAAAATTGCCTAGGAAAGCACTTTCTACAGTTATAAGTATACAAAGAATGAAGAAAATGATGTTGAGGAACAATCTACTAAATTTAACAAGAGCTCAGGCTTATTTAGAAATCCAGGTGGGACTCTGCTTAAATGGAATTTTACCAAAGTATGCAGGGATTTGCATATTGAAACCAAAGTCTCTCCCGACTTGTGGCAACACATTTCTCTAGGTAATGTTGAAATAGCAATTTATATGCATTGCCCTTGGAGAATTATTGGACAGGAAATTTATCTAGTAAGTTAGACCCTTTTTCCCCTCCTCCAGTTTTTGGGTGGTAGAGAATTAAGCTAATTTTTCTTTTCTCTCTCCTTGAGGACCAGCTTCAAGGAAATAGATAGGAGCTTAATAGCAAAGATCATGTTAACTGGCTTTTGTGGTTTTTGACTGGGTCTCTTTTGCAAATTTCCCTTTCTCTGGGGGGAAAAAAAAACACCTTGTAATCAGTTGTTTGAGGTTTTAATATTTTGTGGGTTTGGAGAACAGTGAGTTTCTATTTTGAAATCAAAGAATTTCACCATTTAGGCAGAGATCTTACTGACGACCTGTCATCTGGTTTCCATCACCTCAACCTCACAGAAACTGCTCCTAAGGTTACAGATGGCCTCTAAGAGGACTTGTGACAAGACTTTTCTGTAGCTCTTGACCTACTGATCACTCCCATTCCTCGTTTGAAACTTTCTCCTTTGGGTTCCTTTGCATTTTTCCTACTTTTCTCCCTTTGATTTCTTCCTAGGTCCTACTGTGCCTGCCAGTAAGTGTGCACACTCCCTGGGCTTGCATCCTTGGTGCTTTGCTTTTAGTCTGCTAAGCTTCTTTGTGTGACTTCTGTGTTTCCATGGCTTTAGCCACCACCCACATGCTAATGACCCCCAGGTCTTTCTCCAAGTTCACCCTGTCTCAAACAATCTTTTGGAAAGTTCTACTTGGATGACTCATATGTACTTTTGAGATATCCAAACTGAACTCATTTTCCTCCTAATTGTTGCCTGCTTTCCACTCTCCACCTCCCCAAGTCCCCTCACCCCCAGCTTCTGTCTGCTTTTCCCACTGTGGTCATTGGCACTATTCAAGGCAAAAATGTGTGACTCATCCTTCACCCTCCCTCAGTCAGCTCCGATTGTTATTGGCGATAAAGCCCTATCATTTTAATATCCTAAACAGAAAAAGGGAAAGCCCATTCCACTGACATTTAATTGGGCTTTAGAAGTTGTAGTTGGGCCGATATAATATGCAGATGGAATAACATGAGACCGTCACAACCACCTATGTAGTGTGTATTTCTTGCTAGGCGTAGTTCTAGGCACTTGTCATGTTTAAAATTAAGATTTTAATTCTTAAAGTTACTTTGTGGTATGTCATCTCTGTTACGAATTAGGATTCTAAGATATAGAGTGTTTAAGTTTCAGGCCCAGGATCATAGGGAAGGTGAAGCATAGTAGAGTTAGGGTTTGGGGATTTTAAACCCATGGATTGGTCTCCGTGGCTCCAAAACCTTCACCATCATGCCACTCTGACTTGTTCTGTTCCCATGATGCCACAGATTTAGATTTCTGTCTGGTGAGTAGGATAGCTGTGTTCAGGGCA
This sequence comes from Bos grunniens, assembly GCF_055505025.1. Taxonomy (NCBI): domain Eukaryota; kingdom Metazoa; phylum Chordata; class Mammalia; order Artiodactyla; family Bovidae; genus Bos; species Bos grunniens. Next base: position 99,553,375 of record NC_141166.1, read on the forward strand.
GGAACTGGGTTTTACTCAAAATCGTGTTGCTCTTGTTTAGTTGCTAAGTCGTGTTTGACTCTTTGTGACCCCGTGGGCGGCAGGTAGCTCGCCAGGCTCCCCCATCCTTCACTATCACCTGGAGTTTGCTCAGACTTATGTCCTTTGAGTCAGTGATGCCATCCAACCATCTCATCCCATCGCCCTCTTCTTCTGCCCTTAGTCTTTCCCAGCATCAGGGACTTTTCCAAATTTGTGTATCACCATATATGTATGTGTGTATTTCTTTTTTTACATAGTAAGCGATAAAGACAAGACCCTTAAATGGAAAAACCATGGTCTGTGTCTTCTGTGGCTTTGTCTGGTTTCAACCCCTGATTTTTTTTATTAGCTGCATATTGGCTAAGTAGCCCGAGCTTAGGACGGTGGGGTCATGCTCCTTACCCTCGAAGGGTTTTTATGGGAAGGTGCTTTAAAATTCAGTGACACTTTTAAGAAATTCTGTTTGGAAAAATTGAAGAAGTTGTGGGAGTTGATAATTGGCTAGCTCAGATGAGCCTCTCCTTTTTAGGTTATAAATAACAACATGTGAAAATATAAACTCTTCTGGACCTTTGATCATGTTGATTGAATCATTCATGTGCTTAAAGTAGTAAAGGCAGAAAAGACCCAAGTAAAAACCTTGATAATGAGGATAGTATATGCAGATCTGATTTTTGCTATTATTAATAGTTCTGAATGTAACTGTTTTGGAGTAGATGAAGATATCATCTATGAAGCCCACATATTTAAGACTAGGCAGGTGAATTAAAGCAGAGTTCTAATGAGGTTTATTCTGTTTAACTGATCTTGCGAGGATGGACTTGGACACAGTCCTGGCACAGACAGTTCTGTATTTTGTTTTCCTATAGGTCTCTCCTTTTGCCCTGTTCCAAGAAGGAAATGTTCTTTGTTTTCCATCATAGTTCTCCTTTTTGGTAACAAGTTTCTCTAAGGGGAGGGTCCGCTTTAGTGAAAGTTGAATGGTTTCTAAATTCCACAGAAACAATTAGTTTTATATGTCCTATCTTTAGGCCCTATGCTGTGCCACAGAGGCTGGTTTTATGCATCATTTAATCTTGGGGTCCAAGGCTCAGGATATCAAAAGTGAGGGTCTAGTGTTCTTTCCTCCAAGGAGTGCTATGTTGAGAAGGAAAGTGTGGGATGAATTGAGAGAGTAGCATTGAAATATATACATTAATATATGTAAAATAGATACAAGTGGAAATTGGCTGTATGACACAGGGAGCTCAAACCCAGTCTCTGTGACATCCTAGAGGGGCGGGATGGGCCTTGAGATGGGAGGGAGGCTCACGAGGGAGGGGACGTACGTAAACCTGTGGCCGATTCAAGTTGATATATGGCAGAAACAAACACAATATTGTAAAGCAATTATCCTCCAATTAAAAATAAATTTTTTTTTTTTAAAAGAGGGAAGGTGTGGCTAGGGGCAGGCTGTGAAGTTTCTCTGACCCTTAATTTCTTTATCTGTCAGCACAATTGCAGTTCTGACCTCCTCATTGTGAGGACTAAACCAGATTATTCACAGTGAAAGACATAACCATACTTACTATGGGGTGCATTTGTGTTCCCACCTTGGCTGTTATTTTTATGGTGGTCTGTTAGATTTGTGGAGTAAAGGCCTTTTGTTTGTTACAGATTTACAGTATTGATAAGAAGAGATAATTGCAAAAAAAATCATAACTTAAGTCTGAGTTGGAGATGAATGGCTTTGTGGTTTTCAGTGAATTATCAGTACATTGAAATATGGGCTTTATTAGGTTTCTGAGGATGCAGAAGGGAGTCAGCTTGGGAAGTTGGATTACATAAAGACAAGGGACAGATATTTATTATTTTATATCCAGCTCTGTTGCAGACTCATATTTTGCTGTGGCAGAAAGATGTTTTAGTAAGACCATGACAACTTATAACATCTGTGCAACATCTTCGTTTTATCTAAAACGGTTTTGTATCCACTGTCTTTAATTCAGAGTCATTCAAGAAAAGTGTTCCAGTTTTCCACTGGGTTCTAATGAAGCTGTTTTTCCTTAAAGAAGGCATTGGGACCACACACTTATATTTAGAAAATAATTTGATAGCTGTGTTCATGTACTGTGTCTAAGGAACCTTTTCAGTTTGGAAGCTGTAGTTTCTGCAACTCATTTCCCTGTGCCCGCCCCCGTCCTCCCGACTTGAAAGGAGCATGATCTCTGTGTATATGTATGTGTGGTTTCCACGCCACTTCACAATACTGATTTTGTTCCTTAGGTCTGAGATATGTTTCATACTGTCTGTATGTGTTGAGAGGTGGTGACAGAATCTTTGATCAAAGGCTTCCCTGCAGAGTTAAGGGCTTTAATTGAACCTTTCACTGTGTTTTAGAGAAAAAAATCTGATGTTCATATATGGCATGTCACATAACTTCAAGTGTGCTTGAACTTTATAGGTTTGATTAAAGTTTTATCTGACTCCTAAAAGTAATGTTTGTAATCTCCACGCATAGCAATTATCCTGTAATTCAGAATTTAGGTAATGTATCTTTTGCTGTTGGGTTGGGTTTGAATGCCTCTGGTTTAGCTCAGAGCTCCCATCACAGATCTTCTGGAAACCATACAGGGCTTGCATCTTTCTGGGAAGTTTGGCTGCTGCCACAGCTGAAACAGTGAGCCAGATTTAGGTAATTTTATTAGTCTAGAAAAAGTATTACACTTTTGCAGCTGTTATTTGTAGGTCCTAACCATGAAAACAAAAACCGTCTCAGTTACCCAGGATCCATGAGAAACTGGCAGTGGCCCAATGTGAGTCCGTGTATTTTGGACTCTGAATGATATTTATCTTCTTAGGGCATCCCCCATGAAGGCACGCATCTGGTGAGTGGCCTGGTTGTATGAAGCAGTGGGGGCGGAAGAGGCCACGCCTTGGGTACCAGTCTCACGTGGAAGCCTGGTCCAATTCATGGGAAGGCCATACATATTAGAGCTTAAATACTTTTTAAAAGGATAAGAAGAGAATTCAAGAAAATAAAACCAATATAAAACACACTTGTCCCTAATATTCACCCTGACTTTCATGCTTTTGTATGTTGTCTCACACTAAATTTCCATAGGTATCTCTCTTGTGATGCCAGGCAAGCTGTTGTTAGTAATTTGGTGGTGATGGACTTTCTTGTTAAATAGAACTTTTACAGACTACTGTGAAAATTAACCATGGAACTTGGCATATAATTGTTAGGGGTGATGTCTTTGTGGAGTTCCCAATCCTGCTAATATGTGCCAATCAGTAAATTACCATTTAATTTCCTGTATTTCAGTGGTTCCAGGAGTGGGATAAAAGTGAGCTACTGTTTCTCTAGAAACTCCTGGGCTATTTGCAGAGCTTTTGGCAAGTCAGAGTAATTGTTCTGTTGGGTCTGATCCTGATTCTCTGGGTAAGGGTCCCAAACTCTTAGGGTCATTAGATGCACTGCAGAGGGTCTCTGAACTTCGATGAGTGGAGAAAAATGCAAATTTAGCTATACTGTAGCCAAAATGTAGTTTTTCCTTTAATCATGAAAGGGAGAATAAACTATGGAATAAGAGTAGCACCTGTGGCTTTGGCACATAGAAATTATAGACTTTTGTATCATTTTGAGGGAGGTAGTTTAAGCTATCAATTATGCCTATCACCACTCAGGAAACTACAGTAGCTCTTAGACCTGCTGCTGTGTCATGTTATTTATGCGTTAAGAAGCACACATTACTATTATCACAGATTTGCTTTTTAAATATTTTGATGTCTGCTTCAGTATAATTGATTTTCTCTGTAATTGCATTTTCTGTGTCAAAATCACTCAGAAACATTCTGATTAGAGGCTCTAGATTGCTGAGGCAGCCCATGGCACTTAAAAGGTCAGATACTCCTGACTTGGATGGCACCCTTGTGTCTTTCCTTTCTTCCTTTGAGCCTGGATTTGTTAATATTAAAAAAAAAAGAAAAAATGGTCTCCTCTACATGTTTGGCTTTTGTTTCCTAGCATGAGTTGTCTTTGAATTTTATCATCTGGAACTCTGGTATTCCCCCATTTGGGGGCGGTTGGAGTGGATTAAAAAATAAAGCCAATGCCCATTCTCACATGGGGCTTCCCTGGTGGCTCAGCGGTAAAGAATCCAGCTGCAATGCAAGAAATACAGGTTTAATCCCTGGGTTGGGAGGATCCCTGGAGGAGGGCATGGCAACTCCGGTATTCTTGCCTGGAGAATCCCATGGACAGAGGACCCTGATGGGCTCTAGTCCATAGAATCATAAAGAGCCTGACTGGAGCGGCTGAGCGCACATTCCCACGTGACCTTTCTCATGGGCCCTGTGGCAGTCGCAGTTTGAGACTGTGTACTGCAATCAGTATTCATTGGAAGGACTGATGCTGAAGCTGAAACTCCAATACTTGGGCCACCTGATGTGAAGAACCGACTTATTGGAAAAAACCCTGTGTGGGGAAAGATTGAAGGCAGGAGGAGAAGGGGACGACAGAGGATGAGATGGTTGGATGGCATCACCGACTCGATGGACATGAGTTTGAGTAGGCTCCAGGAGTTGGTGGTGGACAGGGAAGCCTGGCGTGCTGCAGTCCATGGTGTCACAAAGAGTCAGACACGACTGAGTGACTGAACTGAATTGCAACCAAATGTTTATGGCCCAGAATGGTTTTCCTTACAAATTTCAGATAAGAGCCCCTTGATCCGTATGTTGATATACTTGCCTTAGCTGTGGGAAGAGAGAATGCTCATATGATGCACAAGTGTGACACCTGTGTATTTGATTTGGCTCGCTACTGCATTGTCACCGGCATTGCCTAATTTATTTTAGAACTTTGATGTCCAAGGTTAAGACCATGTTACATTAACTGGACTGTGTAAAACTGTCCAGAGGAGAACTTGGGCACAAGGCCATTCCTTGCCCCAGCCGATCACTTTTTAACAAGCTTCATTCAGTTCATTCTAGTGAGAATGGGGAGATGTTTTTTGAGTTCCTCTTGAATAGCATAGTTTCTTATTTCTGGGTAAGTGTTTGGAATGGGGGAAGCATTGCCTATGTGACACGGAGGTCTCTGCCCCAAAGTATCTTCTTCATCAACAGTATGGCCCATCTCCCAGTATTTTCCACCTGTGAGCTTGAGTGTGCTCATTTTTTTGCATGTATCTTGTGTGATGCTTCCAGATCATACATATCAACAACACGGTAGTTTGAAATAACTCTGATTGGGTGCCTAGCAGAACTTGAGGGAGTGGACAGTAGGTGTCTTTTTCAAGATAAGGGATAGAGATAGATTTTCTTTTCCAAGAACGATTTGAGGCATGGGGTGGGGGTGGCAGGTATGTGTGTGTCACCACCTCACCAGGCCCCTGGGAGCTATTCTCTCGCTTTTATCCAAAAAGGAGGCATGGGATAGGACTACATGGTCAGGCTCTGGAGCCCAACTGCCTGGATGGGCCCTCATGAGCTTCATGACTCTGGGCAAGTTCCAGCTTCTCTGCCCCAGTAGAATGGAGATACTGATAGCACCTTCTGTAGAGGGCTGGTGTGAGGATTAAATGACTATATATATAAAGTGCTTAGAGCAGGGCCTGAAATATAATTAGTCCTAAATGCGTGTTGCTGGCTGTACATCAGAATCACCTGGGGGAGTCTGAAAAAAAAAAAAAAAAAAAGCAAACTACATGGGTATTGAGAATCCCTAACCTAATGAAATTAAGTCCTGGGGAGGTTATAACCTTGTTCAGAGCATCATAGCAAGCTCTGACAGAAGCGGAGGAGGGATTTTGACATCTTATATTCTGAAGCTTTAAGTGAAAGATCCGTCTGTCAGCGCCATAAGCAAGAAATCTTGGTGTAATGAATAGCTGCCTTTCACAGGGCATCTTTGAAGTTGTCTGACCTTTTTCGCTTTGAGGCCAGATGCAGTGCAATTTAAAAAATTTAATTTCTTTAGATTTATAATACCAGGCTTCATTCAGCTGGCACTGATTGATTGAGTGCCTGTTAACACTTTTTGGGAAAAAATGGACTTCCTGACATGTCTTCAGGATCGCTTCTCCTTTCATACTCAAGACTTATCATCAGCCCATGCCATAGACTCCTTAGAGGAGTTCCTTTTTCATCTGTGGTGATGGTTTATCAGCTGCTGTGATTACAGTGGCCCTGTGAACAAGAAATAAAGCTCCCCCTTTGCAATGATAGCACCTAGAGGTGGAAGAGACTTGATATTACCCTGTCAAACGGGAAGGGAAGCGGTGTTCCCGTTAGACGGATGAGCCAGTGAAAGGCGAAATAACTTGCCCAAGGTCATCTAGTTAATAACGCGAGGCCTCCTACCTTTACTCAGGGAGCTGTCATTGTCACACATCAAGAAGGTGGCCCATGTGAGTTGCGGTTCATAACTCTGTTGTATGATATAAGTGGAAAACTTCACAGGAAGGAGAAGGGAAAAGAGAAGATGTAATCAGGGTGGCTGTTAAGGAGCTAATCGCCTTTATGAGGATTGGGACTGGGGTCTCCAGTTACTGTGAACCTTACATAGGACAGTGTCCTGTGGTCTGGTCACCCCCTCCGTGGAGCTGTGTGAGAAAGGGTGGGACCACATGCAGAGATTGAGCTTCATAGCCACAGCCTAGGTGGTGCTGCACGGGCTTTGGCCTCATGGCTACTGTGGCCTGGCATTGGCTTTTTCCCCAGCTCTCCTCAGCTGGATCCATAACAGCTGTACTTTGTCACCCTCATGCAAAAGCCACTTTGTCTTTGAGACTTGTATTCTGTGTTTTCCGGGTCACCTTCCTAGCTCCCCTCTCCCTGGTTCATTGAGGACTTGGGAGGTAGCAATTCAGAGCCTGAGCTTTCAAGTCAGAGCTGGGTTCAAGTCCCAGCTTCGCCTTTATGAATTGTGTAACCTTGGGGAAGTTGTTCATTTCTTTAAGCCTTTCTTTGTGTTCTTATTTATAAAAAAGAATCAGTGAGACTGTCCCATAAATGATTTTTTAAAGATTTTAAAAATGAGGTTGCTGAAGAATATAAAACTCTTCCACTTAACTGATAGACAGTAAAGAAAGGAAAGTGAAAGTCACTCAGTCGTGTCTGACTCTTTGCAACCCCATGGGCTGTAGCCTGCCAGGCTCCTCTGTCCATGGAATTCTCCAGGCCAGAATACTGGAGTGGGTAGCCATTCCCTTCTCCAGGGGATCTTCCCAACTCAGAAATCGAACCAATGCAGGATGCATTGCAGGCAGCTTCTTTACCAGCTAAGCTACCAGGGAAACCCGATATATGGTAAAGACTTTGGTAAATACTGGCTGTTAGAGTGGTGGCTGATATCCTTAACCTTGCCTCCCTTACTGCAGGGAGCATCTGAATGACCCTTTCCCAGGCCAAGATTCAAGTTCCTTGACTTCTTTGCTTCCGATCCTCACTTGAGGACGTTCCACTTCAGTGAACCGTGCTGTTGGCAGTCATGTGGGCTTTAACAGTGTCTGGAATTGTTCCATATCCAAGAATTTAAAATTAAGAGGATCAGACAGCCTCTGTTTAGCTTCTTCATTCACTTACCCCTCTGTATTTGCTCTTTGATCTCTCTGAAACACCATCCCTGTTCTCTCTGGCTGTGCTTCTTCTCAGGGCTCCAGTTGCTTCCTGTCCAGCCTCACTTCCATGGCACACCACTCTGGGTACTCTTGTACAAGCATCCCAACCACTCCTGTTGCACCTGCGCTGCCAACACCGGATGGCCGATCAAACCTCTTGTCCTCTGGATGGTTCTTCCTTGGGGCTGAGCATCGCAGGATGGAATTGCACACTTTCATTGTGTCTTGCTTTTGGTTGGGCAATCAGAACTGTTGAGCTGCCCTTTTAATCTTGTGCTTGCCTTCCTCTTCTCTACAGGGGCTACTCTGAACCATCTCTGCTCCTCTCAGACTTCAGTTTCACTTTACAGAGAAAAGGGAGGCCTGGACTTGTGGTTTCCTGCCCATGTTTGTTGATGATGTTGTCTTCCTCCTCCAACATATTATACTTTGTGCCCCTCTTTGATTGGCACAGAGTGGAGACTCAGGAATGTGTGCAGAATGAAACACCTAGCCCAGTGCTTATTCTGTAATTGGAAAATCGGGTTGTAACCTTGTCTTAGGAGAGTCAGGACAAGTTCCTCTGATGCTCAGGGTCTTGCATTTTAAACAAGGAGGTTACATTTACTTAAATAGGCTGGCAATGTGTTTTGAGGTACAGTTTTTCCCTTTGAGAATTAGAGATGGATTCAGATTGTGTTCCTCTCTGATATATCCATTGATATTGAAGTGAGAAAACTGTGCTGGTGAAGCTTGGCAGGGTCTGACCATTCAGAGGCCCACAGCCTAGTGGAGGAGGCAGGTGGACAAGCAATTAAAATAAGAGCAGGAAGGCTTCTAAGAGGAAGCTTTTGAAATAGATTTTTTAAGTGAGCTTGTGAAATGCCTTTTCTTTCTCTAATAAATATCTATGGCCATCTGGATGGTGGTGGTGATGGTAATAATGTCACAGTTATTTTGTTCTCGAGTTAGGTAGCATGCTGTTAGGTTGGGAGGCAGGTGCCTGGTTGGGGAGCACCTGGGTGAAGCTTCTAGATGAGCAGGGGCTTTCTGCAAGGCTGGTGCTCCATCCTGTATGAGAACCATTGACCTGGGAGGCATAATGATAATTGCCAGGAACTCTGCACTTGGTTCGGAGAAGGCAATGGCAACCCACTTCAGTACTCTTGCCTGGAAAATCCCATGGATGGAGGGGCCTGGTAGGCTGCAGTCCATGGGATCACGAAGAGTTGGACATGACTGAGTGACTTCACTTTCACTTTTCACTGTCATGCATTGGAGAAGGAAATGGCAACCCACTCCAGTGTTCTTGCCTGGAGAATCCCGGGGATGGCAGAGCCTGGTGGGCTGCCGTCTATGGGGTCGCACAGTCGGACACGACTGAAGCGACTTAGCAGCAGCAGCAGCAGCTGGACTTGGTTATTTCCCTATCTCAGCCTTTCCTGGTTTGAGGCAGAATGTATTGATTTCAGGTTTTGGCTTCTCTGTTGTTGTACTTATCCCTTCTGTGTGTGTATTTAAAATCCCAAAATAAAACCTACCTGCAGCTGGTACTTCTGAAAGCCTGATAACACAGCAGATCCTGCCATGGGAATGTGCTGTTCATCGTGTGTAAGTCAAATAACTTTGTCCATAAACTTGGAAATTAGTACTTGGTAACAGAAGAATTCTTACATTATTAGCCCAAATCTGTTGTGGGAGAGAATTGCAATTGATTTTCATTTCCCCTCCATAACAACCCCGCTATTCTTTCATTTAAGGAGACTTACTAGGTGTCTGTTACATCTAAGGGACATTTTTAGGTGCCATGGGAGATTTGTAGAGTTCAACGTTTTGCACTGTGATTTTTATTGATAGTACAAAGTGAGGTGTGGAATTAAAGGTACCTTCTGACTATCATGGCCTGGGAAGGTTTTATGAAGGGGATGGTATTCCAAGTTGAATGAAACAAATCTCTTCACAATATAGGAAAATGGATCTTGTAGCCAGAAGCAGGTAACTTCTTCATATTTTCTTCCAAAAGTAAAATTTCTCTTCTGCCAAGTATTATCAAAATGAAAACTTCTTTAAACAAACTTATATGTAGTAATTTTTTAGCAACATGAAATACTAGCTTAGGAGACTCAGATTTTTAAAGACATGTTTCTCAAAACAACTTGTGTATCTTTCTACAGAATATTTTAAATAGGGGTTGAAAATGACTTCGATCTAATAGGGAATTTGCACTGAATTTGGGGCATCAGAACTTAAGCATCTGAGTTCAAATTTCATGCCCAGAACTCTGTTTGTCCCCCCCCCCGCCCCCGAACTCTTTTAAATTCACATTACTTGTGACTGTAAATTTACTTTTCTTTTAATAACTCAAACTGGGCATCTTTTTGCCTAAGACAAACCTGATTTTAAAGAACAGCAGAATTAAAGGTAAAGTTTGTAGAATGACTTCAAATAAAGAGGACCAAATGGTTAGGTCTGTTGTATCCTAGGGCATCATTCGCCTGTGCTTTATCTCCTTTTCCCCAGCTCTGCATGTTAAGCCATATGAAAGGCCACTATTTTAACTTATCATCACAATTGCTTTCTGATTTCTTGATCAATAACCCCTTCTCTTGCAACTTTCCTGGACGAAGCATCTGCATCCTAGAGACGTCTAGTGGCCTGTTTCCTGTCACAATGCCAGGGTCGGGTCTCCTGACTCCTAGGTTTTCTCTACTAGCCAGGATGGGGGAAAATGTGAGAGAGACCGCCTGGAATTTCAAGTATTCATCAAGGGTTGGTTTTTCTCCCCAGCCTCCTGGGAACTCTAAAAGAATGTCCTCAAGATATGGCTCTTGCTTTCAGGAAGCTTCTATTAACAGTACAGTTTTCCATGAGTTTCAGCAGCAGCCAGCGCCCCCTCTAGCAGAGCTCTCTGTTTCCTTTTGTGGTCTCTATTCGACTTTGTTTTCTCTAGCTTGCTCCCTTCCGTATTATTTATCCTATAGGCTGCTTTAGACACCATCACCCATCACCACTGTCACCCATTTCCTTTCTTTTGATAAATAGTAAAAGTTGCCAGTGCAAAGGAAAGTTCTAAAGGCAGTCCTGCAAATGTCATGACTATTGTGTTAGGTGAGTCTTAAATCTTATTAGGTTGAAAATCTTTTGAGTCCCTAAAATTGAGGATATTTTTGATGTCTCTCTTCTCTGAAATAAAAAAAAGTTTTTTTTTTTCGTAATGAGTATGCGTGTCTTACTGTCCAGTGTTTTTCACTCTTAAATATTGCTACTCTGGCTTGCTTTATTTCTTTTTACAAATTAAGTAGGTTATTTTTATTTATTTATTTATTTTTTGAAGTATAATTGACATACAATACTATATTTGTTTTGATGTAAGATACAATGATTTGACAAATTTATACATTGTGAAATGATCACAGGAAGTTTAGTTACCATTTTTCACCATACACAGTTGCCGTCACCTTTCTTTTGATGAGAACTTTCAATATTTACTTAGCAACTTTCCAACTTATAATACAATGTTATTGATTATTATCACCATGCTATACATTACATCCCCTTTTTAAAAATTTTATTTTATTTTATTTATTGGAGGCTAATTACAATATTGTATTGGTTTTGCCATACATTGACATGAATCTGCCACGGGTGTACATGTGTTCCCCATCCTGAACTCCCCTCCCACCTCCCTCCCCATCCCATCCCTCTGGGTCATCCCAGTGCACCAGCCCTGAGCACCCTGTCTCATGCATCGAACCTGGATTGGCGATCTATTTCACATATGATAATATACATGTTTCAATGACTGAAGAATGGAGTCACCTTCTGAGACTGCTTTGCTGTGAGGTCAGGTAGATGGTTTGATGCAAGGAGTTCCTTTCCATAGAGTGAGCAAAGAGCATATGTTTAGGTGTGCAGGATAACTGGATAAGGTTTTATTATCTTGAGATTTTTAAGGCTGACTCAGGTGTGGACATGACAGGGTATAGTAAAATGCAGCATTTTCCTTCCAAGTATCTCATGGATTTAACTGAGTTTTTTTGCATTCTTTGCAAATGAAAATATATAGGAATGTTCTTTGTAATTTATAAACTGCTATAAATGTTGTTTAATTGCTTGATTTGGAGGAAATAGCTCATCTGTGTTCATTGCAGCCTAGTTAAATCTGTCAACAAATACTGAGAACAGAGTGGGTGCGAAGACTGTGTTCCGGCTTTTGTTTGTATCTGTTCAAGAATAAACAGTCCCTGCCTCATGGATTCCACTTGAAATAATGTAAATAGGCAGTAAGGCACTCCAGAAGAGGAAGGTTTGAAGGCTGGTATTACTTTGTGATTTCACACAAAATGGTCATGTTTATGATACTGCCATTGGGATTGCAGACTGAAATAGGTTTTTGTCTTGTTTTGAAATCATCTCAGTGTTAAATCTAGGATAACTTTTGTTATATTTTATATACCATTGTAGTCACTATGCAGAATGCTTATTTAACGTATAACATGGAGACATTATGCCTATCTCCAAAGAGTTTATGTGTTAAAGGAGAAATCTGAGAAGTAAAAGTAAACTAAATAGTTGATTTAACTTCCTGAGTTTTAAAAGGAAGAATTTGTGGCATTTGGGAAACTTTGATGTTGAAGGATAGTAGAAAAACAAGAAAATCTGGGTGACTTCAGATCATTGAAGATAATGTCACATGCTCATTTTATTTTCTTTTAAATGAACATTATAGGAAATTTTCTCTCATTAGATAATTTCAGTTGATGTGACCTAGAGGCTGGTCTTTTCTCTCTTCCTCAAAAAATATATAAAGAAATGAGGACCAAAGTTCTCCACTTTTTCCAGTATTTATTTTTAAATATTTATATCCAACCATATGTTTATACTACTTGTGTGGTAGAAGCCAAGGTTTTTATGTGGCAGACATTGAGGAATTCTATTTGGCCAGTGTTTATTTTTGTTATACCTGTGACTCTTGATCTGTAATATGGTAAAGTGAAAAAGGACAGTATTTCTTATTTTATCCTATCATGCTTGTTTTTAAGTACATCCTTACATGTATGATCTTTTAATTTAGCAGGAACTTGATAACTTCTTTTTTGTATAGTTCTTCTGTGTATTCTTGCCACCTCTTCTTAATATCTTCTGCTTCTCTTAGGTCCATACCATTTCTGTCCTTTATGGAGCCCATCTTTGCATGAAATGTTCCCATGGTATCTCTAATGTTCTTGAAGAGATCTCTAGTCTTTCCCATTCTGTTGTTTTCCTCTATTTCTTTGCACTGATCACTGAGGAAGGCTTTCTTATCTCTTCTTGGTATTCTTTGGAACTCTGCATTCAGATGCTTATATCTTTCCTTTTCTCCTTTGCTTTTCGCTTCTCTTCTTTTCACAGCTATTTGTAAGGCCTCCTCAGATAGCCATTTTGCTTTTTTGCATTTCTTTTCCATGGGGATGGTCTTGATCCCTGTCTCCTGTGCAATGTCACGAACCTCTGTCTATAGTTCATCAGGCACTCTATCAGATCTAGTCTCTTAAATCTATTTCTCATTTCCACTGTGTAATCATAAGGGATTTGATTTAGGTCATACCTGAATGGTCTAGTGGTTTTCCCTACTTTCTTCAATTTAAGTCTAAATTTGGCAATAAGGAGTTCATGATCTGAGCCACAGTCAGCTCCCTGTCTTGTTTTTGCTGACGGTATAGAGCTTCTCCATCTTTGGCTGCAAAGAATATAATCAATCTGATTTTGGTGTTGACCATCTGGTGATGTCCATGTGTAGAGTCTTCTCTTGTGCTGTTGGAAGAGGGTGTTTGCTATGACCAGTGTGTTCTCTTGGCAAAACTCTATTAGCCTTTGCTCTGCTTCATTCTGTACTCCAAGGCCAAATTTGCTTGTTACTCCAGGTGTTTCTTGACTTCCTACTTTTGCATTCCAGTCCCCTATAATGAAAAGGACATCTTTTTTTGGGTGTTAGTTCTAAAAGGTCTTGTAGGTCTTCATAGAACCATTCAACTTCAGCTTCTTCAGTGTTACTGGTTGGGGTATAGACTTGGATTACTATGATATTGAATGATTTGCCTTGGAAACGAACAGAGATCATTCTGTCTTTGAGATTGCATCCAAGTACTGTATTTCGGACTCTTGTTGACCGTGATGGCTACTCCATTTCTTCTAAGGGATTCCTGCCCGCAGTAGTAGATATAATGGTCATTTGAGTTAAATTCACCCATTCCAGTCCATTTTAGTTCATGACGCAGATAATCACGATGGTGTGATCACTCACCTAGAGCCAGACATCCTGGAATGTGAAGTCAAGTGGGCCTTAGGAAGCCTCACTACGAACAAAGCTAGTGGAGGTGATAGAATTCCAGTTGAGCTGTTTCAAATCCTGAAAGATGATGCTGTGAAAGTGCTGCACTCAATATGGCAGCAAATTTGGAAAACTCAGCAGTGGCCACAGGACTGGAAAAGGTCAGTTTTCATTCCAATCCCAAAGAAAGGCAATGCCAAAGAATGCCCAGACTACCGCACAATTGTACTCATCTCACACGCTAGTAAGGTAATGCTCAAAATTCTCCCAGCTAGGCTTCAACAGTATGTGAACCGTGAACTTCCAGATGTTCAAGCTGGTTTTAGAAAAGGCAGAGGAACTAGTGATCAAATTGCCAACATCCGCTGGATCATGGAAAAAGCAAGAGAGTTCCAGAAAAACATCTACTTCTGCTTTATTGACTATGCCAAAGCCTTTGACTGTGTGGATCACAATAAACTGTGGAAAATTCTGAAAGAGATGGGAATACCAGACCACCTGACCTGCCTTTTGAGAAATCTATATGCAGGTCAGGTAGAAACAGAACTGGACATGGAACAACAGACCGGTTCCAAATAGGAAAAGGAGTACGTCAAGGCTGTATATTGTCACCCTGCTTATTTAACTTATATGCAGAGTACATCATGAGAAACTCTGGGCTGGAAGAAGCACAAGCTGGAATCAAGTTGCCAGGAGAAATATCAACAACCTCAGATACGCAGATAATACCACCCTTATGGCAGAAAGTGAAGAGGAACTAAAAAGCCTCTGGATGAAAGTGAAAGAGGAGAGTGAAAAAGTTGGCTTGAAACTCAACATTCAGAAAACTAAGATCATGGCATCTGGTCCCATCACTTCATAGCAAATAGATGGGGAAACAGTGTCAAACTTTATTTTTTGGAGCTCCAAAATCATTGCAGATGGTGATTGCAGCCATGAAATTAAAATACGCCTACTCCTTGGAAGGAAAGTTATGACCAACTTAGCATATTCAAAAGCAGAGACATTACTCTGCCAACAAAGGTCCGTCTAGTCAAGGCTGTGGTTTTTCTAGTGGTCACGTATGGATGTAAGAGTTGGACTGTGAAGAAAGCTGAGTGCCAAGGAATTGATGCTTTTGAACTGTGGTGTTGGAGAAGACTCTTGAGGGTCCCTTGGACCGCAAGGAGATCCAACCAGTCCATTCTAAAGGAGATCAGTCCTGGGTCTTCATTGGAAGGACTAATGCTAAAGCTGAAACTCCAATACTTTGGCCACCTCATGTGAAGAGTTGACTCATTGGAAAGACTCTGATGCTGGGAGGGATTGGTGGCAGGATGAGAAGGGGACGGCAGAGGAGGAGATGGCTGGATGGCGTCACTGACTCGATGGACATGAGTCTCAGTGAACTTCGGGAGTTGATGATGGACAGGGAGGCTTGGCATGCTGCGATTCATGGGGTCGCAAAGAGTCGGATGCGACTGAACAACTGAACTGAACTGATAACTTCTGGCGTCTCTTTGTTTTCTGGCAATTTCTTTTCTGGGTGTCGGGCTTATTATTTAATCATTTGGGTCTGAATTACTGTGCCTGGAAGGCTGGTTTGCATAGTTTCTGTCTGATTCACTTGTGTAGCAGGCAGTGCTCACCCTTTTTAGATGAACAGTGACAGTAGTTGAAGCTGCTACAGGAAGGGAGGTGATGCAGAAGGCGTCATTCAGGAGGAGTCCTGCAGCTGCTCTCAGAAGACTGCTTCACGGTGGCATTTGCATTCGAGAATTTACCACTTTTTTTTTTTTTTAGTCCTCTAATTGGAATCAGAAACTTAATATTCTTTATGTCTTAAATAGATGGTACTTGGCAAAGTGACTCCCTTTGGCAGAACTCTTTCTCATGAGAGCTTTTGTTTCAAGCCAGAACACCAGTTTATTAATTTATTCCCAGAGTCATATCTGCCAACAAGCTAGGCAATTGTGTTGGGTTGACCAGAGCCAGCACACTCTCCTCCTCCGTTGTTAGGTTAAAAAGTCAGGTTATGAGGCCCTGCTCAGTGAGAACAGAATCAGAAGAAGGGAAAGTAGTTATGATGCCAGTGTTAAATAGCACTGGGTACCATAGCCTAGAGGGTCTGTTTCTGGATGTGGGGGGTATGCACTTATGAATTCATAGATACTATCAGGTGTGCAGAGAATCTTCTCTCGATGATACTGCTAATGTGGACCCCACCAGCTTATTACTGCTCTTGCTGTTTCTGACCACCTTGCTTCAGATGGGCTCAGTGTTTAAATGGTCTGTTGATGTATGTCAAGTTCCAGTTACATCTTTTGGGCCATGACTAAGTGGGACTTTGCATAGCTCTACTCTGATCTGTGTTAATTTCAGAATTTAGCCCACAGGGAGCAGTCTTCCTTTTTTCCTTTCCAGCTTATGTGTGTATGGGGGCTGGGAGGGGTCCTTAATTTTTTACTCAGATACAATCATTTAAGGGGGGGCCTCCCAGATGGCACAGTGGTCAAGAATCTGCTTGCCAATGCAAGAGACATGGTTTCAATCCCTGGGTTAGGAAGATCTCCTGGAGTAGGAAATGGCAATCCACTCCAGTATTCTTGCTTGGAAATTTTCATGGACAGAGGAGTCTGGAGGGCTACAGTCCATGGGGTCGCAGAGTTGGACACAGCCGAGTGACTGAGCATGCACATACACATAATCAAAATTTCTCCATGTTGCAGTTTGAATATCATTTAAAATATAAATGTAGGTTCTTTCCATTGAGTTACTATTTAGTGGGGGAAGCAAGAAATGGGAGAAAAACTTATAGCAGATATTTGATAGCCTCTTCATTGGAGACCACTGATACGGAAAATGTGACTTTGCTGAAAACAGCTGAGCTCCTTGAAATAGGTATCTAAGGTACCTGAGATGAGATGCCCACCTCCACGTCTGCCAGTCCGTAGCCTGTGGGACATGTATTCCAAAAGGTGTGTAGATCTGTTGTCGATTGGTGGAGACCTGGGTGGTTACTCAGGGGTAGCTTCACCACCACGATGGGGCCTGAGCTGTTCAGTGATCCAGGAAAACACAGGGAAAAGTTCCATGAGGGCCTTGGCCAAGCTCTGCTGGCAAGGCTCCATCGATAATTGTCTTTGTCTTATTTCTTTAGTATGTAGTCTTTGCTAAATGACAAACCTTGAAGTTTGGTTGATTGGTTTTTTAATTTGAAAAAGAAAATGTCTGTGCTTACCAGGTATGTATTTATTATCTAATTTTGCCTACCCCCCCTTTTTTTTAAATGCCACAACATTTTGCATTGTTTGCTTCAAGCATGACTGTCAAGAGAAATCTGTGCTTCCACGGTTCCCCTATGGAAGCACACTGTGGCCCACTTCCAAATTCAGAGCTTGCACGTCATGAAACCCATGTCTTTTCACAAGGGTCCATTCAAGTAGCTTTTTAAAAAAGAATTAGGCTCTAAGCCATGCCCCTTTTGTGTGTAAATACTTTTTTTCTGTAAGATGATTTAACCCTCAGTAAGTTTCACTGTGGCTTTCTCCAAATTCTGCTTAAGATATTTTCTTCTAGTATCTTTCAGGTTGGTTGGTTAGTTGTTAATTTTTTTTGCTAGTTTGATTGCTGTTGTCCAAAGCTTTCATTGCATGGAGCAGAGAGGCCAGCGCCTTGGAAGGAGGGGGACCCTTGCTGGGAGTCTGCTGTTTAGATTCTGGCCCTACTGTTAATTAGCTGTGTGACCCCTGGGCGAGTTGGCCTCCCAGGGTCTCTGTTTCTTCATCAAGAAAACAAAAGGCTTGGAAAGATAAATACAGGCCCAGACCCAATGATAAGAAAGGTCACCCTGTGCGCTTATGTTGTACATGGCCGCACTTTGGGACTCTTCCTCCCTCTCAGTGGAAAACCTTGAATCAACTCTGGGGTGGTGTGTGCTTGTGTTGGGTGTTATACCGAGGCCTTTGGAAGCATTGGTGCTCACGAGGCAAGTTTTTCTGCAGAAGAGTTGTCTGTCCCCTCTGTGCTTTCTCTTCAGCAGCAAGCTACTCGCCTTCTTCTACCTGTCTCTCCTTAGTGTGTTAACAAAGGTGTGATGGTAACACAACCCATTCAGATTTGTTACTGTTTGGGGTTGTCTGGCCATCTCATCTGAGTTAGTGGAGGGAAGAGAGCTAAAGAAGCCTAACTGACAAAATAATGGTCCTTTTGTCTGTCTCTTGCTTGAGGGGTGGTTTTATGTTTCATCTTAGGCCTGGACCATTGTGTTGTTTTTATGTGCTCAATATAACCCTGCTTAAAAAATACAGCTCATTATTGAAGGGATTCAGCCACAGGCCTGTTCTCCTTACCTCACCACCCCCACCTCCAAAGCCCTGACTATATGTGGTAAAAACCCATTGCAGTGTGTGCTATTTGATCAGATCCCCTGACATCAGGGTTGAAAAGTGTTCCCACTGTATTTATTTTCCAAATGTTTTTCAGTTATGTTTTATTCTGATTAGCCTTCCAAAATGTTTTCCTTATGGTTGTATAATCAGTAGCACCTGTAAAACATGCCGTTAACCATGTAGCTTCCTTCTTAACTGTTATCTTTTTGATTCTGTCTTAATGTCTTTTCATGAACCGGGGGAGACCCACATTCCTATGCCAGACATCTTACAGTAATGTGTCCAGATTTAGCCTCATAACCTTAATTAGATGTGGAATGCTGAGAATGCACCATTGTGTTTTTTTTTTCCTACTTTTATAAAAAGACAGTGACCTTCTGATCACTTCATTGTGTTATAAAACACTCTGTCTTTAGCTTTTAGTTCCCCATGTTAGTTTATTCACAGAAAATTAATGTAAAACTCAAGTTACCTTTATCCTAAGTGATCTGTTTGTTTGAAGACAAGTTGCCTTTTGTGTCAGTATGCAAGTTCAGTTCCAGTTTATAATCTTTAATTCCTCTTCCTTCCCCTCCTCTTCTCTTTAGAAGCAAAGGAGTGTTGAAAATGTTAAAGGCTGTGCTGAAGAAGAGCCGAGAGGGAGGAAAGGGAAGCAAGAAGGAAACAGGTATGTGTCCAAGATGGAGTTGAACTGAGCAAGCATGGTCGTTCTTGAGTCCGAAAGGCCCTGCTTAATCCAGGCTGCTATTGTCTTGGGAATGGATCAGAGAACTGATACGGGTTAGAACAAACAGCGTCCAGGAGGCCATGAGAACCTGAATGTATTTCTGTGCTTTCTTCTGGGAGGGGACTTTGAAAATTGAGTTTGGGTTCTGAACCAAATCCTTTCCCTAAAGACTTGTAAGGGTCATAATTTTATCATTTCATTCAGATCCAGAGGCAGAGTTATAGACATTTAGGGAGAGCAGGTGTGCCTAGGAATTTGGTTTCTAGAAAGCCCTTTCTCTTTTCCCACACACGCTTGCATTTTATGTTTGACCAACTGCTGGCTGACTGGTCCTCATCTTTTGAGTATCAGATTTTCCCCCTAACAGGTGTAGCCCCGCTGATTGCCAGGCTGCTAGTTTTCATTATGATGAGAGCTACTTAATTTGGCTTGGATTTCTCTCCCGTTTGTACTAGAGTTCTGGTGCATATGCGGTTATTGTATGATTCTACACTGCATTCTGTGTGGTAAAGTCCTATAAGGTTATTTTGGTGACCACTCACCAGAAAATCTACGTTATCTGCCTGTGTTGCACAATAAAAATCTGTTAGCATGGATTGATTGCCCTGAAATGTGCCATTTCACTCTGTAAACTCATGTTAATCCAGAGTCGGAGAATGGCTGGTTTTCTGAGTTACTGTATATTGAATAACAGTTTAGTTTTAATTTCTATTAAGATATAAATAAGTTGAATTATAGTTAACTCTAATTCGAAAGATCTTGTAATGCCTTCTGGTAATATTGTTATGTTGTTTCTGTAAAAGAATAAGTGAACTTATAAAATTTTGTTTATATGGAACCTAGATGGATTTTCTGTTATTAATTTCCCTTTAACCAAGTAGAGACTTTGTTGTGAAGTTGCTGAAAAATTCTATTAAAAGCTTCTCATTAATGCCTGGCTAAGCAGATGCAAAGAAGAGACCAGTCTTTGATAATGGAAACAGGAGACCATAGTTAGCTCTTAACTTTAGAAAATCAACTTCCAGCTTTGAATAATTAATTAGGATTGTTACTATGGAGAATTTTCAGTTCACATAATTTCTATGGGGCGGGCGGGTGGTTCTTCATCCTCTGCTGGGTCAAGACTAAAACCACCTCCTCTCGAGTTTTCCAAAAGCTGTCTAAAACAAAAAATTTTTAACCAGTTCCAGCTCAGCTGACACTCATCCTAGGAGCTGTGTTATTTGCTTCTTTAGATGCCTTTGTAATTTCCAGGATAAAGTTAGATCCTAAAGCTGTCTGTTAGGCTAGAGCTGCCAACCAGTGGGTTATTTTTCTCAGAGCCAGGGTCTCCAAGCCAAAACTCCCTATGAAGTAATGGAGTCTTTCACAACAGGCCGTACCATCCTCTGTGACCCATGCCGGGCTCATGTGAAATTACAGTATATTAATGATTTTCAGCACCCTGCCTTTCAGATGGGCCAGACAGTGAACATTGTTTGTGTCTGAAACTTTTCTAATTGTAGAGCGTATGATTTGGGGTTTATTTTCCCCTTTGGTCTTTAAAGAACAACTACTGTGTTTTCTGAATCATTTCTTCATAATAATTCCCACATTTTGGTTTTTCACTAATGCAAACCAACTTGAAAAAGCAATGGGAACTTTTCTCATAAAACATCTGTATGGTGTATGCCTTTTTCTTCCTAACTAGAACCTGGTTGTATTCCACTGGGGAACAAAGCAAATGGAATTTTAAATCTTGATGGTTATGTCACAAGATGATTGGGGAAAATACTTGGAATTTGACCATTCCTATGTTGAACTCTGTGCCAACTCTCATTATAGAAGTAAATCACAGCTAAGTTTCCCTGTAAATTAAAGCTGGCTAATCTACTGAGACTGCTCTGAAATTTGGGAAATAATATCTGCTGCAATATGGAAAATTTTTGCTCTGCTGTTTTCAGTTAAATCAGTATTTGTTGCACACACAAAATAAAATTCATTTTTACATGCTTGAACTCACAGTCACAGAAATTTAGAAAATATTTGTCTAAAATACTGAGTTCAGCTTTTCATATCCTTTGTAGTTTTTTTTTTTTTTTTACAGACAATCTTGAACTACACTTTTATGTTGAACCTGTTTTGAAAATTTGGAAAATCTCTCAGTTAAATTTAGTATTCTTCAAAAGAAAACAAATATATTTTCAGAGGTATTGAAAAGTCCTTAAACTATTGGTAAAATTTTGGCAGGTGTTGAAATTTAAGTTATATGTATATAAGGCTATTTCAAGTATTACATGGGTGAGATATGAAGTTATTGAAAGTCATTGAGTCAACTCTAAAAATAGTAAAATTCTTTTTCAATTGTTTTTCTTTTAAACCTAGGAAATGCTTATAGCTGAGCAAAAAGTGTTTTCTGGAGGCTATAGAATTACTTGGAGAATGCAGTATTAAAAACTTTAAAATGCTTTTTGGGAAGGAACATTTACCTTGTCCCCACTAGGCCACCAGTGCAAAGGAACACTGAGTTTCTCTTGACCTTGAGTCAGGCCCATGGGAGCAAAAATCAATATTAAGGTGGAGAGGGCCAGATGAGGACATCTATTTTTTCTTTCCCTGCTCTTATGTTAGAACCTTGATCTAAAACAAGCAAATGAGGTGTTATCTTTATTTTGAAGCTCTCTAGAGATAGGTCTGCAGCCTGTTGCCTCACGTCTAAGTGACCTTTGCTATCAGAAATCTATCATGTCACTATCATTAATGTTTCTTAATTTAAGAATAATTACTGAACTCTTAATATTTAAGAGTATTGGTATCAAACCTGGACCTAATAGTTTAGAGAGATTATAAGAGCAGAATTCCGTAGTGGCTCAGATGATAAAGAGTCTGCCCACAACAGAGGAGGCCCAGGTTCAATCCCTGGGTCGGGAAGATCCCCTGGAGAAGGAAATGGTAACCCACTCCAGTGTTCTTGCCTGGAAAATTCCATGGACAGAGGAGCCTAGTGGGCTACAGTCCATGGGATCACAGGAGTCGGGAGATCACAAGAGACTGAGTGACTACACTTTCACTTTTTCTTTCAAGACCAGGATAGGAAATTAATATCTTTTCTGTACAGCAGAACTGACAATGAATAGGAAAAGAGGCCCATTTTATAATAGAAACAGGAACTTTAAATATCAACCTAAGAGGAAATGTACAGGTTTTATATTGAAGAAAATACTAAAGCTTTGTTGGTGGACTTAAAAGAAGATCTGAATAAATGGCAAGAAATACTGTATTCCCTAATGGGTAGATTTCTTACTATTACTGATATTGCTACTACTGCTATTATTTGGCTGCACTGCATGGCATGTGGGATCTTAGTTCCCTGAGCAGGGATTGAACCCATGCCCCCTGCATTGGAAGAGTGGAGTCTTAACCACTGGACCACCAGGGAAGTCCTCAGATTTATTGTTTTAAACTGACTTGCTCTTACAAAATTATACCTATGATTTAATCCCTAGTGAAATCCCATCTATTTTCTTTTTAAAGACGTACGTTTTTTTAGAGCCGGTTTTCGGTTCACAGCAAAATTGAGAGGAAGGCACAGAGATTTTCTGTATACCCATGCCTCCACTCATTCTTAGCTCCCCATTGTCAGTGTTCTCCCATTAGGGAGGTACACTTGTTACAATCGATGAACCTCCATTGATACATCATCATTACCCAAAGTCCATAGTTTACATTCGGGGTCACTCTTGGTGTTGGGCATTCTGTGGATTTGGCCAAGTATATAATAACATGTACCCAGCATTATTTTGGTTGTGACACGTTGATTTGAAAACTCATCTAGAAGCGAGAATGCTTGAGAATAGTTAAGGAGAAATTGCAAGTGTGGGGCAGATAGGGAGAATGGATATATATATTAATAAACGCATAGCTGAGTCCCTTTGCTGTTCACCTGAAGCTATCACAACGTTGTTAATCGGCTATTTCCCAATACAAAATAAAAAGTTAAAAAAATACAGTATGAAAATAATGTAATAATAGACTCTCTCCAGACCTGTATTTTTCAGTGAACAAGAAAAAGATTGTCACTAAAAAAAGACAGAGGCTGAACCTGATTCCCATGCCTGTGTTCTAGCTGTAAGGGAGACTAAACAAGTGTATATTTGGACTTCTTAGCTTCTCTAGGGCAAGGTGGACTTCCTTCCACCAAGACGTACGTTGGGGAGGATTCTTGGTCATAGACATTTGCAGGCCCCCTCCACTTCAAAAGCTAACTAACACGGATATCTAGTGCAGCTCACTACAACATAATAGCTTCTGTTTCCACAGGGTGAGTACATGGCATGGCTAGTGTTCTGGACTGTTTTTCTACTGGTCTCCGAGTTAGGAAACCTGATTTTTAAAAAGTGATTTATCCATCTATTTTGGGCTGTGCTGGGCCTTCACTGCTGTGCAAGCTTTTCTCTAGTATCAGTGAGCAGGGACTACTCTCTGGCTGTGGTGTGTGGGCTTCTCATCACGGTGGCTTCTTGTTGCAGAGCCCGGGCTCTAGGCCACATGGGCTTCAGCTGTTGTGGCATGTGGACTCAGGAGTTGTGGCTCCTGGGATCTAGAGCTTCAGCTCAATAGTTGTGGAGCATGGACTTAGTTTCTCCAAGGCATGTGGGATCTTCCCGGATCAGGGATCGAATTCATGTCTCCTGCATTGGTAGGTGGATTCTTTACCACTGAGCCACCAGGGAAGCCCTCTGAAACTTAATATTAATGAACATCTATAATCTAATCTAATCTCACTGTTGATAGTGGATCCCCCCCCCCCCACACTTTTAATGCTGGAGATAATGGCATCAATCTAGAAGCATTAGATGGGGAAGGCCTCCTGCTCTCCTAGAAAAGGCTAACCCCTCTCCCTGTCTGGCCCTTCTGACCTCTGCCAGACTTGAAACCATAGTCTCTTGCCCTATCCAACTTCCCAACTTTCTCTGTATTGGTGTGGAAGTAGTTCCAAGTTGAGGCAGAAGAGCAGTGTGCTGAACCTTTAATTGTAGTGCTGCCTCTATTAAAATATAGACTGATGAAGGAAAAGTTACTTAATATGCCAAAAGAATCATTTACTAGGCTTTTCCTTTCTGTTTGATTATTGGTGGTTTTTTTCAGCAGGGGATCTTACTTTGAAATAATTTATTTAAAAGTTTTGACCTTCACCTCTTCATCATTAAAACCCAGCTAAATACACTTGTAATTAATAGAGTTAATTAAGGCATTGGATAGTCCCTAAGTTTGTATGTGTGCTGAATCTATGAGCTTTGCCTCTAATCCTTCACTTTGAATTTGTAGTAAAAGGAAGCTGTTTGCCTCTAAAGTTTAAAAGTCATTGATGTGATTGTTAAATGTGGTATTTTAAGCCATTCCAGGCTGCAGTCTGGTTTTCAGTGGTACCTTCTAAAAATGCCTGAGTACAAACGATGCTTTGTTTTATCCGGAAAATATGAAGCTGCTTTTGATTATTCTCTGCTGCATTGCCCATTTTTTTGTGGTTGTGGACTATTATTTAGGAATTTAGTACAGTGACTGTCTTGCTGAGCTATGGATATTTGGTATCTTGTTGTTAAGTGACTCCAAAACTGTTTCCCAAGCAACAAAATAAGCAGAAATAATTCAGTTCTAAAGGTACTGTATTTCTGTTTACAAGAGTGTTTAAGTAAATTTGTTTTAAAATGTTAGGATAGGACTTAAACACAGACTGGAACAGGCTGGTTATCAGTAGGAGTGGGACTGCTCTTCTGTCTGGTTTGATTGGTTCCTTCATCAGGTTTTCTGTTTGTTGTCGCTCATCTATCAACAGGATATAGAAAAAGCACAGACTTTGGAATCAGAAGATGCAAATTCAAATTCTAGCTTGTTTACTTCCCTGATAACTTGACCTTGGACAAATTTCTTTGTTAACTTATTTCTAGTTAAGTTAACTTGCAGGCATGTTGTCCAGGTTAAATAAGATAACCTGTCTACAAAAGTGCCTTGCTTGACATCTGGTTTCTGCTAGATGTTCAGTGCATCTTTTCTTTGTAGAGACACTGGGTAGTACTTTAAAGAACAAACAAAACCCTTCTAAAACATCATGTTCCTTCCTGGTTGATCTCAGGCAAGAAAATTATGTTCTAGAAGCTTCTTTCTATGACTTTCTCTCTGCAAATACTGATTCTGCCATTGACTTTGGATACTAAAGGCTCTTCTGCCATCTTTAGTTAGTTAGTTCAGTCACTCAGTCGTGTCCAACTCTTTGTGACCCCATGAATCACAGCATGCCAGGCCTCCCTGTCTATCACCAACTCCCGGAGTTAACTCAGACTCATGTGCATCGAGTCGGTGATGCCATCCAGCCACCTCATCCTCTGTCGTCGCCTTCTTCTCCTGCCCCCAGTCCCTCCCAGCATCAGAGTCTTTTCCAATGAGTCAACTCTTCGCATGAGGTGGCCAAAAGACTGGAGTTTCAGCTTCAGCATCAGTCCTTCCAATGAACACCCAGGACTGATCTCCTTTAGAATGGACTGGTTGGATCTCCTTGCAGTCCAAGGGACTCTCAAGAGTCTTCTCCAACATCACAGTTCAAAAGCATCAATTCTTCGGGATTCAGCTTTCTTCACAGTCCAACTCTCACATCCATACATGACCACAGGAAGAACCATAGCCTTGACTAGATGGACCTTTGTTGGCAGAGTAATGTCTCTGCTTTTCAATATGCTATCTAGGTTAGTCATAACTTTCCTTCCAAGGAGTAAGCGTCTTTTAATTTCATGGCTGCAGTCACCATCTGCAGTGATTTTGGAGCCCCCCAAAATAAAGTCTGACACTGTTTCCACTGTTTCCCCATCTATTTGCCATGAAGTGATGGGACCAGATGCCATGATCTTCGTTTTCTGAATGTTGAGCTTTAAGCCAACTTTTTCACTCTCCACTTTCACCTTCATCAAGAGGCTTTTTAGTTTCTCTTCACTTTCTGCCGTAAGGGTGGTGTCATCTGCATATCTGAGGTTATTGATATTTCTCGAGGCAATCTTGATTCTGTCTTGTGCTTCTTCCAGCCCAGTGTTTCTCATGATGTACTCTGCATATAAGTTAAATAAGCAGGGTGACAATATACAGCCTTAACATACTCCTTTTCCTATTTGGAACCAGTCTGTTGTTCCATGTCCAGTTCTAACTGTTGCTTCCTGACCTGCATACAGATTTCTCCAGAGGCAGGTCAGGTGGTCTGGTATTCCCATCTCTTTCAGAATTTTCCACAGTTTATTGTGATCCACACAGTCAAAGGCTTTGGCATAGTCAATAAAGCAGAAATAGATGTTTTTCTGGAACTCTCTTGCTTTTTCCATGATCCAGCAGATGTTGGCAATTTGATCTTTGGTTCCTCTGCCTTTTCTAAAACCAGCTTGAACATGAGGAAGTTCACAGTTCATGTATTGCTGAAGCCTGGCTTGGAGAATTTTGAGTATTACTTTGCTAGCATGTGAGATGAGTGCAATTGTGTTGTAGTTTGAGCATTGTTTGGCATTGCCTTTCTTTGGGATTGGGA
Source organism: Bos grunniens (assembly GCF_055505025.1). Classification (NCBI taxonomy): domain Eukaryota; kingdom Metazoa; phylum Chordata; class Mammalia; order Artiodactyla; family Bovidae; genus Bos; species Bos grunniens. Next base: position 99,579,929 of record NC_141166.1, read on the forward strand.
TTTTCATTCCAATCTGTCTAGTCAAGGCTATGGTTTTTCCAGGGGTCATGTATGGATGTGAGAGTTGGACTGTGAAGAAAGCTGAGCACTGAAGAATTTTTGAACTGTGGTGTTGGAGAAGACTCTTGAGAGTCCCTTGGACTGCAAGGAGATCCAACCAGTCCATCCTAAAGGAGACCAGTCCTGGGTGTTCACTGGAAGGACCTTTTAGCCTTCCCCTTATGATGAGGCTGGGGCCACTCTGAGTCGTTTGTCTATTGTATGGTGATTTATACTTTGGAAATAACTCATTTTACCTTTTAGCTTATATCATGTCACTTGCATTTTATGCTTTTTCTTTGTGAAGTTAAACTGAGATGCTTTCCCCCTTGCTAAAGAAATTTCAGGAGTTAGCGGGCAGCTTTAACAATAGATTTATTTTTTTTCTTAAAAACATTTATTTAATTGGCTGTGCCAGGTCTTAGTTGTGGCATGTGCACTCTTAGCTGTAGCTTGTGAGATCTGGTTCCCTGACCGGGGATGAACCCAACCTCTGCATTGGAGCTCAGAGTCTTGGCCGTTCGATCACCAGGCACGTCCCAGGAATAGATTTCAAAGTACAGTTTTTGTCAAGTTGCTGAGATATTTCACCTCAGCATATCCTTAATTAGTGAAAGTCTTATATATGGAAGGCTCTATCGCCCATCCTCTTTATAGCTTCCTTGTATGTTTTAGGGTTAGGGTTATCAATAACCTCAGATCTACAACTGACACCACCCTTACGGGAGAAGAGCCTCTTGATGAAAGTGAAAGAGGAGAGTGAAAAAGTTGGCTTAAAGCTCAACCTTCAGAAAACAAAGATCATGGCATCCAGTCCCATCACTTCATGGCAAATAGATGAGGAAACAGTGGAAACAGTGGCTGACTTTATTTTGGGGGGCTCCAAAATCACTGCAGATGGTGACTGCAGCCATGAAATTAAAAGATGTTTGCTCCTTGGAAGGAAAGTTATGACCAACCTAGACAGCATATTAAAAAGCAGAAACATTACTTTGCCAACAAAGGTCTGTCTAGTCAAGGCTTTGGTTTTTCCAGTAGTCATGTATGGATGTGAGAGTTGGACTGTGAAGAAAGCTGAGTGCTGAAGACTTGATGGTTTTGAACTGTGATGTTGGAGGAGATTGAGGGCAGAAGGAGAAGGGGATGACAAAGGATGAGATGGTTGGATGGCATCACTGACTCAATGGACATGAATTTGGGTAAGCTCTGGGAGTTGGTGATGGACAGCAAGGTCTGGTGTGCTGTGGTCCATGGGGTTGCAAAGAGTCAGACAGGACTGAGCAACTGAACTGACTGACTGACTGACACTAAATTTTTTCTCTTAAGGGAATTAGGGCTTTGACCTTACACTTGTCTTGCAGTTTTTGGATGGCAATGAGGGATAAGCAGTTGGGTTGCCCTAGCCCAGGTATAGAGCATTAAACTGAGAAGCCCTTATTCATATCTGAAATCACTGAGTTGGAAAGTAGGATCTGGGTCTGTCTCTCACCTGCCCCTCGATCTTTCGTGGCAGACTTTTTACAACACATCAGCTGTCTGTAGTGCCAGTGTAGAATCAGAGATTCTTGTCTGTGTTCTGATGCCCACAGCACTGTCATGGAGGTCAAGATGAAACAAGACTTTGGAGCTGATATTTATTTCTTCGCTTTCAAAAATTTGTCAGCGAATTGCCCATTTTTAAGGGAGTTAGGAGGGCTTTCCTTGTGGCTCAGATGGTAAAGAATTTGCCTGCAGTGCAGGATACCCAGATTTGATCCCTGGGTTGGGAAGATCCCCTGAAGGAGGCCATGGCAACCCGCTCCAGTGTTCTTGCCTGGAGAATCCAATGGACAGAGGAGGCTGGTGGGCTACAGTTAGTGGGGTTGCAAAGAGTCGGACATGCTTGAATGACTGAGAACAATGGAGTTTGGAAGCATCATTCTGCTGCATTTGGTACATGATGACATTCTTTGTGCCCAGAGGCTGTCCCAGAGCACAGACTACTCGGTAATAATAATGGCTCTAGATATAGACATGCACATAGGTGCCTATAATGGTTTGGACAGTTGTCTGGAGTTTTTATAGACCGTGGAACTGGCTGGTAGCAGAGGTTAAAAGGATGCACACTTCTGGCTGAGGCTGGAGGAGCGCCACCTGTGTACTGCTGACTTCCTGACGATCTTACTCTTACTCAGTTCTCAAAATCAAGCAATTTGTATGTTAATGCCTCGTAGCTTTTGATGGCTTTTTTGTCCCCACCTCACCAGCCCTCTCCAAGCAAGCTTTCTCAATAACTTTAAAGTTATGTATAAAACTTTTTTCCAAGTACCAGATTTTAAGAATACTTTGACTTATGATGTTAAATTTTCTTGTTGTCGATGGGCAGCCATAACATAATACTTTTTATATAGTTCATAAGGTTCGCATGCCAAGTATACTGGGGTGGTTTGCCATTCCCTCCTCCAGTGGGCCATGTTTTGTCAGAACTCTCTGCTGTGACCCATCCATCTTGGGTGCCCCCACATGGAATGGCTCATAGCTTCACCGAGTTACACAAGCTCCTTCGCCATGACAAGGCAGTGATCCATGAAGGGGTGACAGATTTCCTCTTCTTGGGCTCAAAAGTCATTGCAGATGGTGTGCAGCCATGAAATCAGAAGATAGTGGCTTCTTGGCAAGAAAGTTATGACAAACCTAGACAGTGTGTTGAAAAGCAGAGACATAACTCTACCAACAAAGGTACGTAAGTCAAGGCTATGGTCTTCCCAGTGATCAGGTACAGTTGTGAGAGCTCAACTGTGAAGAAGGCAGAGTGCCAAAGAAATTGATGCCTTAGAACTCTGGTGCTGGAAAAGACTCCTGAGAGTCCCTCGGACAACAAGGAGATCAAACCAGTCAATCTTAAGAGAGATCAACCCTGAATACTCATTGGAAGGACTTATGCTGAAGCCGAAGCTTCAGTGTTTTGGTTTTCTGATGTGAAAAGCCAACTCTTTGGAAAAGTCCCTATGCTGGGAAAGACTGAGGGCAGGAGGAGAAGAGGGCATCAGAGGATGAGATGGCTGGATGGCATCACCGATGCAATGGACATGAACTTGGGCATACTTCGGGAGATGGTGAGGGACAGGGAGCCCTGGTGCACTGCAGTCCATGGTGTCGCAAAGAGTCAGACACGACTGGCTGACTGAACAACAACAACATAACATCAAAGACTGTGTGGCTTAAACAAGTCTTTTTCCTCACAATTCTAAAGACTAAAAATCTGAGCTCAAGGTGCCAGCATCATCAGGTTCTGGTTGAAGGTCCTCTTTCTGGCTTGCAGATGGTGCCTTAAATGTGCATCCTCATGCTGTTAAAGACAGAAAGCTCTCCAGTGTCCCCTCTTATAAGGATGTAACTTTCATTATAAGGGCCCCACATCATGACCTCATGTAAACCTAATTATCTTGCTAAGGCCTTTTCTCTAAATGCCATCAATGCTGGGGGTTAGGGCTTCAACATGTGGATTTGGGATAACACTGTTCAGCCCATAACACTTGTCTTTACTGTTCTGATTATCAGTATAAACACAGTACTTCATTTATTATAAAACACACCATTATTTTGGGTACTACTAAGGAAGAAAGAACTGCTATCAATTTAATTGACATACTTTATTACTTAAAATGATATACTTGAGATTTCCTTTCTTTAGAAAGATACTTTACGTATATCAATCTTGTTTATAAAATGAGAAGAGAATGAGATAAATTGGTTAAGGTATTTGACGTTTATATTCAGAACCTGATTCTTCTAAATCATTTTTTTCACCTAGTTGTCAGTATTCATTTTTCTCCATATGACGTCATCATCTCCACCATTAAGAGCATTGATGTTGCAGCATATTTTGAGTCTTTTTTACTGTTTTTTTTCCAGGACTTTCTTCCCAGTTACAGACATTCATTCTACGAGTTTGATTTCATTCTTTCATGATCTCAAAAGGAGGTTTTAATGGAAGGCTTTCAGATAAAATCCAGGGCTCTTATTCCTTCCACAGTGGACTTTAAATAGTCTGTTGACTGAAACCTGGAGGAGGTTATAATTGTCCAGATGTAATAACATAGGTTTGCACAGTCAGGGCCTGCCACATTCTAACCATTCCCTGGCTGATAGCAATTTTAAGATGCCATCAGCTATTAAATCCATTCTGGTTTTGGAAAAGTTAAAGTGAAAATAAACTTGGGCCTTTATTTATTTACTTATTTTTTAATATTATTTTATTTTTAAACTTTATAATATTGTATTGGTTTTGCCAAATATCAAAATGAATCTGCCACATGTATACATGTGTTCCCCATCCTGAACCCTCCTCCCTCCTCCCTCCCCATACCATCCCTCTGGGTCGTCCCAGTGCACCAGCCCCAAGCATCCCGTATCATGCATCAAACCTGGACTGGCGACTCGTTCCATATATGATATTATACCTATTTCAATGCCATTCTCCCATATCATCCCACCGTCTCCCTCTCCCACAGAGTCCAGAAGACTGTTCTATACATCAGTGTCTCTTTTGCTATCTCGTATACAGGGTTATTGTTACCATCTTTCTAAATTCCATATATATGCGTTACTATACTGTATTGGTGTTTTTCTTTCTGGCTTACTTCACTCTGTATAATAGGCTCCAGTTTCATCCATCTCATTAGAACTGATTCAAATGTATTCTTTTTAATGGCTGAATAATACTCCATTATGTATATGTACCACAGCTTTCTTATCCATTCATCTGCTGATGGACATCTAGGTTGCTTCCATGTCCTGGCTATTATAAACAGTGCTGCGGTGAACGTTGGGGTAAAACTTGGGCCTTTAAATCAATGTCCAGTATAGCATATGCTCATTGTAGAAAATTTGGAAAATACTGATGAAAAATACCCTGTTTTTTTTCATCATGCTTATGTTTTCTTCTATCCTTTTAAATGTTACCAGTCTTGGAAAATGTCTAACATTTTATTATACCAGTATCCCATGGTTTCGTTTACGTGCATTTTGTTTACATATTTCTTTCATTCATTAAAAAAACCCTCTGGAATAATGCATATCTTGGTACAAATATCTGATTATTTTAGTAGAATTTTTCTAAACAAGGATTAATAGTAAAAAGAAACGAACTTTTCAGAGGCTCACGGTTCAGTTCAGTTCAGTCGCTCAATCGTGTCCAACTCTTCACTACCCAGTGGACTACAGCACGCCAGGCCTCCCTGTCCATTGCCAACTCCCGGAGTTTACTCAAACTCATGTCCATTGAGTCAGTGATGCCATCCAACCATCTCATCCTCTGTTGTCCCCTTCTCCTCTCGCCTTCAATCTTTCCCAGTATCAGGGTCTTTCCCAGTGAGTCAGCTCTTCGCATCAGGTGGCCAAAGTATTGGAGCTTCAGCTTCAACATCAGCCCTTCCAATGACCATTCAGGACTGATCTCCTTTAGGATGGATTGGTTAGATCTTGGAGTCCAAGGGACTCTCAAGAGTCTTCTCCAATACCACAGTTCAAAAGCATCAATTTTTCTGTGCTCAGCTTTCTTCACAGTCCAACTCTCACATTCATACATGACCACTGGAAAAACCATAGCCTTGACTAGATGGACCTTTGTTGGCAAAGTAATGTCTCTGCTTTTTAATATGCTGTCTAGGTCGGTCATAACTTTTCTTCCAAGGAGTAAGTGTCATGGGCTCATGGTATCTCTTATCAAATTGTTCTTAAGAAAGAAGGACTATTTTGCTCACCGCCTGTGTAAGCAGTGTGTGTGTGCCTGCTTGCATGGCTCTTTCTAGTACTGGGTATTTGCTTTTTATTTCCTAGTACATGTTTTCTGTTGGGAATGTGAGAGACTCTTTAGTTTGGTTCTTTCCTTTTCCAAATGTGGCCCATGATGTGTAGTAGGGGGATTTCCTTATAAAGTTATTTGTAGGGGAATTTTCCTTGAAGTTGCTGAAAGTCACATTGCTTGTCTTCGATGGATAAAAGTGTCTCCTCCATTATTAAAAATTTCATGTTTGTGATAAAGCTAGAGAGCTGCTAGTATGATTGACTTATATTTAAGAAGTTCATAGAGAAACCAAAATAAAGACATAAAACCAACACAAATGAGTCATCAGGTTTTTCTGTGGTACCTGATAACATTCTGCCTGTGTACACAGTCAGCATGTCTGAGTGCTTCCTGTTCCCCGGATGTGCCGGGAGCCCAAGTCCTGTGAGTTCCTGAAAGCAGGCAGGAATCGTTGCAGATAGGTGAACATCTCCTTAATACGACTTTGTCCATGGCTCATATTCTCGGGTTATTATGTACAAGGATTCTCATTTATTTGGCTGTGCTGGGTCTCAGTTGTGGCACACAGGATCTTTAGTTGCGGCACGTGAACTCATAAGTTGCGGCATACGGGATCTGACCAGGAATCGGATCCAGTCCCCCTGCGCTGGGGACACTGAATTGTAGGCACTGGACCCCCAGGGAAGTCCCCAGAGATGCTTTTTTAAACCAAGTTAATGAAGTAAAAGGTTTTAAATATAGGAGGATCTTAGAAATTGAATTCCGTGTCTTCAGTTTTTGAGAAATGAATTGGAAAACTTTGAGCAGCTGTCCAAGGTCACATAGCTAGTTAAAGCAAAGATGGGCTCCAGGCATAGTTTTTGACTCCAGACTAGTTCTGTTTCTACTATGTCTCTGGCTGGTTCCCTTATTTTTATCTCTGGTGCTGAGTAAACATAAAGAAAAACACATCTTCAAGATAGACGGTGGTAAATTATAATTTCTCTCTCCAGGGATATTTTTTCCTCCCTTCTTGAAGTGTTTCCCCTTCCTCCCCCAGGTTTATTTCAGATTCTTAGATGGTCTTAATCTAGATTTAATAGCACTGTAATATCTTTCTTTTTCTATATCTGAAAGTCCATTTCTGCTTAATGTCCTTGAGATGGTTATAACTTCACCTTTTTTTTGTAAAATCACTCAAACACCATGAATGTAATATTTAATATACAGTCATTGTAAAACTACACAGTGATTTTCAAAGTAAAGATACCCCACCAGTTGTTTTCTGCTTCCCTTTTTGTTCCCAAAAGGAATGTTAACAGTTTTTTAAATCTTTCTAGATACTGTCTATGCATGTATGTGTGTAGGCATGCATATACGTGCATATACGTCTTTAAGAAAACCTACACAGACTTCACAGTGTGTTTTATTCTGTAAATTACCATGTTGACTGAATGAATTTTTAGACACATTTTCATGTTAGCACACGCTAATATATAGACTTTTAAAAAGTTGTTCAATATTACATTGGACAAATATTCTGTAACTTGTTTTATTATTTTCCTTTTGATGGTTTCATCTTGTTTTGTTGTTGTCATTACAGTCAATGCTAGAATAAATCTTGTGCCTAACTCCCTGTCCTCTCATAAAAATAGTTGTAAGAAAGATTGTTGATTAACAAGTTCATTCATTTATAATTTTTCTAAATTTTGTCAAATTGCCCTTCAAAAATGTGACATTAAATTTACAGTTCCACCTTCAATATGTGAGAATGATTATAACCTCTGCTGATAAGCATGTGAATAAACAAATGAACGATTTAATCTTTTCCAGTAAGCTTTAATTATGCAGTTCTTTGAATGAATCAAACACATTTAAATATGTCTGTTAGCCATTTGAATCCACATTGCCTGGATTTGTAGCCTGGCTCCATAGTTTACCAGCTGTGTGAACTTGAGCAAATTAAACTTTCTGTGCCTCATGGGTTACTTCTGAGGATTACATGAGTTAATATTTATAAACTACTTGAATCCACGCTTGGCAGATAGTATATAATTATTTGACAACAAAATTTGCATTTCTTTCCTTTCCTGCCTGTTCATTTACCTGATTTTCTGTTGAGTTCAATAGGTGTTTTAATATTTCGGTAAGTGGTGTTAACCATTGATGGTTTAGTAGCCAGAGTTCTAAGCAAGTGAAACATGTCATGTTTAATTTTGAATTATAAAACTTAAAAAGATTCATCTAACTCAGACTCCATTTTTGACAGGATTAAGGGAAGGATTTTGTTTTAATTCTGTAAGTTCAGTATTGAAAACTGACTGAGGTTATAAGTCATTATTTCAGGGAGATCGGCTTTCTTTCCCTGCTTCATGTGAGAGTTTTGATGCTGCTAATCTGATTAAATCTCTTAGAGCTATATACTTAGCTCTGAGAGTCTGAAGATTAGAAATTCTGGTTTCCACCCCCACCCCCTACCCTGACTATCCATTAAATTGTTACCATGGCTATTGGGCTCCCAAACAGTCCTCAGATCTCTTCTGGTTTATGGAAGCAGCATCTTAAAGATGGATAAGCACAGGTTTGGCTTCAGGAAGCTTAGGTAAGAGTTCCAGTTTGAATGTACCATCTAGTTCTCTTTGAACAAATTGCTTCATTTTTCTGAACCTCAGTTTTCTTGCCTATAAAATGAAGGTAACAATCTCTATCGGTGTAATAGAATAATTATGAAAGTCAAATGAAATGAAGATTTTTTTTTAAAACAGGCATCATGATGAAGGACATTTGTTTTTGTTTTCACATTTGTTTCTGGTTTTGGAAAATGCCTATTAAGCAAGGAAATAAAATACACAGATATTTAAATTTATATAATGATTTTTTTTTGATACTCAGATGTTGTGAGGGAGTGGTGAGATATTTTTCTTCTTCAATACTGAAAAAAACTAGGAAGTGAGCCCCTTGGGGTAAAATATGGCAGTACTAATAAAGGTTGCTTTTTGAATGTTTAACTGTGTATTAGACAGTGTGACAAACTCCTGTAAACAGTAACTTATCAGTAGAGATAAAATAACTAGGTTAAGACTGCACAGTTGCTAAGTGAAGGAACTAGGATTTGAATCCAGTTTGTCTCCAGAACTTTGTGTTCAGTGCAGTATAGGAGCCGGTTGCATAGGTTCAGCTCCCAGGTCAGGTTGCTTAACCTCACTGTTTACATTTTTGCATCTGCAAAATGGGCATGATTACAGCATCTGCCTCAGAGGGTTGTTGATCATCCTGAGAATTCCGTGAGTTAATACTTGGAACAGTGTCTGGACCACTGTAAGCATTTTATAAATGGTGGCTCTTATTATAATTTATGGTAATTTCTACACTTCTGGCTTCTTTGTTTCTGCCCCTTGACTTTCTCCTTTTGGCATTAGTAAACAAGGCGTCTCGGATTATTTTTGTCTTCTCCATTCCCTTATCTGTGTGGCAGACATGGCCCTGGCCGTTCCATCTGGTGCAAGAGGAGAGAGCTGTGTAGCAGGCCTGGCCCTGGTCGAGTGCTCTGGGTCAGTTGCTGCAAACGTCTGGGATGGCATGTGTTTGCTAGGAGGGAGAAGGGGGAGGAATGTGAGATCTGAACAGCAAGGATCTGCCACCAGCATTCTGCGAAGAGAATCTGTGTGCTCTCGAAGGGTTCTTCTACCTAAGAGATTGCACATTCTCCTCAGATTTGGCAGAGAAGGCCCTAGCGCGGGGATTTCTAAACCTGGCTAGTTCATTGAGGGCACTTGTGATTTAAATTCCCACCAGACCTAGTCACTCACTCACCAGCAGTGGGACCCAAGCTTCTGTATTATTTTTAAAATGGTTTTTGAATGGTCAGCCAGGCTTGGGAGCCACTGGCATGCCATTTGTTCCTTTGTCTCTGCAGAGCCAGCCCCAGCCAGCCATGACAGAAGTATGTGTTTGTGACTTTGAAAACTCCTAGGAAAAGGAGCTCCTCTGTTATCTATTAAACTGCTCTTGACAGCCCTATAAAAATGAATTTGAAATATAGATAAACAGATGAGTGAAAGGATTCCATTACAGAAATAACAAGGCAAAGTAATTTGTCAGTATGGCCCTTGAGTTTATGCCAGTTGCTCATCAAATCGGATCGGATCAGATCAGTTGCTCAGTCGTGTCCGACTCTTTGAGACCCCATGAATTGCAGCATGCCAGGCCTCCCTGTCCATCACCAACTCCCGGAGTTCACTCAGACTCACGTCCATCGAGTCAGTGATACCATCCAGCCATCTCATCCTCTGTCGTCCCCTTCTCCTCTTGCCCCCAATCCCTCCCAGCATCAAAGTCTTTTCCAATGAGTCAACTCTTCGCATGAGGTGGCCAAAGTACTGGAGTTTCAGCTTTAGCATCATTCCTTCCAAAGACATCCCAGGGCTGATTTCCTTCAGAATGGACTGGTTGGATCTCCTTGCAGTCCAAGGGACTTTCAAGAGTCTTCTCCAACACCACAGATCAAAAGCATCAATTCTTCGGCACTCAGCCTTCTTCACAGTCCAACTCTCACATCCATACATGACCACAGGAAAAACCATAGCCTGGACTAGCCGGACCTTTGTTGGCAAAGTAATGTCTCTGCTTTTGAATATGCTATCTAGGTTGGTCATAACTTTCCCTCCAAGGAGTAAGTGTCTTTTAATTTCAACCCTTGCTTATTGTCATACTTGCAAGTTAGATACACAAAACTGAATAGCATTGAATATAATTTTGATGTTGAATTATTTTTAATTGTAGTATGGTTGATTTATAATGTGTTAATTTCTCCTGTACATATTAATATATATATACACATTCTTTTTTATATTCTTTTCCATTATGGTTTATCCCAGGATAGACAGACATTTATTTGAATTGATTGTTACAATTGATTTACAATGTTGTGTTCATTTTTCATGCAGCTTTATCAAAATTGTTAGAAAACTGTTCACCCCCCCGCCCCTGCCCAGAGTGATATTCAGAGAATGAATGAAGTAGATAATGCACATTCCATTTTATATTTGAGAAATCATGATTAGAGTGAAATGTTAATATGGTTGGCTGTGGTGAGACAATATTGACATTGTTGCTAAGATATTTTACCAGACATGTCATTGAGGCTGCTGCTTCAAAAACTGAGCAATGCTTTTTTCTCTTTCTTTCTTTCTTTTTTGTCGTGGTTTTGTTGATGGTGCTAATGATGCAGCAGGAAGACAGCAAATAAAATGACAGAGGCAGAGAGTGAAAAGTCATCTCATTCTCTCCCCTATTCCCTGTGCCCCAATACAGGCCTGAAAGGGATCTTGATAAATAGCCACACGTACGCAATTGATTTATTCTGCTGCTTTCTAGAATTTGTACTGAGTTGGTTGCATTGTATTTTTAATCTGTTTGTGGGGGAGAAAGTTTAAATGCTGCCTGGAAACTTTGAGGCATTTTCCCCCAAATGTTTATAGATCCCACTTTCCTTGTAAGGAGTTGAAGCAGGATGCATGGTACTGCTCTCTCTACTCTCCCTTGCTCTTGTAATGAGGGCTGTTGGCAGACAGCTCTGCTGACAGGGGACCGCCAGGGTTTGGATTTGAGTAGTCAGTGAGGGGGTGGTGTACTGGTTATGGTATTGTTCTAAAAGTCTTTTCCCCTCCACTTTTTTTTCCACCCCCAAAATGTCAGCATGTCCAATCTGACAGAATGTTCCTGATGATTATCATTCAGAGGAACATGACTTGCTAAACTGTCAGGGGACGATAGTCAGAATCTCTTAAGCACCGAACAGCGCACCATGCTCAGTCTGCAGCTTGGTCAGGGTATCTGCATGGGGTGGGGAGGCAGGCCAGGGCAATGCTGTGCTTGAGGATTCTGTGTGCTCAGTCTGCCTGGGTTCACGTCTGAATCTGCCACTTACAGACAACCTACTTAGCCTCCCTAAGCCTTAGTTTCCTCATCTGTAACTATGATGGGGATGATGACAGCATTTACTTCCAATGGAATAGGTTGAATAAATTAGCCAATGGGTATAAAATGCTTAGCAGGGGGTCTGATACATCAAGTAAGATCTTAATAATAGCTAGCTTAATCATCTTCATCATTAAGCAGATACATTCAGTGAATACCAACACACAGAATTAAAACAGAAAACTTAACATAAATACTGATGTGTTGTCTGGGTACTTAACACGGCGCTTTAGGGTAAGCGAATTCCAGTAGTTACCGCAGTACAAGGTGTGTAACTGAGGTGGAGAATGGCTTTAGGAATTGCTCCAGTGTGCCAGGGCAGTCCTAGGGCTGCCTTCTGGCACAGTTCCGGGGTGCTGTCACACAGATGTGGGACGTGGAGGTGGTGGTCTTACCCTCATCATTCTTTGGTCACAGCCCCCCAACCCCCTCAAGAAAGTTCTGTGTATAAAGCAGAGTTCTCCATGTCTTTACAAATAAGAGGGTATATTCAGGTTGCAGTTTTTTGCAAAGGGAAGGATTCATTGGTTGGAACTTGGGAGTTAAAAGCAGAGAAAGGTATAAACAGAGCCAGCACCTTGAGGTTCCTTTTGACTACTTTAAAGTATACAGTTGACCTCTGAACAGCCTGGAAGGGTGCTGTCATGACCCTCTTTGATGTTGAAATTCTGCATGTAGCTTACAGTTAGCCCTCCATCTACATGGTTCCTCTGTATATGCAGTTTCTCATCCATGCATTCAGCCAACCACACATTGCATAATACTGAGATTATACTGCTGAAAAAAAAATCTGTAAGTGGACCCATTCAGTTCATCCAACATTATTTAAAGGTCAACTGTATAGGGTCAGGAACTGGATGTTGGACAACATGAGGACTGTTACAGGAAGCCGGTCCAGAACTTCACCGTGGGAACTGTCAACAAGGAGGACCATCCCCATCGGTAAAACCTAGGAGAATGATGACTGTGGGCAGTTTGGGCAGGTCAGCCCAGTGCGTTAAGTAAAACCAGTGGACATGGTTAGAAGAGGCTGGATAAAGGAAGAGTGAGCTCTCCTTCTTGAAGAAAGGAACTCATGAGGACAGAGGCTTGACAGGTATCCAGTGGAGGGGCTTTTTGCTGGGAAACCTCTGTAAGTAAAAGACGATAGATACAAATTTATATTTCACATAAATGTTTACTGGAAAAGTGTGTTTTTTCTTACAAAACATTCTAATTATAAAAATGTCAGAACATACATCAACCTTAAAATGTAAAAGGAAGGGGGAAAAACATCGATACTTCTCACTCTCTTAGGAGTAACCACCATCAACATTTTATTAAATTTACTTCTCATTTTTGGTGGCACATATTATTTTCCTATTGTCATCATATGACATATACAAAATTGTGTACACTAGCTTAAATGTTTATCCCAGGTGTTTGAAAAAATGATCACATGATAAACTTATATTTTTCTTTTTTTGTAATCTCAGTTCCTTGGCAACGGAAGTGGTCATGGTGGTGTTCTGTGACACTCTTCTTGTTTGGGGTAGGGTGTTGGTGGGGAGCAGTAAAGAGAGCTTTCTCTGCCCAGTGTCACTATCATGTAAAAAATGTTAGCCATTGTTAGCCAGTTCTGGCACAAGGCACTATTGTTTTAAGAGGTCACCGGATAAAGTAAGAGATTCTTTCTGCACCATGGGTTGAAGGACATGGTTCGAGAAACACATTTCCTGCATGAAAAGGGAATGGAAGCTGAAGAGGGATAGTTGAGTGAAGTGTTTGAAGGTTGGGCTTGAGTTATAGTTTATTGCTTTTTTCCTGCCAGTCATAATATCCCCACTGTTGAGTAGTTGATTTTGATTTTTAAATTACTTCTTCCTCAAAAAGGATAAATGGGCTGTGCATTTTCTGAGCCTTTGACAGGTATCTGAGAATTTGTTTGGTTGATACTATACTTAATAGAAAACTTGGTTTGGCTTTATGAGGTTTGGTCATGCTCTTTGCTCCCTCAGGATTAAAAGATACTACTTTTTTGGCTTATTGGTTCTTGGTATTGGAGAAGAGAATTGAAATTGTGTCCCTTTGAAAAGCAAATGTTGAAGTCCTAAACTTGATAGCTGTGAAAGTGGCCTTATTTGGAAGTAGGGTCTTTGTTAGTTCAGTTCAGTTCAGTCCAGTCGCTCAGTCATGTTCGACTCTTTGCGACCCCATGAACCGCAGCACGCCAGGCCTCCCTGTCCATCACCAACTCCCGGAGTCCACCCAAACCCATGTCTATCAAGTTGGTGATGCCATCCAGCCATCTCATCCTCTGTCGTCCCCTTCTCCTCCTGCCCCCAATCCCTCCCAGCATCAGAGTCTTTTCCATTGAGTCAACTCTTCGCATGAGGTGGCCAACGTACTGGAGTTTCAGCTTTAGCATCATTCCTTCCAAAGAAATCCCAGGGCTGATCTCCTTCAGAATGGACTGGTTGGATTTCCTTGCAGTCCAAGGCAATCAAATTAAATTGAGGTCATACTAGATTAGGGCTTGTGTGGTGGCTCAGTCGTAAAAAATCTGCCTGCAATGCAAGAGACCCAGGTTGGGAAGATCCCTGGAGAAGGAATTTGTGCTTTTCCTGCCTGTGTTCTGCCTCCACCCAATTCCACTCTTCCTTTTACCTCTGTGTTCTTTGGTCCTGTCCTGCCTCATTCCTTTCCTGTTTTAGCCTCTGCTTATTCCCCTACCCTCCATCTAACAGACCCCCAAGTCTTCCTTCCCCTCATCCTGCCCTATCCCTGGCAGACCTCATGTTTCCCTGTTGTTGTTATTTAGTCACTCAGTCATTTCTCTTTGCAACCCCATGGACTGTAGCCCGCCAGGATTCTCCAGGCAAGAATACTGGAGTGGATTGCTGTTTCCTTCTCCAGGGGATCATCCCGGACCAGGGGTCAAACCTGCGGTTCTTGCATTTGCAGGCGGGTTCTTTACCACTGAGCCACCTGGGAAGACCAATGTTTCCCTAGGGCTTTGGATTATCCTGTGAGCTGCATCCACGAGCATGCCCACACTCCACCCTCAGCAGCAGAGATGACTAGGACATGGAGTAGCCAGGGTGGAGGATGAGGAGAGAGGAGACATGTGCTACATGATGGGAGCTTCCAAGAATCCGACTCCCTCTGGGGCAGGGCATAGGGCTCTCCTTACTCTGCTGTCCTGCATCCACCTCTGACCTGTCAAGCACATACACTGTCACTTTGAACAGTCTTTATGGGACGAAACTTCATCTCTCCCACTTGCCAAGTTAAGCTGTGGTGCGTGGCCCCGTTAGACTTCAAATCATCATATCCACCCCTGTCTCTGTCCTAAGGATGCAAATTTAAAATACTTAGAGGAAGCATATGCACATAGAAAAAAAATATAAACCAGTTAAAAGTGTGTTTACCTCCCATCCGGGCTCCCAGCTGGGCAGTTCCTGTTCCCAGAGCACCCACTGCACTTGGTTCCTGTAGAGACCTTCCATGCGTGTACAAGTATGTATGTTTACATTATATACACGTGTATATCTATGTAAACATACATTGTGTGCATGTACATGTATGTGTGCACACAGGTATGTATATATGTATATACACACACACACACACACACTGAAGGATACACATTGTAAATAATGGGAACCTTTATTTAATCATCCGCATGATGGAATATTCCCTCGAGTTTGTTTTCCTCTTCATTTCCCCCCACGCCCCACCGTCTTGTAACAGGAGCACAAACTGTTCAGATCTTTTTGTCTCCTTTCTTGTGGTCTCTCAGGCTTTGGTGGTTGTCCCTCCTGCGTGCACCTGAGAATCACATGGGGGGCTTTTGCTTGCCGGCGTGCGCTGTACCCCTGGCCACTCACCGTGGCCGCCTCGTGAGGGCCTGGGCTCCCCTCTGTGAGGCACCGAGGAGAGCTGGGAACTGCTGCTCCAGTTGTGTGCAGTGGGCCTGGCAAATCTCAGAATCCAAGTGTGGGGTTTTAGACAGGCCCCGTGGGGAATGCTGGAGATGTAGAATAATGCATCCATGCAGGTTTAAGATGAACCCAGAACCCAGACTGCTTTTGGCCACAACCCCCCCACTGCCCCCTTCATCACCCGGCCTGGCAGAGTGGCAGGATTCTGTGTCCTGTGTGGTGGGAATGGCAGTCAGTGCCTCCATCCTGGGCAGAGACTGCAGGCCCAAAGGCTACAAGATTTAATGCATTTACAGTATGGAGTGAAATGAGAAGAAACTGTTCAGGGTGCGTGATGACTAACATCTCTCTCGGATCCACTTTGCCTGTACAGTAACAGCATAAGGTGTGACTGAAAGGAAATTAATGATGCC
The DNA here is from genome assembly GCF_055505025.1 of Bos grunniens. Classification (NCBI taxonomy): domain Eukaryota; kingdom Metazoa; phylum Chordata; class Mammalia; order Artiodactyla; family Bovidae; genus Bos; species Bos grunniens. Next base: position 99,596,050 of record NC_141166.1, read on the forward strand.
TGGGCCTGGGAGCCTCCCAAATGGAGTGTTCCGGGAGTGCTGGAGCTGATTAAACAGCCAGCACGAAGAGTGAGAATAGACGAAGGGACGGATTTCTTCTCACCGTGGCCCGGCACTGCGTGTAGACCCACATAGACTATTTTTGGCTTTTCCTGTTAAGCCTTTCCACCGTGTGTTGTTTAGTATACTTATCTCAATAGCCTTTTCTTAGGGGAACAGGACCAAGAGAAGGGACTCTGGATTGCACTGCCTGGCTTCAGACCTGACTCTGCCGTGTGATGGTGTCCTTGATCGAGATTCTTGATTCTTTCTAAGCCTCAGTTTCCTTGTTGAAGGATGGACGTAACACTAGCAGCTCCTTTCTGCTGGAGACGGTTTAGTCACCAAGTCATGTCCAACTCTTTTGCAACCCCATGGGCTGTAGCACGCCCGGCTCCTCCGTCTGTGTGGTTTTCCAGGCAAACATAGTGGAGTGGGTTGCCATGCCCTCCTTTAGGGAATCTTTCCAACCCAGGGATTGAACCTGGGTCTCCTGCATTGCAGGTGGATTCTTTACCACTGAGCCACCAGGGCAGCCTGCACCTGCTTCCTGAGGTGGTTACAGTGATGTAAAGTGCCTGAAACCTTGTCCTAAAACATCAGATCAGATCAGATCAGTCGCTCAGTCGTGTCCGACTCTTTGCGACCCCATGAATTGCAGCACGCCAGGCCTCTCTGTCCATCACCAACTCCCGGAGTTCACTCAGACTCACGTCCATCAAGTCAGTGATGCCATCCAGCCATCTCATCCTCTGTCGTCCCCTTCTCCTCCTGCCCCCATATCTAAAAAAGTACTTATTCTGTTACAGTGCACCCCTCTGGGGCTTGGGAGTGGAAGTGTTTCTGAGGTCATATACGTATTCTTAAAGTTCAAACTCCCTTGCGGGGTGACATGCCTGCCTTGAAGGGAGAACTTTGACAATTTGAGAGGAAATACTGGTCTGTTACTCATCTGTTTCTGGATAAAGTACATTTGGTTCTGTAACCCTCAAGTATTAAGAATAAAGCTGTGAGGATAGTCCTCAATGAGCTCTCTTCAGAACCCTCTGGAGTTTTGAAGACAAAAGGATAAACTTGTCCTATTGACCAGATTTTTCTGTGCTCTGGGGTGAGTGGCTTTGTTGCCTTTTAGCGGTATTGTTTGAGAATTAGTCATGACTGTGTGAAGAATGTTTTGGAAAATTGCTTTCTTGAATACATTAATCTTTCTTTTTGAAGATGCACACGAACAGTCAGCTCTGGCTAGATCCTTGGAAGATCCTATGAGATGTAAAATGGTTTAAAGAGCTTTCAGAGAGTGCCTTCTCAAGGTTCCAGAAATGATATTGGATCTTGTGAGATGAAATCTTTTCCAATTTTCTAGGTTTCTGTAAATACACATGAGTTATAGGATACAAAGCCTTATGATGGAAGATATGGTTAGGAAACATGAGTGCACTCCTGGGCGGGAACTGCACAAAAGATGCCCTAACACATTTAATGCCCTAGTTAAATGTATTGCACCAGTCCTGTTTTCTGGAACTGGATAAACAGAACATCTTTTCTGTTTTCTATTCTAAGCTTCCATTCCCTCCTCCTCCAGCTTGCCACTTCAATGGCACAATAAATGGAAATCTGATTTCCTGCATCTGCAGACCTCTTTACCTGAATGTCTAAGCTCACCCTTGCCTTTCTCAGGTCTTCTCTTTTCAGAAATGCACTTTTACTTTCATCTCCCCGGCTTTGTTGCCCTCATTTTTTTAAAGCCTTCCCTAATCCTGCACTCCATGTACTTTAATCTCTGGTGCTGGACATGGCCATGCTGCACAGCTGCCTTTAAACATTCATCATCTCCCAGGTTTGCGTTTTCTTCCATTATGAGTTTAAATCCTTTTTCACAGTCTGTAATAGTGGAAAAAAATAAAAGAACTATTATCAAAAGCTATTTCTGCCAATTAAGAAAGCCTTATTGGATGACTTTATCCCCTTTGATAATTCTGTTATCTTTGCGAACTCTGACTTGGATTTAGTTTTCATGTGTGAAAGAATATATGTATTGTATTTGCTTTTATTTACTACATATATATATGTATATTTGCTTTTATGTATTACAAACAGAAAGAACCTTATAACCTCATGCCCTTTCTGGTCTTTTATTTTTGAAACTCAGAGTTGGTGATTTTAAAATAAGAAAAGGTGTGTGTGTGTGTGTGTGTGTGTGTATGTGTATGTGTGTATGAATGGCCGAGACTGTATGTGACTCGCAAAGCCTAAACTTCTGTTGCAGAAAATATGCTAACCCTGTATAGAATAAACTCATTTAAAACTATGTCTATTTTGAGTACTTCCTTTTTTTTAAAAAAGTTTAAGTTCTTAAATATGTAGAGTAGTGAGTATGTTAGAGCATGAGACAGCCACTTGGGGGCACTTTGGGAGTTCTAGGAATCAACATTGTCAGGAGATCAATAACCTCAGATATGCAGATGACACCACCCTTATGGCAGAAAGTGAAGAAGAACTAAAGAGCCTCTTGATGAAAATGAAAGAGGAGAGTGAAAAAAGTTGGCTTAAAGCTCAACATTCAGAAAACGAAGATCATGGCATCTGGTCCCATCACTTCATGGCAAATAGATGGGGAAACAGTGGAAACAGTGGCTGACTATTTTTCTGGGCTCCAAAATCACTGCAGATGGTGACTGCAGCCATGAAATTAAAAGATGCTTACTCCTTGGAAGGAAAGTTATGACCAACCTGGACAGCATATAGAGTGAAGTAAGCCAGAAGGAAAAACACCAATACAGTATACTAACGCATATATATGGAATTTAGAAAGATGGTAACAATAACGCTGTGTACGAGACAGCAAAAGAGACACTGATGTATAGAACAGTCTTATGGACTCTGTGGGAGAGGGAGAGGGTGGGAAGATTTGGGAGAATAGCATTGAAACATGTAAAATATCATGTATGAAACGAGATGCCAGTCCAGGTTCGATGCATGATACTGGATGCTTGGGGCTAGTGCACTGGCACGACCCAGAGGGATGGTATGGGGAGGGAGGAGGGAGGAGGGTTCAGGATGGGGAACACATGTATACCTGTGGTGGATTCATTTTGATATTTGGCAAAACTAATACAATTATGTAAAGTTTAAAAATAAAATTAAAATAATAAAGGAAAAGCAAAAAAAAAAAAGCAGAGACATTACTTTGCCAACAAAGGTTCGTCTAGTCAAGGCTATGGTTTTTCCAGTAGTCATGTTTGGATTTGAGAGTTGGACTGTGAAGAAAGCTGAGCGCCGAAGAATTGATGCTTTTGAACTGTGGTGTTGGAGGAGACTCTTGAGAGTCCCTTGAACTGCAAGGAGATCCAACCAGTCCATTCTAAAGAAGATCAGTCCTGAATGGTCACTGGAAGGACTGATTTTGAAGCTGAAACCCCAATCCTTTGGCCACCTGATGCGAAGAGCTGACTCTTTGGAGAAGACCCTGATGCTGGGAAAGATTGAGGGCAGGAGGAGAAGGGGACGACAGAGGATGAGATGGTTGGATGGCATCACCAACTTGATAGACATGGGTTTGGGTGGACTCCGGGAGTTGGTGATGGACAGGGAGGCCTGGCGTGCTGCGGTTCATGGGGTCACAAAGAGTCGGACACGACTGAGCGACTGAACTGAACTGAGCCTTGACCTTGCTTTTTACGGTTAACCCCCACGCCCTGGCTTCTTGTCTGTGAATTCATGTGGTTGGATTAGATGCTCTCTGAGAGTGAAAGCATGTTGGGGTGGATGTGAGTGTCCATGGTGAATAAATGGGAAACACCTGCCAGGGGAACTGGAGGAGGGCTGGTAAGTCACAGGTGGTTGATAATATGGGTTTCCTACCCTGGAGAGGATGCATCAAACTACCTGGCCTGGGCATTCCTGCTTCAGCAAGAGGAAGGGGGATTGAGGTGTGCTTCCTGTCACTTAATTGAGGTACGGAATAAAATAGGTCACAGTTGAAAGAAAAACATCTTTTCAAGGCTGAAAAGAAACGTGCCAGCCATACTGGTTGTTGCAGTGAAATGTTTTTAATTCCTCTTAAACCTCTTTAAACATCTGCTGGGGAATGTTAAATCAACCGGAGAATTTCTGGTGTCATGTTGCCTAGAACCAGTATTGTATAGTCCTGTGGATGCCCCTAAGAGACTTTCTCTTTCTGGCACTGGCGTCGGCATCCTTGTGATGCTCTTGGACTGACTTTGACCTGAACCCCTTGTCTGATGCAGTTAAAGCACCAGACTCTGGAGCGCTGTCTCCAGCCTCTTAGCCAATGGATCACCCACTTCTTTGTGCCTCCTGTTCATACATAAAGCTGCTTTCTCTGCTTTATGCTTTTGTGATGAAAGGAAGCTGGAAGTTAGGGATCTTTAATTGTGTCTTAAAAACAAACCAACAGAACAGCATGTTTGGGACTGATGTTATGGTGAGATGTCAAACTTGAAATAGAAACCTTCCCTCCCCCAGCCCCATCGCTAAGTCCCGTTTTATTGCAGACCACATAAAATCAAAGTACTGGAGCACAGCTGCTCGGAAGGCTGAAGGTCCTCATGGTTATGGCTTTCTTTGGAAACCCATCCCCACCAGACTTGCAGTTAATGAAAATATTTGCTTTGCTTGATATAAACAAAGTTTATGGGCAGAATTTGTAATTAGGAAACGCTTTAATTCTCTTTCACCCCTCAATCTCCAATTTCTTCATGTATCACATTGAAGAATTCTAAGTATTTAAGAAAATAAATGCTTTCTCGGTAATCAGCTTACGGTTTTGTTTCTGGTGTTGTTGTAATAGATGCATTTCTCCCTCATTTGTGTCCTCATCCAGATGAGATGACTTGAAATCTGGGGTTTGTTTTCGGTCAGACATACTTGTGTATGAGTAGGAAGAGACAGTGCCTGCTCCCATCAGGCCACCCCATAGCCATTTGAGTATCCAGGCTGGTGGTCTTGGCAGTGCAAGGACAGTCCCAGGGCAGGGTAGCTCTCTTCAGACCTCATGGAAAACCAGTGTTGCCTCTTCAAGACCCTCCACATTCTATATATGTAACTCCCTGGGCTGTGTGTGGCCTTCGTGCTTGCCGTGTTCTTGTCTGTCTTCTGGGGTTTCTGGCCAAAACAGGAATCAGGTGACCAGGTATCATTCTTGAAGGCACAGCACCTGTTTGCTTTCCTAAGATGAGACCAATGTGGTGGGGGAACTGATCATGCGAGCCTGATATTGGACCAGAGCAAACAGCTGTCCCTTCAAGTCTCAGCATGGTGAACCTTCAGCCCCAGGGGGAGCTGGCGTTATGGCGTATCTCCTGTTCTGCCTTAAGATCTGTTTCATCACCAGACTGTTGAAGGGGAGGCAACTGGGAAGCTTCATGCCCTGGCTTAAGACGTCAAGGAGGTGGTTTTGAAAGATTTCTTGCTTTTCTTTGTTGGTGTGAGACTAGCTCCTGGGTCACGGGAACTGGTGCTGGTGGTATCTTACAGTGCAGACTCCGGAAGCAGGGTGGGCAGGGCTTGTAAGAGGAGAGGGTATTGGCCTTCGTTGGGACTTAGGAGGTAAGGATCTCCATTAACTCCAGCCTGCATGCCTACCTTCCTCACGGACAAGAACGTTATTTGTCTTACATGTTTGCATAATGTTCTTGTTTTTGAAAATTCTTGTGAGAGTCTCCTGGTCACTCTTGTCATTTCTTCAAATATAGGTCATTTGGATATTTAGTTCCCCAACTTTATTAAAACCCTTTCAAGCATAGCTAGCCCAGCTGAGACTGAAATTACTTTCTGATGGTGCCAACTTACGCCTTGTGGAACCTGTGGCTTTTCTGTTCACAGCCCTGCTGGTTTTGAGTTGCCTTTGAAAGCAGTGCTTGAGCATGTTTGCCCTTTTTCAACTCTTCCCCTCCCTACTCCCTCCTGGTCTGTGGGGGGAGTAACTCTGCTTCATCATGCCTCCTAACGTGAAACACAAGTACAGTGAGGCCTTTGGGGACTTGACAGTTAGCATTGCATCCTTTTTGAGTGCTGTATGTAAAGATCTGCAAGAATTGAGTTCCCTCCTGGCTAAATAAATGGTGTAAGTTCAAATCCAGGCTTTGGTTTTTGAAGTCAGGAAGGCATGGTAAGGACCAGTTGGATAACTTCTGTCAGAGAGACAAGTTAGCTTGTGGAAAACTTTCTGTACCTTTCCAGTTTTGCTGTATATAATTCAGAGCTTGAAGATGCTCTTTTAATCATCAGGAAAATTATTTATCTCTTCTTCTTGCACCATCTCAGTTGCTTCTCTGTATATGCCTGGGGTCGAGGAGGAAAGCATAACATCTGCATCCTTGAGGACTGGCTGTGTTTTGTTCAGAGGTTCTGGTTCTAGCCGACATATTCCCTTCCCTGTGTTCTCTTTTTAATTGCATTCTCTGTGTTTTTAAAAATATATGTGCCTTAAAATGTTTAATTTCTTCATAGTAAGCTTGTCTATCCTTAAGTTCATTAAGGGGCTGAATATTAAGGAGAACCTGCTTCATCAATGAGCCACGGTTCCAGTTTCATGACTTAAGGGTTTGGGCTGGTTGAGATGTAGGATGGTGGACTCTGCCCTGGGGAGTGCGAAGTGGATGGGATGAGAGGAGAATCCTTTTAAAAAAAAATCATAAAAAAAAAAATACTCAACACACACATATGGCATATGGGAATTCTAAGAATGTAGTTCTTAGGAATTAAACTCGCATCTGTGGCTTAACCTAAGGTTTTCTCTCTCCACTCCAGGAGGTGACTTTGGTCCAGAGACTTCCCCTCCAGTCCTGCCCCCTGGCCATGGCGGTGAGTTTTCTGTGAGCAGCCTTCCAGTGGCAGAGGATGCCTACAGGGTGAGCTTGGCTAAAGGCGTCTCCATGTCTCTGCCTTCATCACCTCTGCTGCCCCGACAGTCTCACTCTGTGCCGTCAAGGTCAACTAAAAAGTCCCCAGGTAAACGAGTCCCCTACCTGGCTTCTTGGTTATATAAGTAGTGAGTGTGTTGGAATTAGGCAAAGCTAGTGTCTACAAGAAATCTTCCAGCAGAATGCTTTTATTCTTTGTTATGGTAACTTCTGGAAAGAGATCTTTAAAAAAAAAGAAAGAAAAAGATGATTTGGATAGATTGATTTCTTTAGTTTAACCTATCTATGAGCCATATTGATTGCCCAGACTAGACTTTTACAAAGATTCATGTTATCAATATTAACATTAACCCACAGTTTTGTTTTCTTGTTCACAAATTAGAGAAACGCTATAATGTAAACTTGCTGTGGTATGTTTACAAGGTTATGGATTTTGGCAAGTGTAATCTGACAACAGTCTGTTTATTACTGCTTAGCATTATATATTGATGTATTTTCCTTGATTACATCATCCAGCATTTGAACAGCTATAAAATTTAATTGTTGGTGAAAATTCAGACTTTGAAGTGGTAGGACAAGGGACTCATAGATTATTTGAAGTATTTTGGCTTCACTTTTTATTAGTAACTTTTTGCATTTTCCTTTACCAGTAAAAACCCAAATGTTACCTAACTTTAATCAGATGTGAGGAAAGCCTTGCCAAAATGCTGATACCTGGAGTTATAAAAGTTCTTTGATCTTCTTTTAGGTTTTCTGAGTATTTGTTTACTGAGGGCAAGATAAACTAGGGCCTTATTGATCAGATGCCAGTGTAAGAATAATTTACATTTACACAATAGACATGTTTGGAGTTGATATGCCCTGGGACTGTGAAGTTGGCGTCTGTTTTTCTAATTTCCTCAATATGTTATATGCATTATTTCTAAGTCATGTAGTGGATATTTGCAGTTTGAAGGGGGGCGTAAAATTAAGGTAAACCTTAAGCTCTGAATGTTAGCATTGGTGCTATGAGTTGGTGATTGTCCAAAAATCTTTTGTTGTTATAGAACTTTCTTATTTTGGACAACATTGTTTACAATCCAGTCATTAGCTGGAACTTGGAAACCTTTTGGTATGAAGTGATTTCCTGTGCCAAGGAATTTGACCTGTTTATCAGTATTTGGGGAAATTCCTGGAATGTCCTTTCTTGCTTCTCTGTGCCCTCCCCCCGCTGCTGTATCTCTTTGTCAGATTTCTTCGCTTGTTTCAAATCCCAGTTCCCACACTGTCCCTTTTGCCAGTTACCCCATTGGAATTAACTGCTTTTTACAAATTGTACACAGCATTTTGCCTTTATTCTTATTAGCTTCATCGTTTGTCCTTTTTCCTTGAATTAGTGTATGTATGCTTCTTACGTCTGATGATTGAAGGCAGGCATGATGTCTTCTCCAAGTGTACCTCATCTATAGAAGCCAGGTTCTAGAGGTTTCCCTCCTGTAGTCTGTGCTGCTGCAAATGAATTGATGCCTCTTGAGCCCCAAGATTGGTGAACACCTGAGAAACTGGGGCATACTATATTTCAGAAATATTATTATTGATTAAAAAATCAAGGTTAGTTTTAATGGGACTTTAAAATGTTTTTTTCCCAGCTTTTTTGAAATATAATTGACCCATAACATTGTAAGTTTAAGGTATATAATGTAGTGATTTGATATATATTACAAAATTATGACCACAACAAGGTTAGCGAACACATTCATCATTTCACAGTTACTGTTTACTTACCTTGTGGCATTTTCATGGGACATCAGGTAACAATGAATGGCATGACAAGCTGGGCAGTGTGGCAAGAACGCTCAGACCCAGAAAGAACGGTCAGACCCAGAAGGGTCTCACTGAGGCTACAGGCAAACCTGCAGAGAAATCCCTGACAAGACTTTGTCTCCTGTGTCCTGACCAAATTAGCTGTCTTTGGCTTTGAGAAAATATCTCAAAGTTTGTTTTTTCTCTATAGGAATAAATTCATTTATGCTAATATGTTCTCTGCAAGGCCTTACAAATGGAAGGGAATAACTAATTCTGCAAAATTCAACCTTTTAATGGAATGAAGGAAATATTCTCCATATTAGATGCTTTTGGTTCAAATGATAATTACACTAAGCTCATTCTTCTCTGGTGGGGCGGTGTTTGATGATTGCCTAAATGTGAACAGCAAACTTAAGTCACAGTGGTCATTTGGTTTCATTATCTTGGTAATTTTAATTCAAAAAGGAAAGTCAAGGGCAGAGATGCTTGCTTAAAAGTGGCAGTGACTCAGAATACATCAGACAGTAAACAACATTTTTCCAGTGTTAAACACACACACAAACTTCTGTTTAAACCATATTGTTGGAAAATTATCCAGAGCCCTAATGTTCTACCTACCTATAAAAATAGTTGACATATGGTTGTGAACGTGCACTGGATTTTAAAAATAGCCATCTATTTGAAAAGTTAGCACTGTTGTTGCTAATGATACAGTAAGTACAGTGTGTGAGCAGAGCCCATAGGTAGAGAACCGCCGCCCGCCACCTACTCTGTCCCCTCTGTTTTCTCTTCCCAGCTGTGCTTCAAGAGCACATAATCTTTCAGACCCAGCTCTGAACTTACCTCCATGACTTCTCTTCTCATTTGTAAGATTAGCTGCCCTTCTCTTTCTTCTGTTTAAGGCAAAACCAAAACAAAAAAATACCCAACCAAAAACCAAACTTGTTTTACTTGTTTAGACAGAAAAGCTTCACTAATTGATGCTAATCAAGAAACTACTGGACTGGAACTATTATTCTAGCAAAACTCAAATACTAGAAACTCCTGTCACAGGCACTCCACACAGCCTGTATCAATAATGAAGGTGTGAATATGAGTACATTTGGTGATCAGCTCCTAGGTCATGAGAACCCTGGACCTGAGAAAATGTCATTAACTTTGAAGTAATGGGACCCTGCACTTCATGTGGTTGAGTTTATGTCCCAATTCTATTGCCAGTTATTTTTATTTACTCCTCTGTCATGTTGCTGTACAGTATTTATATTTTTTCACTGCTAGTTGGAAGATTCAGTTTCCCGAGTACTGTTTAAAAGTTTTTGTTTTTGCTAAATGAGAAGTAAATTTTCTGGTGATGAAAACAAGGATCCGTATCCATTAAAGTAGTTCTGTGGTGTTGCAAGCCTTTTTGGATTAAGAATTCATTAATATTTGTAATGCATCCTTTTGTCTCTCAGAGAAGAGCAAAGCCCGTTTCCTGTGGATTGTTTATTAGTAATATCTTTTGTGACTTTATATTTGGATTACATTTTCCCAGATCACTTTGGGCCCATTATGAATAAATAGTCAGAAGGAGGCAGGGAGGGACCTTTTAAGCTACTGTGAATGGGGTGAAACAGCAGATCGTGAAAAGTAGGTGATATTGCTTTTCTAATCCTCACATATATGGGGAGACTGGGTAGTGCCGATTATAGTCATTGCCCCTTATTTGTGGCTTCTTTTTCTGTGGTTTCAGTTATTTCTGGTTAGTTGGTGTCCAAAAATATTAAATGGAAAATTGCAGAAGTAAACAATTCATAATTTTTAAATTGTGCGCCATCGCATCATGAAATCTTGCTCTGTCCTGCCGGGGACGTGAATCGACTCTCTGTTCTGTGTGTCTGCCCATGAGTCACTGCATAGTCCCCTTGGTCATCAGATCTGCTGTTTTGATATTGCAGTACTTGGGTTCGAGCAGCCCTTATTTTACTTAATAATGGACCCGGAGCTCAAGAGTAGTGATGCTGACTGTTCAGACACGCTGCAGAGAAGCTGTGCAGTGTTTCCTTTAAGTGCAAAGGTTCTCGACTTAATAAGAGAAGAAAAAAATAATTTGCTGAAGTAGCTAAGATCTACAGTAAGAATGAATTTTCTATACGTGATATTGTGAGGAAGGAGAAAAACTTGTGCTAGTTTTGCTCCGACACATCAAACTGCACAAGTTACAACCACAGCATGTGATGAGTGCTTTAGGTAAGAGGGGAAACACATTAAATTTGTACAATAAAATACTTTGAGAGAGACCTCATTCTATTTGTTATTGTCATTAATCTTGTATTTTGCCTAATTTATAAATTAAACTTTATCATAGATATGTGTGTATAGGAAAAACACAGTGTATATAGGGTTCAGTACGCTCTGTGATTTCAGGCGTCCACTGGGGGTCCTGGCACATATGGGGGTGCTGCTGCACTTGCACCTCTGCTGTCTCCAGTCCCAGTTCTGTCTCAGTCGACAGAGCTGATGTAGCAGTTCTGAAAACCCCTCAGGCTGTCTGTTTCTTTAAGGGAAAACCTCAAAGCTGACGGGCTGTAAAGTGGAAGTCATTCTGCCCTTTGATTCTTGGACCATGAGTTAATGTCTACCAAGGCCCTCCTTCTCTCTCCCCGCTGGAGTGTTTATTGTAGAAAAATTGGAAATCCCAGTGGAGAGACAGGATCATTCTTAGGGTTTTGATTTTCTAGCTTTTTTTTTTTTTTTAATTGCTTCTTCCTAAACCCAGTACCACATGTGCTCTGTCATTTTCCTGAATATTATATCATGAGTGCATTCCAGTGTGCCTGAAGAACTTGAAATTTGATGTTCATTGTTTCAGTATTCTATAATTGATTTTTAACTAATTTCTTACTGTTAGATATTTATATTATTTTTAAGTTTTTTTTTTAAAAATTGAGTCAGGATGTTTTATTTTGTTTTTTGCTATTAAATGCCTATAGATCTTTAATTGTGATAAAATACATATTACAAGTTCCCATCTTAACCATTTTTAAGGGTACAAGTTGGTCATACACTGACAGTGTTGTGCATCCAGTCTCCAGAACTTCCAGTGTGAATATTTTTGTTAAGTAATTTTTATATACATCTGATTTCTCAAGAGTGACAGGTTCCCAGAAGTGAAAGTATTGAATTAAATGGACTGCATTTTTAAAAATTCTTGGTCCGTTCTACCCCGTCACTTTACAAAACGCTGCATTGACTTCACATTACCTCTAGCATTCTTTGAGAGGCTTCCTTCTGAAGTCGGCATCTTCTGAAAACAGTCTTGAGTGGATGGTGCTACGCATTGCTTTGTCAGGCCCCGCTGCGGACCACTAATTAGCAAGAGGAGGCTGAGAGGAGTCATTCTGTAACCCTCCTCTTTTGAACTTCCCTTGTGTCTGCACTTCTCAATTTCTATTTTCTTTCTCCTATGGTACTGTGACAGAGGAATTATCACAGCTGAGTCAGATCAAGGTCATAGGCAGAGCTAACACTCTACTGGCTTCCAGGTTTATCGACAGTCATGCTCTCTGTTGTGTGCGTGAATCATGGGGGATGGCAGGCAGGTGAGGGTTGGCAAGGCATGACTAGTCAGGCCTCTTTGCAGATACAGATGCAGAGGCTCTTCTGTAGGGAACTTACCCCAGTGTGCGAGTTGTTGGTAGAGGTTGGCCTCAGTCCAGCTCCCACCCCAGCATAATCTCCCATGCTGGTGCCAGTCTGCATTGTTCTGTCTGCGCCTTGTTGACACATGAGCTGCAGATGACGTGGCTCTGAGCTCTGGTGGCAGGCACGGGGGAGGCGGCAGGCTGGAGGTTGTGCACACGTGCATCTGAGAGGCCCCTTCCCAGGGAGGTGGAGAGCAGCACAGAGGATAACACAGTCTGAGTGCAGAACCAGCTAGTCTAAACCCTGCCAGCACCTCTGAGTGGTCGGGTCACAGTCGGGGCTCTGACGCACAGCACGATGTTCCCTCCTGCTGCAGTGAACTGGACAGCACTCTGTTTCCTCCTGCAGGCTCGTTTTATGATCACCTCCTCCAAGGAGCTGGCGGCCTGCCTGTGTCTTACCGCTGCATGTAGCCTGACTAGGACACACACACACTTTGTTCTGTGCTCACACACGGACCTGTGTGTGTTTGGTTTGTTCCACTGTGAACTTAAGGACCTTTGAGTGTTGTTTATTCTCCTGCCTGTGAGTCCTGGTCCACCCATACACAATCTGGCTGTACCACTCGATCATACCCAGGGATTTTAAAGGAGAACGCTGACTGAGTCCTGCTTTCAGAAATTCTGATTTAATGCCTATGAGGTATTAGGATTTTAAAATATCTTCCCAGGTGGTTCTAATATGTAGCAAAGTGTGAGAACCACTGGTAAAGAATACATGATCATCTTATAAAATTCCTTTTCAAAGAAGGTAAATACAGGAATAACTTGTTTATTTTCTGAATTTTGGAAAGAATAGTTGTGGATGAAAATTCATTACAAAAATATACAATGTAAAGATACAGTAAGTTTCGGTACTCCCACCCCACCCCTAGAAAGACAACCGCTTCTGAAAATGGGCCGAATGTCTTTCCTGCCTTGTTTTCTATAGTAAATAAACGATAGCGATGTATTTGCCCACTGCCCCAGCTTCGTATGTGTGAGACAATCCCAGTTCCCTAATAAACAGTGGAAGAACATTCTTGTTCATTGATATTTATTTTCATTGGATAGACTATAAAAGTGTGACTACTAGGTGACACCTTTTTTATTAATGTTAAGAATGGATTATGATATACTTATTGGTCATTTGTACTTTTTTCTTTGAGGATTCTTGTGGTATCTGTCTTCTGTTCTCCTAGGGCAATACAGTTCTTACTGAATTATCACAACTTTTTGTTGTTTGTTTTAAGGCCATCAGTCATGTATATAATTCAAAAATGTTCCCAGTTCATGGTTTTCCATTTAATTAGGTTTACAGTGTTTTATGATGCACAAAATTCTTTTGTTTTCTCAATTCAAATTTACATATTTTTCCATTATAATCTATCCCATTGCATTTTTAAAAAAAAACAACTTTATTGGGATGCTTTGCATATTGTATAATTCATCCATCTAAAGTTTATAGTTCAGTGTTTTTTAGCATTTTCACAGGGTTGTGCAACCGTTGCCACAATCTAATTTTAGAACATTTTAATCTCCCTTAAAAAAAATCCATTTACATTAGCAATTACTCCACATCCCTCCCTCTCCAAGTCCCTTCCAGCCCCACACCCTACAACCCTAAGCAAACACCACTCTGTTTTTTTTCCTCTATGGATTTGCCTGTTTGGGGGATTTTGTATAAATAGAATTATACGATATATGTTCTTTTGTGACTGGCTTTTTTATATGCATGCATATGCTGCATGTTTTAGTCCATTTTTTAGTTGATGGACGTCTGAGTTATTTCCGCTTTTTGGCTGTTTATGAATAATGCTGCTGCGAACATGTGTATCCTTTTTTGTGGGGATGTGTCTTTTGTTTTTTTGCAGGGTACATACGAGGGAGTGAAATTGCTGAAATTATATGATAACTCTGTTTAACTTCTTGAAGTACTGCCAAACTGTTTTCCAAGATGACTGCAGCATTTTGGATTCCTAGTTTCATAGTATAAGGTTTCCAGTTTCTCCAAATCCTTGGTAACTCTTGTTGTTATCTATCTGCTACCTATTACCTTGGCTATGATCAAAACGATAGATAACTTTGTAGTACATGTGAATTAGTATCTTATTATAGTTTTATTAAGTTTTAAGAATTCTTTGTATATTCTAAATACAAATTATGCAATATGAAAATATTTTCTTCCATTTTGTGCTCTTGATACTATTGTTCTAAGCACAGAAGTTTCAAATTTTAATGTAGACCAGTTAAATTATTATTTTGCCACTACTCTTTTGATGTCATATCCAGGAAACTATTGCCTACTCAAAGGTCACAGAGATTTTTATATTGGGGTCTAGGCTCCTTTTTGAGTCCGATTTTTGTGAATGGTGTGAGGTAGGGGTCGTCTTCATTTTTTCACATGATGAAGGATATCCAGTTGCCCCAGCACCATTTATTGACAAGTGAATTCTTTTCCCACTGAATGAATTTTGAGTCCAAGCCACTGTTGTGCCCAAACCAGCCCTTCTGTTCCACTTCCCCTTTGCTTGCTCTTTTCCCTGTGTCCTAGGTCGCAACTTTCTCTTTTCAAGTTGAGCCCAGCTGTGGCTCACCTCTGTTGCTTCATCCAGTCTTCCTTCATGTCTCTCCTTTTCCCTATGTAAGAAGAAACTTCTTTCCAAAAACTTGCTAGCAATGTGCTTCCTCCATTCTCTGCACCACCTATGATGGCATTTCTCCGCCATGACATTTTTTGAACTCCTGGTCTTTGTTTCCCCTTGGAAGCCTTGGAAACAGGATCTAATCACTTCCTTCAAACAGTCACCTGGGTGATGGGTACTGGTAGGTACCTATTAAAATGAATTGAATTGAAGTAGTCTCCTTTCATAAGCGCCATGTGATTGACTGAAAATACTAATGGACACATAAGCAATTTAAATGTCATAGTACCTTACATTTGTAAAGCCGGGAACATACCTTTCCCCATATCTGAGAGAACTACTACTTAATTAAGGTCCAGCCTCTCTCAGGATTTTGCTATCAGGAGCATGCTTTAAGTTGGGCTGTCAGCAGCCTTCTCATCCCTCCTTTTCTGTGCTCCTGACACTCTATTTTCTCAGGCTTCCTGCGTTTTTGTTTTTGTTTTCCTTTGCTGTGTGTTTCCTACCACCTTCACTTAATGATGACTGGAGGTTTTATCCAGTCACTCTGTACAGCAGTGTCAGAAGGCGGCTGGAATAAACCTGGTGCCATGCTCGGAAATGAGGGTTTTTACCTCAAGAAAATAGTCAGGGGCAGTGGTGGTGGGAATCTCTTCATTTTGGTCATTTTTGATGCACAGAGAAACTCGGATATCACAGAAGCTATTGCACCCATATCTAACATTAACGAATGTTAGTGTGAGGTTGAAACCGACAGGAAGGAAGCACTGACGTTCCAGCCTGAGTCCTCAGATTTGTAGTGAAACAAGCCTGTGGTTGGGTCAGCAGGAGTGGCTGCTGGGGTTCCAGGCAGAGGCATAAAGGTACACAGATCCTGGAGTTCAGAAGAGAAAGTGGACACAGGATGGTGATCTCTAAAAGAGTAGTCAGCAAGAGCTGGAGTGTCCTACAAAAGAAAAACCGCGATCATTGGGAAAAATTTTACTATTTGGGCCTGGAGGGTTGAAACCAGTAAGTTTTGTCTCGGGGTGGTTATCTAGAGTCACTAGCTAACAGTTACAAATGTAGCCCTTCTCTAAGCACAGGTTCTGAGAAATAAAATTTAGGAAACTCTTCCAGGGAGATGTGATTTTCTTGTCACTTCTGTCACCAACCAAAGGCTCCTTTATTGGCCAGAGATCCTAAGTAGCAGTTAAGGAGCCCCCCTTTTTTTAAAAAAATGAATTTAATAAGAGGAGTTTTAGATTCACTTCAAAACTGAATGGAAGGTACAGAGATTCCCCATTTACCCCTGTCCCCAAATGTTCATAGCCTCCCTGGCGTCAGCATCACCTACTAGAGGGTGCATCTGTTAAGGTTGATGCTTCTGCATTGACTCATTTTTATCACCCAGAGTCCAAAGTTTACATTACAGTGTTAGATTTTCTCTTCAGTTCAGTTCAGTTGCTCAGTCATGTCTGACTCTTTGTGACCCCAAATCACAGCACGCCAGGGCTCCCTGTCCATCACCAACTCCTGGAGCTCACCCAGACTCACGTCCATCGAGTCAGTGATGCCATCCAGCCATCTCATCCTCTGTCGTCCCCTTTTCCTCCTGCCCCCAGTCCCTCCCAGCATCAGAGTCTTTTCCAGTGAGTCAACTCTTCACATGAGGTGGCCAAAGTACTGGAGTTTCAGCTTCAGCATCATTCCTTCCAAAGAAATCCCAGGGCTTATCTCCTTCAGAATGGACTGGTTGGATCTCCTTGCAGTCCAAGGGATTCCAGTTCAAGAGTCTTCTCCAGCACCACAGTTCAAAAGCATCAATTCTTCGTTTGGACAAATGTATAATGACATGTATCCATCATTGTCGTATCATACAGAGTATTTTCACTGCCCTAAAAATCCTCTGTGCTTTTTACCTAGTTGTCCCTCCCTCCCCCATCCCATCTCAAATCCCTGATTTTTTTACTATTTCCATAGTTTTGCCTTTCCCAGAATGTCATGTAGTTGAAATTATACAGTGTATAGCCTTTTCAGATTCAGTTCAGTCACTCAGTTGTGTCTGACTCTTTGCAACCCCATGGACTGCAGCACACCAGGGTTCCCTGTCCATCACCAACTCCTGGAATTTACTCAAACCTATGTCCATTGAGTTGGTGATGCCATCCAACCATCATCCTCTGTCATCCCCTTCTCCTCCTGCCTTCAGTCTTTGCCAGCAGCAGGGTCTTTTCCAATGAGTCAGTTCGTTGCATCAGGTGGCCAAAGTATTGGAGATTCAGCTTCAGTATCAGTCCTTCCAATGAATATTCAGGATTGACTTCCTTTAGGATGGGCTGGTTGGATCTCCTTGCAGTCCAAGGGACTCTCAAGAGTTTTCTCCAACACCACAGTTCAAAAGCATCAATTCTTTGGTGCTCAGCTTTCTTTATGGTCCACCTCTCACATCCATACATGACTACTGGAAAAACCATAGCTTTAACTAGATGGACCTTTGTTGGCAAAGTAATATCTCTGCTTTTTAATATGCTGTCTAGATTGATCATAACTTTTCATCCAGATTTTTCAGATTGGCTTTTTCATTTAGTAATGGGCATTTTAGTTTCCTTCACGTCTTTTCATGTTTTTTTTTTTTTTGTAAAGTTTTACTGTAATACATTCATATTCATCATTTACATGTTGTCTATGATTGCTCTCTATTTACAATAGCTTTGAGTAGTTGTAACAGAGACCATGTAGTCTATAAGTGAAAATATTTGCTCCTTGGCTCTTTCCAGAGTTTCCCAGTCCCAATTCCTGAATAAACAATAAAAAAAATAACTATTATGATAGTGATAGCTCAATTTTCTTTCTTCTTTTTTTTTTTAAGGTATCATTTTTTTAAATTTTATTTTATTTTTAAACTTTACAATATTGTATTGGTTCTGCCATATATTGAAATGAATCCGCCACAGGCATACATGTGTTCCCCATCCTGAACCTTCCTCCCTCCTCCCTCCCCATACCATCCCTCTGGGTCGTGCCAGTGCACCAGCCCCAAGCATACAGTATCGTGCCTCGAACCTGGACTGGCGACTTGTTTCATATATGATATTATATATATTTCAATGCCATTTTCCCAAATCATCTCACCCTCTCCCTCTCCCACAGAGTCCAAAAGACTGTTCTATACATCAGTGTCTCTTTTGCTGTCTCGTATACAGAGTTATTGTTACCATCTTTCTAAATTCCATATATATGCATTAGTATACTGTATTGGTGTTTTTCTTTCTGGCTTACTTCACTCTGTATAATAGGCTCTGGTTTCATCCACCTCATTAGAACTGATTCAAATGTATTCTTTTTAATGGCTGAGTAATACTCCATTGTATATATGTACCATAGCTTTCTTATCCATTCATCTGCTGAGGGACATCTAGGTTGCTTCCATGTCCTAGCTATTATAAACAGTGCTGCGATGAACACTGGGGTACACGTGTCTCTTTCCCTTCTGGTTTCCTCAGTGTGTATGCCCAGCAGTGGGATTGCTGGATCATAAGGCAGTTCTATTCCCAGTTTTTTAAGGAATCTCCACACTGTTCTCCATAGTGGCTATACTAGTTTGCATTCCCACCAACAGTGTAAGAGGGTTCCCTTTTCTCCACATCCTCTCCAGCATTTATTACTTGTAGACTTTTGGATCGCAGCCATTCTGACTGGCGTGAAATGGTACCTCATAGTGGTTTTGATTTGCATTTCTCTGATAATGAGTGATGTTGAGCATCTTTTCATGTGTTTGTTAGGCATCTGTATGTCTTCTTTGGAGAAATGTCTATTTAGTTCTCTGGCCCATTTTTTGATTGGGTCATTTATTTTTCTGGAATTGAGCTGTAGGAGTTGCTTGTATATTTTTGAGATAAGTTGTTTGTCCGTCGCTTCATTTGCTATTATTTTCTCCCATTCTGAAGGCTGTCTTTTCACCTTGCTAATAGTTTCCTTTGTTGTGCAGAAGCTTTTAAGTTTAATTAGGTCCCATTTGTTTATTTTTGCTTTTATTTCCAATATTCTGGGAGATGGGTCATAGAGGATCCTGCTGTGATGTATGTCAGAGAGTGTCTTGCCTATGTTCTCCTCTAGGAGTTTTATGGTTTCTGGTCTTATGTTTAGATCTTTAATCCATTTTGAGTCTTTTGGTGTTTTGATAGCTTTTTAATGCTGAGTAAGTCTCCATTGTCTGGACTGTACCATGGTGATTTATTCATTCATCTATTGAAGTACATCTTAGTTGCTTTGAGGTTTTGGCAGTTATGAATAAAGCTGCTGTAAACATCTGTGTGCAGGGTTTTGTGTGGACATAAGTTTTCAAGTCCTTTAGGTAATACCAAGAAGCATGATTGCTGAATTGTATGGTAAGAATGTTTGTTTCATAAGAAACCCACCATCTTCTGAAGTTGCTATACCCATTTTGTATTCCCACAAGCAATGGATGAGAGTTCTTGTGGCTCCACAACTTGCTAGCATTTGGTGGTGTTAGTGTTTTGGATTTTGACCTTTCTAATAGTTGTTGGGTGGTGCCTTACTGTTTTATTTGGCGTTTCCTTGATGACATATGTTGTGAAACATCTTTTTGTATGTTTATTTGCCATCCATATATCTTTTCTGGTGAGTTATCTGTTAAGATTTGGTCCATTTTAAAAATTGAGTTTTCTTATTGCCTAGTTTTAAGAGTTCTTTGAGTTTTGAGAGTTCTTCCGGGTAATAGTCCTTTATCAGATATATCTTTTGCAAATATTTTCTCACTGTCTGTGGCTAATCCTCTCATTCTCTTGACGTTGTCTTTCTCAAAGCAGAAGTTTTTAGTTTTAATGACGTCTAGCCTGTCAGTTGGAGAAGGTGATGGCACCCCCACTCCAGTACTTTGCCTGGAAAATCCCATGGACAGAGGTGCCTGGTAGGCTGTAGTCCATGGGGTCGCTGAGGGTCGGACATGACTGAGCGACTTCACTTTCACTTTTTGCTTTCATGCATTGGAGAAGGAAATGGCAACCCACTCCAGTGTTCTTGCCTAGAGAATCCCAGGGACAGGGGAGCCTGGTGGGCTGCCGTCTATGGGGTCGCACAGAGCCGGACACGACTGAAGCGACTTAGCAGCAGCAGCATCCTGTCAGTAATTTCTCCCATGAATTGTGTCTTTGGTATTATATCTGAAATGTTCTTGCTATACTCAAGATCATATAGGTTTTCTTTTATCTTCTGAAAGTTTTATAGTTTTGTTTTAGGTCTATGATACATTTTTAGTTAAATTTGATGAAAGGCATAAGGTTTGTGTCTAGACTCATTTTTTTGCATGTGGATGTCCAGTTTTTCCAATACCATTTGTTGAAAAGAGACTTTGTACCATTGTATTGCCTTTGTTCCTTTGTTAAAGATCAGTTGATTGTATTTATATGGATCTATTTCTGGGTTGTCTATTTGTCTATTGACAAATTGATTTGATTCCATTGATCTATTTGTCTATTCTTTGCCAATACCACACTGTCTTGATTACTTTAGCTTTATAATAAGTGTTGAAGTCCAGTAGAATAACTTTGTTCTACTCTTTCAATGTTATATTGGGTAGTCTGGGTATTTTTTGCCTTTCCATATAGACTTTAGAATCAGTTTGTCAGTATTTACAGAATAACTTGCTAGGACATTGATTGAGATTATTTTGAATCTATTGATCAGGTGGGGAAGAGCTGACATCTTGACAGTATTGAGTCTTCCCATCCATGAACATGGAACATCTCTACATTTTGTTAGTTCTTTGATTTCTTTCTTCTGCCTTTTGTAGCTTTCTTCACATAGATCCTGTATGTATTTTGTTATTTATACCTAAATATTTCATTTTGAAAGGAAGGCTAATGTAAATGGTATCATATTTTAAATTCAAATTCCACTTGTTTATTGCTGGCGTATAGAAAATTGATTGACTTATGTATGTTAATCTTGTATCTTAGAACTTTGCTATAATCCCTTATGTCCATGAGTTTTTGATCAGTCCTTTTAGATTTCCTACATACATAGTCATGTCATTTGCAAAAAAAGACAGTTTGATTTCTTCCTTCCCAATCTGTAGACCTGTTTTCTTTTTCTGCCTAGTTGCATTGGTTTGGACTTCTAGTACAATATTGAAAAGGAGTAGAGATATTCTTATCTTGTTCCTGATCTTGATGGGAAAGTTTTTGTTTCCACCATTAAGTGTGATATTAGCTTTAAAGTTTCTACAGACATTTTTTGACGAGTTGAGGAAGTGCCCCACTATTCCTAATTTTCTGAGAGTTTTTATCAAGAATAGGTGTTAGACTTTGTCATATATGTGTTCTGTATCTGTTAATATGACCATGTGATTTTGCTTTTTAGCCAATTAATGTGATAGATTACATTAATTGATTTCCTAATACTGAACCAGCCTTGCAGACCTGGGTTAAGTCCCACTTGCTCATGATGTATAATTTTTTTTATATATTCTTAGATTCAGTTTGCTAGTATTTTGTCAAGAATTTTTCCATCTATGCTCATGAGAGATACTGTTCTGTAAACTTCTTGTAATGTTTTTGTTTGGTTTTGGTATTAGAGTCATGTTGGCTTCACAGAATATGTTAGGAAGTATTCCTTCTCCTTCTGTCTTCTCAAAGAGAATTAGTCTAATTTCTTCCTTACATGTTTAGTAGAATCTACCAGTGAACCTATCTGGTCTTGGTGCTTTCAGTTTTGGAAAGTTATCGATGTTCATTATTTATTCAGTTTCTTTAATAGATACAGGCCTAGTCAGATTGAGTTCACTTTCAGAAAAGCCTGGGAGAATAAGTTATCCTCCATAAGTTAGGGACTTGGGAGTCTCTGGTGTTAGCAAACTGAGTTGTTACTGATCCTAATAGGTGCAGGTCTCCATCCCCTCCAGTCTTGGGCAGGTTGGGACTGTGTTCATCTTCCACTTGGTGTGTTTGGTTAAATTATAGGCGTTTCTTCATAGGCGATGGGCGTAATAATGGTGTTTCTCTTACAGGGTAAGTGAGATTGCGATGTAGACTGTAAAGTGTAGGCCTGATACACAAGCTCTCCTTTGGCGCTTGCTATTTCTCTGTGACTGTCTGCCTTAGAGCCCATCTTCAGCTTCCTTCATCTAACTCAGTGGCCGATTCTCACAAAATCGGTCCTCTTGATGCCTTATCTTCAGCCGTATGTTTCCACTGGAATGTCACCCTCAGGTCTCTGTGCTTTCTGACAAGCATATGTCTTCTTGATGTGCAGCGGGCTTTGTTCCCTGTGAATAGGACATGAAAACAACATAACACAGTGACTGACTGACTGTCTGGATTCCAGTTCCAGCTCTGCCGTCAGCTCCTTGTGTTATTCATCATCTTTTGGTTTGCACATGATTCGTGTGAAGTAATTAAAATTATGTCTGTAAAATTACACTATAACGGAAGCCAGCTGTTAGAACTAGTGATAAAAGTGCAAAGGTTTAAGAAAGCATTAGTTCTTAACAGAAAAGACAGATAAAGAAAAAAGGTCAGATTCCTGGTGGTGCCCTGCCTCAATAATCTGTGAAGTTCCTATGAGCTCTTCATGGAAGTGAGAAGTAGTGATTCGTGAAGCTGATAGAGAGTAAGTGCTCCAGATGGTTCAGTGTGTTCACCAGACAGTGAGATCAAAACTCCAATGAAAGTTGAGCAGACAATGAGTTACTGTCTGAAGCTGAGTGTGAAAACAGGGTTACAAAGTTGCTCCTACACAGGTAAATGAAAAAGTCAGAATGTAAGGCAGAAACCTTTGCATCAGGTTGCCCTTAAGCATCCCTTAAATTGCTCATAAATTCCACATGCAGACGCAACATCTCTGGATGATACCACCATTTTTCTTCTGTCATTGGCAGATTGTTACAGGGTTTTGGGGGGATAAGCACCAGGTGAAGTAGAAAGTTTGTACTTGGGACTGCATTGTACCAGAAATACCTACATTATACACCAGAATCCCACTATGTGAGAAGCCCATATGGGCTGAGGGAGCAGCAGATGTGTGTCTCTTTGCCTCCAGAACCATCCCTCGTCTTGCAGAGCACATGTAGTTGAACGCAAGTGAGGTGTCTGTGCCCAGGTCACGACTCTGCTCTATCTCGGAGGAGAGTGGCATCTGAGAGTGAAGGAAGTGTATGGACTCTTCTGTCTTGTGCATTTTGATGTTTTACAAGGTCTCTGGATGTTGGCAGTCTTCAGTAATCAAGAGAAAATATATGCCTGTTGTACGCATCCTAGAGTCTAGTGTTAATATTTTATATGGAAATTAGAGGTCTTAAGGTGAGGCGTACAGGCTACGAATCTCCTGCTGTGTCAGCCAAACAAAGATTGTCAACTTTGAGCTCTTTAGTAAAAACTCAATAGAGATTTCCTATATTAAAGACAGTTTATTTTTCTAAAATAATTTACAACCTCCCCCCCGCCATTTCTATAGTTCGTGTTAGAGCCAAATGTGTGTGCTCCTGAGATTTGAATGAATGTGTATGTATTTATACCTATACACATATATATATACACACATTAAAATATGAGTGTATGCATGTGAAAGATGTGCAGAGTCCATGATTTGTTTGTTTGGTTTTTTGCTTGTTTTAGAAGTTGTATGGTTCAAGCAGGTCTTACCTGCATTAGATAAGTTTGAACTTTTATACACACCCCCCTCTCCCTCACTGCCTTCTAGATGGAGGAATTCTACCCAGGCCATGCAGTATTGTGGGAAATCTCTGGCTCTAAGACAGACAGACGTGGATTCAAATCCTGAGTCCCTGTTCGCAGTAGCTCTGTGTCCTTGGAAATTACTTCACAACTTCTCTCATCTGGGAATGAGAATAAATTATCTACTGTATTGATCTTTGAGAGGATAGAGGGAATGTTTGGCAAGTGCCTGGCTCCTGAAATGCCCACAAGAAATGCTGCTGCTGCTTCTGATTTCCAAGAGCAGGTGATCTGCCCCCTCTCTCCCACTTCTTCTTTAGTGACTTTGGTCTGGTTCTCTGGCATGGACCACCAGGGAAGGGTCTGCTGCTTCAGCACAGGGACCTCCGAGGTCTGGTTGTTGGTATCCAGATTTGGGTTCACTAGCTCTGGGTGTGGCTTTCTGGAGGAGCTGGACACATCCATGGCCTCCATGGAAGGGTCTTCTCGGATGTTTCACTGGTCTTCATCTCCTGACATCTGTGTTGCTCCTGACCAAGGGCCTTGTTTGTTTATTCTTGGTCCTGTTGTAGTTCTTATCAAAAGTGATAAAGATCAACCTGTAAGAATGCAAGTGACTGTGTTTTGGAGGAGTGTGGAAGAAACCATTGCTAAAGATGTTGGGGGTGAGAGTATGGAAACCACCTAGCATCCGTATGTTGTCTTGAGGTGCGGTGTCCCTCTGAATACGATGCCTCAGAATGGCCACCTGAGTTCTTCAAGACTCCCGGTCAGGAAGAAATGATGTCTTAGGCCAGGCCAAGGCAGCACACGTTAAACAATCTCTGAGGACTTGACTTTTACTCAGCATTAGGTTTCACTGCATGTTTTTCTTAAGTTTGTGGTGTTTTAATAAGCAGTTAAGGAATAACACATCCTTTTAAGGCAGGAATAATTCAACCATAGCCTGATACCTGCCAGTCACTGTGACTGGGTCATACTATTGCTTGTAGATTTCTCCATGATACCCAGAAAGGAACAAAGAGAGATGGGGTGAGTCCCACGTGTTTTCCCTAAAATAAGAAAGGAACATCCTAGCAGACTGCTTAAAATAATCACGTTTTAATTTGCATAATTTGCACCTTTTCATAATTTTTTTTTTTGTGATTACCATTCCACGTTTCTTCCTTTCACACTGAAAAATCTTAGCCTGTTTGTGCTTCAGCCTTTAGAAACAGCCCCCTTTTACATACTGGAGCTCTTCTGAGCTCCCTTTCCCCAGGTCTCCTGGACTTATTGGCAGCCAAGTTGGCAAGAGACTTTTCCAGGCTTCCTTCTAAACAAGACTCTGTGGTGTGGATGGCACTTCTTTTGGTGTTAACCTTAATTTTTCCAAATGGCCTCAGAGGCACTCTGAGTTACTTCCATCTTTCCTTTACTCAGTGATTTCATGAGGTTCCATGAACATCGGTTTTGTACGGATTTACTGAGTGTGAGCTACGTGTTGGGCTCTGTGCTAGAGATGAGGTGGATAGAAACGTAAGTACATACTTGGCCATAAGCTTTGGGGGCCTTCCAATTGAGTGAGGGATGACGACTAAGACACTGTGGTGTTTACAAAGTGCTGTGGCCACACGGAGGAGCCTAAGAATCTCTTTGGAGGAGCTGGCAAGGTTCCGAGTACAGATGACATTGTAGGGTGCTCTTCAAACATGCGTTAGGGGTTATGTGGCAGACAGGGGTGGGGTTTGTGGGAAGGCTACCCCCTAGGGAAAGAAGAGCCTTACATGAAGTCTGGACTGACACTCAGTGGCTGGTCTCACATGGCCTTAGAGGGGCAGGTTGCATTTCAGGCAAGGATGGAGATAATGGGGCGGGGGTGCTGCGCAGGGAGGATTTAATTCTTCTGGCAGTGGTGTCTTAGTCTTTTGACTTTTTTTTAATTAGAGGATAATTTACAATGTTGCTTTGGTTTCTGCCATATATTAGCGTGACTCAGCCATAGGTATATATATGTACCCCACTCCTGAACCTCGCTTCCGTTTCCCTTCCCATCCCACCCCCTCTGTGTTGTCACAGAGCCCTGGGTTGCGCTCCCTGTGTCACACAGCAAGTTCCCACTGGCTATCTATTTTACATATGGTAACGTATAGGTTTCCACGCTACTCTCTCAGCTCCTCTCTCTCTCTCCTTCCCTCCCCGCCGTGTCCACAAGTCTCTTCTCTCTGTCTGCGTCTCCATTGCTGCCCCGCAAATAGGTTCATCAGTATCATCTTTCCAGATTCCATACGCATGCATTAATGTGCACTATTTGACTGTTTTTAAAGGTAGAAAGATTGGGACTTCCCAGGTGGTCCAGTGATTAAGAATCTGCCTTCCAGTGCAGGGGATGCTGGTTTGATTCTTAGTTGGGGAACTAAGATCCCACATGCCGTGGGGCAACTAAACCCTCATGCTGCAGCTAGAGAAAGCCCAGACACCACAGCTAAGAGCCCACACACTGCAGGGAAGACCCAGTGCACCCAATAAGTGAATAAGTATAAAGTAGAGGGATTAAATAATAGATTTTGGTTGGGATAGTGAGTATTTTATTCAGGCCATCTTGGTGTAGAGGAGACTGGTTGGGAGACTAATGACTCAAAGGATGTGTAGTGGCTGAAACCTTGGCAGTGACAGAGGAGGAGGATATAGGGAGGTGGAGGTCCATTTGAGAAAATTTTAGGAAAAGGAGTCTATAGAGAAGAAAGAACAGTACAAAATGGCCCAGGGCCAGCACTTGTGAGCCCTTTTCATATCATGGCACACACAGGAAATACTTGTCCAGCCACGAGGTAAATGGACTGTCCCCTGGAGTACTGCCCCAAACTGCCCTGCAGTCAGAGAGCCGGGGGATCCACGTTTCAGCACATTCTGTAACGAATTCTTTTCACCACAATTGGGAAGCTTCCTTGGGTTGCTAAGATAGATTTAGAGGCAAAAAATTCTTGTTGCACTCATGGCTTTATTTACATTTTCTCCATATTTAATTGTTATGGGGTCTCCAAGGGAATCATTATTCTCATATTGTAGGTAAGGCTCTGACAGGTGGAATTTCAACCCCAGTCCTGGGATTCTGAGTCATGAGATTTCCGTTGCAGCCGCAGGCATAGGTGCTGGTGTAATTAACTGCAGTGTGGAATGCAGAAGCCGGCTGGCCAGTGGGGTGTGACTTCGAATATCTCAAAGCTTGTGTGTTTCGGGAACAGTCTTGCTTGTGACGGGGGAAGGCAATGGCACCCCACTCCAGTACTCTTGCCTGGAAAATCCCCTGGACGGAGGAGCCTGGTAGGCTGCAGTCCATGTGGTCACTAAGAGTTGCTAAGAGTCGGACATGACTGAGCAACTTCACTTTCACTTTTCACTTTCATGCATCGGAGAAGGAAATGGCAACCCACTCCAGTGTTCTTGCCTGGAGAATCCCAGGGACGGGGAAGCCTGGCGGGCAGCCGTCTATGGGGTTGGCACAGAGTCGGACAAGACTGAAGTGACTTAGCAGCAACAGCAGCTGACTTGTGAGGAGCACCAGGGAGTTGGAAATGCAGAGCCTGAGCTCAGACTGCTGGCCTCCAGGGAGGAAGAAGGATCTCAAGACATGACATCTGTGGCAGATGCTGGGAAGTTCAGGTATGATAAGGAATGACAAGTGTCTGTCAGCTTTTGGAAATAGGGTAATTGACGACAGAGCGGAATCAACAAGCTCCATTAAAGGCCAGATAGCAAGTATTTTAGGCTTTGAGGGCCGTACGGTCTGTATTGTAACCACTCACCTCTCGCTGTAGCACAGCTCAGCCATAGACAGTCCTTTCATGAATATTCATGGCCATGTTCCAACATTTTATTTATAAAAGCATGCAGTGGGTCAGATTTACTCCCAGACCATAGTCTGCCAACCGGACTTTTGCCTTAGAGGAAAGGAAGGGCAGAATGGAAACTTAATATTTATTCAGTACGCGCCATGTACATGACCCTTGGTAAACATTTTTAACCCTGAAGTGTAAGCACCAATCCCACTTACAGTTGATAGAAAGACCTCAGGGGTTAGATAACTTGCCAGAAGGTTGCTCAGCTCCTTAATGACTAGCTGGAGCTTGCACTTCAGTCAGCCTGAGCCCAAAGTCCAGGTCATCTCCACTTCACTTAGTTGCTGCCCAGAACCAGCAGCCTATGTTAGATCCCTCTCAGAAGGTACCCTCGGCACAGAAGCCGCCAAGCTCTGTATGCTCATTTATGTCCTTCCTTGACCTTCAGGGAAGCAGTGCTTTTCTGCTTCACCTTTGTATTAGGTGGCTAGGGCTGCCATGAAAAGTACCACAGAGTGGGTGGCTTAAACAACAGAAATTAGTTTCCTGATAGGTCTGGAGGCTGTAAGCCTGAGATCAGAGCGCTGGCAGGTTTGGTTTCTCCTGCAGCTTCTGTCCTTGGCTCCCAGATGGCCAACTTCTCCCTGTGTCCTTGCGTGGCCTTTCCTGTGTGTGCACTCCTGGTGTCTCTTTGTCCACGTTTTCTCTTTCAAGGACAGCACTCAGATTGAATTAGGGTCTACCTCAGTGGCCTCATTTTACCTTAATCACCTCTCTAAAGGTTCGATCTCCAAATACAGTCACATGCTGGAGTACATTGGGATTCACCATATGAAATTTGGGGGAACACCCTTCAGGCTGTAACTACTCGCCTCCTCTTTGGTGGATGTCAAGGGATTGTTGAGAACACAGCCTAAGTTACTTAATACAGAAGCTGAAGGCATTCTCCTGTGTGTGAAGACTTCTCTTAGTTACCATTTGAGCCTTAGGAAAAAAAGTTTATGAAAATTATTTTGGAATCATTTTTGGCTTATAGAAAAGTTATAAAGCTAATTCAGAGTTCCTGTATACCACCACATGCCCACTTTCTTTTATCATTAGCATAGTATATTATAATAGTGTGGTATATTGTCACAGCTAATGATCTTGTGAAAGTGTCAGTCACTCATTCGTGTCTGACTCATTGAGACCCCATGAACTGTAGCCCTCCAGGCTCCTCCATCCATGGAATTCTCCAGGCAAGAATATTGGCGTGGGTTGCCATTTCCTTCTACAGGGGATCTTCCTGACCCAGGGGTCAAACCCAGGTCCTCCCACATTGCAGGCAGATCTTTTACCATTTGATCCACCTCTCATGCTACTGCTCCTGCTGCTAAGTCGCTTCAGTCGTGTCCGACTCTGTGCGACCCCACAGACGGCAGCCCATCCGGCTCCCCCATCGCTGGGATTCTCCAGGCAAGAACACTGGAGTGGGTTGCCATTTCCTTCTCCAATGCATGAAAGTGAAAAGTGAAAGTGAAGTCGCTCAGTCGTGTCCGACTCCTAGCGACCCAATGGACTGCAGCCCACCAGGCCCCTCCGTCCATGGGATTTTCCAGGCAAGAGTACTGGAGTGGGGTGCCATTGCCTTCTCCGCCACCTCTCATACTTATATATTATTATTAATAGGCTTTTTTGGGCTGCGCTGGTCTTCCTTGCTGCACTTGGACTTCCTGTAGTTGCGGGAGTGGGGGCTGCTCTGATTGTGATGTGATTCTCCTCGCTGTGGCTTCTCTTGTTGCAGACATGGGCTCTAGGCGCTCGGGCTTCAGTAGCTGTGGCACATGGGCTCAGCACTGCGGTGTGCAAGCTTAGTTGCCCCGCAGCGTGTGGGATCTTCCCAGACCAAGGACTGAACCTGTGTCCCCTGCTTGGCAGGTTGGATTCTTAACCACCAGGGAAGTCCCTGACACATTATTATTAACTGAAGTCTATACTTCATATTTCCTTAGTTTAAATATCCAGGATCTTGTTCAAGGATACCATATGACACTTATCCTGTCTCCTTAGGCTCCATTGGCTCTGATAGTTTCCCAGACGTTCCTTGGTTTTGATGACCATGGCAGTTCTGAGCCTACTGTTCCTGTTTCGTAGGATGCCCTTCTTTCAGGATTTGTCTGATGCTCCTCATGATTAGACTGAAGTTACGGGGTTTAAGGGAGGAGGCCCACAGAGGTAAAGTGCCCTTCTTATCATGTTGTGTTGACATTTCAACATGACTTAGCAGGGTTTTCGTTAACTTTGGTCACCTGGCCAAGGCAGCGGTGGCCAGGTTTCTCTACAGTCAAAGTACTTTTCTTACATCCTTCCCCATCCTCTACCCTCTGGAAGGAAGTTGCTGTGTGAGCCTTCCACGAAGGGTGGGAAGTTAGGCTCCCCTCTTTATGAGAGGAATACTAACATAAATTATTTGGAGTTTTTCTGCCTGGGCGGCGCTTGTCCTCTTCCTCACTGACTTATTTATGTCAGTATAGATTCATGGGCAGATGACATTCAGTGTTGCACTGTGAGGCACCTTACTCAGGCACTCAGACCTTCCGCCACACATGTTACCTTGTTGGCTGTTAGACTGATCAGTCTTAGCCAAGTGAAAGTGTCAGAATGCTGTTAGGTCCAGTCTAAAATGGGGGCAGAGTTGCTGCCTGAGCGGTTTTAATTTCTCCATATAGACTGTTAACCATATGTATGTTACCTGAAACCTTAAACACTTTTTTTCAGACCTGAAGCTCCTAACTCCTAAGGGGTGCAAGCATTACTTTCTTGCTGGTGAAGAAACACCCTTCTGGATTTTATCTGAAATTAGCATTGAAGTAGCGCCACCGTGTGGTAAATGCAGAAGGATTCCTGTGTTCTAGAAACAACTGGGGAATTCTGTGTTTCTTTCATGATACCTAGTAGCTGAACTACTTTAGGGGTTTCCCAGGTTGCGCTACTGGTAAGGAATTTGCCTGCCAGTTCAGGAGTCAGGAAGCGTGGGTTTGATCCCTGGATTGGGAAGATCCCCTGGAGTAGGAATTGGCAACCCACTCCAGTATTCTTGCCTGGGAAATCCCATGGACAGAGGAGCCTGGAGGGCTACAGTCCCCGGGGTCACAAAGAGTTGGACAGGACTTGAATACATGCATGGACACATATATAAAGTACTTTAAAATATTTTAAGTTCTTTTAAAAAGAGGCTGCTTTCTGACTTTGCCTTTGTACATGATTGGGTTTACATAAAAAGTGAACACTTAAAAGTTAAAATTTCTATTTTAATTATTTTTTTAATTTAAATTTAAATTTAATTTAAATTAAAAAAAATTATTTTTGGGCATACTGTTAACTTTTAATTTGTATCTTAAAGTAAGCTTCCCCCCCGATTATTCAAAATTAATAAAAATTATTAATTAATGTGCATATTGCTTGTAGAGGTATAAATGTACAACAGGTTGAAACTCTGAACTTCTGGAGCTTTTATCTTTGACTTGAGGCAGGTTAGGGACTTGTTGCATTCTTCTTTGGCCAAATGTTTTAAGAATTTCGAGGCTATGTGGAAGGTGGCCCAGGGACTCTGAGAGTGCACCCCATGTTGAGTGGGAATGTGGGTGGGACTAGCAGCTCTCTGCCTCCTGGAATGTTCACATCCACAGGAGTTGTCTTTGAAATAGGGGCGGGGAGGGTTAGTGGGATAATTTAGTATGGCCTGTGGTTGACTTGGGTAATGGTTAGCAAGTGCTAAGCTGGAGATTAGTGTGACAGCCTGTTAGAGTTAGTTCTAAAGAAAATCAAACAGTCACTCTTTTTATTGTATTAAATCAGTGTGTCATAGGAATTCCAAATTTAACGTTAAACAGGTTTTGAGAATGAGGTGAAATTGTCGTTGCTGATGGACAAGGGAAATACATGAAGAATTGGATGTAACCGACTTAATGTGGAAGCCCTTCCCTCTGCCGTGTCCTGAACCCAAGACACTGACTAGTAGGAAGATGAACGTTGGAGCTGAGAGGGCTGTGACTGTCTCCACCGTTACCGGGGGTGGCAGCTGTGTCGGAAGGGAAGGAACTCTGCCTGTGACTCTTCATCTGGCTCCTCGGCAGTGATGTCATGGGTTACCTATGTCCTCTGTGAGTGCAACTTGTCCTGGGCAAACTCGAAAGAGATAATAGCTGAGCCCCCAAATATCACTTAGCTGCTGCCCTCTTAGGTTCCTGATGTTTTCAAGAGGTATTTCAGATAATGGGAACCACATGCATTCAAGTGTGAGCTCCTCAGCACAGAGGTCAGAGAAGGACATTTGCCTCAAGCTCAGAAACCTTGCCTGTCCTGGCTCTCCGGGACTGTTAGAGGCCACTCGTGTGTGGCCTGACATACCGGCCTCTGACCAGGCACAGCAAGATGGCAGGCTGCTCCTGACCTCATAGGGTCTCAGAGCAGAGTGTCTCCTCTGTACAGAAGTCAGGAACATGGAAGAGTTCCCTGCAGATCCTGACAGGTACAACAACCATGACAGTGAGGACTGTGGTGACTCATGGAAGGTTCTAGAATTCAGCTGGGGAATCAGAAATGAATGATAGCTAGCTTTGTTGGCCAGCTGGGGGCTGTGGGTGGCTTGTGGTGGACTTGGAGTTAAGGGAATTCTTTTTTCTCTTTCTCTCTCTCCCCCTCTTTCCTTCCTTCCATCTTGAATTCCTTCCAGTGAACATTTTGAAAGTGAGAGACTATTTTATACACTGGAGAGCCCATTATTAAAAGGAGGCTTTTGATGTCTGAGAACAGCACTTTCTGTACAGATGATGAAAGTTTCAAATTACTGTTCAATATACTGTACTTAATAATTTTAAACATGGCTTTTCATAGCCTTTAAATTCAACTTATAAATCTTATGTTTATAATCTAATTTAAAACCATACATATAAAACAGCTTATATAACTCAATATCAAAAAAAATCAACTGAGTAAAAAATGGGCAGAAGACCTGAAAAGATATTCTTCCAAAGAAGATATACATATGGTCAACAGGCACATGAAAAGATGTTCAACGTCTATGGGATTTTCCAGGCAAGAGTACTGGAGTGGGGTGCCATTGCCTTCTCCATCACTAATTATTAGAGAAATGCAAATCAAAACCACAATGTGGTATTGTCACCTGTCAGAATGACTATCATCAAAAAGTCTGCAAATAATAAATGCTGGAGAGGGTGTGGAGAAAAGGGAGCCTTCATACATTGTTGGTGGGAATGTAAATTGGTGCAGACACTATGGAAAGCAGTATGAAAGTTCCTTACAAAACTAAAAATAGAGCTACCATATGATCCAGTAATTCCACTCCTGGGCATATATACCTGGAAGAAGCAAAAAATGCCATTTGAAAAGGTACAGACACCCTGATGTTCACAGAAGCACTATTTACAATAGCCAAGCCTGGAAACAATCCTGTTACCTACCAAGAGATGACTGGCTTAAGATGTCACACACACACACACAGACACACACACACAGGAATATTCCTGTGTAGTGCAGGAATATTACTCAGCCAGAAAAAAAGAATGAAATACGACCATTTGCAGAAATGTGGATGGATCTAGATAATATTATGCTTAGTGAAATGTCAGAGAAAGATAAACACTGTGTGAAATCTCTTACATGTGGAATCTAAATGACACAAATGAATCTATATACAAGGCAGAAACAGACTCACAGGCATAGACAACAAACTTATGGTTACTGCACGCGAAAGGAGTGAGGAAGAGGAATAAAGTAGGGATAAATTAAATTATGGGACATAAACTACTATACATAAAAATAGATCAGCAACAAAGATTTAATGTATACACAGCAACTATATTCTATCCCTGGTGACTCAGACAATAAAGACCGCCTGTAGTGCAGAAGACATGGGTTCGATTCCTGGGTTGGGAAGATCCTCCAGAGAAGGAAATGGCAATCCACTGCAATATTTTTGCCTGGAAAATCCCATGGATGGCCCATGGGGTCACAAAAGAGATGGAGATAATAACCTAAAATGCGATACAGTCGACAAAAAAAAACTGAATTACTATGCTATACACCTGAAACAAGCATGGTATTATAAATCAGCTGTACTCCAATTTAAAAAGTAATAAAAATAAAAACTATAGTAAAAAAGTAAATTTGACTTACAACTGAAAGCTACCTGTTTCAAATAGGAATCACAAAGTTAGTCAGATACTCTGATATGCCACATTTTTAAAAAATAAAAAATTTTCAACTAGACATATTCCCTGATTATGCCCAGTGGTGCAAACTTAATCTTAACAGTAACGCAGTTGTACTGATACTCAGACGCAGTTGAGTTTGGCATTTTTCAAGTCTTCATTTAATTCTCAACCTTACTCAGATTGCGGGACAACCAATATAATGGATCAACTGGGGCAAGATGAGGCTGGGGCCATGAACTCATGATCCCAGTATGTCACCGTGTATTAGGATTAAGTTTGACTTCAAGAAAAAAAAATCAAATACCTAATAGCTTAAACAGATAGATAAATAGATAAAAGTGTATTTTAAATAGATAAAGGTGCATTTCTCTCGTTAATTAACGGTCCAGGAGGACGTGGCACTGGGCCTTGGTGAGTTCAAGTTGTCTTCAGGGTACCAGTCTCCCAGCTTGGTGTGGCTGCTGCAACAAGTTACCACCAGCCTGGTGGCTTAGGACAACAGCAATTGCTTATCCCACACTTCTGGAGGCTGAAAGTCAGAAATCAAGGTATCAGCAGAACTGCAGCCTCTGTGGAGGCTCTGGGGAGAATCTTGTTCCTGCCTCTTCCAGCTTCTGATGCTCTCCATGTTCCTGGGTTGTGGCTGTATCCAATTCCATTCTGCCTCCGTCTCCGTCTCACGTGGCCTTCTCTTGTGATGGTCTGATCCCCCTTCACCTTTCTTTTGTAAAGATACTTGTGAATGCATTTGGGGCCCACCCCACATGGGATAATACAAAATGATGCTTTCATCTCAGAATCATTAACCACAGCCACACGCACCATTCTTCCGAATGAAGTAACGTGTGCAGTTTGTAGCAGTTGGGGCTTGGACCCAGCTTTGGGGGCTGTTAACGCCCTCTTATCACAGAGTGAGTGAAGTCGCTCAGTCATGTCTGACTGTTTGTGATCCCATGGACTGTAGCCTACCAGGCTTCTCTGTCCATGGGATTTTCCAGGCAAGGGTACTGGAGTGGGTTGCCATTTCCTTCTCCAGGGGATCTTCCCGACCCAGGAATCGAACCCAGGTCTCCTGCATTGCAGGCAGACGCTTTACCCTCTGAACCACCAGGGAAGCCTCTTATCACAAGGTCATCTCAAAGTCCAGTAGGGTTGCTGAGTACTAGCAGACATGTCAGCCTTTCTGCCAAGAGGAGGAAAGAGAAGAGCAAAAAGGGGGCTTCTCCCAGCTGGGTCAGCTCCCATTAAACAGTCTTTCTTGAAACCCCACCCAACACTCGCTTTCCTCTCAGTGGCTGCCAAGGAGGCTAGAAAATGCCGCCTTTTATTCATTTAATATGCTGTGCTGCTCAAGTATAACTTTCAAAAAGGCAAAAATACGACATGCAAGCATCAAAAGGTCCTATGTCAACAGTTTTATTTAGCTCATTTATTAAGGCAGGAACAAGCACGACGTTAAGACCAGTTTAAATGAGAATCTGGATTAAAGAGATTTATGATCTCTGCAAGACAAAATTCATTTGCATTGCTCTCAGTTTTTTTGCAATTTGCAGAGCTGTAAAATAGTCCAGATGAG
Organism: Bos grunniens; assembly: GCF_055505025.1. NCBI lineage: Eukaryota > Metazoa > Chordata > Mammalia > Artiodactyla > Bovidae > Bos > Bos grunniens. The sequence goes on from NC_141166.1 coordinate 99,631,349, forward strand.
AGGAAGTCAATCATGAGTACACACGTATGTAATCAGATAGTCTGGAGAGTCTAAACAGCCCCCAGCACCCTGCTGAAGCAATCCCCTGTGATCTCTTCTGTTTTTTTTTTAAACAGGTATTGGGTACTTTTTAGAACAATGACCAGTTAAAAATCAGGTCTCTCTTACCAAGATGGGAGAGGATGACAGATGCTAGGGTTGGCCTCTGCCTAATTCTCTCTCTCAGTGAGTCAGAACTGTTCACCCAGAGTGGAGATTTCAAGCAGTTTTAGTCACTCCCCTACACAGAATGATACCCTCAGCCAGGCCCCCTCTACTTTAATTCTTTTTTTTTGCTTTTTTTTTTTTTATTTACGTAGAATAAAATTATTTTTGCTCTGTGAGCTTTGGCAAATACATAGAGTTGTGAAAGCACCACCAGTATCAAGCACAGAACAGTTCCCTCATCCCCAAATACTTCCTCATTCTTCCCCTTTGTAGTAACTCCTTCTGCCTGGGAACCACTGATGGTCTCCAAACCTATAGTTTTGTCTTTTCCAGAATGTTGTATCAGTAGAAGCATGCATTTATCCTGCCTTTTGAATCTGACTTCTTTCATTAAGTATAATACTTTTGAAATTCATCCATGTTGTAGTGTGGGTATCAAAACCTCTTTTTTCAGTTTATTTTTATTGAAGCATAGTTGATTTACAATTTTGTGTCTTACCTCTTTACTTTTTATTGGTATTAATAATACTTAGTTGTCCAATTAATAATTGCTGAGTATTAATTTACTGCATGGATATACCATAGTTTATCCATTTATCAACTGAAGGACATTTGAATAGCTTTCAGGGGGTTTTTGTTGTTGTTGTTTATGAGTAAATTGCTATAAATATGTGCATACAGATTTTTCAGTAAATATATGTTTTCATTTATCTTGAGTCAATACCTAGTCGTGGAATTGCTTCATGACTTGTTAAGTGTATTACGTTTAATTTTATATGAAAATACCAGCTGTTTTCCAAAGTGGTTGTACCATTTTGCATTCCCGCCAGCAGTGTAGGAGGGTTCCTATTGATCTGCATCCTCATGAGCAGGTCTTAATCATCAAATTACAAAAAAATTTTTTAGCTATTCTACCAGGTGTGTCCCTGGTTGCTTAGTGGTAAAGAACCCGCCTGCCAATGCAGGAGATGGAGGTTCATCTGGGCCGGGAATACCCCTGAGAGAAGGAAATGGAAACCCACTCTAGTATTCTTGCCCAGGAAATCCCATGGACAGAAGGAACCCAGCAGGCTACAGTCCATGGGATCATAAACAATTTGGACATGACTTAGCAACTAAACAACACCAGCAACTAGGTGTGTGCTGGTAGCTCACTGATGTCTTAGTATAAGTATAAGCTAGTGAGGTTGTAACTAACATCTAAGGATAATCTTTTAACCTAGTCTAACTAAACTCATAAAGTTTCTTATCCAGGGCAGATCTTTCTGCCTAATCTTCTTATTTGATTGGAAGCTGCCTCAAGGCAAGGATAAGTTCTTATGTAATTAACCCAAATTCTTGTATAATTTGGTTTTCAAACAAAAGCATCAGAATTAGATCACCTGAGGTAGAGTTGAGAGTTTGCATTTCTAACAAGATCCTAGGTGATGCTGTTGCTGTTGGTCCAGGGACCACACTTTGAACACGACTGCTTGAGAGTGGGAAGCAGTCAGAAACCCTCAGGGAAAGAAAGTTCATGAGGACCCTGCCTCCCTGTTTCTGGAGTCTTAATACTATCATGCAGCCCAGGGCTCATCTCCTGCTAATGTGAATATGAGGAGAACCCCCTTCCCCTTATGGGCTCCTTTCCTAGTTCCTTCAGTTCAGTTCGGTTGCTCAGTCATGTCCCACTCTTTGCGACCCCGTGGACTGTGGCATACCAGGCCTCCCTGTCTGTCACCAACTCCTGGAGTTTACTCAAACTCGCGTCCATTGAGTCAGTGATGCCATCTAACCATGTCATCCTCTGTCGTCTCCTCCTCCTCCCACCTTCAATCTTTCCCAGCATCGGGGTCTTTTCAAATGTGTCAGTTCTTCGAATCAATTGAAGTTTCAACTTCAGCATCAGTCCTTCCTATGAATATTCAGGACTGGTTTCCTTTAGGATGGACTGGTTGGATCTCCTTGGAGTCCGAGGGACTCTCAAGAGTCTTCTCCAACACCATAGTTAAAAGCATCAACTCTTCAGCACTCAGCTTTCTTTATAGTCCAACTCTCACATCCATACATGACTACTGGAAAAATCATAGCTTTGACTAGAGGGACCTTTGTTGGCAAAGTAATGTCTCTGCTTTTGAATATGCTGTCTAGGTTGTTCATAACTTAACTTCCAAGGAGTAAGCGTCTTTTAATTTCATGGTTGCAGTCACCATCTGCAGTGATTTTGAAGCCCCCAAAATAAAGTCTCTCACTGTTTCCCCATCTATTTGCCATGAAGTGATGGGACCAGACGCCATGATCTTCGTTTTCTGAACGTTGAGTTTTAAGTCATCTTTTTCACTCACCTCTTTCACTTTCATCAAGAGGTTCTTTAGTTCTTTGCTTTCTGCCATAAGTGTGGTGTCATCTGCATATCTGAGGTTATTGATATTTCTCCTGGCACTCTTGATTCCAGCTTATGCTTCATCCAGTCTAGCATTTCTCTTGATGTACTCTGCATGTAAGTTAAATAAGCAGGGTGACAATATACAGCCTTGGAGTAACTCCTTTCCTGATTTGGAACTAGTCTGTTGTTCCATGTCCAGTTCTAACTGTTGCTTCTTGACCCGCATACAGATTTCTCAGGAGACAGGTCAGGTGATCTGGTATTCCCATCTCTTTAAGAATTTTCCACAGTTTGTGATGATCCACATAGTCTAAGGCTTTGGCATAGTCAATAAAGCAGAAGTAGATATATTTCTGGAACTCTCTTGCTTTTTCGATGATCCAGCGGACGTTAGAAATTTGATCTCTTGTTCCTATGCCTTTTCTAAATCCAACTTGAAAATCTGGAAGTTCATGGTTCATGTACTGTTGAAGCCTAGCTTGGAGAATTTTGAGCATCACATTGCTAACGTGTGAGATGAGTGCAATTGTGTGGTCGTTTGAACATTCTTTGGCATTGCCTTTCTTTGGGATCAAAATGAAAACTGACCTTTTCCAGTCCTGTGGCCATTGCTGAGTTTTCCACATTTGCTGGCATATTGAGTGCAGCACTTTCACAGCATCATCTTCCAGGATTTGAAATAGCTCAACCGGAATTCCATCACCTCCACTAGCTTTGTTCATAGTGATGCTTCCTAAGGCTCACTTGACTTCACATTCTAGGATGTCTGGGTCTAGCTGAGTGATCACACCATCATGATTATCTGGGTCGTGAAGATCATTTTTGTATAGTTCTTCTGTGTATTCTTGCCACCTCTTCTTAATATCTTCTGCTTCTGTTAGGTCCATACCATTTCTGTCCTTTATTGGGCCCATCTTTGCATGAAATGTTCCCTTGGTATCTCTAATTTTCTTGGGGGAAAAAAAAAAAGGAAAATTTTCTTTCCCATCCTGTTGTTTTCCTCTATTTCTTTGCATTGATCACTGAGGAAGGCTTTCTCATCTCTCCTTGCTATTCTTTGGAACTCTGCATTCAAATGGGTGTATCTTCCCTTTTCTCCTTTGCCTTTCACTTCTCTTCTTTTCATAGCTATTTGTAAGGCCTCCTTAGACAACCATTTTGCCTTTTTGCATTTCTTTTTCTTGGGTATGGTCTTGATCACTGCCTCCTATACCATGTCACGAAATTTCCTAGTTCCTTAGAGAAGTTGAAACTGTCACTCCAGGAAAGACTCAGATCTTTCTCCAGGGACACCTTAAAACCAAGATTTGTGGTTAATCATTTATTTGGGACGATTTGGTTAATGATTCTTATCAGCATTCAGGGGTTTAGATTCTTTATGGTAAGTTATAATTGCAACCAGTAGTTATAGGAGGTGGTGGTGGTGTTCATTCGCTGAGTCGTGTCAGACTCTTTGTGACCCCGTGGACTGCAGCCTGCCAGGCTTCCCTGTTCTTCACTATATCCTGGAGTTTGCTCAAACTCGTGTCTCTTGAGTTGGTGATGCCACTCAACTATTTAATTCCTATGCTGCCCCCTTCTCCTCCTGGTTCAATCTTTCCCAGCATCAGGGTCTTTTCCAATGAGTCGGCTCTTCGTGTCAGGTGGCCAAAGTAAAGGTGAGGGCAACAGATTTCCTCATTATAAACTCACTGAGGTATGAATGAAAACAAGGCCCAGGTGGCATTCTGCCCATTTATAGGTTTATTAGCAGGCTGGCACAGTGCAGTCATACAGTCTATTTCATACGCCTAATAAAGTTCCAGCTCTGTCCTTTGGGGGAGGGGGTAGTGTTCTGGTGGCACTTTGCATTCAGTGTTTACCTGTAGCAAGTATTCCAGCATTTTATGGATAATATGTTAGTTTTCTACTAGTGCCTTTAGAAATTACTACAAACGCAGCAGCTTAAAACAAATTATCTCACAGTTCTGTAGGTTAGAAGTCCAGGCACCACCTGGCACGGTTGTATCTCTGGTCTGGGTTTCCCAAGGCACAGTGGAAGATGCTGGTGGGCCTGTGTTCCTTTCTGGGGCTCAGAAGATGAAGTATTCCCAAGCTCATTCAGGTTGGCTGAGTTCAGTGCCATATGGCTGTAACACTGAGGTCCTCCTTTGCTTGCTGGCTCTTCGCTGGGGGTCCATCTAAATGTCTCAAGGCTGGCTGCATCCCTTTGTTCGTGGCCCCCTCCCTGCATCTTCAAAACCAGCCTCATGCCCTGTCCAGAAGGGTTGAATCCTTCTCATGCTCTGAGTCTCTCTGACCGTCTCCACCGCTTCGGCCCTATCTCCCCTCATCCTCTAACTCAGGTTGTGCTGACTTGCTACCCTTCTCTCCTTACACAAGGCTCCAAGCCCTTGTAAAAAGTTTCTGACATCCCCCCCTGGGAAACATCACAAGTGTTCTTGAGATGAAGACTGAGTTCAGTCTTCCTCTTCTACTTTTAAGGGTTTATGTGATTACATGGGGCCCATCCAGCAATCCAGAATGATCTCTCTAGTTTAAGGTCAGCTGGTTAGTAACCTTAATTCTTTATTTAAAAGCAAAAAACAACATTTTATTTTGTATTGGAATATAAGGAGCCTGGCAGGCTACAGTCCATGGGGCTGCAAAGAGTCAGACACGACTGAGCAAGTGAGCACAGCATAGCTGATTAACAATGTTGTGACAGTTTCAGGCGGATAGCAAAGAGACAGCCTAACAATGTTGTGACAGTTTCAGGCTGATAGCAAAGGGATTCAGCCATACATACACATGTATCCATTCTCCCCCAAACTCAAACCAGACGGCCACATAACACTGAACAGAGTTCCCTCTGCTAGTCCCTCTGCTAATTCCCTCCCTGTCCTTGTTAGTGACCTTAATTCTTAATCCCACCTGCAGAACCCCTTCATAGCAATACCTGAAGAGTGTTTGATTCAATCATTAAGGCCCGGGAATATTTGGAGTTCTACCTCCCACAGACAGAATTTCTTATGACATTTTGACTCTGGGGCCAAATAATTTCCTAGAATCAGCAGCTGGACCTCCAACCACTTACCAGTCAAGCCAGTGCACATCTGTGGACCTGCCTGGGTCACACATGGGCCAGAGTATTTCTGTGATAGTTCTTTTCAGTCCTCATACTTCAAATACCATGAATTCAGCACTGAAGAGAGATTTCCAACAGCCATAGTACCAATTAACGAAGTCAGTGATTTAAGCTGTGTGAAAGTCCATTTCTGACCGTCAGTGTGCTAATTACCATGGTGCTGGTTGCTGATAAGGACAGCTAGCTGACCGACTAGGACTTGCGGTGACCTTAGCTGTTGTGTGTGTGGCCTTTGATTAGAAGCTAGTTAACTACTCCAGGAGTCTGTATTATAGATTAAGACAACTAATTGCCCTCAGGCAGGAGATTAAAGCCAACAGACACACATTTATATTGCACTGTTTATGTTGAAGTGTTTTGAAATAAAATTCAGATGATGTGATAAAGACTCTTGTCCCCTCAACTGAGGGCTTTGGGGGAGTCCTGTCACATCTTATTGTCACCTCATGCCTGGCACAGTGGTTGTGCAACAGATACTTGTTGAGTAAATAGGTTGCTGCTGTTGCTGCTAAGTCGCTTCAGTCATGTCCGACTCTGTACGACCCCATAGACGGCAGCCCACCAGGCTCCCCTGTCCCTGGGATTCTCCAGGCAAGACCACTGGAGTGGGTTGCCATTTTCTTCTCCAATGCAGGAAAGTGAAAAGGGAAGGTGAAGTCGCTCAGTCGTGTCCAACTCCTAGTGACCCCATAGACTGCAGCCTACCAGGCTCCTCCATCCATGGGGTTTTCCAGGCAAGAGTACTGGAGTGGGTTGCCATTGCCTTCTCTGAGTAAATAGGTGAATCAGTGCATTTCCATGCTGTAATACACCAGAGCTTCCCTGGTGGCTCAGATGGTAAAGAATCTGCCTGCAGTGCAGAAGACCTGAGTTTGAACCCTGGGTTGGGAAGATCCCATGGAGAAGAGAATGGCAACCCACTGCAGTATTCTTGCCTGGAGAGTTCCATGGACTGAGGAGCCTGGTGGAGTACAGTCCATAGGGTCTCCAAGAGTCTGACATGACTGAGCAATTAAGACTTTCACTTTTCACTTTCATGCTGTAATACATGAAAAGTCAGGTACATTACAAGAACAGTATGGCAGACAAAGTGAGCTGGGAGAAAGTGGGAACGTGGCTCAGGGTGCTTTGTTGAACTGGGAATGTATTGTATTCATAATACTATAAACATGCACACTGCAAGCTGAGACTTGCAAATCTTTGCCAACATTTATTTCAAGAATGCTTTATTGAAAGGGGGGTAGCTCCGTTTTGATAGCTTATTTTCCTGCTAGATTTCAGTGCCCTAGTGGCAGTGCACATTCCCATTGCACAGCCCCTGTGCACTGCATGAGTGAATAAAGGCTGTCTACCCATCTCAACGTTGGTATCATTGTTCAGTCCCTAGGTCGTGTCACTCTTACAAAAAAATGTTATTCGAAAGAGAATGGAGGCTTACTAAGAGAGTGTCAGGTAACTGTTGTATTTCATTCACTGTCAGCAGACTGCCCATTTTTTCCCTCTTGCCTTCTGTTTTTTCTTCCTTAGAATGAACAGTCTGAATTTCCACAGACCTCACTTGTCTTTGGGTCCGATGAGGTTACAGCACTAATAACTCGTTTCACTGACTTGTTGCCCACCTCTCCTTACACAAGGCCCCAGGCCCTTGTTAAAATGTCTCTGGAAGTTTTAGAACATTCCCCAGGGCCACGGCATGTGCTCCTGGCCAGGAAAGTTCCGGATGCCGGGGTAGCTGGCTCTTCTCTCCTGGAACCCCACATTAGCCCCTGGCACCCAGGTGGCATTCCCTGGAGCTGAGTCCTCTCAGGTAGCAGTTTGGGGTTTTATTTGTAGCCTCTACCCTGCTTCTCATAGGAGAAATCCAATGATAGGATGACACTCTGTGCTTGAAATTGCTGTCCCCGTGGGCCGAGGCTTTCTGACCCAGTCATTTGATCAGCCGGCTCCTTCCTTAAAGGAAGTCCTCCCAAGAGACTCAGCCCCAGTAGGCAGTCCTGCCAGTTCACCTGCCCAGCCTCAACACTGTGCAAAGCAGATGGAGGTAAAGCCAGGTTCCCTCCACTCTGTCGACTTGGGCCAAGTCTTCCCTTTCTCAGTCCCGAAGTGCATTTCTCTCCCCTCCCCCTGCCCCGCCATGATGCTTTCTTGTGGGGGTACAGGAGAGAGAGGGGCCAGACTTTGGAAGCTCAGTATAGGTATTGTGCTCTTTAAAAATCCAAGACTGTAATTTCAGAGTTTACCGTTTCTTGCTGACTTGATTTATGACATTTGCTTTGGTGATAAAGGCCCCCCTCACCCTCGCCCTCTCTGCCCTGCCAAAGAAATGCTCTTCCTCACCCTTTTTATTTTTCTCTTCTTGTTGTGAACATTTCCTAATGTGAGATGAAAACCCAGATCAGGTAAAAGTGACAGGAACCTTTACTGTGAAAGTTCAGGATGCTAAAAAACAAAAGAAAACGAAAATGATTGATAACACAGGAGAGTCACTTTTCATAGTGTCCAGATGTCGTGAAAAAATGTAAGATCTACCTTAAATGCAGTAAGTACCCTCAGGTGTTCTGTGTCCCAAATATGACTTTCAAATATATATATAATTATTTTTAACTGAACCATTCAGAAATGAGAAGTAACCCCTGCCCTTCTCTCTTGCGCTGCCTGGAGATAAAGCCCAGTTTGGTTTATTTCTGCCTTTCCTTTTTTAAAAATATTCCTTATATGGTCGTTTCTAAGCAGCAAAATAGCTGTGTGATTAAAATGTCAAAAGGAGTAGGAAAACTGGCCTCTGGGAAAAGTGTACTTGGAGATTTACATAGAGGCAGGAGAGGGATGGGGAGAAGGCTGTGTTCCAGGTTGTGGACGGAGATGACTGAGGGAGATGCCCCCACCCAACCCCGCTGCCCGCCACTGACGCAAGCCCCTGGACAGTGTAAGGAGCTGGCGGGAGCTCTCCTGTGCAGGCTGCCTACTGGGTGTCTGTGTAACCACTCTGGGGCACATTTCCTGTTTCTCTTCATCCTAAGAGCCCTTTGTCTCTACGTTGGAGAGCCCCCTTTCCTCTGTATCACGGAGCAGAGGATGGAGGGCAGAGGAAGCTGGGGAAATCGAGATGAGAAGAGATCCAGAGCTGTTATGAACTGGGTGTAGTTTATGATCGAGAACAATCCCTGTTCATCATAAACCTTGTAAACTGGACAGACTGGTGCCCCACTCATGGCTGGAGACCCTGCTCAGACCCTGACAGAAGAGAGGTCTTCCTTAGAGGTGCGCCCACAGTGGGCTGTGTTCTGCGTACTTGATACCAAAGTATGGCCCGTGGTTCCCACCATACCTGGTAACCTCATCAGAAGCTGCATCTTAAAGAGCCCCCCATGGTATCCTTATGCCCAGTTAAGCTTGAAAAGTGCTTTACACCAGTGTCTTAGGTGCCCAGGAGTGATAGGGAGGGAAGTCCGCTGCAGCAGGGAAGCACACTAGCTTCTGGATGAGCACATTTTTAAGCTAATACCTGACAGTCTTGTTTTTCAGAGCCTCTTGTCTTAAACAGGAGCCAGCAAGCTGTGCTTTGTGGGTAATTGTTATTATAGTATTAGATTCTGGTTAATTTGGGGGGATTAACTTGATAGTGCTTGTTTTACATGAAGGGGTGAAGTTATTTTACTTTTTTAGGTAGTTTATGCTTGTGTGTGTGTAGGGTGGGAGTCCACTTGAATACTGGAGTGGGTTGCCATTCCTTTCTCCAGGGGATCTTCCCAACCCAGAGATTGTACCCACATCTCCTGTGTTTCCTGCATTGCAGGCGGACTTGGGAATGTTGAATATGTCATTGTAAACAAAAAGCTGTGGGTAGAAAGGTGCTGGGCAGTCGTTTCCCCTGAGTAAGGGTCAGGTGTTAGGGAAATGTGTTTTTCGGTTTTGATCTCTGTTGATGATGGATTTGGCCACTTCATTTAGAAGTTTTCCATTTCAGTGGCATAGAACTCAGTGTCACTGTGGCTTAATAGATGGCAGTTTAGTGTAAGAGCCAGTGATTACAGTGGCTCCTAACTGGTGTGGCCTCTGGTCGTCCCTTCCTGTGGTCAGTCTTGTCAGCTGCCCACATCACAGACCCTGAATGCCCCTTGTCACAGAACACCGTGTGTAATGGAAACAGTAGCTCTTATCTTTCTGGAGGGTGTGTACCTCCTATTAACTCTGATTCCTCAAGATTCCTTCTTCAACCTGTTATTGGCGTTTTCTGTTAGAGTAGGATCTTTCCTTGAGTTTCTGATGATTTTAGTTTGTAAGTACAAGGTACTAAAAAGCTGACTAAATGGTAGAGAGGTGTGTGTGTGTGTGTGTGTGTGTGTGTGTGTGTTTCTGTGTAGGGAAGGCTTTGTGGTAGAGTGATGGGTCAGGGACCCACCATTTCTTTGGGGGCTTGGCTTCAACTGTGATTATGTATAGGTCTTTTCTCCTCCCAGGGAGGAATCTAATCCAGGGATCCCTAACCTGTAGGATATAATGCCAGATGGTCTGAGGTGGGGCTGATGCAATAATAATAAAAATAAGGTGCACAATAAATGTAATGGCACTTGAATCATCTCCAGACCATCTCTCCCAGCCCCACCCCACCCCACCCCCAACCTTGGTCCATGCAAAAATTTTTGTCTTCCACGAAACCTGTCCCTGGTACCAAAAAAGGTTCCTCCTTGGTGTGCAAGCTTGTTGTCAGCATTTTCATAGCAGACAGCTGGGGTAGAGGGTGTGGAGAGATGCATCTGGGTGGGGCCCACCAATCCACATGGAGAATTTTTCTCGATCCCTGATTTAGTGTAGCACTGAAGAGTTGAGCTCTTGAATCTCCAAGGTCTGGGAATTCAGCCTTTCCAGGGAAGACTTCTGCATCCAGGATGAAGGAGGGAATGCTTCCTGGTTTGGGAAGCGGTTCTGGAGGGGTCTTACTTGCCTTTCAGTAGATTTCCAACCCACACTTCTGCATTCAACCCTGCCATGCCCCTGCCTTCAGAGGGGTCTGCTGTCTGTGAGGCTGAGCCCTCCCTCCCCCGCACGCCCTTTCCCCTCCCCAATCCTAACCTTTCCTGCTGTGCTCCGTCCATGCTCCTTGGCAGTCTGTTTCCACTTCCAGAAGTTTGGTTTCTTGCCTGTGGTTGTCTTCCTTCCCCCCTGGTCTCTCTTAAATCCCTTTACTGCAGCTTTAATGGTGTTTTGAAAGGGAGTGAGGGCAAACGAGCGTTCATCTGCTGTGTTTAATGGAAAGTGCCCAAAGAGTCTCTAACGAGCAATTGAGGGGGGAGAGAAGAAAACCTCTGAGTTATAAATTTGTCCGGTTTTATAGCATTTGAGGTTCAGCTGTTTGTGAAAAGCAATTTAAATAAAAGGATCAGGTTGGAGAACTGTGGTTTATATTCACTTCATATTTCAACTCCTAGTAAAAGAGGAGATCAGAAACAAGGGTGTATGAATAAAAGATTTGCTGAATGTATAGCCAAGACCTAGGGTTGGGTGGTGGAAGGCCCTACTGCCCTGGCCTTTTCTAGGATTGCCTATTTAAGCTAGATTTCCTAGTTTTTATAAGGGCTGAATGGCGATTTAATACACAGGCTTCAAACCTGCACACACCTCAAAACTGTGTGAGTTCCTTCTTTACCGTGTGTTGGCCTTGAGCAAATTGTTTCATAGATTTGAGCCTCAGCTTCCTGACCTAAAAATGGGGGAAATAGTGTTTTTCCTCCAAAGTTATTAGAACTGGATGAATTAATGTATGTAAGCCCTTACCCTTGTGTGGCCACTGACTGCAGTTTTACTGACTTTGTTACATTCTAGGTCTCCTTTCTTTTCCAGCCTCACTGTTCACTGTGGCAGGCACTGTGCCAAGCCAGGGAGCCAGAGACACTTGACCTCTGCTCTCAGGATATTCCCCTAAGAGCTGAAGCCTCCCTCATTCTTCTTTTAGCTCTGGGGTGTACTGAAGTTTGAGTTGGACAGGGACGGAGACCATCTTTAAACCTAGGTCTGCCCAGCTCTAAGCGCTCTGCTCTTTTACAAAACAACAACAACAAAAAAACTAATTGATTTACAATGTTGTGTTAGTTTCTTCTGGACAGCACAGTGAATCAATTCAGAGGCTCTGAACCATTCAGAGGCTCTGCTCTTAACACCATCTCCTTAGTGTTGAATATCTCTTACAGTGAGGGATTGACCTCTGAATAGAACACAGTTACAGGCAAACGGATGGGCATAGATGCTTTCCAAAGGCTCTGGGTGATGTTGAGGTTCATATTCCAACCATTCCTAACAGTCGTTGTTCATCCATGTGCAGGAGAACGTTTTGGAAGGATGTGTGGGATAGGTGGATTGCTGGGAAGTAGGTCTCTGTAAGTTATTACTATTCTCCGAGGAGTTAAGGTGAACAGAAACTTACAGGTACTCCATGAGTAGAGCCTGGTTGCTGTTTTGGGTAACTTGAATCATTGGAAAATAATAAAAAAAGGCTTTAGCTCCCTTGAGTTCTGTAAATGGAGAAGAGTGGATGAAGAGAGAAAGGTGCTCTTGATCTCTTTTACTATAAGGAGTGGTTTGGGAACCCACAGTGTAGAAAATCTCTTGCAGTTGTCCTGGGTCTGTTTCTGCCTGCCCCGTTCAGGTTTTTCCTAGTTGCTGTCTCCTTCACAGCCAAAGCCTTTGACTGTGTGGATCACAATAAACTGTGGAAAATTCTTCAAGAGATGGAAATACCAGACCACCTGATCTGCCTCTTGAGAAATTTGTATGCAGGTCAGGAAGCAACAGTTAGAACTGGACGTGGAACAACAGACTGGTTCCAAATAGGAAAAGGAGTTCGTCAAGGCTGTATATTGTCACCCTGTTCATTTAACTTATATGCAGAGTACATCATGAGAAACTCTGGACTGGAAGAAACACAAGCTGGAATCAAGATTGCCAGGAGAAATATCAATAACCTCAGATATGCAGATGACACCACCCTTATGGAAGAAAGTGAAGAGGAACTCAAAAGCCTCTTGATGAAAGTGAAAGTGGAGAGTGAAAAAGTTGGCTTAAAACTCAACATTCAGAAAACGAAGATCATGGCATCCGGTCCCACCACTTCATGGGAAATAGATGGGGAAACAGTGGAAACAGTGTCAGACTTTATTTTTCTGGGCTCCAAAATCACTACAGATGGTGACTGCAACCATGAAATTAAAAGACACTTACTCCTTGGAAGGAAAGTTATGACCAACCTAGATAGCATATTCAAAAGCAGAGATATTACTTTGCCAACAAAGGTCCGTCTAGTCAAGGCTACGGTTTTTCCTGTGGTCATGTATGGATGTGAGAGTTGGACTGTGAAGAAGGCTGAGCGCCAAAGAATTGATGCTTTTGAACTGTGGTGTTGGAGAAGACTCTTGAGAGTCCCTTGGACTGCAAGAGATCCAACCAGTCCATTCTGAAGGAGATCAGCCCTGGGATTTCTTTGGAAGGACTGATGCTAAAGCTGAAACTCCAGTACTTTGGCCACCTCATGTGAAGAGTTGACTCATTGGAAAAGACTCTGATGCTGGGAGGGATTGGGGGCAGGAGGAGAAGGGGAAGACAGAGGATGAGATGGCTGGATGGCATCACTGACTCGATGGACATGAGTCTCAGTGAACTCTGGGAATTGGTGATGGACAGGGAGGCCTGGCATGCTGCGATTCATGGGGTCGCAAAGAGTCGGACACGACTGAGCGACTGATCTGATCTGATCTGATCACAGCATATATCTTTGTTTCCCCTCTCCTCCTCAGTCTTTCCCTTCATGCATATTTATATATGGATAGATGTGTATTCTTAATAAAATCTGAATTGTATTTTGTGTACCGTTGTATAGCTGACATTTTCCACTTACTTTCCTTCTGCCCATCCGCAGTAACCATTCCATTTCAACCTTTAAAAACAGTCCTTTTCTGGGACTTCCCTGCCAGTCTAGTGGTTAAGAATCTGCCTTCCAACACAGGGGAATGCAGGTTCCATCCCAGGTTGGGGAACTAAGATCCCGCATGCCCCAGGGCAGCTAAGCCAGCATGCCACAAGGAAAGATCCCACAGGCCTCCGCTGAGACCTAGTGCAGCCAAATAAATAAATTAATTAAAAAACTCCCTTTCTAACAGGGTTAAATCAATCATGAAGACAGCCATATGGTTAACTACTACTTTAGTCATTTTGGAATCATGATTTCTAAAGTCTGAAATGATATCCTATTTGTGAAGCTCTATAAGCTTCTTTGATCTTGTAGCCTATTTTCGGTTGTGGTACGTTATAACTGGCTGGGAATTAGATTATTTTTATAGTAGTGTAGACACTTTTGCAGTAAACCTTTAGGTGGCAGCATGTCTCACCATAAACCACATTCTGAATAGAATTTCTCAGATGCATGAGACGTTTGACACAGGAGGATTTCAGAATCTGCCTGACTCCCTCGTCAGTGTGCAGCGCGGAGGCTGAGGTCCTGGGAGGGGCCGGGTTGTGTCTGAGGGCTGAACAGGAGAGAGAACTGTAGACCCCTGTCTGTGACTCATCCTCCACCTTCTCTTAGTGATGTGAAATGTTTATTAAAAGCACACTTTAAGTATAAGGCAACCAAGGAAAACAAGAGTCAAGTGGATGATTCTGGACCAAAGTGTAGTGGGATGTTTGAAAGGACTGGACAGAATAGGCAGTGTTTTTTGTGTTTTTTTTTTAAAGCAGCTTCATTTAGATATAATTCACATACCATACAATCCACTCATTTGAAGTGTACACTGCAGCAGTTTTTAGTATATTCACAAGGTTTTGTGCCATCACCACAACCCAATTTTAGATTAATTTTATCACTCCAGACTCCCTAGCCATCACCCCACAAGCCTGCACATGGTTACCCATGCCCTGGTAACCATTCATACTCTGTTTCTGTAAATTTGCCTCTTCTGGACATTCCATTTGAATGGAATCATATATTATGTGGTCTTTGGGGACTAGCTTCTTTTACTGAGCAAAATATTTTCAGGCTTCGCCCATGTTTAGCATGAATCAGTACTTCCTTTTTATTGCCCCGTGATAAGTATATCACATTTTGTTGTCATCAGTTGATGAACATTTGGCTGTTAATGAGTAATGTTACTAAGAGTATCCATGTACAGATTTTTGTCTGAATGTATATTTACACAGAAGTGGATTTATTGGACCATATGTGTAACCTTCTTGGAAACTGCCAAGCTGTTTTCCAAAGTGACTGTGCGTGTACATTACCACCAGCAATGTGTGATGGTTTCATGTAGCCTAATTCAGAATTCCAGATTATCTGATGATAAGTTGGGGTTGAAGAGGTGGTGAGAGGGATGATTAACAGGCTCTCTGTGTCCCGAATTGCATGCCGGACTGACTGCTCTGCCTTCCCTCTTCTATGTCAGCTGACAAGAAAGCAGCCGTCTTTCCTGCCCGGCACAATTGCCATGTGTCACCAGGCTGATCAAACGCCTGCGTTCCATGGCTGCGCAGAGCATGTTGATGTTACAGCCTGGCGGCTTATGATCCTTGCCTCCTGACTTTGGGGAGGTACCAGGCAACCTGATCGTCTTGGTCCCAGTTAGAGACAAATTCCAAGTTAAAAAAATCCTTCACCACGAGCCGCCCAGGTCCGAACATGTCAAAATCACTTCCGTGACATATACCAAAGACAGCTGTAGAGGCTGCATAGCAGAAGAGCTGCTTTTGTTTTTGTCAGAGTTTACATTCTGCGAGCCGAGCTTCCACCCATCTCTTTGGCAGCCCAGTCTGGACGTTGCTGCGTCTGTACTGAAATGACCGTGTGTGTGTTCACGGGAGGGGAAGGGGCTGGCTCTTTAGGCATCTCTGGGTTCTGGTAAGGACATGCACTGTACATTCTGAAGCTTTGTTTGCAGCTGGAAAAAATTAGACACACTCAGATCTTTCCCTGCTACAGGTCCTGTCAGGAAGCCCAAGTATGTGGAAAGCCCCAGAGTGCCTGGAGATGCAGTCATAATCCCGTTCCGAGACGTGCCCAAGCCAGCAGAGCCCAGTGAGAATGGTAAGGATATGTTTGCCATGATTTCCCCCCTCTAAAGATTTTACACTGTGACACTCCACTTTTGAGGGAAACTTGAGTGCCTCTTGTAGGAATCCTTCGCTAAACTGAATATATCTGGGAAGTGGTTTTCCTTGGGCAGTTAGAGAGATCTGTTTAGCTACTGTGAATTCTTTAGATTGTATACAGTGTAGGAACAATGGTGCATATGCATTGTTTATGGATTGAGACTTATTTCCCATCAATTTTGACCTCCCCAGTATGGGGGGATATAAAAAGCCAGCCAGCAGACTGTTTCCAATATATATATATATATATATATATATATATATATTTTTTTTTTTTTAGTTCTCCATCATTTTAGAATATTTTAACAACAGGCTTTGGCTGAAAAGCTGAAACTGTAGCTGGACAAAGCTTATAATACCTAGCTTTCGTAAAAGCACTTGGTAGCTTTTGAAAGCTGCTTATTTTTTTAACATCAAAAGTTCTTCTTTACAGAATGTTGAAGTAGAGACCAAAAAACCCTCCAAATTGATTAATACCTTTTCATAAAGACACTTTATATTTTGCTTTTTTCCTTCTATCTGAAAATACATGTAACAGACAAAAGCTCTAGCATTTTGTAGATATATTAATAGCACTTTATTTATTTTAATTGAATCAAGAATGGACCTGTTCGTTCCTGTCAGTGGGGGTGTTTCCCCAACTCACAACTCTAAAGTCTTTGTGTGTTTTGAGTTTATATCCTATTTTGCTGCAGAAACACATGATTAAGAATTCTGAGGAATGTGGAGAAGCCTGTTGTACCTCCAATATGGACACAAGTTTATGTAGTAATGATGAAAGAGAAAAGTCACCCGTATCTCCACCTTAGAAGAAATGGCATCCTTGTTTCTCTAATTGTGGGTGGGAAGGAGTACAGCTCTCCTTTTATTTTCTGCCACCGTGTGTGCATTTCATGTGTTGGCCAGGGCATGGTGGGGAGTGGGTATGAAGTGTAAAATGTGATAGGAACATGGAGTGGGGTGGTGGTGGTGACAGTAAAGTTAAAAATAAGCTGAGTGAAGGGTTGGCAGAAAATGAAAATCAGAAAGAGGTGTTCGGGGCGGGTGGGGGCCGAGGTGGGACCAGCAGCCCCACCGTTTTTCCTTCTGTCCAGGCATGCAGTCATTTGGCTTCTGTGAGAGACTCACACTAGGATTTGTGCTGGGGAGGGGCAGGGCGCCAGGGGTGTGGTCTTGCAGAGGGGAGGATCCGTGGTGCTGCCTGGTTAGAACAGCCAGAGAACCTGCAAACATGAGGACCCTCCTGGTTGTGAATTCACATGTGCCCGGTGTCTGTGGGCTGATGTGTTCTCTCACTTCTATTCTGGGTATCAAAAAGAAAATGGAAACCTGTTCCTCTGAAGTGAATATCAATAATCTGAGTTTGTGAGCTGTCTGCCCATTTCAGACTAAGCCTGCCAACCCCTGCCCTTGTCCCCATTTGCCTGTGGAGTCCTGGTTGGTTACGCCCCTGGCATTTGACTGGTGTAGACTGCCTGATAGGACCCCTTGTTCCATGGGCGGGAGTCCTGTTGAGGTCCTGTCTAGTGTTTAGGACTCCCCCTGGGATAAGAATGAGGACAAATAGGATTTTTGTTGGGCAAAGAAATGAGGTTATAAATAGTTCTCACTGTCAACTCTTCTACCCTTGTTCAAGGCAGAATTGACTTTCTTAGGGGAGAAGGTGTTCTTGTGCTTGGCTGCCAGCTGAGCTAAATTCAAGCACAGTGATTGATGTTGCTGGTGTAGCCAGCAGTCTGCAGACACGCTTACTCCTGAGACCCTTGCTCTTGGATTTAGGCTCATCCTTCTCAATGGGGACTGACATTGTGACATACCTGGGCTGCGAATACATACCAGGGATTTCCAGAAGTTTGCCTAGAATTAAGAAGCAGGGTACATTTCCTCTTTTTTTAGGTGTCTGGGAAAGGGATGTAGTTCATGCTTGTGGGCATGTAGTTTTTCATGGGTTGCCATGGTGCTAGTGGGATCCCCATCAGAGTTATCTGTTGGTAGATAAAGAGGTGGTTGCCTAACAAAATTTAGCTTGATAATTAGTAAAGGATGGCATGTTTTGTAATTCCCCACAGACTCCTTTACATTTCTGTGGGGTTAATGAAGTTTGCCATATTAAAGTATAAATTTTATGTCCAGGTCATTGAATCTGGAGCAAACGGAAACTAATTGAGTCTGAGTATTCATCCAAACATGTACAGATGCATGATGAGCTAAATCCTAATTTCTAGGCTTTCAGAGCAGTAGTATCACTGAAGTTTTAATTTAAACCTTGGGCGTATACTTCACATACTTCTTTTGGGCATTTTTTAAAAAAAGTCTCTAAGACACTCTTCTGGATGCTGTCAGTAATAGCATTTTGGTATTCACCAGTCTGACGAACTATTGAAAACAGCCCCTTGTGAAATGCTTTTGAAATTTTTCATGGATTTGTGAAATATCAGGTTATTCCTAGATGTTTGAAATTCCCTTCCCAGACTAAACTGCCTTGCTTTATGGTTGTGTGGCTCCATAAATCCTTGACTCTTAGCTTTCTGAAATTTAAAGTAAAACAAAAACAGTGAGCACTTGAAATTTATTCATTTATTTATAAACAGTTGTATTTGTAATCTGCATATTTTAGCCATCTGGGAAGTGGGAAATATGATATGGCAGGTGAACATTTTTGTTACAAGCAAAGAACCTGTTTATTAAAGTCTACACTAACCTGCAAACCTTTTTATGGAAAGATTCTACTTTATTCAGTATTTTTAAATGTATTGGAAAAACAGCATTTTTTCTTAGTCCTCAAACAAAATATAATCCCCTTTTTCCTGTCAAATGATCCTAATAAGCTTATATATAAAGTAAGTTCTTCACAAATAAGCTTCCTATTATTAGGCCAACATATTGTTTATGGGGAAAATGCCACCCACAGAACAATACCTCTGCTTTAAGGGAAAACTAAAAAAACAGATAAATTAGGGAGGATTATTTAACTGTAATAGGATTCACAGCTATGTTTTTCTTGAATTCGGGGCAGCCATAATCTGTTTAGGTTTGCTTCGATCTATCCTTGCTCCTTGAGCAAGCTTTGATGGGAAAGGGTGAGAGAGTTTTAATATTATGAGTCATTATTTGATGAAGATCAATCCAAAATATGGTAAAACTTTTTTTCTAGCCATCTGGTTAGCAAATAGAACTAACATATGAAACAGAAAAATAATGAAATTCAGAACTATCTTACTGGGAGGAGTGAATCCTTTTTTAGATATATTTCAGTAAATATTGATACCTTATGTTTTTGATGACTATTTTAGACATTCAGAAAGATGTAGAGAATGAAAAAGGTATGAAGAATATGATACCTGTCTAACCACTACTCAGTTTAAGAAAGAAAACATGACTTTTTTTTCCTCCTGATTACACTGCTCTTGCTTTCCCAAGAGGTAACATTGCTCCTGCTAATTTAAATTCCAGCTTCTTAGAATGGTGTTGTGCTACTTGACCAATGGTTGAATAAGGTTTTAGCTCGATAGAAGCATAGAAGGGGAAACATCCCTGGTATGTGTGCAGTGGAACAGAGACTAGAGTAGAATAGCCATTCGTTCTGCATTTCCTTGAATAAAAAATTCTTGTGCTGTGAAAAGAATTGTGTTGGATGCTATTTGAGATAGCTTTTCAAGCATAGATCCTTTTCTCTTGGAGCCTTAGAGTCTGGGCAGGGATTAGAGATTTATATATACAGAGTAGCTATAGTATGGGGGCGGGGGAGTAGTGTTGACTAATCTAAGCTGTGTGACAAATCCAGTGCAGATGGAGATGCTGTGCCAGGAAAGACTTGCTTGGAGTCCTGTGCATTAAGATTCACCTGTCAGCAAAGTTTAGGATGGAGTCGGGGCAGGAAGGGGACTGCAGTCATAGAGAATGGTTAGAAAATGATTTCAATAGTTACGTGAGAGACTAAAATCTCAAATTATCCATAGAACACGATCAGGAAAGAAGTGAGGGGTAGGAAGATTCCCGAGAGATTGCAAGGACATGGAAGCTGTAAGAGACAAAGATGATGACTTCAGAGTTTTGAGACTACATTAAATGGACACTGGAAGAGAAGTACCTGTCCATTTTGGTTTGAGTTTGGTTTCAGGCGTGTTGAGTTTGAGGTTTGGAAACATCCAGGCAAAGATGTCCTCTGAATAGCTGGAAAAATAAAACTGGGGCTTAAGAGTTCAGGAGGAAACCTGGGTAGCCTTTTGCCTAGAGTGGATGTGATGAGACAAGGTGTATTACACTATGGAAATCAGTCCTGAGTATTCATTGAAACGACTGAGGCTGAAGCTGAAACTCCAATACTTTGGCCACCTGATGCGAAGAACTGACTCATTAGAAAAGACCCTGATGCTAGGAAAGATTGAAGGTGGGAGGAGACAGGGATGACGACAGAGGATGAGATGGTTGGATCACATCACTGTCTCAATGGATATGAGTTTGTGTAAGCTCTGGGAGTTAGTGATGGACAGGGAAACCTGGAGTGCTGCAGTCCATGGGGTCCATGTCCAAAGAGTTGGATACACAATTGAGCGACTGAACACTAGGAAAAAGGTCACTGAAAGAAGAGCCCTAAAAACCTTTGATATTTTATTCTTGAGCTGTGAATAACACGGAAGAAGCACAGCTTAAAGGGTAGAAAAACCAACAAGACCACACAGTATCCGTAAGTTTCCCTTCTATCTGATGTGAAAATTGTTCCTTCCTTCCTTGGAGGACAGAATATGTGCCAAGGTCAAAAATATACAGGAGGCTTCTGGTTCAAGATGGTGGAGTAGAAGGACAGGCATTTACATCCTCCTGCGAGAGCACCAAAGTTGCAACTAGCTGTCGAACAGCCATTGACGGGAGGACACTGGAACCCACCAAAAAAAGATACCCTATGTCCAAAGACAAAGAAGAAGCTGCAGCAAGAGGTAGGAAGAACGTAATCATGATAAAATCAAATCCCGTATCCACCAGGTGGGTGACACACAGACTGGAGAAAAATGCCAAAGAAGTTCTCACACTATTGTGAAGGTTCTGAACCCAACATCAGGCTTCCCAGCCTGGGGATCCTAAAAAGGGACTGGCAATCCCCAGGGAATATGACCTTAAGGACCAGCAGGATTTGATAATAAGCTTTCCAGAGGACTGAGGGAAATAGAGATGCCAGTCTTGGAGAGCACAAACAAAATTTTGCATGCACTAAGACCCAGAGGAGGGAAGCAGTGACGCCCCAGGAGACTGAACCAAAAACCTGCTAATGTTGGAGGGCCTCCTGTAGAGGTGTGGGTCGGCAGGGGCAGAGGCATGGGTCGGACAGGGGCATTGGAAGGTCCCCCTTGGTGTATACGCTGTTGGTGTTAGCCATTAACCCTACCATAGAGCCTGTAGACCCCAGGGCTGGGGAAAAACTCAGTCCAAACAACTACCAGAGAGGGAGCCCAATCCCACTTTTAGCAGATAATTGGATTAAAGCTTTACTGAGCAAGGCCCTGCCCACCAGAGCAAGACCCAGTTTTCCCCATCTCCAGTGCCTCCCATCAAGAAGCTTACACAAGCCTCCTTAGTCTCCTTTATCAGAGGGCAGACAGAAGCAGGAAGAAGTACAGTCTCACAGCAGCTAAAACAAAAACCATATTACAGAAAGCTAGTCATGATGAAAAAGAAGGAAGTTATGTCCCAGATGGAGAGACAAGATAAAATCCCAGAGAAACAACTAAATGAAGTAAAGATAGGCAACTCTCTAGAAAAAGAATTCAGAATAATGATAGTGAAGATGATCCAGGATCTTGGGAAAAGAATGGAGGCAAAGATTGAGAAGATGCAAGAAATGTTTACCAAAGGCCTAGAAGAACTAAGGAACAAACAAGCAGAGATGGATCATAAACTAGAAGGCATCAGTAGAAGAATAACTGAGGCAGAAGAACAGATAAATGACCTGGAGAACAGAATGGTGGAAATCACTGCCACAGAACAGAATATAGAAAAAAGAATGAAAAGAAATGAAGACAGCTTAAGAGACCTCTGAGACAGCATTAAATGCACCAACATTCACATTATAGGGGTCCTAGAAGGAGAATAGAGAGAGAAAGGACCTGAGGAAATACTTGAAAATAGCTGAAAAAATTTTAAACATGGGAAAGGAGAAATATTCAACCGAGTCCAGGAAGCACAGAGAGTCCCAGGAAGGATAAACCCAAGGAGGAACACACAGAGACACATAGTCATCAAACTGACAAAAATTAAAGACAGAATATTAAAACAAGGGAAAATGACAAATAACATACAAGAGAACTCCCTTAAGGCTATCAGCTGACTTCTCAACAGAAACTCTGCGTGCCAGAGGAAGTGGCATGATATATGTAAAGTAATGAAAGGAAAGAACCTACAACCAAGAATACTCTACCCAGCAACACTCTCCTTCAGATTTGATGGAGAAATCAAAAGCTTTCCAGACAAGCAAAAGTTAAGAGAATTCAGCACCACCAAATCAGCTTTAGAACAAATGCTAAAGGACCTTCTCTAGGCAGAAAGCACAAGAGAAGGAAAAGACCTACAGAAAGTAAGCCCAAAATAAGGAAACGGTAATAGGATCATACATATTGATAATTACCTTAAATATAAATAGATTAAATGCACCAACCAAAAGACGTAGACTGAGTGGGTGGATGCAAACGTGTACTTCCACTTACATCACTCTGCTCGACACCCCCAAATTGTATGTAATTATTTTATATTGTTAAGTTAGTCATATTCCCATTATGGCTTGCAATTGTAATTATCTTTTATTTTTTGTCTGGCCATTGATTGTGAGAACTGATAAACATTTTTTACTTTTGTGATGATGTAACTATTACTCATTTAATACCATTGTATCATGATTGGTCAACAGAAAAATAATAGACCTCTATCTCACCAAAGCTAGGGTCTAGTAGAAAAACCCATATCACTTTTAAAAATCCAGATGTGTATCACAATTATCTTGAAATTTTTTGAAAAATACAAATGCTCAGGTATGCTTTTTTCTCCAGAGCTCCAGATATGTTTCTAGTGAGCAGTTATGTTTAAAAACATCTGGACTGTGTGATGATCTTTTACTTTTATCTAGTTTGTTTCACTTTTCTATTTCATATTCAGTGCTACCATTTCATTTAGTTTATGTTCTCAGTTTCTCCATCTCTTTTTTTTTAATGTTTTCTTAAGCCTTTATCAAGTGTAGTAGAAAAACTTTTGTGTAAGTATCTATAATATATATATCTTAGAAAACTTATGAATTTTTGCCTAAACTAAAAAATTATGATATTTTGATACCATTTGTTTGACTTAGTATTAGTAGAATGCTAGATTTCTAATTAAAAAATAGATATGCAACAAGCAACAGAGGTTTACTATATAGCCTAGGGAACTATAGTCAATATCTTGTAATAACCTATAATGGAAAATAATTTCAAAAATTATGTGTATTTGTATAACTGAATCACCTTGTTGCACACCTGAAACATTGTTTAAGTCAACTATACTTCAGTTAAAAATATATACATATATACACACACATACACAGGGAAGTCAAAAAAGGAGATGGACCATTAAAAAAGGTTACTGTGCCTAATATGGCCGTCTCAGGAGCCTTGGGCAAGTGAATGAGTTTAAGTTGTGGGTATGTGATTAAAAAAATAGAATTGGTGAGGGTAAACCACATCTCTTTTACCCCAAAAGAGTTGAGAAAGTAATGGAAGATGAGAGGTCAGTTAGTAGGATGAGGGTATGTGCAATTATGATTTTATTTGTTATTTTAAAGAAAGAGAATTTAGTACAGTTCAACATTTAAAGACTGCAGGTGTGGTACATGGACTTCTAGGCATCCCCAAGACCCTTTCAGGGGTCTGTGAAGTCACCGCTCTTTTCATAATAACACTTGATATTTCCATTTCTTTTACATTGATATTTGTGATGGTGCAAGAGCAATTGTTGGTAAAACTTCCAATGCCTTAGCACATGTCAGGGTAGGGGCACCTGCTATTATTCTAGGGCTGCATGTCGGTTTTTTTTTTTTTTTTTTTTTACCACCACCCACTTGCATCAGAAATAATAGTTAACTGAAAAATGTCCTTGATGAAGCCCCCAAAATGATGAATTTTAAGCCCTGACCCTTGAATACCCACCTTTTAAATATGTGGTGAGATGAAATTGGAAGTCTGCAGAAAGTGTGTCTACTGTGTGCTGAGGTATGATGGCTGTCTGAAGGGAAAGCACATGTGTGATTGAATTGCAAGCTGAACTAGCCATTCAAATAAAAAACGGGGAACATCATTTTTACTTGAAAGTACTCCTGACAAATCTTAGTTACTCCAAATTGGGTAGTTTGCATATATTTTCTCAAAAAGGAACAAAATGAGCATGTCACTTCTATGAAAAAACAAAAAACAAAAAAAACAACAACACACCTGGCAGGGTTTAGTTCCAGTGACAAAAATTGACCTTTTGAGTGAAAATTAGGTTTGGGGGAATTTGCACCTGTCACAGTGAGTGTGATGGTTTCTCAGGATTTTTCTGTTGAGATCTGTGGTGATGTTAATGAATGTGATATTTTGGTGTTGTATAATAAAATGTGTCAACACTTGCAAGAGCTGCAAAACCAGTATTTTCCAAATGACCCAATACATGGTGTTACAAAATCTTGCATGGGTAAAATCCATTTGAAGCATAAAACACACCATTGGATTTTCTTTTAACAGAGCACAGAAAGTTCATTGATTCAGATTCAGAGTCAACACTGGAACTAACCTTTAAGAAATTGCTACTTGTCAAGTTTTGGGGTGATATCAAAGAAGAATATCTGTAATTAACTGGAGAGGTTCCTCCCTTTCCCAAAGAAAGCCCTCTGAAGCCACAGTTCTTCACACGCTTCAACCCAAAGAACCTATCGCAACAGATTGAATCCAGAAGTAGACATTAGAATCCAACTGTCTTCTACTAAATCAGATGTTAAAAAGAATTTGCAAAAATTTAAACAATGCCATTCTTAAGTAACTTTTTAAATTGAAAATATGGTTGTTATTCTAAAAGTGTTATTTGTTAATGTAATTTTTAACTTAAAATGGATTAACATAGATTTTTAAATTCCTAGTTTTAATTTCTAACATGATGAATATCATAGACATAATCCACATAAGCCTAAACACTTTGGAGTCCTTAATTTTTAAAGGTGAGCTCTGACACCAGAAATTTGAGAACCACCAGCTTAGAGAAGGAGAAAATAAAAATAGATGACAAAATTGATTCAGAGTCTAATTGTTATCTAGACTGAAGAGGATGAGGACGAGAGAGAAAAAGGCTAATTCAGGAAACATTTTGAAAGAGGAAATGGTAAGATTTGGTGACGGTTTCAGTATGGGATGCATGAGATGAAAAACTTAAAGATAACTTATATGATAATGTCTCTTCAGGAAAATTAGAGATACCAAGGGAACATTTCATGCAAAAGATGGACACAATAAAAGACAGAAATGGTATGGATCTAGAAGCAGAAGATATTAAGAAGAGGTGGCAAAAATATACAGAAGAACTGTACAAAAAAAGATCTTAATGATCCAGATAACCACAATGGTGTGATCATTCACTTAGAGCCAGACATCCTGGAGTGCAAAGTCAAGTGGGCCTTATGATGCATCACTACAAACAAAGCTAGTGGAAGTGATGGAATTCCAGCTGATCTATTTCAAGTCCTAAAAGATGATGCTGTTCTAGTGCTGTACTCAATATGCCAGCAGATTTGGAAAACTCAACAGTGGCCACAGGACTGGAAAAGGTCAGTTTTCATTCCAATCCCAAAGAAGGGCAATGCCAAAGAATGGTTAAACTATCGCACAGTTGCACTCATTTCACATGCTAGCAAGGTCATGTTCAAAAAAAGCTAGGCCTCAACAGTTCATGAGCTGAGAACTTCCAGATGTTCGAGCTGGATTTAGAAAAGGCAAAGGAACCAGAGATCAAATCACCAGCATCCGTTGGATCATAGAAAAAGCAAGGGAATTCCAGAAAAACATCTGCTGCTTCGTTGACTATGCTAAAGCCTTTGACTATGTGGATCACAACAAACTGTGGAAAATTCTTGAAGAGATGGGAATACCAGACCACCTTACCTGCCTCCTGAGAAATCTATATGCAGGTCAAGAAGCAACAGTTAGGACCGGACCTGGAACAATGGACTGGTTCCAAATTTGGAAAGGAGTACATCAAGGCTGTATATTGTCACCCTGCTTATTCAACTTATATGGAGAGTACATCATGTGAAATGCTGGGCTGGATGAAGCACAAGCTGGAATCAAGATTGCTGGGGGAAATATCAATTACCTCAGATATGCAAATGATACCACTCTTATGGCAGAAAGTGAAGAGGAAGTAAAGGGACTCTTGATGAAGGCAAAAGAGGAGAGTGAAAGAATGCACACGGATTCAAAACTCAGCATTCAAAAAACTAAGATCATGGCGTCTGGTTCCATCACTTCATGGCAAATAGATGGGGAAACAATGGAAACAGTGACAGACTTTATTTTCTTGGGCTCCAAAATCACTGTGGATGGTGACTGCAGCCATAAAATTAAAAGACACTTGTTCCTTTGAAGAAAAGCTATGACAAATCTAGACATTGTATTAAAAAGCAGAGACATTACTTTGCCAACAAAGGTCTGTCTAGTCAAAGCTATGGTTTTTCCAGTAGTCATGTATGGACGTGAGAGTTGAATCATGAAGGCTGAGTGCTAAAGAATTGATGCTTTTGAATAGTTGTGCTTGAGAAGACTCTTGAGAGTCCCTGGGACTACAAGAAGATCAAACCAGTCCATGTTAAAGGAAATCAGTCCTGAATATTCATTGGAAGGCCTGATGCTGAAGCTGAATCTCCAGTACTTTGGCCACCTGATGTGAAGAACCAACTCATTAGAAAAGACCCTGATGCTGGGAAAGATTGAGGGCAGGAGGAGAGAGGGACGACAGAGGATGAAATGGTGGGATGGCATCACTAACTCGATGGACATGAGTTTAAGCAAGCACCGGGAGTTGGTGAAGGACAGGGAAGCCTGGTGTGCTGCAGTCCATGAGGATGAAAAGAGTCGGACACTACTGAGCAACTGGACAACAATATGATAACTGTGTTTTCATATTGCAGACTAGAAACCCGTTATTGACAGAACCAGATCAGGTGCCTAGAGAGATGCTCCTCTATAAATAATATTTTTGGAAATTCAAGGAGGTGGGACTGGTGATGGCTTAGGAGAGGGAGCAACCAGAAAGAAACTGGAAAAGGTTTATGGAGAAGGCAAGGACAGCAACAGGTTTAGCACAAAGCAGGTCCTGGACGGGTAGAGGCAGAGAGGGAGGTATTTAACATCAGTCAAGGCTGTGTGGCAGTTAACAGACTGGATCAGAAGTACTGTCTTGGAAGCTGATGTTAAGTCAGTGGTTCTAGACTACGTGCTAGTGAATGGCCAGACATCATCAACAACACTCAGTGCTCTGTTGAGTTTGAGGAGGAGGAGGAGAGTGGAGAAATGGCTTCTCTTGGTGGCATGATCACTGGTAATCCTGAAGGACCTCTGCAGTTCTAGTAGAGTCCGGCTTTAAGAAGAGGGAACTGTTAGATAGGAAATGAGCAGTAGATGTGGGCCAAGTTGGAACAGTTTGATACTCAGCCAAAGGAGGGAATTTGTTGTTTTGAAAGGATAGTGAGTTCAGAAACAGTTAAATTAAGGCAGGAAAATTCTAAATAGAAAAGTATTTTTATGTAAGAGAAACATGTACACATTAAATATAAATAGGGAGCCACGGGCTTCCCTAGTGGCTCCTATGGTAAAGTCTTCACCTGCAATGCGGGAGACCTGGGTTCGATCCCTGGGTAGGGAGATCCCCTGTAGGAGGGCATGGCAACCCACTCCAGTATTCTTGCCTGGAGAATCCCATAGACAGAGGAGCCTGAAAGGCTGCAGTCCACGGGGTTGCAAAGAGTCGGACACGACTGAGCAGTTGACTAAGCACAGCACATGAAAACAGAAAGTGAAGTAATAATAGTGAGAAAGTGGGCTCTTAGTGTTAAATTTGGTAGAAATAATGATCACCTTTGATACGGTGTCTTATTTCAGAGATATTTGGTTTATTAGGTGTTTCTCATATTTGTTTTGAACTTCACAATCAAAAAGAAATGGATGATGGCCACTTCCAAGATAAGGAAATTGAGGTTTGGAGAGGCTCACCCACTAAGGAGTCCAGAATAGCTTTAGTGTACAGTCCTTTCCTCTGAGCCTGTGGAGGGAAAGAAGAGGGGATGGTTATAAGGGGCACACACAGGTTTGAAGTTAGGATGGCGGTAACTGGGGGCATAGTCACTTTGTGGACCATACCTGGATGTTGGTGCCCCTAAATGTGATCCAGTAAGTGTGAATAGTTAGAAGGAGCCAGGCAGGGAGTGATTGAAGCAATCTCCTTTGCTTTTTTCCACATGATTATTCCACAATGGTTTGAAAGCAAGGATTGCCTGAGTACATTATTGGGAGGACAATCACTGTCAGCTTACCTGTGGGATCCTAGGGAGTGTGAGGCTGATTACTCTCTCAGCTTCAGATACAGCCATCATAAATGTGTTGGATATTTATTGGGTTGATCAAAAAGTTTGTTTGGATTTTCCATAAGATGCTACAGAAAAACCTGAACAAATTTTTTGGCCAACCCCAGACATGATGAGATAGCAGAGCATTGCTAAGAGATGAGGTCTTTCTCTCCAGTCCTCAGCCCATTTGTATTGGGTAAGGTAACCCATAATTGATAAGTGATTTAGTATTAACCACATGGATAGAAATAGACCATCTAGAGGTATCCCATTTGGATTTTGGTGTGGAAGTCATTTTGGAATTGTTAGCTCAAAGAAAATTCTTTCTTACTGTTCAGATCTCAGTATTTGGTGACTGACTATGAAAGGAGAAATCCATTTCCATTTCACAGTCACGTGTATCAGAGTGTTTTCCCGGGCAGCTCATCTTCCCCAAAACGGCCCTGTCATACTTCACCCAGGAGTCCTTCTGCCAGAATGAAAAGTTCAGCAAGAGAGGGCCCTGTGCATTAGGGAAGGAAAGACGAAGACAGCTTGACGTGGATTAAGGAATTCAGGCTGAAGGGGACTTCTGAGGAGAAGGTCGCTAGGATGACATTTTAGTAGAAAGAGTAAGATGAAAAGACAGTTGGAAAGCTTTTGGAAGGAAGAAAATTGCAGTGGCTTAATGGATGCCAAAACTACAGTACAGAACATCTGTTCGTTCATCCCAAACCCGGGTAGAGTTTTGGAGCTTTGGTAACAACAAAGTTCAGGTTGAACAGTTAAGAGAACAAGTTAATGATGAATTTGGATGTCCTTTGTGTATCTGGGCAACTGCGATGGCCACTGCTCCCCAACTTGCCTGAAGGGGGATAGTTTGGATGACTAGTTGTCTTTGAATTTGTGTGTGGACGCGCCCACGTGCACACACACACACACCCACACACCCACCCCCCACACCCCCCCCCCCCCACACACACACACTTAAACTGAAAACCTTGACAGTCTGGTGTGAATCTGCTATCCTAACCCACCCCGCTGCAGGACCTACATAGGATGCTGGTCTCAAAGGTCCTGTTTGTCAACAGAGTGAATTTTGTGACAGCAGCTGCCAACTGGGAGCCACTTCTGGCTCTTTCCTCAGAGTGTTTCAGGTTGAACCAGAAGGTAGACATTCTGGGGCAAGTCACAATTGGGTCACAGTGTAGAGACTGTTGAAAAGAAAGAGGGGTGTGGAGTAGGGAAATGGCTGAGTTCTGGCCCCTCACCCACTTCTTCACCTTTCCAGCTGCATCCTGTTCTCCCTCCAGTCCAGCTGCCACCTAAGATAAAGTGGCTGCTCTGCTCGAGCCTAAGGGCAAGGAGGGCAGCATGGATCCTGTTCTGAAGTGGCCCAGCCCTTGGGTGTGCCTGGACTATGCTGATTTGGTTGGGTTCCTGCTTTCCTTTCACCAGTGCCCATGTATCTTAAGAGTCAAAATGTGGTTGGAGACCTGTGGTGGGAAGGAATCTTCTGTAGGGTGGCTTTGAGGGTGTGGTTGGCCCGCCCTGGGGTGGCTCCCTTACCCCTGTCATTGGCTTGGGGCCACTGCTCTTTCATGTTAAGAGTTTATCGCAAATGATCCAGAAACATCAGGGCTCTTTCAACCCACAACAATCAAGTCTTGGTTAATTTTACCCCTGCAGTATGCTACAGCAACTGAAAAATATCCAGGCTGGGAAACAGCTGTTCTCACCCTAAACATTGGGAGCTTTTGAGAGCAGGCAAGGGCAGGGGTACTTTTCCTTCCTTGAGGATACAACTGATTTAACTTCCCTTGTAGCTACCATCCTGCAAGCATGACTTAGCAAAACTGATAATGTGGGTGAGAATAATAAAGATGGTCTTTCTCAGCTCTGCTTATGTTGTCTTTTGTATTTTCTTACAAAAGGCAAAGTTAGCATTGAACTTTGGTGATGATCCTGTATGTCAAAGATAATATCTCAGATTTTATTTTTCCTCATTTTATGTTTCTATAACCTATTACCCATTATCTGCAGATTTCCACATCCAGGGACATTGGTTCATGAATGTATGGATCTAGGTACCTAGACAATTAACAAAAACCAACAAAACATGAAGAGGAATGACTGTTGCAGGTTGCTTGTTGTTCTTAAGTTCTAACTGTGTAAGCACAGTTGCGTTATACATTATTTCATTCCCTGATGGAAGCTGAGCTGGCTTAAAACTGTAAGAGAGGTGTTGGAATGAAGTGAATATCATCTTGTCGACCATCATTAAGTTCCCTTAGAGTTTGGATACAAGATTAATCTACAGCTCAACACTTAAATCCAACAATAAAATTCTCTTGAGTGCACAAAGCATGATGACCAACCTTAAGGAGACCAGAGGAAGGCATGGCTTCCAAACATGCCCTGTGACTGTCAGATGGAACATGCTTCCAGCATTACTATGGAGTGTGCTGAAAGCACATCCAGTTTTTCTACGTCTCCTCGTGGACAGCAGGGTGTACTCCTGGGTCCTGTCTCTTGGGACACAGTTTACTGGGGCTTAAGATCTTTGTTTCAGCATGGATCCCTGATGACTGACCCTTGCGTTTGAATCCTGGTTTGTTTGTTTTTTTTATAAGAAACTACAGTTTTTATTTTGCTTTACAATAAGCAAAGAGCTCTGTATAAAAGCAGAACTTACAGTAGTGCCAAATAAACCAAATATTTACAGTGTTGCTATTAAAGTCTTACCTCTAAAGGAAGATTCAGTGTATTGGATGCAAATCACTCCTATGGAGTGTGCACAGACTGACGTGGTTGTGCCCCTGCCTTGTTTAATGAGAGCTTGCATTTCAGTTTCCCCCCAGCATCCAGGTAACTCTGCCAGCATGCCACTTGGGTTTTCCTTTATTTCAGCCTTCTGTGGGCATTGGACACATGGTGCCCTTCAAGCATGAGGCCTTTTTCTGCCTTTGGTGTCTCAGGTACCATTCCTAATGACATGGAAATAGGACTTGCTACAGATAATGATACTGTACCTTTGGATTCAGGTCAACAATTTCACCCTGTGCATTTGGTTTTTCCCTTTTACTGTTTTCTTAACCTGTCACAGTCTCTTAATTAGAATGTATTGCTAGGGGACAGGCAGCACTGTCAAACTTTGTGCATTTTATAAAAATACACAAAAGCACCAGACAAGCAGCTGTAATGCCAAGTCCTCCAGATTCGATACTGAAATTCCTGAGAGGGGTGTCTTCATTGTTTTCTTTCTTTGTTCCAGAAGCAAAGGCCGATAATGAACCGAGCTGTTCGCCGGCAGCTCAAGAACTGTTGACAAGACTGGGATTTTTACTGGGAGAAGGGATCCCAAGTGCCACACACATAACCATTGAAGAAAAAAATGAAACCATGGTAATGCCCGAGGAAGATACTGCATCTTATATCTGCTCGGAGGATGAATGACGGCATAATCGTCTTGCCTCCTCCCTGAGTAGGGAAGTTGTTGTTCAGACCAGATGAGTCTGGGCCATTGTGTATTGAAATTAAATTTCAACAGTTTGTTTGTGAACCTTTGTAGTAGGGAGTGGGGAGAAGCAGAGGGTGCAGACCTTACAAAAATGTCCACATTAACCTTCTGGTCACCACTCAGAGAAGAGTAACTGAATTGAAGTGGCCTAGAGAATTCCTTAGGAATGATACCACTTTTATCTTTATAGCACCATTCTTTTCATCCGGCTGCTTTGGTATGCACTTTCCTGTGCTTTTTTTAATTGGTTTAGACTTTGGAGGGTCAGTGGGGTGAGGAAAAGATTTATAGAAGATGAGTGGAAACAAAATAAAATAAGATCAAAAGGTTCATCTTCGGAAGAGCACTCCCCTTCCTAGGGAACGGCAGCCTGCCACATCCGAGATGAGAAGTGTACTTCTGAATAGCAATGAGGGGCCGGAGCCTCTGCCCCTTCCAGGGTCTCTGCGAGGGTGTCAGGCATTGATTGAGATCACAGTGGCCACCAGTCTCCTTCCCTGGATCGCAGAGCCCATAAATCTTCCAAAAATTGAATCAGGTTGTGGTGCTCATGATACATTACAAAAACAGAGTTCCCAGATTTTCCACACAGAGGTCAAAGAACCCATTTGTCTTCTGCAGAGTTTAAATGAAAGGAAGTCTGCCTGTTTGCTGTTTCTGCTTTACAAATGTTCATTCCCACTAAATTATTTCCAAGACTGCCCTCTTAAGAAAAAAGATCACAGGGAGGCGAACAGAACTAAGGGAGATTTCTCTTTTTAAATTTTGGAAGACTGTATATATTAAGATCCCTGGATTGTAAAAAAGAAAACCTGTTTTCCATTTTCTTGTTTGTTTTTCATGCTAAAACCATGAAGCTACAAAAGGGTGTGTAGACGCGCTAACTCCTCCTTCCGTTCGTCTTGCAGTGCACAGCTCTGAGCCAAGGCATCAGCCCTTGCTCCACTCTTACGAGCAGCACCGCCTCTCCTAGCACCGATAGCCCCTGCTCAACCTTGAATAGCTGTGTCAGCAAGACGGCAGCCAACAAAAGTCCCTGTGAGACCATTAGCAGCCCTAGCTCCACCCTGGAAAGCAAGGACAGTGGAATTATAGGTAAGACGCTCACTGCTCGGTCATGTGATGGCTCCATGCATTTCAGCCAGAGCATTCACCAGGCTCTTCTTAAGAGGGTTTTAGCATGTGCGGTCTGTGAAGGTCAGCCTGCCCGGACTACCCTGTCCTTTGCAGATAGAACTTCCACGGACAGCTGAGCGGTTGAAACATTGGCTTTTATATTCCTTCGTGTTTATTTGATAACCCTGGACGCATGTGGTAAAAAATTTTCCACATCAGGTCTGGCCTATGACATTAAAAAAATCTTCCCTTGTCACTAATCCACTTGATGGGTATTGGGTATGTATAGGACACACCACAGGACAATGAAGTCCCTGCATATTGAGAAGTCTTCCCAGCCAGATCTCAAGGTCACTGATTTTCCCACTTATGCCTATGTATTTGTTCTTTTGTTTCTTCTAATGGCATCTGACCACTGTCTGGAGGCCTGGAGGTTCTAAGTCCACCCCCCCAACACCCACACCCATGCCTGCAAAGTACATGTGGATGTGCTGAGCTGATTGTCTGGAGACACAGAGTATAGTCGTGACTCTTAGGCTGGTTGGCTAGGTGACGCGAATGTTTAATTGAGTTCTTTGCATACTTCTGAGGAAATCGTAAGTAAGGCTTCTGATGAGTTCAGTAGTTTCTTAGTCCCAGGTGCACAATAGAATCAACCAGGGAATTTAAGAGCCCTTGTTTTTACCTCCCATCCCAGAAGGAACGCGTTTGCATTTCTGCAGGTGGGCCTGGGTGGCTGTGCGTCCTGGTCTACAGCCTGCTCCCTTGGGGGTGGGCTGCTCCGGCTTCCTGTGCTCTCAGGCCATGCTGCTGCCTGACCCTGGTGCCCTCCTGCAGCTCAGCCCTTTCCCTGCTGCTGAGTGATGCACGTGTTTTTGAGGAATATTTTATGTTTTATTATTGGAAGGAGCCCCACTTCCTTCCACGTTAATATGTAACCAAATGCAGTGACATTTGAGCTCTTTGTTCTCTTCAGTCACCTGCAATTTCTTTCATATGTAATTTGAAAAACCAAACTGCAGGCTCATCCAGTTTGTCTTTTGGAGATTGCCTCAGAAGATACGTGTGATACCTGGACTGGGTTGTGAAGTTCTTGGTGTCGCCCCCTTAACAGCTCTTGTGAGGGGCCCCGCAGCAAGAGGAAGGCAAGCCTGTTCCCTGTTTTCTCTTGGATCAGGATTTTCAATGGATTTTTGTTTCATTTTTAATTGTCTCATTGAGATATAATTTCCATGCCACAGTATCATCCGTTTAAACTTTTGAGTGGCTTGTGTTTATTCAGAATTGTGCAACCATCACCACAATCTGATTTTGGAATATTTTTACCATTTCAAAAAGAAACTCTGTACTCTTAGAAGTCACACCTCATTTCCCTGCATACACCAGACCTACTCACTGGGCAATCTACTTTCTGTCTCTGCAGACTAACTGCATGTGACTGGTTTTTGTAGCAGGTCTGAATTTTCTTCACTCCACTTCAAGCCCTTCCAGTGAGCTTATTCTTCCAATTCCCTTTTAACTCTGCTTCCCCACCTGCTATTCTGTCTAACAGATTTTCCCCAGTGTTACTCCTGTTTTCATGTCCCGTCTGTCTCTGAAGTGTCGACCATTGATGGATCTGTGGTATTGATTCTGTGATGGCCAGATGACTTCCTTTACAGTGTTCTTAGCTCTTCTGCAATGCCCTTTTCTCCTCAGAGTTTGTCTTTTTTCAGGAAATTGGCCAGTGCTACAGATCTTTTAAAAAATTATTTGTTTTTGACTGCGCTGGGTCTTCATTGCTACACAAAGACTTTCTTTCGTTGTGGCCGTTGGGGCTGCTCTGCATCGTGGCGTGCAGGCTTCTCATTGTAGTGGTTTCTCTTGTTGCAGCACATAGGCTCTGGGCTCACAGGCTTTCGTAGCTGCCGCACACAGGTAGCTGCGACTCGCAGGCTCTAAAGCACAGGTTCAGTGGTTGTGGCGCATGGGTTAGTTGCTTCACAGCATGTGGAATCTTCCCAG
Organism: Bos grunniens; assembly: GCF_055505025.1. Classification (NCBI taxonomy): domain Eukaryota; kingdom Metazoa; phylum Chordata; class Mammalia; order Artiodactyla; family Bovidae; genus Bos; species Bos grunniens. The sequence continues at coordinate 99,666,405 of NC_141166.1, forward strand.
ACCAGAGATTGAACCTGTTTTCTCAGCATTGGCAGGCACATTCTTATCCAGTGCACTACCAGAGAAGTCCTAGTTTTTTATTATTATTTTTTTAATAGGATTTTTCTCTTCATTCTGTCTTGTGGCATTGACATGGCAGCTTCTGGTTATAACCAAGCCAGTTTCTTGTTTTGACAGAAAACTTTTCAGTGACAGAAAACGACCCACGTTCATTCTCTGACTCTTTCTCTTTCTCATTAAGAGATATTGCTGCAGTTTTAAAAGTGTCTTAAAGAGGGAAAAGTTGCTGGTTTGTTTTTTGTATTATCATTGAATGATTGAATTGCAGGAATATGAAGGCTCTCAATTAGTACTTGATTTAATATAGTCCCTGCTGAACCCAGAATAGTTCGTGCCCTTACAAGGTGCAGTCTGTATACCTCAATATTTTCAGTTTACTTATTCTTGTTTTGTTGTTTACTGTTGTCTCCAGTATTCTGGCCTAGAGAGTTCCATGGACCATACAGTCCATGGGGTCACAAAGAGTCGGATACGACTGAGCAGCTTTCACTTGCCACATGGTTAGGGGGGTCTCATCTATCTTAGTTCTGCTATCTACTGGGCTCCTAGCATGGCATTGGGAATGAGAAATTAAGGAAAGAGAATTATGGCTACTGTCAAGTTTCACTGAAGGAGGGAATGGTTTAGATGGTTTCTAGAGAAGCTGTGTGGGATTCCCATTCCCAGTCGGCGTCATCAGGTCTTTTCGTGCCATCTGTACTGTAAGCTGTGTCTTGTCGTGAAGCAGCTCATTTCATATCATTGAGGATGTCTTTCATTCCTTGACTCAGGTCAACGTGTTCTCTTAACTCAGCTGAACTTGAAAAATGGTGACGATTGAGATGAAAGTGGGAGGAAGTGGGAGGTGGTGGCTAAGTCCTTCTTTCAGCGAAGACCCCCTGCTGCGGGAGTTTGTGCTTCCTGCCTGGTTCCCTGAGCTCCTTTAGGGAGCCAGGACCGTAGGTGGCTGAGATGGAGAGACGCTGTGCTGGCGACAAGGTTCCTCTGTCCTCTCTCCTTCAGACCTGCACAACTAGAGCCTGTTGCCAGGGACACGTTGGAGGTGTAATAGGGAGAGGGAAAAAAACACCTTTCCTCTCCAGCAGACCTAGCCGCAGCTCTTTGAAAAGGTAGGCGTGGTTGGGCCAGAGGAGGAAAGAGCTTCCTCCTGAATTGATAACAGGGTATGCAGGTTCTGTCGCCTCTCTGGGAGCAGGCATCTGTGACTCAGTTGTGGTCTGGTGATTGCTGGGGGTGGAGCGTGAAGAACATGTCTGTCTTTATAAGGTGTAGCCTGGGAATGACAACCTTTGGGCATCTTAACTGTTCAACGGAGTGAAATAGTCAAGAACACAGCGATCCCAGTGGGCAGAGATGAAAGCGAGATATCTTGGCTTCCTGCTTTGGGAGGCCCGGCAGCTGCTTGTCAAACAGGCTGGTTAAGATTCATGTTCCAAGTTACACAGGGCCTAGAGAAGGGCGGAAGAGGCTTTCCACTTAATCTTCCATTTGAAGTTGTTTAAGACTCGTCAACTTATGGAGCTCAGGCTAGAATAGCAAAGGCTTGGGGGTGGGCTGGCGTAAAGAGTGTACAGCTGTCATGGCATTACAAGCTTTGCGGAAGTTGTAGGCTCCCATCCAGGGCTCAGACCTGAGTTCCATGTATAGCATTAGCACAGTTTATTTAGAGGAAACTTCTAACAGTGCTAAGCCATCCTTAAAAATTCCCAAACCTCCCCCTTAACCTCCCCCTTATTTAAGCCAACTTCAGTCATGCTGATACTATTCAGTCTAAATATTTTTGACCAACAGATGCTGTGAAGGGAAACTTGTGTTCCCACATGCCCAGACAGCCTTCTCAGGCTGCCACAGGGTGCCCGGCCTGGGTTCTGTTTCTACTGGTTTTGATATACTGCAGATGAAGAGAATTTCTTTTTGGAATTGCTTAGTAGGAGAAAGGGCAAGCCAATGACCAGTAGAGGAATTTATTGGACCCCTTCCCGTCTCTTGGAAAAGACCCTGATGCTGGGAAAGATTGAGGGCAGGAGGAGAAGGGGATGACAGAGGATGAGATGGTTGGATGGCATCACCAGCTCAATGGACATGAGTTTGAGCCGACTCCAGGAGATTGTTGGTGAAGAACAGGGAAGCCTGGCATGTTGCAGTCCATGGGGTCGCCAAGAGTCAGACACAACTTAGTGGCTTAAAAACAACATCTCCAGTCTCTTAGATCCCCTGGAGAAGGCAATGGCAACCCACTCCAGTATCCTTGCCTGGGAAATCTCATGGACAGAGGAGCCTGGCAGGCTGCAGTCCATGTTTGCAGAAGAGTCGGACACGATTGAGCAACTACACAGCCGCAAACTGTGGAGGCCAGGGCTCAGCAGAACCCTCCCACCTCCTGTCCCACCCTCACTGTGTCGTGCAGTTTCGCTTTATCCTATTTCAGGACCTCCAGGTTCTCCCAACATAAACTTCTTTAGACGCTTAATAATTCTGTCATGTAGAAATACTGTCTAAGCTAGATGAGATTAGCTGAATTCCCTACAATATCTTTTTTTTGTCCCTAAGGTAAAATTCCTTATTCTTAACATATTAAAATTATTGACATTACCTACGAGTTAGTGTCTGATTTTCAAACCTGCAATGTGAGAACCTCTAAATGTGTCACCAGCTGTACTCATTCACTTGAAGCAGCTTTTCAATTACTTGCTTTGAAAAGGAAGACTTTATAAAGAAGTTGCTTTTAAAGGTATTTCCTCCATGACTGGAAGAACATTTTTTTCTTAGTGACACTCTCTTGAATATAACTGGCTTCCAACTGTTACAAATGGAAAGTCATAAACTACGAACCCCAGCTTAGAAAAAAGTGAGGTACGGGCTGACCTTGGGAATATTGCAGGCTTGATTCCCATCTGCCATAGTGGAGTGAATGTTGCAATAAAACAAGTCACTGAACTCTTGTCGGTTTCGTAATAAGTGTAAAAGTTGTTTACGCTGTACTGTAGTCTGTTAAGTGTGCAATAGCATTACACTTAAGAAAAGGTACGTACTTTTATTAAAAGATACCTTATTCTTAAAAAATGCTGACCATCACCTGTGCCTTCAGCGAGTTGTTATCTTTTTTGCTGGTAGAGGGTTTGAAATATTTTGAGTTACCAAAATGTGATCCAGAGATATGAAGTGAGCACATGCTATTGGAAAAATGGCATGCTTGGATTTACTCAATGCAGGGTTACCACACAGCTTCAATTTGAAAAACACCAGTTTCTGCAAAGTCCAGTAAAGTATAATATGCCTGTATGTGTACTCATTCGAATCTGTGTAAAAACCCATCTGATTTTAAAAAGTCACTGAAAACAATGACTTAAAGCATTATTTGCTTTAAATGTATTGTTTGATTTTTATGTATGTTCATATGATCAGTATTTTATGTTTGTGTGTATTTATTTCAAAGAAATGGGCTATTTCAAAAGAAAGAGGATGGATATTGGATGAAGAGAAAGACACAAAACTCAGTTTTCCTATCAAGATTTAAAATGTTAATAAATCCTTCCTATCGATTAATGATAGAGGTGCTCAGGACAAGGATTTCCAGGTAGCAGTTTAAAGCATTCTGGCAGAAAGAGAGGCCTTTAGAAGTTAATCATTCCTTCCATTTGCTTTCTCTGCCATCTGCTTCTACCTGCTGCCACTTATAATCTCCAGATGACTTTGGTGGCGTGTTGGATTTGTTGAGACTGGTGTTAGAACAGCCCCATGAAGGGAGGGGAGAGGAGGGCATCCCACGTGGAAGATGGCCTGACCTCGTATCTTGCCTCTCACCCCACCATCTCCCCACCTCCTCCTGCCCTGCTCCCAGACAACTGAGCCACCACATTCCACCAGGCCAGATAGCTTTCAGGATGATTAAGTGCTCAGAATTTGAAAAGGGTGAAGCAAGACTCTGTGTTTCCCCTTTCTCTAGGGGGTGGGGGAGGGAGCTTACATTTGTTCCCCACCCTGCTCGCTTTGAAACAGGGAGGCAGGTATACATTTAGGGAGGGGAATATCGTCACAGAAACATTGCTCCTACACAAGTGGCTTGTGGTGAAATACTGACACTTGATTACGATGCTGCTGTTCCTTGCTAGAGTTTGATAATATTTGTTTTTCTGCCCAGTTGCTTAGGACATAAAGAAAAGTGACTGTGGGCTGACTTTTATCTTCCTGCGTCTCTCTTCTCTGCTCTCCTAGGCCTGTAAAATCAGAGTAGTGCCAGAGGAAGCGTTAGACCTTTCATTTCTTGAACTTTGGGCCCCAGGGGAGGTGATCAGATGCAGAAGGAGGCACACAAAGAGGAATTAATTGTACTTTATTTTCATTTTTAACTTGTTGTAAATCCTGCCCTTTTGATTTTATGCTAATACTGCTTTGTTGACACCTGTATTGCCCTGCTTGCTACTAAATTGAAATGCTTTGAAATTGATTTGGTAATAACTATTTAGAGTGTTTCAAATCTGTGTTAATATTCATTTTGCTACACTGCCTGCAATTTAAAAAATCATCCTTAATTATAGAAGCTCTTTAATCTCTTGGGTGAAGGAGGAGAATTTGCCTTTACATATATTATTCAGTAAGGCACTTAATGGGAAAGAAGTCCTTGGTGGTGGTGTGAATCAACAAAGCGCCCACTGCCCTTGTATTCAGACCATGGTTGGAGTTTCCAGGCTGTTTTGTCTGAAGCATTTATGGGCACCAACTGCATACCAGGAGCACATTTGTTGAGTGCCGGGACGCTAGAGATAGTTACAGTATCTGCTTTAAAACTTGTCTCCCTGTGGAATGAAAGAATGGTCTCCTACAGTTGAAGACTTGGGCAAGTTGTCAATTGCTGAAAAGGGTGTAAGACACGGCAGTGCCCTGCAAGGGCAGGTGCTTCCCGTGGATAATACCAACCACTAATAGTGAGTGCCTTATGCTCTTTCCTGGAAGAGTCTGGAACTCTGTGGAGTCAGTGGACTAAATCAGAAGTCCCGTTGTCTAGGCCTTCAGTGCTGAGGGTCTGTGTAGCTGAACTGGTACACAGGGACATGTGCTATTGCCGAAAAACTTGATGTTGTTCCAGTCCACAGGCTTCTTTGTGGAGGCTGCTACCCGCCCTTTCAGACAGAGTCTGGAGCCAGTGGGCGAGGCTGAGGCTGGCCGGTGTGGCCTGCCCGCCCTCCCCTGTGCCCTGCCCCAGCTGCCCCTTCAGGTGTCTCTGCCTCAGAGGCTGGCTGAGCACTGCTGGGACCACATGGCTGTGACTCGAGTCCCGGCCTAGCCGCCTGGCACAGCAGAGCGCCTTGTGCAACGTGGTGGGCGCTCAGCGGAGGTTTGGAGCAGAGACCTGCCTGTCACAGGACCCTCGGCGGTTCCCCAGGGCTGTCCAGAGGAGCCTCATGCTTCTGTCCAGGCAGAGTGGCAGGAAGAGAAGCCAGAAAGCCCCGTGGAGCCAGAGGTAACTCAGGGCCCCCTGCCTGCATCGTGCCAGGTGAGCACGCATCAGCCCGAGTGCCTTCACTGGAAGCTGTGCCTGCCGGGCTGTGGAGGGTGAGAACGTCATCCAGGCCGACGAGCCTCAGACTTTGTTCCTGTGGTTTGTTAGTGTGTGGGCGGGGCGGAGGGAGAAGCCCTGGCTGGCATTTCTGGGAGGTTTCCTGCAGACTGGGTTCATCTTTGCAGTCTTCCCCGGTGTCTGCTGGGGAGATCCAGTGTGTGGCCTGGCAGCCTGAGTGTGCAAGGTGTGAGTGCACAGCAGAGGAGGGCAAGCTGCTGTCGGGTCCGGAGCAGCAGGGAGTGGGCATGTGGCTTCTTGGACCTGTCACCTTGATCTTTCCCTGGTCTTGATCTTGGTTAGACGGTGTTCCCCTCCCAGAGTTGCTAGTGATCTTCATCCGGTTGGGTCCAAGAAGGCGGTGTCTGCACTAGCTGGATTTTCCTTTTTTATTCACTTCTTCTCTTCTCTTTCATAAGCAACCAGTCACTTTTTTTGTTTGATCTTTAATTCACTGGTCCCTTATTTTAACTTTTAAACTCCTCCTCTCAACCATTAAACTGGATATAGAAGTTGAAAGGTGTTTGTCTGGGTTTTGTTAGTGGTATTTTATTTTTCTTCAGTTGAAAGGGGGAGGACAGCATTCTCATGATATAGGAGGCACCTGATGTGTGCCCTTCTATCTGCTTTTTCTCCACCACCTACGGAGAGACAAAGGGCTGTCTTCATAGATCCCTGGCTTTGAAAATGGAAAATGCAGGACAACCTATGGGATGCTTAAAAACTTTTTTTCAATTTGGGGGTGTTTAAAAATCTTTTCAAAATGTATGTTTTGTGTATGTTTCATATTATAATAAATTAGTATAGTCCGTGAACATAATTTATAAATACATGTATGCAAGATGTGTGCACAAGTTTTTCTAATCCTGTGATTGGAATAGTGCAGAGCATCATTCTGGAGCCCAGTGAGGCTCCAGGTGTTCTAGGGCTTTCTTGCCCATGGGACTGTTAGAAGTACTGAGTGAGATATGACGGAGGTTTAGAATAGGGCCTGTGTACTGTAAGCACTATTATAATATTCACGTTAACCACTATTATTGTTCTTATTTCCTAGGGATGCTTATTTATTTATAGTCCGTTCCTCCCTAGTGGATTTGAAATGCTCATATGCTATGCTATGCTAAGTCACTTCAGTCGTGTCCGACTCTGCGTGACCCCACAGACGGTAGCCCACCAGGCTCCCCCATCCCTGGGATTCTCCAGGCAAGAGTACTGGAGTGGGGTGCCATTGCCTTCTCCGGAAATGCTCATAGGCATTTACTAAATTGAGATTTTTCTTTTTCAAAGAAGGTATGGGTGGAGGAGGGCTTCCCCGGTGACTCAGCAGTAAATAATTCTCCTGCCAAGGCAAGAGATGCAGGTTTCAATCCCTGTGTTGGGAAGATCCTCTGGAGGAGGAAATGGCAACTCGCTCCAGTATTCTTGCCTGGAAAATCCCATGGACAGAGGAGCCTGGCAGGCTACAGTCCATGGGGTTGCAAAGAATGGGACACAATTTAGCGATTAAACAACAACCGCAGCATGAGTTGGGGAAAAAGAGAAAAGATGAAGTCAGAAGTCAGGTTGATAAATAAGATTTTATTAATCTTGCTTTAAAATGGGCAGCAAGTTTTACTCAGGACTTGGAGCCAGTGTAAAGAGGGAAACACAAACGTACACGATGATGTCTGGAAGGTAAAGACAAACACGTGCCCATTCCTAGTAGTGGACCCAGAGAGAGAGCCTCTGTGGGTCCTTAAAAAGTTGAGAAGCCAGAGTTTGAACCCATGCCCCTTGCACTTTTCACCTCTTGTCTTTTCCTGAGCTCAGAGAGAGAAGAATTCAACTCTGCCTATGTATACGTTTGATACCAATGGCCCTTAGTTCCTAAACAATTCTGGACTGATGCCATGGTCAGACTATTTCCTGGTGTTCTTTTAAACCTACAACTTGATTTAGATCCCACCAAACTACTTTTTGGACCCTGAACTTTACTGTTTATTTTTTGAAATTCTGTTTTAAGTGAATATTAACATAGAACCTTCAATAGGCAAAGAGGGGATGAGGGGAAGGCTGGGAAGGAGAAGGAGGGAATTGTTTTATTGCAGTGCCATATAGAGCACAATGTTTAATGACTGAGTGGGTCCCTGTCTCTGCTTCCCCCACCTCCCAGGCAGCCTCCCAGCCTTCCCTGACTCTCCCTCCTGGCTCCCTCGTGACTGGCCTTTCTCCACTAGCCGCTGCCCGGGAGCTATTTTTAACAAGGCAGGTTTCATGAACTGCAAAATACTTTTTAGCCACAAATACTTCTTTTTTAAAATTAATTAATTTATTTTAATTGGAGGCTAATTACTTTACAATATAGCCACAGTTACTCTTACAGAACTCCTTTTACATGATGAGAACTGTGCAAAGCAAAGGGAGTTTTAACACACACTGTATGTGCAGTCAGAGGGTAATGGGAATAGCACTAACTTGTGTGTGTGTCAGTTTGGTTAGTTTTTCCCCAGTGTGTTTCCATATCTATAAAGTCGTGTTGATGGTTCTCAGCCTTTCCACGTCTTCTCACATGTTGTGGTGATCATGTACGTGTCTTAACATGATTTGAAGGTGCTTTGGAGGTGGTACAGCCGTGTGCATGAGTGAAAAGTGAAAGTGAAGTTGCTCGGTCGTGTCCAACTCTTTGCAACCCCATGGACAGTAGCCTGCACCAGGCTCCTCTGTCCATGGGATTTTCTAGGCCAGAGTACTGGAGTGGGTTGCCATTTCCTTCTCCAGGGAAGCTTCCCGACCCAGGGATTGAACCCAGGTCTCCCACATTGTAGACAGACGCTTTACCATCTGAGCCACCAGGGAAGGCCTGGGTAAATGTGCTGTTACTTCTGAGGAAGATGACCCACTGTCCCTACCTAAAAGGAGTTTTCAGGTTACATGGAGAGTTAGAAGTAGTATCACATGTGAGTAAATGAGCAAATCTAATTTAATATTAACTTACAAGGCACAGCCTAACCTCGTAGCTTGATAAAACATAACGCCTAATAAGTCACTCGTTTTACAGAATCCTGCCTATTTGCAGCGTGACTGAGACCCAGCCTGAGTGATGATGAAAGTGAAGTGAAAGTGGCCAGACTTAATTGACGAACACTGGCATCTATACTGGGCTTCGCTGGTGGCTCAGATGGTAAAGAATCCGCCTGCAATACAGGAGAACCTGGGTTCGATCCCTGGGTCAGGAAGATCCCCTGGAGAAGAACGTGGCAACCCACTCCAGTATTCTTGCCTGGAGAGTTCCACGGACAGAGGAGCCTGGGGACCATGGGGTCACAAAGAGTTGGACTCAACTGAGTGACTTTCACTTTCTTGGCATCTGTACTACTTAAAGGAACAAGATGATAGAATTTTTCGGTTGTTAAGGGGCTTTTCAAGATTATCCAGGCTCTGGAAAATGTCAAATAGCCCTCATTTTTCAGAGTCTTTTATTTTAATCATCATATTTAGGGTGTTGCCCTGTGTGGTCAACTTGAGGGTGACTGTGTTAGTTTAATCAGAAGTATATTCCTGTTAGCCTGGAAGAACAGGTGTTTTTGAGTAGCAGGTCATTTGTTTTAAGAGCTGCTTTCCCTTTCTTGGAGGCTGTGGAGTTGTCCTATTTGTTGTGCTTCTTAGGTTGGATGGGGAAACTGGGGCCTTGTCTGCCCCCCCAGATCTATCTCAGTGCTTCATCATATCTGAACCGAGATGAAAGTTCACTGCCTGGGCTGCCAGGTGGCAGCCTGACCTGGGATCCCAGGGAAGAAGGCTGTGAAGTGGGGCAGTCTTAGTGGAGTGTCTTTGCGGGAGGGGCCTGGCTTCAGAGCGTCTCACCTGCCTTCCTTGCACCAGGGGCGAAGGTGGATGCTGGAATGCATCTCTTAGGTGAACTTCATAAGGGTGGTGGGAGAGTCTCCTACTTACAGACATAAAGTTATATAATATTCTCCTTTTGAAATTGCGGCCCCATCTAGGACCTCTCTTCCCAGCTGCTATTCCCAGCTGGGAACCTTTCTCCTCCACAACACCCCCCCCACCCTCCCCCCACCGTTCCCTCCCTCTCCCTAACCTGAATGATGCCACTTGTCAGGGCCTGGGCACTTGTGGCCGAGCTGACAGGACTGGGTCTTCAGCCTGTCCCTGCAGTCCACGAGCCCTGACCAGACTGTCCTTGCCTGGCTGCTGCTGGGGCCCCTGAAGTCCTGCTTCTGCTGCTGTCATTTGTAACATGAAGTAAGGAGTCCCTGTTCCCACTGCTTAAGGTCTGAGACAGAGGTTTGATTCAGAAGTGCATGGCACTCAGGAAGAGCAAATGAAGAAGAACATCACTTGGACCTTGTTTTTCACCTTAAGAATATGATCCCTCAAATAAAACAACCACAACCTAAAAACCAGATCAGTCACCTCCACCCTGGAACTGTAACTTAGATGTTGGGGTTGTCTTGGAACCCTGCTAATTACAACCTGCCTGCAGGAAAAGCATTTTGAGTCCTGAGCATTGGACTTCTAAATGAAAGTTTGTGACACAATCATAGCTTATTAAGAGATTATCATTAGCAACTAATTATGATTGAGGCAATAATCTCATTAATAAATTAAGGTAATCCTATGAAACCCTTAGCACAATCCCTGATATACAGTAACCTTCAGGAGATACTAGCTACTGTTATTACTAGCACCACTTATTTTTAGGACGGAAAGAGTCACACTTAATAAACGGATGTTCATATGAATGGCCCATTTAAAAAACACTCACAATGAAGACTGATCGATTCCAAATAGATGGAGAAATTAGTAGTAATCCTCCTGCTAGAATACTTGGAAATGCTGGGAGTCCCCTAAGGGTGTGACGGGCCCATCCCAAATCAGCTTACACTTTGGTTAGAGACTAAATGCCCGAAATCCTGAACCAGCAACAGTGAGAATAAATGTCCTGTTTCTGTAGTTTGAGCTCATCCATTGAATAAGCAAACATTTACTGAGCACTGAGTATGGGCCAGGCCCTGGGCTGTGCAGAAAAGGAAGGGATCAGCTAATGGTAAATCCTCTAAGGAGGCTTTAGCACATAGGAGGGATTTTTAAACAAGGAGGGAGCAGTGGATGATAAGTCCAGGAGCAAAGACAGTTTTAAAATTGTGGTAGGATACCCTGCAGTCACATCACAGGAGGAAATTGTTTTGTCTTTATTTCCAAACCATAAAGAGCATTGTAAAAATAAAACCGCTTCAGACCCTTTGATCCCAGATAACAGACTCTGTTGGAGCTAATTCACCAGCCTGCTGATAAAGTGTGTATGTGATGAAGCAGCTTAATCCAGGCGTCTGGGTCCTGAATACACTCTCACCCAGTGTGCTCCCATTGAAGTCTTGCAGTTAAGGGCCTGGGCCACTGGGATCCGAATAGAGATCAGGAGACCTGGCCTCTGTTCTCAAGGACACAAGCCAGTGTTGGGCCTATGGCGGGACCTGTGTTTGCAAGTGGATCACATATGGCTCAGTATCTTTAAGTCGGAAGTGGCTGTTTGTAGATTTATAGAGTGGATGTTGCCCTATTTCTCCTTTTTTGCCAAGATGCTTTCCATCCTGGTTTTCTTGGAAGAGGTTAAATATTAATTCTGCCATCAAGTATCCCCTCCCATGCTTATGTATTCCTGTCCCTGGTTTCCTCAAGGTTTCCATCCTAGGCTGCTAAAGAATTAAAGTCAAGTTGGCGTCTCTGGATGTCTTGAACAGATGTTATAGTGTTTGAAGTCTAAGGATTAAACTTCTGTCTGATTTTATCATTGATTTTGTTTTATAGATTTTCCTCCTACATCATTCCTGCATTAACCATTGTACTGCCCTGCCCCTTCTCTCTGTGCACAAATGTTATTAATTTGGGAAAAATACTTAAAGCTTCAAAGGAATTTAATGAGATTTGAATTCTTCTGTGAGCAATTCATCTTTGTTAAAAGGCAGGATATATCATTTCCAAACTACATAGATTTGCTCTTAGCTCTCAGATACTCTTAGACAGTTTTTTCATTATCTTCTTATCAGAGTTTTCTTTTCCCTCCCCTGTAGAATGATTTAGCAGTTTATTTCCCCTGATAAGCACCATTCTTCTAACTCACGAGAATACACTGTATGAAACAGAGTTCGATAACAATCTGCACAGACCAGAAAACCATTGATCATGCGGACGGTGTGTGTGTGTCTGTGTGTCTGTGTGAGCTCTCAAGAGCCCCAGCTATTCCTGGCTTCCTTCAAAGTATTTTGGTCTCTCATTTCAGCCACAATTACAAGTTCATCGGAAAATGATGACCGGAGTGGCTCCAGTTTGGAATGGAATAAGGACGGAAGCCTAAGGTTAGGGGTACAGAAGGGAGTGCTCCATGACCGCAGGGCAGATAATTGCTCCCCAGTGGCAGAAGAGGAGCCCCCTGGGCCAGCGGAGAGCGTGCTGCCCAAAGCCGAAGCCTCAGTTGGAGATGGTCCGGTCCCTTATTCTCAGAGCTCCAGCTCGCTAATAATGCCACGGCCCAACTCAGTTGCAGGTAAGGCCACGCCTCTCCCTGGAAGGGTGACCTCGCTGGGTCTGAGGTGCCCACTGCTCACTTTCTTCATGTGGGAATCTAATCCAGACACAAGCCACCCTTGTGATAATGGGTCAGGCACTTAACTTTTGCAGGCCTTACTGTACCCATCTGTAAGCATGATGGTAAACCCATATGTAAACATAAAGCTGCATTTAATGGTCATTAAGTGACCTTTCCCCTCTAGAATTCTTTAAATTTAATACTTAGACTATATCGGTCTTTGTATATGAGGGAAGAAAGGACCAAAAACTCTGTCCTTGTTTTTTTTTTTAAATTGAAGGATAATGCTTTACATAATTTTGTTATTTTCTGTCAGATTATTTTAAGCCTGAGTTAATGCAGGATTTACAGCTTAATCAAGGGAAATCATTGTTTAGAATGAATTTGTTAATATCAGCTCAAAGAATTTCTTTTTTTGTGCCATTCCCCTGAATTTTCATTACAATTTACTTTTAATTTTTAATTGGAGGATAATTGCTTTACAATGTTGTGTTGGTTTCTGCTGTACAATGTGAATCAGCCAAATGTACGTATATATCCCCTCCCTCTTGAACCTCCCTTCCACCCACCCCTCAAAAGAGTTTCTAATCCAGCTTTCGAACTAATTTTCTATAGTTGAGGCTCATCATATAGATGGGAGATCCAGTTTTGTATAATTCTGTTTTAAGGGAGCTCACGGTTTAAAACATGAGCAGCAGAAAAGCAAGTTCTCTCTCAAGGAAATGGAAACAGGCCAGACAGTCATGTCTCAGCAAGATGAGGCAGCTGGAGCTGAGAAGAGAATGTGAAAGGGGTGACTGGTGCTGGCTGACTGGTCAGTGGGTGCTAGTTCACAGTGGGCGGGGAAGGGAACCCTACGTCTGACCTGCTGTGCCTGCTTCAAGGTCCCAGATTTCTACACTCGGTGCTCTTCTGTTGAATTTAGAAGAGGAACTTGTTTTGATCATTGTTTGTTATCAATGAGATGCTTACGATTTCTCCTCTGCCAAGGGCTGGACCCAGGATCTCTCTTCCCACATCAAAAGGTTTCTCTGTGACTCTGTACTGCCCCTTTGGGATGGGCCAGGCTACTCTGATTGTCACTGGGTGTGTTTTACAGTGGATCTCCGAAGTGGCTGATAAATATACGGTTCTAATGGAAGAATTCTGAGACACAACTCTAAATTCACTTTCAAAGCAAGTAAAATGGCCTTGTTCCAGAAGAGGGATTTGGTGTGCCTGCCAGAAGGAAGTACTGAGAGCTTTATGTGTATTAAATGTATTGAACGAGGGTTCTTCCAGAAGGCAGTGTGTCCGCCCACCACCGTTTCACCATCTACGGCATAATATGTTGCACCCATGGCATTTTAGACCCTTTTTACCTGGATATGATGAAAGGTTCATTTGTATTATCCCAGGACTTCATAGCTATATTGACTTCAACAAAATGGCAGACTTGTATTCAATTTAATGCAGCTATTTTAAAATTAGGAAACACATTAATAAATTAATTTAACAGTGTTAAAAGGACCCCTTTCGGGTTATGTTTTCTGCTTGATGTTCTTTTATGTGGTTTCCTGCCATGTGAAGTGATAGTGGGTGTGAGCTGAGCATTTCCAGGAGACTGCAGTGATTATAGAACAGGGCTTTCTGATTTCTGCTGTGCTCATTCATTAGCTTCTACGGATGCACTTGAACCGGACCTCCTGTGGAGTTGGGAGGGTTTTATCTCTGGGCTTGAGCAGTGACTGCTTAGCCTAATGGGTTTGCTCATTTCTCCCATGTTGCATATTTTATAAACTAAAAGCATATTTTGGAAGGAAATAGGAAAGTGCCTTACATTATAGTATCTGCTAACAAGCTAGGAGTCTGGTAGATTCTTCATTGCCTACCCTTTTACCCCTAAAGCTGAACTTTAGTTAGGTGGGAATGGTGGAACTCCCCTGGTGATCTAGTGGCTAAGACTTTTCACTTCCAGTGCAGAGGGGCTAGGTTCCATTCCTGGTCAGGAAACTAGATCCCTCAAACTACAACTAAGAGTTCTCATGCCAAAAAGATCCCTCATGCTGCAACTTAAGATTCGGTGCAGCCAAATAAGTAGATTTTCTTTTTTAAAGAGGGAATGGCAAGATTTTTCAAATATCATTGAAAAGAATAAAAGACTCATGTTATAGACTATATGCAGTGCTGTTTATCTAGGGATTAGAAGGCAGGTTGCTACAAACAGAGCAGTAGGCAACACTTGGTGGTGGACTGAAGTAAGGTGGGAAGGACCGTATACTGAAATCTCTTGAAAGTGTTTGTATGTCAAGATCCATGTAAACACAGAGAAACTGCCATTTGATAGGAAAGGTGTTTTGGTATGTGAAACAGAATAAGGACTAAACAAGGGAAAGACAGGTGATGCCAGCTTCCCCAAGGGGCATAGTTTCCCTGGGGGGTGAGGATATGGAAACAAGTTCCAAAGGCTGCCTGCCTTTATTGTCACTAAGCCTGTTACAGAGAACTGGAGCTGTTGCTTCATTCTTAACTGTCTCATACAGTGGAATTTTTTGGTCAAAGGTTATAAAAGTAAGTTGGCTAGGTTTGGTGATTGTTTGCTATACAGAGATTTTCTTTGGCAAAGCATTTGTTGAAGTAGAATTGATTTAGAAAGCTGCAGTCTCATTATTATTGTATATACCACATCAAAATACATAACACAGACACTTTATTCCTTCATTAAAAAGCAGAATGAGAAGCCTTTAAAATGATACCTTGGATAATCAAGAAGTTGGATAATTGAGCTCTACCTTTTTGGACTACTGTTTTTTTTTTTTTTTTTTTGTCTTTTGTCTTTTGAAATACTTTCTAAGTAAATCACAGAACACTGGTTAGTTTAGGAAACCAACAAACAGAATTACCAGTCAGTTTTCTTGAGACTCTAACTGGTAATTGCCTTGGACTTAATGGCACTTACCTTTGGTAGGTTAATCCATGGGGTTTTAGTAGATGTTCCCTTTGCTCAGCTTAGACAAGTCTCCCTCTGCTTCTCCATCTACCCATTCCACCCCCACCAAAAAACCCTCTTTCCTGCAGCATCTTAAAATGTACTTCTCACCCAGATGTTAGACACAATGTATGTATGCCATGAGTGTATAATTAATTTAATTGTAGAGGTATTAGCAGTAGATTTATTGCAGCACGAAATTATTGCTTTCCCTCTGATTTTTCTGGGCCCTGAATAGTTCAGGCTTTTGAAAGCATTCATTATTTAAATACCAGAAGTGAGCTAGTTTTTGTAGCGTCTGAGAATTCCTAGGGGTGTGTGAAAGGACAGCATGTTGTCGTCCTAGGGTGTCGCCTGGGCGTGGGACTGAACACCTGCAGTGGCACGGCTGCCCCTCTCCCATCACTCTCAGTGGCTGTGATGACACTTTATACGGTGGAGGGAGCCAGCAGCTGGTGGCTTGCAGCCCTGATGAGCAGCGGTCCATTTCGAAGCAACGTGTTCATGTTTAGCATAGACCTCTGGAGTTGCTGGGCTGCTCTCTCCCCTACTTTGGAACTGAAACTGTAGTCACTGAAAACCTGCAAAGAGGTATTTCAAACCTCCTATCTCCTGCCTCTGCGTCAGACTTGGGCTTTTTTGCAGTCCTTTCGTTGAAGCACTCTTTATAGTCTCTTCTTCTTAAGCCTTTGGTTGTCAAAAAGTTCTGAACTGAATGTCATGTTTTAAGGGGTCAGGATAAGGAGGTAAGTGGAAAGCCTTTGGAGGTTATAGGCGTCTCTGTGCCCTCTGGGGTTGAGGCAGCAGGTCAGACAGTCTGGGCTCTCCCAGCTCTGAACCGAACCAGCCTGTGGCCAGAATATAGCTGGGGTTACTCGTTCTGTCTCAGCCTTCAACATGTAAGTGTGTTCACAAGGAGGTGTGCCGAAGAGGGGTCATTTGCAGAGCCCCGAGTCAGAGTCCCAGGTCCCAGGTGGGAGCCTGGAAATGCGTTCTAAGCGGTGTGACTATAGGGAGTCAGGGACATGGGTGTGGTCCCGCTGGCCATCTGGGGAGTTTCCTGTGCCCTGGTTGTGAAGGACCTGGAGAGAAGCTAGATGTTGCCTTGGAGTCCCAAACCTTAGGCTCACTTGCAAGTCCTGCATAGGGAATTAGTTGTATCCTTCTAAGAGGAAAGATTTGTGTGGAGTATTGACGTACTGTGTGCAGCACATGTGAACAGGCTGTGGATATGCACTGAAGAAGCGTCAGTGTGTGTTGCCGTAGGGTCGAGCTGTCTGAGGTTTCTCTGTGGCCTCAGACATTGAGCGGGGCCAGTTGGCCTCTGGAGACTGCAGCAGAGTGGATGCACTGTCACAGAGCCAGGCCACGAGCCACCCATGTGCCTGCTGAATGGAGGAGTGAGAGGAGCTAGTGCCAAAAGTGCGGAAGAAAAGGACTGAGGCCTTAGGAGGGGCAGTAGGAAGGGCCCAGACCAGGCAGATGGTGCTGGCCGGTGGTCGGCTGCTGCATCCGAGCCCATGGGGTAGCCAGAGGGTTTTCAGCAAGCAGATGGCCCAGCTTGACTCTGTCCTTCGAAATTCTGTCACACTGATGATCTCACCACTCTTAGAAGCTTTAGCCCTGGAAATAGGAACTCCCTCTCCCTCATTGTTCCCCCTCAAGTGATGTCTGTATCTCTGTAAGATAATCATATGTCTAGGATCGTCATTATTTTTATAATGGGCTCCTTAACCCCCAAACCAGATTGGGTTTGATTTTATGTAGATTTTTTTCATTGTGACCTAGAATATATAAATAGGAGAAGGTTCCTTTTTTAAGATGGAAACATGAACTGTGTATTTGCTTTAAAAATTTGCTAAGATGTAACAAAATTATTTTATACCGATTATTTTTATAATTCACCTTATATGTGCTTGACTAGATCCGTAAAACTTTTTTAACATGTAACTGTGTGCTGTGACTCTTACTTATTTGATCAGAGGAAAATGTGATTACTTATTTTTAGAAGTGAAAAAATACATAAACATAATATAGTATAATATATAATCTATAATGTATACATAAAAATTTGAAGCTTTCTGATAAAGTCCACTTGGTTACTTTTACTGCCAAGAGCTGACTTTTAGGGTTCTGAGCCCTGGGGAATTGTCCATGCAGAATGTGCTCACCTAGTTAGCAGAGCTGGAATTCTAGTGACAGCGTAAGACTCTCTGGAGCTGCAGAGATGAAAAGTCACTGTGCTGTGTGTTTGCAGTCAGTACTGAAGCGTTACTGAGTTTCACTTGATTCAGGTTTCTTCTAAAAATTTCTGGTGAGGTCTGTCTCTTTCCTGGAGTAATGGAGATTCTGGCAACTGTATCAACATGACTTTGGCTCAAGAATGAGGAGCTCTTGGTTTTGTCCACTTCTTAATTAAAAACACTGACAGAAAAACAAATGGGGGCGGGCAAACCAAACCAAAGTCAGTCTGAAGTAAATTTTGTTGAAAGCCTGAAGTGAATGGCTTTGTAATTTATAATTTTTTGTAGTTTGGGTATGATATTAAACTCAACTTTGAAGAGACTAAACTTTGGTTTAATATTGCAGCAACGAGCTCAACCAAATTGGAAGACCTGAGTTATTTGGACGGACAGAGAAATGCTCCCCTTCGGACATCAATTAGGTTACCGTGGCACAATACGGCTGGAGGTAGGGCACAGGAAGTTAAAGGTATTTATTTATCTTTGCATCTGCTGTGATTATGGCTGTGATGAGCTCATTCGCTAAACATGGAAAGTCTGTGGTAACCAGCATTCAAGCCAGCTGTTTTTAAAACATGATATGAAGTGTATGTGTGCAAGAAGTTTGTATCTCTAAGGTGTGCTAGGAAGTCATCCTTAAGACTTTTGGAGCCTCTTCCTTACGTTATGTAATTAACTTGCTTCTGGAGTTGAAAAATTATTCTTCAATATGTTATTTTGAAGTGAAGGGTCATCACTCACTATAGTTTTTGGTCACCAACAAAGAATCAGCTTTGTTCCAGTTCCTTAGGCTCTGGGGGCCACCTCCTGCTTCTGGCTGAAGTGCACAGTTGAATGGCCAAAAACCTCACAATAAGGGTCAAAGTATCACCACACCCCGATAAGAGCTGGGACACTGTCTTCAGGGGAAATGCATTTCTGTTTTTTCCTACAGAAGTGGAAGAAACAGGTCTTAAGTACTATTTCAGATAAACTGATGAGACATCATCTGGCCCCTTCATCACTTTCTCTAATCCTCTGTGTATCTATCTTGAGTCATGTGAATAACTTAGAAGTATGAAAGGGCTAGAGTCATGTTAATAGGACCCTTTGTAAGACCAATAAGGTATGATAAATGAGGTATTAGGAAGTATTATCGGAGAAGGCGAAGGCACCCCACTCCAGCACTCTTGGCTGGAAAATCCCATGGATAGAGGAGCCTGGTGGGCTGCAGCCCATGGGGTCGCTAAGAGTCGGACACGACTGAGCAACTTCACTTTCACTTTTCACTTTCATGCATTGGAGAAGGAAATGGCAACCCACTCCAGTGTTCTTGCCTGGAGAATCCCAGGGACGGGGGAGCCTGGTGGGCTGCCGTCTATGGGGTCACACAGAGTCAGACATGACTGAAGTGACTTAGCAGCAGCAGCAGCAGCAGCAGGAAGTATTATAAGAACCATGCTGGAAATACTTGCAGATAGATCCCTTGTATTGTAAAATCATACAAGCAACGATAAACTGAGTTTTTTAGTGTATAAAATTATGACATTCTTCTAAAATAATGATTTTTTTTTCCCCTAAGCACGATTTGCTCCCTACAAGCCACAAGACATTTTGTTGAAACCATTATTGTTTGAAGTACCAAGCATAACCACAGACTCTGTGTTTGTGGGAAGGGATTGGCTCTTTCACCAGATAGAAGAAAACTTGAGGAACACAGAACTGACAGAAAACAGAGGCGCAGTGGTTGTTGGAAACGTGGGCTTTGGGAAGACGGCTATCATTTCTAAGTTGGTGGCACTGAGCTGCCATGGAAGCCGCATGAGGCAGATCGCTTCCAACAGCCCCAGCTCATCAACAAAAAGTATGTCTGTGTTTAACTGCTGGTCCCGTTTATTGCATGAATATAAGAAAGGTGGAGGGAATTGCTGTCTGAATAGACTTAAATTCCCCATTTTCCTCATGTTCCAGCTGCTGTGTCAGGTTTGTGACCACGTGCTGGAGAATTCTCTGTCTTTCACAGTCTTCTGTAGGTGTGACCTGGGGTGAGGCCGGCCCTCCCTCGCGTTCTCCCAGCTGGCAGGCCCGTCACCCTCCTGATGTGGGCAGTGAGGCCTGATCAGGTGCTCTGAGGAATTCAGGGTCCTAAAATTCAGGATCAGTCTTCTGGCAGAAGAAGCCAGAAGGAGTCTGTGCAGAATTCTTTTGGATCCTGTTTTTCACAGCCTTTGTCTTCTATGCTGGACTTAACAAAATTATAAAAACTAACTTCAACTGGGAAGGAGTGGCAAATTTGACAACCCACAGCTTATTTTATGTGTAATAAAACAAAGTGTTTCTAACAGGGTGAACAGGAACAGGGAGCCAGGAAAGATTTTTTTTTTTTTAACCAAAAATAGTGAAGCCAGGAACAGCGGTTCTCCTGGGAGGGCACCTGGGTAGTGGGAGACAGGGCTGAGAGGGAGCCTGTATTCCTGTTTGGGCCTTTGCATTTGGTACCATGTTCACTCATTAGCTGTTAAAATACTCTCCGGGTCCAACCAAGAAGTATGTTCAGCATCCCACACTATCCTTGTAAATAATGAAACTGGTCTCTTCACTGCAGCTTCAGATTCCTCCCAGGATGTTCCTTTCACTCCACTGCTTTCACCAACTTCTTCTACAAGTGGTTCTGGTGCGGCTAAATCCCCCCCAGTGTCTGGATCTGATCCTGAGAACCAGAGACCACGAGAGGATGCCGTGAAATACCTGGCTTCTAAGGTAACCTGCTCCTGCGCTATGGGAGCCTCCCAGAGAGAGAGAGATTTGCTAGTGTGGCTTTTGAGAAATGAATTTAAAAAGGGATCTTAACATGGAGACAAGAGTTGCTTAACTTAAAAATACAGCTTTTGATAAAATTGTGATGGAGTACTTCAAATAGAAGGTACTCATGAAAATTAATATCTTAGGACACTGGCGGTGGACTTTTATTCATCTTGAATGATGAATTGAAAGAGTTCCTCAAAGCCGTCATAGATGTCATTGCACTCACCACAAACCCACTCTTGTAAGCACATGCCCTCCTTCATTTTTCATTTGGTATAAAAGCAGGAGGTTGGGAGCCTTTACCATGCCCCAGGCCTCCTTCCCCACCTACACTCTCTTGCTAGGGCCCTTGGTTACAAGTGTCTTTCTGTCAGAGGTTTCTTGTGATGTTGTAAAGAGACTTGGCTGACTTTCCCTTCCTAGGACCTGATCATCAGGGTCCTTCTGAAATTTTCAATCTGCTCAACAACCAGCACAGGTTCATAAGCTGCCCTCCTGCACAGCAGCAGTTACCACTCCCATTCCTCGTGAGCCACTTGGGTCTCCCAGGGCAGAAGGGGCATGAGCTGGTGATGCTGGAGAACCACCACAGGTGGACAGTGGTGAGAAGCATCTGTGAGGAGCCCCTCGGGTGAGGTTGGTGCAGGGGAACTGAAACGGATGTTCCCCAGCCCCAGATCCTGCTCCTTGCTTCTGCTTTCCCGTTGAAGGCTATTCCTCACCCAGCCTGGACAGTCCCAACACCCTGACCACTGATTTGGGGCAGTCCTCTGGCCATGAACGGGTGATCTGAGATGAGGGATATGGTGCAGACTTCACAGCCACCCTGTGACAGTGGCTTTTAAAACCAGTTTGGGACCCACAATAAGAAATACCTGTGATACTAAACATCTGGTGTTCACACACATCATCACACACACAACTGAAGCAAAAACATTATATACTTATTCTTACATCTATAAAGTTCACTGTATTAAATTAAAAAAAAAAAAAGGCTTTATGGCTCCAAATTGATTTCATGCCCCACTCTTGGATTGCCAGACTTCCTATCATCAAACACCATGCTAGGTGGACTGTGGTGCTGGCTCACTGGTAGTTTGCACAAGCTCACAGGTCCCCGTGCGTTGCTTCTAAGCTCTGTCCAGTTGAGAATGGAAGAGCAGGTCTCTTCCCTCTGAGTGTCCATGATGCGCATTCAGTCGATTCAGTCATGTCCGACTCTTTGCGACCCCATGGACTGTAGCCCACTGTATTCTCCAAGCAAGAATACTAGAGTGAGTTGCCATTTCCTTCTTCAGTGTCCATGATAGATGTAATCAAAAACAGAAGTCACGTGGGTTCCAAATTGGCCACACCTGTCTTGCCACCTGCTTTGTGAGAGTCTGTAGACCTGGAATCAGACCCGAGATCTTCCATTGACTGACTGTCACCCTGGCAGGGCATTAACCTGTGTGTCTGCTGCCCTCAGCTCTGATCCAGAGCCAGTGGTTCTTGTCCTGCCTCTGCAGGGCTTGTAGGCCTGAGTGGGACAGCAGTGACACAGACCCTTCTGAAAAACATAGGGCACTTCACATGAATGTGTTTTGACCTTTTTCACCTTCCTTACCTTGTACTTAGGGCTTCCCTGGTGGCTCAGTGGTAACGAACCCTCCAGCCAATGCAGGAGATACCTGCCAATGCAGTTCGATCCCTGGATCAGAAACATCCCCTGGAGAAAGGAAATGGCAACCCACTTCAGTATTCTTGCCTGGGAAGTCTCATGGACAGAGGCACCTGGTGGGCTATCATCCACAGGGTAGCAAGAGAGTCAGACACGACTTAGCGACTAAACCACCACCACCAGCACCAGCTTGTGCTTACATTCCTCCATTCATCCTCATTGGGAAAGCCGCATATTTTTCATTTGTCTGCAGTATGCCCCCCACTCTCAAGACAGAGCCACATCTGGCACTTTCCTTGGGGGTCTCTCTAATGAATAGCCTGCTGCCACTTCAAATCCATCCCAACAAAAAGGATCCTCTCAGCGCTTGGGCAGGAGCCTCCCTTCTCCTATGTGTCCCTTCACATGATAGGCAGGATTTTGGTAGTGTCTGCTGTTGATCCTTCAAACAGTGCTGCTGTTGAACTTCTCCATGGTGTTGCTGGAAGTGTGGGGAGGAGGCTGAGGGCCTGAGCCGGGCTGCCTTGCCCTCTTGCCACCAAGAGGAAGCAGCAGTGACTTGACAGCCTGGCTTTCATTGCCACCAATTTTATCCGCTTTTTGGATGCTGGAAATGAGTTTCCCAAGGAGGTGCTGCTCTATTTGAAAACAGACATGTACTGACTATGGTTCTAGTGGATATCAAGACTGTCCAGACGGCTCGAAATTGTTGTAAGCCAGAGTAGACTTTTCATTTCCTGAATAACTTTTATTCTTTTATATTCAACACAGAGGGAGTAACTTGTGGCGATCTTAGGGGCAGTCATGACAGACTTGTGGCTACAGCTTAAAGTCTGCCTAGAATTCAGCAAATTTTAGCATTCTTCCAAAGTGGAGGAATGACTGAGTCCATTAAGCTAAATGATGACTCAGTCTTGGGGAATAGAAGGAGCGCGTCTTGTTAGAGAATGGGAGCACTGCATCCTGTTGGAGAGCGTGGAAGGAGCCGTGTGGAGAGGACGGGCGATGCTGACGGCTCTGCTTCCCCGCAGGTCGTGGCCTACCACTACTGCCAGGCCGACAACACCTACACATGCCTGGTGCCCGAGTTCGTGCACAGCATTGCGGCCCTGCTCTGCCGCTCCCACCAGCTGGCCGCCTACCGGGACCTGCTGATAAGGGAGCCCCAGCTCCAGAGCATGCTGAGCCTCAGGTCCTGTGTGCAGGACCCGGTGGCCGCCTTCAAGCGGGGCGTGCTGGAGCCACTCACAAGCCTGAGAAACGGTACCTCCCAGCGGCCAGCCATGTCCTCCCCCTCCCTGGGATGGTCCTCAGAATGGGGGTGGGCGTCTGCTAGGCCCTGGGGGAGGGAGCAAAGTGGACACAGGGAGGATGTAGGGGTGCATGTCTCCTCCCCTTCCTCAGAATCCTTTGTCCAGGGCCCCACCTTGTCCCCTTCCAAATAGTGTCCTTAAAAATGGAATACCTCCAATAAGGATTAGCTCCCCAGTTGAACATTTCCAAAGTAGCTAATTTGTAACCAGAGGTTATTTAGATGACTTGCTCCCTAGAAACTGCTGCCTGCATATTTTGCACTCCTCAGTAGCAAGGGAGTACATTGGGAGCACGTTGATGGTTTGGGGAACTTGCCAGCATGTTTTTCCAGGGGCCTCTGTTCCCTGGTGGCTCAGACCCTAAATCTGCTTGCAGTGCAGAAGACCTGGGTTCGATCCCTGGGTTGGGAAGATCTCCTGGAGAAGGGAATGGCAACCCACTCAAGTACTCTTGCCTGGAGAATCCCATGGACAGAGGAGCCTGGTGGGCTACAGTCCAAGGGGTCACAAAGAGTCGGACATAACTGAACGGACACACTTTCACTGTTCAGTTGAAGCTAAAGTCATTTCTTGAGGTGGCCATTTGGGTTTTTTTGCCCTTGACCATCTCAGTAGGGACATTAGTGATATTCTGAGCCTTTGTCTATTCATCCTTCCTGCCCCTTGCTCCTTACCTTTTGAGCTAGTCTACCTGTCTCCATAGCAGTTCTGCCGTTTGATGCCAGGGAGAGGGGAGTGAAGCAGATAGGCCATCACTGCTCCTCATCGCCGGGCAGGAAGCTGGCACCAGTGAATAGAAAGCTAGGTGCAGGCTTGGAGGTTTCTGTGTAGCAGAGTTCTCGCCTCCACTGGCTGTGTGCCTTCGGTGGGATGCTCTGACCTTCCAGGGTCAGCTTGCCCTCCCAGAGTCCATCAGGGGAGCTCTGTGGGGCGGGGTGGGGGCAGGACCTAGAGTCTTTTGCAGGTTTGATCTCAGTGTGTGCTGGCTGTCTTTGCTGTCACTCACTCCAGTGACAGGAGTTCTTGAAGAGCTAACTGTAATCATGCACGTGGGTGAGATCCTGCTAATGTGTGTGATGCCGAATGTTTCTGAAAACTGTTTGGTGGGAATTGATCTTCTTTTGGCTCTGCACTCCGGTTTTCATTACAAATTTAATAGAAAATATGCTTCTGTGAAAACCACTTATTCTGCCATATGTAAACCTTTTTAGTTTTCCCAAACACTTTAAATTGTGCATTAAAATACACTGGGTGGTGCTGTCTTATAGAAATGTAGAATTTCTTAATTAAAAAAATCATTTTATCTTTTAGAGCAGAAAATTCCTGAAGAAGAATACATTATTTTGATAGATGGCTTAAATGAAGCTGAGTTTCATAAACCTGATTATGGAGATACGCTTTCTTCCTTTATTACCAAGATTATTTCTAAATTCCCTGCTTGGTTGAAGTTGATTGTGACTGTAAGAGCCAATTTCCAGGTAAAAAAAGAATTCTCAAATCTCTTTCCAAGACCTTATGCCCCAATTTTGAAATTTTTATAATTTTAGGTTAACATTAACAACCTAAACTGTTGTAAATCATTTAGCTGCTGAATTGAAAAGTGTATTAGAACTTTGAAATATTAGTGTACAGGGCCCTAAACAGGCAAAGCTCTAACCTTTTTACCCTCAAGGCACATTGGTCAAGGTGTCGGGTAAGTTCCTTACTTTCATTAAGCTACAATGGTGCTTCCAAAACAGAAGTGTCTCGCCCCAGTTCTTCGCAACGCAGTTTGCGGGGCTGTTTTAGGTGCCTGGCCAATAAGCCTACTAGGATTTCAAGTTATTCTTGCCGGTAGTTATTTGTATGGGTTTGCAGTGAATTTTTTTCTTTTTTTCAATGAAGAGATAAGGGAGAGATAAAGGAGGAAGATTTTTAAAGCCAATTCTGAAAAAAAGGTCCAGTTTTTCCTAAAACTTAAACGTGAGATAACACTTGCAGCAAAATGAAGAGTGTATGTGTTTTTCTGTTCCTCAGCTGTCCCCTCATTTGAACTCTGTAATTACATCTTAACAACCATTGACTCCTTACATCTACCCCTATCCATTTTTAGTAATGATGCAAGACATGGATTTTTATTTTTTTCCCTTTTTGGATGATATTTATTTAAAAATCGCATTTGGGTCCTTCTTTTCCCCTTTAAAAGTAGAATTGGACCTCATTGCACTTGCGTTTGTTTTTATAGACCTTTGATCATACACTTTTCAGTCACTTTTCACAGTGAGCAGAGTGTGGCAGTCAGCAGCACGGGAGCAGGAATCCTGTGCTCTGCATTCGAGCTGTGTTGAGTTTTCAGAGGCTCAGTTAGCATCATTGTGGGGTGACAGTCCTCAGCCTGCCTCCTACAGCTGTCACATTCAGTGAGGACATGCTACAGAAATGATGGTGGGACATTTAAACAAAAAAAAAAAGACAAAATTCACCTCTACTGTTAAGTGTCATCCCACAGGTGCTTACCCTGTGGGATAGCAAAGGGACGGGGTGTCTGGAGCTGGTAATGTTCTGTGTCTCCCGGCTGGTCCCACAAGTGTATTGGGGTTTGAGAAAGTGAATGACACCATGCAATTGGGATTTGTGCACCTCTGTATGTCACACTTCAATTTAAAAGTTTACAAAAAAAAAAAAAGTAACAACAACAAAAAAATAGTGGGCTGTATGCACGTCTGACAGCTTCATTACAGCAGTCCGAGGGGCCCAGCCTGGGGGCGGTTTCAGATGACCTGGCTGGGAATCTTGATGCACAGTGAAGAACGCCTCTGATCCCAGTGTCTGGCCATGGCCTTAGATGCACAGTGGTGGTGGGTGTCTGTGCTTGTTGAATCACCAGTTGCACAGTGTAAAGATTATGGGCATATCAGGTCACCTGGGGTCTCAGTGCCCCATTGCTGGTGCAGCCAGGTTGTCACTGTCAGCTCAAGGCTCTTCCATCTCACTTGGCTCAGTATCCTCGGATAAGGGCCTCAGGAAAGCCTTTTCTGATTTAATCTTGCATCAGGCATTTCTTCCACATAAGCTTTTTATCTTCAATTTACCCTATTACATGTTTTAAGATAAAACAATGAGTCCCTGTAATCCATGAAAATCCTCCTTGAAAGAAAATTCGGGGATCTGGTTTGAAGTGCAGCTGACATGAAAAAGAAATCTCCGTGGAGTGACACTGTGGGGCCCTGTTCCTTTGCAGGAAATCGTCAGCGAGCTGCCATTTGTCAAGCTGTCCTTGGATGACTTTCCGGACAATAAGGACATCCACAGCGACCTGCACGCCTACGTCCAGCACAGGGTCCACAGCAGCCAGGACATCCTCAGCAACATCTCCCTGAACGGCAAGGCTGATGCTGCCCTCATCGGCAAAGTGAGCAGCCACTTGGTTCTGCGGAGCCTTGGCTCCTACCTGTACCTCAAGCTCACCTTGGACCTCTTCCAAAGGGGACACCTGGTCATCAAGAGCGCCAGCTACAAGGTGGTGCCTGTGTCTCTGTCTGAGCTCTACCTGCTGCAGTGCAACATGAAGTTCATGACCCAGTCTGCTTTTGAGAGAGCACTTCCCATTTTAAATGTGGCCCTGGCGTCCCTCCACCCCATGACGGATGAGCAGATCTTTCAGGCGATCAACGCCGGCCACGTCCAAGGGGAGCAGAGCTGGGAGGACTTCCAGCAGAGGATGGATGCCCTCTCCTGCTTCCTCATCAAGCGGCGAGACAAAACCCGCATGTTCTGCCACCCATCCTTCAGGGAGTGGCTCGTGTGGAGAGCAGATGGCGAGAACACAGCCTTCCTGTGTGAACCCAGGTATGACAGGCCGCTTACCCAGAAGCTCTGTGCAGGAAGCCTGATGCCTGGCTGGCGAAGGGATCACAAACACGATTCATGTTCTTTTGCAGAAAGACAACACAGCATGAATGATACAGTGCAAGTCGCTCAGTCCTGTCCAGCTCTTTGTGACCATATGGACCGTAGCCCGCCAAGCTTCTCTGTCCATGGGATTCTCCAGGCAAGACTACTGGAGTGGGTTGCCAATCCCTTCTCCAGGGGATCTTCCCGACACAGGGATTGAACCTGGGTCTCCTGAGTTGCAGGCAGATTCTTTACTGCCTGAACCACCAGGGAAGCCCTCAAACAAAAACTTTTTTTTTCCCAAACTTTTTATTTTGTATTGGGGTATAGTCAGTTAACCAGCTTCCCAGGTGGCACTATTGGTAAAGAATCTGCCTGCCAATGCAGGAGACATGGGTTCAATCCCTGGATTGGGAAGATCCCCTGGAGAAGGGAATCAACTCACTCCAGTATTCTTGCCTGGAGAATTCCATGGACAGAGGAGCCTGGCGGGCTGTAGTCTGTGGAGTCATAAAGAGTCAAACACGACTGAGCACATAACCAGTTAACAGTGTTGTGGTCATTTCAGGTGAACAGTGGAGGGAACCAGCCTTATATATACATGTATCCATTCTCCCCAAACCTCCCTCCCATTCAGGCTGCCACATCGCATTGAGTAGAGTTCCATGTGAAAGCTTCCTTCCTTTAATTGCTAGTATTGTAGGACTCCTTAGTATATCTGGATGAAGGAGAGGCTGGTGGTGCCTGGGCAGTGTTTCTTTGTGATTCTCTTCTAGGTCCCAGTCCCCTCTCTCAGGGACACGTGCAGGAGAGTGTGGGACCAGCTGCAGGGAACAGCTGGCTTCCCTCAAGCCTGTTCATGGCTCTGTTCCTTTGCGGGGTGGGGAATCTGCACACTGCCTCTCAGTGCCTTTCTGCCACCTCTTGAGCTTGTGGTGTCTCGTCCTGGGGATCTGAGGCATCTGTGGCCCCAGAGGGGAACGCAGCCATCACTTCCAGCCACTTCATTTTGCACTTGTGTCCTGCAGGGATAGCAAATTGGGGTTTGGGGTTGGGAGGAATCGGGTTCAGAGTTCAGGTGCCTCATTTGCGGTGGGGCGGCTGCATCCGAGGAGTCAGAGGTCCACTGAGGCTTTGTAGCAGAGCTGGGCCAGGACACAGCTCTCCCCACTGTCCAGGGGAGGAGGTAGGAGGGAAGCCTGCCCACCCTGCAGCGCGGTGTTAGTCAGGGTGAGAGACTGAGGAATTTGAAGCGCAAATGTTCTTCGATAAGGGTGGGTTCACTTCCAGCATCATTGCTCCTGCCTTCTCTGATTCAGAATTGCTCCCGGCCCTGTGAAGGGGTCTGATAAGCTTCTCAGCTGTCTCCTTTGGGCTGCCCTGGCCGTTTAATCCAATGCTAAGGCCCGGAAATGAAATGAGTAAGCACTTGTGAGCCACATACTCCCTTTCTCCCATGAATATATTTTTAATTTATTGTTTTAACTGGAGGATAATTGCTTTACAATATTGTGTTTATTTCTGCCATACATCAACATGAATCAGCCCTAGGTATACATATGTCCCTTCCCTCTGGAACCTCCCTCCCACCTCCCACCCCACCCCACCCCTCTAGGTTGTCGCAGAGCACCTGATTTGAGCTTTCTGTGTCTCACAGTAAATTCCCACTGGTTATCTATTTTACATATGGTAACGTATATGTTTCTTCCATGAATATTGACTTACGTTGACTATCTTGGTCTAGCTGCTCTTTTATGTTGTAAATAGGGTGTTTTCTTAGGTGACACTGGGCTAAGAGTTGATTGTCTTTTGAAAGTGCTTTGGGACAATAAACTAACTCCCAGGTTATTTAGCCAGTCAGTAAAAACTAGGTGACAGATGTTCTATGATATATTTAGCCAAGTCAGACCATTTTACAGGAAGATAGTGAAGTGGAGAGCAGCCTTGCTAGCATGAGGTAGGTGGGCCTGGCTTGGCCTACAGGCAGAGTTGAGCAGAAGGAGGTGCTGTGTATGGATGACTCTGAGGTGTTATGCTTCAGAAACGAGGGATGGCATTGCTCTTAGGGCAGGTCAGAGAGGCAGAGGCACGGAGCTCGCTTTGTTAGGCAGGAGCTGCTTTGGAGTTCAGCAGTGTGAGCTCATGGGGTTGGTGGTGGGGTTCCAAGGCAGGTGGGGTCTAACAACTGGAAGAGAGGTTGGAGTTAAAGGTCTGGCATCGTTGATGGAGAGGCAGTGGTGGGACATGGTGAGGAAGTGTGGTTGGGGGAGAGGGAATGCTGGACTTCTGGGACAGGGAGAAGGATTTCTGGGAAGGAGGGGAAGGAAGTAGGCGCTGCTGAGAAGTGAAGGGAGCTGAGGGTTCAGAGGAAGCCATTGGCTTTTCGTTGCGGGAGGAGGGTCCTAGATCTTCAGGAGATTCCTTCCATTGGGTTGTGAGGAGTGAAAGAAGAGAGCCAGCATCCTGGCATGGAAAGTAAAAGGGTGGAGAGGTTTGGGCTTGAGGGTAGGTAAAAGTTTTGGTTTATGTTTTAAACAACACAAGGGATTGGGATGTTGTTGGAAGCATCCTTGAGACAGCATGTTCATGGAAACACGATCCGTGAAGGGAGAGAAATTGGAAACTCGAGGGAATGGGGTCAGCGAGTCTCCTCTTTGCCTCTGCAGCATCCATTCACGGCACGATTCTAGCTTGATTTTGTCTTGTTTATGGGTCTCCAGTCCAGCTGCTGAGAGCTCCTCAGGGCAAGGACCTCACGTTGTTCCCCATGAGATCCCCAGTATCAAACAAGGTGCTGGTTCTAGGGGGATGTTAATGCACAAATGATTGGATAAGTCAGGTTATGCTGAGGAAGAGCACAGGGGCTCATATTACGTAGACTGTGGTCACGCTCTACTCGGTCATCATCACCTGTTTGGGCCCATCATTTCCTGTACAGGCCTCTGTTTCCCCCAAGCACACCAGTTTGGAATCATGATACTTCATGATTCACAGGGTCAAACAGGTTAATAAAATAACTTAGTTACTTTTTCTGCATCTGGCACATGATAAAAGGCTGGATATGTGTAAGCTTTGGGAAATGGACAGTAAGTGTGGGTAGACTTGGAAGGAGGCATGTGATCTTAGGAAGGAAGGATGTAAAGGTATATTCAGTGTAGAGGAGCTCGGGTACCCAATGACTGTGTGGTGAATTGTTTCCTCAGAGAGGTGGGAAGCCACGTGCTTAGCTGAGTGCACCGGACACCTTTGGCCCAACCACTGAAGGGTGGGTGGTCATCACCCACCAGGGCCAGCCAACCGCAGTACTTAGCAGGTTTTGTGGTGGTCGCAGCTGGCATGGCCACAGAGCTAGCAGACTGGAGACTGAGGGTGGCTGAGCCGGTGGTGGGGAGACTGGCCCTGATCAGAGTCATGTGGGACTAGCCCATTGATGTCGGCCAGGGAGGGCATGGCGCACTGGGAGACGGCAGAGAGGGGTTTCCCTGGGGGCAGGGGAGGTGCTCCTGTGAGAAGGGGAGCCGAAGCGTGAGGCCTGGGAGGTGGTGTGTGCAAGGGAGCACAGGGCATGTGCTCCAGACCCTTACAAGACAGTAAGTGGGAGACTCAGCAGCAGTGGGTGCTTACGTGTCACACCTTCTCCTGTAGGATGAAAAACAGTCCTGTGGTTTCCACCTGCCCTGGTTTCCTCATCTGTAACATGATGTATAATTGAGAAACAGGCAAGCATCTGGATAGATAAATATGACTTAAGTGATGCATGCTTTTAATCCTCTAGATCAGCAACGACTAGGAAACACATTTAGAAGAATGCTTTTCTTTTTCACAGTGTTTATCTTTTTCTCTACAACTAGCTGCCTTTTCTCAGCAGAACAAAATTTCACAGGTGTCAGGTTAATAGAAATGAAAATGATTCACCTCATGCAGCAGTCACTGCTGCTGGAGTAAGCAGCCCTTAGCATGTTTTCCAGACTGGCCTAGAGGAAGGCGTGGAGTCCATGGGAGACGGAATAAGTTCTACAGACATGGAGGGGAAGGTGGATAAGTGGCTCCTTCATGAGAGGGCTGGTAGGGGATTAATTGGTGGCGCCAGTTGATGTCCGCCCTGTGCCTAGACATGGCAAACACACTTACACAGCTTAGCTTTCTTACCCCTACCAGGAGCTGTGTTCCTTTCGAGCCTAAAATGCTAGTTGTTTTCTGATTATGAGCTATTTCTGCGTGCAGCCTGGTTTTGCTTTCCCTCCCATGGTAAGGTCTTGTCCTTTGGCCCAGGTCTGCCCTCAGTGGTGATTGTACTGACAGGAGGCCTAGGGTCAGGTCCAGTATGGTTCTGCTCCATCTGTCCATTTGCACATATCTGTCCTTCATCTGTCCATCCATCCAAGAAATGCATATTTGGGTTCTTACTGAGTCTTGGGCATTTGCTAGGTATTGTGACCAAGCTGTGACTTAGACAAGACCCTTAGTCTCATGGAGTTTGTGTTTTTGTGAAAGACTTAAATGAGAGTGATGGCCGATGAACACAGAGTGGGTGGTTCCACAAAGACTTGCCCTGTCCTGGGGCTTCTCTCTGAGTCACTCCACAGAGATAGGGGAGTCCCGAGAAGATGACGTAAGGAGTAAACAACATTGGTATCCTCTGTGAAAAAGCAGCTTTCCACCCATCTCATACGGTGATGCTGAGACACCAGCAGGAGAGTTCAGGGGTCATTTGGTGATGTTCACCCCAAGGGCCTGCAGGGAGGTGCACTGGGGTCTTTGGTTACCAGCCTTTGTGTTTCTCGTCCTAGGAACGGGCACGCTCTGCTGGCGTTCATGTTCTCGCGACAGGAGGGCAAGCTGAACCGCCAGCAGACCATGGAGCTTGGCCATCACATCCTGAAGGCACACATTTTCAAGGTGAGCCCCACACCGCTGGAGGGAGGGTTTCATTGGTGCCGCATTGAGGTTTTGGTCCTGGAGACAACTTTGTGAGCCCCATTCCAGACACGGCCCCTGCCTGAAAGTAACCATTGTTCTCACATTTCCACCCT
The DNA here is from genome assembly GCF_055505025.1 of Bos grunniens. Classification (NCBI taxonomy): domain Eukaryota; kingdom Metazoa; phylum Chordata; class Mammalia; order Artiodactyla; family Bovidae; genus Bos; species Bos grunniens. The sequence goes on from NC_141166.1 coordinate 99,698,482, forward strand.
CTAAATCAAGTTTCCACTTCATTCATTCCCCTTTGTTTCCTTGTTAAATAGTTATGGAAGAGACTAAGTTATGTGACCTCTGCAGTTCCCTACCACCTGGATTTTCTGATGGTGTCCTTGTTTCTTGTGGCCTAGTTTAACTTGTTCCTTTTTCCTCTGGATTTTTTATTCTTTGGTAGTTATTTTGAGCAGTTTAATCAGGTTCAGGTTTGATTCCTCCCTTACCACTCCCCCTGCATATCATAATTACTTTATACAGGTAAACCTGTTATGCTGCATTTTTGCTTTATTGTGCTTTGCAAATAATTGTATTTTTTCTTACAAATTGAAGGTTTGTGCCACCCCTGCATTGAACTAGACTTTTGGCACCATTTTTCCAATAGCATTTGCTTACTTCATGTCTCTGTGTCATATTTTGGAAAATTCTTGCAATATTTCAGACTTCTGCTTTGTTACTGCTTATGGTGTTCTGTGATTGGCAATCTTTGATGTTACTAGTACAACTTATTGAAGTCTCAGATGTTGGTTGGCATTTTTTAGCAATAAAATATTTTACAATTAAGGTATGTATTAATACATTTTTTTAGACAGTGCTATTGCACACTGAATAGACTACAGTATCATGTAAACATAAAGCTTTCAAGTGCACCAGGAAACCAGAAAAATTGCATGACTCATGTTGTTGCTGTGGTCTGGAACCAAGCCTGCAGTATCTTTGAGGTCTGCCTGGAGAGTTAAAATGCTCTGTGAGTCTGTATGAGGTTTCTGGGGTCAGAACACCTCGTGCGCTTGGTGGGAGGCCATCAGCCATGACTGGCCTCTTCCTTCGTTAAGGACTATAAATGGTGATATTCTAACATTTATTCTTCCTTTAATTGATTAGAGAACCTCTATAAAGAGAAACTTTTCCCTCAACTGCCATCCTTTCCGCCAGGCAGACAGTTACTGTAGCAAAGGCAGGCTGGTTCCTTGACCCTTGGTTTTAGGACGGGAATGCTTACAGGTCCGAGCCTTTTTCTGGGCACACAGCCTTTGCCTCGTGTTCAGTGGGGACGTTCACCCGCTTCAGACCCATGCTGCATGTGGGAGAGGAGATGTTGAAGCTGATTTGCTGCTGTTTTTTCCCAGGGCCTCAGCAAGAAGACAGGAATCTCTTCAAGCCACCTCCAGGCCCTGTGGATCGGGTACAGCACCGAGGGGCTGTCCGCGGCCCTGGCCTCTCTCAGGAATCTCTACACCCCCAATGTGAAGGTGAGCTGCCCTCTGCCCAGGGAGCCAGAGTCCCTGCCTGACCACTGTTGCATCAATGGTCCTGCTCTCCCCTGCCCTGGGTTGTGGGCAAAGGAGGCTGGGATGCTTCTAAAGAGGCGGGTTTTCCGGGTGTGAAGCACATGGACGTGACTGCTCCATTGCCGGTTCTCTTCCACAAGTCTGGCTTTTGCTGAGGCAGCAAGATGTGGGTGGTCAGGAGCTGCTATGTGAGCTCATGGTGACTGTTTCAGAGTAGATGAAATAAGGGAAACAGTTCACAAAGGAAAGCAGAGGTCAGAGGGGAATTTCCAGGGAAAATGGACTTTTAAAGCATCCTAGCTTCTAATCTGGACTATCTCTTTACGGTTCTTAGGAAATTAAGCCCTGATGAGAGGCAAAGGGTTGGTCACTTTAAAGAGGAAAACTTTATTAAAGATTTGTACACACATGTATTTATGACCTCGGAAAGTATATCAGGGTCTGCCTGCTGCTGAACCAAGGGCTTCCTCACTCCCCATCAATGGCTAATATTTCACAGTATTTTGCTGAGCTTTTCAGAGTAGATTTTTCCCTCCTCCGTTAATGCAGTCTAAGAATCTAAAGCACACAGAGGCCAAGTTTCTGCTTAGGGCAGCAAAGAGGGGTTAACTCCCATGGCGTGTGGGAACTCCTGACTTAACATTATAGTTGTTTATAACCATCTTCCCCAGTGCAAAGTAAGATGAGATTGTAATTGTCTTCACATTTATATTTCTTACCTGCTTGATGTAGCTGCTAGACTCCAGGCCTTTGAGCCCCAGGCCCTGATGTGTTGGCTGCCTTCAAAAGCTCTGACATCGTTTCCCAGGTAGCCAGGTTCTCCCCTTCAGTCACTGCTATGAAAAGTCATACCTGTTCTCTTGTTAGTAGCCCAAGGATGGCCTAACATTGTCACCAGGTGGTCAAGGGTATCCCTAGAATTTTCCAAGAATCTTTTTCTTCTCCTCACTTTGGTTCATTAAACCCACATGCCCCTGAGATGGTGCCATGGAAGAGTCTTGTCCCCACACCCTCTCCAGGCCCGGGGGAACCTCTATGTCTCTTCTCCCCTATTGTCAACATGTCCCACCCTCAGCACCCCACCTTGGACGTGTGTCTGGGGATCGAGGCCTTGCAGAGCACTGCCCCCTCTTCTCCCTTCCCTGCTTTCCTGATGTATAATAGTCCCTTGGATTCATTCCAGGTCCTTCCACAGACACCTCAATCCAAGGATGCTCAAGTCCCGTATATAAGGGCACAGTATTTGAATATAACCTACGCATATCCTCCCATATACTTTAGATCATCTCTAGAGTGCTTCTAATATCTAATATAATACAAAGACTATATAAAGAGTTGCACACAGCAAATTCAAGTTTTGCTTTTTTGCAACTTTATGGAAAGTTTTATTTTCAAATAGTTTTAATCTGTGGTTGGTTGAATTCACAGATACAGAACCTACTAATACAGAGAGCAGGCTGTATTTCCTTATTTTTTTTTTCTCTCTTTTTTCAACGGAAGTATAGTTGATGTAGATTTTAGATGAACAGCCTAATGATGTGATACTTGTTTTTATAGCACAAAAGGTCTCGTTAACAAATATCACCACATGTGGTTATAAATTTTTTCTTACAGTGAAAACTTCAGATCTACTGTCTTAGAAACTTTGAAATAAACTAAATTACTATTGGCTTTGGTCCCGTGGGGTACATGACATCCCTCCTTGCTGGTCTTTAGAAGTGGAGAGTGTAACAAAGGAGCCTGGGTGTCAGGAAGGACCCAGCAGGGCTCTGACCCTGGAGCGGCTCGCCCACAGGCCTACCGCCCAGTACAGAGCTTGGGTATTGGTTAGAGAAAGGCCACCACCCCCCTGGTGGATTCAGACAAGGTCTTTACAAATGCAAAAGTGTAGGTGAACTCAGTGCTGTTAGGGCTCCAGTCTTGAGAGGCAGAGGGCCTATTGGATTTCGGCTGGGCTCACCCCTGGACAGGGCATCTGGAAGCAGAGCAGCCCTGGAGAACTGCTCCCAGGAACCCCTGTGTCCAACCTGCGCTCTGCAGAGGGGTAGACTTGAGGGTTGTGTCCTGACTGAAGCCATGTGCAAGTTTCATGGGGTGAAGACAGGGAAGCCGCTTTTGTAATTAAGGAGCACTAGCTCTAAGCTCGGAGAAGGCAATGGCACCCCACTCCAGTACTCTTGCCTGGAAAATCCCATGGACGGAGGAGCCCGGTAGGCTATAGTCCATGGGGTCGCTCACAGTCGGACAGGACTGAGCGACTTCACTTTCACTTTTCACCTTCATGCATTGGAGAAGGAAATGGCAACCCACTCCAGTGTTCTTGCCTGGAGAGTCCCGGGGACAGGGGAGCCTGGTGGGCTGCTGTCTATGGGGTCGCACAGAGTTGGACACGACTGAAGTGACTTAGCAGCAGCTCTAAGCTGCTGCTTCTAGTCAAAAGGAGCACTTCCTTTCTAGATAGAGTTACTCTGAAAAAAGAGAATGTGCTAAGGACATATTTCACGTGATGAAGAAATTGTGTTTCGAGTTTTTGTTTTACTTGTTATAGAAACTGGAACTGAGTTTATTGTAATAGTTTCATCTCTTATTTCAGCTGAAAGTATATCTTTTGGCTTCTCCATAATTAGTAAAATTCTGTAATGATGGCAAGGAACAAAGAAAGAAAAATTAAAATGGAAGTATCTGTTTTCACTGTTTTAATGAATTATGGGCACAAAAGTTATTTTAATGTGGAGAAAAGTAAATGGGAAACGTTATACTCTGTTGAATATGAGTTTTTAAGACAATAAATTAAAAGGTACCATGTAATAGTGTAATGAGCTTGACCCGCCTGGGATTATAAACTTTCCTCTTTAACATATTTTCAATTTTAAAAGTTATTCATCTTTACTTTGTTTTATAAAATTCCAGTGTAGTCTACATCTAACATTATCCCCCCAAATTGTATAACTTAGTCACAGAACTTTAAGACTTTCTATTATCCTTCTGTTTCTTTTGTCTTTCAAAAAAAGGTGGGGGTGATTTTTCACAGAATCTTGAACAAATTACAGTAATTTAAAATTATGCATGCAATTAAGGAATTTTTTTTCAGAGAGTATTAAATGTTGTCATACAGGAAAGGATGTCATTTTGAGCAATAATTGCAGTTTGCCACTTTGGTAAATTAAAGCTACTTGCTCTGGAGTAATTACTTGGTAGTTGAATTTTAATTTTGGTGGCATGCCCGTGATTTCTAACAATGTGATCTACCATAGCCAGGCCAGGCTGATGCCAGCCTGAGCTCTGGCTGGCCCTCTGGGGTCCTTGCCACCAGGGCCCCCAGGCTTCGGTTCAGTTGGTTGTTTTGCTCACATAGTTCCATTGGGCTGGCTGCCAGCCACAGGCTTCCTAAGGCTGTGGACTCAAGGGAATTAAGATTGTGATTCTTCTCACAGCTGGAGGCAGGGAGGGGAGGAGACAGGAGTTAGGTGTGGACCTTGGCCTAACTTCCCTGGCTGAAAGGATGCAGTTGTATTCTGCATAATTATTGGGAAACACGCATTTATTTATACCAGTTGTACTGATGAAAACCTCCAGTGAGAAAACCGAGCCTCCCACTTTACCACATGCTGGACAGAACCTCTTCTGTTCTTCATGATCACGTCATTTTACCTACCACCCTACTCTTTTTCATTTTCTTGCATTCATCCGATCCAGAGGTGTGTATAGGTAATATTGCCATTTCCAGTTGTTAAAGGGAGAGCTTCATGGTGGTGGTGACCAGAAGATTTCCATGTAGTTGGGAAAAAATATACAGAAAGAACCATTTTTCTGCTTCCCCGAATGCCGAGTAGTCTTAGCCAGAGCTCCTGCTTCAGCTGCTGGACTGTGATAAGATAGTAGTTAGTGTTGTGCCCGGGGCTAATCTCTGCCTTACCTGCTCTGAGCCTCAGTTTGCTCACCTGTGAAGTGAAGGTCACTAAAGAACCTGCATCGTAGAGTGAGGGGACACCTCACTGAGATGTTGAAGCTCTTGGGAGAAGACTTGGCATTTATTATATGGTCAAGTGAGTTATTTTTAGTTGCTTTTCACCTTCTTTCTGGACACTGAGATTCTCCGGAAAGCACTTGAGAACTTGTGCATGTGCCTGGTGGTGGTGGTGAAGGGGAGCTGCCCACAGGCTCTGATGGGCCCACACCTGCCCTCAGAGGAGCATGAGGTCTCCTTGCTGCCTGTGCTGATGAGCAGCCCTGGTGCGGTGGGGGCAGAGGGACAGGCCCTCTGGGTCAGCCAGTTTCTGGGGGCAGAGCACCCTCCTGTGCCTTCTGAGGGTCAGAGACTGGGGCCCTTGTCTCTTTTAAAGATCCATTAATCTTCCCTGGTTGCTCAGATGGTAAAGAATCTGCCTACAATACAGGATACCTGGTTTCAATCCCTGGGTTGGGGAGATCCCCTGGAGCAGGAAATTGCAACCCACTCCAGTATTCTTGCCTAGAGAATCCCAGGAACAGGGGAACCTGGCGGGCTACAGTCCACAGGGTCTCAGAGTCGGACACGACCAAGAGACTAACACTTTCATTTTTTTTCCCCCCCAAAAGTGATTATAACAATAGCAAGTAATATTTTTTCAGCACTTATAGGATGCTCAGGGCTGTGCTAAGTGCTTTGTGTGTGTGGCATGTTCATTTTTAATCTTCACAACAACCCAAGGAAGTGCAACTGTTTTTATTTTCACCTTTTGCGTGAGGGTAGTGATAGGTGCCCAGATCCCACGGCGGGAAGAGTGCCTGGCACGGAGCAAGCCCACGCTCCCTCCACAGGTGCGCTCCTCACCTGGTGTGTTTACAGCCGCGGCTGCCAGCTGGAACCACCTGGGAGCCCCAGGCCCCAGCCTAGTCAGAATCTCCAAGGGTGGGGCAGGTGCTTTGGAAACTTGCAAGCTCCCTGGTGGTTTCACCGAGCAGCAGGGTTCAGAAGCGTGGGTTTGGAGAAGATCACAGACTGTTGAGGGAGGGTAAGTGGTAAAAATACCCACAGCATTGCACCAGCAAAGGAAATGTTTTTCCCAAGAAGCAAATAGAGAATTGATAACAAATGCCTTTAGGAAAGTTCTGCCTCTGTGCACAGACCTTCCATAAGACTTTTCTTACATAGTATTATGCAAGACATCACTGAGGCGACACCTTCCAACGTTCTTAGAAGAGTTTCTGTCCAGTAGAATGGGGTAGTGTACTGTCATCTCCTGAGACAGCACCTGAATCACAGAGAGGTTGAGTAATTTTCTGAAAATCACACAGCAAGTTAGTTAAGAGGCTGATTGAGAACTCAGACTCTTTAATCCATCATCTTGTTCTTTTAGGCCCATGAATCTCAAGAGGGAATGGGATTGATGGGAGAGGGGAGAGAGAGGGTAACTAACTGGTGATCAAAGTCACCCTGCGAATTTACAAGCAGTTTCTGCCTGTCCTTTGGTGACCAGAGTCCAGTGGGCCCATCAGTGTTATTGTGTGTGTGTGTGTGTGTGTGTGTGTGTTTTAAATCTTTTTTATTTCTGTGATGTTGGTAAATGATGCCCCCGCTTTGATCTTGTTTAATATTTAGTTTGTTTCGGCTGCGTCAGATCTGGGTTGCGGCAGCGTGTGCTCTTCGTTCTGGTGTGCAGGCTTCTCTCTGGTTGTGATGCACGGGCTCAGTAGTTAGTTGCAGGTGGGCTTAGCGCCCCCCGGCTTGCAGGATCTTAGTTCTCTGACCAGAGATCGAACTCAGTCCCCTGCATTGGAAGATGGATTCTTAACCATTAGACCAGCAGTGAAGGCCCTGGTGTGTGTATTTTGAAAATTTTGAAAAGCTGTTCAGGTTCTGCTCTGTATTATTCTCACCTAAGAACTCATTTCTTGGGCCTCAATAAAACCCCTACTGTGCCAGCAGCATTGTCGTATTCCTGCCACACTGTTGGTGGTTACTCAGAGGGAAGTCATTTTCTCAAAAACCCCGACTTTTGTTGGGCACTTACCCTTTTAAAATGCTTTAAAGTCCTGCTTGAGTCTGGTGCTGTTTTTAGGAGCAAACCGCTTAAGGCTGTAGAGCAGGCTCGGTGGGGATGGGTTTGCCCAAGGTTGTGTCCCGTGGCACTGTGGGGACAGGGACACCTCTCCTGATTTCTCCTCTCTGTATTTTCTGCCCTTCTGTCCACATGTGCTGGTTGGCAGCTGGGGGCTGGGTTGTTGTTGACCTGGTGAAGTTGAAAGATGGTCCTCCCCCTGTGACTCTGTGAATGATGACATGGGTCTAGTTGCTTGGGCACAAGTGTGCTTTTTTTTTTTTTGGAAGTATTGATTTATACTGTTGCGTTAGTTTCAGATGCACGGCAGAGTGGTTCAGTTTACACACACACACACACACACACACACACACATTCTTCTCCCTTCAGTTCAGTTCAGTTCCTCAGTTGTGTCTGACTCTTTGCGACCCCATGAATCGCAGCACGCCAGGCCTCCCTGTCCATCACCAACTCCTGGAGTTCACTCAGACTCATGTCCATCGAGTCAGTGATGCCATCCAGCCATCTCATCCTCTGTCTTCCCCTTCTCCTCCTGCCCCCAATCCCTCCCAGCATCAGAGTCTTTTCCAATGAGTCAACTCCTCGAATGAGATGGCCAAAGTACTGGAGTTTCAGCTTTAGCATCATTCCTTCCAAAGAAATCCCAGGGCTGATCTCCTTCAGAATGGACTGGTTGGATCTCCTTGCAGTCCAAGGGACTCTCAAGAGTCTTCTCCAACACCACAGTTCAAAAGCATCAATTCTTCAGTGCTCAGCTTTCTTCACAGTCCAACTCTCACATCCATACATGACCACTGGAAAAACCGTAGCCTTGACTAGACGGACCTTACACACACACAAACACACACACATTTTTTAGATTCTTCTCCCTTACAGATAGTTTCAGAGGCACAGCAGAGTGGTTCAGTTTACACACACACTCCCTTAGACACACACACACACATTCTTTTTTAGATTCTTCTCCCTTAGAGATAGTTTCAGATGCACAGCAAAGTGGTTCAGTTTACACACACATACTCCTTTACACACACACACACACACACACACACACACACTCTTTTTTAGATTCTTCTCCCGTACAGATAGTTTCAGATGCACAGCAAAGTGGTTCAGTTTACACACACACACTCCCTTACACACACACACACACACACACACTCTTTTTTAGATTCTTCTCCCTTACAGATAGTTTCAGATGCACAGCAAAGTGGTTCAGTTTATACACACACACTCCCTTACACACACACACACTCTTTTTTAGATTCTTCTCCCTTACAGGTTGTTACAAAATATTGAGTGTGGTTCCCTGTGCTGTGCAGTACAGGTCCTGTTGTTGATCTGTTTTATATATAGTAATGTATATCTGCTCACCCCAGATTCCTAATTTATCTCCCCCCTCCCCCCACTTGAAGAGGTCCTTCCTTAATTATAAGTGATGGTCCTAATAGTGGGAAGGAACTGACTTGTGGGCCATCCTCACCCATAGAGGGGCTTTGTTTACCCCTCTTATCTGTGAACTTCTGTGTCTTAGAACCAGTGTCTTGTGCCGTAGGCCAAATGGGAAATGGAGCGTGCGGGGTAGATGGTGGTGCTCAGGGTTGGTGTGTGTGGATGATGTGGGGGTGTGTGCATAGGGGAGGGCTGGGAGCATTCTGTATAGAATGGGGGCACTTCTCCCTGGCGTTGAAGCAGGCACTCAGTGAAGTGATCCTTTGTCATGTGTATCTATGGAAAGGGAATTTATTCCTGGCAGAGGGATCTATACGGGAGAGAGGGGAAGACCCGGAGGTGGGGTCCTGCCTGCCCTTGTTACGGGACAAGCATTAGACCCAGTGTGGTCACCTTTGAGGGGTAGTGGGGTGGTCGGTAAGTGAGGGAAGAGTGCTGGTAGAGGAGGTCAGAGAAGCAGCTGAAGGGCTGGGTCACCCAAGGCTCAGGCTTCAGTGGCAGCCAGCGAGTCTGCAGGTTTTACACTCTGGCTTCTAACCAGTCTGTATGGTATCACTGTTCTGAGGTGTGGTGTCACCACCAGAATAATAATTTATCACTTTGTAAATATTCTGTTAGCTACTCTTGTGGGCACCGTATCATTGAAATGCCTCACATTTTATATTCCTTGTCATCTTTCTCTATCCTCTAATGATCCCATGTGTCTCTGGTCAGATAAGAGATGCAGTCTCTGTGGTTTTCATACCTCATGGGCAGCCGGAGGCGGCCAGAGTCTGTCAGGGGGTGATTGATGTGACCAGGACCATTGAAAGGGACTGTTTGAAGAAACGCAGTGGGCATCTTAATAGGTGTTAATGGAGTGTCGTTTTTCCAATGATCTGGAGATTTGAAGAAAATATTAGTATAGCTATAACTCACATAAAGTATTCAATGATTTTATTTTAAAACCTATAGATAATGAATTTCCTTTTATATCTGGATCCAAGGCGTTCAGTGGGTGGTGGATATGTAGCAATTAGTCAGAAAAGCAGATGCTTTTCTAGGAGTTTTGTGCTGCTGATAGTCCCAGCATATGAGCATTTTTACGTATTCTGCTCTTTCTTGCAAGTACAATTCATTATAAAGAAAAAACTGTATGCTCTTATTTTTGGCTTTATTATCTCACAGTTAATTATTTAATCCCGTGATGATTATTTCATTGTCCCCCAAAATGAATTTTCTGTTTTTATTTGGATCAGACAGTGGTTTTCAAAATGTGATCCCTAGACCAACAGCATCTCTATCACCTGGGGGGAATTCAGTAAACAGGCACACTCTTAGACCGCACTCCCACTGCTGCCAGACCTACTGAATCCAGAGGTCTGAGTCCAGAGAATAGACATTTCTAAATTTTTGTTTTTTAATTGTGATAAAACACATCATAAAATGTATCATCTTAACTATTTTTAAAGGTAGAAATCGGTGTTAAATATATTCATATTATTGTGCAGTAATAAAACTCTACAATAAAACTAAATCTCCACACCTATTAAACAGGTCTTGTTTCCCCCGCCTTCTCCCAGGCCCTGGAGCCACCATTCTACTTTCTATCTTTGTGAGTTTGACTACTCTATGTCCCTTATATTTAGTGAAGTCATACAGCATTTGTCTCTTTATGGTTGGCTTATGGGCTTCCCTGGTGGCTCAGAGGGTAAAGCGTCTCCCTACAATGTGGGAGACCCGGGTTCGATCCCTGGGTTGGGAAGGTCCCCTGGAGAAGGAAATGGCAACCCACTCCAGTCCCTTGCCTGGAAAATCCCAAGGACTGAGAAGCCTGGTAGGCTACAGTCCATGGGGTCACAAAGAGTCAGACATGACTGAGCGATTTCACTTTCACTTTCAATGTTCTCAATAGCTTCTCTGGTGACTCAGTGGTAAAAAATCTACCTGCCAATGCAGGAGATGCAGGTGTGATCTCTGGGCCTGGCAGATCCCCTGGTGCAGGAAATGGCAACCCACCCTGGTATTCTCTCCTGGAAAATTCCATGGACAGAGGAGCCCGGTGGGCTATGGTCTGTGGAGTCACAGAGAGTCAGACGTGATTGAGTGAGCCGTGTTCTCAGGGTTCATCTGTGTTGTCACATGGGGCAGGATTTCCTTCCTTTTGAAAGCTGAGTGATATGCCAGTGTATGTACATACCACTTTTGTCTGTCCACTCATCTGTTGACCTTTTAGTTTGCCTGCAGCTCTTAGCGATTGTGAATAGTGCTTCCATCACACAGCAGTGCGGGTATCTCACTGAGATTCTGACTCATTTCCTCTGGACGTGTACCTGGAGTGGGATGGCTGGGTCCTGAGAAGCCTCCACACTGTTTCCCGAGGCAGCTGTGCCATTCTGCATTCTCACCAGCGAGAATGTGCATCTTCAGTGCCTGTGAGGTCATACCAGTGCACACTCATGTTTGAGAACCACTGGACTAAGGATACCACCCTTCTCCACAAACATTGTTATGATCGCCAACTTCATGAGAAATTAATCTTGTTGGGGGACATTCTCCAACAGGTGAGCCGTCTCCTGATTTTAGGAGGGGCCAACGTGAACTACAGGACCGAAGTGTTAAATAATGCCCCGATCCTGTGCGTCCAGTCTCACCTTGGCCACGAGGAAGTGGTCACTCTGCTTCTGGAATTCGGCGCCTGCCTGGATGGCATGTCGGAGAACGGCATGACTGCCCTCTGCTACGCGGCCGCTGCAGGTCACATGAAGCTGGTGTGTCTGCTGGCCAAGAAGGGGGCGAGGGTAAGCGACAGCCTTCCCCGAAGAGGGCTGAAGGGGGCCACAGAGGTGGGAAGTGTCTCCCATTGCTGGTAGAATTCTCATTGGCTGAGCCAGACTCCCTTCTGCCTCTGCTTTGTCAAGTTGCAACGAACATAAACAGAAAGGGTGGAGCTACAGTGTGTGATGTGCCCTGATGTGGGTATGTGTGATAGAAGTATATTGTCTTCGAGAGGGAGAGGGGGCCGTGTGTTTTGTTCAAACCCCTTATTCTGCTTAATCCTGCCCGAGGGGAGGCTCCTGGTCATTAGAGGCCCAAGTAAGGCCATCCTGTAAAAAGCCTGCAAGTGTTGCCTTGGAACTTGTCACAGAATTTAACTCTGCACTGGATGAGTTGAAGTTTTAAATGTGATTTTTTTTTTCTCCTTTCTTTTTATTTCATGTTATGTCTTCTTTTAAAATAATAATAATAAATGAATTCTGTGGGTCTTGGAAGTCATGTGCCTAAAACAATGCGAAGTAACTATATTATTAACAAGTTGCTCAAGGACTGTCAGTGTTAATAGGTTGAATGAGAACAGTGCCAAGTTTACAGTAAACTCTGTTTATTTTAAGCACTTTGTTGGGGAAGGGAGAATGTACTTTTGTACAGCAATAGAAATAAATTGCTGGTATTTGTTTTTCTTCTTTATAGTTAGGCTTTTTGAAGTTCAACAAAAGACGTTAGACTTATAGTAACTATGGGAGTCTTTTTGCTTTTTTCTCTTGAAAATACAGCATTTTGGCCCCATCCCACTGCAGATGTATGGGGTTCGTGTCCCAGTGTATCTCTCTGGAGAGTCTCTGTCTGAATTATTGCAACTGATGCACTGTTCCAGGCCTAGAGTTCCCTCTGTAGATCTAGTGATCACAAGGCATCCTCTTCATGCCCTTTGTCTCCCTAGGAAGTGAACTGGAGCTTCCAGTTCTCTGGGGAGCAGGTATGAGGGCAGACAAAACCTGTTCTTCCCAACCCTGGTCACTTGGGTGCAGTATCCTTAATCTGTGGCAAGCTATGATTTGGGGGGCAGAACAGTTCTTTAGTCACTGAAACAGGAAAGCCAGCAAAAGGGAGGGATCTGGAAAACCCAGCTCTGAACAAGGAAGGGCAGGAAGGGACTCCAAGCGGCATTTTACTGGGGAAGGCAGGTGACCCAGGTCGTGCCAGCATGCCAAGTGTGGCCACAAAGCCAGGAAGGCTGGTCAGCCACAAAGGGGCAGTGACCAAGGGCTGCATACCCGTAATGGTCCAAGAGGCAGCAGATAAGACTTCATGCCCTGTCTAAGCCTGGGAGTCTTGGGCTGGGAGAGGACTTAGGGTCCAGCCTCACTTGTAAATTCTGAAGATGCTCTGCACCTCGACCCAGAGGTTCTGCCTACATAAGCCACCTGTATGATTCCATCCCCTCCTACAGAGCTCGAAGCTAGCCTCCGAATAAAGCCAGCCCACGGTCTGGAGGTGGAAATGGAGGGGCAGTGTGAGCAGTAATGAATCCACTAGGAAGGTTTAACAGGAGCACTTCCCTTCTTCCATGAACGGCATGAAGAGGATGCCTTGTGATCACTAGATCTACAGAGGGAACTCGAGGCCTGGAACAGTGCATCAGTTGCAGTAATTCAGACAGAGACTCTCCAGAGAGACACACTGGGACACGAACCCCGTACATCTGCAGTGGGGTGGGGTTTGTTCACAGCACATGTGGGTCACTGTGACAAAGTGATGCTCAGCTGTGACCTTCCCCTGCTCCTGCCCCCGCTCCCCACCCAGGTGGACCACTTGGATAAGAAAGGCCAGTGCGCGCTGGTCCACAGCGCACTGAGGGGCCACGGCGACGTTCTCCGCTACCTGCTGACCTGCGAGTGGTCGTTGGGCCCGCCCCAGCCCGGCGCGCTGAGGAAGAGCCAAGCTTTGCAGCAGGCACTGACGGCGGCCGCTAGCATGGGCCACGGCTCGGTGAGTGGGGCCTTTCCCAGGGCATTCCCTGGGAAAACGGGAGCTGGGGGTCTGGGCCCTTCCCACTCACCTTCTTCCAAGTCACCTGCTTGTGATGCACTGAAGGAATGAAGGAAATGAGGGTTTCCAAACAGAGCCGTTGGTCTCACCATGTGTAAAGGTGTTCTGTGGTTACCACAGCCTTCCTGCGAGTGGAAGGAGCCCCTCCAGGGCACGCACTCTCTGCCCCACCTTGCTGCTGCTTGTCTTCCCTCCTTGTTCTGTTTTTACCTTCTAGTCCTGCTCTCCTCTCCTTTTCCCGCTTTGATTCATCCTCTTGTCCTTGTGGTCTTTGAACAATAATCACATGGAATCCTAATTCTAAACTTGTTCTTGAGTATTCAAAAGATTTTTAAAAATAGAGGTGTTTAAAATAGAACAGGCTCTGGTAGCATGTAAGCATGCTTGTCATCTACGGTTCCTGCACTGAAGGAGAACTTCAGGCAGTACATCCAGCACTTATTTCTGGCCGGTGTCAGTATTCCTCGATTTGCAGATTTTGTAGTCATCTTCTGACCCGTGTGTCTGTGAAGTTAATAATATTTTACCCTTTTTCTTCTGTGTATTTCTCACTCTGTAGTGTCTTCAGGCAATTAGAGTTGCCAATGTTTCTAAGATTCTTCCCCACAATGACTTTGTACCAAAGTAAATGTGCCAAATGTAAATGTACCAAATGTAAAATGTAAATGTACCAAAGTAAATTTGGGTACAAAGCTGGCTGGCTGACTTTTACCATTTAAGACACTGGAGCAGATACACACATACACGAAGCTAGCTGGCTTATTGTTGGCATTTAGAATGTCAAAAATGCACATGTACACTATTTCAACCAAGACAATATATTGCAGCAAGTTGAATACAGAAGCGTATAAGAAAAAGAAGCTATCTTCTCTTAGGACAGACATAAAAGAAATTTATAGAACTGTATAACAATGCTAGTCAAGTTAACTATGTTTTAGTTTTGGAGAAAATACTCTTTTTCATAAAAAATGAACAAAGCGCACATTTCATAAAAATGTATTAAACATTACCAGATAGTGGGTTTATTTTTTTTTAGATTAAAAATACAAAGAAATATTTTTAAAGACCCGTTTACATAGATACAGAGGAAACATGTTAAATCGACATATTTGAATGTGGATGCTTTTCCTTTTTAAACTGTTCCCTAAATCTGCATGGGTCCAGAAGGTGAAAAATCATCTTAGGAAGGACAGCGAAGCCACATTGGATGTGACCTTGGTCTCAGGCTGTTGTGAAACTGGCTGTGAGGAGCCGTGGGAAAGCAGCCGCATAGCCAGCCACTGCTTCATGGCAGAGGACAGGGCTCATTCACCACAGGCCTTGAGGGGCGTGTTAGTTTCCGCATACTGTCGTAGTAAGTGACCGCAGGCTTCAGTGGCTTGAAGCAGCCTGTTCTGGAGGTCAGAAGGCTGAAATTTAGTTGGGTCAGGAAGCCGGTGTTTCTTTTGGAGGCTTCAGAGAAGAGTGTTTTCTCTTTTTTTCCTCTAGCTTCTAGAAGCCACCTCACTCCTTGGCTTAAGGCCCTGCCTCTGTCTTCAGAGTGTGCTTCCTGTCATCTCACCTCATCCTTCCCTTGGCCCTGGTTCCTCCTGTCCCTCTTATAAACAGCTGTGATCGTATCAAGTATGTATACAATATACGCTGTGATAATTCAGGATAATCATCCCATTTCAAGATTCGCAGTCACATCTACAAATCCCCTCTTCCCATGTAAGGTAGCATTCACGGGTTTTCTGACTAGGATGTGGGGCCCTTATTGTGAGTGGATTGGGGAGCTGGAAGATGGCTGCCGGTGAGCAGGGTGGATGCTGGAGAGCAGGGTGGATCTGACTCTGGTTAAGGGCTCAGATACTTCTGGCTCCCTGCCCCCACCCCTGTGACGCACCCTGCTGTTTGACAGAGGGGAAAGAATAATGTGAGTGGAAAAAGCATTTGAAGCAGCATTATTTTATTGAAAGGTATATACATCACCTTATTTTCCTTCCTTGTGAAGAAAGGGATTCACCATCTTCTGGCGATTTATGCAGAAGCTGCACTCTGTATGATCTCCCCTGTCCTTTGTTGATGAGGCTGGCATATTTGGGTCATGTTGGAATTCATTAGAATTCTGAGTACCTAGTAATCCTGAACAGTGTTGCCAAAATTCACTTTTTTTTTTTCTTCTTCTTCTCAAAGTGAAAGTGTGAATAGCATACGAATTATGCTGGAAAACCATTTTCATTATATTCTCTCTCCTTGTGCAGCATGAGATAATCATGGTTAAAAAACAACACGTTCTCTCCTTTGATACACAGGATATAATAAGCGCATATGGCTTTGAAAACTCATTAAATCACCTTGCCACTTGTGACAGGTGCTCCAGTGCTTGCTGGAACTGGAAAAGGAACATGAAATAGACGTCAATGGCACCGACACGCTGTGGGGAGAAACAGGTAATTACGGTTCCCCTGCTTGTAGTTGGGGCCAAGTAGCTGCTTGATGTCCTCGCTGCCATTTTGGCCTAGTTGTCTTAAGAATGACATAGGATGCATCTGGGCCTATTGTTATCACAAAGCGTTTGAAGTTAAGAGCTTTTGAAACTTCGCAAATGATGAGTAAAACTTTTCTAGAAGCAAGTGCAATTTGAATCATTTTGAATTAGACCAGCAGTTCCTGTGCCTCTGATGAATGTCAGCTAGATATACCCAGACAAGGCGGTGCTTCCCACCTCGCTGAGTCTTCTCATGTCCTGAGCAACCTGGTCGTCCTGTGACTGCACCGTGAGCAGCGCAGAACTTGCAGCCCAGTATTCAGCTGAATCCAAGGTGCTCAGCGAGGAAGGCTCTGGCCTGCCTTCTCCAGAGTAGGACTCAGTCCTCATGGAGCCTGCGCAACAGACTGAATACCAGCTACAGAGTCCATTTCCTTTGGTGTGGGGTGTGTGTATTGAACTGTAGTAAATCTTCAGGAAGATCTGAGTTGGCTACTTGTCAGGTTAATAATAATATAAATAAGGCTGCTTTGAAATTTTCCATTTGACTGAATTGGTTTTAGAAGTGTGAGACTTTATCAGTTGCTGTTTACCAAATGTAACCAATGGTGTTTAACATGCATTTCCAGGCTGTGTCCTGTGTATGACTTCAATGTCTCCTGCACAGATTTATTTCCAACTGCTTCTCAATTATTTCCTAACAAACCAAACGGTGGTGTGTAGAGTCCCTCAGCCAACTCATACTTAAGAAAAGCCTCAGAGAGTTTCTTGATGGGTAGCACAGGTGCTCGCCCCCCAACTCCCTCCCCACTGCCCTTTCTCCGCTGTCAACCCCCCAACCCAACTCCCCTGTAGATGCTGCCAGGCGCATGCATGGGGCTTATAGTGCTAGTTGTGGTGATGTGGGTGGTGGGCTGGCGGCAGGGGGGTGGTGATAAAGGGCGAGAGTGGTGGCGTGTCCGCTAGGTTCAGGGAGAGTGCAGGACTCACAGACGGGTTTAGATTGTGCTTGGGGTCCATGTGTGTAGATGTAAATATTGGCTTTAATTCCTTATGGAGTCTTTTCCCCAGTCATTTCAACAGTATGGGCTACTCCATATTTGGTGAAAGTGTCCACCACTTCCTGTTGTGCTGTGGGCCTCAAGGTAGCCCACAGGCCAGCACATGGCTTTCTTTGCGCTTCTTCAGAGGGCCAGGTCCCTGTCCTCTGGGGCCTGGAGGCAGGGTCTTTGCCTCTTTGTCAAATGAGGTAAATAATCCTACTTTCTAGGATCTGGTGAAGACTGAATGAGATGTGACAGTCTTGGCCAGGTGTTCCCTATGGTCAGAACCCCTGGGGCAGTTGGGCCTAGAAATTGCTTCATGAGGGTGTGTGACTTGACACACACAGGTGTGTGCTCAGGCTCAGTCCAGTAATTATGTCTGACTCCTTGTGACCCCATGGACTGTTGGCTGCCAGGCTCCTCTGTCCAAGGGATTCTCCAGGCAAGAATACTGGAGTGGGTTGCCATGCCCTTCTCCAGGAGATCTTCCTGATCCAGGGATCAAACCCGCGTCTCTTGCGTCTCCTGCACTGGCAGGCATCTTTACCACTGCGCCACCTGGGAAGGATAGGACACTCCTTTCCTAAACGTCCACCCAGGTGATTTCAGGGGCCCTGTGGCCTCGGGACAAATAGAGAATCACCATAAGCAGTTGTCTAAGTGCCGGCCTCACAGGGACACTAATGAGAGGAGCCGTGATGACGATGGGGGTCAGTGCCAGTACCTGTAACACCCCTCACTTAGCTCAATAAGAATCTCTGATCTTTAATATTAGAAGGGTGTTTTCTTTCTGGGCAAAAAAAAAAAAAAAAATCCAGAGAAGCAGAGAAGGCTTTCATTTGAGAGCTCTGTTTGTGTGGTCTGTTTTTTCTCGAGATGACCAGTCCTGAGTTTCAGTAAGCACCTTCCTTCCTTCCCCCTTGAGAATCTGCCAGGTCGTAGGCTGAAGAAGCACGGAAGAGAAACTACAGGCTCCCATCAGCCTCAGTGAAAGGATGACTAATGGTTCAGCTTCTGCCTTGCAAAGCCTTGTGTATAACCTTCAGACCACTCTGCAGCCTGAGAAGCAGGTCATAGCTTTCCTCTGCAGGCAGTAAACGTGAATTTCCTCAGCCGAGAGTGTGAGAGGCTTTGGGAAAAATTTAAACCAAGAGAAAGCTAAGCACTATTTCTCAGGCTTAGAGGCCCCCGCTGTACTCTGTGGCTGCATGTCAGTAAAACCAGTCTTGCCTGCTCTGCATTTTTCTGTGTGATATTTTTCTCCTGTGTTCTTTCAGAAATGTCCACCCATGTCTGCCACTACAGACCGTCCTGATTTCCGGAGGAAATCAGGTTGTCAGTGGTTGTCAGAGGAGCACTTGGAAATCTTGCAGAGGAAGTTTTAGGTGAGGGAACATATGCATATATGGGGCTTTGCATAGATGTGTACTGCCTTGCCCAGATTGTGAGGTCTGTGTTTGGGATTCAGCCACACAGGGTCCACATTACCTGACCCCACATGCCTTCTGGAAGAGACGGCCCCAGTGATGACAGCCTGAGTCGATGGGGCAGCTCGCGGTCCTTGTTCTCAGCAAGCAGTGACCTGGTGGTCCCCCAGCCTGGGTGGGTTGCATGCTCTGTGCGCTGCTTCTAATTGCTAAAGACTTGCAGAATGAAAGCAGTTGCTCTCCTTCCTGGTTTGGTCCTCATTCCTGGGTGTAGTCAATGGTGCTTTGTGCCTAAAACACTCTAGAATGGAACTTCTCTGTCTCCGGCTGCAGCTTGAGGCTAGGATCCCAAGAGTTCATTCAAGTCTATGCAGTGTAGATTAGCTATGAACAAGTTGGATTTAAAATACCAGCTGATGGGGTTCCTGCAGGGCCTCCATGGTCTGTTCCTGGCTCGCCTGCCCAGCTTTGATGGTGTCCATGCAGCGCTATGCCGCCCTTGGAGCTCAGCTACCTGTATCTCTCCTGGTTTTGGAGAGCAGAGAGCCTGATTTGTGTAAGTTTCCCTTTCCACCAGCCTCTGGAGCCCTTTGCTTTTTATGTCTGTTTGGTCTGTCTGGTTTTTAGATCCAGCCCTTCAAAATCAGTCCTGTAGCTCTCCAGCACTTTCCCTTGTTCTCACGCAAATAAAGAGTGTGACACTCACTCCAGTGGAAGAAGAGTGAGGAGAAAGCTTGGAGCTCCGGGAGCGGGCTTGGGGCGCGCCTCCACCCAGCAGCTCTGCCTGTGTGGCCGCCGAGGCCGCCTGCCCGTTCACACAGACAGCCTTGATCCTGTAGTTGCTGGGCAGCCTGAACCATGACAAGAACCCATCAGATGCTCAAGTTGTCTGCTTCAGGCATTCCACAGTCATGACAAACAAGTGCTGGCTCCCACGAAGTCTTGACCTAAGTGAGTTACTGTTCCCTTGTCAGTGTTCGATGGGAATCAGCCTGATGAAATGATCAGAAATGCTTAACTGGTGACCTCATGCTGCTGTGAATTGTCAGAGCAACTGTGCTCCCAAACTCCAGGCCTCTCTCAAGTCTGTGAGCCTGCTGTCTGTCTCTAGTCAGAACCTCTTGCTCTTTAGGGGAATAGAAACGCTTTTATTTCAGCGAATACGCCTGTTTTGTAAGCAAAGCGTTCCCAGCCCTGACTCCTTGGGGTCACGTTACAGTTCCCTGCTTAGTACTTACTGCTTATAAATTTGATTGTTGATGTTGCTTATCTGATGAAAGCTTATTGTGCCTACATTATGGGTTTCAGGAGGGCAGAACTCTCCAAGTCTCCTGTGCTCTTCTTTCTATAATCACTGTGTCTGGTCTCATGTTGTCCTGTAGAACTTTCTGTGATGATGGAAATGCTTGCCTTGCTATCTGTACGTCTAGCCTGGTAGCCACTAGCCACTGGTCTTGTCTGGTGCTGGGTACATAGCTGTTGACTGAGCGGACAGGTGGGTTTAAAGAAAACGAAGTAACTTTTAGGGTAGGTAACACTCACCTTGCAGAATAATTTGGGAGAAGCTGTGTTGTTGGAGGGAAGAGGTCAGGAGCCCATTGCTCACTGGGACCGTGTCCTCTGTGTCTTCTTGTCTGTCATAGCGCAGGTCACGTGCTGCTGGACTCCAGGCTGGCTTAGAAGCCCTCGACCCAGTCATCTATGTGGCTGGGTGCTGTACTGCATCTTTTGAAACACCGAGCTATTAGCAACTACCCACGACATGGACATGACCGACAGGCCAAGATGGCCAGTGCCAGCCCCATCTTTGTGTGCATAAATCTCCCTCCCCACACCGCCAGCCCGACTGCCAGCCCCCATGTGCCATGCCCTGTGGTCCCTTGGAAATCCTTCTCACTGCTTCTAGTTGGTAGCAGCAGGCTTGGAGCCCTGGCTTCACACATGGGTAGGACGCCATCCCGCCCGTTAGCCACCCGCTCCCAAGGACTGCCCTTCCCTAAGTTCTGAACTGAGATGCCCGTCAGAGGTCGTTAGATGTCTCACTGAATGTTTCATGTCAAGTATTCTTTCATGTTGTTCGTGCTTTTTTAGTTGGTAAATACTTTCCAAAGAAACTTAATCGTTGTAAATATTGTTTTTATTGCTAAAGCTGTTAAGAGCACCGTATTTTCCTCAGTTTCCAAGAAGGGTTGAATTTTCTCCCCAGCAAATCAAATGGGATTTTTAGCTGCATAACCTTCATTATCATCGTTTGTGGAGGCAGTTTAGTCCAGCATGTATGCAAGTCATGGGTCACTCTTCTCTAATTCTGCGTGGAATTCTAGATGGGACTTGAGTCTCAGCGCAAGCCCCTCAGCTGGGCGTGGGACGTTTCCAGACCAGTGTGGGGGGAGGGTCCTCACACCTGTTTCCTTGTGGGACCAGGAAGCCAGAATATGAGTTGTATTTAATCTTTGCTGTTTTAAAAGTTTCTCTCTTTTCTCTTGTCTCCATTCAGCTGCTTCAGTTTCCACTCTGGGACTCTGCCTGTCCTTCTGGGGGGGCGGGGGGTGAGGTGTCCTTCAGCTCTCACTGCAGGGACCGTGGACGGCTGAGCTGATCACACCCAAAGCCACCCCAGAACTCTGTACGTGCACATCAGGCAATAGGATGCCTGGTGGTTGATTTAAAAGAACCCTCTGTTCTTTCAGATTTTACCTTAGGTTTTTTTTAGACAGAGTGGGGCTCTTATTTCTTAAGAATTTAAAGGAAATTTGAGACATCTGGGTTGAGTTTGGCCTTCACACCGGTTAGGGGCCTCTCAAGGCAGGATTCAGGTGAGAGACTAGAAAGAAAAGAACTGGTCTCTTGCTTGTTGGGACATGTGGAGGATTTACCTGAAGGAATTTGCTTTGTAGGGACAAGCAAGTGACTTCTGTTGTATAGTTTTTGGAGGTCCCGGGGAGGTCTCATCAGTACTGCTGGGAAGTCCTTGTTCAGGCATTCCTTCCTCTGCTAGGGTTTGCTTTAGAAAAGAGCAGTAAGATGGGTGGAAATCCAGATTTCTGTCCATTCTGAACAAGGTAGAAGTTTTGGCTGTCCTAAGCATAAAAGCATGAAAGAGGGGGTAACCCAGGACCTTAGAGAGTGTGAGGGAGGGGATAACCTAGAAGGGAGGTGATCTA
Source organism: Bos grunniens (assembly GCF_055505025.1). Classification (NCBI taxonomy): domain Eukaryota; kingdom Metazoa; phylum Chordata; class Mammalia; order Artiodactyla; family Bovidae; genus Bos; species Bos grunniens. The sequence continues at coordinate 99,720,175 of NC_141166.1, forward strand.
ACATTCTGGATGGAGGGGGCAACCCAGGCCCTAGGAAGGGAGGGGAAGGTGGGTAACCCAGAACCCTGGAAAGGATGGGAGGGGATAACTCAGGACCCTAAAGGGAGGGAAATGGGGGGAGTGGGTAACCCAGGACTATGAGAGGGGAGGGACAGAGTGGACTAATGTAGGCACTGGAGGAGGGGGTAGCTCAGGCTCTGGAAGGAGCTGAAGATGGGCATGGGGTCACTCTAACAATACAGGGGATTGGGGTGAGAAGGAGAGGGACGGGGTGCGTCCACAGACTTCCCCTTTCTGCCCTAGAAGACACCCGGGGCTTGCCCCTGACATGGGGACCTGTCCTCTGCTGAGAGGACAGCAGGAATCCACTGACTGTGTGTCCCAGTCCTGCAGGGCAGGTGAGGGGCAAGTAGGGCGCCCGTGGAGGCCTACAGGGGCATCTCGGCTGCATATGGACTGGTGGCTTGACCGCTTACCAAGACCCGTGACCCACCTCCATTGTGCTGCTTTTGCTGTGCACAGAGGCTTTGTTCTAGTGAGTGCCTTCCTTTTGATTAAAAAACACAACCTGGGCTTCCAACATAAAGACATGCACTCATATGCATTTTGGTAGCTTAGAGCATCTTTACTCACAAACATGGCTGCTTGTTGTTTTGGACATTCCCTCCTAGCTCAGGAGGTTCACCTGCTCTCCTGTTGTGAAAAGTCACCTTGAGTGTTTAAAATTATTGTTGAAATATATTTGGATTCTTTCTGTTTTTGAGGCTGGGCACTAGTAGTAAAGAATCTGCCTGCCAGTGCAGGAGATGCAAGAGACACAGTTTTGATCCCTGGGTCTGGAAGAGGAGAAGGAAATGGCCACCCACTCCCGTATTTATGCCTGGGAAACCCCATGGACAGAGGAGCCTAGTGGGCTACAGACTGTGGGGTCTCAAAGAGTCAGATGCAACTGAGCACGCACACACTTGTGTAGTATGGTTTTGTCAGAAGGCCCCCCTTTTGCATTGATCCCTCATGTGGGGTCCTGCATTTAACTCTGCTCTCCTCGGCTCACATGTATCCCTTCGAGGAGAGGAGGGAACAGCACAATGTACATGCTTTAAATAATGCGGTGTGTAAGAGGATCTACCCAAAATGTGAGCATTCTCAGCACGCTTTAGAAGTGACAGCTGGTCAGAGCTGCAGTCTTCTGATAGATTTTTGGCACAAAGTCTGTATGGAACGTGATTTATGTCATCCCATATTTTAGGAAATTGTTTTTAAACTGAATTTATGTTATTTATAGCACACATTATCCCTCAAAGGACTTGAAGAGGATTCTTTGAAATAAAATATATAAGAAAAGGAAAAAAAGGTCAGAAACAGGACACGAGGAACAACGTGGATATTTCTGCCGTAATGTCCTGTGTGCTTGCCAGGTTGAACTACTGTTTTGGCCTTAGGATGCCTTTTGACCAGAGTGAGAAGGGAGCACACTCATTAAGGATTATTCTTACTGTCTGTGGGAGGAAGCTTAACAATTCTTCAGGAGAAGAAAAGTATTTTCTGGTACCCTTGTTCTAGAACAACATTCTTAGTCTGATTGATTGAATATTTTTTAAAAGAGATTCTTTAGGGGCCAAAGTGTGAGAGTTAAGAACTCAGACTCCAGCTGGACTCGCTGGCATCACATGCTTTCGTGCCTTCCACTAGCTGTGTGGCCTTAGGTGAGTTGTTTTAACTTCTCTGGGCCATATTTTCCACATCAGTAAAACCAGGATGAGTGGTACTTGTCTCATAGAAGTTAGCTGTGTATTAAATAAATTTGTGGATTTGAAGGACCATCAAGTGTCCTGTAGGAAGCACTTCACAAATATCAGAGTATATTATTAAAATGTCAGAATCTTCTTATTTTCCTCCTGAGAGGAGATGAGCTCAAGGTCCTTCTAACTGTGCCATCTTGTCTGGTAATCTCACATTGCACTGCTTTCTTATCCTTTTTTAAAAGTTCTAAAAACCTAGGTTCCTTAGAATCACAAAGTGCATCGTCGCAAGAGACTATAAGGGACAAAGAAGTTTGGTCACACGTGAAGTCCCGTGGCAGTTGCATATTTTATTTCTTTCAAACAATTCCTTGGCAACTTGAGGTTCGTGTTTAATCTGTGTACAGAGACGGACGGCGTGTTTTCACTCTAGAACTGGTCGCACATCAGGAGTGTCTGGGTTCCTCCCATCTGGCTCCTGTCTTGCTTTATAAATAGTTCACTGGGAAATGGGCTGATGCAGCGGGGGAGGCAACATTTTCACGTGCCGCTGGGTTGCTGCCTGTTGCCTTGTAACAGGTTCCCTCTCCTTGACCCCACTGAGGCCTGCAGCTTCAGGCCCTCCTGGGAGACTTGTGCCACATGCTGACCATAAGGAAGGGTCAGAACAATGAGGAAGGTGTTCCAAACAGCCACTCGTGTGCTTCAGGGAGTGTGTGGGCAGGACTGGCTTCCCGTTCGTAAGGTCACCCTCCAGCATGGGCGTCCGCCAAGGCCAGAGGTGCCGGGCGCTCCTGGGAGTCGGTCTCCCAGAGCAATGGCATTTTCCGGTCAGAGCAGTCTTCATTGTGTATCGTTTTATCCTTTGCATTGTTGAGGGTTCAGGTCTTTGTGGAGATGAAGAATTTATAGCTGTTGGGAAGTTTATTCTTTTCATGGAAGCTTCCCCCTCCCTCAGCCAGGAAGGAAATGCCTCACAGAACAAGGCTATGAGCTTGGGTTTTTTATAAATGCAGTCTGTAGAAGGTGGAGGAGCGGGTGTCCCCTGGCTTTCCGGGAGGGGTCAGAGCGCTACTTGTGTTCAGTCAGGGGCCTTTGGGACCAGCCTGTCCGAGTGGCAGCCCTGCCCGGACCCACAGGGACAGCAAAGCGAAACACAGGCTGAGTAACCTCTGCGGTAGCAACTTCTCCAGAGGCCAGTTATTAGAAAGTGCAGGGGGAGGGGCTGCCACTCCCAAAGAGGTTTAAAAAACTGTGAAATCCCAAGTTATTTTTCTGAGCGTCGTAGTCTAGATAAGAGAGCCGAGAGATTCCCAGCGTTCCATGATGCCTTTCACCTTCGTTCTCCCAGCCGAGGCTCCAGCTTCACTGCCTTTGTCATGTCTAATGGTCTCCATCTTGGTCACAACCCTGCTGCTTACCGCAGTTCATTTTCCATCCATTTTTCTGAGAGATGGGAAAAACCAGTATGTTAGGAAATAAAGTGCACCGGTAAGCACAAGCACGGAAGCCAAGCTGAGCCCCTTGGCCCCCCTCCGTCCCTCTTGGGGCCATCTCAGCCGGCAGGAAGTGCTTCTGTGGCTGCAGCTGGCTCCTGTGCTCAGCTCGGGCCTGGCAGGGCGGCCTGGGTCATCAGTGTATGAGGTAAGAGAAGGTCAGTGTCCAGAAGCAGGGAACTGCCTGTGTGTGCTCCGACCTGTCACCCTTCTAAGGACAGAAGCGTGTCGGGGCGACAGTCGTCGTTGAAACCCCTAGGCCTGTTAAGCCACACATCCCTGTGTGTGTGAGAGAGACAGACCTGGCGTAAAATGTCATAAACAGCCCTGTTTATGGAATGACTATGTTCCAGGCGAGATGACAGTTGAGTTTTTGTAAATCGCGTCTTTGCCCAGAGAACTTTAGTTCGTATAAGATTCCTGCAAACGATCCATTTATGCAAGAATCATCTCTCCCTGATGTTTTTCAGTGAAGGTTTCGTACTGCTGAGCGTGAATTGGGTTTTCTTAAAATGAACATCTGCCACGACAAATCTCCCCATGCTCTGAAGACAGAAGACTATATTCCTGAGGAAAAATTTTAGTCAGAAAATGATCTATGCCTTCATGGGAATTTAGCTACAAAAATGCCATCTTGTTGAGGATTTTGCTAGTAGGAGAAATGATGTTCAGTGTGGGTCTTGAGAAGTACCGTGAGCTCACACTGATATTTAGAGCCCGCCGCCTTTTCATACCAAGTCCTTTTCCTCCTTCCTCGTCAAATTCCCTTGGCCAGAAGCCAAGGCCTTGCCACACCATCAGGTGCTTTCTCTCCTGTCCTGCTCCCTCCCCCTTCTTCTCTGGCCAGGCCGAGTGCAGTGACCCTTGTCAGAGGCTGGTGGTCAGCCTGCAGGACAGAGTTCTTCCAGCAGAATAGCTGGGATTCCTGGGCAGAACTCTGCTGTGGTTTTGTTTGTTTAAGCATGTGGTTCACTGCCTTCAGTCTCCCTTGTTTCCGAATATGGTATCCTCAAATCCTTGTGGCTGGTGGAACTTGAGATGCCCGCCCCCTCTACCAGCCTCAGGGGTCCTGATGACACCAAAGATTCAATCTGAGTTGAAAAGGGGAAACACAGATCCCGCTGTTTGGGGTGTCATTTGAAAGTGAGAGCCTGGTTAAGAATTTGTGATCCCTGTTAGGCCAACTGTGTGGGACTCCAGCCTGTGCTGAGAGGCATTTTCCCATCTCAAAGGCAGGCTGATCACCGGAAGTGCAGCCAGTCCAGCTGGAAGGGAAGACAAGGGAATCCAGCCCGGTCTCCAGCGGCAGTCTTCTCCGACTTCAGCTGCTCTAACTCCTGGCTCTTCTGGCGCCTTCCTCAAACACAGGGTCCTATTTTTAGTGCTGGGCTGTCATTTTTGATGTGCTGTTATTGCCAAAAAAAAAAAAAATCAGTGGCAGCTGCAAAAGAAATCTTGGTGTAAAGGCCCCGTTTATAATGCAGATAGAACTTGTTTACCAAATAAGAGAGACTGGAATGTCACGGTGGATCAGCTGCGCATCAGATGGAAGAGCCTTGAGTTTGTTCCTTCCATGCCGTCCTGCCCACATCTGGCCACGTGCAGCGCGGGTGCCTGCTTTGTGCCACAGTCAGCTCCCTTCGGAGGAGGGGCTCCCTAACTGCAGGGAGGTCTCCAAGGAGTCGCAGGCCCAGGTAGTAGCTCACATCCTCCGTGTCACCAGCCAGCCCCGGGTGTTTAGATCCGTCTGAACCTAAACCAGTATATATATATATTATACCTGCTGCTGCTGCTACTAAGTCACTTCAGTCGTGTCCGACTGTGTGCCACCCCAGAGACGGCAGCCCACCGGGCTCCCCCATCCCTGGGATTCTCCAGGCAAGAACACTGGAGTGGGTTGCCATTTCCTTCTCCAATGCATGAAAGTGAAAAGTGAAAGTGAAGTCGCTCAGTCGAGTCCAGCTCTTGGCGACCCCATGGACTGCCGCCTACCAGGCTCCTCTGTCCATGGGATTTTCCAGGCAAGAGTACTGGAGTGGGTTGCCATTGCCTTCTCTAATATATATACCTAAACCAGTATAAATACTAGTCTGTTTACAGTATTTATATATAATTTATTTATAAACTTAGACGTGTGACGGGTGGTGATGAGCCCGTTGGTATAACACAGGTTGGAATGGCACCTGGGGTCAAGACCCTTGGTAGCTTCCACTTCATCCATCCGTGGTTTGTTCTGGTTTTCCCCATCTTCAGAAAACTGGTAAAGCAGACAGGATTTCTTTGTCCCTCCAAGGGAGATGGGGCCCCTATGTCACATTTATGTCCTTTGCTGTATGTGTTCCTGGGAGTTAAGCCATGGCCAGGCCAAGACAGTTGGAGTAGAAATACTGTCTGTCCTGAGAGGTGTCTGGAGAGGATGCACGGACCCTGCACTGCTGAGCCCCCAGTTCCCCACTTCAGCTGTCTGGGTGCTGGGGGACCCCTGGCTTCACAGGGGAGCTGGGCCCCGCCCTCTTGGAAAGGGGGCAGCTGGGGCCTGTCCTGCAACTGCCCAGGAGCGCTCAGTTCCAAACTGTTACCCTGTTTTGTTTTATTCCTCGGAATCAGTGTTAAATCTGGGAGACTGACCCATTGCACTGCACTGCACTGTGTAGCATTTATTGTGGTTGCTGTATAGTGTTACCACCGTGATCTGTTGATGGGGTTGGTGGTCCACACCAGCTGGGCTGCTCCAGCTCAGGGCTGTGACGAGTGCACATCTCTCTGTGCTCCATAGGCACCTCCGCTCCGGGGCACCTCCAGGCTAAACATCCTGTGTTCCAGGGGCACCTCTGGGTGCATGTCTGCACCTGGGTTGCTGGGTGGAGGGATGTGAATGTCTTCAGCCAGCACTGGGTCTCGTTTTTGCGGTTGCTTGGACTACCAGTGAGGTTGGGCGCTTTTCATGAGTTATTGGCCTTTGGTCTTCACCTTTTGTGAACGGCCTATTTCTGTGTTTTCCCAGTTTTTATACTGAGGCATCTGATAGATTTGTAGGAATGCCAGGAGTTTGTAGGGGTGAGGCTGTATTTAAAGAAGAATTGCCCCAGGACTAGAGCTGCAGCGTCAGGCTCGAGCTTCTCCTTCCTTCTCTGCATTGGAGACAGCTTTCCTGCCGTGTCTCTTTCCCACCCTCACGCCTTCCTGTCCTCTGCCGAAGAGCGTCGTCCTGGCCGGGGGGACAAGCACAACCTGCCACTGTCCTTCCCTCTAGACAGTGGTCCACATGCCATAGCTGAAGTCTCCTCTTCTAACTGAACCCCTTTTCTACTCATAATCCACCCCCTCCCCCCGCCAATACGTGTCATGACCTGGGAGTGCAGAGGTGCAGCAGCTGCCATGAGGTGGTCCTGAGGGTTCCTGCCCTGTATTCTTGCCCTTCACATAGTTCCTGCTTTGTCCTTGGCTGCCTCCCTGCAGAGAGTCCCCTGCCAGCAGCAGCTGCCTGCCTCAGGGCCAAACTGGGCTGTTCGCCTGGGCACACAAGTCCCTCCACAGTCTGCTCGTCCTTTTTTTTTTTTTTTTGCTTTCTCAACATCCTTAGTCCAGGATCTGGACTTGTTACAGAGATTCTAAGCTCCATGAAGGCAGGAATGATATGATACACTCTCACTGTCTCAGTATTTATTCGTTCTTTTGGACTGAAATGTATGACTTTAAGGGAAGAAGAGAGGCTGGACAGTAATACTGATCTCTGTGTTTGTGTTGCCCCATACTGTTGTTGTCTCGTACTGTGAAAAAAAATGACAATAAAACACACGCTTTGTGGCTCCTGAATCTGCATTTGGGCTGGGCTTGTAGAGAAGGTTCTCATAGATGGCGCTGCCGTGATAGAGTGGCTTGGTGGAGTCTGGGGCTCCATTTCCAGTATGGCACACGCATGTGGTGGCCGGGGTTGCTGGCTCTGTACTGGGACGTCAGCCACATACAGCTTCTCCCAGGAGCCTCATCTCAAGGGTGCTTGGGCTTCCTCACAGCATGGCATCTGGTTCCAAGGTGTGTTCCAAGGAATCAAAAGCTGCCCTCAGGGCCTGGGCCCACACACTGGTGCAGCATCATTTCTGCTGTATTCTGTTGGTCTGAGGTGTCACAGAGCCCACCCAGATTCAGTGGGGGCAGAGTGCGTGGTCCCCTTCCTCTCAGTGGGAGGGGTGTCAGAGGATCTGTGGCCTCCTTTGGCTACCACCCTGTGGCCATCATGCTAACAGTCTCCTCCTCCCTGTAGCCCTCACGGCCGCTGCTGGACGAGGCAAGCTGGAGGTCTGTGAGCTGCTGTTGGAGCGTGGAGCTGCCGTGTCTCGGACTAACAGGAGAGGGGTCCCTCCATTGTTCTGCGCGGCACGCCAGGGGCATTGGCAGGTACCCAGGGGACCCCGGAGGCTTCAGAAACAGTGGTTGGGAAAAGTGCCCATCGCCGCTGCTGGACCCCGTCTTTCTCACATTCTTGGCTTCTGCTTGTACGGGGAGTCCTGCAGCATCAGGGCGGACATCTGACCGGCTGGCATAGTCAGCCGTGTGGGCTGGTAACCAGGTCAGAGACCCATAGCCACTTCCTTTTAACTGAGGAAGGGAGTGGAGCTGGTGAAGCCCATCATGTCATCAGGAGATTTGCTGTAACAGAGTTGTTGTCACACCAGGATGACCCATTTGTCCAGCGCACTTGGGAGAGGAGTGGTCCTGCTGTGCTCTTTGGGAAAGGAAGTGTCTCCCTCTGGTCCTGCACTGTGACTCAGGCTGCTTTCTTTTACTGGGAGTGATGTGCTGCTGCTCGTAATTAAGGGATCCCTGAGAGCAGCGGTTTAGTCTTGCATTCCTTCATTTTGTAAACACTGACCATGTATCTACCCCATGCCTGGCACCAGGTTACACACAGCTGCATAAAAACAAACGGCTCTCACCATATCCTTTATAGGAAGAATTTTCTAGACCCCAGTTTACATCATAGAGTCGTGACCCTTCTGATTCCTGCCAGCTCTGTCAGTAGGAGCCTTGAGGGCTCCGCACCAAGGTTCTGGCTTTTCTCCTTTCCGGTTCTAAAAGCTTGGTTTGCCCTGTCTGTTCCCTGTTACTCTCACAGCTCCCTGCGATGTCCTAGCTGATCCTCTCTCCTGGTCTTAGTGTCCCGTAAGTGGTGAGGAAGTTTGGAAGCATTTGTTGGTGGGTCCAGAATGAGAAAGCAGTGGGAACATGCCCCCTTCTTGTGGTGGCATTAGAACAAATGTGGTCCTGGAGGGAGAGAAGCTGCACCACTGCCCCCTAGGACCACTGCCTCTCCCACTGGGAGGGCATTGCAGGAGATGCCACTGCCCCCTAGGCAGAGCAGCTCCCGCTGGGAGGGCATTGCAGGAGATGCTTGTCTGGTGTTTTCGCTCCCCCTTTCACCATGTACTGTTTAAAGGCATAACTTTGAGGCAGAGACTCTTGTCCGGGAAGCTTTGGTAAAATCCCCCTGGTGTGAAGGTCCAGCTGTCCCTGGAAGCAGACGGCTGAGGGGAGAGGGTAGGTGTTTCCCCACCAGCAACGTGGCATCAGTGCCCTGTGGGGCCCTGGCTCACTCCCTTAGTTCTGCTCAGCTGCTCCATAGTGGCTCATAGTGGCTGAGCCTGACTGTGCTCAGGATCCCCCTCTCCTGCAAACTGCTGCCTTGCGTGTGCCTGTGTTATAGATAGAGTAATGAATTGGGCATGTTAAAAAGAGTATATATTTGAAAGAAGAGTCTGTTCAAAGAAATAAAATATAAAGATTTTACAAGCCCCCTGGATCACATAACATAGAGGGGTTTTTGAAGAGTCCTTTCACTCCTCTTAGAGGTGGAACAACCAGCCCGAGCAGAGAGCATGTGATTTCAGATGCAGCGGCAAGTGTGTGATCCCTAGTGTTTCTTTCAGATTGTTAGGTTGCTCTTGGACCATGGCTGTGACGTGAACCTAAGTGACAAGCAGGGCCGGACGCCCCTCATGGTGGCTGCTTGCGAAGGGCACCTGAGCACCGTGGAATTTCTCCTTTCAAAAGGTAGCGGCACTGTCCCCCTGTGAGGGCTTCTCTTGGGTGGACAAAGAAAAGAGCTTTGGCAGACCCATTTAGTACTTTCTGATTCAGTTTTTTTTTTAAATCTCTTTATTAAGTCTATTATTTATGGATGTTTTCTGCCTTGCACACAAGTAGAGGGTTTAGGGGTGCATCCCATGTACCCATCGCTCAGCCACAGCAGGGACGATCATTTCACCCATCAGCTACAGATTTCACCAGCCTGGTGGCCACATTCTGCAAGCCAGGCCCCTATGGATGCGGAAGGGTTTGCTCAGGTCTGGCCTTTCCGAAGTCACATTTATTGAATGGGCTTCTCTTTCAGGTGCCACCCTTTCTTCTCTGGACAAGGAGGGTCTGTCGGCATTAAGCTGGGCGTGTCTGAAAGGTCACAGGGCTGTTGTCCAGTTCCTAGTGGAGGAGGGAGCCGAGATCGACCAGACGGACAAGAACGGCCGCAGCCCCCTGGACCTGGCCGCCTTCTATGGCGACGCGGAGACCGTAGGTACCGCGGTGGCTGTGCTCCCCACCTGCGCCAGGCGGGCCGGGCCGCCTACTGATCTGGGATCCGAGCCATCCTCAAGTGTGTGTGACGCCGCCCCAGCGTGGACCGGCTGTTTGTGTGTGCCGTGGGGTGGCTTTCGTTTTCTGCTAGTTCTGTGGCATGCGGTCTGTTTCAGAACTGGAGTCAAGATTTTGATAGATTCTTAAAAGCTTAAAATTCCATGATGACAGACTGCACTCACATACGTGGATGCAACACGCATCCGTGAGTATGTGTACGCACACGCATATGTAGCTTTATTTTCTTATAATTTTCATAGAAATAGAATTCCTATGTAGTTCATTTAAAAATCACTTATGTATGTGAGAAATTACTGCTCAAATAATTAGTTGGTTTGCTTTTAAATCAATGCAGCTTTGTCTTGAAATAATATAAAATACTTTGGGGCACTGTCTTTATCTTTGTCAAATGCCTGAGTCCCTAACTGAGGAATGAAGGGATAAAACCTTAATAAATGAAAAACCACAAAATGTCTTTCAGGGAAAAACCCACATCTTTGTCAGTCTCTACATCCCATGTACCAAGCAGGTGTTGGAGGAATGTTCAGCTCCTTGAGAATGGTCATTTATGAATAGTTACGTGTGTCTAACATGAGAATTAGACAGACAGGTACTGTGTTGCTGGGAGCTGTGGACCTTGGGGTGGAAGCGATCCTGCACATCTGTGCCTGATGGTTTTAAAAGGCAATGATATTGGAATTAAGTGGTCTCAATTTCCTGGACATTATAAATTGTACATAAGTGTCAATTTCCCCAAAACAGCTATTTAACTAAACCTCACATCTCCACACTTTTCTTTCTCCGTTTTTGTTACCTTACTAGATCCTCTAGTTTATCAACATTAGGGAAGAGTGAAGGAGCTTAGTATTCTGTCATTAAAAAAAAAAAAAAAATTGGGTATAAACACATAACATAAAATTTACCATCGAAACCATTCCTACGTGAAGACTTCAGTACTGCTACACACACGTCACGATGCTGTGCAGCCAGAGCCCAGGCTCCTTTTCTGTCGGGTAAGACTGAAACAGCGCCCACTGAACAGTAAGCCCTTGTTACCACCCCTCACCCCCAGCCTCCGGCAGCTGTCTTTCTATCAGTACTTCTCTTTCTCTGAATGACAGCGTTTGGTCCTTCATACAAGTGGAATCATACAATATTTGTCTTCTTATGACTGACTGATTTCACTCAGCATTGTGTCTTCTGGGTTTGTCCATGTCATAGCACATGTCAGGATGTCCTCAAGGCTGAGTAATATTCCGCTTATGTATTTGCCTCATGTTGTTAATCCATTCATCCACTCGGTGGGCACGTGCACTGCTTCCGCCTCTTGGCTATTAGGAATAGTGCTGTTATGAACATGGGTATGCAAATATTTCACCGAGATCTTGCAAATTCTTGGAGATCTATCATTCTCTTGAGTAGATACCCAGAAGTAAGAGTGCTGAGTCAAGCGGTAATACTGTCTTAATTTTTTGAGGAACCTTCATACTGTGTGCATAGTGGTCACATCCTGTCAGCAATGCGCATGGGTAACTATTTCTCCATATCCTCTCTAACACTTGCTTTCTGTTTCATTCTGTCCTTTTTAACAGTTCAGTTCAGTTGCTCAGTCGTGTCCGACTCTTTGCAACCCCATGAATTGCAGCACCCCAGGCCTCCCTGTCCATTTAACAGTAGCCATCCTAATAGTTAATAACTTGTTTTGTGTCTTTGATTTGCTGTTCCCTAGTGATGAACATTTTCTCACATGTTTATTGGCCATCTGTATGTCATCTTTGGAAAAATGTCTGTTCAGATACTTTGCCTATTTTTTCACTTTTATTGAAGTATAGTTGATTTACAGTGTGCTAACTTCTGTGCAGAACGACCCAGTTATACATACATATATACCTTTTAATATTCTTTCCATTATGGCTTATCACAGCTTTGCCTGTTTTTAAATTGGGTTATTTGAGGCTTTTGTTGTTGGGTTGTAGGAGTTCTTTACATATCCTGGATATTAATCCCTCTAGTGTGTTATTTTGTGAACAGCTGGTATACTGATAAGATGTATCAGATCCACATGAAACTCTAAGCAGTCTACAGACTTTCCCAGTGAGTGGCTCAGTTTTCCTGGCAATTTCTGTTTCTGTCAAACCACAGTGTGGTTTTCCCACTTGTTCTCTGTTTAGCCCAAGTGATAGCTGTTTTATCACATCAAGTCAGTCTTGGTAGCATGCTCTTAAGCTTTCCATCTTTACAGTCTCTGTATTCAAATCTCTTTCCTATGCCTTAAAAGTGAATTATTATTGGGTCTGGCAGATTCCAACCTTTTCAGGTTCTGTATCCAGGCTGTGTGGATCTGAGTATTTCTGGAGTGCCTGTTGCCGTTGGAGCTATGGCAGAAGCCTGTCTCCTAATAAGTAATTGGAGATGAAAAAGTGACTGTATCTTATCTCTGTGGCCTGGGAAGTAGGATGCGAAGACAGGTGAAGGCGTGCGTGTACCTGTCTGTGGTCTGGGTGACGGACACACTCCCCACCTGCTTCCGGAGCATCTGTCTGCCTTCCTCATTGCCAACATCACAGTCACTTTAGCAGAGCAGGTTTGAGCTGTGGATTGCAATTTCTCTGCTTTGTTCTGTGTCAACTTTATTTCCATTCTAGGATCCCATTAGGCCAGAGGCATCTGAGATCAGAGTGAAGTAAGATCGCCAGCTTCTTTCTACACCAGCTGCGGCCTCGGGTAGGCGAGGGCTCCTCTGCCTGCGCCCTCAGGGCCTGTGCGCTCTCTCTGCAGGTGCTGTATCTGGTGGACAAGGGGGCTGTGATTGAGCATGTGGACCACAGCGGTATGCGGCCCTTGGACAGAGCCATTGGTTGTCGGAACACATCTGTAGTGGTTACGCTGCTGAGAAAAGGAGCCAAATTAGGTCAGTGAACAAACACCTCAGTGCAGCAACAAGGGGAAGGGTAGCTTCAGATTTTAGAGCTCGTGAGGGACTATATTCACCTGCTCCCAGGTTAAGGAGTAAGAGGTCAGGTGTATGGAGGGTTTTTTTTTGGTTTTTTTTTTGGTCCGTCTCTGCTGCTGCTGCTGCTGCTAAGTCACTTCAGTCGTGTCTGACTCTGTGCGACCCCATAGACGGCAGCCCACCAGGCTCCCCCATCCCTGGGATTCTCCAGGCAAGAACACTGGAGTGGGTTGCCATTTCCTTCTCCAATGCATGAAAGTGAAAAGTGAAAGTGAAGTCACTCAGTCGTGTCCTACTCTGTGTGACCCCATAGACAGCAGCCAACCAGGCTTCCCGTCCCTGGAATTCTCCAGGCAAGAACACTGGAGTGGGTTGCCATTTCCTTCTCCAATGCATGAAAGTGAAGTCTCTCAGTCGTGTCCGACTCCTAGCGACCCCATGGACTGCAGCCCACTAGGCTCCTCCGTCCGTGGGATTTTCCAGGCAAGAGTACTGGAGTGGGGTGCCATTGCCTTCTCCGTCGGTCCCTCTCTAAGACTCAGTTAATCACAGTCATTCAGAGTGTTTAAAAGAGGAGAAAGCAGAGGCCAGTGTTGAGGGATAGCCCAGCAGTGGGGGGTGTCGGGGTTGTGTGGGAGCCACAATGGAAGCAGTTCTGGGGGCTCCATGGGAGGGGCTAAGGGTGGATGGGCAAGAGCTGGTGGGTGGTTGTCATGAGCAGGTGAGTATGAGTACCACTGTTTGGGAGGCGGCGTCTGGTCTGCTAGGAAGGGCAGTGGCAACCCCAGCACACGTTCTGGGAGAAAAAGTTCTCAGGATTTACGGAGACAAGATGGGTGACTTAAGGATATCGAGGGTGAGAGCTCTGAGAGGTAGGACCTTGGCACACAGTTCAGAGTGTGGGGAAGGGCACCCAGACCACACTGGTTTTTTTCTGGTTTCATGTCAGACCTTTGGCTGCCAGCAGTTCTGGGGAGGGGACTGCGATGAAGGTGAAATATCATTAAGCAGCTCACGGTATCAGGAACTATTGTGAGCAGTTTCATGTTTTACTTTATTTCATCGTCACCTGCCCTATGAGAGGGGAATGAGCATATAGCATCACGTCACAGAGGAGGAACCCAGCTGAAGGTAGTGAATAGCTCCCTGAGGTCATGGTGAGCGGCAGGCCACTGTGAACCTGAGTCTGACTCCTGAGTCTGCCCTTAAGTGCTGCTCCCTGTGCGTGTTGGCAAGAGGCTTAGCAGAGCTTGTGGCTGTGCTGGCCGCAGGGGGAGAGACGGGGACACAGGCGGAGGCAGGGAGGCTGGGGCAGCAGGGCCAGAGCTCGCGTCTCAGCGCAGACTTGGTTGTGACTCTGAGGCGAGTGTGAGAGATTCTGTGAACGCTGGCCTGCCTTCACCTGTCTGTGGTCCTGACAGCACTGCAGGGAGCTAAGGAGATGATTTGGAAGCAGATCTCCACAGGAGGGAGGGTGGCTCATGATCCCACTGATGCCTTCGTGTCCCAGTGCTTTTTTCCATCGCAATGACGGTGTGTGCGGGGTGCAGCTCCCTGCTAAGCACTCTCTTCTCTTCGTTGTATTGTTATCCAGGGTCTGCAGGACATGCTGCAGGGTGCTCTGAGGCTGGGTGCTCTGCTGTGTGCAGGCTTAGCTGTGATGTATTAAAGTATGGAACTCCTTGCCTCCAAGCCCGCCCGAGTGCCTCTGAACACATGTTTATTTTGCAGGAAATGCTGCCTGGGCGATGGCTACTTCCAAACCTGATATTTTGATTATACTTTTACAGAAATTGATGGAGGAAGGAAACGTGATGTACAAAGTAAGTGGTATCGCCCTTTCTGGGACGCCATGACAGCCTGCAAGCAGCCTTAGTCGGGGGTGTAATGGATATAGCTGTGCTGCTGCACAGGATGCACGGAGCTCAGCGAGCAGACGTTCCGGGAGGTGCCATCCTGGCCTCAAGCCCGGGCTTTGATATCTTAACAGCAGAATCTTCCAGGTGGAACGCACTCCTCTTTGTGTCTGGGAACCATTATTTCTGAACAAATCCTTGTGGCTGTAACTATGATTTACAGCCTGTAGCTTTGCTATGGAGGCAGAGTAGCTTCTAGTTTAACGGGCACGTCCTACAGGAAATTCTTTGGCGCCTGGAATCATGAGACGTGGGAAAGAAACACTCAGGAGACATTTTCATAAGAAAAGAATCATGCAATCTCCCAAGCCTTTATTATCTTCATTTTAGTATCTATAAGCCTCTCGAATTTGAAACTGTTTCTGGAGAGATTTTTACTTAAAATAGTCAATAATATATAATACTCAGGAGGCAAATTAATTTTTTTCTCATTTTCCCTTTGAAATGTAAAGACAATTTAAAGAGTAGTGATTTTGACTTGAACAAATTTCACACTAAGACGTCCAGTTTAGATCGGGGGTCAGTACACTTTGCCTGGAGAGAGGAAGGGAGGAACTATGGTAGGCTTTGCTCTGTGGTTCTTGTCACACACACCACACACCCCGCACCCCACCCCCACCCCAAACTGTGCTCTTGTGGCACAGACTCAGCCACAGTGACACACAGAGGAGCCAGGCCAGGTTCCAAACCGTGTTTGCAGAAATAGCAGGCCAGGTTTGGCCCAGAAACTGTAGTTTGCAAACCCTGAGTTTAGAGAAATAGGCCATTTCCATAGATCATCATTCTTTCCAGGTCTCTGATTAGAAAGAATTAAAAGATTATGAAAACAAAAAACTATCAATACATCATGACCGTTTTAATCCTTTTTGCCATGAAGCAGCTGCACTTGCTGTGTTTTCCTTTTCTTTCTTTCTTTTTTTTTAAATAATAACAAATAAATAGGCGTATAGCATGACCCAGCAGGGTTCCTGGCTTGGAATCAGTTTGAAATTGAGTTCAGAGTGTGTATTGTTGTGGCTTTGAAGTGGTTTTAATATGAATTTTGGTTGGCAATTATGTTAGAAATACTAAGCCATTTTCAACAGACTTCATACCTGCTGCGAGACAGACCCGACAGAGCAAATGGATTTCTTTAGCCTTGAAAATGATGTGCGGTGCTGCGTGGGGTTTTAAAGCCCGTGTTTTAGTTTTTCTTAAAAGAAAAATTATTATTCTCCAGCAAGCTCTAGGTTTATCCACAAGACTCTACTTGCCTTGAGAACGCCATCATTTTTCCATCTGATTTCTGTTAACGCTTTGCATGAAAGTGTCCTTACATGAGAGATCATTCATGAAATGTTTGTTGAAAATATGTAATGGGGATGATAGTCCAGTGTTTTAAGACTGATAGCTATGGGTTTGGCGATTTACGGATCCCTCCCTATATAACCGGGTTCTGGTCACAGACATCTATGTGGGCAGTGAGGCCACGTGGCCCTGCCGGTTTGTGGACTGGTTCTGGCCACAGCCCGTCCTCATCAGGGTCCTTATTCATCTTGCAGCCTCTGAAAAAGATAAATTTCTCTGGTTTTTTATTCCTAGAAAGGGAAGATGAAAGAAGCAGCCCAGAGGTACCAGTATGCCTTAAGGAAGTTTCCTCGAGAAGGATTCGGAGAGGACATGAGACCATTCAATGAGCTAAGAGTTTCCCTCTATCTCAATTTGTCTCGCTGCCGAAGAAAAACAAACGTAAGCCCCTTATTCCAGTCTTTCAGCCATAGACTGTTCTCCTGGTGGAGGAGGCCTGCCCTTCCACGCCCTAGTCCTGAGACTGCCTGTCTTGTGTTTGCACTTTTCTACGAGCTTGGTACACGGGGAGCTGCTTGCCTGGGGTGACTGTCATTAGGTCACGGCGCCCGCCCCCACCCCCCACGGTGTGGAGAGGAGAGCACGTGGGTATGGTTTCTGTGTCTCAGTGATGATGAGCACATGCAAACCGCTCCTCCACCTCTGCCCAGCTGCATGTGGCCAGAGCTGTCATGAGTGGTCTGTCCCCAGGTTCAGAAGGAAAGGGCATCGTTATAAAATGCAACACAAATGCGTTACATACAGTCTGCCTAGTGTTTATTATGTTTGCTTAAAAGGTAAGCCAGGAACTGGTTAGTTCATAATTAATTAACCGTAGTTAATTCACAGTTAACTTATAACTGGATTTGTTTCAGTACCACTTGCTTTCTTTTTAACTGCATCCTGCCTCAAGCAAGCCTGTGACCTTCCTGCTTCTGCGCCCACATACTCTTCCGCCTTCCTGAGGCATCTGTGCCCCCCAAGGCTCCCTCCTCTCCCCCCCCACCCCTGGGTGCCGGCTCTCATTGGCCTTCACTTTGCTCCACTGCTTCCAACACTGTTCTCTCTCCAGAGTTCAACGATTTTTGCTTCTCTGTTGGATTCTTCCCATAAGAACATTAATACACTTTAGCTGTCACCCAACTCTACAACAAAAAACCTGACTTGCCTTCCGCTTCACCTTGCTCCGACTGTGTCCCAGTTCTCTGTCAACCTCTAGAGCAAAACTTCTGTTAAAACGTTGGCTGTCATCATGTTTCGGTGCTGCTTCTGACTTGTGTATTTAAATATTGATGCCAGGACTTCGGCATGGCGGAAGAATTTGCTTCCAAGGCCCTTGAGTTGAAACCAAAGTCCTACGAAGCCTTTTATGCCAGGGCGAGAGCCAAGAGAAGTAGCAGGTACCGTCTGGGGTTAGATGGGAGGCTAGTGAAGCCTTCTTGTCTTGCTCTGGCTTCAAAGCTTTGGGGGCTTCTGATCCATGAGCACCACTCAGTGCCTCTCCTCCTCTTTGATTCTGAGTAGGTAGCTTCCAGAAGGCACAGCAGTGGAAATCATTAGCAATGGCTGAGCTTTTACTTTCTCTAGACGTCTCATAACGGTTCCTCCCCTCCACCAGTTGACCTGTACTGCAACATCAAGTTCCTAGCTTAGTCCGTGTTACCAGTCACGTGGTAACCGTGTTACCAGAGACACGTGGGGAAGGGGGGCGGAGTCAATAGGACGAGTTGCTTGGGGTTGGATGGGGGAGGTGATGTGAAGAGGATTCTAACTCCCCTGCTTTATGCTGAGCTCACCCCCACCATCTGGTCTTTGTAGAGATGCTGGGGCCCTGGAACTGCATGGGTCTGGGTTAGAATTTGGCGCTCCCACTTAGCTGAGTGAGTCTAAGCTAGTTCCATGGGTTCCATCCACACAGAACCCGCACAGAACTCACTCGGCTACCTTTTCAGAGCTGCTTTATGAACAGTTGCATTCAGAGTTCTTTCTTACGTGACTTGTAATTGTATCTTTTAAAATAAAGGCAGTTCGTGGCTGCCCTGGCTGACTTGCGGGAAGCAGTGAAGCTCTGTCCCGCCAACCAGGAGATCAGGCGGCTCCTGGCCCGCGTGGAGGAGGAGTGCAAGCAGCTCCAGAGGAGCCAGCAGCAGAAGCAGCAGGCCCTGCCGCCTGCCCCACCCACCGACTCGGACAACGAGGAGTATGCCCCGACGCCCGGCCTGAACGACCACTTTCACCTTGAGGAGGCTGAAGAGGAGGAGACGTCGCCACCGGAAGAAGCCGTTTCCCTCGCTCCCAGACCCCCGCCATCCTCGTCCGCACCCTCCCCGTACATCCGAAACCTTCAGGAAGGGCTCCAGCCCAAGATAAGGCCCGTGTCGCCGCTGCAGAGTCGGCCGGGGGCCGGCAAGGCCCTGAGGGAGGCGGTGGCTCAGCCGGGGCTGACGGTGCAGCCCACCAAGCAGGCGCAGATCGTGAAGACCAGCCAGCACCTGGGCTCCGGACCGGCGGGTGTGAGAAACAGCAGCTCGAAGACGCAGGTCTCTCCTCTGAATCCTCCCCCGAGCCCCATGCCCGGAAGACTGCCCACTGCCCCCGCGGGTAGCAGAAGCCTGCATCTGGAGGGAGCAGCCTCTGGCCCCTTCGGCGATCGGCTGGGGCCCAGCCCCGCAGTCCACCTGCAGCACAGTGAGGGCGACGCTGCGTATCCTTTACCAAGCAAGATAAAAAGTGCAGAGAGGCTTCTGTCTCATGCTGCCGTGGCTGTGGACGTGGTGCCTCTAAACCCAGGGGGGCCAGTGAGCTGCAGCGACACCCGACACCCGACTTCCCTCAGTAGTTCAGGGTCTTCCGGTTCTCCATCGAGCAGCATCAAGATGTCAAGCTCCACCAGTAGTTTGGCTTCAAGCAGCAGTTTCTCGGATGGCTTCAAAGTCCAAGGACCAGATGCTCGAATTAAAGACAAGGTTGGTAGCCAGGTTCCGAGTGGCACAGCTGAGCACAGACCTCGCAATACTCCATTCATGGGCATCATGGATAAGACCGCGAGGTTCCAGCAGCAGAACCACCCCCCTGGCCGCACCTGGCACTGTGCGGTGTCAGAGGGGCTGCTGACAAGCACACCTTCTGCAGCTGGCCTGCAGGCCTCGAACTCTGAGAAGTCCTCTCTCAAGCAAGCCAAAGCCTGCCCTGGGTCTACCCTGGGTGGAGGTGTCCACAACGGGGCCCAGGTGAAGGAGCTAGAAGAAAAGAAGTGCCAAATGCCAGTCCACTGTCAGGACAGCAGGGTAACTAAGACCATTTCACATCTGTATCAGGAAAGTATGTCTAAACAGCAGTCTCATATCAGCAGTGAAGCCCACAGGAGTCACCTCCCTTCAGCAAAACCAAAGCGATCATTCATAGAATCAAATGTGTGAGCCTTAAGAGAGACCCATTTGTAGTATTTGGAAGACAATGTGTTGGTGCCTGGTAATAATTAAATGGTTGTACATGAGAAAAATTACTTTTTAGCCATATATTTTTTCCCCTCTGGAGTGGATCAGATGCCATTGATACACTGAAAGTGTCAGATTAAGCTTCTTTAGTAAACTAGAAGTCACCAGAAATAAGAATGCTAACCAGAATTGGAAAACTGCAACTAGCTATGCCTATTCAGTTAAAAATTTAAGACAGCCAGGAAGACATTAACGCATATGCTTTTCTCTTACGAAATTGTTTGGTTTTTATCACTTTTCTCCTAGCATTTGCTATGTAGTTAAGATCACATTATTTCTTAGATAATGTAAGTATCTAGTAATAGTTTAACTCATGACATAATATCCAGGTGATATGTTGTGGAAAAGAGGAAATTTTCAAGTAACAGTTCCAATAAGTCAAATCTTTATATGTATGTATACATAGGTTGACCCTTAAACAATGTAGGGGTTAGGGCCGCCAACCTCTATAGTCAAAAATCCATGTATAACTTTACAGTTGGGTCCTCTGGAGAGTTCCACATCCTTGTATTCAACCATCCATGGATCATGTAGTACTTAGTACGTAGTGACTGAAAAAAAAGTGGGCCTGGACAGTTCAAACCCCTGTTGTTCAAGGGTCAGAGTGTGTGTATGTATATATATATGGATATAAAAGACCTGAGTAATTTCTATCTGAATATAAATGTGACTTTACATATTATACAGCTGGTTTGTTTTTTTAAGCAAAATACAAGAACATCCAGGTAATGTTCTCTTCATAGTTCCCTTAAAAAGATCAACTTTTATTTGTTACAGTTCTCATTAAAATATTTTTATAGCACCTTTTTTTGAAACTACATTCCTGCTTCAGTGTATTTTTAATATTTGAAAATGATATAAACCATTTGGAGTCATGATTGGTAGTTAAGTTGAATTTGGACTAAAACACTAAGTTTTAGTAGTAGTATTCTGTATTCTTATACAGCATTCTTGGTGACATGTAAATTGGCTCTCAACTGATTCCCAAACTGCTTTTATCAATGACAGCACTCCTGGAACAAGCCTTCCAAGGTCCTCTAAGGACAGTGTTTAATTTGGATACTTAAGGTATGGTTGGCTATGGCTTTTATTATAGTCATTACTTTAGAGCTATACGTTGTATATATGAATAGCTAAAGTTGTATTCAGACTTGTAAATATAACTATTTCAAGTAATCTGGAAGTCATGTATTTGCATGTGCTTTTTAAGCTTCACCCATGCTGTTTATTGCACTGAGCGATATATAGGGCATGTTAACAGTATCCAAGTAACGGCACTTTATCTCATTTATATGAACACCTCTGAGGTGCTACAAGTCCAAACTGATGTATTATTCATTTGTAAAGATAAGGTACAGGAATGATCCTTGAGTTAAAGGTATTTTTATATGAAAATGATATGCTATTGGAGGATGTTAAAATGCTAGTTTTCAGAGAGGTGGGAGTGCTTTGTTTTATATGTTGGGATGTGAAATTATTTTCTAGAATTGGAGAGAAGGAAGTTCTATATTTACAGAATGTTTTAAAAATGAAGAGTTGTAATGAAGTTCCTATAAGCACCACTGTGGTCTTGTACGAACAGGAATCTTCTGGCGTCATTCTTCAGCATTGGTTCCTGTGTGCAGTGTACTCTGTATAGTTTCATTGTGTTTTTTTTTAAGAGGCTCTTCATGAGGTTCTGCTATAACTACAATGGCTTATTTATTGTTTTCTTTAATGTTGTGGAAGTCTTACTCTTGCATTATGTAGTTTTGTTTCTGCACAACTACTGTACTTGTCCGTCTGGAATAAAGACAATAGTTTGTTTTGCATTAAATGAAACAGTGGCTAAGTAGAGAAGATCTTGATGTCAGCTATCTGTCTCACTTTAATCCTGGGTGATCGTGTCCCTAAAAAAAGGCGAATAGCCTGATTTTCAGTAATACTACAAATGCATGTTTACTTTTATTTCATTTTAGAACAAGGATAATGGCATCTAGAAATCCCAATATTTCAAGGTCAAAATTAGTCTTTTTGCCTGAAACGAGCATGCATGAGGAGCCTTCTAAACATCTGTTCCAGAAATCCTGGCGTCTGTTTTTATTGGCAACACGGTATCTTCAGTTTTTAGCTCTCACTTTGGCAATACACTGAACACTGTGCTAATGTGAAATTTTGTTCTTCACATGTGTACTGATCTCTGAGTTAAACGTGTTTATACCCACATATTTCAGTTTCAAAGTCTTATGAATGAGTGTGAACATTAAACTGTTGTGTTAAAATATCCTGACTTGGAATCTTAAGCCTAAACAACTTCAGGTTATTGTATGGTTACTGCTATTATTAGCAAGGCTTAAGGGAAAGTATTTTCAGTCCTTATTTAAAGTCATATATTTAAACTCAAGGTCAAAAAACAAAACTGTGTAGGAGGGGAAAATCTAGTAACAGATAAATGCTTATTGGATGACTTTTCCTGTGATGCTGCCAGTGTGACTATTAGAATTTACCGTGATGGATTCTGAGTAAATGTATTTGGTCCAGTAGTTCCAGGAAGTGCTGTCTCCTTGGGAGGCTGTTGGTGGGAGCTGAGGCCCAAGCAGCGAGTCCTGCAGGGACAGTGGCCCCTAGTGCAGAGGGCAGGCGGTGTCCTTTCCTATGGATGGTTTTAGATTTGATTTTTTGTTTGCCTGTGCTTTGTGGAGAGGAGTAGTTAGCTTTGGTTTGTTTGTAGAGAAAAACAGAACACTTCACTTTGGTAAACTGGCATCTTAGTTTTCAGTCACTTAACTAGAAACTATCCTAGTGAAATGTAGGAAAAGAAAATCACCTTCTTTAAAACATTTAAAAAATAACATCTTTTATTGTGTTTTCTGTCAGTGACTTCAATAATTTTTAGTAATTTTTATGTGAAAACCAGCTAGCCCTTTTGAAAAATAAGTATTATTTTATCAAAACACAAGATATCTGGTCCAATGGTGAGCGCACTACCGATTTTAACAAGTCTTTTGATGGAATATATCCTTACATTGCTTTTTTATTTGTGTTTTCAAATTTCAGAACAATTACAGTGAGGGTTTGGGGGTAAGTACAGAGTCCTGGTCCCTCCGTGCCCTTAGAGTTTATTTAGTTTTAGCAAGCTTTGCACTAATGGCTTCCATTCTGGTGAACAACTTGCGAGAGGGAGGGAGAGGCAGTGTAACCTCCACTTATGGGACCTGAAGTCTTCTGAGCAAATGTTCGTCAGGGTGCTTGTATTAGCTATCAGCCTACTGTGTACAAATGTATAGTCATCTTAGCTTAAACTATGATGTGAGAACTTTTTAAGAACTCTATATTCTAAAAGGAGGCTAGTTTGCCACTTTATATGTTTCAGCAAAGTCAACTTAATGTATCTGTGATAATTTATGCTATCTAACTTGTACCTAGGTTTGGACAATGGGGAAAAAAATCATTACTACCTTGCAAACTTAGAAGCTAAAAAAACTGCTAGTAAATATATCAAAGTGACTTTCTCAATGTATTCGTAAACAAATCTATAATTATTTTGCTAAAAATCTCTTTAGAAGGATTCCAGAGAGTTATCAAATGAAATGTTATTAACTAGGATTATGTTCTAGTCTAGATTATTCTGATCTTTGGTTATAATGGAATATGATCTATAACAAGAATAAACTTGAGCATTGCAATTTGAAGTCAAAGTAAAACTTTCTCTATAGGTTAAGATTTTATTCACTATTACATGAAAAGGTAGGTAACTAAGTTTACAAAGTTTACCTTTAAATCACTCAAGTGAGATCACAGAAAATATAAATAACACAATATAGAGTTTTATTTTTGATGTGTCTCACTTAGCCATCGATCGATGGCCATTTTCAGAGTCCTATTTGGTGTAAGTATCACTGAAGAAAGAACAAGATTTGTCATGGGACTGGTACGTTTCTTTTTGCTGATCCAATTTTCCATTGCTTCCTTTTCATATGAGTAGCCATCTAAAAAAAAGAAAAAAGCCACATACACAAATTATTTGCAGTATAGGAAAAGGGAAGTTAGGATCACTAAAATGGTTATAAAAATTCCACTGCCAAGGCCTTTACTATGATTTAAGTGGTATTCTTGTCTTGCACCATTGCTCCCAAAATATTTCTGCAATGACATCCTAAATTCTACAATGTAAGATACATTGATTGCACAAATTACCTTGAACAGTGTCCCCAAAAAACTGGAAAAGGGGCCTTCTGTTAAAAATTCAGATGTAGCACCAAGGAAGAAAGGAAATGAATCAGGTAGGAGAGAGGCGAGTGGTGGTAAAGCTGCAAGGTCCGGCTGTGCCGCCAGATCTGTCCATCAGTTACTGTGGCTACAGACGGGAGCAAAGAGTTCCAGGGAAGACTCAGCCTGACTTTCCAACATACGGAAAAGTCAGGGAAACAAGATGCCAAGAGGTTATAGAGCGTACCCTACCCTACTATGGACTTGATAGTAAAGGCATTTACACTGCCAAAAGAAAAAAAAGATCCACTGGCTAAGGATTTTAATACCATGTTCTTACAAACTTATTTGTACCTGTATAAAGGTTGGAGGTTTTGCTTCACTATTTTTATACTTGTAGCTCTTTCAAACAGAAAATCTTAGTTTCTAATTACATTTACACTGTAACCTATTTGTTTTAATCTGCAATGCATAAAACCATTGCAAACTAACAATGCCAATGTGTTACTAACAAAAAACTGTTAAAGATTCTGAAGATTTCTTTCTGTCACCATGATAGATGGACTTGTTTAGTCACTAAGTCATGTCCGACTCTTTTTGTGACCCCATGGACTGTACCTGCCCCAGACTCCTCAGTCCATGGGATTCTCCAGGCAAGAATACTGGAGTGGGTATCCTATTCCTTCTCCAGGGGATCTTTCTGGATCAGGAATCGAACCTGTGTGTCCTGCACTGGCAGGTCAATTCTTTACCACTGAGCCACAAGGGAAGCCCCAATTGATCCACAACAGTTGTCTAACTGAAATTGTGTTTCAGAATCACTTGAAAAAATTTTTTTCTGATTGTTACTGGACATATAATGTGGTCCATTTACTTCCCTTTTTATCCTCCCAATTATTAGAGACTGGTTTGCTTTTCATGATGTATAAACATTTAAGGGTCTTCAAAGTAGAACTGTAAGAACAAGTCACATCAAGAAAAGTCTGTATCTGTCCAACCCATGTAACCTCTCTTCCCATGCAGGTAACCAGGTAAGTTATTGTTTACCTTTTCCTTTTGAAAATATAAGCAAATGTATGTGTGCACACACATACATATATCCTTACACATATCCTTATTCCTCTATATTCCTGCATAAAATTTACCATGCTCCATACTATTCTATACCCAATTGGCTTTTTTATTCCCCCACATTCCTGTATGGATGTATTAATGAACATCTGGGTTATTTCCAGTACCTTTTACAAATAGTGCTGCAATGAACAGTCTTATCATTTGGGAGGGAATTCTAGCAGTAGGATTTGCTGCACTGAAGAATACATTCATATAATTTTGCTAGAAATGCTTGTACTTTCATAGGAATTCTACCATTTTTCACCACTAGCAACACTGACTAGAGTGCCTGAATCTTCCCTAGAGCCCAGCCAAGAGACTATGTTGTCAAACTGAGTTTTTACCAGTTTCTCATGAGCATTTTAAGGGAGCTAGAACATTCTTTCTTCTGTTTAAGAACCATTTGCTTTGCTTTTTCCTGTGAACTGACCATATTTTTTACTAATTTTTCTACTAGATTGCTCTTTCTTAATTTCAGATTTATTTTTGATATAACTGACATAAGCTTCAGGTATGCAACATAATTATTGGTGTTCTTGTTTCTTAAGATTGCTTTGGTTATTTGGAGTCACTTGTTGCTTAATACACATTTAAAAATTGTTCTATGTCAATGAAAAATGCCATTGCAATTTTGTTAGAGATTGCACTGAAATCTGCAGATTGCTTAGGTAGTATGGACAGTTTATGGTACTATCCATGAGCACAGAGTATCTTTCCATTTATTTGTGTCTTCAATTACCTTAATGTCTTGTAGTTTTCAGTGTATAGATCTCTTACCTCCTGAGTTAAATTCTTAGGTATTTCATTCTTTTTGATGCAATTACAAATAGCACTGTTTTCTACATTTCTCTGATTGCTTGTTACTAGTATACGGAAACACAACTGATTTTTACCTAGTGATTGGGTAAACTCACTTCATTGAATTGGTTGATTAGTTATAATAGATTTTTTAGGAACTCTCTAGGGTTTTCTATGTATGTCATCTTCAAATTTTACTTCTTTTCCAATTTGGATGCCTTTTCTTTTTCTTGACTAAATGCACTGGCAAGGCCCTCCAGTCCTGTGTTGAATAAAAGTGGTAAGCGTCTGCACCCTTGTGCCACATCTTTAAAGGAAGCCATTTCAGCTTTTTACCATTGAGTATGAGGTGAGTCATATGTAACCTTTATGATTTTAAGGTAATGGCTCTCTATGCCTACTTTATTGAAAGTTTTTATCATAAGTGGATATTAAATTTGGGAGATACTTTTCTGCATCTATTGAGATGTTCATGATTTTTATCCTTCATTTTCTTAATGCGATGCATCACATTGATTTACAGATGCTGAATAATTCTTGCATCCTTAGACTAAATCCACTTGATCATGGTGTATGATTCTTTTAATGTATTGTTGAATTCGGCTTGCTGATATTTTGTTGAGGATTTTTACATCTATGGTTATCAAGGATATTGACCTGAAATTTCCTTTTCCTGTGTGCTCTCATCTGATTTTGTTATCAGGGTAATGCTGGCTCATAAAATGAGTTTGTAAGTTTTCTCTCTTCTGTTGTTTGGACGAGTTTGACAGGGATTGATATTTTTCTTGAAGTGTTCATATTCTGTGGATGAAATAAAGATTTAAATTTTTATACTTCTTTTGGCTTTTGAATCCAGGTTAGAAGTATTCCTATTCCCAGGTTATCAAGGAGTTAACCTTCACTTACTTCTGTAAATGTAAAAGGACCTGTAAAGGTTTCATTTTTTTAATATATGTCTGATTCATTTGGAATTTAATGTGTAGTATGACAGATTGGGCTAGTTTTATCCTTTCCATAGGACTAGCTGTCAGAATACCACTTGTTTAAATTCTTTATTTTTCCCACTGATTTAAAATTTCATTTTTATCATTCACTAAACTTCTGGATTTTAAAAAATTATTTTCCATTAGTCTGTCTACTCATGTGCTGATACCACACTGTTCTTTACAGAGACTGTATAACATGTTCTAGTATCTGATAGGGCACGTTGTTATGTATTCTTTGCCTTGGAACCTACTAGTCACCTGCTATATATTTCTTGGAAGAAGCCTAATAGTGACATCCTGCTGACAATGAATCGTCCTACATTGGTGTGCTAATAAGCTTTCCATGTTTTCCAGTGTAGCCTTCCATCGCAGGGATGTTTTATGGTTTTCTTCATGCTGGTTTGCCTATTTCTATGCCTATTTCTAATATCCAGTGTTTTGGTTTTGTTTTTGTAAATTAAGCCTCCATCATACCTTTTAACTGCTTTTTGTTTGCACACACAGGCACGTGTACGACATGAAGGCTGTATTATTGAGTCCTTGCTGATTTAACTCACTAAATGCGGATTACGCCCACTGGCTCCTTGTTAAACTCTCTAAGGTTCCTCTAGAAGGAGACAAAAAAAGGTTGAAGGCCTGTCAGTGTTGTGGCTAGTTGTGGACCTTTATCTGGTAGGGGTATACTCTCCAAATTTTTTTCGTTGCTTCATTGTAGGTACTGCTCAAATGTGTCTTGCCTTCTTCCCTTTAGAGAGGACACCAGCTGGGTAGTTCCTCCTCCTTAGAAGCCAGAGTTCTGAGAGACAGTATGAGGTTTTAATAACCTCAACTTATTCCCTCTGTTTTCTGAGTCCAAGAGGACATGATGCTTTCTGCAGATATTGTTACCACCTTTTGTTTTTGAGATATAATCCACATACCATAAAATCCATCCTTTTAAGTATATACAATTCAGGGGTTCTTAGTGTAATTCACAGTTATGCAACCACCACTATCTCATTTCACAGTTTCATCACTCCAGAAAGCAAGCTTAGCTCTTTATAGAGTCATGGACCTCTGAACCATATTAGCAATCACTCCTCTCCCCCAGTGACTACTATTTTCTGTCTGTATGGATTTGCCTATTCTGGACATTTCTTATAAAAAGAATCATAACGTGGTACTTGTTATCTGGCACATCCTTGCCATCTTCCATCTTTTTAAAATCATCCTAGTGGATATGAAGGTGGTATCTCATTGTGGTTTTGGTGTTCACTTCCCTAATGATGCTGAGCACCTTTTCCAGTGGCTGTTGGCCATTTGTATATCTTCTATGGGGAAAGGTCTATTCAAATCCTTTGCCTGTTTTTATCAGTTGGGATGTCTTACTATTGAGTTGTAAAAACTGTTTTCATAGGAAAATATACTCAATTTTTTTTTATCAAAAGCTGATATACAAACTTACGTATCACACTGGTCTATCACTGATAAATGATGTGTGTGTTAGTATTACTCTGAAATACTGTGACTTGAGCTACAGCCAATTCATTTGCCACCAGGCTAGATACTAGGATAACAGCATGTTTTTAATCTTCCAGGTGAAAGGGGCCCAGTTTTGTTACTAGTTTCTTACCATCCATTGTGGTGACACAATGCTGTTTTTGTTATTTCTGGTGATACATTCAAAAAGAAAGTATACTTCCTATTTTGGACTGAGAGGTATGATCAAGTCTCTTACCATGCTGTATTTCTCCTTACTTTGTTTGTAGTTTCTGCTCTGTGAAAACTGTTGCTGTGTTTGGGGCTGCGGCTAATGGCGGTTAGCCTCACGGAGACTCGCCATCTCCAGTGTCCTATATCATCCTGTGTGTGTCATTTTAACTTTTTGGGGTCTGAACTCTTTCACTGGCAACTGTATAACCCCTTTATTTTTAGTTGGAACTATCTCATTTCTGTCTGTCCTTTTATTTCTAACCTCTCTGAATCCTTGTTTTAGGTTGAACTGTGCTTTGTGAACTAACCTCAAATCTTGACTCTGACTCAAGCCAAATTGTTATTATCAGTATGTTTGGTAATAGTTCTATCATTCTTTATTTTCATACATCACTTATATAAATTCCTTCACTATAGGAGCTGTTTTCGTCCGTTTTGATGCTTAGGGAGGTCTGTACTTTTCATCTACTAGTTTACTTTTACACTAGTATCTCTTTAAAAAGATGAGACCAAAAGTATTATCAGTACCTATTAATTCTTTACTGTAATATTCAAATTAGATAGTGGGCTTTTAATCAGTGAGCTTCTTCAACTTTTCATACTCTCCACTCTCACTTTCATAGTTGTATGATATCTACATTTTTTAGAGCATATTATCATAATAGTACTTTATTACCTTTAATTCAGCTCTGTTTTTAAATGAGTAATTTTTCCTTGCCTGCTCGTGAATTTTCAGTTTCTTGGGTGGTAGCAGTGAATAATGGAGAAGGCAATGGCACCCCACTCCAGTGTTCTTGCCTGGAGAACCCAGGGATGGGGGAGCCTGGTGGGCTGCCGTCTATGGGGTCGCACAGGGTTGGACACGACTGAAGTGACCTAGCAGCAGCAGCAGCAGTGAATAAAATGTCAACCCATTCACTCCATGGAGGTACACACTTCCTGCTATAGGGAAGTCAGTTACACTGGTCACAGCTAACCCTAAAGTTGAATGTAAACTTTCTGTGGCATTATAAATAGTGATTGGAATAATCAACAGTTCTCTACTGGTAACAAATATAATCCCCTGAAACATCTGTTTAACAAAGGAAGTAAGAATTCTGAGTAGATCTGCAGCATTGCTAATTATGTTAGCTTTCAAACTCTCCTACCGAGGTTCATCTCAAAGCAGTAAAAAGGATTATCAGAGCTACAAAGCAAGGACCACTTCCTCACCCCCACAGACACAGCCTGTCATGTATAATTTTTAAAAGCAACTAGAGTTAGCTTATTTGAAATCAAACATCATTAGAGGAAAAAACTGACAATTTTTAAAAAAGGAAATACAAAGTGAACATTTACATTCAGTATAAACTAACATTGCTTGTTTTCATTATATTTTAAAGTTGACCTAAGGATTTTAAAGTTTTTAATATTAAAATTATTTTCACCCAGGGAGTATCATCTGACTCTCACTATAAACCCAGATACTGAGCTGACAAAAGCTATAGCAGATAGTCCTCAGTTCAGTAATGATACTTATTCATTTTATACACTTCTAGTAACAAAGATTAAGTTAACCCCCAAATTTCTTCCATTTAGAAACAGTGACTAAAAGAAGCATATTTTAATATGGGTTCAAATGACTTTTTGCTGTATTGAATACTAGCTCACAGGCCTGGGCTCTGAAATTTTAATACATCTGCTGTCCCAGTTCTTAGCCCACTGCCACCCACCTTCGTTCTGAGAAACTGACAATGCAAGCCCACCACCGCTTTGGAGCTATATGCCCTATCCCTGTACACCTACTGTACACCTACAGGTAATACTTGACTGAAGATGAGCACGCAGAAACAAAAGTATTAGGATTGCACAAACCTTAGAAAGAAGATAGATACAACCAGTGAGTATTCCTAAAATGGGGATGAATTGAAGAAACAATGTACTATGAAAATGATTATCTAATACACAGCTAATTGTGTATCATCAGAGTGTTCCAAGAGGAGAGCCCGGCAGGCTATGGTCCATAGGGTCGCCAAGAGTCGGACATGACTGAAGTTGACTTACCATGCACCACACAGACTGTTCCAGGGCACTGTTACCTATATTATCTAATCTGTACAATTTTAAGAATTAACTCACACAAGGCCTGAATAACTTTCCAACGTCACAAAAATACAGAAAGATAGAGGTGGGATTTAAATCCAAGCAATTTGGGTCAAGAATCTATGCCTCTTAATCTACACGCTAAATCAAACTTCCAGAATGACAAATATAACTATTGGAATTTTGAAGAAAAAAAAAAACCTCTCATGAAAAGATTACAGCATTAAGGCAGAATAGATGACGGCTAAGCAGGTAGGAGAAGCTATATACAATGAGAATAGCAAAGTTTTCCAGAATTGATAAAAGGCATAGAATTCATTCAAGAAGTAGTGGACCCTGAACAAGAGAAAAATAGACATCTGTCTATACTTAACAGATGCCAAAGAATGTACTCTCTATAGATAACTGAGATAAAATGCTGATTTTTCTCAATGTCACAAAGTGCTTAACATTTATTAGGTTTTTTACTAAAAATTAACATATTTAAATGTTCAGAGTAGACAGAAAACCCTGACTAGTGCAAAGCTGTTATTCCTACTCATTCCATCCCCAAATTAAGTTTTTAAAGTTTCTGTAATTGTAATAAAAGTGTCAATGAGATTGTCTTTTGAGGCACAGCAAGTAATTCTAAAATTTATTTGGAGGTCAAAATGGACAAAAATTGGACATGACAATATTTAAAAATAAAGGTGAAGTTGCTCAGTCGTGTCCGACTCTTTGCAACCCCATGGACTGTAGCCCACCAGACACCTCCATCCATGGAATTTTCCAGGTAAGAGTACCGGAGTGGGTTGCCATTTCCTTCTCCAGGGGATCTTCCCGACCTGGGTATTGAACCTGGGTCTCCCACATTGTAGACAAATGCTTTACTGTCAGAGCCAAATAAAGGTAAGCATAATTAAAACTAAAAAATGGCAGTGCCTATAAGCATGAAGAATGAATCCAACAGAAATATTTAAACAAATGTATATAACAATATGCCTGTGGATGTTTAAAGAATAAATGGAGAACTGTCTTAACAGAGTAAGTTAATTTATGCAACATTCATACCATGAGATACTGTCTTGCAGTTGAGAATGAAGTAGTTCTGAATATACTAACGGGAATGCTATCTGATATATATTAAGTAAATTTAAAAATATCATTGCATGTGTTATACAACAAAATGATAAATGAAGAGAAAAATATCTGCAAGGATATACTGGAGTATGGAAGAGGACCACATTTTAAAAACATTTATGCTGCTTAAGTGTTTTTCATTGCTGCATGCATAATTTAAAAGGACAGATGAAAAAATACTGTAAGAATGCTGAAATATAGGCAGAAACGGGTCATATATTTTTTTTTTTCTGAAGACAGTTAACAGATGTAAGGTACAGGTTGTCCAAAATACCATGGTGGGGGCGGAGGACACATGATCAATCCAGGAAAGAAGAGTGAAAGGTGAACTAGGAGACAAAAAATTGTTCGATTCTATTAAAGATATTCTTGGGCTTCCCTTGTGACTCAGCTGGTGAAGAATGTGCCTGCAATGCGGGAAATGGGTTCACGATCCCCAAAGAAGGGAAAGGCTACCCACTCCAGTATTCTTGCCTGGAGAATTCCATGGGTTGTATAGTCCATGGGGTTGCAAAGAGTTGGACACGACTGAATGACTTTTTACTTCACTTTCACTAAAGATACAGTTAGATTAATTTAAAAACTTCAGTCCTAATCTTTTCCACAGGAACACTTCTAAAACAAAGTAACACAGGAAAGCTAAAAATAAACTGATGGTGACTTGCTGGGGATTATGTTATTCAGGAAAAAACTAATCCCCAAAGGTTATTTACTGTGTAAGTCCATCCATATAAGAATATGAAATGACAAAGTGTTAGAAACAGGACAGACTGGGGTGGAGGTGAGAAGAGAGCAAGTCAGGTAATGTATGTAGTTATAAAAAGGTATTAAGAAGGGTCCTTGTGGGATTAACTGTTTTGTCATGACTTGGTGGTTGATACTCAAAACCTCCAACAGGGGCGAAACTGTATACAACTTAATACACATCTGGGGAAAGCTAAGAATTGTGAATTGCATCAGTGTTAATAGCCTCGTTGTAATATTATAGTGTCATCTGCAAAATGCTGCCAGTGAAGGAACTGGGAAAAGTGCAAGATATCTCTTATTTCTTAAGGAATGTGAATCTACAATTGCATCAATAAAAATAGTAACATTTAAAAATACATGGTACCACAACAGTTAAAATGAAAAACAAAGGCAATACTAAATGTATGGAAAGCTGTGGAGCAACTGGAATCCTCATTCACTGCTAGTAGAAGTATAAACTGATTCAACCACTCTTGATAACTATATATCCATTCCTAGGAATACACCCAATAGAAATGCATATGTATAATCACTCAAAAAATGATGAAAGGTTCATGGCAGCACTTGTGTAACAGCCAACACTGACTACCAACAGTAGCATGAATAAACAAACTGTATATTCACACGAGAATGAACAGATTACTGCTTTGTGCAACAACATGATCATACAAACATGATACTTAAAGCAGCTAGACCCCAAAGAGATGTGCTTCTCAGCAAAAAAAAAACTATAAACAAAATGAAAATATTTATAGACTGGGAGAAAATACTTGCAAATGATGTGATTGACAAGGGCTTAAGTTCTAAGATACACAAACAGCTCATACACCTCAATCAGTAACTTAAAATCCAATCAAAAAATGGGCAGAAGACATACAGATAGCCAGTAGGCATCTGAAAAGATGATCAACATCACTAATTACTAGAGAAATACAAATAAAAATTACAATGAGGTATCTCCTCACACCAGTCAGAATGGCCATCATCAAAAAGTCTACAAATAATGCTGGATGGAGTGTAGAGAAAAAGGAATCCTTCTACACTGTTGGTGGGAATGTGAACTGGTGCAGATACTATAGAAAGCAATACTGGGGTTCCTCAAACTAAAAATGGAACTACTGTATAAGCCAGCAATCCTATTCCTGGGCATATATCCAGATAAAACTATAATTCAAAAAGATATACACACCCCATGTTAATAGCAACAATATTTTACAATATTCAAGACATGGAAACAACCTAAATGTCCACTGACAGATGAATGGACAAAGAAGGTACATATATACAATGGACTGTTACCCAAAAACATGAAATGTCGTTTATAGCAGCATGTAAAAAATACAGTATCACTTACATGTAGAATCTAGAATAATACATAAATGAATATATCTACAAACAAAAATAGACTTACATGTGGTTGTCAAGAGGGAGGGAACGATGGGGAGTTTGGGATTAGCATATATAAACATATATAGGATGGACAAACAACAAGATCCTGCTATACAGTACAAGGAACTATCTATATTCAACCACCTGTGATAAGCCATAATGGAAAAGAATATGAAAACGTTTATGTAGTTATAAGAATCACTTTTCTGTACAGTAGAAATTAACACTAAATCAACTGTACTTCATAGACTACACTTCTTGACTTTTCATTATGTGAAAGTTCAAGATGTACACTTATGTTTATTTTAAATACATAAAATGAAAGAAGTATACCATGGAGCTATTAAGAAAACAAGAGAGCCAAGACTGAAATGAATGAGACAAAATTCGAGACAACATACATTAAGTGATTCCAGTAAGAATATTTTAAGATGATAAAAAATTCAAATCTAGCAACATGTAAAGAAGGTAATTCAGATTCCCAGCCATCACCCCCATACACACACACACAACAAATTTAACAAAGTTGCAGGATACAAACTTAAAAGTTGTGTATAGAGGGGACATCTCAACATAAAAGTCCATTTATGAAAAACTCAACAGTTAACATCATACACAGTGGATAAAAGCTGAAAGCCTTTCCTCTAAAATCAAGAGATAAGGATGTCCACACTCCTGCCACATCTATTTAACACCGTATTAGAAGTCCTAGCCACAGCAATCTGACAAGAAAAGAAAAGGCAACCAAACTGCCAGGGAAGAAGGAAAACCCACATCTGCAGATGACAGGATACTATATATAGAATAACCCTAAAGTCTCCACCAAAAAATTAGAATAAAATAAGCCTACAGGATATAGAAATCTGTTGCCTTTCTACATGTTAATAACAAGCTATCAGAAAAAGCCCAAAAACAAACCTATTTAAAATTTCATCAAGAAGGATCACAACATGATCAAGTGGGATATATCCTGAGCATGAATACACACAAATCAATCAATGTGAGACAAAAAATAAGAAACTGAAAGATAAAAATTATATGGTAATCTCAATAGATGCAGGAAAAGCTTTCATCAAAATTCAACAACTATATATGATAAAAACTCACCAGAAATTAGGCATGGAAGGAACCTAACTCAACATAATAAAGGCTGCTCAATGGTGAAAACTGAAAGTATTTCCTCTGAGATCAGGAACAAGAAAGGGTGCTCACTCTTGCCACTATTATTGGAAGTCCTAGTCAGGCAAGCAGAGAAGAAACGTAACAGGAATCCAGATTGGAAAAGAAATAAAACTCTTGACTGCAGATGACAGTATACTATGCCTGCCCGTTCCTTCTGTCCATGGAATTCTCCAAGCAAGAATACTGGAGTGGGTAGCCATTCCCTTCTCCAGGGGCTCTTCCCAACACAGGCGTCAAACTCGGGTCACCTGCATTGCAGGCTTTTTTTTTTTTTTTTAACCTGTCTGAGCCACCAGGGAAGCCCAATACTGTACACAGAAAATTTAGTAAAGTTGCAGGATACAAAATTAATATATAGAAATCCCTTGCATTCTGATACACAAACAACAAAAAATCAGAGAAATTAAGGAAACAATCCCACTCACCACTGCAACAGAAAGAATAAAATATCTGGGAATAAACCTACCCATAGAGACAAAAGACATGTATGCAGAAAATAAGACACTGATGAGAGAAATCAAAGATGACACAATGGAGAATATACTATGTTCTTGGATTGAAAGAATCAATACTGTGAAAATAACTACCCTAAGCAATCTGCAGATTGAATGCAATCCCTATTGAATTACCAAGGGCATTTTTCACAAAACTAGAATAAAAATTTTTACTATTTGTATGGAAACAAAAAGACCCTGAATACCTAAAGCAACCTTGAGAAGAAAAGTGGAGCTGGAGGAATCAACCTTCCTGACTTTATACTACAAAACAACAGTTATCACGACAGTATGGTACTGGCACAAAAATAGAAACACGGATCAATGGAACAAGATGGAAAGCCCAGAGATAAACTCATGCACCTGTGGGCATCTTAAATTTGACAAAGGAGGAAAGAACATACAATGGAGAAAAGAAATCCTCGTCAGTAAGTGGTGTTGGGAAAGCTGAACAGCCATATGTAAAAGAATGAAATTAGAACACTTCCTAACACCATACACAAAGATAAACACAAAATGGAGTAAAGGCCTAAATATAAGACTAGGAAATATAAAACTCCTAGAGGACAACATAGGCAGAACACTCTGAAATAAATTGCAGCAAGATCTTTGATCCACTTCCTAGAGTAATGGAAATAAATACAAAAATAAACAAATGGGACCTAATTAAACTTAAAAGCTTTTGCACACCAAAAGTAATCATTAGCAAGATAAAAAACCCTCAAAATGGGAGAAAATATTTGCAAATGAAGCAACTGACAAAGGATTAATCTCCAAAATATGCAAGGAGCTTATATAGCTCAATACCAGATAAACAGGCAACCCAATCAAAAAGTGGGCAGAAGACATAAACAGACATTTCTCCAAAGAAAATATACGGAAAACCACCAAACACATGAAAAGATGCTCAACATTGCTCATTATTAGAAAAATGCATATCAAAACTACATTGAACTATCACCTCACACTGATAGGAATGGCCATCGTCAAATCTACAAAAAATAAATGCTGGAGAGGATGTGGAGAAAGGGGAAACCTCAGTGTGTATGCCCAGCAGTGGGATTGCTGGATCATAAGGCAGTTCTATTTCCAGATTTTTAAGGAATCTCCACACCGTTCTCCATAGTGGCTGTACTAGTTTGCATTCCCACCAACAGTGTTAAGAGGGTTCCCTTTTCTCCACATCCTCTTAACCCTGTATACGAGACAGCAAAAGAGACACTGATGTATCGAACAGTCTTTTGGACTCTGTGGGAGAGGGAGAGGGTGGGATGATTTGCGAGAATGGCATTGAAATATGTATATCATCATATATGAAACGAGTCGCCAGTCCAGATTCGATGCACGATACTGGATGCTTGGGGCTGGTGCACTGGGACGACCCAGAGGGATGGTACGGGGAGGGAGGAGGGTTCAGGGTGGGGAACACATGTATGCCTGTGGCGGATTCATTTCGATATATGGCAGAACCAATACAATATTGTAAAGTTTAAAAATAAAATTTAAAAAAAAAAAAGAAAGGGGAAACCTCTTGCACTGTTGGTGGGAATATAAAGTGATAACAGCCACAAAGGAGAACAGTATGGACTTTCCTTAAAAAAAAAAAAAAAAGACAGTATTATATGGACTGAGCAATCCCACTGTATGTACCCAGTGTTCACTGTAGCACTATTTACAATAGCCAGAACACGGAAGCAAACTAGATGTCCACTGACAGATGAATGGATGAAGAAGTTGTGGTACGTATATACCATGGAATATCATTCCATGGCCATAAAAAGGAAAGCAACTGGGTCATTTGTAGTGATGTGCATGAATCTAGAATCAGTCATACAGTAAAGTCAAGCCAGAAAAACTAACAGTGCATATTAACACTTCTGTGTGTATTCTAGAAAAATGGTACTAATGAACCTATTTGCAGGGCAAAAGAACAGTGATGCAGACATAGAGAATGGACTTGTGGACACAGCAGGGGAAGGAGAGGGTGGGGCGAACTGAGAGAGCAGCACTAACATATATATACTACCATTTATAAAATAAATAGCTAGTGGGAAGCTGCTATATTACACCAGGAGCTCAGCTGGGTGCTCTGTGATGATCTAGTAGGGTGGGATGGTGGGGGTAAAATAGAGGCTCAAGAGGGAGCAAATATAGGTACACTTACAGCTGAGTCACAATATTGTACAGCAGAAACTAACACAACATTGTAAGGCAATTATGCTCCAATTAAAAACTAGTAATATTAAAAAATACCTAGGAATAAGCCTACCAAAAGAGTGAAAAGACCTGTATACAGAAAACTCTTAAGACACAGATGGGAGAAAGCAATGACACAAACAGATGGAGAGATATACTATGATCTTCAATTGTAAGAATCAATATTGTGGAAATGACTATACTACCCAAAGCAATGTACAGATGCAATGTAATTCCTATCAAATTACCAAGTGTATTTTTCACAAAGAGAAAACAAAAAATTTTACAATCTGTATGGAAACATGAAAGACCAGAAATAACCACAGCAATCTTGAGAAAGAAAAATGGTGTTGGAGGAATCAGGCTTCCTGACCTCAGACTATACTACAAAGCTACAGTAATCAAGACAGTATGGTACTGGCACAAAAACAGATCTATAGATCAATGGAACTGGACAGAAGCCCAGAGATTAACCCACGCACCTGTGGTCCCCTAATCTCTGACAGGGGATTCAAATACACAATGGAGAAAAGACAGCCTTGTTAATAAATAGTGTTGGGAAAACCAGGCAGCTACATGTAAAAGAATGAAACTAGACCACTCTCTAACCATATACACAAAAATAAATTCAAAATGGATTAAAGATCTGAATGCAGGGCCAGACACGAAAACTCTCAGAGGAAAACATAGGAAGAACACTCCTCCTAGTGTAATGGAAATAAAAACAAAAATAAACAATTGGACCTAATTAAATGTAGCAATGGAAACCATAAAGATCACAAAAAGAAAACCCTCTGAATGGGAGAAGATAATAATAGCAAATGAAGTAACTATCAAAGGATTACTCTCTACAAGATACATAAGCAGCTCTTGCCACTCAAATCAATAAACAACCCAATCAAAAAGTGGGCATAAGACACCAAAACAAACACTTCTCCAAAGGAGACGTACACAAGACCACCAACCACATGCAAAGATGTTCAACACCACTCATTATTAGAGCAATGCAAATTAAAACCACTATGAGGTATCACCTCACACCAGAGTGACCAGCATCAAAAATAAATCTACAGGGCTTCCCTGGTATGTCAGTGGTAATGAATCTGCCTGACAATGCAGGAGACAAGGGTTCAATCCCCATCCTAGAAAATCCCACATGCCACTGGGCAACTAAGGCCATGAGCCACAGTTACTGATTGAGCCTGTGCTCTGGAGCCCAGGAGCCGCAACTACTGAGCCCACCTGCTGCACCTACGGAGGCCTGCACATCCTGGAGCCTGTGCTCTGCGAGAGAAGCCACCATAATGAGAAGCCCACGCTCCAGAACTAGAGTAGCCCCTTCCCCCTACTCATCACAATTAGAGAAAAGCCTGAATAGCTACAAGACCCAGCATGAACCAAACTGAATACATAAATCATTGTTAAAAAAAAATCTACACACAACAAACACTGGAGAGACTATGAAGAAAAGGGAACCCTCATGCACTGCTGGTGGGAGTGTAAACTGATATAGCCACTATGGAAAACAGTACAAAGTTTTCTTAAAAACTAAAAAAAGAACTCCCATATGACCCAGGCATCTCACTACTGGGCATATACTCAGAGAAAATCATAATTCAAAGATATATGCACCCCAGTGTTCACATCAGCACTGTTTACAACAGCCAGGACATGGAAGTAACTTAAATGTCCATGAACAGAGAAATGGATAAATAAGATGTGGTATATATATACAATGGAATCTTACTCAGCCATAAAAAGTAACAAAGTTGAGTCATTTGTAGAGACATGGAGGGACCTAAAGAATATCACACAGAGTGAAGTCAGAAAGAGAAAAACAAGTGTCATAAATTAACATATATGGAGCCTAGAAAAATGGTACAGATAATCTTACTTGCAAGGTAGAAATAGACACAGATGTAGAGAACAAAAATAGGGATACCAAGGGGCAAAGAGGTGGTGGGACTGGAGATTGGGATTGACACATATACACTATTGATACTATAATAACAAAGAAACTCAGCCATACTCATGAGAACATACTGTATAGCAGAGGGAACTCATACTTAAGGCTCTGTGATGACCTGAATCAGAAGAAAGTCCAAAAGGGAGTAGACATCTGTATATGTATAGCTGATTGATTTTGCTCTACAGTAGAAAAAGCAACTGTATCTCAATAAAAATTTTTTTTAAATTTTCATCAAAAATAAGTAACTAGGAATATTTATTATTTGTTTTGTACCCCTTTTTTGGAAACTGTCTCTCCACCTCTATCCTCCATATGATGTGCCCCCATTGATATAAAATCTTACTCTTCATAGTTAGATAAATCTCAGTACCACACCTCATTCCTGAAGAGACTACCACTGGGATAGGCCCCTAGCTCAGATTTGAAGCCTCAGGGATTTTTGGAGTTGACACTAGAAAGAAATGTCAGAATGGTCTCTCTCTGGTTGCTGAAATTGTAAAACGTAAAATTTGGGACCTACCGGTGTTCTTGTTTTTCTACCACATGGAAAAGGCACACTGAATATCACAGAAAGTGAATATTCAGAAGCCTCTGAATAGATAAGAAACAGTACCACGACTACATTCAAGTCTCCGGTGCAAGTGTTTCATGAGACACACTTACAATAACTTTTTAATAAATTAATTACCATTTCTGTTTAACCTAATTCAAATTGAGTTTCTTTCAACTGCAAATAAAGGTTCTGATATACTAAAGCCAAAAAAATACAACCATTACTATGCTCATAGAACATTTCATTCTTGTTGTTGTTCAGTCGCTCATTAGTGTCTGACTCTGCGACCGCATGGACTGCAGCAAGTCAGACTTCCCGTCCTTCACCATCACCTGGAATTTTGCTCAAACTTACTGATGTTGATTGAGTGCTGGTCTTGTAAAGTACTTAACATGCATTAACTCATTTGATGCTTATAAGAATTCATGAGATTAAGTGCTAGCATCCTATTTTGTACATGAGGAAAAATATATAGTCCTCCATGAGGTAACACAGCAAGTAAAGTATTGAAATAAATTCTGAACCAGGCAGTCTGGATCTTCAGTGCGTGTGCTCAACTATTAGATCATACTGCCTCCTATAAGAATATTTCTTATTAAATAATAAAAACTAAAAATAATGGAACTAAATTGAATTAAATGCTCATGAAAGAGAGTCACATAAGAAATTATAAATGACTAAAAACATTTAAAATGTTCAAACTCAATATAATACAAAGAAATACAAACTGAGATTACTTTTCACTTATTAGAATGAGAAAGTTTAAAAGATTGCTAATACTGAGTATAAGCAAAGATATGGGAACTAGGGACCCCATATGATGTTGAAAGGATACTTTGTCAGTATCTTTCTTCAGTAATTGAAGTTTTAGGTAATTTATTTCAACAGAAACATTCACATTAAGACTAAGAGGACAAGATAAATTTAAACAATGTTGTTCCCTAACACATTTATAGTAATAAAGAATCAACAGGGAATGAAACAGAGGACACTAATACACCTGAATACTAGTCAGTCTTTAAAAAGAGTAAAGCGTCAATAGATAACATTATGCCTTCCTCTTTCCATGGGAACTAAATCAAGAAAAATTAAAACAGCATTTAGGGATGACTACATACTGAGAAGCAGGCAAACGTTCATGAACATTTCAGCACCAAAAGAAAAAAGACGTGATAGAGAATAGTATAAAGTCCAGTTGTGTAAAAATATATTGATTATATTGGTATTTAAAATTAAGAATACACAGAAAAAATATCTAGAATTATATGCTGAACTGGTATTAGTTCTTGTCTTTCGTACCTGGGACATCAGGCCAGATGGATGAGATGACTCACTTTATAAAATCCTCATTGGATTAAAAATTTTTTAATACAGGTATATGTCACTTTATATACATATACCTGTATTTAAAAATTTTTAATCCAATGAGGATATTTTACAATTAAAAAAGAATATCTGCAGAAAATAGAAAGATATGCTCTGGTTCAATCATACCTCAGAGCAAACATAAAATCCCAAATGCAAGAGAACTAAGCATTTTTTAAAAACTAGAAGAAAATGTTTATACTTGTATAAATAAAAATGCTTCTGCCTACAAAAGTTCAGAGTAAGTAGAAGCCATCAAATATATTAAAACGATACTAACAAAATAAGATTCCATGTGATTAGTTTCACTAATAATGCAGACAAAAAATATAAGGGCAATATTTAAGTCCTTAAGGTAATTTATATTGTTTACCAAGTCATATTCAAATGGTAACCTGTAATGTAGAAAAAAGTATTGCCTCCCTAGCAATAAGAGTAGGTTTCAAACAACTATTAAATTTACAAAAATAAATGATTTCTAAAACTCAATGATCGCAAAACCAGAAAAACAGGTACACTTAAATACATTTCTGGTAGCACTCTAAAATTTGTTTTCTAGGAAACAATCTAATAACAAATCTGACAAGAACTATCAAAACTGTTCTTTTTAATGATTATAAGATATTCTCTGATAGGTTAACTCTGCTTTGGGGCATACATGCCATGAAAACACCACTGAATAATTGGTAACACGATGAAATGACTACCACGACACCAGTCCGCCAGGCTCCTCTGTCCATGCGCATTCACCAGGCAATACTAGAGTAGGCTGCCATCCCCTTCTCCAGAGGTTCTTCCTAACCCAGGGATCGAACCCAAGTCTCCACACTGCAGGAGGATTCTTTATCATCTGAGCCCCCCTGGAAGCCCGAGCAGTGCATGGCTATTCACAATATAAAGCTTCTCAAACATATACATACACCAAATAGCGGAAGAGTTTAATTGTAGCACTAAGCCATAATGGAATACAGTTATTAAAACTGAAAATTATGTAGACTAAGTCAATATTCAGAATAGTCAAACAAAAATGAAAGCACAACTTAATACAGATCTGCTGATTATAATTACATAAAGTATGTATGTCTACGTTCATTGACAAAGACTAGGAAACCATGCAGAAGGATGTAACTTTATGATCTCTAAATTCTTATTTCTGTAAAGGTTTTTAAATTCATGATCGACAAATGACAGATCTCAAGAATCTCTCTCAGAAAACATTTTGATGTTACATTCCAGTAACAAAATACATATTCCACAAGTTTTAGTTAAGTTTGTAAAATGTATTCCTTTTTCTCTAATCTTATCCAAACCTGCTCTATCCAATTTTATTCATTAAGAAATATATGATGTTTGCAAGGAGCCCTGGGATGAGAGACACCCCGGTGCCCCAGTGCAAAGGTTTCTCCCTTCAGACTCATCTGTAAGGACTTGGCTCACAACACCTATAATGCAATCTCTAATGCTCTAGGGACTCTTTAATCCCCTCTAGTCAGGGTCACAGAGTAATGGCACCTCACCCCAAAGGTTCAAACAGGCACTTCCTTCAAGATACCTGAGTAGGAGGATGCAGAGCTTGCATCTCATCACAACTAGGGCACCTACAAGGTGCCGGTGGGGGACTTTGAACACCTAAGGAGATGGGCGAATCCCTGAGTAACCAGGGTCTTGGCTCTCAGGCCAGGCTTGGGCCTGAGCTCCTGTGGTAGGAGCACCAAATTCAAACCACTGTACTAACAGAGAACTTCAGACCCCAGAGAGTATTAATCAGCAACAGATCCCCCAGAGGTCCCCATCTTGGTACCAACACCTAGTTCCACCCAACTGCCTGTGAACTCCAGTGCTGGATGCCTTAGGCCAAACAATAAGCAAGACAGAAATACAGACCACACCCTGATCAAAAAAAAAAAAAGAGACATCCAAAAATATGGTACAGATGAAAGAGCAATAACCAAAGACCAAATTAATGAAGAGGAAATAGCCAACCTACCTGAAAAGGAATTCAGAGTACTGACAGTAAAGATGATCCAAAATCTCAGAAACAGAATGGGGGCATGGATCAAGAAAACAGAAGAAATGTTTAACAAGGACCTAGAAGAACTAAAGGACACACAGACAATGATAAACAACACAATAACTGAAATGAAAAATATGCCAGACAAATCAACAGAATAACTGAAGCAGAGCAAGTGAGTGAGCCTGAAGACAGAATGATGGTAATAACTACTGAGGGGCAGAATAAAAGAAAAGAATGAAACGAGGACAGTCTCAAGAGGCCTCTGGGACAACATTAAATGCACTAACATTTGTTTCATAGGGGTCTCAGAAGAAAAAGAGAAAGATAAAGGGTCTGAGAAAATATTTGAAAGATTATAGTCAAAAACTTAGCTAACATGGGAAAGGAAATAGTCACTCAAGTGCAGGAAGCACAGTTTCCCACACAGGATAAACCCAAGGAGAAACACACAGAGACATAGTAATCAAACTAACAAAAATTACATTCAAAGAAAAAATATTAAAAGCAGCAAGGAAAAAGCAACAAACAACATGCAAGAGAATCCCCATAAGGTTATCAGCTGATTTTTCACCAGAAACTGTAGGCCAGAATACTCTGCGAGGGTATACGTAAAGTGATGAAAGGGAAGACCGACAAAGAACACGTGTATACCTGTGGCGGATTCATGTTGATACATGGCAAAACCAATACAATATTGTAAAGTTAAAAATAAAATAAAATAATAAAAAAAAGAAAAAAAGAATACTCTACCCAGAACGGAACAGAGAAATTAAAAGTTTTACAGACAGACAAAAGCTAAGAGAATTCAGTACCATCAACCA
The DNA here is from genome assembly GCF_055505025.1 of Bos grunniens. Lineage (NCBI taxonomy): Eukaryota > Metazoa > Chordata > Mammalia > Artiodactyla > Bovidae > Bos > Bos grunniens. The sequence continues at coordinate 99,764,443 of NC_141166.1, forward strand.
GCTTTAAGGCAAATGCCAAATGAACTTCTCTATGTGCAAAATAAGAAAAAGACCTACAAAACCCCCAAATAATTAAGAAAATGGTAATAGGAACATACATATCAATCATTACCATAAATGGATCTGGATTACATGCTCCAACCAAAAGATACAAAATGGTTGAATGGATACAAAAACAAGACCCTTATATATGCTGTCTACAAGTGACCCACTTCAGATCTAGGGACACATACAGATTGGAAGTGAGGCAATGGAAACAGATATTATATGCAAATGGAAATCAAAATAAAGCTAGAGTAGCATACTCATATCAGAAAAAACAGACTTTAAAGACTACCAGAAGAAGGAAGGACACTGCATAATGATCAAGGGATCAATCCAAGAAGAAAATAAAACAATTTTAAATATTATGCACCCAACACAGGAGCAGCTCAAAACAAAAAGCAAATGTTAACAGCCATAAAAGGGGAAATTAACAGTAACCCAGTAATAGTGGGGTACTTTTAACACTCCACTTTCACCAATGGACAGATCATCCAGATAGAAAATTAATAAGGAAAAACAAGCCTTAAATGAAACATTACATCAGCTAGACATAATTGATATACATAGGACATTCCATCCAAAACCAGCAGAATACACTTTCTTCTCAAGTGCACATGGAACATTCTCCAGGATAGATCACATCTTAGGTTACAAATGAAGCCTCAGTAAACTTAAGAAAATTGGAATTATATCAAGCATCTTTTTTTACCACAACACTATGAGACTGGAAATCAATTACAGGGGGAAAAAAAAAAAACTACAAAAAACACAAACACGTTTGTTTAGTACTAAATACTCAAAAATTTGGAGAAGAAATTAAAGAGGAAATTTAAAAAAATGGATAGCAACAAATGACAACATAAACACAACCAATTATCACCTCAAGAAACAAGAAAAATCTACTATAAACAATCTAATGTTACACGTAAAACAACTAGAGAAAGAAGACCTGAAAAACTCCAGTTAGATCAGAGAGGAAAGAAATTAAACAGAAATGAAGAAAACAACAGTAAAGATCAAGAAAACTAAAGCTGATTTTTTGAGAAGATTAAAGGTTTATACCTTTAGCCAAACTCATCAAGAAAAAAAGGAAGAAGATTCAAATCAATAATATTAAATATGAAAAAGGAGAAGTTACAACTGACACCTTAGAAATACAAAGGATTATTAAGAGACTACTACAAGCTACTGCATGCAAATAATATGGACAACCCAGAAGAAATGGACAAATTCTTAGAAAGGTACAACCCACCAAGACTGAAGCATGAAGAAACAGAAAATATCAATGGACTAATCACAAGTCATAACATTGAAACCATAATTAAAAACCCTCCAACAAACAAAAGTCCAGGACCAGATGGCGTCATAGGTGAGTTCTATCAAATTTTTAGAGACCAGTTAGCACCTATTCTTCTCAAACACTTCCAAAAAACTGCAGAGGGAGGAATACTCCCAAACTCATTCTATGAGGCCACCATCCCCTGATACCAAAATTAAACAAAGATATCAAAAAGAAAATTACAGACCAATAACACTGATGAACACAGACACAAAAATCCTCAAAAAATACTAGCAAACAGAATCCAATAACACATAAAAAGGATCATACACTATGATCAAGTTAAGTTTATCCCAAGGATGCATGGATTCTTCAATATACACAAATCAATATGATATACCACATTACCAAATTGAAAGATAAAAATCATACGATAATCTCAAAGAATGCAGAAGAAGCTTCTGACAGACTTCATCACCTATTTATGAAAAAAACTCTTCAGAAAATTGGTATGAAAGGAACCTACCTCAACACAGTAAAGGCCATATAAAACAGACCAACAACAAATATTCTCAATGGTGAAAAACTGAAAGTACTTCCTCTAAGGTCTAATAAGACAAGGGTGTGCATTCTCACCATTATTATTCAATTTAGTTTGGAAGTCCTAGCCATATCTATCAGAGAAGAAAAAGAAATGAGAGGAATCCAGATTGAAAAAGAAGTAAAACTGTCACTGTCTGCAGACAACATGATACTATACATAGAAAACCCTGAAGATAACATCTGAAAATTACTAGAGCTATTCAGTGAACGTAGTAAAGTCACAAGATACAAAATCAATACACAGAAATCCCTTGAATTCCTATAAACTAACTACCAAAAAATAAGAAAGAGAAATTAAGGAAACAATCCCACTTACCATTGCAACAAAGAGTATAAAATACCTAGGAATAAACCTACCTATGGAGACAAAAGCCTGTATGCAGAAAGCTGTAAGACACTGATGAAAGAAATCAAAGATGACACAGAGAGATATAACATGTTCTTGGATTCAAAGAATCAATATTGAAAAAATGACTAGACTACCCTAAACAATCTGCAGATTTAATGCAATCCTCATCACATTACCAAGGGCATTTCTCACAGAACCAGTACAAAAATTTAAAATATTTGTATGGAAACAAAAAGACGCCAATTAGCCAAAGCAATCTTGAGAAAGAAAAATGCAGCTGGGAGAATCAACCTTCCTGGCTTCAATTAAATGAAGTAGAGATAGGTAACCTTCCAGAAAAAGAATTTTGAATAATGATAGTGAAGATGATCCAGGATCTCGGGAAAACAATGGAGAAGATACAAGAAATGTTTATCAAAACCTAGAAAAACTAAAGAACAAACAAACAGAGATGAATAATACACTAGAAGGATTCAGTAATAGAGTAACTGAGGCAGAAGGAAGAGAGAGAGAGGAAGGACCTGAGATAATATTTGATGAGATAGCTGAAAAATTCCCAAACACTGGAAGGGAAATAGTCAACCAAGTCCAGGAGCACAGAGAATCCCAGGCAGAAAAAACCCAAGGAGGAACATACCGAGACACAAAGTAATCAAACTGACAAAAATTAAAGACAAAGATAAAATATTAAAAACAACATAGGGGAAAAATTACAAATAACATACAAGGGAACTCCCAACAGGCTATCAGCTGATTTCTCAACAAACACTCTACAAGCCAGAAGGGAACGGCATGATATATTTAAAGTGATGAAAGGGAAGAACCTACAATCAAAATATTCTATCCAGCAATACTCTCATTCAGATTTGATGGAGAAATCAATTAGATGGCCAATAAATCCAGGAAAAGATGCTCAGCATCACTAGTTATTAGAGAAATGCAGATCAAAACTACAATGATTTATCACTGGTCAGAATGGTCATCATCATAAAATCTACAAACAATAAATGCTGAAGAGGATGTGGATAAAAGGGAACCCTCTTGCACTGTTGGTGGAAATGTAAATTGATACAGCCACTATGGAAAACAGTTTGGAGGTTTCTTAAAAAAACTGAAAATATAACTACCATATGACTCAATAACCCCACTACTGCACATATACCCTGAGAAAATCATAATTCAAAAAGACTTATGTACCCCAATGTTCACTGTAGGACTATTTATGATAACCAGGGGACGGAAGCAATCTAAATGTTCATTGTCATGTGAATTGATAAATATGTGATATATATATACATACACACACACACACACAATGAATATTACTCAGCTATAAAAATGAATGAAATTGGGTCATTTGTAGAGATACACATGGACCTAGAGTATGCCATATAGAGTGAAATAAGTCAGAAAGGAAAATATTATACATTAATGCATATATACGAAATCTAGGAACAGTATACATAGATGAACAGAGACCTAGATGGAGACAATGGATATGTCGACATGGCGGGGAGCGGAGGGTGAGACAAATTGGGAAAGCAGCGTTGACATATATACACTACCACGTGTAAAACAGATAGCTAGTGAGAAGTTATAGGGAGCATAGGGAAAGATGACCTAGAGAGACGGGAGGGGAGGTTCGGGAGGGAGCTGATATATGTAAACATATAGCTGACTCACTTTGTTGTACAGCAGAAACGAACACAACATTGTAAAGCAATTATACTCCAATAAAATAAACTGAAAAAAAAAGACAACCTATGAAATAGAAGTAAACTTCTATAAATCATATACCTGATAAGGGATTAATATCCAGAATATGCAAAGAACTGCTACAAGTCAACAATAAAAAAATCAAATAACCCATTTAAAAAATGTCCAAAGGAACTGGAAAGACATTTCTCCAAAAATGATATACCAATGCCATTAAACATGTGACAAGATATTTAACATCTTTAACCATTTAAGAAATTCAAATAAAAACCACAAGGAGACACTGTGAATACAAATATTAACAACCAAAACAACAGAAAATAACAAGTGTTGATAAGGATATGGAGAAATCTGAACTCTTGTGGGGAGTTTGGTGAGATTGTAAAATTGTAAAAGGGTGTAACTTGTATGGAAAACATTATAGAGGTTCCTCAAAAAAAAAAAATCACAAACACAACTACTGTATGATATAGCCATTTCACTTCTTGGCATATATCCAAAAGAAATGAATGCAGGGTCTCAAAGAGACATCTGCACACTCATATTCAAAACAGCACTATTCACATAGCCAGGAAGTGAAAGCAACCCTAATCTCCATCAGTGGATAAATGAATAAACAAAATGTGGTATATACACACCATGAATATTATTTAGTCTTCAAAAAGGAAATCCCACAACATGGATAAATTTTGAAGTTATTATGTTAAGCCAGTCACAAAAAGATAAATGTATGATTCAACTTTATCTGAGTTCTCTAAAGTAGTCAAATTCATAGAATCAGAAAGCAGAATGGTAGTTACCAGAGGCTGGTTGCTGCTGCTGCTAACTCGCTTCAGTCATGTCTGACTCTGTGCGACCCCAGAGACAGCAGCCCACCAGGCTCCCCCGTCCCTGGGATTCTCTAGGCAAGAACACTGGAGTGGGTTGCCATTTCCTTCTCCAATGCGGGAAAGTGAAAAGTGAAAGTGAAGTCAATCAGTTGTGTCTGACTCCTAGCAACCCCATGGACCGCAGCCTACCAGGCGCCTCCATCCATGGGATTTGCCAGGCAAGAGTACTGGATTGGGTTGCCATTGCCTTCTCTGACCAGAGGCTGGAGAGAGAGGGAAAAGGGAAGTTGTTTACATGGGCACAGAGTTTCAGTTTTATAAGATGAAAAGTGTTGGCGATCTATTTCTGTTTCACAATAATGTGAATATACTTAACACTACCGAACTGTATCCTTAAATATGATTAAGATCGTAAATTTTGGAGAAGGAAATGGCAACCCACTCCAGTATTCTTGCCCGGAAAAGTCCATGGACAGAAGAGCCTGGCAGGCTGCAGTCCAAGGGGTTACATGACTGAGCATGTGTACATGAGGGTGGAGGGTCACGGGTTGGTAGCAATAAACTGGTAGAACTAAAAAAAAAAAAAAAAAGATCGTAAATTTTATGTTAGGTGACTGTTTTTATAAAAAAAAGTGGAAAAAAAAAGACATTAACTGCACCACTATTTACAACATCCAGGATGTGGAAGCAACCTGAATGTCCAATGACACATGAATGGATAAAGAAGTTACGGTATGTGTGTGTATGTACGGTATGTATGCCAGAAAAATGAATGAAATTGGGTCATTTGCAGAGAAGCAGATGGACCTAGAGTCTGTTGTACAGAGTGAAGTAAGTCAAAAAGAGAAGTAAGTCAAAAAGAGAAAAACAAGTATCGAATATTAATGCGTACATGTGGAATCCAGGAAAAAATGCTACAGATGAACTATTTTGCAGGGCAGGAAAAGAGACGTAGATGAAGAGAATGGACATGCGGACACAGTGCGAGGAAGGGGACAGCGGGATGAACTGAGAGATCAGGATTCACATACACACACACACACACACACGCACACGCACACGCACACTATCGGGAAGCTGCTGTATAGCACAGGGAGCTCAACTTGGCACCTGTGATGACCTAGAGGGTAGGATTGGAGAGTGGTGAAGGGAGGTTCAGAGGGAGGGGATATATGTAATATGTATATATATAACTGATTCACTTTGTTGTACAGCAGAAACTAACACAACATTGTAAAGCAATTACACTCCAATTTTAAAAAAAGAAATACACAGTGTTCAACAGTTCACCTCAGATCTAAGGAATTTTTAAAAAGAATAAAACAACTACTTGTCTCACTACTTGTGAGAAATGTAATGATAATTTTGAAAATTTTCCACATTTAAACAAACTTCTGTGGTCCACACTATCTACTCACTTAGGACATAATACACCCTGAAACTTAGAATAGCATCACACATACCTGATGCAATGACAGGATCTTTCATAAGCTCCCTAGTTATTGGACATATAAATTCATCAGGAATTTCAGAAGAAAGGGTTTTCACCTTTGTCCTCAGTTCTTCAATTTTCCTTAGAACTTTACTACGCAGCCCTAGAGATTCTGAAAAGAAATTAGAAAATTCTGTTAGGGCTGGAGAACTATCTATAAGCTTCATGCAAGTCTTCAGCAGAGTAAAATTTTATCTACTATAACCAAAAATCTTCAGAAATACTGTTTTACCACATGGAACCTTTTCTTTACAAATTCTTTAATGAATCTTTGTAGTACAGAATAAAGTGTGATTAAAACAATTCATCAATAGAAAGATTATTCTAAGTAACTTTAGATTCTGAAAGCTCAAGAATTTCAGATTACCCAAACACTAATATACTACACAAAATTAGAAAAGCCTATGTTAATTTAGAGAACAAAGTCTCCTAAAAATCATTTATAAAGATTTTCAGTTTAATATAAAAATTCCATCTTATATTTTTAAACCTTATGAAACTTGGTTTATTATCTGCTAATTCATATACAATGGGAATACCAGACCACCTGACCTGCCTCTTGAGAAATCTGTATGCAGGTCAGGAAGCAACAGTTAGAACTGGACATGGAACAACATATTGGTTCTAAATAGGAAAAGGAGTACGTCAAGGCTGTATATTGTCACCCTGTTTATTTAACTTATATGCAAAATACATCATGAGAAACACTGGTCTGGATGAAGCACAAGCTGGAATCAAGACTGCTGGGAGAACTATCAATAACCTCAGATATGCAGATGACACCACCCTTATGGCAGAAAGTGAAGAAGAACTAAAGAGCCTCTTGATGAAAGTGAAAGAGGAGAGTGAAAAAGCTGGCTTAAAGCTCAACATTCAGAAAACTAAGATCATGGCATCTGGTCCCATCACTTCATGGCAAATAGATGGGGAAACTGGAAACAGTGATTGACTATTTTTTGGGGCTCCAAAATCGCTGCAGATGGTGACTGCAGCCATGAAATTAAAAGACGCTTACTCCTTGGAAGAAAAGTTATGGCCAACCTAGACAGCATATTAAAAAGCAGAGACATTACTTTGCCAACAAAGGTCTGTCTAGTCAAAGCTATGGTTTTTCCAGTAGTCATGTATGGATGTGAGTGCTGGGCCATAAAGAAGGCTGAGCAGTGAAGAATTGATGCTTTTGAACTGTGGTGTTGGAGAAAACTCTTGGGAGTCCCTTGGACAGCAAGGAGATCCAACCAGTCTATCCTAAAGGAAACCAGTCCTGAATATTCATTGGAAGGACTGATGCTAAAACTGAAACTCCATAACTCTGGCCACCTGATGCAAAGAACTGACTCATTTGAAATCAAGACCCTGATGTTGGGAAAGATTGAAGGCAGGAGGAGAAAGGGACGCAGAAGATGAGATGGTTGGATGGCATCACTGACTTGATGGACATAAGTCTGAGTAAACTCCAGGAGTTGGCGATGGACAGGAAGGCCTGGCATGCTGCAGTCCTTGGGGTTGCAAAGAGTCGGACACAACTGAGCGACTGAAGTGAACTGATACAAAGCACAGTATCAAGTAAAACTCATCTGTTTGTCCAAAACTGTACATGTAAGCTTCATTCACCTATAGTTTAACTTTTATCTCATTTCAAGAATTAATTTTTAGTTTCAGGAAGATAAATATAATTAAGTTTAGGAAGGGCAGTGTTATTTAGTTGTTTGTATTTTTATCAGCTGACAGTTCTATTTTAGGCTGAGGTTTTTTCTGGGTGGGGGCGGTGGGTAAATGGGTAGAAAAAGAGAACTATGTTTCAGAATGCCTCATAGTTTTCATAAAAAGCCATATCAACTTGCTGATTGGAAGGTAATTCTCCATATAGTGTTTAAACACACTTTTACAACATCTTTTATCTGGCAATCTTTTCAAGGATGTCTGCAAACTTCCTTAGAAGCTAATGTCTCCCTCCTAGTCAAAGGGCAGGTTTGTGTTCTAAGACCTACAAAGATAACGTCTTCCTCTTGGACTACTTTGGTGCTGCTGCTGCTAAGTCGCTTCAGTCGTGTCCGACTCTGTGCGACCCCAGAGAAGGCAGCCCACCAGGCTCCCCCGTCCCTGGGAGTCTCCAGGCAAGAACACTGGAGTGGGTTGCCATTTCCTTCTCCAATGCATGAAAGTGAAAAGTGAAAGTGAAGTCGCTCAGTCATGTCCAACTCTTCGCGACCCCATGGACTGCAGCCCACCAGGCTCCTCTGTCCACGGGATTTTCCAGGCAGGAGTACTGGAGTGGGGTGCCATTGCCTTCTCCGGACTTCTTTGCTAGGAGTCCCCTTATCATATTGGGGGGGATCATAAATTCAGGGTTCCTCAGCTATGACACTATCACAGATTGCCTTCACAAGACTTAGTGGCAGAGGGGAACCAATCTGAGCATGAAGCTCATGCTGCTTGCTGTCCCATGAGTAACAAACTGTTTACATCTATTTGGATTCACTGACATGTTATCTATGAAAGTGTGGAAGTCAACCCCGCAACTGCCTGCATCTTAAGGGACGTCCTTCCTATGGAATTCACTGAAACCAAACTGAAGATTTTTTAAATGATTTTTAAAAAAAAAATCACAACACATTTATAATTAGTGATCATCTCATTTAAAGGGATATTACATGTAACAAGAATATAGAGGTATTTAATATTCTAAAAAACATATATATTTTTCCTGTCAAAAATAATACACATGTGTGCTATTATGTAGAATGCTTATTAGTAGAGGGTGTGAAGTGAAGTGAAAGTTGCTCAGTCGTGTCCGACTCTTTGTGACGCCATGGACTATATAGCACAAAATTCTCCTATGTAGTACAGTATACTACAGAATACTGGTGTGGGTAGCTCTCCTCCAGGGGATTTTCCCAACCCAGGGATCAAACCCAGGTCTCCCGCACTGCAAGTGGATTCTTTACCAGCTGAGCTAGAAGGGAAGCCCCAGAATACTGGAGCAGGTAGCCTATCCCTTTCTCCAGCAAATCTTCCCCAACTAGCAATCGACCCGGGGTCTCCTGCATTGCAGGCAGATTCTTTACCAACTGAGCTATCAGGGAATCCTAATAGTGTGTGTAGAAACCCTATTTCAAAATGTACTATAAAAGGTTAAATTGTGTGTTATCCTGCCCAATTTTAATGTTGTTTAAAAATGCCCTCATTTACCAGCAGTTACCAAATCATATCCACAGAACTTAGCCAGAGGAAAAACACATCCTTTTGTGATAGGGGGTTGGAAGTCAGTGTTATTAAACTTAATTGCTCAGAAAGAAAAGACCCTTACCAGGTGAGGGCTAGCAAACCCTCAGTGTGAGTTAATGGGTGATATTTCACTATATTTGTTATAACTCTGAAAAGGCATCTGGTTCTTAGTAGATGACAAATTAAATAGGCCATCAAACTCTGTCCCCCTTCTCCACCCCTTCCCAATGCTGGAAATGCTGCATAATTGAATTGATGGTGCCAAGAGACAATCATTAAAGATACAAAATTCTAAAAACCCTCAAGAAAACAGAAGTAACTGAGTTCCAGAGTAAAGGATGGGACATAGTTTAGGCAGAGATTTGTATACACAAATGGGAGAAACACCTTTCTACTTGTAGCCATCTTTCCCCCCAACTCTGTCCTGTAAATATCATCGCCAAAGCAGCAACGTCATCACTAGCTGGAGGCAGAGTAACAGGAAAGTGCTACTGCCTGGAGCTAACCAACCATCACAGCCCATGAGGCTGGTCACAGAGTCACCTCCGTATTGCCCTGAGACAGAAGAGGATCAACAGCTGGTCTCTTGGAGAAAAAACATTGCATTCTTCATTATTTAAAAATAAATTTTATTAAACAAATTCTGACTAGAGTGATCAAGAGAAAACAAGACATAAAAATGAACACAAGGATTTTTTTTAAGGATTTGGAAAAGATGATGATAGGAGCGATGTAATTTTTATATTTCTCTGAATCCCTTCACGAAAAGCAACGTGACTAGATAGCAAAATCAAATTCCACGGGCCTTTACAACAAAACAAGGTAGCAAAGTATCTTCATGAGCCCCACAACATATTAATAAGTGGGAGAAGATAATCCACCAACATCCGTAAGATCTGTAATTGATATCAGTGGGGAAGCAACAGGACATTGATAGGCCTGAAAAAAAGAGACTTCAAAATGCCCCACAAGTACTCACTGCAAAGTGGGGAGGTCAATTTAAGAGCAGTTGCTGACCTGGAAGGGTATGTCCACTCCAAAAGCCTGTGAGTACACAGGCCCACACATTTAAAAGGTCAATGTCACATAAGTTGTATATACAGAAAAAAATGGTAAGTTTTATTACTTAACAGTATACGCAGTTAGGCACCGAGAGAAAATCTACATGAGGAAGTATTACCAGGAATTGAAACGTGAAACTTCCAAAATCTGAGGGCGTTAAGACAGTTGGTGCATAAGGTCTTAAAAAGCATTTGACAAAATAATTTGATATTATAATTTTTAAATAAAAAATGATAAAAATGTCTCACGTGATTTCATGGTTTCTTGGAAAGACAAGAGCAAAAGGAAGGGGGACCTCTTGGAAAAACGTCATTCCCAATTAAGAATCTATAATTGATAATTAGTTGAATATAAGGGTAAGAACTGACACAATATACAACAGTTCCTTGTCATCTGTCATTTCATGCTTTTACCATTATATCATCCACAGCAATTCCACACTCCAAGATGGGTCGCAATTTACAATATCCTGGAGGCCAAGGTATAAACAGAGGCCACACTGCAGTGAAAGTCATGTGGCTAGTCAATGGACTTACTGCTTGCCTAGTATTGTCTCAGACTTTCTTGCTCTTCATCTTTCATACTTCATGCTTTTTGGTTGCAATATTAAAGGCTTTAGTAGAGTTCACAAATTCATGGATTCACAAATGTCTTAAGACATATCTCTCTTAGTATCAAGGATCTCTTATATCAGTAATCCCTTTCTGGACATTCTTGATGCAAATGTAGTAATACATATAAGGAGTTATTTTCTACCTAAAACTGTCTCTATTTTTATTAACACAATCCCAGAAAAGAACTATTACTCTAGGATAAAAGCGACATATTCCAACAGATACTCAAATCTACAGAAAGTTCCTTTACTGTACATTTACAAAAGGTTCACTGAAAAAAGATGTGACAGACTATGCTACGTCACTTCAGTTGTGTCCGACTCTGTGCGACCCCATAGACGGCAGCCCACCAGGCTCCCCCGTCCCTGGGATTCTCCAGGCAAGAACATTGGAGTGGGTTGCCATTTCCTTCTCCAATGCATGAAAGTGAAAAGTGAAAGTGAAGTCGCTCAGTCGTGTCCTACTCTTAGCGACCCCATGGATTGCAGCCCACCAGGCTCCTCCATCCATGGAATTTTCTAGGCAAGAGTACTGGAGTGGGGTGCCATTGCCTTCTCCGTGTGACAGACTGCTTGACTCCTTAAAAAAAATTTTTAAGTGTCAGACATAAAAGATAATATCACTTTGTTTCCTAACACCCCAATCAATACACTTTCTGCAAAATTAACTTTCTTTGTATGATGCTGCTACTGCTAAGTCACTTCAGTCGTCTCCGACTCTGTGCGACCCTATGGACAGCAGCCCACCAGGCTCCTCTGTCCACAGGATTCTCTAGGCAAGAATACTGGAGTGGGTTGTCATTTCCTTCTCCATCTTTGTACGATGAATGTTGAACAAATTCATATTTATTCACATTCAAGTAGGAACTGCTTTAACAGTTGTACCACAAAAGTAAATGCAAGTAAAATAGTTATGCATTACAAGAGTAAAATTCATTATTGCATACTCAATTGGCCTCTTAAATCACTTTTTTCTAGACTCAATTTTGATTCTCTATTACTCCAATTAACTGTTTTGAGGATGAGTCTGCTTTTTTCTTAAAGCTCAAGACTAACAGAAATTCACTGTAGCTTAAAGTAGCACTTGTAGAAGATTGTTAGCCCCTTAATCCTTTCTAATTTTGCAAAAACTAAAGTACTTTAGAATGATGCAGAAAAAATTTAATCTATTTACTTACTAATTTATTCTGCAATTTCTTTAATTCACTAACTTTTCAAATCTTAAACAGAAATGCAAAGCCAATTCCTTACTTACTAGAGAGTATGCAACACTTGTTTCCATTTACAATAATGGTCTTCCTCAGCTTTTAGACCACAGAAATTAAATTACATTTCAATTTTAGCTTGAGCCTGATAGTTACAAAACTTAATTAACTGAAATTCAAAATTATCATCACTACTAAGTCCAAGACTCACCTTTTCAAAAATTATTTCAGGCCACTGACTGAATCCTGTAAGAGTTTCTTATACTTTATTTATCCGGCTATCACAGAACAGAATTCTATTCCTATTAATTGTTTTTACTATGCTCTTATTTTTTGCAACATTCTTTGTTGAAATCTAAAATTATTATTTTATATTGTCATGTGCTTCTCTGTGATAACGTATTGTTAAATTTTACTGTTGAGAAAGGAATGATAAGATTCAAAATTCACCAGAACTTTCAGGAAGAAAGAGTAAATTACAAATTATAAAGGAAATAAGTTACTAGAGATACAAAAACAACTTTCACAGTATGGTCTGAGTACAAAACCATCTGATTCTAAGTATTTTCACAAAGTCATCATTCTGTTAACTTTTTAAAAAACTTCCAAGACATTTAAATAGGTACACATACTGTAATTACTGTGTAATGAACGTATACACCTATACTTTAAAATGGTTTTCTATAACAACACTTTTTTGTTATTTGACTCTTCATTAACAATAAATTCCCTATGGACATCCTATTTCCTATGCTTATTAATTTTAAGATTTTACTATGGCATACTGATAATAATATCGAGGGACACTATTAGAGCACAACACTAAGACTTCAAACTGTTTTTGATAAGGATGTAGTATTCAAAACACATGAACAACTCTTACAATTCAACAACAAACAGAGAAACCAATTTTAAAGGGGGAAAGTTCAAAGAAGATATATAACCAATAAGCACTTGAAACTATGCTCCATATCATTAGGTAAATGCAAATCAAAACCACAATGAAACACCACTTCACATCTATCGAACACCTATAATCAAGAAGATAGCTAGAAAACAGTGTTGACAAAGAGGTGAAGAAATTGGAAACCTCATACATTGCCTGTGGGAATGTAAAATAGTACAGCTGCTTTGGAAAACAGTCTGGCAGTTCCTCAAAATAGTGAACAGTAAAAAAAAATTCTTTTAATCATATACCCAAGACAAATAAAAAGATACACAAAAACTCATACATACATATTCATAGCAACATTATTGATAATAGCCAAAAAGTAGAAACAACCCAAATGTCCATCAATTGATGCATGAACAAACAAAATGTGCTTCAGCCATACAATGGGATATTATTCAGCCATAAAAAGGAATGAAGTACTTGTACATACAAAAACCCTGAGGTTAAATAAAAGAAACCAGATATAAAAGGCCACATGTCGTTTAGTTTCACTTACAAAAAAATGTCCAAAATAGATAAATCTTATTTCTACAAGAGATAGATTAGTGGTTGCCAAAAGGCTAGAATGAGAAATGAATGGGGTTCTTTGGGGAAGACAAAAATGTTCTCAAATTATATAGTGGGTATACAATTTATACAATTCTATGACTATATGAAAAAGCACTGAATTACACAGTTTAAAAAAATGACTTGTACACTGAAAATTACAAAGCACTTTTGAAACAAATTAAGAAGATCTGAAAACATGACAATAATCTCCAATCTGATATATAAATGGTAACAGGCACATGGAAAACTGTGCAACATCACTAGACATCAGAAAAACACCCATCAAAACCACAGTGAGGGGCTTCCTTGGTGGTCCGGTAGTTAAGAATCTGCCTACCAATGCAGGGGACACGGCTTCATTGCTGGTCTGGGAATACCCCACATGCCACAAGGCAACTAAGCCCATGTGCCACAACTACTGAAGCCTGAGTACCCGAGAGCCCATCCTCTGCAACAGGAGAAGCCACTGCGATGAGAAGCGCGTGCACTGCAACTAAAGAGTAATCCCTGCTCAGTGCAACTAGGAAAGCCTGTGTGCAGCCAATAAAGACCTATACAGCCAAAAATAAATATTTTTTTAAAGAAAGAGATTACTTAAAAAAAAAAAAAAGCCCAGTTGCTTTAGAAAACAATCTTGACAGTTCTTCAAATGCAAGCATAGAGCTACCATAAGACCCACCAATTCCACTTGAACAAGTTTTATATTTTTGATGCTATTTGTATCTAGACTACATCAATTCTCAAATACACAACATTTCCAGGACTAGGGGAGGAATAGGCAACAGAGTACAGGAGCTGATGGCGTATTTAATTTGTCATCTTAAGAGTCAGATGCTTTTTCAGAGTTAAAGCATATATAGTCAAATATTGCCCGTTACACACACCAAGGGTTTAGCTGGTAAGGGTCTTTTCTTTCTAAGCAAAGAAATCTAATAACACTCACTCCCAGCCCCCAATTACAAAAGACTACATCTTCTTCTGGTTAAGTTCTGTGGATATAAATCAGTAACATCCAAGAAAACGGAAAATAGATGCCCACATAAAACTTGTACATGAATGTTCAAAGTAGCATAATTTAAAAAACCTTAAAAATGAGAACAATCTAAATTCAATCAACTGATGAATGGATGAGTAAAAGGTGATAACTCATATAATGAAATATCCAGCTATAAAAATGAAGTACTAATATATACGACAACATTTATGAATCTTTGAGAGCATGCTAAGCAAAGAGGCCAGGCACAGAAGACCTTGACATATGAAATGTCAAGAACAGGCAAATCCTTAGAAGACAAAAAGTAGATTAGTTGTTGCTGGGAGCTAGAGAGAAAGGAAATAGGAATGACTGCTAATGGGCATGGGGTTTCTTTCTGAAGTGGTAAAATTGTTCTGGAATTAGACAGTTGTGATGGCTGTACAAATCGGTGAATAGTATACTAAGAGTCACTTATTACACTACTGTATACTTGTAAAAGGGTGCATTATATTGCAACTTAAAAAACATGTTTTAAAAATTAGTTACATGGTGGCTTTAATTACCTAAAAAATAGTATGTAACATCTCTTTTCTATAATCTACTAAAAACATACTCCTTTATACAAAAGCATATTCCAGAATAACTAATGTGCTAGAATAAGAATACTAAGAGGAAACCATTAATGCAATTAAAACCAATCTCATAGTAAATTATTAAAAGTTGTTTTTAAGACTTTCTTTCACTAGTCTTACCTATTTTCAAATCATCAGCTAGACTTTCTTTTGTAAGATTCAATAATTCTCTTCCATCAATGTTATTCATTTTGAAAATATCAACGAGATCTTCTAAACCTTCGGCACAAAGCCAGTTTGAGACATCATCCTCTGACCAATTTTCAGTAAATTGCTTTGGTTGATCTGGGATCTTTGCTTAAAAAACAAAAGAATACTCATAAACAAAAAGATAAGTGAAATAATAAGCAAAAGTATATCCTTTAAAAAGATTCTCCTGCATGTGTACTAAATGGCTTCAGTTATGTCCAATTCTTTGTGACCCTATGGACCGTAGCCCTCCAGACTCCTCTTGTCCAAGGGACTCTCTGGGCAAGAATACTGGAGTAGGTTGCCATGCCCTCCTCCAGGGGACCTTCCAGACCCAGGGATTGAACCCACATCTCTTTAAGTCTCCTGCACTGGCAGGTGGGTTCTTTACCGCAGCACCACCTGGGAAGCCCAACATAAGGATTCTCACTTTGTACTAAAAAGTAAACAAAATGTTCTTAAATCTGTGTTTTCTACTTTAACATCTTTAAAAAAATTTTTTTTAAGTCAAACACTACATATAATTAAAGCATTATTTAATTAAATGCTACTCTTTTGGAGCTTTTTTCACTCCAGAAAAAGTTCATCATGATATAAAACTGGCATTGGCAGAAGTATTATATTTTATCTGTCATCTGCATATCAGCACCACTAGTTAGCTAATTTTGACAGTGATAAAAATAAAACTTCGAAATTGTGTCAATGCTGCTTAATCAAACTAAAAATGAAACCACTGGGATAAAACAATCATTTCTACTTTGTCCTAGGCTATATTTATTAATATCTGAAAAATCAGTACAGAGTGTAAATAAAGAGCTTACAAAACTATGGGAGGTATGATGTAACCGAGTGTGCACCCAAAAGCATTTACCAATAGTTTTAACATAGACGACTGGGTTAACTTTAACACTGGGTTCTCTAAAATTACTTTCAAGTTATATTAACTTTGGATATATGCTTTATATTGAAAAAAGCAACATGAATAATTTGTCAAAAAATTACTGAGTTTCTGATTTTAATGGTGAATGGTGGTGCTGTTGTTAACATGATATCCTTACTAACCTCGGCAAAGTGTTTCCGTGTCAAATTGCCAGATGTTCACTGTTTTGTCCATTGAACCAGTAGCAAGTAAAAGGATATTGGGTGCAAAGGCACAAGTTGTGACATACCTAGTTAATAAAAACAACTATTAAATATCCTTAGACCAATTTTTTAATTACATTAATACAAATCAAGGTTAAGTTCAGACCTGGTGTGCTGAGTCAGTGTGTGAAGTATATTCTCAGTATTCTGAAAAAATAACAGAACAAACAGCTTTATATTTACTCAGGCAAGAATCAAGTTACTAACAAAGTCTTGCTTGACCTGAATGGTTTATATATTCTATGTATTCCAATAATATTGAGTCATTAATATAAGCTGAAACTTATCCAATGAATAGATAATAGCATTTATAACTAATATCATCAAGTACTTATTTTATTCTTTCTCAATTATTACTAGTGCTGTCTGCTAAAATTTTTAGGTTAATATAGTCCTGGCTGATTTGTCTTAACTAACAGTAACCATGAAATAATTTGTATTTTTGTTACGGCATTTGACTTGTACCCACTGCAGACCAGTGAGTAGAAATTAATCACTTCAATTCTGAGTGCACTTAGCTGACAATCCAGTATCTACATGTATTTATATAAATATTTTATGGAGGAAATTTAATGTTTTAGCTGTTTCTGTGAAACTTTTCATGAAAGCTTCCTGAGAAACAGTAAGGATCTATTTCACATTTGAGTACTTTTTCCCATTTCCTGCCAGAACTCTCAGTGATTGGAACTTCCATGAGCAGGACTAGCTTATTAGCTTCCTTACTTGCCACACACTCACTTTGATGATTCACATCTCTATTTCATTTGCTGGCATAGCCACAACCTAAATTCAACCACTGTAAGGGTCCACGTAACATTGATTTCTCTCAGAGAATATTTTCACAGTATATTAAACATTCATTTTCTTCCACCCGGTCTTTAGTAACATGCATCTAACAAAAAGTCCCATTTCTCCAAATCCATTATAACCTACTCTTCCTTATACTAGTCTCTAAATCCAGCTGCAACTCTAAAGCAGTGGGTCACTTTCAGCTTTCAGCTATGCCCTACCAAAACCCTCCAATATACAGTAACAAACTATTAGAAATGATACCTAGAAGTATAGTCTTACCCTCCAGTAAATAATCCTTTGTTGTTATGAAATCCTGGTGTAAGAGTTTAAGAATAATTGATTTAAAGTGATTTTTTGGATACTGGTGCTCTTTAAATTGGTATTTTCTTTTATCAGAAAATATCTATCTTAAAACCATTATTGAAATATTTCAGGGCTTGACCCAGAACCAATACCTTACTTACATAACTATTTTAGCATTTCTGAAATGTACATATTATCTTTTAAGGCACCCTAAACAAAAAAAAATATATACACATTTTCCTTATCCTGCCTAACTCAACTTGAAATTCAGCAGCCTAACAAGCAAATGTAATTTACAAAGATCACACAAGATGTGAAGTACTTACAGTATCATACACTATAACTGACTTATCCACTGATCTTTAAGAGAAAAAAAAAAGGATCATGGGTGAAAAGTTCTACAAAAATGAAGTACAGTATTTGTATATGTAAATCATTTTAATAACTTTTTAAGGCTGGAATTTTGATATGCACACATTCAGAATACAGTCTATTTTTCATTGTATAAACTTATTTTAAAAAACTATATACCATATACCAAATTTGTCAGAAAGTTATAAACTTTATTAAACACCAGCACATGTTATTTATACTATATAGCCCTAAACAGAGTAAGCATTTATAATGAATAAATAAGACACAATTTCATGGGACGTTAATAACTCAAAGGGAAAAACCACTACAAGGGAAACCTATCAGTTGCTACTTGATTTTTATTCTGGATAGCATTGTTCTTTATTATTGATATGGCTGTGCTTTAATTCCTAGTCAATATGTATGTGACTCATTTTTTAAAACTGTAATTCTAAACTTTATTTAGTCCCTACATGATTTCTTTCAATGTTATAAAAATTAAAACAACTATCTGGGATTATTCTAGTGGTGAAAAAAATTATCATACAAAAAAAATACAATACTGTAACAAATTACATAATCAAAACAACAGATAAATGTGTTTGTATGTGGTATTTTCCCCTCTTTGGATACAGTTGTTATGCCTCCATATGTTGCAAAGTGAGAAAACATAACAAGTGTTACTGCTCTCTGTAACAGCACTTTTATTATTATTAAAAGTAGCTGATTATAGTCTGACCACAGGAGTCACACCTATTATAAGGCTTAATATTTCTTTGAAAATTCCTTATTTAGTAGTCTCTATAGCATTGGTAATGGATTTTGACAATAGAATCTTTGTCATAAGTTCAAAATAGAAATTAAGGCTTTGTTCAAACATAATTGAAACACAAGTTGAAACACAAGTGAGAAGCATATAGACGCATTCTGGATGGTAAAAAACAGAATTAGAGCATTAAATGCTAAATCAAAAACAGCCAAAAAACACTGAAAATACTAGCAGCTAATACGCATAGCCAGACATGATTTATAGACACTCTTGTGTGCGTATGAGCTAAGACACTTTAGTTGCATCCAACTCTGAGACGCGATGGACCGTAGCTTGCCAGTCTCCTCTTTTCATGGGCTTCTCCAGCAAGAATACTGTAGTGGGTTGCCATTTCCTTCTCCACGGGATCTTCCCAAGCCAGGGATCAAACCTGTGTCTCTTACATTTCCTGCACTGGCAGGTAGGTTCTTTACCACTAGCATCACCCGGGAAGCCCCACAGACACTCTTGTTGTTGTTGTTGCTAAGTCACTTTAGTCGTGTCCGACTCTGTGTGACCCCATAGATGGCAGCCCACCAGGGTCCCCCGTCCCTGGGATTCTCCAAGCAAGAACACTGGAGTGGGTTGCCATTTCCTTCTCCAATGCATGAAAGTGAGAAGTGAAAGAGAAGTCGCTCAGTCGTGTGGGACTCTTAGCGACCCCATGGACTGCAGCCCACCAGGCTCCTCCATCCATGGGATTTTCCAGGCAAGAGTACTGGAGTGGGGTGCCATTGCCTTCTCCTCAGACATTCTATGTAGTCCTAAATTCTTCATGGTATAAGGTATTATCACTGGAATATCTAAAATTCTTAAGGAAAACTTTATTACTTCTTACCATCCTTAAACAGAAAGGAAATTCTATCCTCTGAGATTACCACTAGTGCAATTAAAACTAACTCATTTATGTAAAGTTTAAAAATAAAATAAAATTGGAAGAATAAAAAAAAAATAAATAAATAAAATAGTAAAATGAAAAAAAAAAAATAAAATAAAACTAACTCATCCCAATGATGTATATCACTTGAGAAGCTAGATGATCAGTAAACGATTCTGTAGGCAACAGATAGACACGATAAAAATGAAACAGGTTCACTTGCTGATGAGGAATAAAAATGAATCTGAGAAGCAAAAGGCCAAGCATGAACAACTCTTTGAGTCTACAGAATCTGAACAAGAATAGAGATTATGGGCAGAGACCTGCAGACCCTTAGAGACTAAAAGCATTTTAAACTCACCTCCTATTCAAAAGAGGTGTAATGAAATTTGATAACTGATTAGATTTGGAGGGAAGGAGATTACTATTATAGAAAAATAGTTTTCAGTTTTTGAGATTTGGGTTTCAAAGACAAAGAAAATAATTATAACCACTATAAAGACATAAAATACCTTGAAATTATTAAATATAAAACCTCGAACTATTCCCTGAATAGAACCTGCACCAATATCAAATAAATGCTTTAAATATCTGGTGCCCCAGTCTATACATATCCTGCCTTTGCTACACAGAACTCTTTCAGGACTCACCTTCCACCACAATCTGCCCTGTCACCCTGACCCCACTTTCTCCCTTATGAAGGGTGCATTAGTTGCCAAGTCTTTTGTTACTCCTTTCCCATTTTATGGCACTCTAAAACTTCAACTCTGCTCAGAGAAAAGAGAAACTAAAGAACAAACAAACAGATATGAATCACTAAAAGGAATCAACAGCAAATAACTGAGACAGAAGAAAGGATAAATAATCTAGAGGACATAATGGTGGAAGTCACTGTCACAGAACATAGAAATGAAGACAGCCTAAGAGACCTCTGGGACAACACTAAAATGCACCAACATTTGAACTATAGGGGTCCCAGAAGGAGAAGAGAGAAAGAAAGGACATGAGGAATTATTTGAAGAGGTAACAGCTGAAAACTTCCTGAACATGGGAAAGGAAGTAGTCAACCAAGTCCAGGAAGGACAGAGAGTCCCAGGAAGGATAAGCCCAAGGAGGAACACACCGAGATACATAGTAATAAAAGTGACAAAAATTAAAGAGAGAAAATATTAACAGCAACAAGGGAAAAAATGACAACATACAAGGGAGCTCCCATCAAGCTATTAGCTGATTTCTCAACAGGAACTCTACAAACCAGAAAGGAATGGCATGATATATTTAAAGTGATGAGAGGGAAGAACCTATAACCAAGAATACTCTACCCAGCAAGACTCTCCTTCAGCTTTGATGGAGAAATCAAAAGCTTTCCAGACAAGCAAAAGTTAAGAGAATTCAGGACCACCAAATCAGCTTTACAACAAATGATAAAGGACTGTTTCTAGATAGGAAACACAAGAGAAGGAAAAGACCCACAGAAAGTAAACCCAAAACAGTTAAGAAAATGGTAACAGGATCATACATATCAATGATTATCTAAAATGTAAATGGATTAAATGCACCAAAAAACACAGACTAGCTGGGTGGATGAAAACATGTGCATATATGTACACTTACCACTGACCCCTTGAATTGTATGTAATTATTTTATACAGTTAGGTTAATCATGTTCCCATTATGGCTTGCAACTGTACTTTTAACTTTTATCTGGCTATTGATTTGTGAAAACTGACAAATATCTTTTACTATTGTGATTATGTAACTATTACTCACTTAATACCACTGTATCATGATTGGTCAACAGAAAAATAATAGACCTCTATCTCACCAAAGCTAGGATCTAATAGAAAAACCTGTAATCACTTTTTAAAATCAAGATAATACTAGAATTATCTTGAAATTTTTTAAAAAATACAAATGCTCAGGTATTGCTTTTCTCCAAAGCTTCAGGTGTTTCTAATGAGCAGTCATGTTTAAAAGCAACTGGACTATATGATAGTCTTTTACTTTTATCTAGTCTGTTTCACTTTTTCTATTTCACATTCAGTGCTCTCATTTCATTTAGCTTATGTTCTCAATTTCTCCATCTCTTTTTTTCATGTTCTTTCTCAAGCCTTCAGCAAGTGTAGTAGAAAAGCTTTTGTATACATATATATATAAATATGTATAATATAAATATTTTAGAAAAGTTATGAATTTTTGCCTAACAAAATATTATGACATTTTGATTCCATTTGTCTTAGTGTAAATAGAATGGTAGATTTCTAATTAAAAACAGATATGCAACAAAAATTTACTGTATAGCATAGGGAATTATAGTCAATATCTTGTAGTAACCTATGATGGAAAATAATTTCAAAAATAATATGTGTTTTGTATAACTGAATCAACCTTGCTGTGAACCTGAAACATTGTAAGCCAACTATACTTCAATAAAATATATATATTTTAAAAAAGATTAGTATTCAAAATAGATGTCACAACATAAGAGTCCACTTTGCTATTAAAGGGCTGCAAATCTGTTTCTGAGTTTCTTCAATAGCAATTCAAAAAAGGAAACACCATCTGTTATACAGTTTAAGACAGAAACACAAACCCAATGCTCGGGAAAGGGACGTCAGTTGTTTAGACTGACGTCTATAGGAATTATTTCCCCTAAGGTCTTTATAGAGATGATTCCATGAAACATAATCACATGGTAAGTTTCAAACAGCTGTTTCATAATGCTCCTCAATATAGATCAACAGCTAAAACTTAACCCAGAAAAAGCAGAAGTCAGAAAATCAGGGGATAAACTAATGTTACATGTTATACACATGTCCAATGCTCTGGATTACAAAAAATAATACATAAAAATAATTGGGAAAAGAATGTATCAAGGATGTACATTGTCACCCTGCCTATTTAACTTATATGCAAAGTGCATCATGCAAAATGCCGGCCTGGATGAATCACATGCTGGAATCAAGATTGCAGGGAGAAATATCAACAACCTCAGATATGCAAATGATACCACTCTAATGGCAAAAAGCAAAGAGAAACTAAACAGCCTCTTGATGAAAGTGAAAGAGTGAAAAAGTTGGCTTAAAACTCAATGTTCAAAAAACTAAGGTCATGGCATCCAGTCCCATCATTCCATGGAAAATAGATGGAGTAACAAATGGAAACAGTGACAGATTTTATTTTCTTGGGCTCCAATGTCACTGCAAATGGTGACTGCAGCCATGAAATTAAATATGCTTGCTCCTTGGAAGTAAAGTTATGACAAACTGAACAGCATATTAAAAAAACAGACACATCACTTTGCCAACAAAGTTCTGTACAGTCAAAGCTATGGTTTTTCCAGTAGTCAGGTACAGATTTAACAGTTGGACAATAAAGAAGGCTGAGCACCAAAGAATTGATGCTTTCAAACTGTGATGCTGGAGAAGACTGTTGAGAGTCCCTTAGACAGCAAGGAGATCAAACCAGTCTACCCTAAAGGAAATCAACCTTGAATATTCATTGGAAGGACTGATATCGAAGCTGAAGCTCCAACACTGTGGCCACCTGATGTGAAGAGCCGACTTGCTGGATAAGTCCCTGATGCTGGGAAAAATTAAGGGCAGGAGGAGAAGGGGGCAACAGAGGATGAGATGGCTGGATGGCATCATTGATACAATGGACATGAATTTGAGCAAGCTCCAGGAGATAGTGAAGGACAGGGAAGCCTGGTGAGCTGCATTCCCTGGGGTCACAAAGAGTCATACATGACTTAGAGACTGAACAATAATATCATTGGGACATATATTTAATATACCTAGACTGAGCAATTATTGTGCCCCAAATATAATAAATGCTTTGCCTGCATTTTCTTAGTTAAGCTTCATAACAATCTTATGAGGAAAGTATTCTGATTTCCCCCATTTTATAATTTAGAAAAATGAAGCTGAGAGAAGATATGGAACTACACTTGTTCAAGGTTGTACTGCTAGTACATGGCAGGGCTGGGATTAAAACTCAGTACCATGTTTCTGGATTTTACACTTCCTAGAACATCTCCTATGAATGTATTAAAATTAAAACTGATCCATACTGAGTACACACCTTGACAGTTTTAGCCTAAAAACTTATAAAAAATAGATGGCATGGTTATTCAGATTTCACTACAGTTTTCATAAGACATCTGTTTTTCAAGTCATGTAATATCTGATAACCCTCATGATAAACTAATGTGGGCTCTGTCCAGCTAACTAACTTGTTCAACAGTTTTGTTAACAATGTTGTAGAGAGTACAGAGAAATAAATGACAATTTGAGTTTTGGAAAGGTGACCTTAAGCCTTCTCACAATAGTCACTGCTGAGTGAGAGAGGGTGGTTGTTAAGCTACTACTAATTTATGACAATAAAACTCTGTTCTCTACATTTATAAAAGAAAAAAACATAAATAAGCATTTTGTTGAGAAGAGGGGAACATTTACTTCCCACTCTTTCAGGAATAAGATTTCTGGTCTGTATTCTCCCTTCTTTGCTTAGCAGAAAAGGAATGACATGTGACTGTAAAGTCTGGGGAAGACACTGGGCCATGTGGCTCAGCCTCTCCTGGATTTTCCTTTTTTCTGATCTGCCCTTGCAGGCAAAGTATGAAGTGGTACATTCCACCCAAGAGCAGGTAAGCAAGTTGACTGCAGTTCTACAGTCCTCTTATCTAGTGTGTCTACTCAGTATTTCTCTTATTAGTTTTCCACTCAAGAAGAAAAAAGGGTGTTCTTTTTGAACTCAACTTTTAACAATGATGGCCATTCTCAAACTGATTTCCAAAGAATTCTAACTACTAGAACAGAGAATTTTTGGAAAGAGGCAGCCTCCATTTGGATTACAAAGACAGACTCTTCCTGCTGGAATAGAATCTAATTCATAAAACATTAATTTTATCTGGCTGGATCAAGAGAAGCAAGCAGGAAACAAAATACAAATTCTGCTAAGGGACTAGAGGAAAATGAACAGAGGAGAGATGTGGAGGAAGATGGAGAGAAAAAGTTCCTACACATTTTGCTGGATGACATATGATCCTATCAGAGCCCTGAGAGCTAATGAAATGTGTGAAACAGATATGAGAATCTATGTACTTTCCACTAATCCAATATCAAAGAGATATTCGTAAATGTAAAAGAATGCCACTTTTCTATGTTTGGTTTTATTTCTCCTAAGGAAAATGATCTGTTAATATGCAATGAGTTTATTATTATTGTTTTTAAATAAATTAAAAATGTTTTAGAATCTCCTTAGCTTTATTTTCTGTAAATAGCAATATACGTAACCCTTACATGTTGAGCAAAAGCTCTTTGGAGGAGTCCTCAATAACTTAAGAGGGTCAAGGAATCCTAGGACCAAAAAGCAATGAGAACTACTGTCCTAAACGATGATTCAATGTCTTTACTTCACCCATTTTCCACAGCCAAGAAATGTGTTAGACATGCTTTAAAAGTTTCAATAGTTCTCCTAAATCTACGACATGAAAATTGTAATGATATCCTCTATCATCTCTTCCCTGGTGACTGAGCTGGTAAAGAATCCACCTGCAATGTGGGAGACCTGGGTTCAATCCCTGGATTGGGAAGATCCCCTGGAGAAGGGAAAGGCTACCCACACCAGTATTCTGGCCTGGAGAATATACAGATATAATATCTGTATATACAAATTCTAAACTGCTTTTTACATGGTCAGCCCAAATCTATACCCTATACAACTTCCTTTCTGTCCTACACTGTACAACACTTTCTGTCCTACAATCCTATTCTGTTCATTTATTTTTTTCTTGTCTAGTTACTTATACTCACATGTATTTTTATCCTAATCGCTTTTTCCCACTGACTCCCTCTTTATCATATGTATCCATTCTATCTTACCAATGACTTTTAGTCACAAATGGAATCTCTCTATCATTGACCAGCTAACTGGTTATCTATCCATTAATCAAGTATGATTTAAGCATCTCTCAATTCTAAAAATTAAATGTTTATACTTCACTAATTTACATTTCCAACCCATTCGCCTGCTTATATATTTATCCAAATAAACTAAAAATAAAAACATCCAGAAGAATATTTGAATGTGGCCTAGAACAGCACCACATTCCAAAAGCAGTTAATAATGTAAAACTCCACTTATCCAGAATGACTTGGGAAAGGTACATTATTCTAGTTGATATAATGGGTTAATTAAAATTCACATATACAGGGCTTCGCTGGTGGTCCAGTGGTTAAGAATCCACCTTGCAAAGCAGGGGACACTGGTTTGATCCCTGGATCAGAAAGCTCCCACATGCTGTGGAGCAACTAAGCCTGTGTGCTGCAACTACCGAAGCCCTCACATCCTAGGGCCTGTGATCTGAGACAAGAGAAGCCACTGCTATGAGAAGCCCCGTGCACTCTAACCAGACAGTAGCCCCCGCTTGCCAAAATTAGACAAAACCTACATGCAGCAATGCTGCTGCTGCTGCTGCTAAGTCACTTCAGTCGTGTCCGACTCTGCGACCCCATAGACAGCAGCCCACCAGGCTCCTCTGTCCTTGGGATTCTCCAAGCAAGAATACTGGAGTGGGCTGCCATTGCCTTCTCCACATGCAGCAGTGAAGCACAGCCAAAAACTAAAAACAAATTTTTTAAAGATTCATGTATGTACACAAGTTAATAAAAAAACAGGAATGCTATAAAGTGAACTTAACACAGAAACATTATTGAGCATCACTTGACACTTCTGTAATTCAGAGGGTAAGGGCACATTAAGATCTTGCAGTGTTTATCACTATGAACATCAAAAATCAGAACAGAGAAGTAAAACAACTTCAAGGGCACAAACACTGTCTTATAGTTCCTTTTATATGCTCTATTGCAAGTGGCAGAGAACTGGGCATATAAGAAAGCCATAAATACTTGAATTTCATACCTAACCAATTTGTTATTAACTTCTTAAGAAAGAATGCAAAATGTATCTTCCAAAAACAGTAAGAGGAAATTCAACTTTGCAGTAATTTCAATCCTAGGCTAAAGGAGAATTTTTAAAAATACTTTTTGATGATGAACTATTAATATTTTCATGAGTTTTTCACATTAAAATAATGGCAATGTATCTAATTAGGTGGCTGATTATTTGTCAAGGATTGGAACATATGGAGGAAAGAACTATCAGGCTTGGTCCAGAACACTTCAAGTACAGGTTAGAAGCTTAAATATCTTGGCTGGAGCCAAAACTGCTGCAGAGAGACATGAATGAGGGTTTGAATGCTACGGCCTATGTGATCACATTGGAAAGATCGGAATAATGCTGCTGTGTACTAAACCAATAGCTTCACAAATTAAAGCTTTGAAAAATAAAAGCCAAGACAAAATTTTCAACAGAGACCTAGAAATCATAACTGACATGGCATACCTGAAAAATAACCAAATAAAAATTCTAGAATCAAAAAATAACCAAAAATCAACAATTCTTCAATGGACCACTTTAATAGCACATTAGATAAAACTAAGGAGTGAATAAGTAAAGATGAAACCATTCAGAACAAAGCTCAAGCAAAAGAATAAAAAAATACAGAAAAGAGAACAAGAGACAAGTTTACAGTGAGAAGGTATTTTGTGCATTTAGAGTGCCAGAATTGGAGAGAAAAGGACAGAGGCAATATTGGAAGAGATAATGAATAAGAATTTCTCCCCAAAGTGATAGTCTACGAGTTTAAGAAGTTCATTAAATTCTAAGCAAACTAAGCAAAAAGAAACCCATATCTAGATACAAAGTAAATGTGCAGAAAACTACAAGATAAAATGTGTGAGCAGCCAGTGAAAAAAATATGAATTACCTCCAAAAAGCTACAGTTAGTTAGAATAAAACTGACTTCTCTATAGCAATACAAAAAAACAGTATGTCCTAAGTTGTATTTATCCCAACAAAGCAAGACTGGTTTAACATGTATAAACCAGATTTATAAAAATCAGCATAATTTATGACACTAATAGGATAAAGAAGAAAAATCATATGATCTCAAAAGATGCATGAAAAATCATTTGATGAACTATAATACCTATTAATGAAAAAAAAATCTTACAAACTAGAAGAAACAGAAGAGCTAATAAAGCTTATCTCCTAAAACCTACAGTGATCACACTTAATGACAGCTTTCCCTCTGCAAAATACGTCAGACAAGGTTTGCTATATCACTGTTTTCATTATCCTGGCAGTGTTAGCCAGTTCAGCAAAGTGAAGTGAAGTCAGTCGTTCAGTCACTATGCAGTCCATGGAATTCTCTAGGCCAGAAAACTGATGTGAGTAGCCTTTCCCTTCTCTAGGGGATCTTCCCAACCCAGGGATCAAACCCAGGTCTCCTGCATTGCAGGTGGATTCTTTACCAGCTGAGCCACAAGGGAAGGCAAGAATCAAAAAGGAAGAGACAAAAACATCATTAACACAGGGTATGATTTTAGATACAAAAAATTCAAAATTAGAATCTTCACAGAAAACTCAATTGTCTTTCCATATATATTTCCCTATATTAGCCACATCTTTTATAATAGCAACAAAAAAGAGCCTGGAATAAATCTAACAAAAGATGAGGAAGATCTCTCAGTTCACTCGCTCAGTCATGTCTGACTCTTTGCAACCCCATGAATCACTGCACACCAGGCCTCCCTGTCCATCACCAACTCCCGGAGTTCACCCAAACTCATGTGCATCGAGTCGGTAAT
This sequence comes from Bos grunniens, assembly GCF_055505025.1. Lineage (NCBI taxonomy): Eukaryota > Metazoa > Chordata > Mammalia > Artiodactyla > Bovidae > Bos > Bos grunniens. The sequence goes on from NC_141166.1 coordinate 99,793,154, forward strand.
GCCATCCAGCCATCTCATCCTCTGTTGTCCCCTTCTCCTCCTGCCCCCAATCCTTCCCAGCATCAGGGTCTCTACAGAGGGTGACAAATAAACTATCTTCTACTGAGAGATATTATCAAGGGAAGTCAAAAGACAAGTGAAAAAATATGCCACATTCATGGGTTGGAGACTCAATACCATAAAAGACATCAATTCTCCCCAAATTTATCAAACTCAATACAATCCCAGTCAAACTCCAAACAGGTTTTTTTGTGTAGCGGGAGGAACTGGAGAGACAGTATGACAAACTAACTCTAAAACTCACATGAAAGTGTCAAATGTCAGGAAAAGTCAAGTTATAAAGCCTCAAAAATACAGAAAGATATTAGAGCAAGGGTAAACAGAAGAGAATAATAGGTTGTGAAAAATACCCACACATATATGATCACTGACTTCTGACAAGGTGGGATATTAAAATGGTGAAGAAAAGATTATCTTTTCACTTTGTACTGGGACAACTGGATACCCATATGGAAAGAAATTAAATTGGATTCCTATCACATACCACTGGAGGAGGAACTGGCAACCCACTCCTGTATTATTACCTGGAGAATCCCATGGACAGAGGAGCCTGGCGGGCTGCTGTCCACAGGATCACAAAGAGTTAGACATGACTGAAGCAAATGAGCACAACCACTTCACATACCATACACATCAGAGTCACTCAACCACTTGGAAAACAAACACAATAGTGAGTAAAGGAAGCCAGACACAAAATAATTCGTATTGTGTGATTGGTTTTAGATCAATTCAAAAGGAAAAGGCAATGCTGCACATGACCTAAGGCACTGTCATCAGAAAGCAGACTTGGAAGAAGAGGAATTCGAGGGAAACCAACAATGTTCTATCTCTTGACCTGGGTAAGCAGCTCCAAGTTTGCAGTACAGTGATTTATCAAGCTATTCTCTTACGTTTTATGTACTTTTCTGTAAGTCTACTGTATTTCATACCTAAATGGTTTAAGGGAATTAAACAGCTTACCCTGAAACTAACATCTGCCCATCATGAGAAAAAGCACAAGCCAGAACAGGAGCACAGTGTCCGGTCAGCGTACTTTTATATTTTAATTCAAAACCTGCAAATAACAAGGTGAGAAAAATTAGCAAGCTGATTGTGCTCAGAATTTATTTTTAAGTAAAAACTATTTTATTTGTTCAATAAAATCTTGGAATGGTTAAAGGACACAAAGATGGAAAAAAAAAAAAATCCTGCACTGTGATTAAGTGGTTTCAAAAGTTCAGTAACAGGTAAAGAAAATGGTGGGGTCAGCAAACACTAGATAGGATTAAAATCAAATTATTTTTAAATTAAAAAATTCTAAACTCTATAAAATACATAAGATTTTAAACGAATCAAAATTTTAAACTATACTTCAATCTTAGTATCTTAAACACACACACACACCAATTGCCCAAATGCCTAAAAAGAATCAAATGCCTGTAGTTTGAAATATCTGGATTAAGATATCTTTTCACTTCACAAATTAAAAATAGTAATTTATATATCTTAAAACTCCAATATATCCTATAAAGTCCCAACAAAGTATGGTAGCAAAAAATGCTTTTTATGCTTTCCATAATTACTGAAAAGGAATATCACAACTCTTTCAAAGATAAGCCAAGGGAATTCAATGTATTTTAGTGACTATATAAAAAATTAATCACTAAGAAGTTGATCTGGGGATAAAAGGAATTAAGTGAAATCTGTAATTTTCTTTGATAAGACCTAATAAGAACTTTGAAGTGTTAATGGCTCTTGGATAGACAGCATTTAACTAAACAAAAATGTCATGGAACAGGTAAAAGCTTCAATAAAAAATATGTTTATCTCACTTTATTATTAAATATATATTTTATTTCTATTCAAAATAGATTATGTTTTTACTCAGGAGAACAGATGTAGGCATTCAAGGGACTGAACAATAATTAGGCACATACAGATTAGTGAATAGACACAATCAAAAAAAATACTAACAAACTGCAAAACAACTGAAGATTTAATAAAATAAACTTGCAATAAGATCCTACAAACTGGTCACATTCTCAAGTATAAGACCCATTTGTCTTGTCTACTCTTCCCTACAAACAAGCAATTAAGATTGGGTGCAAATGCTAAATGTTTTATTAAAAGGCTCTAACTGCACGTTTATAAACTGTTTTTCATAGAGTCGGTGTAAAAACATTTTCCAGACAATGTAGGAGAAGCTTTATTTCTGAACAATTACTAAAGATATGTTGTACTGAGAACATCCACATACATGACTATATTTATGGTTCTTTATAGAGAATTTTTACTTTGATATTAAAAGAGGTAGGATAAACCAGAGAAGTAACAGAACTCTTCTTAGCAGCTGTCACCGAAAACATTAAAAGAATTACTGTATGTACTCTAATAGGCAATAAAGTAACCAATTTCCACAAAAAGAAATGTTTTTCCTGGTAACAGACCCTTCTCTATACACGAGCAAAATGACAAAGATTCTCTTGACCAAACTACCCTTGGCTCTTCTAAGTGGCCTCCTGGATCAGGCCCTGACCTGGGCCAACAAAGACTTAAATTAACATGGTGTCTAACAGTTTAAGGCTGCATTCCTAGCATGATCCCAGTCCCCTTAAAGTTGGGGACTAGGAAAATTCAAGGCTGCCAAAAGAATTTACTCTTTATTCCAGCCAATCCCTGAAGATAAAGCTTCTGTCTCCCTGCTTCTGTGAGAGGGGAGGAGCCTAACTTTCCTAAGCGCCCATTAGCAAATCCAGACGAGTTTCACATGGATCAATTCCCAGATTCCTGCTTTTTATAATTTTGTCATTTGCTAGATGCTACACAGGTCCCATTTACCTGCTCTTTATTCCCTCTTTAAAATACAGTCACCTCTGTATAAACTGAAGTTGAGTTCAGTTCATGCTGGACTTTCTTCCCTACTGCAATAGTACATTACTGATTATAATCTGGCCCACCACTTTAACTAATGTTCAACTTGATCTGACAGTGACTTTATAAACAATGAAACACAATGCATGATTTAGTTGCCACTTATTAGGTGACAATATTTTTAGGCATCTGAAGCAAGATGGCCAACTGATCATATAATTTCAGAGTTCCCGTAAAAAGATAATGAAAGAATTAATAAAAACATAAATTCACATCAATGAAGAAAAGGGGAAGGGGGGGAAATGTCATCAGGAAATGAGAAACTGAAACCAATTTTGGGAAGGCAGATGCAAATTAATCAATGAGGAAGTATAGAGAAGTAACACAGAGTGCAAAATTGAGGGGGCTACAGTCAAGAAGCAAGCCAGCTTTCTCTAGAAAACCCCAAAAGACTTAGGACTTATTAACAGTCAAGGAAAAGGAAAGTCAGAATGATACAGACACGAAAACATAAAAAATTTACTGAAGGTCTGTTTATGAAACATTAACTATCTCCCATCCCTCTCTGACCACCTCACCCATAGTATGCTGCATGAAAGCCAGATGCTTCTCCCCAGGAAGAAGTAAAACAATGACTAGGGAGCTCCCCGGTACCTCCAGGGCAACACAGACACCCACATCCTCCAATCCCCAACCCTCTCCCAATAAGGGCCAAGAGTCCGCCTCTTTATCCGAAAGGGAAACCAGCAAAAACAAAACACCACCGTGTGTACAGAGGCTCTAAAGTTCTTATTGTTTAATTCTTGAAAGTAAATGGGATACTAAGGATCATCAAGCAGTTAAAGAAGGTAACCACATGAAAGAGATCAGGATAAACAAAAAAGGGCCCAAGAGCAAACAAAGTTGATCAGGAAACAAAAGAGAAATTAAAACCAAAACAAAAAGCCTCTAATTGGTATCCTGAGAATTTGGAGAGGATCCTGCATTCATAAAGTAAATGGAGGACACTAAGAAAAGGAAACAAAAAAGATAAGTTTTTTGAAACTGAAAGTATTATTGATGGGATTAAAATTTTCAAAAAAAGGTTAAAAGATAAAGCTAAGGAATTTTCTCCTATGATAGGAAAAAGACAGAGATAAATGTGGGAGCGGGGGGAAAAGACATAGGAAATCAAGTCAGGAGCCTACCACTCAACTAGTGGGAATATAAAAAGAGAAGTGGAGAAGAAATTAAAGAATTAGCATAAATGAATACCAAATTAGCATAAAGAAATACCAAAAATGAAAGACATAAGCTTTCTGATGGTAGAATCACCCGAAATAAAATTACAGTGCAATTCATGTTGATATTTGACAGAAAACAACAAAAGTCTGTAATTATATTTCAATTAAAAAGAAAAAAAGGTACAGTGCATAGTGGAAACACCCACACAAGTTCCAAAAACTAACTACACTGAGTAAATTTAAAACATAGTATAAAAAATATTTATGGACATGGAAAACCATCAAAAAAAAAACCCAAAACTGAAAACAGAACAAGTACAAAGTGGAATTTCTTCTGGTTAAGCAGGAATGTGTGTAGTGGTAATGACAAGGTCATTATCGGTAGTGTGCATACAATTTCTAAATCATGTGTATGTATTACTTTAATTAAAAGTTCTTAAAATATATTTTTATAATCCCATTTTGATATCTAGAGAACCTTAAGTTAAAAAATTAATTTAAACAGAAACTTTACCTGCATCACAAAATTCAGTTTAGAGAACTACTAGGTGAATACATACCTAAGATATGGATAAAAGAAATAACCCAAATTTTGATCTGGCAATCTTGACCACATGATGCCAACTGAAAGAACTGAAGACCTCGTTCTCCACCTAAAAATGTAAATTTGTTAAAATAAATGTACAAGAATTGATAAAACATTTTAACCAAAAAATTTTCAACTTTAGACTGAGATCTGTTAATATATTCATTTAACCATATTCACAAGCAATATTAAATATATTAATTAATTTATACCATAAACTGAAATGTCAAAGAATATCTTTTAAACAAGATTCTTCAAAAGATTATGACTCTAGCCCCTGAAGTTGTGACAACAAAACATCTTTTTATTTACCTTCCACTAAAGATATAACAAAGCTACTGGAGGTGATAGAATTCCAGTGGAGCTATTTAGAATCCTGAAAGATGATGCTATGAAAGTGCTGCACTCAATATGCCAGCAAATTTGGAAAACTCAGCAGTGGCCACAGGACTGGAAAAGGTCAGTTTTCATTCCAATCCCTAAGAAAGGCAATGCCAAAGAATGCTCAAACTACCGCACAATTGCACTCATCCCACACACTAGTAAAGTAATGCTCAAAATTCTCCAAGCCAGGCTTCAGCAATACATGAACCATGAAATTCCAGATGTTCAAGTTGGTTTTAGAAAGGCAGAGGAACCAGAGATCAAATTGCCAACATCCACTGGATCATCAAAAAAGCAGGAGTTCCAGAAAAACATCTATTTCTGCTTTATTGACTATGCCAAAGCCTTTGACTGTGTGGATTACCACAAACTCTGGAAAATTATGAAAGAGATGGGAATACCAGACCACCTGACCTGCCTCTTGTGAAACCTGTATGCAGGTCAGGAAGCAACAGTTAGAACTGGACATGGAACAACAGACTGGTTCCAAATAGGAAAAGGAGTACGTCAAGGCTGTATATTGTCACCCTGCTTATTTAACTTATCATGAGAAATACTGGGCTGGATGAAGCACAAGCTGATATCAAGATTACTGGGAGAAATACCAATAACTTCAGATATGCAGATGACACCACCCTTATGGCAGAAAGTGAAAAGGAACTAAAAAGCCTCTTGATGAAAGTGAAAGAGGAGAGTGAAAAAGTTGGCTTAAAGTTCAACATTCAGAAAAAGTCCCTTGGACTACAAGATCATGGCATCTGGTCCCATCACTTGGTCCCATCACTTCATGGCAAATAGATGGGGAAAACAGTGGAAACTGGCTGACTTTATTTTTCTGGGCTCCAAAATTACTGCAGATGGTGACTGCAGCCATGAAATTAAAAAATGCTTACTTCCTGGAAGGAAAGTTATGACCAACCTAGACAGCATATTAAAAAGCAGAGACATTACTTTGCCAACAAAGGTCCGTGTAGTCAAGGCTATGGTTTTTCCAGTAGTCATGTATGGATGTGAGAGCTGGACTATAAAGAAAGCTGACACAGAAGAATTGATGCTTTTGAACTGTGGTGTTAGAGAAGACTCTTGAGAGTCCCTTGAACTACAAGGAGATCCAACCAGTCCATCCTAAATGAGATCAGTCCTGGGTGTTCATTGGAAGGACTGATGTTGAAGCTGAAACTCCAATACTTGGGCCACGTGACACGAAGAGCTGACTCACTGGAAAAGACCCTGATGCTGGGAAAGACTGAGGGCAGGAGGAGAAGGGGACGACAGAGGATGACATGGTTGGATAGCATCACTGACTCAATGGACATGAGTTAGGGTAAACTCTGGGAGTTGGTGATGGACAGGGAGGCCTGGTGTGTTGCAATTCATGGGGTTGCAAAGTCAAACACAACTGAGCATTTGAACTGAAAGATATAACTCAATGCTGAAAAGGCCAATATTGAGCCACTAAGCCTAGTGCACCCTCCAACCCAACTTTAAATACTGAGGTTAGCAATGATGTAAAAAATTTAAAATGTTAGTTATGGTATGTGTTAAATGCTTAATTACTCCCAAGTTAACTTTTTCTAGGATATATTCACTTGTTAAAAGCTTAGTCTATAATTTATTTAGAATATTGAGAGACTGTTTTCCCATCTGATTAATCAAGACAAAGGCTAAAATTACACATGTGGTGCTAGTAGTAAAGAGCCCACCTGCCAATGCAAGAGACTTAAGAGATGTGGGTTCAATCCTATGTGGGGAAAAGCCCCTGGAGGAGAGATGGCAACCCACTCCAGTATTCTTGCCTGGAGAATCCCATGGACAGAGGAGCCTGGTGGGCTACCGTCCATGGGATTACAGAGTTGGACATGACTGAAGCAACTTAGCACCATGCATGCACACAAAATATCATCAATTCAGTCCAAAAGATTTGGTGAAACATATTTCACAAGTCAAGTGGGCCTTAGGAAGTATCGCTTCAAACAAAGCTAGTGGAGGTGATAGAATTCCAGGTGAGCTGTTTCAAGTCCTAAAAGATGATGCTGTGAAAAAGCTGCACTCAATATGCCAGCAAATTTGGAAAACTCAGCAGTGGCCACAGGACTGGAAAAAGTCATTTTTCATTCCAATCCCAAAGAAAGGCAATGCCAAAGAATGCTCAAACTACTGCACAACTGCACTCATCTCACAAGCTAGCAAAGTAATGCTCAAAATTCTCCAAGCTAGGCTTCGACACTATGTGACCTGAGAACTTCCAGACGTTCAAGATGGATTTAGAAAAGGCAGAGGACCAGAGATCAAATTGCCAACATCCGCTGGATCACAGAAAAAGCAAGAGAATTCCAGAAAAACATCTGCTTCTGGTTTATTGACTATGCCAAAGCTTTTGTGTGGATCACAATAAACTGGAAAATTCTGGAAGAGATTGGAATAGCAGACCACCTACCTGCCTCCTAAGAAACCTGTATGCAAGTCAAGAAGCAACAGCTAGAACCAGACATGGAACAACAGACTGGTTTGAAATTGGGAAAGAAGTAGGTCAAGGCTGCATATTGTCACCCTGCTTATTTTACTTGTATGCTGAGTTCAGTTCAGTTGCTCAGTCATGTCCGACTCTGTGTGACCCCATGGGCTGCAGCACACCAGGCTCCCCTGTCCATCACCAACTCCCAGAGTTTACTCAAACTTATGTACATCATGCAAAATGCCAGGATGGATGAAGCACAGCTGGAATCAAGATTGCCATTATCAATAACCTCAGATACGCAGATGACTCCACACTTATGGCAGAAAGGTAAAAGGAACTAAAGAGCATTTTGATAAAGGTGAAAGAGGAGAGTGAAAAAGTTGGCTTAAAACTTAACATTCAAAAAACTTGAGATCACAGCATCCGGTCCCATCACTTCATGGCAAATAGATGGGGAAACACTGGCAACAGTGACAGATTTTATTTTGGGGGCTCCAAAATCACTGCAGATGGTGACTGCACCCATGAAATTAAAGGATGCTTGCTCCTTGGAAGAAAAGCTATGAAACCTAGACAATGTATTAAAAAGCAGAGACATTACTTTGCTGACAAAGGTCCATCTAGTCAAAGTTATGGTTTTTCCAGTAGTCATGTATGGATGTGAGAGCTGGACCATAAAGAAGGCTGAGCACCAAAGAACTGATGCTTTTGAACTGTGGTGTTGGAGAAGACTTTGGAGAATTCCTTGAACTGAGGAGATCAAACCAGTCAATCCAAAGGGTAATCAACCCTGAATATTCATTGGAGGGACTGATGTTGAAGCTGAAGCTCCAATACTTTGGCCATCTGATACGTAAGAGCCGACTCACTGGAAAAAACTCTGATCCTGGGAAAGACTGAAGGCAGGAGAAGGGGACGACAGAAGATGAGATGGTGGATGGCATCACCAACTCGATGGACATGAGTTTGAGCAAGCTCCAGGAGTTGGTGATGGACAGGGAAGCCTGACCTGCTGCAGTCCATGGGGTCACAGAGTTGGATATGACTTAGCAACTGAACTGAACTGATTACACAAGTAGGTCCTTCCAATGGAAAAGAATCAGGCTCAGTGGTAAAGAACCTGCCTACAATACAGGAGAGGTGGCTTCAATCCCTGGGTTGGGAAGAACCCCTGGAGAAGGAAATGGCAACCCACTCCAGTATTCTTGCCTGGGAAATCCCATGGACAGAGAAGCCTGGTGCAGTACAGTTCAGGAGGTCACAAGAGTTGGACACAATTTAGGGAGTAAACAAAAACAATTACACAACTTAGGCAAAGTTATCAGTTAAATGAAGTGTTACCAAAAAAAAAACAAAGAACAAAAAACCCCACTAGTTGTTATCCTATTTAGACAGAGTATCACTATCTACTCACTAGATAAGTTCCTAAATACTTGTGGGTAATGTAAATATTGATATCACCTACTTGATTTTTAAAGAATACTATCAAGTGTTTATTAGGCACTTGTTTGCATCTTTCTGTTAAGCATTTGACAGATATGACCTCTAACTCTTTACAGTTATTCCTACAAGGCAGCAAACATGACCATCCCAAGTTCACAGTTGAGAGCTAAGGCCCAGAGAGGAAAAGCGAGGTACCTCAGGTCACACAGCAGGAAAAGGGTGAAACTGACAATCTTATCTATGTGGCATGTGGTACCTCACGCCCTTCACTGATACATTAAACATATCTTGAGGGCCACTGTGTTCCAAGCACTGGTTTAATTGGAGGCTGGTGATTTTGACCTGAGAAAAGGTTGAATAGTTGAATCTGGCTTCTTCTGCAGTGAGTGCCTTGCCCTAGTTACAGTCCCCTGGATAGCAGACACTTGCTGAAGGGCCCAAAGACCATGCCTCTAGCAGAGGAAATACGAGTTTATAATCAGTCAGGGAAGATAAGGGGCTCCAAGGGCAGGAACTGGGGAAAGGCAAAAAGATGAGATTTGGGACTTCCCTGGTCATCCAGTTCACCAACTCAATTTTACATGAATTCCACCTAATATCACAAGTCAAAGGAAATTTTAGCACTCATATACAATAAAACTCAATTAAGAAACCTGAATACCTATCTTAAGATTGCACTCTGGTTTTGCAAATATTTAGTATGTGGTATTTAGTTCATACACCTAGGTATGTAAACTTTCCCTGTGGACTCCCTGTTTTATTGGAAGCACATATACTTTAAGATACAACAAATTAAATTTTCTTTCTCACTGAAAGTTTTTCTAACTGTAAGAGACTTTTCCACATTTCAATAGCATTTTTGTTTTTGTAGCACAGGTTCAGCCAAAGGGCATCCTTTCTCAGAGATCTTGATGGATATAAGTAATTCTCCATAATCTCTATAATCATTTAATGTTTTTAAGGCCAAAAAATGTACCCCAAAATCGCTGAGTAAAATATTTATGTGCTAGACCCAATTAAGAAAACTTTCCCCCATTGTTTCTAGACTAAATAAGATCCTTTGATGCTGATGCTGAAGTGTCTTTCAACAGTGAGAATTCAGCTAGAACACTGTAAAATTATAAAGTTTAAAATATGTCTGTGCTCAAGATCTAAATATTTTAAAATAGACTTTTCTTCAGGAAAAATATTTAAACTGTAATAATAATCTAACCCAAACTCTATCACTTAAAAACTGGAGAGAACTGAATATTTATCCTCTAGCACACAAACTATTATTTTTCCATATTTGAGCAAAATGTCACAAAGGCAGAAGACTCAATTTGTCATAAGCATTTACAGATATTAACAGATACCAAATTAGGCAATAATAAGTTAAAAATTACATCTTCTGTCTTTTAAGAAAATACAATAGTTTCCACAAATTCCTCTAATAGTCACTTTAAAGCATATGTTGATCTGTTTCAGGGAATTTACACATAAGGTTAATACCCACTTTAACAGAAGTTAAACTAAAGAAATTACAGAAGGGACATATCAGAACTATATTGAGAAATATACTTTGAAATATACTCTAAAGGCACAGTAGGGATGTGGGTAATATACTTACTTTAGAATCTCACCTAGAATTTTTGGCCTAGTGTAGTGAACCTTTCTAGAACCTGTCAGCTGCAAGCCCTCTGAAGACAGAAGAAGGATGTCCTTAACGTTAATAGCATTTAAAAAATGGGATTTTAATGAAAAATCTTTTCAGATAATTAGAATCAAAAAGGAAATCTAAATCTCCTGATGTTGATATAATCCAAAGATTCATTGAATGCCTATATGATTTTGGAGAAGGGGTCACAATGAAAGAAATGGTTCTTGCCTATTACAAGCTGATCTTCTTAGAATAAAACATCATAAAACAATATGTTAAAAAATAAATCATCACAATTAAATTAGGTAGGGAGTTCAGTATAAGAATAGATTCATGAAAAGAAAACTGTTAATCTGCCATATGATATTAAAAAGGAAACAGAAACAAGAAAGTTCAACAAATCAATAAAAGGAATCTTTCATTTCAATCACCTAAATTTATGACAAAGAAGGCAAGACTATACAAAGCAGAAAAGACAGCCTCTTCAATTAGTAGTGCTGGAAAAACTGGACAGCTACATGTAAAGAATGAAATTAGAACATTTCCTAGCACCATACACAAAAATAAACTCAAAATGGATTAAAGACCTAAGGCCAGACACTGTAAAATAAAAAACTCTTTAGTGGAAAACACAGGCAGAACAGGATCTTTTTTGATCCACCTCTTAGAGTAATGAAAATAAAGACAAAAATTAACAAATGGGACCTAATTAAACTTTAAGTCTTTTGCACAGCAAAGGAAACCATAAATAAGATGAAAAGACAACCCTCAAAATGGGAGAAAATATTTGCGAATGAAGCAACTGATAAAGGATTAATCAGAAAAATATACAAACAGGGGACTTTCTTGGTGGTTCAGTGGCTAAGACTCCACACTCTCAATGCAGGGGGCACAGATTTAAGCCCTGGCCAGGGAATTAGACTCCACACGGTGCAAGTAAAAGGCCCTGCATGGCACAGCTAAAGATCTGACCCTGTGTGCCGCAACTGAGACCCTGCTCAGCCAAATACATACTTTAAAAAACAAAACATACACACAGCTCATGTAGCTCAATTAAAAAAACAAAAGCACAGCCCAATCAAAAAATGGGCAGAAGACAGACGTTATCCAAAGAAAACATACAGATAGCCAATAAACACATGAAAATATGCTCAACATCACTATTAGAGATATGCAAATCAAAACTACAATGAGGTACCACCTCACACCAGTCAGAATGGCCATCAATAAAAAAATCTACAAACGATAAATGCTGAAGAGGATGTGCAGAAAAGGGAACACCCCTATATTGGTGGGAGTGTAAATTTGTACAGCCACTATGGAGAAGAGTATGGAGATTCCTTAAAAAACTAAAAATAGAACTATCTTATGACTCGAGCATCCCACTACTGGGCATATACCCTGAGAAAACTATAATTCAAAGACACATGCACCCCAGTGTTCACTGCAGCACTAGGAACAATAGCCAGGACACAGAAACAACCTAAATGCCCATCAACAAAGGAATGGATAAAAAAGATATAACATGTGTGTACACACACACACACAATGGAATATTATGCAGTCACAAAAAAGGAATAAATCTGGATGATTTGTAGAGACGTGGATGGACTTAGAGACTATCATACAGAGCGAAGTCAGAAAAACAAGTATCATATTAACGCATATATGTGGAATCTAGAAAAATGATATAATCTTATTTGCAAAGAGAAAGAGACAGAAATGAAACATATGGACACCAAGTGGGGAACGGGGTTAAGAGGAGGGTAGGATGAATTGGGAGTTTGGGATTGACATGTACACACTACTGATGCCATGGATAAAACAGGTAACTAATACTGTATGGCTCAGAGAACCCTACTCCTTGCTCAGTTGTGACCTAAAGGAGAAGGAATTCCAAAAAAAGAGGGGTATATAGCTGATTCACTTTGCTGTATAGAAATGAACACTACATTATAAAGCAACTATATTCTAATTTTAAAAATTCTGCTTTTCAAAGCCTATTACACTCCAGGCACTGTAAATAAAATACATACAGGCCCAGCCTATGGAGCTTACAATCTCACAGGAAAAACACGATTAAACATAATTCATATACATAACTATTTAATAAAACTTGTGATACTTCACTAAGTCCTACAAAAGAAAAATAAAGCATGTAATACTAAAGGACTATATCAAAATACTTCAGACCAAGTACAGGAGGTTAAGAGCAGAGGAAGCTCTTCTGAAGTGATTTTTTTTTTAACCTGAAATCTAAAGGATGAATAAAAGTGAACCAGGTAAAGGGTCCACATGTAAAACCCTCGGAAACGTCTTACAGACATTCAAGAAATGCAAGGAGGCCAGTGAGGCAAGCGAATGCATGAGGCCAAGTGTGACTTGTAATGAGACAGGGAAACAGAATATGGAAGGTACTTAAAGGCTGTGTGTTTGAAACTTGGTATTTTATCTTACCTTAATCATATTTTAACATGTCACTGATGGCTTTGAAACAGGGGAGTACCAAAGCCTGAGCTGTCACACGATAGTGTTAAGAACTTGCTGCATAAGCCTACTGAACAGCTGAAGCACGACCAGCGCCAACTGCAATGGGACACAACATCCACCCCAGATTTCAAAGCCTTCATACCCCCCGTAAAATATCTTATTAATAATTTTAGGATCTTGAAATATTTCAGGTATATTGGGTAAAGTAAAATACATTACTAAAACTAATTTCATCTACTACTAGAAATTTTCAAATTTACACATGTAGCTCACATTATATCACTATAAGACAGCACTTGTCTGGAAGTAAGATTGAAGTAGCCAGAAGTAGAACGTCCATCCTAACACAGAAGATGAAAATAAAAGAAGCCAAATTCCCAATTCACTGTATTTATTGAAAACTAGGAGTCTACAGTCAAGAGTTGTTCTCTTCTTTTTCTAAAAACTGATCTACTAACAAATGCTTTTTTAAGGTTACCTTTTGAAAGATTAAATAGTAAATGAAAAATGAAACTTGTTTTCAATTTTTATACTTCACATTTCTATTTGAATAAAAACATACAATGTTTCAAAAATCACAATGAAACCAATAGGTTTAAGGCCTCTACATTAGCAAACTCCAGGAATTCAGATCTACTGTATCAAGTTGTGTTAGCCCCTATGTATTTTCCCGAAGAATCTGGTTTTCCCAAAAAATATTTGTGATTTCATTTTGATCAAAAACATAAAGCAGAAGGATGAGTCCTTGAAGGGAATAAATTAAAAGATCTTGTTGTTTTACTAATGATGAAGTGAAAATGAGTAAATGAATGAAAAGTCACATATAAACTGCAAACAGGAATTACTAGTGCTTACAAGAGTAAAATAACTAACCAGGAACTGGTTGTGAAGAAAAGTCACAGCAGGTAATTCCAAGATCATGTGCTTTTTCACTGTGCAGACACCTCATTTTATCATCCCACACTGTTAAATCACCACATGAGGAGCCAGTGACAAAGAGGTTTCCAGGAGGAGAAAATGCACAGGCCACTAAGGAGCCATCCTTAACACTAGCACATCTGAAATAAAAGCAAAAGAAAGGGGAATTTTCATTTCAGAGCATCTTTTACTTTATATTACAGTCTCTAAAAGCAGCTTGATACAGTAAAAGAAAAGGATAAATGGCTAGAACTAGAGAGAAAGGGCAGTAGATGCCTATAGAAATAAAATATCCTTTATATTCTATAATGGAGAAGGAAATGGCAACCCACTCCAGTGTTCTTGCCTGGAGAATCCCAGGGACGGGGGAGCCTGGTGGGCTGCCGTCTGTGGGGTCACACAGAGTCGGACACGACTTAAGTGACAGCAGCATATGCTATAAACGGAGATAGGCTTGCTAAAAGTAAGAGAATTTAAACATTATCCTAACCAAATCAAAGTCTATTTATCGTCATACTCTTTTCATTAAAATATACAAAGTTTAACAAAATAGCAACACCAACAATATCAATTGAGTTCCAATTTTTTAAAAGATACAACTATTTTTTATTGAAAATCATGTTATTGGGGGTGAAAAGCACATCCAACATTTGTATTAAAATCACCTAGAAACAACAGTAAGGACTTTCATCTCACCTTCAGTTATAAACTCTTTACGTAAAGAAAATCCTGTGAACAACTTAAAATTATCTAGGGAAGATTAGGAAGCACTGGGCTAACAATAATTCATTATTTTATCAATTAGGAAAAATAACCTGTTAAAAATCCAACAACCCATGCAGTGTCCCATCCAGCACTTAAATTGACTGCAGTGTATCATTTTCACATAATTACATATAGTAGAAAAATAATGTTAGGGAGACAATTTACCAATTGGTTAACTGAAAAAGATTCCTTGGCCGACAGCTAAATTTCATTCACACAAAACAACTTAAAGGCATTCCATTCTCTGTCTTCACTTTAAACTGTTTATTAACGCCACTTAAAACATATTTTCTTCAACACAAAGACCAAAAATCTAAATGAACCATAGTTGTTTACCAGCTACTATCTGTGCTCTGAGTGTTGTTGGTGAGAGGTAGGGTGGGGGGAAGGCACATTAAGCTATTTTAATTGGTGACGTTTAAAAGTTTACAGTTTTTAATGTGATTAATGTCACTGAATTGTACACTTTAAATTTGTTAAAATATTTTATTTTAGCATACTATATGTTTACAAATACATGATTTTAATACTAGGGAGTTGCAACACAACATTACCAGTGTAAATTCATTGATGTATTTTTATCCAAAAGCAGTTTTTCAGGTGATGTTTTTAAAGAAGTGGTAACACACAACACCATACTAATCACAAGGTTCCCTCTTCTGGGCTTGGTCAGTAATCCCAGTCAGGAAAGAGATGTGCAGGTGAGACTCACCGACAATTACTTTATTACTGAGAACACCTGAGCCATGCGTGACCAAAAAGCCAAAAATTACTAAGTTTTATTCAAAAAACTGTGTTTTTTTTGCCTATTAAAAAAAAAAATCCATAAAGTTCTAACAAGATTAACCCTTTTTTACAAAAGAAAAAGTGGACATTTAAAAGACTCAGAGCCAAGCAAATCTACTTCAAGAATCATATTAAATATCTGTTTTATGACCTTCAGGAGACAGAGATCAAAGTATTTTTCCTTGAGATGTCTGAATTATCTACTTCAAGTCATCAAAAAAAAATTTTTGTAAACCTGGTAATAGGATTAAAAACGGAAAGGGTTTAAACATTCTTACCTATGTAACTTGTATGACTGTGCATTCCACAAAACAACAGTTCCATCAGATGCCCCTGATACCAAACAAGTGGAGTCTGGGGAAAATCGGCAAACTCTCACAGGGCTACCACTGGGCTGTTCCATCACCGCCAAAATCTGCCCGTTTTGAGTATCCCATAGGACAGTGGTACCATCTGTTGAACATGAAGCCAAAATATGTCCTGAAGGGGAGAAACAGCAGCAGTGGACAGCATAGGTGTGAAACTTCAATGGTGAGTATGGTACTTCGGTAAAGTCACTCAGGAAATATAGGCGAATTGTTTTGTCCAAGGCACAAGTAGCCAAGAGGGAAGAGGAGAAGGCACAGCAGTTGACATCATCATTATGATCTGCTAATGTGTGAATTAGTTCCACCATGTTCTTTACTGGAAAATATCCTGCAGTTTTTAGATAAACGTTACTTCATCCTAGGAATCAAATAAATACAACTCAAATCAATATAGAAGAGCCAAAATCAATTAAAAAACTTGCTCAACAAAAGCTTCTACATTCACATTTTTTAAAGACAATAAATTATACCTGGGCTAAGAATATTTGGAAAGAAATAAAGCATGTTAAGACTATAATCGCTGATGATAAACACACTCACCAGTGCCATACCAATAAAGTTCCGGAACTCCTGAAAAAGAACCTGGTCAAGTAACTTCAAACTGATTTGACAAAATTCTGGGTATTTATTTCACCTTTGAAGACTTCCCCTTTATGAACTGCTACTCAACACTGCCTCATTCCAGATTTGCTAATTTCAAAAAGATTTTTCACTACTTTAACAAACTCTTGCTGCTTCTTCCATAGAATGGAGCCAGAAGTACTGCTCACCTTTAAGATGTAGAACTATTAAAGTTAATTCATAAACCAAACAAAAGGTTTCCTTGTCAATTTAAGTGGTAGTGTTGAAAGCTATCATGTCATGGTACGCCATCTTGTATGACAAAGAATAAAAAGATATAAAGACTTGATGTGAAGAATTAATAAATGAAGGAAATTCAAAGAATGAGTGCCACCCCCCCCCCCACCAAAAGTGGACTTAGCTGGTCTGCACCTAAGACCAAATTTATAAATTTAGAATAAAATCCAAACTCCTCACCAAGACTTACCAAACCCTGTATGATCTGGCTCTTGCCTATCTACTTCTCAGACCCCAACTACTTCCCCTTTTCTTCTCCCTCCCTTCTTTCCAGCCTCCCTAGTCAAAATGGTAAATTTCAATTTCAGTGTCCTTTTTCAGTGACTTTCCTAATCTAAAGTAGCTCTCTATAGGCTAGCACATCACCCTATTTTAATCATCAGTGTAGCAACTGCCACCAGCTGACACTATTCATGGGTCTCCCCCTACTAAAATGTAAGCGCCAAAGCTGTTTCTCTTATTTCTGTATTCACAGCATGTAGAAGTGTTTGCACCTATTATGGTTAAATATTTGTTGAATTAACATTTTCCCCCAAATCTAGTTGAGTTCTAGCCGCCTTCAAACAGTATTTATGAATATAATATGAAATAACCAGAGAACTGTTAATAAAAATAAAGGTACTAACACTGAAAAAAAAAAAAGTGGAAAAATGATGTAAAACGAGGCAATAATCAGCCCTGAGGAACAGGTGTAACCTTGAATTGTAAAATTAATCTATTATTCTAATCTTATTTACAGAAATCTTTACAAATAAATGAAACAAGCCTTTTCCAACATTTCTGATGTCAAAAGTTCGGCCTCTTTTTCAAACTCCAACGAAGTCTAAAAAACAGACAGACCATCAAAACCCCTGGTATTTGCAGTGAAAACAAACCCAATCAGGTGGTCTTCTGGAGAAGTCCCAAATCTCAACTGTGCAAGTGCACAAAGATAATTTCCCAAACTTTTGCTTCCTCACCCTTCTGCCACTCAGCTTTCTGTGAAGTTCAAGGTCCTAGAATCTGAAGAGCAGGAACGCAATCAGCTGAAGTTCGTTTGGCTTGGGGGTGTGGGCGTCCACTGAGACCTCTGCCGACCCGCCAATCTCCCGGCAAACTGAATGAACTCGCCAGTGGGAACACTCGCATCCCTGTCTATCGCAAAGCCAACCCGAAATGTGCCAAGAATCCTACATAAAACCAGCGAGCGACTCCCCCACATCTACCTGGGGACCGAGGATTTGCTCAACTCCGAGAGCCGGTTGGGCTTCACTGGACCGAGCGACCCGCTGCAGGAACGCGGCCGGCGGGAAGCGCGGCCTTCCGGGGCGCGGGCACCGGCGCAAGGGATTGGGGGAAACTGGGACTTCCACTTCACGCCGTGAGGTGCCTCCGGCTCCTGGGCGGAGGCCGCACAACAGTATCTCGCTCTGGTCAGTATCCTAGCCGGTCCCGGTCGCGCGCTTCGAACCAAACGCCGGGAAACCAAGGGTTTAGACACCCCGGCGGGCTGACCCGAGCCGCACTCCCGTACCTGCCACCGCTGCTGCTAAACTGGCCCTTGGGCACTGGTCCTTTCACGTCGAAGACCCAAAACGCCAGGGATCCGCCCTCAGGTGCGCTAAGAGCGCCAGGGGACACGTGACACGCAGGTGAGGCGGGCGTGGTTGGCGCCCGCGGCCGCTCAGAGGCAAAAGGACAGACCCCGCCCACCGGGGGGCGGACCGCGTCGCGGCGCATGCGCGCCCTTCCGCCCTGTGATGAGGCGGTCTGAATTCTGGCTCTAGAACTCATTGGGGAAGACTGATGCTGGGAGGGATTGGGGGCAGGAGGAGAAGGGGACGACAGAGGATGAGATGGCTGGATGGCATCACTGGCTCGAGGGACATGAGTCTCAGTGAACTCCGGGAGTTGGTGATGGACAGGGAGGCCTGGCGTGCTGCGATTTATGGGGTCGCAAAGAGTCGGACACGACTGAGCGACTGAACTTAACTGATACTGGGAAAGAACCTTTGAAAAAGAAAGTGAAGTCACTGAGTCGTGTCCGACACTTTGCGACCCCGTGGACTGTAGCCTACCAGGCTCTTCCGTCCACAGGCTTTTCCAGGCAAGAGTACTGGAGTGGGTTGCCATTTCCTTCTCCAGGGGATCTTCCCAACCCAGGGATCGAACCAGGTCTCCCGCATTATAGGCAGACGCTGGAGAAGGAAATGGCAACCCACTCCAGTGTTCTTGCCTGGAGAATCCCAGGGACGGTGGAGCCTGATGGGCTGCCGTCTATGGGGTCGCACAGAGTCGGACACGACTGAAGCGACTTAGCAGCAGCAGCAGCAGCAGCAGCAGCAGCAGCAGCAGCATAGTCGGACACCACTGAAGCGACTTAGTAGCAGCAGCAGCAGTTACCGTCTGAGCCACTCGTTGAAATTTTTTTCTAGTTGTGGAAGCTGAGGTCCCAAGGTCTAGCGAGTCCAGAAATGTGATTGTAAAAGGGACAGTTACTACAGCTGTTTTTGAGCGTCCTGGAAAGTGAAAGTGTTAGTCACTCAGTCGTGTCCGACCCTTTGTGACCCCGTGGACAGATGGAATTCTCCAGGAAAGAGTACTGAAGTGGATTGCCATTTCCTTCTCCAAGGTATCTTCCTGATCAAGGAATTGAATCCAGGTCTTCCGCATTGCAGGCAGACTCTTTACTGACTTGAGCCACCCTCCTTACTTTGCTGTATTTATCTTGCTTCTGTCCTCTGATCTCCCTGATCGGTCTTTTCTTTTTAAGCCAGCTCTAACCTCAGCAGTCCCTGACTCCTGCCATCGCCTTTGTGGTCAAATATGTTTTTCCAAGGCAGAATGCTGAAAAGGATATCCAGGCTATTCTGGTATCACGTGAACCCAATATACATTTTTTCTAGCGTTTCCGAGCGTCTCCTAAACTCACATGGAGCTTACACCGTGGTTTCCACGTGTAATTGATTACAAAATGGTCTTGCCAACCCCTTTTGAGATTAAAAAATTGACCAGAAAAAAGCTCCTAGGCGTACTAAGTACATGTCACGGTATAGGACCATGTTCAGATTAAAATAAAAAGTGTAGCGTTTTCTTCAGCGAGGAAACTAGTAGTATTTGACAAGTAATAAAGGGCTTCACAAGTGGCTCAGTGGTGGGGGGAAAATTTTTTTGCCTGTCAATGCAGGAGACGCAGAAGGTAGAGATTTTATCCCTGGGTCAGGAAGATCCCCTGGAGTGGGAAATGGCAACCCATTCCTGTATTCTTACCTGGAAAATTCCATGGTCAGGAGCTGGAGGGCTGCAGTCCATGCACAGAGTCGAGGCGACTAAGCATACACAAACTGAAACACTCAAATTTAAACAGAAAACTGAGATTGCTGGAAAAGATTTGTAATAAAATAGACAAAAGGAGAAATAAAAATTCATGATTTGAGACACTCTTGTGATTTTTAACGAATGCATTATCATTGAGACTTTGAAACCTGATTACATGCCAAAGTACTGCCAAAACAGTATTTATCTGAAAATAACTTTTTTCATTGTATAAATAACAGAGCTCTCTGTAGGAAACATAAAAACTATAAATAATGAAAATAACTAATAACTGCAGCACTCAAAAATCAGCCAGTCTTTCATGAATAATACCAATAATTTTACAAAAAGACCTGTAAACTACCTTTTTCAACTTAGATTTGTATCCTGAGCATTTTCCTTGTCTAAAATATCTTAGTAGTGTAATCATTTTTTCTGCCTAATGGTCCACAGCCCCAGAAACATAATTTATTTAACATTTTCCCAGTTGTTTCAATATTTTTGTGCTTATTGTAAATAATACTGGATTCAATGACTTTGTACATAATTACTTCAGTGACATTTGCTGAGTAAATTGATGGAAATGGAATTACTCGCCATCAGGGTGTAAATAGTTGCTATCTCGCTTTTCAGAGAGGTTGTACGGTTTTAACTCTCAGAAACATATGGAGGTCCCTGTCTCTCCACATTATTGAGAGATTAATTTTTTTTAAGTTTTCACTAATTTGATAGGTAAGGTTGATTATAACATTCTTCAAGTAAAATATGTGAAAGAAACCTCTGATACACAGGCCAGTAACTTAGCATGAAGACCTCAAGCCCAATATGGTCTGAAAGGAAAAGGAATTTCAAAGAGGGAAGCTTTATTGTGGCTGGTCTCTAGTCCACAGGTTTACAATTTGGGAGATGTTAACTAACATTTCTTGGCAATATACTAGAAAAACAATGTTAAGAATTTACAGAGATCTTTGATCACATGAGTGAATTGGTTATCTTACCCTGTAGGACTAACAGTTGGAACTTTGACTTGGAATATTAAAGATTTGAATATTTTATATATTTTTTGCTCCAATTATTAATATGTAACTGTGGTCAATAATCCTATTTTATTATTAATTTCTAGTTTGTTCTTTGTAATAATAATGCTATTTGGGGAATACAGTAAACAATTTTAAATGATACATTTAAAGGAAAGTTAACTTTCCAATTAAATAGTAAGCAATACATGCTCTCAAAATATGACTCAGTGGGAAAAGAACAGGTGTGAATCAGTTAGTGAGTCAGGATTACTCAAATGTTTAGTTGAGAGTAACCAAGAACTCAGAGAGAGAGAGATGATAGGAACTGAAGTAATTAGAAAAAGTGGTTGGAGGAATGGGTCTTAAACAGGCTTGAAATGTTGGCCAGCTGAGCGATGAACTTGGGAAATACCCATTTCACAGTAAATATTCAGGAATGTATTTGTTGCTCTGCTTTGCAGGCAAACTGAGACCAGTTCAGTTCAGTTCACTCACTCAGTCGTGTCTGACTCTGCAACCCCATGAACCGCAGCACGCCAGGCCTCCCTGTCCATCACCAACTACCAGAGTTTACCCAAATCCATGTCCATTGAGTCGGTGATGCCACCCAACCATCTCATCCTCTGTCATCCCCTAATCCTCCTGCCCTCAATCTTTCCCAGCATCAGAGTCTTTTCAAATGAGTCAGCTCTTCGCATCAGGTGGCCAAGTATTGGAGTTTCAGCTTCAACATCAGAGTTTCCAGAAAAATCAGGCAAGGGAGAGTACAAGTTGTAAAAAACACCCTGGAAGTGTTCAGTTTGCAAAAAATGGATCAAGCTCAATATATGATACAAGCATTTATGTGTAGTGTATATTAAACTTTTAAAAAATTGTTTAAAATACCTATGAGAACAGGCCAGGGAGTCTCTCATACAAATGCAATTATTCACTTCCCACACCTGGTATTACCCACAGTAGAGAACTCTGAGAATCTGAGAAGCTAGAACTAGGAGCAAGCTATGTTATCTTCTGCATTATGGAATAGTCTCTGAGTTCCCCTTATCCTTTGTCATTATATAAACTTTACACCCTCTAGCTGGCAATGTTTTCATTAATCCACCCATAGTCCTGGGTGCCAACCAAGTAATAAAAGTTGAATAGAGTTCTTTGAGTTGCTGTTCTATACAAATAAAAGAAAGGCCCAAGGGCTGCCAAATGAAGAGGATGAGGAAAGCTCATATTGGGCTTTCCTGCTGTTAGAAAATGTCCTTGGAGCTGGAAATAAGACCAGAAAGAAATGTGATGATCCTTCGCATCTGTACATACTAAAGAAATGTTGCAGTTCCATCTATTCCCTTTTTTCCTCTTTCGTATGAGAAACATTTTTCTTGTTTATGGATTTTTAAATTTCAACTTCCTATAATTAAAAAATATTTATTGTCTCATCTTGTCAAATTCTTTATTTTTTACTATCTTATTACTAATGCTCCAGAAGAGAACTCAAGATTTTAAATGTTTTTGAAAAAGAAACCCACATTTTTAGTTTGATTCATGGCTTTTTTATAACATATGATAGACACTGTACATCAAATTCACTTCACAATAGGCCAACTTACAGAATTCTTATTCAACCTCTTTGTCATAGGTCTATTTAGATATTCTGTTTCTTCTTGATACAGTTGCAGTAGTTTGTATCTTATAGGAATTTGTCCATTATCACCCAAGTTATCTATTTGGTTAGTATTCACTTGTTCACAATATTCATTTAAAATCCCTTTTTATTTCTGTAAAGTCAGTAGCAATGTCCCCTCTTTCATTCCTGACTGTAATAATTTCAGTTTTCTTTTTTCTCAGTTGATTCAGCAAAAGTTTTGTCAATTTTGTTGGTCTTTTCAAAGAACCAATTTTTATTTTCTCTATTCTCTTTTTCATTAATTTCCACTCTATAATCATTAGTTCCTTCCTCTTGCTTGCTTAAGGTCTAGTTTGTTCTTTTTCTATTGAAAGTTTAGGTTATTGAGTTATGATTTTTTTTCTATGTATAGTATTTACAACTATAAATATCCCTTTAATCACTGCTTTGGTTAAAGCCCTGTAATTCTTTGTATTAATAAAATCTACTAGTCTTCTTTAGGTAGATAATATTTTGGATCTCCGTAAGAGCATAAAGCATGGTCTACATAAATCCATAGCAATTCAGAATTTCTTTGGGTCAAAATGTACCCCAGCCCCTCCATTTTCTTATTCTTGTGTTTTTCATCATGAGGTTTCTCAAAAGCAGTGTCTCCCCTCTGAACCTAAGGTAAAACACATGAACAGTCTTTCCTGACCATGACAGATTACTACAGCTCAGTCTACTTATTTTTCCAAGACCCTCTTACTCTTTTATCACACTTTTAATTGTGCATTTTCGTTCTTTTCCAGGACCCCTTCATAAGTGGTGGGATATAGAGAGGTAAGATATTAAGCCCTACTGGGCCTATTTTTTTTCCTTCTAATCCAATGGTTAAGTAGCCAGGTCTGTGAGTATCAGGATAACCTAGGATATGGCGCAACTACAATGAATCCCAATATTTCAGTGACTTAAAACAAGCAAGGATTATTTCTTGCTTATGTTGTGTTCACTGTGAATTGGTAGAGAATTATGTTCAACGAAGTTAGTCAGGGGCCTGGGCTAACAGAACGTGAACCATTTTGAGTGTTAATAGTAGCTATGCCAGAGTGAAAAGAGAGGCATTAAATACTTAGCCAACAAGATGTACAACGATCCTTACATTCAGCTCTCCTTGGCCAGAACTAGCTTGTCAAATGGTCTCACTTAACCACAAGGGGTATAGGAAATAAAATTCTATCGTGTGCCTAGGAAGATGGAAAGCTAGAAGTCTTTGATTTTATGGTTTTAATGACTATACCAGATGGTATATGCTGTCCCCTTAGAAAGGAAATGAGATCAAAGTCAGAGTCCCCTTGAAAGGGAACGAGATCAAAGCTAGATACCACAGGAAAGCAATCTGGAGAATTACAAAGAATTTCACTTTGTGTCAGATAATCCATTCTTTTTGACCTCTTCAGTTCACCTGGGACCTCTAAGGCCTTTTATTATAGGCATGAGCCTCTTTAACACATCCCAGGAAGCAGCTGTACTCTATCCGTAGGCTTCAACATAGAATTATAAAGTAATATAACTACATATTTCAGGAAATATAATCCAACATATACAGGCAATAAGAGCTATCCTTTTCAAAGGAATCAGTGTGGAAATTCAAACATTTTTTCTAGCATAGCTGCTACCTAAAAGATACTTAGAACTGGATTTTGGCATTGTTTTCAGTGTGGCTCATTCCTTTGAATATCTTCCTTAATGGGAAGGCTTTACTGACAAAGTCTTATTGGTTACTTTAATATATCAGGCATCATACTAGATACTGGGTGTTTAAAAATGTGTAAGACACAATCTCTTGAGGAACCATTTCAGGTGAGAGTGGGAGATACCCAGTCCATAACAGCAATACCCTTAGTAATTGAAGATTTGAATTCTAGCTGTTAATGGAATTTTGAGTGAAGGAGTAAGAAAACCAATTAAGGGACTTCCCTGGTGGTCCATGGCTAAGACTCCATGCTCCTTCTAATGCAGGAGACCTGGGTTCAATCTCTGCTTGGGGAACTAGATCCCATATGCCACAACTAAGAGTTTATATGCCACAACTAAAGATCCCACATGCTGTAAGACCCAGCACAGCCAGGTAATTAAATAGTGAAAAAGAGAGCCAGTTAAGTCCATACATAATGGGCTTAACATACATAATCTGTTCATCTAATAAGAGCATGTTAGACACATGACTCATGAAACATGTAGAATTCTTATCAGATGGCTAGAAATAATTTGAAATAGGCAGAACTAGAAAAAGTAATAATTTAAAAAGCTGAGATACTTCAGTTTCTCCAGAACAAAAAACGGAGATAAGTATGATGAAACAGGGTAAAAGGGGAGTTTGAGGGGTAAAATATGCGGTTTAATATATATTGTCCGGGAATGAACCCAGAAGTTTTCAGCAGGAGATTCCACTGTGGTTTGCTGTGTTGTGAAGAAAGGCTGATTCTCCTGCCCTTGCCAAGCCTGGATAAAACACTCCCAACTAAACACCTCATTCTCATTGGGTTGACTCTATATGCTCACCTAGTATACGTCAGATAATTCAGACTTTTTCTTAGGTATCATGACACTAGAAACCTGGATGTGGTACTGCGGTTAGTACTGATAGAAAGGAATTTCTCCCATTATAATTTAGTTGATATTCTGGCTTATGCTTTACTTAGTGAGATATTCTGGTTTAGGCTTTACTTACATGGGCAACTCTGTGTCTGATCAACTTTGGAGGCTGTGATAAAATCATGTTCAGGCCTAAAAGAAAGTAGGTTAATCAGCATACCCTATTGTATTTCACTAACCACCTTTCTTTCTTTAGTGTCTTCATAGCTTAGTGATCACAGCATGGCTTATGGCCAGATGACTATGAGTTTGGAATCCTAGTTCTGACAACTAGTTAGCTGTGTAACCAAACATTTCTAAGCCTTGGTTTCGTCATATGTCACATGTCTCACAGGACTGTTCTGAAGATTAATGAAATGCACATGCAATATCTAGCCTTATGTTGTATACATGTTAACACCACTTTCTCTGTGCAGTTGCAATAGGGGTGATATCTCTGGGCAAGGCGAGCACAAAGAAATTATTCTTTGAAAGGCCATCAAGAAGCTCAGCTTTTACTGGGTAGGAGCACGTATGCATATCTAATTTGTTATGATATGATGCGATAATGACTCTGATAGTAACAAAATTCTATAGGAGTAAAAAGTAACTGCCATGTGTGGGTGGAGGGTGGGAAAGAGAATAAAGGAAGGTGCAGATAGAATTTAGCAGATGTTGTGTAGGTATATATTATGTTCTGGAGTGATTCTGTGGGATGAGTAGACAATGTAGGGAAGAGAGAATGGGGTTATGATAGGGAGAAAGACTAAGAATAGGTTGAGTCTAGCTCTGCAGAGCCTTTAATGCTACATAAATACATTTTTAGCAAGGGATTAACAGAATCAGATTTCAGTTCAAGATAGCAGAGTGGTGGACAAAAAGGGGGTGACTAGACGGATTTCAAAACTTGCTATAGCAATGGAAAAGAAGAGAGCGCCCCAAAACAAACCCTACTGTATATAGTCAAATGATTTTCAACAAGGTTGTCAAGACTACTAAATGGGGAAAGAAGTTTTTTCAACAAATATTAAAGTAAAAACTGGATGTCCACATTCAAGATAATGAAGGTGGACATATACCAAATGCCATGTATAAAAATTAGGTAAAAATAGATCAAAGACCTAAGTATAAGAGCTAAAACTATTAGAAGAAAACATAGAATGATTATGACATTGTATTTGCAATGATTTCTTGCATAGGCAACAAAAACATAGACAAAAGAAAAATAGATAAATTGGACTATTACAAAATTAGAAATCTTTGTGCCTCAAAGAACATAATTAACAGAGTGAAAAGGCACTCCATGGAATGGAAGAAACTGTTTGTAAATCAATTTGTATCTTATAAGGGTTATAAATATTTAGAATATACAAAAAACTCTTATAACTCAACAACAAAACAATTTGACTTTAAAATGGTCAAAAGACTTGATATTTCTCCAAAGATGTGCAGAAGGCCAACAAGCACATGAAAAGATACCTAACATCACTAATCATCAGGGAAATGCAAATCAGAACCGCAATGAGGACCACATCCCACTTGTTATGATGCTATTATCAAAAAGCAGGAACAACCAAAACAAGTGCTGGCCGAGACGTGGAGGAACTGGAAGCGTGTGTGCTATTGGAGGGGATGCACAGTGGTGTAGGCGCTATAAAAATGTCCTGGCGGTTCCTTAAAAAGTTAAAAACGATTGCCATATGATTCAGAAATTCCACTTCCAGGTATATATCCCAAATAATTGAAAGCAGGGTCTCAAAGAGATATTTGTACATCCACATTCATGGCAGCATCATGCACAATAGCAACCCAAATGTCCATCAGTAGAAAAATAAATAAAATGTGGTCTATACATATACAATAATATTATCCAGACTTTAAAAGGCAGGAAATTCTGATGCATGGTACCACATGGATGAATTTTGAAAGACATGTTAGGTAAAATAAACCAGGCCCAGAAAGACAAATACTGTAAGGTACCACTTACATGAGGTACATAGTCAAATTTATAAAGATGGAAAGAATTAATAGAGTGATGGTTGCCAGGGGCTGGGAGGAAGAGGGAATGAGGAGGTATTGTTTAATGGATATGAGTTTCAAGATGGGATATTGTGTAATGGATATAGAGTTTTGCAAGATGAAGAGTTCTGGAGTGGATAGTGGTGATGGATGTGCAACAACATGGATGTAGTGAATACCATTGAACTGTATGCTTGAAAATGATTAAGATGGTGTACAGTTAACCATTTTTTTTTTAAGGCGAATGACTAGGAAAAATGAGATACTGATACTTAATAAATGATGAGGCCTAAACCAATCTAGACAGTGGGGATGAAAGACTGGAAATAAATGTACATCGTAGGAATTTTAGAGGAAGATTCTTCAGGATGTCACGGAGGGATGGGTAAAGTGAGAAGTCCAAAGGAATTCTGAAGTTTCCTACATTTGGCAGCTAGATGTATGTTGTTTCTGTTAACCACGGTATGGAATACAGGAGAAAGAGCAAGTGTGAAAAGCAGGGTGACAATGAGATCAAATATAGATGAGTTGATTTTGTGTTATCTGTGTCATGTCCTAAAATCAGAGTTTGAGGTCAAAAGAAAGATACAGCGTATATTTACTGATACTGGAATCACTGATGATAAGTAAGCCTGAGGTTTTCCAACTTCTAAAAGACTTATAACTAAGGGTTTTTTTTAATGCTATTTTAATGATCCAAATAGTCTCAAGTGAATAGTATGTGTGCCTATAATTATGATGCATAAGGTACTATTTTTAAAAATGCCATTGCTTTGTAAATAAATCTCTTCAAGCATGGCAACATGGAAATTACAGCAACAATAGATATACTTAATAGTGAAAAGATTGGGAACCACTACAGAGGTAATCCTGGAGTCTATATGAAGATAAGTAAGGAATACAACTTTTATTCCCAGTTCACATAAGGCATTGATCTCTTATAGCCAAAGATGGGCTATTCCACATTGTAAAAAAAAATTATTTTCCACTTATCTTTCATATAATAGGACTCTTAACTTACCTTAAGGATTTAGACATATTTTATGCCATCATAGCACCAGTTCCATATTGAAAAACATCAACACCAAAAGAAAGAATTGCAGTGAAAATCTTCTACCTGTGGAGGATACCTCATCACATGCTATAAGTCCTGAATAAATAAAAATAATGGATAAGATAAAATTAAGACTGCATATCTAGATACTAATCTTTAGCCAGGGTAATTGTAAGGCCAGTTTCCTTTCTAACTCCTATTTAAGGAATTAGAATCTTGTTGTAGTCTAATGTTCAAAAACATGTTTCGTATATTTTGTTGTCCGATTGCTTACTGCAGGAAGCTAAAGATAATTTCAGTTCTTTCCTCAAGTACAGAAGTGAAGTTAGTGTTTAATATTTTTAATTGATTCCAAAGCAATGAAACTATTTCTAATAAACTAGAATGCATTAACCTCTCATCTTGATATTATTCCATAGTGCTGCCAATGTTCTAATTAGTTTTAGAATATTGGTGGGAAAAATGCACTAGAATAATGTTCAAAGTAGTCAAGAAAATCAGTCTTATCAAGTTCTGAGGAATTCTATTTGAAGGCCAAAGAGAAGTGAGTTCCAACTGAAGTCTAAGTTTGGTGCCAATGAGTAAATTACTCGACTGATTTGGTACTGCTTTTCTCATCTGTAAAATGTGTTTGTGTGTGTGTTAGTCACTTAGTCGTGTCTGACTCTTGGCAACCCCATGGACTGTAGCCTGCCAGGCTCCTTTGTCCATGGAATTCTCCAGGCAAGAATACTAGAGTGGGTTGTCATTCTCTTCTCCAGAGGATCTTCCTGACCCAGGAATTGAATCTGGATCTCCTGCATTGCAGTCAGGTTCTTTACCATCTGAACTACCAGGGAAGCCCCAAATGGGCTATATCCTGATCTATATGAATGGAATCAAGTACATTAAATATATTTTTAACAGAATTACTATACATTCTATACTATAGCCAGCCTTTTCACTTAATTTACCAATATTAACATAGATTTCCAGGATAATTTTTATTGCCTGAATAGAATTTTTTTTTTAAGTCACTTCTATACTCAAAACAATTGAGACTTACTATAATGAAGTTACTCAGAAAAGCAATATTGAAAAAGGAGTTGTAAACATGTTTGGAGAACTGTAAGAATCACTAGAATGAGTACAAACCTTTCAAAGCCTTGCAGGCTCCTTTGTGATCCTGCCATGTAAATGTCTCATTAGCCTTTGGTCACCTAATGACCTTGCTGAGTTTTTCTTTCATCTCAGCACAAGATTTATTCCCAACTGGCTGTAAGCCTTAGGTCTCTCATTCACTACTGATTTCCACCACATTCTTTGATATCCATTACCATGACTATTAGGGCTCTTTTTAAAATTAAAGGACAAGGTATGGAGTTTGTACAGGGAGAATAGGGCACTCTTAGAAGTCCACTTAACAGTTAAAAAAATTTTTTTAATTTCAAGAATGGACTACATACATCTGATAGTATATCCCACCATGCTTTTATTTAGTCATCCAAATGAGAACAAGCCAAATGATCTTCACGTGTATGGTCAGGGTAGAGAAAGTACAAATAGATATTAATTTTGCTACTACTACTCTGCGGATATAATGTTAAGGTGCAAAATTCTCTGCTACTGAATGTCCAAAGGATCCAGATCACCTTTTCTTTTAATCCTGCATTTAGCCAATTCATTACCCATTATACTACCAAGGACTGTTTTTGCTACAGTAACTCTTAAGTCTATATAAGCCCCACAAATACCTGAGAACTCTCGATATTTTCTACTCACCTCCATTTAGGTGAGCTTTTGCCTGCTCATGCCCTGAATGTTCGGTCTCCTGAATATCACTGGCTGAAAATGAAACGTAGGGCAGTTTTATAGTCCCTAAAAAGCTGACAGCTAGATATGGCATCTACATAAAACAAAAACCACAAAAAGTCAAGTCAAAGTTGAAGCTGCTAATCAGATTAGAGAAACTGCTCCATACTCAAAATATGGTATTCAGATTCAAAATCTATAATAAATTTTTAGTGAAAAATAATCCAAACAAATACTGAATACTGGGTGAGCAGTGTGGGAAGAATTCTTTTCTACTGCTAGGGAAGTAAACCGGCACAGTCATCTGGAGGGTGGTATGCCAAGAGCATGGAAAGTAGGCGTGCACCTCCCTAACAACTCGGGCTTCTCCGCTACGTACAGACCCTGGAGAAACTCTCACAGTCTGTTAACTGTTTTTGTTGTTGTTGTTATCTGTTGCTGTGTAACAAATCACTCTTAAGCTGTGTGGCTTAAAACAATACTAAACATTTATTATTCCACAGTTGCTGTGGGTCAGCAATTCCGGAGGGTATCAGGGTCTCTTGTGAAGCTGCAGTCCAAAAGCTGGCTGGGGCTCCTGTCATTTGTTTAACTGGAGCTGAAGGATCCTTTTAAGAAACTGCTGTCAAATGGGTCTCACGTTGGCATTAGTTGTTCGCTGTCCCAAAGGGCTGCTACGGTGTCCTCACAGTACAGTAGATGGCTTTACCAGAAGTAAGTGATCCGAGAGAACAAGGTGGAAACAGCAGGGTATTTATGACCTAGTCTGGGAATTCACACATCACTCTGCCATATTATGTTGGTCACACAGGTGAAACCTGATACAGCGTGGGAAGGGATTACTCAAGGGCACGAATCATTTAGGACTGTCTAGTTAACAGGCTCGCACACATGGGTCCACAAAAGGCACATATGACAACATTCACTGTAGTAGTATTTGCAGTGACAAGAATCGCAGGCAACTTGTGTGTTCATTCTGAGAGAAATCTTAAAGTAAAATGTGGTATATGCCTTGTGATGGAATACCGCATAGCAATCAAATGTAATGAACTGGATTTATGTCTTTTTTCAACTCAAAAGAAACAAAATTAGAAAAAAAGAATGAGATGTATAGCATAATGCAACTGATACAAGTTTAAAAACACTGTATATATTTATTTATTTCCACATTATATATTTTTAAAGATGTATGTGTTGCTAAATACATATAAAAAAGGCTGACTGGAAAGACATGTGGTTGCATATAGGAGAGAAGGAAATTGAAGAGGAGCTGAAGGAATAAGTAAGAGAATCAAACAAAAGAGGGGGCTTTGCAAGAAAAATGTGAACAGTGTCTCATGAATCAAGGAGAGGAATTATCTCAATTCTATGTAGTTGAGGTTTTAAAAAAATTTTGTTAAGGTAGAGTTGTAACGTGGTTCAAGTGGGCCTAAGAGACCTAATTGAGGCAAAATTCCTAATAGGTAAGGTTCTACTAGTTTCCTTGTGTTGTGTTTTTTATGTCATATTCCTGTGGAAGAAAAATTTCAATTATCTTAAAATACCTCTCTTATCTCCTTGTTGGAATGAATTTGTCCCCGCCCCCACCCCCACCCTTTTCTTTTGTTGGCCTTGCTGTGCCGCATTTAGGATCTTAGTTCCTTGACCAGGGATCAAAGTCTAAACCACTTGGACCACCAGAGCAGTTCCTGGAATGAAATTCTCTAACAGAACACAAACTTTCATTTCTCAAATGCAAATAACCTTGAGAGATAGCCTGTAAATACAATTTATATAAAAGAGTAAGTCATTGACATCAGATTTCCTTGTTAAGGATGTGTTTCATGGGAGACTAAATGAACAGGATTTTAAATTTCTTGAAAAGGTATCGAAGTGGAGAGATGGAAAAGAGAAGGAGCACTGCTGCTGCTGCTGCTGTTAGTCGCTTCAGTCGTGTCCGACTCTGTGCGACCCTATAGACGGCAGCCCACCAGGCTCCCCCGTCCCTGGGATTCTCCAGGCAAGAACACTGGAGTGGGTTGTCATTTCCTTCTCCAATGCAGGAAAGTGAAAGTGAAGTCATGTCCAACTCTTAGCGACCCCATGGACTGCAGCCTACCAGGCTTCTCCGTCCATGGGATTTTCCAGGCAAGAGTACCGGAGTGGGGTGCCATTGCCTTCTACTAGAAGGAGCACAGAGGGTGCATTTAGGTACCGATGACAGATCAAATCCCTCATGATTTTGATTAAAACTAGTGCTTTTAACAAAGTTCCTTTTAGGATTGAAGTAAGAAAAAGAGATCACCTTCCATTTATGGTAATCTAGTTTATTTTTAGTTCAAGGTACACAGATAAATAAATTTTCAATTTTGTTTAATTTTCACCATGGTTAACAACTAAATAAATATATTAACTTACTCTCTAGGTGTTGTTTCAAACTGATGACTACTTTTGGGGTTTAGCAGTAGTGGATTGATTGGTTTATCCTTAGGATAAATCAAAATCTAAACTTGAGGGAAGGTCAGTTTTTTATCATTTATAGAGCAATCAGGACTAAAAATGGAGAAGGTTCAGGTTAAAGCCTAATTTATCTTAGTGAAAGACACGTATACTGTAACAATTTTTCCAGAGATCAATTGTGACCTTTTGGGGACCACAGCCACTACTTCTGGTATTATAGAACAGCTGTTTCTTCTGAGTAACAACAGAAGCTACCAGTCCAAAGTAGACAATATTTACCAAGCTTTCTTTTTTTTTTAGGGATATCTTATTTTTAAAAGAATATTATCACTCTTGAAAAATTCTTCTTTGTGTGAGTGTATTTTATTTTTCATTTGTCCCTCGGACATCAGACACGTTAATATCAAGCCCTTATATGCCATCTAATGTAAAGTAATATAAGCACATATGATCTTTAAGCATGTATGATCCCTTAGGCAAAATACTCCCATGAAGACAACTCCCCATGGAGCATCTTGACAGCCAATTCTATAAACACAAAAACCACATACTTAATTCACAGCCCCACCTTGTTCTCTGTTCCACATGGTATTTTTGATTGAGCACCAGCTCCTTAAGGCATCATTGTAATATTTGGTTAACAGTAACTGACATATTTACATAATAACAGCTGATTTTCATATAAGCCTTCACAAACAATCTAGGGAATTTTAGAAAATACTCTGTGGCTATGAAGCATTTTAAAGTTTAATATTTCTTCACAACTCTTCTGTTCTCCCTGCACTACTTATTAAAGGCCCTGTACTGAGGACATTATCTAAGGATCACTTCTCCGCTAGACTGTAAGCTCCATGAAAGCAGGGCCTATGCCTACCTTGTTCATTGATGATTCCTAAGACCCCAGTAAGGCATCAAATCATATTTCATAAACACTTGAACTTGTACCTCATGACTTATTAGATGAATTTATATGATCAATTTTTCTTGACAACTGGGTTGAACGTTTACAATAGAGACATTTCACCTATCAGAACAAGACCGTAAAAAATATTCTAACCTTTTCGTATGGAAAGTGTGAAATAAACAATACAACGTGGTCCAGAGAGGTCCAGAGACCAGTGAAAGTCACGTTACGTTAAGACCACCTTCCTCCACCCCACCCCGTGTTCTGCTGCTCCTTTATGATTCTGTAAAAAGCAGATTCAATTAACTAGTTGTTTTTTTTTTAATATTTCCAAGTTCATTAAGAAAAACTAAAAAAACTAGTTTGTAAAAGTTTTTATTGTATCCGTGCCACACATAGTAGTGAAAAATAACACTCCTAAAAAAAAGAATGCTACCTTTTCCACAACATTTTATTTTAAATAAAACTTCAAGTACTCTTACATAGGTACAAAAAAATTCTGATCTATTTGCCTCCAACAGGCCACCACAACACACAGTAGATAAAACACAGTGGTTACAAATGTCTTGTAAATTTATTTCTGAGGCAAGGCAAATGGGAGGGAAATGTTTCTATGAAAAAATACTGTGTGTGTAGGAAATTGTCACAATTTTATTCCACATGGATACAAATGATTATACTTTAATTTAGGCCCTGGTGGCTTAAAATTATATAACAAAATAGAAAAAATGGAAAACTAATATCCCCTACACCCTGTTTCAAAGGCAGGCACTACCAAGATCAAGGAGACGCCACAGTGTTGGTAGAGGATAATTACTGTACAAGCTGTATAGCTATAATTACCTTCAGACTAAAATAAAATGCTACAATCCTTCTAAGGCATAAACAATAATGTCTGCAAACAATATATACACATAATACATATTTAAAACAAGACTTAATATAAACAATAATGAACAGTATATACATGTCAATTTTTCTTCACTGTTTTGAAATACAATTTAACTACACAAGTGATGCAGCAACATATATATATATATATGTATATATATATAAATGTACTTGTAACTCTACAGTAAAGTTTATTTTTGGTGCTTTTATAGCACATCAGTGTAAACAGTTTAACTTGGCTTTGTTTTATATTTTAAAACATTCCTTGTTGTATTTTCAAGATTTAAAGCAATTTTTCTAGTTCTTCCTTTTCACAGAAAACGAAGATTCTGGATGTGGTTTAATCATAAATAATTCATAAAATTAAATACATTCACTAAAAAATAAACTACAAAGTAAAAAAATGAAAAATAGATATTTATTGAGAGGGAAAGAACCATTTCCCATGTTAGAGCTCTGGTGTTGAATATTCAGTGCGATTTGATATATTTTAATTGCTATTGCACTATAACACCCTTTCCTTTGAAAATTCTTTGGGTGTGCTTCCCTGTTCTACCTAAATTAGCTGATAAATCACACAAACCCATAACCAAGGGCCTTGGTTGTTGTAGGAGTGAAGCCTTTAAAAACGGTATCATTCTTCTGATACTTTTTTTTTCGTGATACTTATTTTAAGGGAAAAAAAGTCATTATGTATGTGCCTTGCACATGTGTGTAAATACAGTTCACACTGCTGGTCTCATTCATCCTTATTTAAAAGGGAAAAAAAGAAAAGATTATTATAACTTCAGCTCACTTTGAAAGTATCTGTCCACTTTTTTTCAAAATACTTTCTCATACTGTGGCCAGCTCTGCCTATATCAGAATCATCTTCATTAAATGTTTCACAGTTGTCAAAAACAAGCCTGACATCTAGAGCAAAAGTTTCAAGGTTTGGGTACCTGGAAGAAAACACACGATTAGAGATTGCTTTTGTAGGCTGGTTTCATTCTGCAGACAAAGAAAGAGGTAATAAAAGATAAAATGTAAAACTGAAAGCAAAAAGAAAAAAATAGGGTAACTGCTTTTAAACTGATATAAAACACATTATACCATCTTATAAATGGGACATTTAAAAAACTGCATGTATTCTGAATGTACAGAATTTAAAGGCAGGTTAAATGCAGAACAGACTTCTCTTGAAGATCATGATATATTTCAACAAACTAGCATTTTTCTTACACCAAATTCCTGTTCAACCTGTAACACAATTCTGTTACTGGATTCATTCCAATTGACTTATTAACTCTGACCAACCGTGTCACTTGTAGTGCCCTATTATTCACGTTCAAAAATATTTAGCTGCAGTAAAAAGAATATAAATGCTTCCTATGTACTACGAACATGACATCTGCCCTGTAGCTTTTACATAGATCCCAGGGTTGGTCCCTCTGTTTAAACCTTGCTCCTTTCCCATTTTTCTTCTCTCTTCAGATATACTCTTGCTCAAACACTAGAGTATGATGATCCAAAACAAGCAAAAAAAGCACGTGCTGTCTCTTTATTGGAGATAGCATTAGGAACCGCCTTTCAATGAAAAGCACTCAGTGCTTTCTTGGGTAGGATAATCCCAGTTCTCTTTCCCTGTAAGAATCCAGAGAAGAGAACTGAAAGGTGCATGAATATGCCTAAACTTATTAGTAAAGAAGGAGTAGTGCCTTTCAAGCCAAACCAAGCCAAAGCAATAGTATACTGCTGCTGCTGCTAAATCGCTTCAGTCGTGTCCTACTCTGTGCAAGCCCACCAGGCTTCCCAGTCCCTGGAATTCTCTAGGCAAGAACGCTGGAGTGGGTTGCCATTTCCTTCTCCAATGCATGAAAGTGAAAAAATAAAGTGAAGTTGCTCAGTTGTGTCCGACTCCTAGCGACCCCATGGACTGCAGCCTACCAGGACCTTCCGTCCATGGGATTTTCCAGGCAAGAGTACTGCAGTGGGGTGCCATGGCCTTCTCCAATAGTATACTGCTACTGCTGCTGCTAAGTCGCTGCAGTCGTGTCCGACTCCGTGCGACCCCATAGACGGCAGCCCACCAGGCTCCCCCGTCCCTGGGATTCTCCAGGCAAGAACACTGGAGTGGGTTGCCATTTCCTTCTCCAATGCAGGAAAGTGAAAAGTGAAAGTGAAGCCGCTCAGTCCTGTCTGACCCTCCAGCGACCCCATGGACTTCAGCCTTCCAGGCTCCTCCATCCATAGGACTTTCCAGGCAAGAGTACTGGAGTGGGGTGACATTGCCTTCTCCGAATAGTATACTAGTTGGATACTAAAATAATTTACCCATTAGAAATACATATGGAGCACACACTGAAGCTCTGAGACCTGGTAAAAGTGGAATTATTTATTTGATGAAATACCTTGTACAGGCTTTTCACTTCTACCTTCTAATTAGTGCAACAATGAAAGAGAAAAATTTCTTTATCTGTAATGAGTTCACAGAGCTGTCAGCCCTATGTAACCTCATCTATTTTCCAGTTCTTCTAGGAATTATTATTTTTTAAATTGAGGTGAAATTCACATAACATCAAATTAACCATTTAAAGTAGATAATTAAGGTATTTAGCACACTCAAAACATTGTACTACCTAGGTCCCAGAACATTGTCATCACCCCAAAAGGAACCTCTTAATCCGTTAAGCATATACTCTATGCCTTCCTATCCCTAGCCCCTGGCAACCATCAACCCTTCCTTTTGTCTCTATACATTTACCTATTCTGGACATTTTACATAAATGCAATCAGGTAACATGTGTGGGAATAATTTTTATAAAATATTTTAAAGTTACCTTGAGAAATATTTCTCTCTTTATACTGTTCCTTACTACAAGAAAAGGTTAATGATTAATGCTAGAGAGACAAATCCAGGAGAAAATTCTAGGTGAGATTCTAGTGAAGTAAGTGCAATTACCACACCTGGGCCCTTCTTTTCTGAAAGGAAGGGGCAGGCTATGGAACCCAGAAAGATTCATTACAGTAAGGTACTTCCTCCCTCTGTTCTCTAAGTTTTTTTAGTTTAAAAATTGAAATATTATATGAGTTTGAGTCCCCGCTCATTACTTTGGGTTTCGTAAAACAACTCAAAGTTGGAAGAGCCTGCATTCTCTGAATTTTGCCTCCCATTTGGCTGACATCACAAACAAGATTATAAAGAACTGCTTCTCTCTGCTTGCCTCTGCTGTGACCTCATGCATTCACCAGGACCCATTCTCAAAAAGGAGCTTTGATTTTGCAGATCTTCTGGTAATTCTGTGTTAATATATAAGCCTGTTTATTTTGAGGTTTAGGTTCACCCTCTATCCAGGAACTGGAGAATTATGGAAGGTAAAGTCAGGAATTAAACACTGGCAAGGTTTTCCTGCATAAGTTTCTGTCCTGGTCATGATGACTATAAAGTCCATGCTACCCTCCTTTTGAGTATTTTGATAGAGAAAGCAAAAGAACTAGTTCATATATAGACAGAAGTTTCTGCTATTTGGATTGTATTCGAATCAATAGTTTTAATGTTTTCTGAGTCAGAGCAGAAATTAAAAAAAAATAATTCCCTTTGGAAATTAAAAAAAATTTCCCTTTGGAAATTAAAAAAAATAATAAAGTGAAATGGATATAATTCTTTAAAAAACTGACAGTTCAGCCTCCAGAGAAATAAACTAGTCATTTGGTCAATCTCGTAAATAATTTGATACATATAAGACAGTCACTGATCTTTATTAGTTAAGTTCTATGCAACTCTTCTAAATTGAGTGTAGATTATAGGCTGCAGAGATTTTAACCAAAAGAATATCCAGGAAGAATATAATAATGCAATTAAATATATTTTATAGTTTTTGAAAATATAAATTTCCTTCCTTCTCCATATTTTTTAATGACTTTGCTTGAAGTGATGGGCATAGCCTATATACTAAGCTAAACTGGTATGGAGGATTAAAGGGAACAGGCTGCATGGAGAATGTAGTCGCACAGCTCCTGGCCATTGATGCGAAGAGTGCTTTTGTGTGGGCTTGTTTTGTAAGCAAACAGCCTTATTCTTGTGGCTCCAAAATGTCTAGAACTAGTGTCCAATGTCCAGAACCAACTAAATGCCACTCTCTAAGAGCTGCTACTCTGGCAGAAGTCTGAGGCAATCTAGCAAAGATCATTAACTGTGGCCAGAAGTCATTTTTCTCTTTGGATAGGATCACAAAGATAATAGGGTAGAGAAGAGCAGATAATAATATTCTTCCACATTTAATAAACACATTTTCAGTATTCTCCAACAACCCACAATAAGACTTTTAATATTTAACATTTCCAGTGATCTTCTATCTCTTAACTGTAATAATCTGAAAATTATTACAGGGTCAATTTTCATTAAAGCCACACGAGATAGCGTCAATGTTCCACTGATATACAATACAAGCTCTAGGTTGCATGTTATTTACTTAGGAGGTTTTCTTGATACTTTTCCTTACCTTCCAGGCTGGGTTTAGTGCCCTTCCAATGTCAGAAGGCTTTATCGCACAGCTTTTTAAATATTTAAATAATTTTAATTGATTTGTCTTACATACTCTGCTACCCTGACCAAACATACACACCCCTCCAAAGGCAGAGCCTATGTCTTTGTTGTTAATTAATGTATTTTTGGCTCGCTAGAAAAGTACCCAGCATATACCAAGCATTCAATGGATATCGAACTGAAATGATTTACTTACTGTCCACTACTTAATTTCTCTCTAATTGTGGAAAAATCCATAGGCTTCTTAATAACTTTCTTATAACCAGGAACAAGTTTCAAGTTTACAGGAAGTAGAAAAGGCCATGCATCCTCATGAGTTTCCATTTCAGTAAGGATCATACTAAAGAAAATAATGTCTGAAATCAGTATCTATGCTTTAGAAACATCTATTTTTATTAAAAATTTAGCTTTCCAATCTTTCAAGTAAAAAATGCAAATTAACTTCTTTAAAAATATACACTATAGACTTTCATTTCCTATTTATACAAACTGTCAAAAAGTTGTCTTACTATAGTAGGTGATTTCTAAGCAAATAAAATGGAAAGCTAAATATATAGTACATGAGAACTGAAATAATACCTGCAAAGAGCTAGGTCCTTGGAGTCATCTCTTTTAGGTTTCTTAACAGAAGTGAAACTTTCTTGCTTCGATATGTTAATAGAACTGTTTTCCTCCATTTTTCTTTTTTTCAGGTCTTTGACCCCTCTTTTCAGCGAACTGCTTGTTGATGCAGAGTCTTCATCTTCAGTATCCCCTGTTAAAGTCACTTTCTTGCCTTTTTTTGACTCACTCTTTTTTCCTTTGACATGAAGTTTTTTGATTTTTAGGGTTTGACCACTTGCCTTTAATTTAAAAAAAAGGAAATGAGGTGTAAGAAAAATAACTGTCGAGAGGCCTTTTATTATTTTATGTTATGAAAGTCTGACAGGGCAAACAAAAAGAATATTATCTCTGATCTAGAAGGCTGATAATTTCAACAGAGATCTATGAATTTTTTTCCTCCTATAATATGAGGCAAAAACTCTAATAAAGCATGAACAATTTATTTGAGGAGTTCTTAAAATCTGATGATGTTGATCACATGGTAAGCAATCTTTGGTACTACAGAACTTAGAGCAGCACTGTTTCTTAGTCTAGGTCACTAACAGCATGACTTTAAAGATACAAAGTACTACTTTTTTGAGCACAATATAATTAACAACAAAGATGAATATAAACAAAAATACAGATCTTATTAATAAGCAAGTTAAAGAGATAATTTAAAAGCTAGACCAAAACAAGGAAAATAGCTCATGAAGTGTTAAACAGAGAAGTCCTTTGTAAGCAATCAAATATACTGGAAATTGATACTTCTTTCTACTAATAGATAAAGAAAAAAGACATTTTCTACAAGGATAGAGTTCTACAAAGTTGTGGTTACCAGGTGTGAACAAAGCAGAGGCGAAGGAAGAGAAAAAAAATGTTGATATTTGAGGAAAACAATGAAGAAATAGTATAAAAGAGATTATATTTGGAATCAAACAACATGAATTGTAGCTATGGCTCTGTCAGTTACTAGCTA
Source organism: Bos grunniens (assembly GCF_055505025.1). Classification (NCBI taxonomy): domain Eukaryota; kingdom Metazoa; phylum Chordata; class Mammalia; order Artiodactyla; family Bovidae; genus Bos; species Bos grunniens. The sequence goes on from NC_141166.1 coordinate 99,833,710, forward strand.
TGGAACTTTGTACAAAAATATCTGTGAGTCCCCATTATCTCACTTGTAAAATAAAAAAGACATGCCACACAATTGGTAAAGTCATTCTAGCTCCAAAATTGTATGAAAAAAAAAAAAAAAACCAAAAAGCTCAACATGACCTTATGCAGTCTAACTACAATTTGCAGGCAGCACACTGATAAAATGATTAAACTCCTTCCTATCCCTCAATTTAGAAATAGGGAAATAAATCTGTATTTTCAGACTTAACTGTTACAATAAATATAATAGATCATTGACGAATATCAGTGCAAAGATACTGGTAATGTATGGCTTTTGTTTTAATTTTCCAGGATAGTTTGTCCTCTTTCAGAAAACGATAGCCTCTCTTAACCAGATAATTAAGAAATTGTAGACTTAAAACTTAAGAGTCAGATATCAATCTACCAATAGTTTAAAGCTAGTTGTATTCTTGGGATGAATTTGGCTGAAAAACATTTTTCTGGAGTACTTCATATCAATTTCTTTGAGAATTTCAGGACCTCTTCTACCATTATTTTGAAAAATAGCTTTTAATCAAGCAATTAAAAGTATTTGGTTCTCTATTGGTAAGGTAAAAGTATAATTAAAGAGATATTTTAATTGGCTAAAATAATAAGACAAACCATAAATCTAGCACCTTCCCCATACTGTATCAAAGAATCACTACCTCTTGAAACTGGAATAAATTAAAATGTTTTACTAAGTCTCTTCTGCATTTAATTTATTAATTTTTATTCACTAAAATCTGATTATTTTGAGTTTTAATGTTATGCCCTGAAAGTTTTCAGCACTAGAAAAACAGAACGAGAAAACTTAATTCATGAGGAAAAGGTCTGTTTAATGAAGATTAAGTTAGATTGAGTAACTGTGTTACTTAAAAAGAGAAAAAGCTCAGGAATAATTTCTAGTTCCTACGTGAACTAAAATATTACTTGGGATCATATATTAACAAATTAATACTCATAGTAAGAAAACATGAAATTTAAATCCACAGAAATAAAAGACTCGTGATGTTTTAAAAAGACAATGGACCCTCTCTATTTCTTTGATAAATGATGTTTATCACGCTTATCTCACTGGATTACGCACACACATATACTTTTACAAGCAGCTTTTATACAGAGCCTCTATTACCAGATGTCTGTGTTCTTGCACAGACTCCCCACCTTCCCCACCCTTTCTATCTTATTGGAGTCCAAATCCAAAGAGAAACTTCAGTAAGTCTTAAGCAGAATCTATCAGATTACACACATAGAAGGGCTCATTTCTGTTATGTTTGTGTAATTATATATCAGAAGTTGTGAACTGGTGGTTCACAGACTATAAACATCCCACAGAATGTGTTGTGGTTTGGCTCATAATGCTTATATAAATTCTGAATTTGTTGCCAATATTTAACATTTGCAAGAATATGCATAAAATCCATAATCTTGAAATACTAGTCGATCCTGGAACACTGGGCCCACATGTCTACATGATAACAATTTGCCAGAGTTGAGTGATGACTGTTGCATAAAAATAGGGGCACGACTTGACTTTCCTATTTGCTATAGTCCTGCCTGATGCTTTTGTGTTATTTGGCTTTTTAGGGACTGGAATTTAGAATTTCTTATTTGTGTATATGATTGTGTATAAATATGTATATACACACACACAAGTCTTTAATTCTGTGACAGAGAGAATACATATATATTTTTTTTTTAATTTTATTTTATTTTTAAACTTTACAAATTGTATTAGTTTTGCCAAATATCAAAATGAATCCGCCACAGGTATACATGTGTTATATATCTTTAATATAGTGTATGTATGTGTGTGTGTATATAAATATACATATGAACATTGGTATGAAAACACATATACACAGAGTAAAAACACTTAGTCACAATGATGTATGCAGAAATAGCCATTTGAGAGCAAATTGGAGAGTATAAATATTTGAAAATAACTGAATTACTGGAAAGATTTTTAAAACCTTAACTTAAAAAATCTATCTATATATATATCAAAATCAAATGGTTATAGTATTTCTATTGCTATAAGAAGCATGGGCTTCCTGGTGGATCATATGGTAAAGAATCTTTCTGGAATGCAGGAGACCTGGGTTCAATCCCTGGGTCAGGAAGATCCCATGGAGAAGGGAATGGCTACTCATTCCAGTACTCTTACCTGGAGAGTTCCATGGACAGAGGAGCCTGGTGGGGTTGCAAAGAGTTGGACATGACTGGGCGACTAACATCTAATACATCACTTTTAAAAAAACAATAGAAAGGGAATTCACTGGTGGTCCAATGGTTAAGACTCTGTGCTTTGCTGTGGGCCTGGGTGCAATCCTTGGCTGGGGAACTAAGATTCCACAAGCCTCACAACATGGCCAAGAAACAAACAAAAAACCCCAAAACAAAACAGGGCAGAGACTTAGAAAGCTGCATTTACATAGAAGTGCTTGGACAGGATTACAGACCTCTAGTCTGGTACTGAAATGACAGACACCAGAATGCTAATTTAAGCAAACTGACAGAAAACAAAACATCCTATAGCCTACCAGATGGTACCCCCAGGCCTGAAAACACTGATTTGTTAGTAATTCACAAAGTAGTAGAGAAACTTTCTTTAACTTGACAGTTTGAAACTAAAAGATAATTTATGTACAACCAGTGAAGATTATTATTAAACTACATTTAACTCTATATGACAAAAACGATAAAGCAACGAGAAATAAAAAAGCAATTATTAGTGAATACCATGCCATGTGCAACTTCTGCTATTTTGTAAATATAAAATATAATATATAAATATAAAATATAATAAAGTATGAATATGAATATATCACAGAATTTTCTGAAGTTATAAAAACCTTCAAACACACAAGCATATCTGATCCTCACAAATCCCCACAAAGCAGATACAATTCCATTTTATAGATATAACTTTGAAGTAAAGAAAAGTAATATTTATAGATCTAGGAGATGAGAAAAACCAGCAAAGGAGACTGAAAAGGAGCAAAGTCAGGAAGAACACCAGATGAGTATGGTATCCTAGAAGATAAGTGAAGACAGGATATCAAGGAGGAGGGAAAGTTCCACTTTATCCAATGTAAATACTAAGTTAGATGATCTGAGCAGTAGTCACTGGACTGAGCAATGTGGAAATCATTTGTGGGCACTGTAAGAGCAATTTTGGAGAAGTCATGGAGGTAAAAATATGACTGGAATGAGTTTAAGAGTAAATTGGAGGAGAGAAATTGGAGAGAACCATAACAAAACTTTTCAGCAAAGGGAAGGGGAGAAATTGGGGAAGTGAATCAAGGGAGAAGTAAGGCTAAAAGAGAGTTTAGCTTTTGTAAGATGGGAGAAACTGTATCATGTTAGTAGTCTGATGAGAAAGAACTCAGTGCAGGAGTAGAAACTGATGATGCAGGAGAACAAAGAACTGCTGGAGGTGTTCCTCATTCTCCTAAGGAGGTGAGATGGGGATGGGATCTGAAGCACAAGTTGGGTAACTGGCTTAGTTAGGGGCACAAGCGGTTCATGGCAACAGGACGGAAGGTAGAGGATGCTAGCCCAGATACATAAAGTATGGTAGCTGTGATGGATTCTTGTGATATTTTCTTCTGATGGCTTCCATTTTCATAGTGAAATGAGAGTAACATCATTAGCTGAGACTGAGAATAGAGGAGACAGTAAATTATCAGGCACCATTAAAGGCCCTCTTAGCCTTAAATTTAAAAGGCTGGGTGTTTCTCCAGTCACATCAAGATACCTTTGTATCTGAATATTAAGTTACTAGAGAAGTCAGAGAATTGGATTAACCAGAATGATGGTTTTACCAAGTGAGAGAGAGGTACAGAAACTAAGGGTAGATACTGTGATTATAGGAACAAAAAGAAGACATGAAGGTGGAGAGGGACAGTGAGAAGGTCTTAAGATAAATGAACTGAAGGTCCTGATGAGATCAAAGAATTATTGGAGTAGGAGTGCTAGACAGAGTGAATGGGAAAAAGGAGGCAGTGGATAGATGGACATTAGAAACTGAGTTTATGAAGAGGTGGCAGTTACTGGTAATAAGTCAAGAGATGAAACATGGAAGAGAGTGAGACAAAGAAAACCTAACAGGGAGTCTGCGCCTCAATACATTCTAACCCTTTCATACTTACACTGTAACTCTAAAACTCATCTCTTTCTACTCTATCATATTGCTTCCCCTTAATCAATCAGTATGAGAGTTCACAGGTTTCCAATTTATATGTGACTGGAAAGTGACTTCCCAGGTGGTGCTAGTGGTAAAGAATGCCTACCAGTGCAGGAGACTTAAGAGACATGGGTTCAATTTCTGGGCTGGAAAGAACCCCTGGAGGAGGGCATGGTATTTTTGCCTGGAGAATCCCATGGACAGAGGAGATTGGTGGACTACAGTCCACAGGGTCACACGGAGTCGGACATGATTGAAGCAACTTAGCACACACATGGCAAGTGACTTAATATACATATGCTTAATACCATATGACCAAGCAATTCTACTCTTAGGTATATAACCAAAAAAAGTGGAAACATATTCATACAGAAACTTGTATATGACTATTTCTAGCAGCATTACTGATAAAAGTCAAAATGTAGAAACAACGCAAACGTCTATCAACTGAACAGATAAACAAAATGTAGTCTCTATCCATATAATGGATATAATATAAATATATATATAATAAATATATCCATATTATCTGACTTTAAAATGAAGTGCTGAAACATATATGAACCTTGACGATATTACGCTAAGTGAAAGAAAAAGGCCACATATTGTATGATTTAATATATCTATAATGACCAGAATTGGCAAATTCATAGAGATAGGAAGTAGATTGGTTGCCAAAGGCTGAGAAGGGGAATTGGAAGTGAATGCTAATGGGTATTAGGATTCTTTAAGCGGCTCATGAAGATGTTCTGGAATTTGATAGTGGTGATGACTGTACAACTTTGTGAATATGTTATACATCACTGAATTGCACACTTTAAAGTGAATTTTATCGTATATGAATTGTATCTCAAAAATCCACATAAAATGCTTCATTTTGACTGGCAGGTTAAAACTTATTAATACTACTAAAAAATACTAAAATGTATATGGAATCACAAAAGACCCAGAATTACCAAAGCAATCCTGAGGAAAAAAGAAGAAAGCTGGAGGTAAAACCTTTCCAGCCTTCATAAAATACTATTAGGTTGGTGCAAAGGTAATTGTGGTTTTGGCACTGTTGAAATTTGCTGTTTGATACTGCAGTACATTCTTAATTAATGTGTTATGTTATATATCATTTTAATGTGCATTTCTTGCTTTTTTTTTGTTAATGACTTATTACTGTTTATTTTATATTTATTTTGGACTATGGAAATGATGCTAGACAAAAAGCAAATTTTAGCTATTTTCTTATTTGAGTTCAAAATGGGTTATAAAGCAGTGGAGACAACTTGCAACATCAGCAACACATTCAGCTCAGGAACTACTAATGAACATACGGTGCATTGGCAGTGCAGGAAGTTTTGCAAAAACACAAAAGCCTTGAAGATGAGGGGTGTAATGGCCAGCTACTGGACGTTGACAATGAACAATTGAGAGCAAACATCAGAGCTGATCTGCTTACAACTACACGAGAAGTTTGCAGAAGAACTCAACATCTGCCATTCTATGGTCATTCTGCATTTGAAGCAAATTGGAAAGGTGAAAAAAGCTCGGTAAGTGGGTGCCTCATGAGCTGACTGAAAATCAAAAAAATTTAAAGTGTCGTCTTCTCTTATTCTATGCAACAACAACAAACCATTTCTCAATCAGATTGTGACATGTGACAGAAAGTGGATTTTACAGGACAACTAGTGATGACCAGTTCACCAAAGTCCGAAGCAAGTCCCAAAGCCAAACTTGCAACAAAAAAAGGTCGTGGTCACTGTTTGGTGGTGTCTGATTCACTATAGCTTTCTGAATCCCGGCTAAATCATTATATCTTGAAGTATGCTTAGCAAATCAATGAGATGCACCGAAACTGTAACACTCGCAGCTGGCATTGGTCAACAGAAAGGGTCCATTCTTCTCCACGACAATGCCCAACCACACGTCACACAACCAACACTTCAAAAGTTGAATGAATTGGGCTACAAAGTTTTGCCTCATCTTCCATTTTCACCTGATCTCTTACAACCAACTACTACTTCTTCAAGCATCTCTTGACAACTGTGTGCAGGGTAAATGCTTCCACAACCAGCAGGAGGCAGAAAATGCTTTTCCAGAGTTTGTCCAATCCTGAAGCACAGATTTTTACACTACAGGTATAAACCAACTTATTTCTTGTTGGCAAAATGTGTTGATTGTAATGATTCCTATTTTGATGAATAAAGATGTGTTTGAACCTAGTTATAATGATTTAAAATTCACAGTCAAAACGTAATTACTTTTGCACCAACCTAATACAAAGCTACAGTAATCAAAACTGTGGTATTAGCACAAAGACATATAGATCAAGGGAACAGAACAGAGAGCCGAGAAATAAACCCATACACCTACAGTCAATTAATCTACAACAAAAGAGGCAAGAATATACAATGGAGAAAGAATACTTTCTTCAGTAATTGGTGTTGGAAAAGCTGGACAGCTACAAGTAATCAATGAAATCAGAACACTCCCTCACACCATATATAAAAATAAACTCAAAATAGTTTCCGACCTAAATATAAGACATGACACATAAAACTAGAAGAGAACATACACAAAACATTCTTGGACACAAATCATAGCAATATTTTCTTAGTCCAGTTTTCCAAGGCAAAAGAAAAAAAAGCAAAAATCAGTCAGTGTCACTGTTAGTCGCTCAGTCGTGTCTGACTCTTTGCGACCCTATGGACTGTAGCTTGCCAGGCTCCTCCGTCCATGGCATTCTCCAAGCAAGAACACTGGAGTGGGTTGCCATTTCCTTCTCCAGGGGATCTTCCTAACCCAAGGATCAAACCCCACTCTCCCTCATTGCTGGCAGACTTTTTACCATCTGAGCCACCAGGGAAGCCTTAAAAGCACAAATAAATGCGACTTAATCAAACTTAAAAAAGCTTTTCCACAGCAAAGGAAAACAACAACAAAACAAAAAGACCTACCAGACTGGGAGAAAATATTTGCAAACAATATTAACTGACAACGGGTTAATAACCAAAGTACACAAACAGCTCAACTCACACATACAACTCAATATCAAAAACACAAACAACCCAGTCAAAAAATGGGCAGAAGACCTAAATAGATATTTTCCAAATAAGACATACACAGATGGCTAACAGGCATGTGAAAGGATGGTCAGTTTAACTAATTATTAGAAAAACATACATCAAAACCACAATGAGGCATTACCTCATACCAGTTAGAATGGCTATCATCAAAAAGTCTACACATAATAAGTGCTGGAGAGGGTGTGGAGAAAAGGGAACCCTCTTACTCTGTTGATGAGAATGTAAATTGGTATAGCTACTATGGAAAAGAGTATGAAGGTTCCTTAAAAAAAATAATAGAGCTGCCATATGATCCAGCTATCCCACTCCTGGGCATAAACCTGGAAAAGATGAAAACTCTTAGTTCAATAAGATGCACGTACCCTAATGTTCATAGCAGCACTATTTACAATAGTCAAGACATCATAGAAACAATTCAAGTGCACATCAAACAGACAACTGGTTTGAGAGGATGTGGTATACACACATATCAGACTGTTACTCAGCCATAAAAGAGAATGAAATATTGCCATTTGCAGCAACATGGATGAACCTAGAAATTATTATACTAAGTGAAGTCAGACAAATATTTTATCACTTATATGTGGAATCTAAAAAATAATACAAATGAATCTTTATATAAACAAGAAAGAGACTTACAGGCATAGAAAACAAACTTGTGGTTACCAAAGAAGAAAGATAGAGGGGGAACGATAAATTAGGGGTACAGGATTAACAGATACAAACTACTATACATAAAACAGATAAGCAACAAGGATTTACTGTTTAGCAAAGGAAGTATATTCAAAATCTCCTAATAAGCTATAATGGAAAGTAACTTGAAAAAAATACATATGTAACTGAATCACTTTGCTGTATAATAAAAAAAAATAAGTTTTAGATCAGTCGTACCTTAGCAATGCAAGCTGGACAAAACCAATCCCCATCTGGTATAGTTGTAATCTTGGGTCTATGGCAGTATGTATGACAGCCTTTGTCACAGCCATCACAAAGGAGGAGCAGTTCTTCATTATCTCCCTTTCGACATATCTGGCAGTACTATAATACATGAAAAATCATTTAAAGTTAAGACTCTGCTATGAATCGTAGTTATTGGGATATTAAACACACCATAATTCCTAATTCATATTAGTAATGAACATTCCGCTTGCTAACAAATAAACAGTAGCCATACACATCTATGTATCTCTCGTTACACAGATATGGACCACATGACAGGGTGAGCAGTTCAATTGGGGTAAATGCACATTTCAAGTACACTGCAAAGAACAAAGCTAGAGGTTGAATGCCTGCACACACTTCAGAAGCATGTACACATTAACATATGAAATAATTAACATGACATTAGAGCACATAAAGCAATGAATAGCCTTAATACATGGCACTTTAATTTTTTAATATATTTCATTGTTTGCTTATCTTAGCATCCTCATGATATCCTAAGAAAGAAATAAGTAAGAGTTAGAGTAATTTTTAAGGTCAAAATTAGGAAACTTGTAGATTCAGAATAGTAAATAATAATAATAAGATGTTCCTATATTTTGACTATGTCTAAACCAGGAAACTTCAAAAATCAACCCAAATCAAACGTGTCACAAATGTAGAAAATGGATCCTACAAAATGAATTCTAAGGGAAAAAAACTGTTACAATAAATTAAAGAATTTAGAGGTCATTATTTACTTTCTAGGAGTAAAAATAATTTCTTCTCTGTGGAAAAACTTCTAATACCATTAAGAATTTTTAAATCTATAGAGAGAAGATTTTTTTCTCACGCACACATATTCTGTATAACAAGTTTCACAAAGGAAAGAAGGATGATTAGACAAGTAAAAACTTCAAAGATGGCTTTAAAAAACAGTAAGTACTAACATTATATTTTGACATTTGATGTTTATTTCCAGTAGCAGTAGAAAATGTCCTGTAATCAATATTCTAAATCTGAAAACATTACTATTTTTCAATTTAAAATAATTAAAACATTTAAATTTTATAGCATTTATACTCATTTTAAGTTATGTATTTAAATACTCTTAAAACCGAAAAAGCTTAATTGTTCAAATTCAATTTGTTTAATTTCAAGAAAACATTAAATCTTAATCTGGGAAGGTCCAAAATAGTCTTTCATAACTCAACATGCACACCAATGATAGCTTAAGAATCTCACCAGAACAGCAGATACATGCTATTCACCTTAATAAATAGCTATCAAATATATGTAATATACACATAATACTAAAATTGGCATGGGTACTAGAAGAGAAAGCAGTAGAGTTTAATATTCTGACAGTAAGTATTTATTTTATGACCTTTCCTAATAACCACATCACTAAATACTTTAATATGGTGCTATTTCTCCATATCTGAGTTATTTCTTTAAAACTTCTATTATAAGAATATTCATTGAGAAATAACATTTTGAAGGCTATATTTAATTCCCTATAATGACAAAATTTAAAAATCAGGTTCATGAACATTAAGTAAATTCTCACAATCTTCTACAATAGATAGGTAAAAATACTAAAAAATCCATCTTACATCTCACATTTATGACTTTAAAATTCTTTTCTGACACTTTCTAAGAAAGGGTAACATATATTGAACTTATAGCATTTTTGGAAAATCACAGTAATAGCTCACAATGTGTTAGAGCATTTTGGTTTTAACCACTTTCCTACCACAATAAAAACAAAACAGTGAATGCCACAGTGGATGTTGCTGACTACTTAACGTTAATAACAACAGAAAGTAGATAGGGGACTGAGAAGTACCTAAGGGCAAATTATGGCAGCTCCTTCTTTCTTAGTAAGCTTGGTTTCTGGCAAAGAGGATATTTCTAAAGATATTGAGCACTTTAACTTTCTGATACAGCTTATTATGAGGATTCTTATAGGTCCTGTTATATTTCTAATTAAAGGTTACAAAGAGCTTATTAATCTTTGAATAAAAAACTCTGCCTTCTTTATAAAGAAGTGGTTTTTTTATAGCAAAAATAGCATTATTAAACATTAAAAAAGAAATGAAAATTATGAGATGGAGTTAAATAATGATGGATGCATATTAATTTATTAGTAACAATGGAAAAGGAATTTGCAAAAATCTGAAATAAAACTTAAGATGGCAGAAAGTAATTATACTACTATAAAGGCAGATTTTGGTACAAGTTTTGGGTTTCTTTGTATAGGTTATATATAAATTGTAGATTCATTATTCTATGGACATTTTAGAAAGAAGTGAAAAACCATAGAAGAAATCAAATTTATTTGTAAACAATGAATAAAGTCTTGAGTAGTCTAGGCATAGAGGTAAAAAGGAAGGAAAGAATGCTAATTATTTAAGGATCACTTATTTGGGGAACAACTATTTAAATAAAGGAATTTTACCCTTATTCATGAAAACAAAACTCAAGTGTTTGAATTTTAAAGCTAATCAGCAATTCAAAAGCAACTGTTAAAATAATTCATAAAAGTCAACATATAAAAGATATTTCGATAATAAATAAAAGGCAAAGGAACACATATATGATTTAAAATAAATATATCTGTGGGAAATGTAAGAAATACAGCTTTTATTTGAATGTATAGCATTTGTTGCCTAGAACAAAGTAGAGGCCACTGTGTGATAACTAACCGGGCTTGAACAAAGAAGGTGAAGAAATAGTTTTAACTGTCAGAGGACAGATGAAAATATCTATCCTTAATGCCAGCAATATCGAACACTTTATCAAAAGTGCATAAAGGAAGAGGTCTCTGTTTATTTCATTTACTTATCCAAGTATTTTTAGCATTACAAAAAGAAAATTGATACAAATGTAAAGACATTTCAGGAATGCAGTGAATGTATATAGCAGGTAATGTTAGCAACTGGAATGTTTACAAGATTGAAAGAGCCTTCAAAACGTTTAGCTTAACAACTATTATGTTGACAAAATGCAGAAGACAACTTCAGTTGGAGCTACAAACAATATTAAAGGGGAGAAAAAGAAGATCTTAAAAACAAAGATAACACTTGATAGACGCCTTCAAAAAGCTCAAAATAAGGAGAAAAGTATCAAATTATACAGTATTTAAAAATTAAGCAAATTCTCAAATACAGCATACATTATTTTGACAATAAAGTATAACTAAGAAATATCTGAAGATTGGAAAAAAAACAGGACAAAGTAAATTAGTTATAGTATTTCTTAAATAAAAACACTTACAACTTTCATAATTGATTTTTCCCATGCTATTGATTTCTGTAACTGCTGAATGCACAGAGCTACCTGTGCAGCACTGCGAGCTTCTGATAATGCCCTTCTCCATACCCTGAGCCCTGGAGCAATATCCTCTTCAATTCTGCATTGAAATATAGAAAAATTAAGTAGGTCATGTCCACATTTATGGTTACTGAATGTGAAACAATCATCACACTGAAAGCCAAGCAATGACAAAAACATGTAACAGCCAATAAGTATAAGGTTTAAGCAACTAAATTTGATGTAGTGCACAGACTGTGGCTACGTGCCTCAAAGCTTAGTCACAACCAGGTAAATGTAAGATCACTTTGCAGGATTATCAACGCACATAACAAAAAAAAAATGTTTTTACGAAGCACCATGCAAGTAGCATGATCCATATGGATCACAGACATACAAGAAGATACATAGATAACAGGCAATAGAAAATAGGCTCCAATTAGCAAAGAAGCACAATAATTTTTCAAGTTAATCTCAATAACCTACCCGTCACCATCACCACTAACGGATGGTGCAGGAGCAGGGACAGTAACTGTGCCCACATTATCCAGTTTGATCTGAATGGTGGTACTTAAGGGGCTCTTCAGATACCTTCTTTCAATGTTCCGCTCCAAATCAGCCAGCCTGGTTACAGCTATATCTAGGGGGTTGTCACTCTTCCGTTCTAGTGCATGTGCACTGCCTTCTTCTTCGCCAGTAAATTCTCCATCATGCTCCTTGCACAATTTAGAAAATGACTTATGTTCAAAATATACCAAGTCCTCCCTTTCTGATGCAGGTTCTGGACACATCCAACCCTATATATCAAAAGAACAATGTTACTATGGTTTCCTCTTGAAATGCCTGATGGGTGAATTACCTTTACTTAAAATATAGCAGCAGACACCAGCAGATCTCAAGGATCTTTACTAAAAGTTTTTACCTTGTGTTTCCTAATGCTAGGTGGAAATAAGAACAACAACAACAAAAAAAAATTAAAAGAAACAATTGTGAGAGAAGTTTGAAGAAGAAAATTTAAGAACTTTTGATGTTACGAAAGGTAAAATGAAAATCAGCAAAGTATTCTGAGCAACTTTAGACTAAATGCTTATTCATTTCCTGGAACCACTTCAATGGAAATCTCAGTGGTCTCTGAACTTAGTTCTTCCTTTCCATTTCCTTTCCTTCTACTACTCTTCTGTATAAGTCTTTGTACTCACCATTTTTCTTTGAGCAGCAGGAGTTTACATGAGGTCTTACATTTGTCTGTGTACAGCCTTTATCTGTTGTTCTTAACACAGTTAACCCCACTCATCCTGCAGCTCTCATGTTAAACATCCTCAGGGAATCCTCTCCTGACCTACTTTAAGAGGTTAAGTCTCCATATTACAAGCTCACAAAGGATCTCTTCAAGAAAATTAGAGACACCAAGGGAACATTTTATGCACAAATGGGTACAATAAAGGACAGAAATGGTATGGACCTAACAGAAGCAGAAGATATTAAGAAGAGGTGGCAAGAATACAGAGAACAATTATACAAAAAAGACCTTAATGACTTTGAAAACTATGATAGTGTGATCACTCACCTAGAGCCAGACATCCTGGAATGCGAAGTCAAGTGGGCCTTAGGAAGCATCACTAGGAACAAAGCTAGTGGAGGTGTTGGAATTCCAGTTGAGGTATTTCAAATCCTAAAAAATGATGCTGTGAAAGTGCTACGCTCAATATGCCAGCAAATTTGGAAAACTCAGCAGTGGCCACAAGACTGGAAAAACGTCAGTTTTCATTCCAATCCCAAAGAAAGGTAGTGCCAAAGAATGTTCAAACTACTGCACAATTGCACTCTTTTCACATGCTAGGAAAGTAATGCTCAAAATTCTCCAAGCTAGGCTTCAACAGTACGTGAACCAAGAACTTCCAGATGTTCAAGCTGGATTTAGAAAAGGCAGAGGAATCAGAGATCAAATTGCCAATATCTGCTGGATCATCAAAAAAGCAAGAGAGTTCCAGAAAAACATCTATTTCTGCTTCATTGACTACACTAAAGTCTTTGTGTGGATCACAACAAAATGTGGAAAATTCTTCAAGAGATGGGAATATGAGAGCATCTCACTTGCCTCCTGAGAAACCTGTATGCGGGTCAAGAAGCAACAGTTAGAACCAGACATGGAACAATGGACTGGTTCCAAATTGGAAAAGGAGTATGTCAAGGCTGTATACTGTTACCCTGCTTATTTAACTTATATGCAGAGTACATCATGCAAGATGCCAGGCTGGATGAAGCACAAGCTGGAATCAAGATTTCAGGGAGAAGTATCAATAACCTCAGATATGCAGATAACACCACTCTTATGGAAGAAAGCAAAGAGGAACTAAAGAGCCTCTTGATGAAGGTGAAAGAGGAGAGTGAAAAAGCTGTCTTAAAACTCAACATTCAAAAAACAAAGATCATTGCATCTGGTCTCAACACTTCATGGCAAATAGATGGGGAAACAATGGAAACAGTGACAGATTTTATTTTCTTGGGACTCCAAAATCACACTGATTGCAGCCACGAAATTAAAAAATGCTTGCTCCTTGGAGGAAAAGCTATGACAAACCTAGACAGCATATTAAAAAGCAGAGACATTACTTTGCCAACAAAGGTCCGTCTAGTCAAAACTATGATTTTTTCCATTAGTTATGTATGGATGTGAGAATTGGACCACAAAGAAGGCTGAGCGCCGAAGAATTGATGCTTTTGATCTCTGGTGTTGGAGAAGACTCTTGAGAGTCCCTTGGACTGCAAGGAGATCCAACCAGTGCATCCTAAAGGAAATCAGTCCTCAGTGTTCACTGGAAGGACTGATACTGAAGCTGAAACTCTAATACTTTTGGCCACCTGATGCAAAGAGCTGATTCTTCAGAAAAGACTCTGATGCTGGGAGAGTGAAGGCAGGAGGAGAAGGAGATGATAGAGGACGAGAAGGAGATGACAGAAGACGAGATGGTTAGATGACATCACCGACTCAATGGATATGAGTCTGAGTAATCTCTGGGAGATGATTAAGGACAGGGAAGCCTGGCGTGCTGCAGACCATAGTGTCGCAAAGAGTCAGACACGACGGAGAGGCTGAACAACAGCAAGACTTGTGGTACTTGCAATTTTATACTACTGTGATTAATCTTTCTACCTCTAAATTCCATGAGGACAGGGACCATGTCTACTTTCATATTATCTCCAGCACGGTGAAGGTAAATAGTAGGCACTCAATATTTACATGTTGATTGAATAAACGGATGATCTTATAACTCAGCTTGCTTATACTGATCTACTTCAAAATCCGTCAGAATTTCCCTACTGTTTAGCAAAGTCCACATTTTTACTATGACATTCCCGTACCTCAGTCTACCTCTTCCTGTACTGTTCTCATCACAAATCCTACACTGTAGTCAAATTCCACAATTTACAACTCCACAAAACATGTCCTAATCTTCTGGATCTTCGTGCTCTGCTCAGGCTGTTTACTCTTTCTAGTATGGCATTCCTTGTCAAAAGCTGACTCACTTTCTCAAGCTCTATCTCAACTTCTACATGAATGTTCCCTCATCTTTTCCATGTCTCTACCAGAAGTTGTGTATTCTTTTTCTAAATTCATGCATGATTCTGTACTTCTCTATGATCAGTTTAACAGATTCTGCAGAGATGTATACATGTCTTATCTCTCTATTAGATGACAAGTTTTCTGAGGGCAGAAACCATATTTTACTCAAAATTGTGGTGCCTATTGTCTGATGCTGACTAGGTACTTAGTAAATGCATATCAAATGCAAAACAGAATAAGCATTATCGTTTTTATTACACCTTTTCAGAGATAATTATTTTATCTTTATATTACAATCAAGTCCTCTTCTTTACTCAGTAGAACATTTATATTTGTGAAGTAAGCATAGAATTATGAATAGTGTAAGTGCATTAGGTAGAAGTCATGTCAAATAAACCTCATTCCCAGATTTTGAAAGGGGTACTAAATTTGCCAAATCAAGGGAACCCTGTAAACATAGTGTATGTGGATCTCTGCAAAGCAGTTGACAAGACAAAAAACGAAGACCAGATTAGAGAAGTCTAGAGGGTTGAAAACTGTTTCCAAAGAATGGTGATTGTCAGAACTTGGATCACCTCAGAAAAGGTCCCCAGTGCTAACAGTCAAAGGCTCTGCACTTGGTTTGTCCTGTTAATACACTGGGAGTAACTTTGTTGATTGCTATTAAATCTGCAGATGATTTAAAATTAGGAAGAAAGTTTAATATTCCATATGACACGACCAAGATAAAAATAGTTCCAAATGCTGAAAAATAACCCAAATGAAATTTATTTAAAAAAATGATAAATGTAAATTTTAGATCTGAAGTTTAAGCAACTAATAACAGAAATACTACATGTGCTAGAACTCCCTTAAAAGCTCTTTGGAAAGAGGCCTAGGGTTTTTTTTGTTTGTTTGTTTTTTGCTTTGTTGTTTCATTGTGCATACTTGGCAAAGCACGAGTATGATGTGGATGCTAAAAAGTTCGTACAAATTCAAACAGCATTAATGAAGAACAGTGCCAGATTAAGTAAAGTAACAGTCCCATGCACACATTCAGACAGCGCTATGTACAGCTATGGACACAACATTTTAAGAAGGATATTGACACTGGTGTTTTTGTACATGGAACCTATTTCTGGTTGAAAGAATTAATTAACTTGTAAAAGAGAAAACTAAGAAGGAGACATAGGAGCTATCTTATGAGGAACTAGAAGAGTAGTTGTTTTATAAACTCTCAACAGAACTAGGACTAGAGGTCTGAAGATTCTTCTACAAATAATAATTTTGTTATTTGTTATAATTACTTATAATTTCCAAATTATAAGTAATATTAAAAATATATATGAATGCACCTAAGTAGTCCCACAGGCCACCTGTTTAATGTCTCTTCACAGTGGCTAGCTCCCCACATTAAACATATAACTCTATTTTCTTAAAAAAATCATTAAATCTTGTATAGATATTAAAATAATATTTTGCAGTTATTTTCATCATTTGTGTTTTTAGAGTCTTAAAGAATATAATTCATTTTATTAGAATAATACAGAATATTTCAGCAATACTTATTTTAATGTTAAAACATTTCACTTGAAAAAACAAATTCTACTTTTCTTATATATTTAGAACACAGCCAAGAATGTCTAAGCAGCTAGTAATGTGATAAGGTTAATGCACAAAAATATGAGTATGTCACCAGGAAAATGCTTCAGGCCCATACCCTGACTTTAATATTAAAAACCATGAAGATGTGCTTTCCCAGCCAACAGTCAATTAGAACTAGTAAATTAGATGAATGAAGTTCGAGGAAATTTGGGCAAGTAGAACCAATCGAATTTAACCAGCAAGTAGTAGCAAGCGATCACGAGAGAAGACAAAAACAGACTATGAAAAGCAGTCACGATTGTACAAAAAGCAAAGCACACTAGGATCATTTAACGTAGGGGCCATCTTTACATTTCCTTAGGGAATCATTATCTAATAATTGGTCTTCACACTCATGATCCTGTGTCACCAAGATAATTTAAATCAAACTCTTTATTCTCAATTTAAGAAGGCAGTATAATGCATAACATAAGCGATACAACAAATATGTTAAAAAAATTATGGCACTAAATGGAATAATTTTCATTTCTCTAGAAAATTAACTTGGTAGAAGAGCTCATTTGTTAAAGATGCCAAGTAAATGAGGCATTTTTATATTATAGTACTAGGAGGAAGATATAGTTTTTGCTAGCAAAATAGATTCAACAAATGATAAATTTTGCCTCTTGAAGTCGGTAATTAATTATGTTTGTGGCAAGAAGGGATATTAGAACTGGAAAGTGACATTTTTGGGAGAGCTTCAAAAATTTCCAAATATCACAGGATAATGTTATAGCATAAATTTCTCATCTGAATAAAATACAAAATATCAAATCAAATTACACAGAGCCTACATTTTTCTAAACTTTTCCAGGTATTTCACACTTATTCATCATCCATCCATTTATTCTCAGAGACATCACCTTATTATCAATTGAGAAAACCTTTACACCCCTCTTTCCAAAACTGAAAATTCTTGCACAAAGATAAAGCCTTCCTCCTGCCTGTCCATCAGAAGCCAGTTCTGTTCATGGTAAATACTTGTGACATGGTAAATACATGTGCCCAGTAGATAAATAAATTAATTTAAAATTTACATATATATGTAGGGTGTACACACGAATATGTTTATCATAGTATAATGTATATTTGGATATATATTCTCTAATTTTAAATTATATATAATGAAATTTTGACATATAACATGGCTTGGATGTAAAGAAGTTCGTCTATATGAAAAAGTATAGCAGGAATTTGACAGAGCATTATATGTATCATGGGTAAAAAGGTGAAATAATGCTTGTGGTAAAAAACTGCATACTAGAAATGACAGTTTTGAAAATTATTAAGGACAGCAAGATTTACTAAAAAAAAAAGAACACAAGCTCTGGAGTCAGACAGACTTGATTTGAATTCACATTTGGCCATTTATTATATGACCACTGACAGGTTACTTACTTTGAGTCTTGTTCCTTACCTGTAAGATGGGGAAAATTAATTCAGGATCATTTTGAGAATTAAATGAGATAAAGTGAAAACATTTAGCAGAGTAACTGGCATATATCAGGCATATAACACATATAGTTACCTTCCATCATCCTAAAAACAGATTTCATTCCAAGTCAATTTTACCTTCACTTGCAAACTTGCTGATGCAACTCTCCTTTCTAGATCTTCTACCTGTTGAAGAATATTCAAATCCATTTCCATTGCTTGTTCTTCTATTGACCAGTTCTCCACAATGTCTCGAGTTACCTGGTTTTCTTCATTTTCATTTAATTCAATAATGGCAACTATAGTTGAAAACAAATTAATTTTAATATCTATTTTATTCTGTAACAATTTCTTCTAGAAAGTGAATAAGATTC
Source organism: Bos grunniens (assembly GCF_055505025.1). Taxonomy (NCBI): domain Eukaryota; kingdom Metazoa; phylum Chordata; class Mammalia; order Artiodactyla; family Bovidae; genus Bos; species Bos grunniens. Next base: position 99,852,228 of record NC_141166.1, read on the forward strand.
CAGGGATAGCATATACATATAACTTAAAACATAAAAATGTACTTGTGTATACATAGGCAGATTATTCTTTTTATTTTTTTTAAGCTGTGCCATGTGGCTTGTGGGAATTTTTAGTTCTCCAAGGGACTGATCAAACCTGGGCCCTGGCAGTGAGAGCACAGAGTCCTAACCACTGGACTGCCAGGAAATTTCCAGCATATTACTCTTAAAAGTAGGAACATCCTTTTCTAAGAAACAAAACAATACGTCTACAGGTTGTGACAAATTATAAGAAAGTAATAGCTATTTAAGGAGGTACTGTTTGTTGAGCAAATGCTTACTAGTAATAAATTAAGCATTATGATATACCAAAATGTTTTAAGATTAAAGGATTAATTATCATAACTAAGCAAGAGAACAGAAATCTCTCCTAAGTACATACCATCCTTATTCTTAATGCAAGCTTGAGTAATATAATCCAAGTGTTTCTGAATTTGCTTTTGTAATGCCTTTTCTCTTATTCCTCTGAGATGGAGCACTTTGAGCAAAGCTTTTAGGTCCTCTGGGTCAATAATTCTCCACCAACCAAACTGCATTTCTAAGTTAAAATAAATACGTAGATCTTTTTATAAATATCTTGAATATGAATTAATGGCACAATGCAAATTGAAAGATTTATAACTAAATATATAATCCTCAAAGATTCAGTTATCATGTGGAATCTATAACAATAAAATTAAGTAAGTGACTATAAACCATACCTTCTGGAATGGGTTTTGGACTAGGAAAATCTACTGGTTTTGCTACTTCAACAGCTGCAGGTTGAGTTGAAGAGACTTTTTCATTCTGTGGTACTGGAGATTCACTTTTACTTGGTGCAACATTAGGAGTCACGAATGTATTACTATTTCCTTCTGACAATCCCAACCCTGATCCCAGATTAGGTAAAGGTGATGTAAATGGAATATTGGAAGTAAGCACGCCAGCAGGCCACCCACAAAACTGGAGTCCCATCACAGACACTCCACTTTTCACCTGCAAGAAACAACACATTTTAGAAGTAGGGACAATCTAAGGAGTTAGGAAAAGTGTTTAGAACCAGAAATTGTTTTTAAAATTCTGAAAAAATATTCTTTCATATATCACAATTAGAGGCAAATTAAATACAACAGTTACATGTTTTGTTTGCTCCTCAAAGTAATTTCCTTTTAAATAATGTAATAATAATATGCTAAAAAGTAGTTAGATAAGTCTTTAACTTAGACATAAGTAGTTCTGATGAAGTTTGGTGATAACAATCTTGGCTCTTCGGTTTTCAAGCCATGGCAGGGATAATATTATAAACATTCAACTGATTTCCCTTAAGAGAAAACATTTACAGGATCAAAGATTAGACAAAGCAACAAAAACATGAGTTACAACTAACAGCACCAACCTGAAGAGGCGATAAAGCAAATGGATTTAGGCCAACAGGATTCTGAGCAGACGATCCAAGAAGAGGAGCTGGGGCGGGTGAAGGTGACTTAGACAGTGGCTGAGACTGAGGGGTCACTAAAGAAGCAGTTGACATACTGGCATGGGTAAGAGAGGTATCATCACAAGGTGTCCTTGGCAAAAGGCTAAACCACTGTCTATTCTTTTCAGTCAATGTCTTTAACAACTGGTCATTGGGGAGAGGACTATAGAACTTCCCTGGACCACTTGAACTGGTACTGAACAGATTATTAGAGTCTGTCTTTTCCGTGTTGCTTTGTGTTGCTGTTGATTGAATGCTGCCCAGTGACTGTTTTCCACTGTTTTGATATGACAATGTGCACCCATTTGCACTACTATTTGGTTTGGGGGTCATTACATCTGACTCAGCAGGCATCTTAGCTACTTCTAAAAGCTTGCTTAATTTTGAAAAAGAGCCAGGTTTCTGAAGAAACAGATTTGGGTTATCTTTTTCTTTAGTATCTTCCTTTTGCTCACAGTGATCTGGATTTGAACAATTTAAAGTGTGCTCAGAAGTCTCAAATATTTCTTCTTTGATTTGGATACTTTTTGCCTTTTTTAGTTTTTCTCTTTCTTTTGCAATTTCTTCTAGTCCTAAAAAATTGAAAAGCATTATAAAACTTTATTACTCCAGATCAAACCAATACTATATAATTATATCCTTTTACTATTTATCAAGTTATATGCATAAATATTTTTAGGAAACCTTTATAGATTACATAATATTCTCCATTTTCCCCTTTTTTATAGATTAGATTTTTTGCTCATTGGAAAATTAATATAATTTTTAAACTAATAATTAGAAAAAACTAAAATATAAAAAATTTAAAAAGCCCTAATATACAGCAAAAATTACTATTAATATTTTTCAATAACACTTGCAGGCATTCTATATGCATATACATATACACTTAAACCTATAAATTAAAAAAAAGTAAATCTTATTATATACATAATATTCTAACCTACATGTTTTACTCTGTAAACATCCTGATATGTGAATAAATACATGAATAAATAAATAAATACATAATACATAAATAAATACATAACGACATAAATTTTAATGGTTATAGAATACTCAGTGGAATACATCATCAATTTAAATAATCCATCTTCTACTAATGGCTGTTAATATGGCCCAGTTATTTGCTATTATAAATAATGCTATAAATGATGATGTGCATCTGTATCTTTGGTCTTACATTTTTTTTTTTAATTTACTTCCTTAGGATACTTACTGAGTACTAAGATATATACTTTTCAGGGTTTTGAAGTATGTTGTCAAATCAAAAGTTGAGATCAATGCACATTCATACCAGAAGTAAGAGCATCTGTTTGCCTACACCTTCAAGGAAACTAAATACTATCAATGTTTTTTGTTTTTGCCAATATCTGGGAGATAAAAATCAAAACCGCCTTTTTTTTCCCCTGATTGCCAGTAAGGCTGAATATCTTTTCATGAGTTTATTAGCATTTCTCCTTTGTGAACTTCTGGTTCATATTTTTTAATAGTGTTTCAAAAATAATTTATAAGAATTATTTTAAAAATATAAATTCAGTACTTTATTCAATTTGAAAAGTAACATATGTCAAAGGTAAAATATTCAGTAATGACAGGTATAAATTAAACTGCTTCTGCCCTACTCCCTCAGTCCCTATTTCTATTCTTCAGAGGTAACTGTGGTTAATCAATCATATCTATGATTCCTTCTAGAAATCTTACATGCATATATATCAATATGACTATCGTTTTGCACTATTACAGAAGTGAGACACTACTATTCACTCTTTTGCAACCTAGAATAAAATCTAAACTTCTAAGCAAGGCCTATATGGTCTGGTTCCTGAAAATTTCTACAACCTCTGACCATTCTTGTACTTGCTAAAGCTTGTTCTTTTCTCCCCTTTCTTCAGCTTCTCAAACATGCCCAGTTCTTTCCTTTCTGGGGCACTTTGCACTTGCTGCTTCCTCTGCCTGGGATACTGTTTTGTTGACCGGACTCCTTATCCTTTATGTCTCAGATCAAGTCATTTCCTCACAGAGGTTTTCTCTGATCAAGAAAGGTTTCTCTGATCAGATAAAGGTTTTTACTTTATCTAGAGTAGAATCCCTAGCCCATTCACTTTATTTATTTTATTGACATAGAGCTGATGTACAATATTACATGTCACAGGTATATATACTAATGTAGTGATTCACAATTTTTAAAGGTTATATTCCCTTTATAGTTATTTAAAAATATTGGCTATATTCCCTGGGTTGTGCATTATACCACTGTATCTTATTTTACCCATTCACTTTAGGTTATCATTCTATATATTTCCTTCACAGAATTTATCATTATAAACAGTAACTTATTTGTTTATTTTCTCCACCTCCACCCACACACCAGAATTTAAATTAATAAGCTTTACTTAAAAGCAGAGCGATGTCTGTCTTGCTTGTTATTGGATCCCAAATGCCTAACATGGTGGCTGCTATAAAATAGAAGCTCAATAAATATTTCTTGAATGATAAAATAAAAGGAGGGATATTTAATTGGCCGGGGGCAGTGCTCATTTTTGTTTTTAGCTTCTCAGATGATTCTTATTACAGTTAAAGGAAAGCTACTCTGGGATAATTCTTTGTTTTTTAGCTTCAACAAGGCTCTGTACCTTCAAGTGACTCACAATTTTGTCATTTTACATTAGATTTCTATTGATTATATGGTAGTTCTAGTTTCAAGTTTTAGAGGAGCCTCCATGTTGTTTTTCTTAAATCTGTTTTTAATTATGTTTATTTTTAATTGATTGATTATTGCTTTACAATATTGGTTTCATTTCTGCCATACATCAACATGAATTAGCCATAGGAGTACATTTGTCCCCTCCTTCTTGAACCTCCCTCCACCTCCCACCCTTTCCAACCCCTCTATTGTTACAGAGCCCTGGTTTTAGTTCCCTAAGTCACTGAGCAGATTTCCACTGGCTATCTATTTTCCATATGTTAGTGTACATGCTTCCATGCTACTCTCTCCATTCATCTTAGCCTCTCCTCTCCCTTCCCTGCCCTTGTCCACAAGTCTGTTCTCTATGTCTGCATCTCCACTGCTGCCCTGCAAAGAGGTTCATCAGTACCATCTTTCTAGATTCCACATATATGCACTAATATACAATATTTGTTTTTCTCCTTCTGACTTAATTTACTGTTTAATACGCTCTAGGTTCATCTACCTCATTAGAATTGACTCAGTGTGTTGGTTTTTGTGGCTGACTAGTATTCCATTGTATGTACCACAGCTTTATCCATTCATCCTGTTGATGGACATCTAGGTCGCTTCCATGTCCTAGCTATTATATATAGTGCTGCAATGAACATTGGAATACATGTGTCTTTTTCAGTTTTGGTTTTCCCAGGGTATATGCCTAGTAGAATTGCTGGATTGTATGGTGGTTTTATTTCTAGTTTTTTAAGGAATCTCCATACTCTCGTCCATAATGGCTGTATCAATTTACCTATTGTTTTCCATTGTGCCTGCACCAATTTACATTCCCACCAACAGTGTACAGAGATTCCTTTTTTCTCTACATTCTCCCTCACCAGCACTTGTTATTTCTTGTCTTTTTGATAACAGCCATTCTGACAGGTGAGAGGTTATATTTCATGATGATTTTTATTTGATTGATTTTTGATTAATGATGTTGAACATCTTATCACGTACAATCTAAGTGTCCTCTTTGGAAGAATGTCTATTTAGAAACTCTGCCCATTTTAAAATCAGATTGTTTTTCTGCTGTTGAATTGTATAAGTTCTTTATACATTTTGGATGTTAGTCCCTTATGAGATATATAACTTGCAGATATTTATCCTCATTCAGTAGGTTGCCTTTCATTGAAGATTTCCTTTGTTATGCAGAAGTTTTTTAATATGATTAGTCCAACTTATTTATTTTTGTTGGTTATATTAACTTACTATTTTAATTAATTTTCCATGCTTATTTTTAAATATTTTAAGCAAACAGTTAAAAAAAGAACCACCACACTACCCTATTAAATCAACACTGACATCAGGTTTGAAAAAGAAATAAAGTACAAGTGAAGCCTTCTTATATCCCTCCCTGATTCCATTTGGTAGCTACTTCTGCCTTGAGAGAAGCAGAGCATGACTTATACACATCATTCCAACACATGATTTTATATTCTTAATTCATACAATTTACATTCATAAGAAATATATTATTATTCAAATCAATAACAACACTGTTTACTATATGCCAACAATGCTCATATGCCAGACACTATTCTAAGTACATTAAATGTATATTTCATGAACCTCCTTGTCCCCATAAGATTTTTTGTTTTTGATTTTCCTTGTGAAATTTTTATTGTTTTTAAAATTTATTTATTTTTAATTGGAGGATAATTGCTGTACAATATTCTGTTGGTTTCTGCCATATATCAACACGAATCAGTCATATAGTATACGTATGCCCTCTACCTCTTGAATCTCCCTCCCACCTCTTACCCCACTCACCCACCTAGGTTGTCACAGAGCATTGGATTTGAGCTCCCTGTGTTATACAGCAAATTTTCACTGGCAATCTAATTTGACATATCAGTTCAGTTCAGTTCAGTCACTCAGTCATGTCTGACTCTTTGTGACCCCATGAACTGCAGCACGCCAGGCCTCCCTGTCCATCACCAACTACCGGAGTTTACTCAAACTCATGTCCATTAAGTTGGTGATGCCACGCAACCATCTCATCCTCTGTCATCCCCTTCTCCTCCCACCTTCAATCTTTCCCACCATCAGGGTCTTTTCAAATGAGTCACTTCTTCACATCAGGTGGCCAAAGTATTGGAATTTCAGCTTCAGCATCAGTTCTTTCAATGAATATTCAGGACTGATCTCCTTTAGGATGGACTGGTTGGATCTCCTTGCAGTCCAAGGGACTCTCAAGAGTGTTCTCCAACACCACAGTTCTAAAGCATCAATTCTTCAGTGCTAAGCTTTCTTTATACTCCAACTCTCACATCCATACATGACTACTGGAAAAACCATAGCTTTGACTAGATAAACCTTTGTTGGCAAAGTAATGTTTCTGCTTTTTCATATGCTGTCTAGATTGGTCATAACTTTTCTTCCAAGGAGCAAGCGCCTTTTAATTTCATGGCTGCAGTCACCATCTGCAGTGATTTTGGAGCCCCCAAATTTTGACATATAGTAACATATATATATTTTTAGTAATATATATGTTTTAATGCTACTCTTTGCATTTGTTCTCCACTCCTCCCCCCACCCCCCATGTCCTTCTCTATGAGTCTGTTCTCTATGATTCTTTACCAGCTGAGCTACCAGGGAAGCTCCACGTCTCTATTGCTGCCCTGCAGTAGGTTCATAATTACCATCTTTCTAGATTCCATATATATGCATTAATATATGGTATTTGTCTTGCTCTTTCTGACTTACTTCACCCTGCGTAATAGGCTGTAGGTTCATCTACCCCCCTCATTAGAACTGAGTCAAATGTGTTCCTTTTCATGGTTAATATTCCATTGTGTATATGTACCACAACTTCCTTATCCATTCATCTGTTAATGGACATCTAGATTGCTTTCATGTCCTAGCTACCTGTGATAAACATTTGAGTACATGTGTTTTTCAATTTTGGTTTCCTCGGATATATGTCCAGGAGTGTAACTGTTGGGTCATACGGTACTTTTATTCCTAGTTTTTAAAGGAATCTCCAAACCTCCAAACTGTTCTCCATAGTGGCTGTGTCAACTTGCATTCCCACCCTTTTAAAAAAAAGTGTAGTTCCATTGCTAAAAACAAAAAGTTAAAAACAACTGCTTTATATGATTCGTGTTCTAGATCTAGATGTCTATGTATTAATCAATCCCCTCTCTTCAAAGGATTGTTAAATTTCTGTGTGGTATGGATTACGCTTTATATATCTTTCAACCTCCTGCAGTACCTAGAAATGCCTGGCATATACTAGGAATTTTTAAAAAACTGTGTTGAAAGGAGTTTTTTGCCTCCATGTGCCACCACGGGCAATAGCTATATCCCAGAACCTATAAACACTGACATAACACTTTTGGCCCCATCAGAATTTAAGTATTTGGAACCATCCAAAGTTCTGAAAAGTTAAATTCAGATGGTTTATTGAGAAAATATATACATTCTATTACATGCTAGTTAATGAAACAGGAATGGAGCCAGCCAAAAATATAGTTCAAAGGTAGACTGTAGGATTTGGGTGGTAATATGAAACTCAAGTAAGGAAACTTCATGGAGGAGGAGATGACCACAGGTTTCAAATATGAACAAGATTTTAAGATGAGTGATGATGGATAAGGGTCTTAGATTGAAACAAGTTACCTCCAGGATACTGTCAGGATGGATACTTGCTGCAAAAGTTAAAGAATAAACCACAAGTTGGAAAACTTGACAATGGAAAGGAAGAGAAGTGAAGCAGCAGTTATAAGGGATAATATAGCAGAAGATCTTTGTTCACTAAATAGGAAAAAGAACAGTTTATGTTTGCTGTCAGAGAGTGGCAGAAAAAAATCATGGAGAGAGAAGGAATATTTATCAGAGGAAGGGGCATTACAAATTCAAAAGGAATGGGAATCAAGGTTTTACAAGGTTTATCCATAAAGGAAATTTGATTCTGGAAGCACAAAACATATTGGAGGAGTAACAGGGTTTTAAAAAATATAGTTCTTTATATTACTTTGTAACAGATTAATAGTTCCTACCTTCACCACTCTCCATGCCTTCTACAAAAATCCCCCCACACTGGGGAAGAATCCAGTACCGGCGTCTGTAACGATCCTGGCCAAACATCATCGAACGTAAAGAGTGAGAAGCGTCAAAGAGCTTCCTTCTGTACTGACTCTGTTGCTGTTAAAAAATGATGCATAAAATTAAGCTCTGAGTGTCAAGTGCTGTAAAAATTAATATGTAAGTGACTTTACACTCTTATGCCTTCAATAAAGGCAGATAAATAAAATCAGATAATTTTCACTAGTGAGTAAAGAGAGCAAAAAGAGTTAAATATTACATTCCTGACTTCAATTTCAGTAACACTTGTAACAACAGAAATCACTTTGAGGGTAAGAGGAATATTTTTGTTGTCATGGATTGAAAAGATAAGTTTTATTTTATCAAGTGTCATCCAGTAAAGCATGTCTTACACTTGATAGTGAACAATGCAATGTGATCAAGTATTTCACTGAACTTTGGCTTAATTCTACTTATTACAATATATAACAAATAATATTCATATACATAATTGACCAGACCTGTATTTGCCTATTTTTATATTCATGCTATAAACCTTGGTAACATATGACTAAATTTGGCGATAAATTTGTAATATATATCCCCATGGAAATAATATACAGGTATATCATAATATCAGTCTCATAATATTTTTAAAACCTCATTTTTTTTAACAGAAAGTTCATCTAAAACTTTACTGATGCTACTGAAATTCAATTTTTAATGAGAAATTCATAAATATGTATAGTGTATAAACCTAATGCAAATAAAATCTACAAACATACTAATATAAAATAAAACCATAAGATGCAGAAACTATTACTATAAAGTTCGACTGAATTTTAGAAGTAATTAATTCCAAGATATAAAACCATGTAATTGTTGGTATTTTGTATTTAAAAGAAGAGCTGAAGAATATAGGCCCTGGTTAAGTTTAGTACCATGCCTTAAAAGACAGGTTTTTAACCTTGGCGTTGATTTTTTTAGGTATAACTGTAAGAATGTTTCTAAATCTCAGTTTAATTAGTTACAAAAAGCTTGTTTTTATTTAGCAGCCAGAAAAACTAATTCCATACAAGGTGGATTTTTGAAGTGCTGCCAAAAAAAAAAAAATCTGAAAAATGCTTACTTTACTCAGTTTTTCAATCTGTTTTTCTAGCTCTTCCACACTTGCTGCTTGGTCACCTTCATCCTATACATAACAAAATACAGTATCATTTACATTTTTAAGATTTATTTAGTCAATCAGCAAATATTTAGTGAAAGCCTCCTATATGCAAAGTACAAGGACAGACTCAGTTCTTGCTCTAGATAAAGCATTAACCTGGTAGGGAGACACATAAAACATTACGCTAATAAATAAAAACTGCCAAACAGCAGAAAGCTCTATGAACCTCAAGAGAGGTAGAGATTAAGAGTCATGGAGCTCAGGGAAGGGTGAGATTACTTCTAATGGGAACCTATACCGAGGAAGGCTATATGGAAGAAGTTGTGTTTTAGCTTTGTTAGGCACTGATTCATCAGAGAAAAGAGGACATGGAGAGTTTGACATGAAGAGATAAGGAGGAAGATGAGGCAAAGATGACTTTGGGGCTACACTGTCTAGAGCTGTAAACGCTTGGCGATGGACAATAATATGATCCTTTGAGGGAGACTACATATCAGAACTATGCTTTACAAAGATTAGTATGGTAATAGTTGTAAGATGGCCTGGATCAGGGAAAGGACTACAACTAGCAAATCTAGTTAGTAGATAGTTTCAGTGATTCAAGAGGAAAAGAGGATGTGGGTCTTACTAGGATAAAAGGAATAGAAAAGGAGAAAAGGAAATGGATGTAAGAGATATTATATAGTTAGAACTATTAAATTCTGGCAACTCATGCCTGTGAGGCAGAAAGGGGTGAAGGAGATGAAGGAAGGAGTAAACTATGATATTAAGGTTTTAAATCTGGGAAACTGCAAAAATACTGGTACTATTAACTGAAAGAGTCATTTTACAGCAAAAAAGAGTAAGTTGTACTCTGAACACATTGAACTTTTAGAAGAATAATCTCTTCTATAAATGGTACTAATTTCATAAGTAGAAATTTTGCAATTATATAAAATTTTTCATTCTAAAAAATGAATATGGGAGAGCAACACCCAAAGTATATGTTTTAGAGGGAAAGCATGAATTAATATAAGGTATATATACTTCAAGTGAAAGTGAAGTCGCTCAGTCGTGTCCAACTCTTTGCAACCCCACGGACTATAGCCTACCAGGCTCCTCTGTCCATGGGATTTTCCAGGCAAGACTACTGGAGTGGGTTGCCATTTCCGTCTCCAGGAGATCTTCCCGACCCAGGGACTGAACCTGGGTCTCCCGCATTGTAGGTAGACACTTTATCGTCTGAGCCACCAGGAAGTCCTTATGTACTTCATTGGACCTCAGCTGCAGCGTGGGCTACATATATAGGCAAATCATTTAACTCTCCCAAAACTTTTTCCTAATCTGTAAATTGGTGATGACATTATCTGTAACATGGGACTTTTGTGAGGACTAAGAACAGTTCTGGGGCTTCCCAGGTGGCTCAGTGGTAAAGAATCTGCCTGCCAAGCAGGAGACGCAGGTTTGATCCCTGGGTTGGGAAGATCGCCTGGAGAAGGAAACTGGCAACTCATTCCAGTATTCTTGCCAGGAAAAAATCTCACAGACAGAGGAGCCTGGCAGGTTACAGCCCAAGGGGTCATGAAAGAGCTGGACATGACTTAGCGACTAAACAACAGCAACAAAGAACAGATCTGAAAGCAACTAGCAAATTTTCTGGTACATAACATATAAATAAGGTTATTTTCTTTCTTTCTGAAAGATGTACTTTAATGAGAAACTGCAGGTACATCTCAGGTTTAAAAAATATAAGCACTTGTTTTTGGTGTTTACTTTTAATAAGGCTTTTTTAAAAGTCATAATGCCACCAATCATTCTCACAAACAGATATTTCTAAACCAGTATAGTTATTTCCCTAATAAAAGGAAGGGAAAGGAAAACTTCAATAGTTTTACCATTAGCTATCTATGCTTTACCCAAATTTATGAGACCCGATTTCCAGAGGCATTTAGGCATATTATTTATGGTAATAATAACATCATTTCTATTTATAAGAGAATAGGCCTAATAATCCTTAAATCTTGACTCTTTAATTAAATAGATACTCAATAGCTCTATGACTATGTAGTGATCTTTTGACCAGCAGGATAAACGTTTGACAATTTGCTTATATAGAAAACAATTCAATCAACAAATATTTGAAATAAGATGTCAAAGTAACTATGTATTAGATTAACTAACTACCATTTCTAAGACTTTTCTTACCAAAAAAAGAAGTAAAATATCTACTGAAGTTTTATTTAAAGGAGTTTTGGTTAATAGTCCTCATACTTTTTAGAGATATGAAGAATCTGAAAAGCCAGAGAGAAAGGCAATAACAACAAAATTAAGAATACAGAATCTATGCCTGCCATGCTTCCCCAATCAAAAGAGAAGGCTGTTATATGTCCCTATATGTCAAAGTTTAATTGTCCACATAACCTCCTACACACCACCTTGTGAGGTTAAAGTTCACAAAGATCTCAACGCAAACCTAAGGATTAGGGAGAGTTGATATGTTGAAGGAATAAAGAGTGAAAAAGGAGGGAATCACCCTTAAGACAAAGGGCTGTGACTTAAAGAGCAGTATCTTCTAATTCAGTGGTCCCCAACCTTTTTGGCACCAGGGACCGGCTACGTGGAAGACAATTTTCCACAGACTTGGAGGGGGGATGATTTTGGGATGATTCAAGCTTATTACATTTATTGGACACTTTATTTCTATTATTATTAAATCAGCTCCACCTCAGATCATCAGGCATTAGATACCAGACGCCGGTTCTAATTGAAAGGAATGGCATGGGTCTCACTGGAAAGGTTCCTGCAATTAGTCCTTTATGTGGTATAACAACTGACACCACCTATACTTAATCAAGAAGCCAAACCTATTTTTGGAGGAAAATCAATCAATCAGGTTCTTTAAAAAGTTAACCTTTAGTTTTATTAGGAAATTGGTAAGTGGCTACAAATTCTTTATTATAAAGAAAAACTCTCAAATCATGTAAAAGAAATGTTTCTTTGGTCTCTTAGATCCTAAAATATTCCTTACTTTAAAACACTTTTAAACTGTTTTCTCACATTAATGACAAGATACACATTTGCCAGGATTTTGATCAATCTAATTAACTCTATAATTCAAAGTTCATAAAAATAAAATACTACTTTAAAATGACACATCCAGTCTTAAAATGTGAATAATGATTTTTAAATCATTAATACTGATTTTTAATAGTTCTTTTATTTCCCTTAAAGAAAACAATTTAGAGTTTGTTAATTCTCCATGTGAAAAATGCCAAGCGAAAGACAATTTCTGTAAATAAATTCTAGTTTAATGGGTGACTATCCACTAGAATACACTGATACCCGAACACAAAGTTGTCACATTTATGAGAGCTAATACTTAAAAAACATTATAATATTAAGTGCTGAAAAGGTATGCTAATTCTGTTTTTTTAAAAGGTGGTTAATATTGATCAAAAAAGTTTAATTTCTGCTAAACAGCTCCACTTGCCAAAGGAAGCAGACTGGTTATAAATAGTATCTTTGGGTAATTACAGTTCTGAAACCCAAATTATATACCCTTTTGTCACAGCATGAGAGTATTTGATCAAGTGATTTCAGAAGTACAACATTATGAAGTAATTCCTGTAAGGAATCTCACAGTAGTCTCCTTTTCAGCCTGCTACTCTTAAAATAAGTAAGGCTCACTCTAGCAAATCATTCTGGTTTAAAATATGTAATTTATGAAAACATTTTGCATTTATGCTATTTTTTACTTAAAAGAATTGTATAGCACATGATTTTATAAATTATACTGTTATCCAGATTAAGTAAAAATTTGATTTAGTAACATCATTGGTCTTGTTCAGATATTATTTTCACATAATATATCAATAATCCATCCTTCTAAGCTTTATTTCTCCAGAAATATGGAGTTGATACAAGAAAGGAAACGTTTTTCCTAGACTTCCTTCACTAAATAATCCTGGCATTGAAGGCAGAATGGCTGGCTGTATATTGTTTTTTGAATGCCATTTCTTCAACCCTATCAATATTTCTAGCATTCTTTTCTTGTAAAAGGTAAACATCAACCTTTATCTCCTTTTTATACAAGTCCATTTCCGTGGCTTATGGTCGCTTTCCTTAAAAACACTCCTCCATTACCTTGCCTTCTTCCCTTTAGCCTACTCTTCAAAGCTAGCCCCCCCCCACCCCCACCGCCCGTATCTTTACCTTAACTGAATCTCTCCAATATCTCTAGGGACCTTATACTATTAATTATTCTCTTTTATCTCTTTAATCTTCCACACTTATCTCTCATTTTACTGACTCTCCCGTCAACCAAAAATAGTCTCAAATCTTCTGCATCTGAAAAATCCCTGGTCTTTGTCCTTCTCTAGGAACTACCCTTTCTTTTGAGGTATAATGCTTGAGACAATCATCTTCACCTTCTCACTTTTCATTGTTTTCAAACAATTCTAGCCTTGCTTTGGCTCTCACCTCTCTAAAGAAATGGTGCTGGCATAGGTTACCAAACACCTCTGTGATGGCGAATACAACAAACACATTCAGTCCTCCTCACATTACACTCCTGCTCCTTTAACATTTTTTTGTAAATAATTGGATTTATTTATTTATTTTTGGCTGTCCTGGGTCTTTGCTGCTGCGTGGGCTCTTCTATAGTTGTGAGGAGCGGGGCTTACTGTCTAGTTGTAGGGTGCGGACTTCTCATTGCAGTGGCTTCCCTTGTTGCAGAGCATGAGCTCAAGAGCATACGGGCTCAGGAGTTGTGGCTCGCGGGCTCTGGAGCACAGGCACAGTAGTTGTGTTGCACAGGCTTAGTTGCCCTGCAGCATGTGGAATCTTCCCAGATCAGGGATTGAACCCGTGTCTCCGGCATTGGCACACAGATTCTTTACCACTGAGCCATCAGGGAAGCCCTCCATTAACACTGTTTATAACTCCCTCTTTTTAAAAATGTTTAATTTTCTTGATTCTTATTATTATTACATGGGTGGGAAAGAGTTAACATTGTAGGTTTTTGAAAGGCTGGCTTACAAAGCTGACCCTTGGCTAGCATCTGGGAATCTGAATTTTGGAGGGTTCCCCAACCCAGAGTGACAAGAATAGCTTGCTGGACCTAAACTGCGCTAACAATGTGGTTTATACCAAACACCTACTCTTTTTTGGAGTGGGGGGAGGCTGGAGTTTTGGCACCTTCTATGCAGAGGGTACCTATGTGGTCATCCCTGTATAAAACTTTGGGCACAGTCTCTATTGAACTTTCATAGAACACAACATTTCAGCTGCGGCACAATTTAAATGTCACAGCACACTGCTAGGAGAATTAAGCCCATCCTTTGTGACTCTACTGGGAAAAGACTCCTGAAAGCTGGGACTGATTTCCCCTGGATATTGACCCATATGCCATTTCTCTTTAATGGTTTTGCTTTGTTTTTCCTTTTGCTGCAATAACTTGTAGCCATAGCATGACCAGAAGCTGAGTTCTGTGAGTCATCCTAGTGAGTCACTGGCTTTGGAGGCGGTCTTGGTCTTGGCAATCCCTGACCCACTACAGAAATTTTCTACCTTTGTTCATTCTTCAGCAAGAAGTCCTGAAGGCTCTTCTTAAACACTGACATTCCCTGAGGTTCCAATCTCAGTTTACTACTCTCACTAATAAACCAATTCTCCTGTGCAAACTAAGCCAACTCATTATTTAAACTATTGTCTATGTACTAATAACCTCCAGATCTACATTTTCAAGACTGAACTCTTCTCCAGGCTTTGGGTTTTTAAATCCAACTGACTGCTAAACTGCTCAGACACCTCAAATTCAACATGTTCAAAATAAAACCTAGTATCATTTCCTAACTTCAGGTATTTGTTCTATATTCCCCTACTCGGCTGTCATCTATTTACTCTGCTGCTTCTCGATTCTTCTTTTTTTTAATGGCGATGCAATCTTTTGTTTTGTTTTTCTTAAAGCTTTATTTATTTATTTATTTTTGGCTGCACTGGGTCTTCATTGCTTTGTGTGGGCTTCCTCTAGTTGCGGGGAGCAGGGGTTACTTTTCATTGCGGTGCACAGGCTTCTCATTGTAGTGGTCTCTCTCGTTGCACAGCACAAGATCTAGGCACACGGGCTTCAGTAATTGCAGCACGTGGGCTCAGTAGTTGTGGCACGTGGGCTTAGTGGCTCTGCAACATGTGGAATCTTCCTGGACCAGTGATGGGACACAGGTCCCCTGCATTTGCACATGGATTCTCACCCATCATGCCACCAGGGATGATGTCCCTCCTGAATTCTTTAGATCAGGTAGTGGCAACAAAAGCAGGTAGTCCCTTACCAGAAAACTGGAATCAATCCTATCTCTCCCTCCATCAACCTACACAATCCATTTTCAAAGACTATTCATTTTTCCTCAGTATTTATTGAGTCTTTTCCTTCCATTGGTCTATTTTCAGACCTATCACAATTCACCTAAACCAGAGCAATCTCTCCTGACTCATCTTCCCACTTCTGATCTTGTGCTAGCCAAATCTATTTTCCACAGAGTTGACATAGGGAGCCACTGAAAAATCGAGTCTGACCAGGTCCTTCCATCACTTATAACCCTTCAATGGCTTCCTATCACCATAAAACTATAAAATCCTAGTTCACAGTTGTTGTACATGAGGCTATCTAGTATTACTGAAGCACTTATAGGGCCTGTAAAGCACATCATGGTTTCAAGGCTTCTGAGTCCTTACTCATGCTATTCTCTCTGCTTGGAAGATTTTTCCATGGATTCCTGGATTCTCTATAGGTTAACATTCAGCCCAGCTTGTAGCCTCAGCTAATGAGTTCAGAAAGCCTTTGTGATCATTTATTCCTCAGAAAGATTCAATGTCCTTCTTTTGTACCCGCCTGCTGCTGCTGCTAAGTCACTTCAGTCGTGTCCGACTCTGTGTGGCCCCATAGACAGCAGCCCACCAGGCTCCCCCATCCCTGGGATTCTCCAGGCAAGAATACTGGAGTGGATTGCCATTTCCTTCTCCAATGCAGTAAAGTGAAAAGGGAAAGTGAAGTCGCTCAGTCATGTCCGACTCCTCATGACCCCATGGACTGCAGCCCACCAGGCTCCTCTATCCATGGGATTTTCCAGGCAAGAGTACTGGAGTGGGGTGCCGTCACCTTCTCCCGCCTAATACATTGTAAATACTGCTAGCAAAGCAGTTAACATTTAACACATTATTTTTTCTTATTCTAAGTCTTTCTCTGAAACTGTAAATTGAAAGGAGAGTTTCAGTGCTTTGTTCATCTTTGATTATGGTCTACACGGAGAAAACAATCTTAAAAAAGAAAAATAAGTAGAGTTGATGCAGAAAACAAATGTATGGTTACTAGGGGATAAGGGAAGAAGGAGAGATAAAGTGGGAGACTGGGACTGACATATACACACTACAATGTGTAAACAGATGACTAATAAGAACCCGCTGAATAGCATAGGGAACTCTACTCAATACTCTATAATGGCCTATGTAGAAAAAGAATCTTAAAGATGTGTGAATATATGTATATGTATAACTGATTCATTTTGCTATACACCTGAAACTAACACAACATTGTAAATCAACTGTATTGCAATAAAAGTAAAAGTTAAAAAAAGTGCCTAGAGCCATGTACTCAATAAACTAGGATCTGAGAAATGTATCAGTTTCACTACACCTGACAACACTTTGAAGGCATTAAGTACTGTACAAAATAAACATAAGATATCACGTTAATAGAATTTACAAAATACCTAAAATTAAGAATATGAATAGTTCTTTGGTGAACTCTCAAGTTATTATACAAACAGAAAAATTTAACTTCTTTTGTTCAACATAAGTACCTTCTATGTGCAGAGGTTCTATTCAATATTTACCTAAGCATCACAAAAAACCTTGAAGTGAATATTATATTTAATTTTCAGATGAATAAACTGTGTTGAGTGTCACAATGGAATTCAAATCCAAATCCATTTGACTTCAAATTCTGTATTATTTTCACTATTTCATACAGTATTAGTCAAGTCTAAATTTTATTACCTCATCTTCACAGATCTCACTCTTCTTTCCTTTTTTGTCTTCTTTATCTTCTTCATCTTCATCATCTTCATCAGCTTGGTCATCACTATCATCGTCATCATCATCATCATAGTCACTGTCTCCTCCCTTCCTTCTCCTTTTGCGTCCTGGAGTGGGTGTGCCCAGTGGATGCTGTTCTTCTCCAAGATCAATGCCACCGGAAGTGTCTCTTTTGCCTGTTTTCTTAGCGTGAATGATTCTGAGCCTTTAAATATGAAAAAAAGAATGATACAGAAGAAAAGCCTTCCCTCTGTACTTTTTAAATATCATACTATGAATTTTAAGCATGTGGTTATTTCTCTCAAAGTAACCAATATATCAATGACAATAAAAATTAGAAGACATATGTTCACAGAAATTATAAAATATGTTAACTTTTAAGAATTATACTGTCTATCTCTTTGGAATTAGAATACATTTTTTTAAAAACACAGAAAACTGAGATTAACTCAGGAACAGCCAAGTGATAGTTCTTGATCCTATCTGACTGAGTAAATTTCAATTCAAGTCACTGCAAAGAAACTATCCTCTTAACATGGAAGTTGAATAATTTCAGCATTATATTTCCTAGCAGGAAGCTAATTGAGTTTTAATGCTGAATATATTTGGATATGTTAGACTCTCTGTAAAAGCAAACTGTAATTAGAAAGCAATTAAGGAAAAATATGGTAGAATCCAAACAGATTCTATTTATGACAAAAGTAACCTGATAGAAACAACAATCTTTGAATATATGATTGCTTGACTTCTTTGAAAGAAAGATAAATTGACTTTCTTTTAACTTTGAAGCATGTGA
Organism: Bos grunniens; assembly: GCF_055505025.1. NCBI lineage: Eukaryota > Metazoa > Chordata > Mammalia > Artiodactyla > Bovidae > Bos > Bos grunniens. The sequence goes on from NC_141166.1 coordinate 99,870,508, forward strand.
GTTCAATGAATCTCAATATAGCTTTTGTCCACTGAAAACTCTGCCTCTGAGTTTTATTAATTTTATATCTCAGCTTAATTAAACTTTGCCTTTTCTAATTTTTAGACAAGATAAAGTTTAAATTCCATATTTTCACTTAGTATGCTTTATTCAGAAATTTGTGAAGAAGGAAAACAGTATATTAGTTTTAATAAAATAGGACTTACTTGCGGAGTTTACCTTCTACTACCCATTTATCTCTCCTTAAGTTTGACATATAATCAATGTTCTTGTCGATTTCACTGCCAATGCAAAAGTTTATTAGAAGACATAAATTAATACATAATGCAATACATTAATTTGGTAAATAAAATGATGCAGATTTTTGCTAAGTACAAATGATGATTGCCAATGAATAGCAAAAACAAATGAAAAATTATACTAATACATAGCTAAGAGATGTACAGAAAACTTAAAACGTCCAGCAATGGTAGAAACACATGGCTCTCAAATATTTGGATTGATTCTTTCCCTAGAAACGTAAAGGAATAAAAGTTACATAATTAAAATCTGTAACATAATGAATAGCAAGAACAAGATGAATGAGGAATTTGTTCACCAAATCTTCAAACATTATAGTGGAGAACTTACTTCGACTCTTAAATGAGATTAAGTACTTTTTAAAAAAGTGCAAACTAACATGCAATAAATAAATAATATTAAGATTGTGTCAGCACATGATAAAAAGTAGATGGATAATTCTACAAATGGCTTCTAGCAAAAAATGAGGTACTCATCTGCTACCAAAGATAAAAGAAAAATTCTGAGTTCTTACAACAGTACTGGATTCAAGAGTCATAGCAACAAAAAACTGTTCACATTTCAGTATACAAATAAATAACAAAATTACCAAATAAACAAGAAGTGTTACAAGGACTATACACAGTATGATTCAAAATTTCTTTTTAACAGCCTGAAAAGAAATACATTAAAATACCATTTGTCATCTCTGAATAGTGAGATTAGTGTAATTTTAATTTTTTTCTTTGTCATAATCTGTTACTTTCAAATTTTCTATAAGCAATTTGTATTACTTTGTGACTAGACAAATTTAAAACAGAAAATAATCACCAGAAAAGTCCAGACATGTGCTTACCTCACCACACTCTTGCTGCATGCCAGTTCATTGATCAGGAAAGCCAGAACTGAGGCTTTCTGTGCTGGAGTGTGAGCCTGAAAAGCTTTAGTCTTCAGGCTTTCAGTAAGTTCAGTCTGTCCACAGTGTGCTTCCATAAAAATCTGCAAAATCTCGGAAACATTGTCTCGATTCACACCAACATTCAGCAAATGTTCTCCAAGAGCTGTTTTGGCCTACAAAAGTTTGGCATTTTTATCAGTATAAGGACTGATACTGACTCATAAAATATAAACAGTAAGACTTTTAAATGTTGGTATTATATGATTTAGATATTACTGACAAGGGCTTTATTCACATTTATGATGAAATGGAGATAAAAACAGTCAACGGATGACCGGACAAGCTTTCAAGTACTTGTAATTTTTCCATTCCTTCTTCAAACTTGGCTAAAAGTTAGGTGTGGAGAAGAGTATGTAAATTTGTGGTTAAAAATTCATACCTTCTTTGACCACAGAAACTATCTGAAGGTTTTACAGGCTATATCCATCAGTAGTGGTGGGGGAGGGGTTGAAAAGTACTATTATTACTGTGTTTTCTGGTTCTACAGTGTCATGGATTTTATTGCCTGGTATGCTGAATGAATAGGGAGATGGAGGAAAAAGTAACAGGTATATCTGGAAACTTCTCTCTCTACAATATTATCTAGAGTAAAACTGACTGAAATGTGTATCTTAATTGGAATTAAGATAAATTTGAACTTAAGTATCCACATAGCAATATAGAGTCTTAACATGCTGTTCTACAGGGGTCTTGATTAGCCTCAGTTATTCACAATTTCAAAGAGAACACAGTATACTTTCAGAGGACACACGTAAGTTCTAACTTCTTTACAAATTTTGAATTTTCTGTTTTGCTAAATATTGCTTGGGAATTTCTTAAGTAAGTTTGGCTTTTGCCAAAAGCTAAAGGAAAATAAAAGTAATTTGAGAATGATTTACATTCCTTAGGCTTTATGAACCAGGTTTTTCTAAGTTTGTACCAACTGTAACTGAAGCAAATCTACCTTTAACTTCATGAGAAGCTATGTAGAAAAAATTGAGTAAGTCTATACAATCTTCTGCTAACATGCTAAAGCCAGCTATTAATGCACTGATAGTACAAATTAAAAAGATGTATTTTGTTTTTTTTTACCTTGTATCCTGTAATTAGACCTGGATCACATACAGCAGCTGAGAGGAGCCTCACAAGCAAGTCTTGTACTTCACCCATGCTGTCCCCTATATTTAGCAATCCCTCTTGAAGAACACTCAGGTTTGGAACATCAATATTCACATCAAAGCCCAAAACTTTACCAAAGTTTCGTAAGAACTGCACCACCATGAGACAGTCTGAAAATGTACTTCCAGAGAGAACAAGTCCTGGAATACGAGGCAACTCTGGCAAAGGCTGAAAATAAAAGAAAAGAAAGAAAAAATAATTTTAAAAGCCATGATTTTATACCTTCTGAAGTAAGGTAAGTTGTTATTTTTATCTTGCCTTATACCAGTGGTTTTTCCCTCTAGATTGTAAATTCCATGAGGGCATTTCTATAACTCCCTGGTGAAAGCAAAAGTCACTTAGTCGTGTCCAACTCTTTGCGACATCGTGGACTATACAGTTCACGGAATTCTCCAGGTCAGAATGCTGGAGTGGGTAGCTTTTCCCTTCTCCAGGGGATCTTCCCAACTCAGGGACTGAATCCAGGTCTCCTGCACTGCAGGTAGATTCTTTATGTAATCATAAAATCGTGAACACAAGTAACCATTAATAAATTTTGGTTGAAATCAACATGACCTTAGATCTCTACAAAAGAGAACACTAATTTTAACTTACATATTGACAAAACACAGGTTACATAACTGGAGGAAAAATTAAATAACATAAGAAATAAGTATCTCATGATTACTTTACCATGGAACAACTTAGTAGGGCACACGCAACACTTTCTTCTAATGATGTAGACTGATTTATAATTCACACTTTTGGGGAGCTCAGAAACTAACCGTGTACGGATCTGTGGCTTGTATGCTTGGAGAGAGAGATACCATCTTTGGCTAAAGAATGTAGATAAATTACTAGGTCCACATGACAAGAACCTACGACCCTGTCAAGAAGCCAGTTAGAGTGCAACTGTCAGTCTTGAGGTTTCCTGTATATAGTGAAACACTGATTCACTATCAAAATGAGAGAGCTGTTTCTTCTGCTATTTCTCAAATATGCTCACATATTAACATTTTAATGACTAAATTATATTTTCAGCTTTCATGGACATTTTAAAAATTAAATAAATAAGTAATCTAAAAACATTTTCATCCATGAATATGATTCAATAAATATACTTTCAGTTATGATTGGGAAAAATGTGGCTTATAAACATTTCTATTTATCTGAATTGGACCTTGAACACAAAAATGTGTCCTCTACTCTGCACTTGGTGTAATAACGAACTAAAGACTTCTTCCACTAATAGTGTGTAGAAACACAAACTATGGATAACTGCTGACATAATACAAATCTTTTGTTACATGTGAAAACCATTTAATTCTGTCTTCTTTTTTCCTGAATCATATCAGACATACATAGTTTCACATGATTCTAAAAATTTATAAAGCAAAACCAACAAAAGTAAGTCTTAAAGTGCAAGTCACTCAGTCATGTCCGACTCTTTGAGACCCCATGGACTATACAGTCCATCGAATTCTCCAGGCCAGGATACTGGAGTGGGTAGCCTTTCCCTCCTCCAGGGGATCTTCACAACCCAGGGATCGAACCCACGTCTCCCACAATGCAGGCAGATTCTTTACCAGCTGAGCCACAAGCTCAAGAATACTGGAATGGGTAGCCTATCCTTTCTCCAGTGGATTTTCCAGACCCAGGAATCAAACTGGGTGTCCTGCATTGCAGGCGGATTCTTTACCAACTGAGCTATCAGGGAAGCCTAAGTCTTAAAATGGACTTACAAATATTTTATATGCGTGCATATGGACTTAAATGAAAATAAAAGTTTATTTACCATAATTTAGGATTTAAAAAGATCATTAAGGATTAGCAAGAAAATAGTTTATTAGGATTCAAGAAAATTGCTTAGTATGAGCTTATTAAAACATGTTAACTAACCACTATACCTATTCTGTGCTTAGGAAATTTTAAACATCCAGTTGACTAAAACTAGATTATATACAGGCTTCCCTGGTGACTCAGACTGTAAAGAATCTGCCTGCAATGCAGGAGACCCAGATTCAATTCCTGGGTCAGGAAGATCCCCTTAAGAAGGGCATGGCAACCCACTCCAGTATTCTTGCCTGGAGAATCCCATGGACAGAGGAGCCTGGCGGGCTATAGTTTCTAGGGTTGCAAAGAGTCTGAAGCGATTTACCAACATGTGCATACTTTCATCTTTATTTAAAAGCATTTCTGGGCTCCAAAATCACTACAGATGGTGACTGCAGCCATGAAATTAAAAGACGCTTACTCCTTGGAAGGAAAGTTATGACCAACCTAGATAGCATATTCAAAAGCAGAGACATTACTTTGCCAACAAAGGTTTGTCTAGTCAAGGCTATGGTTTTTCCCGTGGTCATGTATGGATGTGAGAGTTGGACTGTGAAGAAGGCTGAGCGCCAAAGAATTGATGCTTTTGAACTGTGGTGTTGGAGAAGACTCTTGAGAGTCCCTTGGACTGCAAGGAGATCCAACCGGTCCATTCTGAAGGAGATCAGCCCTGGGATTTCTTTGGAAGGAATGATGCTAAAGCTGAAACTCCAGTACTTTGGCCACCTCATGCGAAGAGTTGACTCATTGGAAAAGACTCTGATGCTGGGAGGGATTGGGGGCAGGAGGAGAAGGGGACGACAGAGGATGAGATGGCTGGATGGCATCACCGACGTGATGGACGTGAGTCTGAGTGAACTCCGGGAGTTGGTGATGGACAGGGAGGCCTGGCATGCTGCGATTCATGGGGTCGCAAAGAGTCAGACACGACTGAGCGACTGATCTGATCTGATCTGATGCTAGGTAAGTAAATAGAATATTAATAAATTTAATTTTCCACTTGACTACTAGAAGTTTGGGCTTCCCTGTTGCCTCAGCAGTAAATAATCTGCCTGCCAATGCAGAAAACATGGGTTTGATACCTGGGTCAGAAAGATCCTCTGCAGAAGGAAATGGTAACCTTTTCTAGTATTCTTGCCTAGGAAATACCATGGACAGAGGAACCTGGCTGGCTACAAACAGCAACACTAGAAGTTTGCTTTAAGCACTTTATAAAAGAGCTTGCAAAAATAGAGATAATCATTATCTGTATGTTATATGGCATATGAGTAAATATAGATGCTACTGACCAAGTATAACTATTGTATCATTGAGACACTATTATAGACATGATATGCGCTGACACAATTTTCCAGGAATACTATCTTAACTATAGCCAAACATAATTGACTTCTACTCATTAGTATGTGAAATCATACCAGCTGTTACTATGCTTCTGCTCTTTCCAAGTTGCTACTTTTATGTATTTTAGCAATATTACAAATCTGTGAAGCATGATGGAAGAGAAAATACACCTGAGGTACTCTGACAGGACACACTTCTTGGCTTTCAGGATCATAAAGAGTATGGGCTCTGGAGTTTAACAAAATGAAGCCTGAATCCAAGTTGCTACTTGTAAGTTGCATAATCTCAGGCAAGTTCCTTAACCTGTCTGTGTTTTAAGTTTTCGCATCTGTAAATGGGCAAAAATATCAGTTCCATAGGATTGCGGGGAGGACCAAATGAGAAAATTCATTTCAAGCACTTAGCACTGTGCCTGGCACGAACTAAACACACTCAACAGTTAGCTACCACCACTAAAGCACTGAAAGAGGTTTTATTGCAAATCCTAATTTATTTAAATATCTATGGAAGCCTGAGGGAGGAGTTAGATCTTTCTGTTCTTAAATGCCTCAAAAAGACCAAATGAAACACAGAAATCCTATTTCTATAATTCATTTTTATAGATTTCTGCAGTATATTACTTATATTAAAAAGGTTCGTGGTGCTCCATTTATATATTAAGAACTGCCATTATCAGCACAGAGCTCTAGAGAGGTTTACTTGTAGCCATCCAGGAGAGACAGATGACCTAGACTTGGAAATTCACTGCTCTAGCACCCCACTCTAGTACTCTTGTCTGGAAAATCCCATGGGCAGAGGAGCCTGGTAGGCTGTAGTCCATGGGGTCGCTAAGAGTCAGACACGACTGAGCGACTTCCCTTTCACTTTTCACTTTCAGGCACTGGAGAAGGAAATGGCAACCCACTCCTGTGTTCTTGCCTGGAGAATCCCAGGAAGGGGGGAGCCTGGTGGGCTGCCGTCTATGGGGTCGCACAGAGTCGGACACGACTGAAGCAACTTAGCAGCAGCAGCAGCTAAAAATACAATGCTTTCATAATGGCAGCTCTGACAAAGGAATCAGATGAGAACACAGAAAAATTCAAATTTATTAATGTAATGGTTTACATGATACATTACCTTTTGGTCTGCTAAGCACATGTCTTCATTAGGCTTCTTTAGTTCCTTTGCCATTTCTAATTCTAATCTTCGTTGCTCTAGTTTACGTTCTTTATTTAATCTTTTCTCATCACGTTTTTCTTGCTTCAATCGTTCTTTTTCCTTAAAAAGAAAACCATGTCCACATATTCTCTTTAATCACTGTGTATGTTTAAAAAACTTCCAGTTAAAATTTAAAAGGTAACCAAAGTGTTATTTCCATGAACAAAATTTCTCTTGGAATGATTAGGAATAGACTTGAAATTACAAAGAAATATTGACATTTTGCTTTTCCATATTTTTTCACCCTTTGAGTTTGAAAATAACCTTATGACTGTATGTGTATATATATATATGTACATACTAACACAAAATATCAGTATTAGTTTCAACCCTGATTATTTCATTATTCAAAATTTATTCAATCTTTTTCCAGATTATGAGAATAAAATATTAATACAAGCAGGTATATAAAATGAACATGTGCAAGTAAATATTTATTTTAAAAAGTTAACTAGGATTAGCGAAAATTTTTGTGTAGCTCCAGGAAATAAGATTTACAGCATGAAAATAAAACACGTTTGAATTTGCATAAAAAATAATTCAAAAGTGAATTAGCTAGTCCAAACATGTGCATCTATGATGAAATAAAAATATTATTAACCACTCTAAACAACACTTAAAAGAATATCAAATAGGTTCTGAATGCAATTCCAAAAGCATTAAAAATATTTTGGGTAACAGCAACAATATGGAAATAATCTTGTTTCCCTTCATGTAGAGGATGACATTCCTTTCAAAGAAGTGATTTTCCATAATACTGGTGTCATTATTTTATTGTAATATCTCAAATACAATTCTCTTTTTAAATTGAAGTATAACTGACTTACAATACTATGTTAGTTTTAGGTGTACAATACAGTGACCTAATATTTTTACACATTATGAAATAATCACCATAAACAAATCTGATTACTGTGTCTCCAAAGTTATTACAATATTACTGACTGCTCCTTATGCTGTACATTATATCCTCATGACTTATTTTATAACTGGACTTATTTCAACCATTTCCCACAACCACCCCTCCCCTCTTTGAAATGCTAGCCTGTTTTCTGTATCTATGAGTTTGTTTCTGTTTTATGTTTGCTTGTTTTGCTTTTTAGGTTCTACATACAAGTGAAATCATGTGGCGTTTGTCTTTGCAGACTTATTTCACTTAATACACTCTAGGTCCACCCACACTGTAACAAACGGTAATACTTCATTCCTTTTATGGTCAAATAATATTCCATTCACATATATACCACATATTTTTCATCCATTCATTTACTGATGAACACTTGTGCTGCTGCCATGTCTTGGCTATCATAAATAATTCTGCAGTGAACATGGGGTGCATGTATCTTTCTGAATTCGTGTTTTCATTTTCTTTGGATAAATACCCAGAAGTGGATTTGCTGAATCATATGGTGGTTTTATTTTTAATTTTTCGAGAAACCTGCATATTGTTATCTACAGTGGCTGCATGAGTTTATATTCTCACCAAAAGTCAACAAGGATTTCCTTTTCTCCACATCCTTGCCAAGAGCCATTACTTATCTTTTTGATAAATTGCATTTTGACAGGTGTAAGGCTGTATCTTATTGTCCTCAGCCCAATCAATATTCTTACTTATTAGAGAATAATAATAATGACAATTCTAACTTGTTATACATCTTTCAGTTTTATTTTTACCAAAATAAAGTCTACTTACTTTTGAATCTGGACTCTCTTCTTTTCCAAACTTATCTCCCACTTTTATATTCTATGTAAATTTAGTCAAACTACTTGCTATTCCTGATAAAAATATATTGTTTCCTCACCTCCTTATATTTGTGACTCCAACCAGAGAGGTCATTGATCTCATCTTGCATGTCAAATTCTAATTAAAAAACACCACCTTCTTCCTATTACCAATTTCTCATACCTAATTATAGCTCTTACCTATAATTTTAACCTAGCATTATTGCTTCCTGTAGTATGTTAGCATTTTTGCCCATAACTTAACCATCTCCATTTTCAATTACCACTGGTAAGACAGCACCCTGACTGCTGTAGCAGGGCATGCCAAGGGGGAAACAGAGGAGTGGAGAAGTATACTCCCAGCCAAGAGTTGAGAGAACATGACTGGACTGTAGGTTGCATGGTAAATAGTTGCTGGGAACTGTGACACATGGAGGTCAGGTCATGAGGACTTTTTTTTTTTCATGAGAACTTTTTTATAAGATATGCTCAGATTACTGCTCTTTTTTTTACTACTTCTAAATTTCTGAATTACTGATTCATGTAGACATTTGGGAAGGAAATGATAAAAAAGCTTTAAAATATACACAATTAATGTGTAACACAGAGAAGGTGATGGCACCCCACTCCAGTACTCTTGCCTAGAAAATCCCATGGACAGAGGAGCCTGGTAGGCTGCAGTCCACCCTTTCACTTTTCACTTTCATGCTTTGGAGAAGGAAATGGCAACCCACTCCAGTGTTCTTGCCTGGAGAGACCCAGGGACAGGGGAGCCTGATGGGTTGCCATCTGTGGGGTCGCACAGAGTCGGACACGACTGAAGCGACTTAGCAGTAGTAGCAGCAGCAATGTGTAACAATCCCACAACACAATACAGATTTTCAAGTCAAATTATCATCAGTAGAACAATTTTGTTTTCTAGAATTAGATTTCCAATTTTTAAATGCATGAGATGTTGCTCTAAGTTCTTTTCTGAAGAAGAGAAGACAACTTCATGGTCACTTACCAGAATAATGAATTATAATCACTAATAGGGAAAATATATTAAATGTCTCATAAACTTCATAGTAGCTGGTGTAAATTTTTCTATTATATAGGACTAACCCAGAATTCTTAATGATGTTTTAATAGTAATCATAAATAATTGAGACTTCTCTACTATTCACTAAGAACTGTTGAAAATGGTTGTAATTTCTTTTCAAAAAGAAAGAAAGGAACTGTGTGACACTAATGCTCTTTTCACTACACCAACTTCACAGCAGTGGTAATCTGAGGGTGTGAACACCCTTCAGCGATATGTAGACAATGAGTTAGAATAAAGGTATTCCTGAACATCATTTTTACCTAGTGATATGCAGTATTTTTCGAATTAAAAAAGCAATTCATAATGTGGCATGTAAAAATGACATCTACATTTTAGGATAAAAATGGAGATTTGCAAGAAATCTTAGAAATTTACAGGACCTTTATTACTTAAAGACAAGCATCCACTCCCTCAATGGAATACTTTAAGGAAACATGGAATCTCTAAATTGAATTAATTTGTTCACCAATTTATTTAATGACTTTTATTAGATTGTATAGGACTGATACAAATCCTGCAGTTCTGCTACAAAATGACTCTCAAGGAACCAGAGCTTCTAGGATCCCCTCAACGATCAACTAATATTTAAAATAAAGACAGTCACAATTCAGCCTCACAGAAGTTCTGGTCTCACATCTTATGATTCTCAGTGTATTTCCCACACTCTAGGCTCACTGTGTGATACACCTGTGTTGAAGAGATGTGTAAGCAGTTTGAGGCATTGCTTGGATGACAATGATATGATCATGAGGAGGAGGAATAAGAAGGTGAAGAAGGAAGAGGAGAGGTGAAGGAGAAAGGGAAGAAGAGGAAGAGAAGCAACAGTCAAGAGAGGTATATGGTGGTGGTGGTGGTGGTTTAGTCACTAAGTCGTCCGACTCTTGTGACCCCATGGACTGTAACCTGCCAGGCTCCTCTGTCCATGGGATTCTACAGGCAAGAATACTGGAGTGGGTTGCCATTTCCTTCTCCAGAGAGAGGTATATCAGTTCAGTTCAGTCGCTCAATCGTGTCTTACTCTTTGCGACCCCATGAACCGCAGCACGCCAGGCCTCCCTGTCCATCACCAACTCCCGGAGTTCACCCAGGCTCACTTCCATTGAGTCAGTGATGCCATCCAGCCATCTCATCCTGTCGTCCCCTTCTCCTCCTGCCCCCAATCCCTCCCAGCATCAGAGTCTTTTCCAAAGAGTCAACTCTTCGCATGAGGTGGCCAAAGGACTGGAGTTTCAGCTTTAGCATCAGTCCTTCCAAAGAAATCCCAGGGCTGATCTCCTTCAGAATGGACTGGTTGGATCTCCTTGCAGTCCAAGGGACTCTCAAGAGTCTTCTCCAACACCACGGTTCAAAAGCATCAATTCTTTGGCGCTCAGCCTTCTTCACAGTCCAACTCTCACATCCATACATGACCACAGGAAAAACCATAGCCTTGACTAGATGGTATATACACAAAGTTAAAATCCACTAACCCTCTCTTCTCACCTTCCTCCCCCTAGAACCCAGAGGTCTGTTTTACTTAATACATTGTACCTATGTACCTGTCAGCTCCTCTGTCTGTGATGCATAGCCCTTCTTCCCTTACACACAACTAAAGCCCTTGTTTTTATTTTTCCCACAACTAGTTTAGGAGTTTTAATATTTCCCTTTTTTTGAGCTTCCATATAACTTACTATAGCATTCATTGCACTGAGTGACAACTATTTGTTTAAAGTTGATCTCTTCCACTGTAGTGTGAGCTTCTAGAGGTCAGAAGAACAAACTTATTCACTTCTTTATGGACCTACTGATTCTAAGCAGTATAATTTTCCAAAAACATTCAGGAGAGTTTTTAATGATATGCTTTGTCTTTGACACTCAAGCCTGTATCAGTTCAATTTTCCTTTCCTACTGGTCTAAATATTATTTTTATTTCCAACTATAATAGTTATCATATGTCTCTAATGACATATACAATGTGCTTTAGCATATAAAAATTGTTTAAACATTGATTAACTTGCTGAATGAATAAATCTACAAATGCCACATTATTTAAATTTCAAGGCAATAACTTAATTGTCTACAAATGACTATGATATATAGCTCCTGACTATATTTTAGATTGACTATAAATAATTACAAGCAAATTAGAATATCTCCTTCCCATTTTTTTGACTTTCATTCTCAGCTATTCCTGTCCTCGCTCAGTTTTCTAGATGTGGAGATTTATGAAATAAATACAGATCCTTGGAATATATCTAATTTAAAATAAAACATCTTATCATCTTAATTATAATACAGAAGAGAAATTTTCTGTATTAAAATATTACTAATATCTTAGTTAAGAAGTCAGTTAAATTTCATCTCAAAATTGAAACACCTTTCAATAGTAAATGCATTAAATTTAGATTATACTAAAGAGTCTAAGATACATAAGGTGACAATTTAAAAAGCAGTTTTTTACTCACATAAAAAGATTATTTTAGGGACTCTAAAAGCATAAATGAAAGTACTTCCAGAAATCCAAAGCAAAATAACAAAGGTATGAAATAAATGTATTTTATTTTAAAATAACAGAAGTTTAAAAACTAAACAACGAGTGTGGTAGGAGGATCTGCTATTATAAAGTTTTACAACTTATTAGATTGCAAAACAGGCCATTTTTAAGAGGCCATGCTGCAAAGATGCCTATGTTTTTTGTATTTTACGATTCTACTGGGTCTCTTAGGTATTTGCTCTGGGCATAATTAGGAGAATACATTTCTTTTGACAGCAACTTGTATTTAAATTTCAAAGATATAAATATTATTTAAGAGACACAGATTTACCTCAGGGTACAAGAGGAATAAAAGTGTAAATAAGATTAATAACACAAGCCATTTACAGAAGACAGATATAAAGAATAAAACTGGTGCTATTTTATATCATATATTGAGTATGAGTAGAAAAATTGGGATAATTTTTAAGGGCCTATTTTTACCTTTAAAATATAAAAAATTTAAGTTTAAAGAAATGAAAAATTATGAATCCATGATAAAATAAATCCTTATATTTCAAATTTTAATAAAATTATACCTTATTTGTATTACATATCATTGTATTTTACAGTTATAAAACATTATTTAAAAAGAAAATTTCCAGTTATCACATTTTCATAAAATCCACCAAAGTATTATACAAAAGTCTGCACTTTAGATTGTTATTGTTTAGTTGATAAGTCATGTCTGACTGCTCTGTGACCCCATCCATTGTAGCCCACCAGGCTCCTCTGTCCACAGGGTTTTCCAGGCAAGATACTGGAGTGGGTTGCCATTTCCTTCTCCAGGGATCTTCGTGACTGAAGGATCACCCCATCTCTCCTGCATTACAGGTAGATTCTTTCACCACTGAGCTACCAGGGAAGCCCTCATTTTAGATTAAGTATTAAATATTTTTAGAGTGAAAAGTGAAAGTGCAAGTGGCATCCAACTCTTTGTGACCCCATGGATTGTATAGTTCATGGAATTCTCCAGGCCAGAATACTGGCGTGAGTAGCCTTTCCCTTCTCCAGGGGATCTTCCCAACCCAGGAATCGAACCCAGATCCCCTACATTGTAGGCGGATTCTTTCGCAGCTGAGCCACAAGGGAAGCCCAAGAATACTGGAGTGGGTAGCCTATCCTTTCTCCAGCGGCTCTTCCAGACCCAGGAATCGAACCGGGGTCTCCTGCACTGAAGGTGGATTCTTTACCAAAGGAGCTATGAGGAAAGCCAGTTATTATTATACAAATGTCTTCTAAATTAAAATAAAAATTGCTAATAATTCTTGTCAGATAGAGATTTTAATACATCTAAATTACACTGAAAATAATTCTTTCCAAAATTGTGCATGTATCTTTTAAATGTGTATGATATTTAAAATTTTTCTGAGTAGTTAAAATGAAATCATTTTACATGTTTTTAAAGGTTAACTGAGGGGGGCGGTCCTAAGATGGCAGAGGAATAGGATGGGGAGACCACTTTCTCCCCTACAAATTCATTGAAAGATCATTTGAACACTGAGCAAATTCCACAAAACAACTTCTGAATGCTGGTGGAGGACACCAGGCACCGAGAAAGGCAGCCCATTGTCTTCGAAAGGAGGTAGGACAAGATATAAAAGATAAAAAGAGAGACAAAAGAGTTAGGGACGGAGACCTGTCCCGGGGAGGGAGTCTTAAAAGAGAAGATTCCAAACACCAGGAGACCCTCTCACCGGCAGGTCTGCGGGGAGTTTTGGAATCTCAGAGGGCAACGTTAACTGAGAGGAAAAAATAAATAAATAAAACCCACAGATTATGGGTCTATCTACAGCTCCCAGCGGAGAAGTAGCCCAGATGCTTGCATCCACCACCAGCAAGCGGGGGCTGAACAGGGAGGCACAGGATGCATTGCTTAGGGTCAGGACCTGGCTTGAATGCCCTGAGGACAATCTGAGGGAGCTAACGTGAGATAGCAACGCAAACCATGGGATAGCCAGAGAGGAGGAAAAAAACACAAAGAGGAAAGAGAGAGAGAGAGAACTTTCCCACTAAAAGCTCTAACCTAAGGCACTGCCCATCCTCTCACAGAACAAAGGACTGAGCTAATACCAGAGGAGAGCTAGCCAGCTGCGGATCGGCCCACCCCCACGGGAGGCAGGGAGGCAGGTGGGCGCCAGTCAGAGCTGGAAGGAAAGGGGCAAACTCGGCCCCAGAGAGGGCATCCCCTACCAAACTGCGAGCAGGCTCTCAGTCGCTAACCAAGTCTTCTTGGTATCCTGAACGGTTGACATCTGTCAGGAGGGCCACAGCCACAGATCAGCTCCCCAGAAGAGACACACAGCACACCTGAGATGCCGCTGCACACCCAGGAAACCAAGCGGCTGGGACCCGGGAGGTGCTAAGATGCACCGCACCTGGGGAGTGTGCGCTCGCTAAGCTCCTGGTCGCCTGAGCTGCTCTGACCTGGGAAGGGCACAAAAAGTGCGCACAAAACACAGGCCCAGCTGAGTCTGTACCCGAGAACCTGAATGGCATAGATATGGGAAGTGCACGCAACCCAGGGCCCACCTTAGACAGTTACCCGGCAGAGCAACCTGGAGCCTGAGCAGTGTAGACCGGGAAAGCACACACTCTGTGAGTGGGGGCAAACCCAGTGTGACCCAGACACTACGAGCACTCCCCACACACGCCAGTGATATTTGTTTGCAGTGTTCCTCCCTCTCCGCAGCATAACTGAACAAATGAGCCTAAATAAATGACCACCTTTGACCCCTTGCGTCAGGGCAGAAGTTAGATACTGAAGAGACTTGCAAACAGAGGAAGCCAAAATAAATAAAGAAGAGGGAACTGCTCTGGAAGTGACAGGTCCAACAGATTAAAACCTTGTAGTTAGCACTGGCTCAAACACAAAGAACAAATAATAAAAGCAGTAAGGGAAAAACAACAGTTAAACCCACACGGGGATCCCCATAAGGATAACAGCTGATCTTTCAATAGAAACTCTTGAAGCCAGAAGGGTACAGCAGGACATACGTAAAGTGATGAAAGAGAAAAACCTACAACCCAGATTACTGTACCCAGCAAGGATCTCATTCAAATATGAAGGAGAAATCAACAGCTTTACAGACAAGCAAAGGCTCAGAGAATTCAGCACCACCAAACCAGCTCTCCAACAAATGCTAAAGGATTTTCTCTAGGCGGGAAACACAGAAAAGGTTTATAAACTCGAACCCAAAACAACAAAGTAAATGGCAACGGGATCATACTTATCAATAATTACCTTAAATGTAAATAGGTTGAATGCCCCAGCCAAAAGATAAAGACTGGCTGAATGGATACAAAAACAAGATCCATATGCTGTCTACAGAGAGCCACCTCAAAGCTAGATACACATACAGACTGAAAGTGAAGGGCTGGAAAAAGATATGTCATGCAAATGGAGACCAAAAGAAAGCAGGAGTAGCAATTCTCATATCAGATAAAATAGACTTTGAAATAAAGGCCATGAAAAGAGACAAAGCAGGACACTACATAATGATCAAAGGATCAATCCAAGAAGAAGATATATATATCTTTATATAAGGCAAATGCTAACAAATATGAAAGGGGGAATTAACAGTAACACAATAATAGTGGGAGACTTTAATACCCCACTCACACCTATGGATAGATCAACTAAACAGAAAATTAATAGCACAAACTTTAAATGATACAATGGACCAGTTAGACCTAATTGATATCTATAGGACATTTCACCCTAAAACAATAAATTTCTCCGTTTTCTTAAGTACATACAGAACCTTCTCCAGGATAGAGCACATCCTGGGCCATAAATCTAGCCTTGGTAAATTCAAAAAAACTGAAATCATCTCAAGCATCTTTTCTGATCACAATGTGGTAAGATTAGATGTCAACTACAGGAAAAAAAAATAAAACTATGAAAAATACGAACATATGGAGGCTGAACAACACACTTCTGAATAACCAACAAGTCATAGAAGAAATCAAAATATGAATAGAAACAAATGAAAATGAAAACACAACAACCCCAAACCTATGGGATTCAGTAAAAGCCATGCTAAGGGGAAGGTTCATAGTAATACAAGCCTACCTCAAGAAACAGGAGAGAAATCAAATAAATCACCTAACTCTACACCTAAAGCAACTAGAAAAGGAAGATATGAGGAACCCCAGGGTTAGTAGAAAGAAAGAAATCACAAAAATTAGGGCAGAAATAAATGCAAAAGAAACAAAAGAGACCATAGCAAAAATTAACAAAGCTAAAACCTGGTTTTTCAAGAAGATAAATAAAATAGACAAACCATTAGCCAAACTCATCAAGAAACAAAGGGAGAAGAGTCAAATCAAAATTAGAAATGAAAATGGAGAAATCACAACAGACAACACAGAAATACAAAGGATCATAAGAGACTACTATCAGCAACTATATGCCAATAAAATGGGCAACCTGGAAGAAATGCACAAATTCTTAGAAAAGTATAACTTTCCAAAACTGAACCAAGAAGAAATAGAAAATCTTAACAGATCCATCACAAGCACAGAAATTGAAATCATAATCAGAAATCTTCCAACAAACAAAAGCCCAGGACCAGATGGCTTCACAGCTGAATTCTACCAAAAATTTAGAGAATAGCTAACACCAATCCTACTCAAACTCTTCCAGAAAATTTCAGAGGAAGGTAAACTTTGAAAACCATTCTATGAGGTCACCATCACCCTAACACCAAAACTGAACAAAGATGCCACACACACAAAAAAAACTGCAGGCTAATATTACTGATGAACATAGATGCAAACATCCTTAACAAAATTCTAGCAAACAGAATCCAACAACATATTAAAAAAATCATACATCTTGACCAAGTGGCTTTATCCCAGGGATGCAAGGATTCTTCAATATTCACAAATCAATCAATGTGATACACCATATTAACAAATTAAAAGATAAAAACCATATGATTATCTCAATAGATGCAGAGAAAGCCTTTGACAAAATTCAACACCCACTTATGACAAAAAAGCTCCAGAAAGCAGGAATAGAAGAAACATACATCAACATAATAAAAGCTATATATGACAAATCCACAGCAAACATTATCCTCAATGGTGAAAAATTTAAAGCAATTCCCCTAAAGTCAGGAACAAGACAAGGGTGCCGACTCTCACCACTACTATTCAATATAGTTTTGGAAGTTTTGGCCACAGCAATCAGAGCAGAAAAAGAGATAAAAGGAATCCAGACTGGAAAAGAAGAAGTAAAACTCTCACTGTTTGCAGATGACATGATCCTCTACATAGAAAACCCTAAAGACTCCACCAGAAAATTACTAGAGCTAATCAATGAATATAGTAAGGTTGCAGGATATAAAATCAACATACAGAAATCCCTTGCATTCCTATACACTGAGAAAACAGAAAGAGAAATTAAGGAAATAATTCCATTCACCATTGCAATGAAAAGAATAAAATACTTAAGAATATATCTACCTAAAGAAACAAAAGACCTATATATAGAAAACTATAAAACACTAGTGAAAGAAATCAAAGAGGACACAAATAGATAGACAAATATACCATGTTCATGGATCAGAAGAATCAATATAGTGACAATGAGTATACTACCCAAAGCAGTCTATAGATTCAATACAATCCCTATCAATGGTATTTTTCAGAGAATTAGAACAAATAATTTCACAATTTGTTTGGAATTACAAAAAAACTCAAATAGCCAAAGCAATCTTGACAAAGAAGAATGGAACTGGAGGAATCAACTTGCCTGACTTCAGGCTATACTACAAAGCTACAGTCATCAAGACAGTATGGTACTGGTACAAACACAGAAACACAAATCAATGGAACAAAATAGAAAGCCCAGAGATAAGTCCACGCACCTATTGACACCTTATCTTTGACAAAGGAAGCAAGAATATACAATGGAGAAAAGACAATGTCTTTAACAAGTGGTGCTGGGAAAACTGGTCAACCACTTGTAAACGAATGAAACTGGAACACTTTCTAACACCATACACAAAAATAAACTCAAAATGGATTAAAGATCTAAATGTAAGGCCAGAAACCATAAAACTCCTAGAGGAAAACATAGGCAAAACACTCTCTGACATAAATTATGGCAGGATCCTCTATGACACACCTCCCAGAGTAATGGAAATAAAAGCAAAAATAAACAAATGGGACCTAATTAAACTTAAAAGCTTTTGTGAAGGAAACTATAAGCAAGGTGAAAAGACAGCCTTCAGAATGGGAGAAAATAATAGCAAATGAAACTGACAAAAAATTAATCTCAAAAATATACAAGCAGCTCCTGCAGCTCAATTCCAGAAAAATAAGCAATCCAATAAAAAAATGGGCCAAAGAACTAAACAGACATTTCTCCAGAGAAGACATACAAATGGCTAACAAACACATGAAAAGATGCTCAACATCACTCATTATCAGAGAAATGCAAATCAAAACCACAAAAAGGTACCATCTCATGCCAGTCAGAATGGCTACTATCCTAAAGTCTACAAACAATAAATGCTGGAGAGGGTGTGGAGAAAAAGGACCCCTCTTACACTGTTGGTGGGAATGGAAACTAGTACAGCCACTATGGAGAACAGTGTGGAGATTCCTTAAAAAGCTGGAACTAGAACTGCCATATGACCCAGCAATCCACTGCTGGGCAGACACACTGAGAAAATCAGAACTGAAAGAGACATGTGTACCCAAATGTTCATCGCAGCACTGTTTACAATAGCCAGGACACGGAAGCAACCTAGATGTCCATTGGCAGACAAATGGATAAGAAAGCTGTGGTACATATACACAATGGAATATTACTCATCTATTAAAAAGAATGCATTTGAATCAGTTCTAATGAGGTGGATGAAACTGGAGCCTATTATACAGACTGAAGTAAGTCAGAAAGAAAGACACCAATACAGTATATTAAGGCATATATATGGAATTTAGAAAGATGGTAGCGATGACCCTATATGCAAGACAGCAAAAGAGACACAGAGGTAAAGAACAGACTGTTGGACTCTGTGGGAGAAGATGAGGGTGGGATGATGTGAGAGAATAGCACTGAAACATGTATATTATCATATGTGAAATAGATCACCAGTCCAGGATGACCCTGAGAGATGGGATGGGGAGGGAGGTGGGAGGTAGGGTCAGGATGGGGAACACATGTACACCATGGCTGATTCATGTGAATGTATGTAAAAAACCACAATATTGTAAAGTAATTAGCCTCCAATTAAAATAAAAAAAATTAAAAAAAAATAAATCACAGATTTTTAGGCAAACTTAAGAAATGGGTACATTGAAAGAAACTTTGTTTTTTGACTTCTAGGTAATATTCCAAAGTAACCATGAGGCTGTTGTATTATGATCTCCTACAAGAAATGTTATCACAGTTTATAGTTCTTTTCTTGGTATTCCCAAGGCACAAGATGAATCAGTTCAGTTCAGTTCAGTCGCTCAGTCATGTCCGACTCTTTGGGACCATATGAACTGCAGCATACCAGGCCTCTCTGTCCCTCACCAACAGCCTTAGTCTACCCAAACTCATGTCTATTGAGTTGGTGATGCCATCCAACCATCTCATCCTCTGTCGTCCCCTTTTCCTCCTGCCCTCAATCTTGCACAGCATCAGGGTCTTTTCAAATGAGTCAGCTCTTCACATCAGGTGGCCAAAGTATAGGAGTTTCAGCCTCAACATTGTCTTTCCAATGAACACCCAGGACTGATCTCCTTTATGATGGACTGGTTGGATCTCCTTGCAGTCCAAGGGACTCTCAAGAGTCTTCTCCAATAATACAGTTCAAAAGCATCAGTTCTTCAGTGCTCAGCTTTCTTTATATTCCACTCTCACATCCATACATGATGACTGGAAAAACCATAGCCTTGACTAGAAGGACCTTTGTTGACAAAGTAACGTCTCTGCTTTTTAATATGCTGTCTAGATTGGTCATAACTTTCCTTCAAAGGAGTAAGCATATTTTAATTTCATGGCTGCAATCACCATCTGCAGTAATTCTGGAGCCCCCAAAAATAAAGTTAGCCACTGTTTCCACTGTTTCCCCATCTATTTGCCATGAAGTGATGGGTCTGGATGCCATGATCTTAGTTTTCTGAATGTTGAGCTTTAAGCCAACTTTTTCACTCTCCTCTTTCACTTTTATCAAGAGGCTTTATAGTTCTTCTTCACTTTCTGCCATAAGGGTGGTGTCATCTGCATATCGGAGGTTATTGATATTTCTCCCAGCAAACTTGCTTCCAGCTTGTGCTTCCTCCAGGCCAGAATTTCTCATGATGTACTCCGCATATAAGTTAAATAAGCAGGGTGACAATATACAGCCTTGATGTACTCCTTTTCCTATTTGGAACCAGTCTGTTGTTCCATGTCCAGTTCTAACTGTTGCTTCCTGACCTACATACAGGTTTATCAAGAGGCAGTTCAGGTGGTCTAATATTCCCATCTCCTTCAGAATTTTCCACAGTTTATTGTCATCCACACAGTCAAAGGCTTCTAATCACAAACAAAGGCAATGCCAAATAATGCTCAAACTACCGCACAATTGCACTCATCTCACACACTAGTAAAGTAATGTCAAAATTCTCCAAGCCAGGCTTCAGCAATACGTGAACTGTGAACTTCCATACGTTCAAGCTGGCGTTAGAGAAGGCAGAGGAACCAGAGATCAAATTGCCAACATCCACTGGATCATTGAAAAAGCAACAGAGTTTCAGAAAAACATCTATTTCTGCTTTATTGACTATGCCAAAGCTTTTGACTGTGTGGAAAGAGACAAAAATCAATGCTGAAGGATAATAGTCTCTAGATTTTTGAAATTTAAGATGTACCTGAGGGGACTTCCCTGGTGGTCCAGTGGTAAAGAATCTGCCTTGCATTGCAGAGGATGTGGGTTCGATCCCTGGTCCAGGAACTAATATCCCACATGCCAGGGAGCAAATAAGCCTGTGTGCCACAGCTACTGAGCCTATGCAACACAACTAGAGAGACCGAGTGCCACAAGGGAAGATTCCACATGACACAAGGGAAGATCCCTCATGTTTCAACTAATATCTGATACAGCAAAATAATTAAAAAAAAAAAAAAAAAAGATGGACCTGAAAAAAAGAAAAAGTATAATCAAATCTAACAGGACAGATCCTATTGCCTATGACAGAGTGATATGGTCTTGAGAGCCTATACTTTTGTCTCTGCTGACCTAAAGATTCAGACTGAGGAAGACCTTCCTAAATCATGATCTCTGTATGAACTGTCTTACATGGTTCTATAAGAATTTGGTTAAAAGAGAAATAAATCTTGTTCTGCTGGAAAAAAAAATAAAGGTAACTGAATTTTAAAATTGAAATTAAGTAGATTATATAAAGTACAATACAGAAGTATGTCGTATAAGTACACACATCTTCAATAGAAAAATGGGTTTGTTTAAACCAAAGTATGTAAATGGGCAATTATACTTTATTTTTCACTAAGTAATGATTAGTATAAATATAGGATTATAAAAATATTCTCATGACTTGAGGGGTTATACATTATTTCTGCATACAAATTATTAGATGACTTCTGAAACTTGAACTACTCTCTTCTGTTTTATGGCTTTGTTGCCTAAAGTGCTGACATAGTTATTCTGTAATAGATGCACGTTTAACAACCTTTTGTGTTTATTGATTCTTGGGGAGATATACAAAAGACTCTTAAGACTGCTCTGGTGATTATTCAGATAATATGAGTAAAGTGTTCATAAATTTGTGATTGACATAGTTTGAAGTTTTTATAAATGAAAACAGTAGATTTTGAGCTACTTTGTCACACTGCTGAAACCAACTTGAGTTTGAATGATTAGTAATAATTAAAGCACATATATTTCATAAGACTTGTGTTACATTAGCATATAAATCTTCACAAGGCTAAAAATTATTCTTTATTATGTTATAAAAATATTTATGAACTATGATAATATATTAAAATTAATGTAAGAAAAACAAATAAGGTAATTTGTATGTCTGTATATTCTTATTAATTATAGGTTAAAGGAAAAACTATAGAAATTACATTTCTAAGTTTGGGGCCTAATATAAATTTGAGGTATTTTTAGTAAAAAATATATTAATAGTAAATCAAAAAGTAAGATCAGTGTAGTGTACAAAAAGAACCATGAAAATGGTGCTTGTGTTACCTTTTCACTTTGATGACTATGAGGAGTTTCTTGGAATAAATTCAGATGTTATAAGAGATTTCTGATTAACAAGGTGAAAACAATTAGTTTTTTAACATCAATTTTTTAAAGATTACCTATAACATCTTTTTTCTGTACAACTTAATAATTAAATTCTAAAAGTATTAAAGTTTAGAATTAAAGGTTACACTAGGTCATTTCAGAATTTTGAGTTGGCCCTGCCTAAGTATTAGGCTTTATGTAGGCTTTAACCTACAGTATGTATGTAGGCTTTAACCTACAGTAAAATTTGTTCTTTTTAGTTAGTAAAAGAAAAAAAGTGCAACTGAGCTATTAGGAGGTAATAAGACGCAGAATATGAAGCCAAGATAGGCCCATTATTGGCATGACACCAGTCACACCTTGGGAATGTTAAGTAATAATGAAGAGATGAATAAGTACATTTAGTAGTAATTTGTTAATATTCACCAAGGGGTAAGTTTATATAAAAGATATGGTAAAAGTTTCGATTATCAGTACAAACATATACCTAGTTACCACTTAAAGTTTTATCTCTCTGATATGATAAAAAAGTATCCTTAACATTTTTTGCTTTTCCTGCAGCATCTAATTTAATGCTGTGTACATAATAGTTGTGACAGACCGGGGAGAAACATGGAGGAGCTACCCCTCACCCAAGGTCGGGGCAGCAGCTGAGAGGAGCCACCCCATATCCAAAAAGCGGTGGCTTCACGGGTGCAGGAGGGCCAAGAGGAGCTACTCCACTTTCAAGGTAAGGAGGAGTGGCCATGAAGAGATACCCCTCGTCCAAGGTAAGGAGCAGTGGCTGCGCTTTGCTGGAGCAGCCGTGAAGATATACCCCAGGTCCAAGGTAGGAGAAACCCAAGTAAGACGGTAGGTGTTATGGGAGGGCATCAGAGGGCAGACACACTGAAACCATAATCACAGACAACTAGTCAATCTGATCACACAGACCACAGCCCTGTCTAACTCAATGAAACTAAGCCATGCCGTGTGGGGCCACCCAAGACGGCGGGTCATGGTGGAGAGGCCTGACAGAATGTGGTCCACTGGAGAAGGGAATGGAAAACCTCTTCAGTATTCTTGCCTTGAGAATCCCATGAACAGTATGAAAAGGCAAAATGATAGGATACTGAAAGAGGAACTCCCCAGGTCAGTAAGTGCCCAATATGCTACTGGAGATCAGTAGAGAAATAACTCCAGAAATACCCAGTTGTGGATGTGACTGGTGATAGAAGCAAGGGCCGATGCTGTAAAGAGCAATATTGCATAGGAACCTGGAACCTTAAGTCCATGAATCAAGGCAAATTCCAAGTGGTCAAACAGGGGATGGCAAGAGTGAATGTCGACATTCTAGGAATCAGCGAACTAAAATAGACTGGAATGGGTGAATTTAACTCAGATGACCATTATATCTACCACAGTGGGCAGGAAT
The DNA here is from genome assembly GCF_055505025.1 of Bos grunniens. Taxonomy (NCBI): domain Eukaryota; kingdom Metazoa; phylum Chordata; class Mammalia; order Artiodactyla; family Bovidae; genus Bos; species Bos grunniens. Next base: position 99,894,229 of record NC_141166.1, read on the forward strand.
CCCTTAGAAGAAATGGAGTAGCCATCATGGTCAACAAAAGAGTCCAAAATGCAGTACTTGGATGCAATCTCAAAAACAACAGAATGATCTCTGTTCGTCTCCAAGGCAAACCATTCAATATCACAGTAATCCAAGTCTATGCCCCAACCAGTAATGCTGAAGAAGCTGAAGCTGAATGGTTCTATGAAGACCTACAAGACCTTTTAGAACTAATACCCAAAAAAGATGTCCTTTTTCATTACAGGGGACTGGAATACAAAAGTAGGAAGTCAAGAAACACCTGGGGTAATAGGCAAATTTGGCCTTGGAATACGGAATAAAGCAGGGCAAAGGCTAATAGAGTTTTGCCAAGAGAACGCACTGGTCATAGCAAACACTCTCTTCCAACAACACAAGAGAAGACTCTACATATGGATCACGAGATGGTCAACACCAAAATCAGATTGATTATATTCTTTGCAGCCAAAGATGGAGAAGCTCTATACAGTCAGCAAAAACAAGACCGGGAGCTGACTGTGGCTCAGATCATGAACTCCTTATTGCCAAACTCAGACTTGAATTGAAGAAAGTAGGGAAAACCACTAGACCATTCAGGTATGACCTAAATCAAATCCCTTATGATTATACAGTGGAAGTGAGAAATAGATTTACGAGACTAGATGTGACAGATAGAGTCCCTGATGAACTATAGACGGAGGTTAGTGATATTGTACAGGAGACAGGGATCAAGACCATCCCCATGGAAAAGAAATGCAAAAAAGCAAAATGGCTGTCTGGGGATCCTTACAAATAGCTGTGAAAAGAAGAGAAGTGAAAAGCAAAGGAGAAAAGGAATGATATACCCATTTGAATACAGAGTTCCAAAGAATAGAAAGGAGAGATAAGAAAGCCTTCCTCAGCGATCAATGCAAAGTAATAGAGGAAAACACCAGAATGTGAATGACTAGAGATCTCTTCAAGAAAGTTAGAGATACCAAGGGAACATTTCATGCAAAGATGGGCTCAATAAAGGACAGAAATGGTATGGACCTTAACAGAAGCAGAAGATATTAAGAAGAGGTGGCAAGAATACACAGAAGAACTGTACAAAAAAGATCTTCACGACCCAGATAATCACAATGGTGTGATCATTCACCTAGAGCCAGACATCCTGGAATGTGAAGTCAAGTCAGCCTTAGGAAGCATGACTATGAACAAAGCTAGTGGAGGTGATGGAATTCCAGCTGAGCTATTTCAAATCCTGAAAGATGATGCTGTGAAAGTGCTACACTCAATATGCCAGCAAATTTGGAAAACTCAGCAGTGGCCACAGGACTGGAAAAGGTCAGTTTTCATTCCAATCCCAAAGAAAGGCAATGCCAAAGAATGCTCAAACTACTGCACAATTGCACTCATCTCACACGCTAGTAAAGTAATGCTCAAAATTCTCCAAGCCAGGCTTCAGCAATACGTGAACCTTGAACTTCCAGATGTTCAAGCTGGTTTTAGAAAAGGCAGAGGAACCAGAGATCAAATTGCCAACATCCGCTGGATCATGGAAAAAGCAAGAAAGTTCCAGAAAAACATCTACTTCTGCTTTATTGACTATGCCAAAGCCTTTGACTATGTGGATCACAATAAACTGGAAAATTCTGAAAGAGATGGGAATACCAGACCACCTGACCTGCCTCTCAAGAAACCTATATGCAGGTCAGGAAGCAACAGTTAGAATTGGACATGGAACAACAGACTGGTTCCAAATAGGAAAAGGACTACGTCAAAGCTGTATATTGTCACTCTGCTTGTTTAACTCATATGCAGAGTACATCATGAGAAACGCTGGGCTGGAAGAAGCACAAGCTGGAATCAAGATTGCTGGGAAAAATATCAATAACCTCCAATATGCAGATGACACCACGCTTATGGCAGAAAGTGAAGAGGAACTAAAAAGCCTCCTGATGCAAGTGAAAGAGGAGAGTGAAAAGGTTGGCTTAAAGCTCAACATTCAGAAAATGAAGATCATGGCATCCGGCCCCATCACTTCATGGGAAATAGATGGGGAAACAGTGAAACAGTGTCAGACTTTATCTTTTTGGGCTCCAAAATCACTGCAGATGGTGACTGCAGCCATGAAATTAAAAGACGCTTACTCCTTGAAAGGAAAGTTATGACCAACCTAGACAACATATTAAAAAGCAGAGACATTACTTTGACAACAGAGGTCGTCTAGTCAAGGCTATGGTTTTTCCAGTGGTCGCGTATGGATGTGAGAGTTGCACTGTGAAGAAAGCTGAGTGCCGAAGAATTGATGGTTTTGAACTGTGGTGCTGGAGAAGACTCTTGAGAGTCCCTTGGACTGCAAGGAGATCCAACCAGTCCATCCTAAAGGAGATCAGTCCTGGGTGTTCATTGGAAGGACTAATGCTGAAGCTGAAACTCCAATACTTTGGCCACCTCATGTGAAGAGTTGACTCATTGGAAAAGCTTGTGATGCTGGGAGGGACTGGGGGCAGGAGAAGGGGACGACAGAGAATGAGATGGCTGGATGGCATCACCAACTTGATGGACGTGAGTCTGAGTGAACTCCAGGAGATGGTGATGGACAGGGAGGCCTGGCGCGCTGTGATTAATGAGGCCGCAGAGTCGGACACAACTGAGTGACTGAACTGCACTGAACTGTATATAATAGTATTTTAAGACATTTAAAAAAATATTTAGTTGATTACTAAAATCTATAGGTATAATTTAGTAGAGGAATACAATTTAAAATCTGAATAACTGAGAACTTCCATGGTAGTCCAGTGGTTCAAACTCTGGGCTCCCAATGCAGGGGTGAGGATTCAATTCCCAGTCCGGGAACAAGGATCCTGAATGTCACATGGTGTGGCCAAAAATGTCTGAATAACTGCCAAAATGGTACAATTACCTCATCCTGTTCACATGTTCATAGTTATCAGAGAACAGTAACATCTTAAGAAATTTTACCCGTGGGATTTTCTCAGATATTCTGATACAGGATTATTTATGACATATGTTATTGTATTATTTTAAATAATAATTCCTTAAGTGTAAAATTCACCAAGAATAAAATATTTTTTATTACATAAAGAAAATTTTAGACAGAAACATATAATACACTCTTTCTTTAATGATTTTGTTTCATCCTCAACTTGCTTCCTTAGTACTTTAACTGTCACTTTCATTTCAACTCATTCATTTATTGAACAACAATTTCTAAGCACTACTATATAGCTGGCTCTAATCACAACACTTATGATACAATGGTACACAAGATTCCTGTCCTCATAGATCTTACAATCTGGGAGAAGATAAACTATAAGCAAGTATAAAATAAAATAATGGGATGGAGTTATAAAGGTTAGGTGTAAGAAAAGGCAAAATTAAGTGTTCTTGGAAAGCCACTCTGATAAGCTAAAATTTGATCTATGACTGAAGAATAAATAAGAGCCACTTGAATATTTGGTGGAAGAACATCAAATAGGAAAGATCCTTTGTTTAGGAATAATAAAAAGGCAAAAATGGCTGGAAGATACTACATCAGATACAAAATGTATGGTGGACTTTATTACAACTACAAGAAGCCAGTGGATCGTGTTATGATATAATCTGTTTTACATTCTGAAAAGATCACTTAGGCTGCTCTGTGGAGAATGCATAGTGAGAACTCAGAAAAGTAAGAATGAAAGCAGAGAAAGCAAGTTCCTTTAACTTATTATGCTTACAGCTATTACGTTATGTATATATGTACATGTGCACACACACACACAGTTTTTGGTTTAATATTTTGGCACGGTTTTCTTGACATTTCTTTTCCAGTTACTCATGCTTGATATGGGCAGCCCTATCAAGAACGCACATTGCTCCAATACAGGTGGTTTAATCTTCCTTTAGTTTCTTCTCACTTTATCTGATAATTGTTTTTATATTCATAAGTACTTTAAATTGAAGAGTGAGTTATTTTGTATGCTATGAGTATTTGTTTTTTCTGAGAATGAAGGCAGCTAGAAGAGGGAGGGCTGTGCCTGGTTCTTCATATCCCTTTCCAAGTTTTATTGGAAGCACTGTACCTGATTTCACTCTATCTAGTCAAAGGAATATTCTTTTCCCATGAAAAGTGCTCTTGGTTCTTGAGGGATTCTTAGAAGATTTCATCTTAACTATCTTCATTGATCCTGTGGCTGCTACCTTCTACTCAATGCAGATTTTACTCACCTCTCTTCAGCAGCTTTCTTTACTCTCTTCCCAGGCACAGAAGCAAATATGGGGAACCAACGGAAGAGGTCACGACTTTTGGGTCTTCTGGGTATCTCTTGACCTGAGCATCGTTTCCCTTGGATGATTTCTTTTTCCCCTTGGATGACCTTATCTTTACTATTCTCTTGGATGTCCTCTTGTACTAAAGCCCATAATCTGGAGATAACCCTCTGCCTTTCTTTAACCTTTCTTCTCCAACAGGAAAAATCAGAATGACAAGCCCTAATTTTTCTTAGTCCTTCTGGTAAAAAGAATACTTGCCAGGGAAGAACTTGTTTCTTGAGGAATTTTCCAGGCCTTTTCCCTGTGTTACTCCCTCAGTTCCCATCTCTTCAGAGAGGAGAAAAGTAAGTTGAGCTCTCAGGATTTTAATTAATCCCCTTCCCTATTCTTCACACCACTGAGTTCAGAAGGCAACAGAGTTTACAGCCATGCCCATTCCTGGAATCCATTACCTCTCTCTTTCAATGCCTGTCATTTTTCAGAGATTATAGTTATAAATCCATGTTATAATGTTAGATGTAGAGGGTGTCAGTGGTCCTGGATAATTAACATGTAAGGAAAAAACCACCTATATAGTAATAAGTGACTTATGGTAATAAGTAGGCACTATGTGGTACCAGGCACTGTTCCAAGAACTTTACATTTACACTCATCTAGACACACACCCATTTAATCATAACTACAAACCTGATGAAATAGGAAGTAGTGTCATCTCCATTTTATAGACAAAAAAAAAAAAACTGAATCACAGAGAGGTTAAATAACTTGCCGAAGTCATATAGCTGGAATGTACTGAAAAAAGAATTCAAATCCCGATCATTGGTTACAATGTCCAAGTTCCTAAACAATACATATACTGTGTCTTTATATCAGAAATATATAGTTTAAGCCAGAGCTGAGATCCAAAATCTGAAATATAGGGCTCTCAATTTCTAGACCAAACTGTCTGATTTTCATTAATTATTATTTATTAAATGTTTATCCCAGTTGATAATCTTATAATCATAGGAGATACAAGAATCATTATATCAATTTTAAAAAAGAAAGAACATGAAGAGCTAAAGCAAGTTGGTTTAGAGTTAGCATGTGTATCTGAGTCTCTGTTACTTCAAAGCACTGGTTATAACATTGTCATTTAGTAGCTAAGTTGAGTCTAACTCTTTTGCGACCTCATGGACTGTAGCCCACTAGGCTCCTCTGCAACGGGATTTTCCAGGCAAGAACACAGGACTGGGTTGCCATTTCCTTCTCCAGGGGATCTTTCTGACCCAGGGATCGAACCTGCCTTTCCTGCAGGTGGATTCTTTACCCCTGACCCAACTGGGAAGCATGGTTATTATGGCCATACCTCTATTCAACTGTTATAATGCATTCCTTTGTAACATTTTTTAACCTTTAACTGATTTCTATTAAAATCCATATAAGCTCATTTTGACATTTCAATAATTTTCTTGTTCTGAATAATATGGTAAAAACTCATTTCAAGGATAATACCCAGGCCTAATTTTACACATAGAATGTTAAAGAATAATTTTGAGGGCAAAAGTCCATGGCTGACGTTTCAATGAGGACATATAGAACTTGTCTATGCATGCTGTAACATAAATTTTGTGAAACTCTGGTCACAGTAAGAAATAGCTGCTGCTGCTAAGTCGCTTCAGTCATGTCCAACTCTGCAACCCCACAGATGGCAGCCCACCAGGCTCCTCTGTCCCTGGGATTCTCCAGGCAAGAATACTGGAGTGGGTAGCCATTTTCTTCTCCAAGAAATAGCTACTTTGATCCAAATGAATGCCATTCATTGTATTTAAAAAAGGTAATTAAAATCTCAGCCAAGAAAATTAAATCATACATTGGAATCCTTCCTACATTCTTTTATGTTCTAACACTTGGTTACTATCTCTAACCTCTGGTTTGCTTATGAAAATTAGTAAACCATGACAAACCCATACTCTAAAACAATTATATTTAGAAGAGTCAACGTTTAAGAAAAATACTAATTTATGGTAAGATAATAGTTTTTCAAGAAATATACACTTACTTCTGCCTTTTTACGAGCTTCCATAGCTTTCATAAGCATCATATGTTGTCGCCTTCTCTCTCGTTCCTATTAAGCCAGATAAAATTAGGAATATAACTCAATCATAGTTAACAGTTTGATCTTCAAATGGAAAACAAAACAAAACAAAAAACTCTGTGTAGCATGTTTAGCATTTATAGACAAGTCACAGTAAATACTAAATATAAGACAAGAATGGCCAGTCTGTGCATGTTTTAGTTCAGGTTTAGAAAGCAAATACAAGAACAATCAAAAGCAAAACGGTAAAGCAATGAACATGGAGACAGTGTAAACAGAAGCATACAAGATTTACTTATGGTCAGTTGTGATGCTCCTTCAAAAGCTGGCAGAACAAAAAGCATAATGGTTGGCTGGAACAGGTCAGTTACCTTACATCTGCTATTAGAAAAACCACAAATATGTACTATAGCCAATTAAACTAAAGCTTGTGTTCTTAAATTTTTATTTAGATCAGGCAGAAATTGCTTTAAAATCACTTTTACATCACGGTTTTAGAATTACTTTTATTTCAAATACACTATCATTTTGTAAATCCAATAATCCACCAACAAATTAGAAAGTTTTTGTTTAAAGCTTTAACACCAATTTAAACTAGTCATGGTTCATATAACACCATCAATGAAATGAGATATTCCTGTTTACTGATGTCTGTCCCTTGATGCAGTATTGAAAGCCACTAAAGCTGCACCATGGGCTCACAAGTTAAATCTAAAAGGCACAATATGAAAATAAAGTAAGCACTAGCTTACTTTGATAGTCTCCTTTTATTTAAAAAAAAATCACATAGGTATAATGTTGAAACAGTTCTTTTTAAATATATGCGATTCGCCCAAAGGGATATTTCTAAAAATTTCTAAAATTTGTCCATAAAACCAGAATATATTTCATATTCTCTCATCAAACTAACCCAAAATTCCCATTGTATTCAATGGCAGTTTTGCATCTAGAATGATGAGAGAATATGGGTCATAATTGTATCTAATTGTATAGTGATCCAACTTTCACTGTGACATCAGTAATGTAAACTTTTAGACAGCAGCCTATTTAAGGCTTGCATGATTCAATTACAAATCTTGGATATACACCGTATTTCTTTTATAGATAGACAAGCAGATGTATGCAATGCACTGTGCTGTAAAGCCATGCAGCAGTATGTAATATGACAGCAGCCAGTGCTACACTTTATGCATTGCTATGACAACCATATCACAACCAAATCACAATGCGGTGTTAGATGTACAAAAATAAACATACCCATACCATATCTAGTCTATGCCTCTCCAACTCCTGGTAGAAAGAGTTGGCACAACATTATGAAACAGAAATCACAGAGTCATGAAACCAATTTTTAACCCCCCAAAAGACACCAATACCAAAGCAAGGAATTTAAGCAGGAATTACATTGGAAATTTTTAAGAAAATATTTTGAAGATTTTTCAAAAAATAGATTTAAGAAAAATTATAAAATTTACATTTAAAAATTTGTATAACTGTGTGTATACAGACCTGATGCTTTAGAAGAACAGCTTGCTGTCTTCTCATTTCTTTTTCCTTAAAAATAAGAAACTTTTAATATATGATTTTTAGGAAAAATTTAGAACATGCTACAAGTATTAAAAGCTCCTTTTCTGAGATTCTATAGTCTTCTATTAGGTTGAACCACATGAAATTTCAAATCTCCAAAATTTTTTTTTACTTATAAAGTGGCAACTTCGTATGGTTACCTAATATATAAAAACTATATGATAAGAGCAAGCATCTGACTTAACAGCACACTTCAATGGCATGTTTACAGAACTGACTAGCTAGATGGACAGAGTATATCACATACAAATGGCACTTAAAAAAAAAAACACATAAAAAGCAATCTTCCTGTCTAGCTGATTAAAACTCCACTCTGAATATAAATTCCTAAAAACTCTATGATTAACAGGATCTATGTCATTTCTACACACTGTACAGGAATAAGAGTGACAAGAGACAAAGGGATAAATTTGAGATTTTTATGTCCACCTACAATTGAGGGCATTATTTCAAAAGGGTGGGGCTTAATGCATGTAATTCTGTGAATCTCACCACATGAGTATTTCATAAAGCTAAAATATGAATGAAATTAATATAAAGGGCAATCATGAAAAGGAGTAGAAATCTAAAGAACAAAGTAAGAGAGTCTATGTAGAAAAGGTGACAAATGGTTCCCTAGCTTTAAAAGACGTAATCAAATCAGTTCAGTTCAGTTGCTCAGTCGTGTCCGACTCTTTGCAACCCTATGAACTGCAGCACGCCAGGCCTCCCTGTAAATCACCAACACCCGGAGTCTACTCAAACTCATGTACATTGAGTCAGTGATGCCATCCAACCATCTCATCCTCTGTCGCCCCCTTCTTCTTCTTTCAATCTTGCCCAGCATCAGGGTCTTTTCAAATGAGTCAGCTCTTCACATGAGGTGGCCAAAGTACTGGAGTTTCAGCTTCAACATCAGTCCTTCCAATGAACACTCAGGACTCATCTTTAGGATGGACTGGTTGGATCTCCTTGCAGTCCAAGGGACTCTCAAGAGCCTTCTCCAACACCACAGTTCAAAAGCATAAATCCTTCGGTGCTCAGCTTTCTTTATAGTCCAGCTCTCACATCCATACATGACCACTGGAAAAACCATAGCTTTGACTAGATGGACCTTTGTTGGCAAAGTAATGTCTCTGCTTTTTAATATGCTGTCTGCTGCTAAGTCGCTTCAGTCGTGTCCGACTCTGTGCGACCCTATAGACGGCAGCCCAACAGGCTTCCCCGTCCCTGGGATTCTCCAGGCAAGAACACTGGAGTGGGTTGCCATTTCCTTCTCCAATGCATGAAAGTGAAAAGTGAAAGTGAAGTCGCTCAGTCCTGTCTAACTCTTAGTGACCCCATGGACTGCAGCCTACCAGGCTCCTCCGTCCATGGGATTTTCCAGGCAAGAGTACTGGAGTGGGGTGCCATTGCCTTCTCCAATATGCTGTCTAGGTTTGTCATAACTTTCCTGCCAAGGACTAAGCATCTTTTAATTTCATGGCTGCAGTCACCATCTGCAGTGATATTAGAGCCCAGGAAAATAAAGTCTGCCACTGTTTCCACTGTTTCCCCATCTATTTGTCGTGAAATGATGGGACCGGATGCCATGATCTTAGTTTTCTGAATGTTGAATTTTAAGCCAACTTTTTCACTCTGTTCTTTCACTTTCATCAAGGCTTCAAGTTTTTTTTTTCGCTTTTGGCCATAAGGGTGGTGTCATCTGCATATCTGAGGTTATTGATATTTCTCCCAGCAATCTTGATTCCAGCTTGTGCTTCATCCACCCTAGCATTTCTCATGATATACTCTGCATGTAAGTTAAATAAGCAGGGTGACAATATACAGCCTTGACATACTCCTTTTCCTATTTGGAACCAGTCTGTTGTTCTATGTCCAGTTCTAACTGTTCCTTCCTGACCTGCATACAGATTTCTCAAGAGGCAGGTCAGGTGATCTGGTATTCCCATCTCTTGAAGAATTTTCCACAGTTTGTTGTGATCCACATAGTCAAAGGTTTTGGCATTGTCAATAAAGGAGAAGTAGATGTTTTTCTGAAACTCTTGCTTTTAATATGATCCAGCGGATGTTGGCAATTTGATCTCTGGTTCCTCTGCCTTTTATAAAACCAACTTGAACATCTGGAAGTTCACAGTTCACATATTGTTGAAGCCTGGTTTGGAGAATTTTGAGCATTACTTTACTAGTGTGTGAGATGAGTGCAATTGTGCGATATTTGAGCATTCTTTGGCATTGCCTTTCTTAGGGACCGGAATGAAAAATGACTTTTTCCCATTCCTGTGACCACTGCTTAGTTTTCCAAATTTGCTAGCATATTGAGTTCAGCACTTTCACAGAATCAACTTTTAGGATTTGAAATAGCTCAACTGGAATTCCATCCCCTCCACTAGCTTTGTTCGTAGTGATGCTTCCTAAGGCCCACTTGATTTCTCATTCCAGGATGTTTGGTTCTAGGTGAGTGATCACACCATCGTGTAATTGGATGTAATAGTAGCGGCTATCTCTTGAATTGTTAGGCCCACCTGGCTGCCTAATTTCAGTAAACAAGTATCAGAAAAATTGGAAGATTAGAGATGGAATGTTCGTGTGTAGGGGCAGAGGGCAGTGGTTAGAAGGGGCATGAGGGTCCAACTCTCTCATGCTTCATGCCAGAAAATCAAAATCAAAACAGCTCCAAACAACATACGAAGTTACAGTAAATAGCAATGGCTAATTTTAGTATTGGTAAGTGATAGCTGATAAAGCTGGGTTTTGGTTTTGGAAGGCTTTTCACTTTTTAATAGTTACAAACAATTGTTAGACATTAAAAAAGAGAAAATTATAATCTAAGGAGAGAACTGGATTTGGAACATAAATAGCTCTGAGGAGATCTTATCCCTTAAAACTATATTCAGGTATTATGTGATAGTTTATATTTCTGATTTGATGTCTGCTATTTAAAGAGCTCAAAGTATCACACAGAACCTATATAATAAAATATAAAAACGTATATACAATATATAAACACTAAAAACACACATTATGCACGTTTTATCTGTGATCAACATTTTTTTCAGCAAGTCATTTTTAGGAGGGCTATTTTTAATATAATCGATACTAGTATCAGTTCAGTTCAGTCGCTCAGTCATGTGTGACTCTTTGCGACCCCATGAACCGCAGCACACCAGGCCTCCTTGTCCATCACCAACCCCCAGAGTTTACCCAAATTCATGTCCATTGAGTCAGTGATATAATACCATATAATTTTTACTCTTAAAAAACAGATTCTCATCTAAACTAACCTTTATTCGTTTCTCGGCCTCCAATAATTTGGCATTTGCTGCTTCTTCCTTCTTTTTCTTTTTTGCCTGTGCATGGAAAACAGGTCTCAAAGTCATACAACGGTACCACTGCAACCTGAAAATAATCTATGACTTGAACATGGAGCTACATGACTCATAAGAGAGAAAACAACATGTGACATATATATAGACAATTACAGATTTTCTCATAGTTAATATTATATTTACAAACTAAGTTTCATTTCTAATGTAAAGATTAGCATTAAGATGTAAAAAATTCTTAAAATTTCTTAGAATATGTCAGCTTTTCTTGATTTTTTCAATTCTATTTAAAAAGTCTGAAATAATTGTTTATTTTACATTAAAACAATCACAGAAAAAGTTTTTTTTATATAATATTTGCTTTTTTCTGATTTTTAAACGTAAAACATGATCACTATATAAAATTAAGAAGATGGGGTAGACTTTAAACAGTAAATATACGCTATTTTTCTCTAGCTGTTTATTGTGATTAAATTCGAGGTTTCTAAGACAGAATGGAAACTTACAATCTTTCTTGAAGTACATTTTGAATATCAAGATCATGATGCCAAATCTGAGCTTCATAATCTTAAAGTCATTAACTATCTAGTAGTTTCATAATTATTCAGTAGTTATTAATTTACTTTAAGATATTAGTACTTTTGATTTGGATTTTTAAAATTTATTTAAAATGGGTTAGGAAATATGTGTATATTTCTAGAAGGAAAAATCATACAAAAGAAAGCTTCAGCTATTTGACACCCTCAGGGGTAAATCATCTATATAGCAATAGTTCCCTGAATAGCTGGGAGGTTGTGCTGTGCTCAGTCGCTCAGTTGTGTCTGACTCTTTGCAACCCCACGGACTGTAGCCCACCAGGCTCCTCTGTCCATGAGGATTCTCCAGGGGATCGTCCCAACCCAGGGATACAACCCAGGTCTCCCGCAGTGCATGTGGATAAGCCAAAAGGGAAGCCCAGCTGGGAGGCTACACCAATGTTAAACACTGAATATTTATTTTCAAAATTTTGGATGGCAATAATTTTGAGATATATACTATTTATTTTTTTTGAGATATATACTATTTAGATACAGTATACTAACTATAATTTGGCTTTTTCTTGATGACTTGGGGGAATTATTCTGAACATCAGTTATTATACTGTACAGTTCAATAGAGTAATGCATTTCAGTTATTAATAATAAGGTGTTGAAAACTGCTTGCTAGTCAACCAAAAGATTACAGACAATCTTGTTAGGCTTTTGAATTCCGATAGATGCTGGTTGGAGTTTCTCTGTATTTTTCCCTGCTATCTTGTGGCTATTACCTTACTGATTCCAATGTATGTCCTCTAGTACTATTCCATCAGCTTCCAGGGAAGCAAGGCGTATTAGAAACCAGAAAAAACAGCTGGTTCAACTTGTTCCTACATTTAAAATTTACTTTCACTTTTGCAATGTTTTATTTCTAAATTAAAAGTAAATATCTATTAGTCCTAATGACTTTTCTAGAAGTACATAACACGACTTTGACCCATGAACTGTATGATACCTATACTGGTTGTTCAGAAGTTTTTCCTTTTGGCTTACTTCCCGGGTTATTAGGATAAGATGAGTTTGCTAAATAAGGTCTTACTCTATGCATTATGCTTGAAACAAATTTCTGATGGGCATACTGTAAGAGTGAGAGACCACGCAGGTAAGATTTTCAATTCTGCAGACTTTAAAATATGTGACTATTTACTTTAATCATATCACATTTAAGAATTCTACCTCTAGAATTTGCTGGGCTCGAAGCTCTTTTTCCATTCTGATTTGTTGTATTCTCTTAATTTTTTCCTGTAGAAAAAAATTATAACAATTTAAGATAATAAACTAAATATCCAAGTGGAAAGTATTTAAGTAGAATCAAATAATTTAAGATATTAAGTTTCCCATGTTGGATATAAAATTTATCCAACATGGGATAAATTTATCCAATTTATGATGTAGTTTAATATCATATATGTATGTTCATGTCAAATTAATGTGATTTTATCAAGTTTCTTAAAACCATTTGTAAAATACAAATGTTACGTAAGTATATAGAAACCAGGTAAACCAATATGATTAAACTCATTCAGCCTGTGGATTTTTATAAATATTTGCAATTATAACTATTTTGCAATAAATACAGGACAGAATAAGAGAGAAACAGTAATGAGAAACAGGAGTGAGAAAACATAAGGCTAATCTGGAGTTACTGTCATTCACTGGATAATCTTGAGCATAGAATAACTACTCTTGCATAAACCAGGGAGACGTACTTGTCCTTTCTCACTATGACATGATTAAATTAAAAATGCTTAAAAAAGTGTGTAGTGGCACACAACTATAATAGATTATTATTAACAATTTCCATACTATAATTTCTTACTTCAGGTGGTGAATAACATAATATTATTGATACACTGCTTTTAATTACTACAATAAGGCAGATTCAGAAATAATCTGTAATATAATTTTAAAAGGATTAATTACAATGCAACATTGTAGAAAATTATTCACATGACAAAACTTGTTCATATTGTCTTAATTTAATGTATTAGTTACTGTTTTCAAATTTAGGTTTGATAAAACTTTACATTTTGATGTAAACATTATCTCATATGCTGTAAGCCCAACGTTAACAATTTCATGTTCATAACCCTCTTTGAAAGTCCCAAATTGGCACCCATGATAATAATACAGTTTCTCCCAAACACCCAAATTTTCCTACTAGAAAATTGCATTTGTTGTACTATTTCTACAGCCAACACATCTTATACTGATGAAAAATTACATTACCTGCTTCAATTTCCAGGTGCTAGTTGTATCTTTTCAAGCTACATGTCAATGTGTTTTTAAACATTTCTTTTTTTTTTTTGCACACTGATGTTACCAATCCTCTATAGGAGTCTATTGCAGGGTAATGAGATTTCTAGAATTACTCTTCTGATTTTAGAAGACTGTTCACATTCTATAATTTTGCTATTGGTGACCCTATCCTTCATCGGAAGGACTGATGCTACAGCTGAAACTCCAATACTTTGGCCACCTCATGCAAAGAGTTGATTCATTGGAAAAGACTCTGATGCTGGGAGGGATTGGGGGCAGGAGGAAAAGGGGACAACAGAGGATGAGATGGCTGGATGGCATCACTGACTCGATGGACATGAGTTTGAAGTGAACTCTGGGAGTTGGCGATGGACAGGGAGGCCTGGCGTGCTGCGATTCATGGGGTCACAAAGGGTCGGACACGACTGAGCGACTGAACTGAACTGACGCTATCTTAGTTTTGAATACTAAATGTAGCTTGCAAAAAATAAAAGCCCTAATGTATCTTTTGTTTCATTTCCAAGAGAAAGCTGTACTTGATCCATATCTGAAGTATTTATTTAGATTTGAACTTGAGACCTAAATAAAGCATGCTCTTTATTTAATTTTTCCGCTTTTATTAATCCTATAACATGGTATGTTCCCAAGTCAGCAAAACTCATTCACTGTTCTCTTACATACATAGATAGGTATGAAATCTTCTTTTTTTTTAATGCTTATCTTATGTACACTCAGTCTAAAGCTTTATCCTGAAGTTGAGATATATATATATATCATGCACATATATGACATATATATGTAATATATGTGTGTGTGTGTGTGTGTGTATTTGGTAGTGGTGTCATTAGCATTAGCAGAGATAAACATTTTTTATAAATTTCTTTAATATAGGTTTACCTTATAATATTGGGTATACAATACATGAACTGAGCTCTTTATATAAAATATCCTTTTTTATCATAAAAAGAGTTGAACTTTTCTTCTTTTTACCTAATAGAAAACTAGGGACTATCCTGGCAGTCCAGTAGTTAAAGAGTCTGTGCTCCCAGTGCAGGTTGCATGAGTTTGATCCCTAGTTGGGGAACTAAGATCCTGCATGCCACATGGTGTGGCTAAAAAAAATTTCTAAATAAAATTTTACTAAAAGAAAACTAAAGTTCATAGAAAGTAAATATTTTGCCTTAAATCAAAAGGAAACTACAGAGCTGTGTATTTTATATTCCAATGCCTTTGTTCCTTCTGTTTCATAATAATACTTTTGCAAGCTTCCAGAATATTTCCTTGAAAACTACCTGGTGATATTGGTTTACTAGGTAGAATAAATGATCTAGAAGCACATGCTACTATTTTATTCTAGAACTAATGCTGACTTTAAAATAGGCATTATGTAACTGACTATGTGAGTAGACCTAAGCTCTACTTTGATTAACTTTGCTGGCAATGAGGAATAAGTTAGATGGCTTTCTGAAACTACCCTTAGGTAAGTATTTTGATGAAAACTCATTGGTATTAACGTTTCTGGGACATTGGAACTACGATGCTTCTTTGATGAGAAGTTAAAAACTATGTATATTTAGGTTGTAGCCACCTTAAGAGTTTAGGATCACGTAGCTGAATTTAAAGTACTGATAAGATATGCAGGATCTCTAGCCATCAGGAAATAGGATAAACTATAAAATAGTAAAGAACAATACTGCATAGGAACCTGGAATACTAGATCCATGAATCAAGGTAAATTGGAAGTGGTCAAACAGGAGATGGCAAGAGTGAACATCGACATTTTAGAAATCAATGAACTAAAATGGACTGGAATGGGCAAATTTAATTGAGATGACCATTATATCTACTACTGGAGCAAGAATCCCTTAGAAGAAATGTAGTAGTCCTCATACCAACAAAAAAGTCCGAAATGCAGTACTTGGGTACAATCTAAAAACTGACAGAATGATCTGTTCGTTTCTAAGGCGAACCATTTAACATCACAGTAATCCAAGTCTATGCACCAACCACTAATGCTGAAGCTGAAACTCCAGTACTTTGGCCACCTCATGCGAAGAGTTGACTCATTGGTAAAGACCCTGATGCTGGGAGGGATTGGGGGCAGGAGGAGAAGGGGACGACTGAGGATGAGATGGCTAGATGGCATCACCGACTCGATGGACATGAGTTTGACTAAACTCCGGGAGTTGGTGATGGACAGGGAGGCTTGGCCTGCTGTGATTCATGGGGTCGCAAGAATCGGACACGACTGAGCGACTGAACTGAACTGAATCAATTCTTAAAAACATGGAAGTAGAAGACTTAGTTTTAAAATGAAGTGAATTTTAATTCATAAAAGAGAACTTTCTAATACAGATATATAATATTACTGTGAAATATAGTTATTTCAGAAATCAAAATGAAAATAATGTACATATTTGTTGTTGTTTAGTCATTAAATTATGTCTGACTTATTTGTGACCCCATAGACTGTGGCCCACCAGGCTCCTCTGTCCATGGGATTTTCCAAGCAAGAATAATGGAAATAATGCCGTTTCCTTCTCCAGGGGATCTTCCCAACTCAGGGATCAAACTTGTGTCTCCTGCATTGGCAGGTGAACTCTTTACCAGTGAACCACCTGTAAAGTCCAATACACATACAGAAATATACATATAGACTGCAAGACAATGCCCGTGTTTTAAAAATCAGTTCCAATCAATAAACATACCTGTTGTTTCATAATCTTTATCTGTTCTTTTTGCTTTCGCTTCTCCTCAGCAGCAATTATTGCTATGATGAAAAATCAAAGCACAGATCAGAAAAGGAACAAAGAAGAGATGCCTCTTGTGAGTTACCCAATACTCACTCTTCAAGTTGATGCTACCATTTAAATTACGAACCTTGTTGTTTTTTAGCTTCTTTGGCAACCCGAGCCTGTTCCTGCTTTTGCAGTTTTCTCAAAAGCTTTATTTGTGCTGCTTGCCTGGCTATTTCTGAAAAACACAAAATTTTAAGCAATGTTATTAACAGCTTAATAACAACAAATTAATAACAACATAACTGCTCTCCTAAAAACAATAACTGTGAAACTGGTATCATCACGAAGGACATGATTTTTAAGAAAACTGCCAAACGTAACATTAGATACTCAGTAGGAAAATGGCAGAAAATGTCATATTCATTTTCCCTAGAAAGTGCCAATTTTTCATCAAATATGAGCCTATAAAATAAGAATGATGCTTCTCTTAATTCTCATTACAGAGGCTAATACAGAAACATTTTTTTTCACATTTTGTGTAATCATCACTGAGTAGGAAAGTAGCTGCTAATATGTAAAAAAGTGATTCAGCTTCAATCTTAAAAATAGTACATAGAAAAAGAATCCAATATAGACTAAAGTCTCCCAAACTAAGCATTTCAATTAGCTATATAAATGGCAAAGCTTCTGAATCTATTGATACTTCCACTTGTGAAGGAAAAAGACCCTCTCTCCTAAAAAAAAAAAGAGAATGTTAATTTCTCAGGACAACCTAGTTCTCATACTTTTTAAGGACAAATGTATGAAACTGGGATAGAACATAATTAATGGCCCAATTCTTCATCTCTTCCTCTATCTGTGCCATTTGCAATGTGGCTTTGTGGTTCCACTCATCAAGACGTGTGAGGAACATATTTTCTTGGCCCTTGATTTAGAGTTCAGCCATGTGATCTGCTTGGGCCAATAAAATGTTAGCAATGTGATGCACGCATAAGTCTGAAAGTGTACTTGAACTCTTTATACCGTTACTTCTATGCCTTGCCCTTTATTGTGAGGACATATTCAGACTAGGCTGCTGGAGATTGGGAGCTAGATCATTTCACAAATTTTAAAAAGTCCACTCAGGATCAGCAGAGATGCCTAACTGCCTAACGTAACACCAGTTGATTCCATCTGCACAAACAATTAATGCTTAGTGTTGTATGCCACTGAGGTTTTGTCGATGGTTCTCTCCCAGCATTACTGTTGCAAGAGGTAACTGATACAGATGGTATGTAATGTCATGCTTTATTCTGCTGGCAAACTTGATCAGAATATTTCTAATTATAAAAGCGGTGCATCATAATATCTTTCATAAAATCATTTTAGAAAATACCACTTTACATTAGACATTGTTTTCAACCTTGTAGCAGATGATTAATTTTAAGAAACTTATATATTTACCAATAATGAAATTGATCAGGTAACATCTGAATTACTTGAGCGCTACTAATAACTTCTATCATTTATTGAACTATTGTATTAAATTTACACGATTTTGTTTAATCTTCATAACAACCCTATAAGACAGTCAACATTATACCCAGTTTATAAAATAAAACTAAGGGTCACAGAAGTTACAGAGCAGAGTTAAGATACATACCCTGGACTTTCTGACTTCATAGTCCATGTTACTACTTCTAAAGTTTAGAAGTATGTTACTACTTCTAAAACCTTTAAAGAAATTTGAGTATCTTGAGATTTTTGAAAGAAACATAACTCTATGTCCTTGTAACAGCTAAGATGAAGTTGCTTACTATGGCTGATTATCTATCATTAACACTTAAAAAAGGAGGCAAGATATGAGGGTTTGATTTTATCCAGGAGACCTGAAGGATAGAAGCTGATGCTAGCATATACCTCCAACCTTTGAATAAGTTTTAATATTAAGTAGTTTTGAGCATCATCAAGAATTTCTGAGCCACATAAAAAGGAGTCTCCTGTTCATGAAATACTCTTGGAAATCGATATGTATAAACTGGGCTACAGAATTAGCAAACTCTGATAATAATACTTATGAAGGACACTGCTTTCAACTAGGATAGATCCAGATAAACATTTTTTTTAACATTTAAGATTAAAAGTTTTCACTAAACTCTGCTATAAAGACCAAAATCTGCCATAAAATATAAAGGTGTGTTGCAAAGCCTGTTAGTTGCTCAGTTGTGTCCTACTCTATGCCCATGGACTGTAGCCTGCCAGACTTCTCCATCCATGGGATTTTCCAGGCAAGAATATGGAGTGGGTTGCCATTTCCTTCTCCAGGGGATCTTCCCAATCCAGGGATCGAACTTGGGTCTCCTGTACTGCAGGTAGACTCTTTACCATCTGAGCCTCCAGGGAAGCCAAGGGGTTAAAAAAATGTATTTTCTAGAAAATGTGGCATAAGTATGATGCTTTGTTCCCAGCTAAACTGATGCTCTCTAATAGCAGTTTGGCTTATTTGATTTTATCAATAAGGAAATAATAAGGAAAATTTTATCACATTTATAGGTGTATTTTTGTATATGAATGTATCAGTCAATTTCAAACTCCACACAAGTTCACAGTAATTTTTAAAAACATTAGGAAGCTCAGCTGATATTCTTTTCATTTTAGCAAGGAAGATACAATTTGGATTAATCATTTAAAATTTATGCAGCTTAACTTTTATATTATGAACAGTTAGAGAAAATATGAAAAAAAGAATACAAAAAAAGAAAAAAGAAGTTAATTAGGGATACTATGGGGGAAGGAGAATGAGTTACAGACCTAGAAAATTCACTCAGGCTCTGTGGAATAAACAGTTCCCAATATTTTCTTATTTATTTGGTTTATGGTTGTTGAATATATTATCTATTGTAATGAACACTTGAAATATTAATTTGAAAAATATCTTTCATGGATGAAGAATTTGTAAATTTCAAATAAAAAATTTATTTTGAAATAAAGTTTATTTTCACTTTGAATTAGGGCTATTTTACATATACCACATTTCTTTGATTCTAAGATGCATTTTTAAACATGTCTAAAATCACAATGTGTCTAAAAATTGGCAGCATTTTGCTTTCTTAGTGGAACATCTGAAATAACAGGACTTTGCATAGACTAAGGCATCTTGGATTCCATAATGTATGAAATGGACAGATGTTACTAGCTATCGTAGAAAATTTGAGATATGAATGGTATTGACCAATTAAGAAGCAGGTTTATTTAGACAGGTTGAAAGCTTTTTTTTTATATTCAGATTTTATCAGATTCCCATATGTATTCTCTGAGAAATTAGAAGACCTCTCATTTCACAATGCTTAAAAGTACAAATTTGCATTTTTTTTTTTTTTTTACTGTTTTGAATCTTTCTTCAAATTAAGTCCAGTTGTTTAGCCTAGTTGAATCCTTGTATGAAACAGAATCTTACGGAATCCCTTCAGGTAACCCCCTCAAATTGTTGAGTAGAAACCTTTTAGAAATAAAAGAGGGATAGAGATTCTTTGCTATTTTCCTTTCTTCCCAAGGAAAAAGCATGCATATTATACCACATTTACTTGTATATATTAATAATTATTTACTGCTAAATATTTAACATTTATATGTATGCAAGAAAGAACACAGGTACACAATAAGGTCAAATGTAAAAGAATTTGCGAAATGCAACATAATACAACAAGGGAAAAACTACAATAGAATACAAACCAATTTGAAATCTTGAGGGAGAAAAAACATCTGAGTAAAAGCTGAATAATTAACTTCCAATTTGAAAAAATTTAGTCAATTTTATAAAGTTGCCATTTTGGATATTAAGTATTAATGCTACTTGTATAAGATATGCAAAACATGCATGAAGAGCCAATACTTTGGATATCAGTTAATTTCAAGCTTTCTTGTTTTACACACAAAAAACAATGCACATTCCCCAGTGTTACACATTCTTCAGAAAAGACAGTGGTTTACTGACAACACTAATTTTAAAACTCATCATGTATGGCTCCATCAGTTAACATATTAACTTTCCTTTTAACCTTCACTAGCAATTTTTCAGGGGAGATAAGTCTTAAAAGGAACCAAGCAGAGTAACATGAAAAATATTTAACGAACATACTATGGAAGATAAAAACTTATACAACGTTAAGTTAAATATCAGGCAGTTAACCTACATGCCATTGGCGGAAGTATGAATTAGTGCAATCTTTTTGGAGATAATATTTGTCTATTTACCCAAAGTGAAAATGAACATATGTTTTGATTCAGAGATTCTATCTCTAGAATTTTACACTATACACAGGCACACCTTTAGAAGGATGTGAAGATTCGTGTAATATGTACTTACTGCAACACTATTTGTGATAGCAAAGATCAGGAAAGAGCTACAACAGTCATCAGAAGAAGACTACTTAAATGAAGTATGGTAGAATCATACATAGTATCACTTACTATTCCGCCATTAAAAGAATATGGTTGATTTTTAAGTGCTGATACAGAAAGATGTTCAAGATAAATTAACTGGAAAAAAGACAAGATGAATAATATATATACTATAAGCCATTTATCTTAGACATCAAAAAGGATATATATGTAATTGTTGTTGTTTAGTCAATAAATCATGTCTGACTCTTGGTGACCCCATGGACTGTAGCCCACCAGGCTCCTCTGTCCACGTGATTTCTGAGGCAATAATACTGGAGTGGGTTGCCATTTCCTTCTCCAGGGGATCTTCCCTGGGATTGAACCTGCATCTCCTGCAGTACAGGTGGATTCTTTACTGCCACACCACCGGGGAAGCCCAATATATGTAAAACAACATATTTTATATGCATATGTACATATATGAATATTTGAAGACATGTGTGTGTAGGAGTGTGTGTACATATTACTGGATAGACTAGCGAAATAATTGTTAATAATGATTCCACTCATTAACATTTTTTACAGAAGCCATTCTGTTTTATGAGTTTTTGTCACAGACATTTATTTTGTAATAAAAACAAAAAAGCTACAAAGAAGTCAATATTATTGTGCTGTTTACAATAAACAACAAAACGTCATGCTTTTCCCCCAGAGAAAACCCGTAAGAAATAAAATCCTGCATGTCTTTCAAGTCAGTTCTTATTACCGAACCTTTATTTTACATTGAGGTATGTGTATATACATGCTTGTGAATATAAGACACCAACATGTATGCTGATGCACATTCAGATAATCTTCACAAGAAGAGGCTTCCCAGTTGTAACTAGTAACTTAAACTCATAACAGGACTATTTTCTTTAGTCAGCTTTTTCTGTGTCAGACATAGCCTGGGAACTTAATGTTAATAATTTATGTACAATTTTGACTCATAAGTAAGTACATCTGAGGTTATTATGAGTACTTTGTGCTTAATAGTGATACTTTCTGGTGGTCTTAAAATAAATATTTTTGAATTAAAACTACTACTTGGGCATTTTGAAAATGTATGTAATATATGCATACTACAGA
Organism: Bos grunniens; assembly: GCF_055505025.1. NCBI lineage: Eukaryota > Metazoa > Chordata > Mammalia > Artiodactyla > Bovidae > Bos > Bos grunniens. The sequence goes on from NC_141166.1 coordinate 99,916,517, forward strand.
AGAACCCAAAGACTGGGGTTACATACCAGTAATTGGAGTTCTCTGACTGAAAATTTACTCCACAGATCCACATATCTTGGAGTTATTCCCTTGTACCACCTCAAGGAATTGGGGCTGTTAAAATGAGCATTTCCAGAAGGCTGGCACAACCTTAAAGCATGTGCCAAGTGCTGGTAGATTCCTTTTCAGTGCAAGCCTTAAAAGCTTGGGCTTCCCTGGTAGCTCAGCTGATAAAGAATCCTCCAGCAATGCAGGAGATCTGAGTGCGATCCCTGGGTCAGGAAGATCACCTGGAGGAGCCTATAGTCCATGGTGTCGCAAAGAGTCGGACATGACTGGGCGACTAGGCACACAGCACTTAAAAGCTTATCATCCACCTTTGTAATTCTAAACACACAGGGTATATTGTGTTTATGAGTACGGCTCTTCAAAGGAGCTTTACCTAATCAAAGAACTCCGGTTACCAGTGGGACCTCTTAGTTTTTCAGTTTTATTCTAACACAAATATCTCCTTTTCAGAAACTGAGAGCAGTGTCAATCATCCATAAGTCAAAAATATAAGAAATATTTATACTTTTTAATATGATTATTACAATGTCAAATACATTATGTTTCTTACCCTGAGCTTGCAGTTTTCTTAGCAATTTGGCATCTGTGTTATCTAGAAATTCAGTGCTGCCAACATTTGGAGGCCGACCTTTCCGACGTCTTATCCTGGATTCCTCTCTTGCTCGCTGTCTATCTGGATTTGGTGGTCTTCCTCTACGACCTTCCATTGCCCTGATACGGGGAATGACATCCTCTTCTTTCAAAAGACACCACTGCATTCCCTTTTAATTAACATTTTATAGAAATAATGTATTATAAGCAAAATAAACACAAGTGGTTAACATGTCAGAAATAATTCTAGGAAAATTCGCAGATATTTTGAAATTTATAGAGCTATTACAACCTTTAGGGATTTTACTTTTTAAAATAAATTTATGTTTAGAATTATTCATGGACTTGTAACATTTTTTATATTCGTAATAAATTCAACTTTAAATACAGGGATTTCTATATATATATGTATAAACATATAAATAGATATATATTTAAAATCACCATTTCTGAACTATAATGACCATAAATTTGGCAGATATTTAAAAATATTAGTTGTGTGATGATACCTCTATGGATTTTTCTCATGGACTATCAGTTAAACCAAACATTAAGCTATCCAAATAACAGATGAAAGCTCTCTTTATAGAAACAATACAGTTAATACATCCAAGAAGGAATCTAAGAGTTAATGTATCAGAATTTTTCAATACTTGATGAACAAATCAAAGTATTGAACTTGAATGGTTGCCAACAACCAAAAAGAGAGACAGCTAGATAGACATAAGTCTCCTGATGGAGATTCAATTCATCACCTATAAATTAGTCTTGCCCTCTCACAAAGGGAAATCAAATATATACTAGACTTAATTATTATAACTTCACAGGAAAAACAGGGTGAGAAGTATATGTTTAACTACACAGCAAATCCAGTCTAGGAAATTCTACAAACTTCAACAATTTCTTCAATAAATAAATTTCAAGAAGTAAAAAAAAAAAAGAAAGAAAGGAAAAGGATCTACCAAAAAAATCCCAATGTGTAGACCTTATCTAGATATTGATTTAAATAAACTGTTCAGAAAATTACAGCAATTAAAGGACAATTTAATATCTGAACAGTGACTATTATTTGAAATCAAGGAACTATTGTTTCAAAGTGTGATAATGGTACATTTGAGATTTCCCACTGCAAGCCTGCTGATGGAAACACATTTACCAGCATAATGCTAATGTATTATAGGAATAATCCTGTGCAGTGTGTAGATACCATCAGAGTCTGGTTTTCATTATCCTTTGTATGTCAATCAAAACAAATATATTATTGTTTGTGATGAGCTGCTTTTCTCTTAGAAAACAACACTATTTTACCTTATTTACAGTCCAAATCACTATGTTCAGATATTAGAAAGGCACCCTTTTAAAATAATCCTAAAATAATTCACTTATTTCTTTTTAAAGAAATAACTCATTTAGTGTAAAATTTGAGAAAATGTTTTAAATGTGCCTTTTTTCTTAAAAAGAATCTCAAATTAGGAATTTAGCTTGAACCATTGTGGGCAATTCTGCAACCAAAAGTAATTAAAAGTTCTTGAGTTATATTTTATGCCATGATACCTAAACTCGGAGCAAGGATTCTAAGAATATCTCACTCGAGAGGTACTAAAAAATGTAAATACCATCCTGCTACCGTAATGGGTGACGGTTACATCCCACATTCCAAGCACTGTGCTTAGTTCCAGGCATTTTGATTATGTTATGTTCCTTAATCTTCACAATAGTATTATCTAATACAGTGGATTTTATTGTATTTACTTTACAACTGAGAGAATTCAAGCCCACCTGAATAATTTCTTAAGGTATGGAGGCAACAAAGAACTGAACTGTGATTTGAACCCAATTCTCTCACTCTCAAACGTGTGCTCTTAACCACCACATGTACTTTTTTAGTTGATGTTACAAAGATGTTCTTAAACTTGATAAATGACTGAACCCAATATTCAGTCATGAAAGTACAGCCAAGATTATGGCAAAGCAGAACTGTGTCAGAAAAAAAATTAATGAATATAATCCATGTATACAATAATATCTATACTAACCCCTTTCTGTAATTTCCAGGTAAAAATAATTTCACAAATTAATTCTGAGGAAAATAAGGATTTATTTTTGCTGAGATTTCAATGAAGTCAACAGAAACAAGAGTTGTACTAGCTCCATTTTCATCCCATAAACCACTAAGAAGGAAGCCATGAAACCATTTTTATGTTCACCACAATGGGAAGCTTTTGATTAGTTCAGGTTTTCATTTTTCTGGTATGCTTTTAGGCACCAAGGCACTAAGCATCACATAAATTGAAAAATATAAAAGTGACATTTGTGACACTTGAAGTAGAAGAGAAAGACTAATAAAAGAGGCTGTAAAGGCATCTGCATTCAGTTTTTAAGGAACCTTATTAATAATAAAATCAACTTTTAGCCAAGATTTAAAGGGTTTGATCTGTTTTTCTGTTTTATCCAGGTACAATTTTACACTTATGTTTTATTCAGCTTAGTGTCAAAAAAGAAACGGAATATGCTGGCGCCCAAGCTTACCAGACAATATAGTGACATTGTCATTTACATTTTTGCCCTTGACATTTCTAAAGTAAATGCTTTCTAAGGGAGTTGCATATATTGGATGGATATAATGTCTTTTGATTCCTGGATTTTAGAAAATAAGAAATGGATTGTTAGGAATCTGAAGCTTACAGTTTAATTCACTCAGTAGCCAAAACTTACTCAACAAAAGAAAATTAACTTATTACTTTTTTTTCTTAGTTTAAGAATAACATAAAAGTTATTTTCATGAGAAAAATAAGAATTTTGTTGGATTTCCTTACAACTAGTTCACAGTTTAGCATTATGTCTATTTGTAGCTACTTTATGATATCAGAGCTTTATATACCATAAACTTTACAGCATAGGGATTCTTAATCTTAATAACAAAGTTTATTAATATCATATACTGAATAGCACTTGAAAGATGTTAAAGAATAAGAACAGTTATCTATGTGTGGAGATGAGTGTCACCAATTAAAAGCAGTTGAGAAAGACACGGTTTGACACAATTGTTTCCACAATGCTGACGATGCTTTCCATCACTCATAGTATGTTATCCTCAAAGACAGGACTGTCAAATATCTCCTTTCTACACTTGGATTCATACAGTTGGCTTTCTAGTATAGGCCCTTGCCTAGCCATCAAAAATCCTACCTGGTAGATTAGTGACATAAATTTCCAGACTTTTACTTTTTTGGTACTGATATCTCATGTTCTCAGTGTCCATATATGCCCACAGCTATGTTACACTGGGTGTGACAGTTAACAGCAGAATTGAATTAGAATCCTGGTTGTTGACTAGCAGGCTTTTGTTCTTACTTGAAAAATAAGTGGGTCGGAGGTGGCCTGCTGCAGGGTTGGGGGGACTGAGTGAGCAGTGGATGCATGCGACCTTTTGAAGGAGGTCACCATTATCTTCATTACCTCTGCCATGGTCTGGCCCAAGATAAATAACAGGGGGAACACAGCCCTGCTCATCAACAGACAACTGGATTAAAGATTTACTGAGCATGGCCCTGCCCATCAGAACAAGAACCAGTTTCCTGTCAGTCAGTCTCTCCCATCAGGAAGCTTCCATAAGCCTCTTATCCTTCTCCATCAGAGGGCAGACAGACTGAAAACAACAGTCACAGAAAACTAACCAATATGATCACATGGACCACAGCCTTGTCTAACTCAATCAAACTATCAGCCATTCCGAGTAGGGACACCCAAGACAGACATGTCATGGTGGAGAGTTCTGACAAAACGTGGTCCATTGGAGAAGGGAATGGCAAACCACTTCAGTATTCTTGCCTTGAGAACCTCATGAACAGCATGAAAAGGCAAAAAAATAGGACACTGAAAGATCAACTCGCCAGGTCAGTAGGTGCCCAATATGCTACTGGAGATCAGTGGAGAACTAACTTCAGAAAGAATGAAAAGACAGAGCCAAAGCAAAAACAACACCCAGTTGTGGATGTGACTGGTGATGGAAGTAAAGTCTGATGCTGTAAAGAGCAATATTGCTCAAGAACCTGGAGTATCAGGTCTAGGAATCAAGGTAAATTGGAAGTGGTCAAACAAGATGGCAGAGTGAAAATTGACATTTTAGGAATCAGTGAGCTAAAATGGACTGGAATGGGTGAATTTAACTCAGATGAACATTGTATCTACTACTGTGGATATCTACCTACTTAGAAGCTATCCCTTAGAAGAAATGGAGTAGCCCTCATAGTCAACAAAAGTCCAAAATGCAGTACTTGGATGCAATCTCAAAAATGACAGACAGGATCTCTGTTTGTTTCCAAGGCAAATCATTCAATATTATGGTAATCCAAGTCTATGCCCCGATCAGTAATGCTAAAGAAGCTGAAGGTGAAAGGTTCTATGAAGATCAATAAGACCTTCTAGAATTAACACCCCCAAAAGATGTCCTTTTCATTATAGGGGACTGGAATGACAAAGTAGGTAGTCAAGAAATATCTGGAATATCAGGCAAATTTGGCCCTGGAGTACAGAATGAAGCAGGGCAAAGGCTAATAGAGTTTTGCCAAGAAAACGCACTGGTCATAGCAAACACCCTCTTCCAACAACACAAGAGAAGACTCTACACATGGACATCACCAGATGGTCAATACGAATTCAGACTGATTACATTCTTTGCAGCCAAAGATGGAGAAGCTCTATACAGTCAGCAAAAACAAGACTGGGAGTTGACTGTGGCTCAGACCATGAACTCCTTATTACCAAATTCAGACTTAAATTGAAGAAAGTAAGGAAAACCACTAGACCATTCAGGTATGCTTTAATCAAATCCCTTATGATTATCCAGGGGAAGTGACAAATAGATTTAAGGGATTAGATCTGATAGAGTGCCTGAAGAACTATGGACAGAGGTCTGTGACACTGTACAGGAGGCAGGGATCAAAACCATCCCCGAGAAAAAGAAATGCAAAAAGGCAAAATGGATGTCTGAGGAGGCCTTACAAATAGCTGAGAAAAGAGGAGAAGCTAAGGCAAAGGAGAAAAGGAAAGATATACTAATTTGAATGCAGAGTTCCAAAGAATAGCAAGGGGAGATAAGAAAGCCTTTATCAGTGATCAGTACAAAGAAATAGATGAAAACAATAGAATGGCAAAGACTAGAGATCTCTTCAAGAAAGTTAAGCATCTTAATTTTGGGCACGCCCGCCTGCCACCGCTGTTCCTTCAACTGAGTGCTGCACGCCATGGGCTCTGTCTGTGAGAGATATCCCGGTGCTTGGTGTCCTTGCATGACATGGAGTTTTGCATGTAGATCAATTTAAAACGTACCTCTTGTTTACATAATTTGCATAATTTTAAAACATAATGTTGCCAAACTTTGGAAATGTTAACGTTCAAACTGAAAATCTCCACCTGTAACTTTCTCCCTCTGGATGAGTGCGTGGCTCACAACCCCAGGCAGTGGCTTGATCTGTTCCAGTGTCAACCGCCATGTGCTCTGCTTCAAGAGGGGAGCTCGTCTTTTGTGAATTTTTTGTACATAAGTATTTGTTACAGATATTTTAGCAAATGCTTTCTATTTCTCTTGCTTGTGCATATCTTGGCTGGCGTTACAGAAAAAATAGTGCAAACATTATTTCCTTACTGGGGAATGAGGGTTTTTTCTTTTTTTTTTTTAGTGTGTGTGGGTGGGTGGGGCGGGGGGATGGTTTACGTTGAATGTTTAGTTTTTCTTCTGCATGAAACATCATGTTGTGGGATCTTTAGGAAACTTCATACTGTATGAATAAGGAAATAAAATATTTGAAACTTGAAAAAAAAAAAAAGAAAAAAAGAAAGTTAGAGATACCAAGGGGACATTTTATGCAAAGATGGGCACAATAAAGGACAAAAATGGTATGGATCTAACAGAAGCAGAATATATTAAGAAGAGGTTGCAAGAATACACAGAAGAACTATGCAAAAAAGATCTTCATGACCCAGATAATCACGATGGTGTGATCACTGACCTAGAGCCAGACATCCTGGAATGTGAAGTCAAGTGGGTCTTAAGAAGCATCACTAAGAACAAAGCTAGTGGAGGTGATGGAATTCCAGCTGAGATATTTCAAATCCTAAAAGATGACGCTGTGAAAGTGCTACACTCAATATGCTAGCAAATTTGGAAAACTCAGCTGTGGCCACAGGACTGGAAAGGGTCAATTTTCATTTCAATCCCTAAGAAAGGCAACACCAAAGAATGCTCAAACTACCGCACAATTGCACTGATCTCACAGGCTAGCAAAGTAATGCTCAAAATTCTCCAAGCCAGGCCTCAACAGTATGTGAACTGTGAACTTCCAGATGTTCAAGCTGGATTTAGAAAAGGCAGAGGAACCAGAGATCAAATTGCCAACGTCCATTTGATCACTGAAAAAGCAAGAGAGTTCCAGAAAAACATCTATTTCTGCTTCATTGACTAAGCCAAAGCCTTTGACTGTGTGGATCACAAGAAACTGTGGAAAATTCTTCAAGAGATGGGAATACCAGACCACCTGACCTGCTCTTGAGAAACTGTATGCAGGTCAGGAAGGAACACTTAGAAATGGACATGGAACAAAAGACTGGTTCCACATTGGGAAAGGTGTACGTCAAGGATGTATATTGTCACCCTACTTATTTAACTTATATGCAGAGTACATCATGAGAAACGCTAGGGTGGATGAAGCACAAGCTGAAATCAAGATTGCTGGGAGAATTATCAATAACCTCAGACATGCAGATGACTCCACCTGTATGGCAGAAAGTGAAGAAGAACTTAAGAGCCTTTGATAAAAGTGAAACAGGAGAGTGAAAAAGTTAGCTTAAAACTTAACATTCAGAAAACTAACATCATGGCATCTGGTCCCATCACTTCATGGCAAATAGATGGGGGAACAATGGAAACAGTGGCAGACTTTATTTTTTTGGGCTCCAAAATCACTGCAGATGGTGACTGCAGCCATGAAATTAAAAGACGCTTACTCCTTGGAAGGAAAGTTATGACCTATCTAGACAGCATATTAAAAAGCAGAGACATTACATTGCCAACAAATGTCAGTCTAGTCAAGGCTATGGTTTTTCCAGTAGTCATGTATGCATGTGAGAGCTGTAGTATAAAGAAAGCTGAGCACCAAAGAATTGATGCTTTTGAAGTGTGGTATTGGAGGAGACTCTTGAGAGTCCCTTAGACTGTAAGGAGATCCAACCAGTGCATTTTAAAGGAAATCAGTCCCAAATATGCATTGGAAGGACTGATGCTGAAGCTGAAACTCCAATACTTTAGCCACCTGATGCTAAGAACTGACTCATATAAAAAGACCGTGAGGCTGGGAAAGATTGAAGGCGGAAGGAGAAGGAGGATGAGATGGTTGTATGGCATCACCCACTCAATACACATATGAGTTTGTGTAAACTCTGGGAGTTGGTGATGGACAGGGAGGCCTGGTGTACTGCAGTCCACAGGGTTGCAAAGAGTTGGACACGGCTGAGCGACTGAACTGAACTATTTGAAAAAATTAACAGCATTGCAGTTTTGCCAGTGGCTCTATGTTGCCCACTTTATTGTGAAGTCTCCGCTTATTCCTTATCCCTGACTGCAGCTGAAGAGCATTTTGCTTAGTGTTTTATCTTTCTCAGACAATAAGCTTCTTTAAACTAGTGACCATAACTTCTACTTCTTTTATACTCTTCAGTTTCTCTATGAACATTATTTTTTCCTGAAAGCCAAGCCTTCAAGTTTATTTCTGTACTGATGTGTTCATACTTGCATTATGGAAAATCCATTTAGGGAAAATTTACTTTGGAAAAAAATGCGTGGAACATTAAATATCTCCCAAAATATTAATTTATAAGAAAAAGGCTCTTTTCAGTATGAGTGATATTTTTCTTTTCTCAAGGAAGTTAAGACATTAAAAAAAAATCTTATAAAAGTATATCTCAAAGAGAGAAAGCAACATTTTTTTCCTAAGTCACTTTTAACTTGATCCTTCTTTGCATATTTTCTTTTCTTTGCTTTTTTGGCCTGGATACATTGGCATTCATTGACCTTTGCTGGTGAACTTCCTGGTTAAAAAAATAAACTTAATTGTTATATTTATGCTTAAATGTTTTGTTTTCTACAATTCACAAAAATACTTTGCAATGTAGATTATCATATATTTCAAAATGATCTTTGCCATTAACGTTTTGAAACCATCATATATTTCTAACAAAAATGTGAATATTTTTTACCTTTTAACCTAACAATCTTATTAAGGTAAATAAAAGAAACCCTATTTTATATTACCAAAATCTGCCTAGCTCAACCTTACTTTCTTTTATTCTGACATTCAAAAACAAAATGAAATGAAAACAATCATAGATATTAGGTTCAACCAGTCCTTACAATATGATGGAGAAGTCTATAAGAAATATATTTACCGTATTGCCTTTTCAGAGGAGTTTCACTGGCTAAAATAGTTAAAACAATTTCTTAAGAAGGTAGCCAAGCTAGTGTATCATGTGACTATAAAGAGTATATGGTTCATTTTATTTCATGAAATCTATCATCCTTAAAATCATGACTTTTATAGAAGCTGGTAGGAAGTGTTTGGTATCTAAGATTAGTAGATACTAACAAGTAGCCAGTTTTACAAATCTCTCACCACATTTGTAGACTGAAATAAACAAAACTGATAATGGATAGATTAAAGCCTCCCCGCCCCCCACTCCAATTTCTTGTGTCAACCCTTTCTTATTTAATTAACAGCTTCTCTTTTTAATTTTAAAAAGGTAATCATTAGATTGTTGTCATTTCAGGATGAATTTACTAAATCTCAATAAATATGAACTCTCATGGTGGTGTTATTTAGTCGCTAAGTCATATCCAACTCTTTTGCAACCCATGAAATGTATACTGCCAGGCTCCTCTGTCCATGGGATTTTCAGGCAAGAATATTGGAGTGGGTTGCCATTTCCTTCTCCAGGGGATCTTCCTGACCGAGGGATTGGACCTGTCTCTCCTGCATTGGCAGGCGGATTCTTTACCACTAAGCCACCAGAGAAGCCCCATGAACTCTCAGACCTCTCGTTTTACTGTACTATACACAATGAATCAATACTTTCAAAAAAGTTTGCTGTTAATAAATATGTGTATAATCATTGTCTCAAGCTCAGAAATACTTTGTCAAAATAATTAACATAAAATAACTCTGCTTCTGTATTGCAGATATTATCTTCTAACAACAATTATCATTTTCTAAATTTCATCAGCAAAATATAGAGTACCACTGCTGCAAGTTTTTGATATATCTTGAACAAAATTAGAACTTATAGAACTGCTGTTGCAGTTGCTTTTTGGTTTTGGTAAGTTTAAGAGAAAAAATATGATGGAAGAAATATATTTTCCAATGTAAACATTTTATTAGGAGAGTGATTAAGAATATTAATGAATCTATAAATATAGCATTACATTTGTAATCAAACACCCAGAATAAATATATGTAGCTTGGAAAACTGTAGCAGTAACATTTAAAATCATTATGTAAAATTTCTATGTATTTGGAAAACTGAATGTTTAGCTTTTTTGGATTATATGGGTAGATGTAATTATTTTTAAATAGGAAATTGTTTTTCACATTATAGTTGCAATACAAGCAAATTTTAGGAATTGGGAAACATGTAAGAACATAGGTAAAAATAAGATCCACTGTACCACCAACCATTACATCCATTATTAAATCTTTGACACATTTCCATTCAGTCTTTCAATATGCATAGTTTTATTTTTCAATTTATGTACACCATCAGACCATTTATACAATTTGTATTTACAAAATTTGTATATAAACATATACAGATCATCACTACTTGGAAACAGTGTCTTTGTCCCAAATTATATTTTATATCTTCTACAAAATTTAGGCCAATCAAAATTATTGGACATTAAGATACTTTAACAAAGACATGCAATCTTTGTTCATTTCCACAGAAAACTACTATATAATTATATACATTTCTAATTAACCATATGCTTATACATATTGATCATACACTGAATAAGTACGTTTCTTTAACTACATGCATCTCTAATGAAGTAAACTTATTTTGATTACTTACCTTTAATTGTTGTTCTCTAAAAGTATCCTGAAATAAAATCAACTTATATTTTTTAAATTGAGAGAAGTGTTCTCAAAATTGCTAATATTTTCCCTCAGCAGGCTGCTGAAATGTTGGCAGCTTAACATAGTCTTGAACTAATAACTCATCATATTTCCTTGATTGGAACTGATCTCTCAATAAGACAATATGCTTTGGAAAACACTGATTACATTTAATAAAAAGTGAATGGATGTCAAAGAACATTCTGCTCTGCCTAATGAGGCTTCATAGATTGAGTCTAATTACCACTGATACAAAACTAAAGTCCTTTATGTACTGGATAGCAATTAGCTTTCCTCTCTAGAATAAAATTCTATTTAACTTAAAAACATAAAGATATCATTGGCATATTTAAATGAGATAAGGTTATATTAACATGAATGAAAAGATTAAAAAATGGGAATTTTTAAATAAAATCATTTTTGCCTTCTAAGGTTTATGACTTAAAAACTGCTCTGCTATATATGAAGTATATAAAATAATGCTGTAGTTCACTAAAATTCTAAGAATCTGGTAAGTTACACAGATTTTTAAGTTGAAAAAAGAAAAATCCTAGAATGTATTTCCATAAACAAGTTAAATCTCAGATGAATTTGTTTTGGCATTTTAGATTTACTAGTAAAGAAACAAGTAGATGTGGACATAACTTGTTTCATAAAAAGTCATGGATGACAATGGAAAATAGGTTACACAATGAATGTAAAAGATCACTTGTCAGAAATCTTGAGTTCAGTTAGGTTTCTACCTGGTTGAGATTGTGTAATCTTGGAAAACTCCCTTAATCTTTGAGCTCTCAAAATGAATGACTCTCTTGAAGAATTAGGAAGTAATTTTTTACTTCTATAACTATAAAATTAAAGGGTAAGATAGTATGGAAAAACTTGCCCATTCACAATAGAAAATATTAATCACTAGAAGAATATCTTTCTGGGTATTATAGTGGAAAAAAAGAAAAGTTCAATCAAGAAGGAAAATACCAACTTCAGTTGGCTAAGCATTTTAACCCTTTAAAACATTTTTATCCGTATGATTTCATTTTAACCTCATCATCATCCTATGAGGCAGAAGGAAAATTATGATTGTCTCTATTCTGCCAATAAATAAACTGAAGTAAAAGAGGGCATGATTTTGTTGTTTGAAATCATAAAACTATTTCATGGATTAACAAGAATCTAGATCTCCTCACTCCATAACTAGGACTTCTTTCAATGGAGCTAATAAAGGGAATACTAAGTACATGTAGCTGAATCTAAGTATGGAATAAAGGCAAACCATTAAAGGAAACATAGGAAATGAGGTTTTAGTGTTAACTTCTTTGTGGTGATTGATGAGGTTATGTACTTAATCCTTAAACTCAAAGAGAGCTGTGGTGATATTTTCATAAATGTATCTAATTATTTAGAAATTCAATTTCTACAAAAAGGAGAAATTTCATTCATCCACTATTATGGAATTCCCCCTAACTCCATCAAAAAATTATCACACGTGTGACAATGGATCATGTAGTATGGCATAATGAAATGGATAAGATCCTCCCCAAAACTAAGGCATATCTATCCTCTCTTAGACTGACTTATAACAATTTTTTTCCCTATTCAAATTTTTTTTAATGTTTACCTTTCAGGGAACTAATGTTTTCCTATATTTCTAATGAACATGCAGATACTTTTATACCTGTGTAAACTATCAAAATTAATGACAGAATTAACAAACAGGAAAAAGTTTACTTAAACTTAAAGGAAAAAAATGTCAAAGCTCCTTGTTACTGAAACACAGTATATTGAGGCCTTGTGAGTGTCTACAAAGTTATATGTATAGCTATAAGAATTAACTAACAAAAGGCAATGCTCCAGAGTGTAGTGAAATTTACTTCATTTAGGTTATGTTACTACTTTTTGGTTCAAAGACTGTACTTTTTAAAAAGTGGATACCTGCGGTCCATCTCTGGCTTCATAGAAGTCACCCACTCTTATTTTTGCACTGAAGCTGAAATTGTCCCTTGAGATATCCATTATTCCATTTCTGCTGAGATACTGAAAAAATCACATATTTTTCCACTTCAGGTTTTAATAATTACAACCCAGCTTTGATGTATAGCTATCTTCAGGACACTATGGTTTTGTATACTCTATTATGGGCTATGGATTTAACAGATCAATTTAGGTTAAGCACATTCATTAAGTCTCACACGAGAGAATATTTTGTGTTAAAGAACTTTGACAAAGGAGTGTACTTTTTTTCCCATAAGCAAGCTTAATAGGCACCAAATGTGTGTTATTTGGTGAAAAGTATGTACCTTTATTACTTCAGGGTACTGCCTAAGTTTCTTTCCACATGGAGCATAATATGCTACTTCTCCTTGAAGGCGCCCTCCAAAGTTTCTTATTCTTGTCTCTCTCTGCCAGCTACACATAATAGAAATGAGGGTTATAACATATTTAGTTTTAAGAAAACTTTTAAAAATAAAAATTAAAAAAATTTAAGAACACATGCTCTTTAGACAACACAAAAAAAACAAAGAAAAATATAAACAGTATACAATTCAGATACATTAAAATAAATGAGATTTTTTACTAAGTAATTTAACTGAAGTTAATCAAACTCAATTTACAAATATTAAACAAATATCAAAATTTTAAGAAATCACACTGGCATGACTTTGGGTATTTGGGCATGTTCAGTAATGTGTCAGGGTGTATTGAATTTATATTTGAAAAGCTTTAAATGAGAAGAATAAAGCAAACCTGGCTCTCTGCTCTTTGGGGATCACGAACTTGCAGTGTGAAAATTCTCAGTTCCTATTCAACCATTTTAGCCAAACTCTGCTCAAGTCTTTCAGTTTTACCCACGGTGGCTTTCTGCTGCTGCTGCTGCTGCTAAGTCGCTTCAGTCGTGTCCGACTCCGTGCGACCCCATAGACGGCAGCCCACCAGGCTCCCCCGTCCCTGGGATTCTCCAGGCAAGAACACTGGAGTGGGTTGCCATTTCCTTCTCCAATGCATGAAAGTGAAAAGTGAAGGTGAAGTCACTCAGTCGTGTTCGACTCTTAGCGACCCCATGGACTGCAGCCTACCAGGCTCCTCCGTCCATGGGAGTTTCCAGGCAAGAGTACTGGAGTGGGGTGCCATTGCCTTCTCTGACAGTGGCTTTCACCATCCTTTAAATCTATCTTCACAACAACTTCTGACACTCTTAACTGTGTCCCTGCTCTTTGCCAAATGATTTGCTTTTGCAACTTTTTCAATCATATTCCCACCTAGCTGCCTATGATCCCATCCCAGCTCTACCATACCTAAACCCAGCAGTTAGGCTTAATTTTAGTTTTCTGATATATCAACCTCAGATATATCAGCTTTGCTCTTCTGTTTAATAAATACTGTGCAGTATATTCACTTCTGTTAGTAACAGTAGAGAATGAGAAATCAAAACATGCATAAATATGTGGGGCAAAAGCATAAAGATAAATCTTATTTTGCATACCCATATTCCAAAGGAATATGCAGTTCACGTTCATCTGTTACTCTTCTCCTTTTGGAAGTGCCTTCAAGAAAATTCAACCAGTTAACATAAAAGATTAGTTTATATACATGAAAAATTTTTGATAGTTTTGAAACTTTTCTTTGAATAATGTGTCTTAATGACTTGAATTATTTAGTGTTTTTCTGCAGTTTGTACATTATTTTTAGATTATTTTCAACAAAACACACTGTGTAGAGGTTTTTTTTTTCCCCCTTTTTGGTCTGCATGACATAATAGCTAGTATTTATTTCTTTCTAATGAAAAGATGATGAAAGTAAAAAGGTAAAGCTTTCCTCTCATCTTGTTATTAAGGAAATGGCTAAAGAAGTAGAAGGAAAATAGCAGATAGACGTTTCAGGAAACTATGTACAGTTGTTTTCTTTGAAAATATGAGTTTTAAGATGTTGAAAAATTTCAACAGTTGGATCATACATTTAAAAATAGTATTGTAAAGTAATTAGCCTCTAATTAAAATAAATAAATAAAAAAATATATAACTTCTATAGCCATATAAATCCATAGTCAAAAGCACTTTAATTAAACTACAAAGAATAGGATTATAATTATATGGACAATTTTTCATGACAGAGATCAAGCTTCACCAATACAAATGGATACATCTTAAATAAGTTGGATATCATATTGGTTCATGGCAAGTGAAAACAAAACTAGAAATTTTCAAGAAAAGAGTGACATGTGTAAAACAATATTTTACAATACACGCCTGTATTTTTTTAGTTATTCAATTGAGAATAGAAATTTGAGAGTAATAATGCAAAACCTTTTAAAGAAGACCTCTAATAGTTTATAAAAGATCAAAAGGAAAAAAGATATGGCATGTTAATAAAATACTACTACTACTCACTAATACAAATGACATTGGCTATGTGTTGGGCAGACATGCAATTGTATATTAAGAAAAAAAGTGAGCTCATTTTTGTAAATTACCAAAAAAAAAAAAAAAAAGTCCAACTGTCAGTCAAATTCTAAATTCTAGAAGTATAAAATAAACATAAAAACAAGAAAGTATTTAAACTCAAGAGCTGCCATCAATCAGGTTCTTAAATTGGAAGCACAGAGGAAAAAATGGTAGTGAGTCATATCCTTTGAAAATACACGCTGACCTTTCTTAGCCTAAAATCTAGCCCTTGATTCCAATGAGATCATCCCCAGAACACTGTATAAATAAGAATTCTTGTTATGGTTTGATTTCTACTTCACAATAATAAAAATAAAGTGTAGGTACCAGAGTGTGGACTTGAAGTAAGTGTGGAAGAAGGTGTGCCAAGAAAAGCAGGTGACTGGGATTCAGAACATAAGGCAGCAGGAGCAGAGCCTGGGGCTTTTGCTATGTGGAGGTTACGAGGTGTTGAGTGAGCTGTGAGACTGATGGAAGGGCTTTTGACAGAGGAAGCTGTTTTATTCAGTTTCATTGAAGTTTTCTCTCCTTCAGTATCACTATCTGATTCATCTTGGTCTTTATCATCATCATCATCTTCTTCTGATCCTTCTGTATCTGATTCTGAATTACTATCTGATTCTGGGAAGTAAAAGAAGCATTTGTATATTATAACTAGATAATCACCAACAGTTTGCAGTTTGTATCTAAATGGAATAGTTCAGGAATCAGCATTTGTGATTGAGAACTCAAATGAGCAACTTTTCTGAAGAATAAATGTAAAAATTACTATCTTAAAAGCTATTTGAGCACAAGGTATGTAGGCCATAAATGCTTAAAATTCTTCATTAAAGTAACTGTTTTACTCAAATCATAAAACTTGAATCATAAAACAGTTCTTCTCTCACATGACACTATTCACATGATGAGTTTTCAAAATTATTTTCAATTTAATAAAGAGACTAAAGTATAGAGGAAACAGAATTTTATTATTTAAATCAATAGATTTCAATAATCTGAGAAGTACACAAGGTTTACTATGAGGAAGAGAACTCTGGAACTATCACTTGTTCTTCTGGGTTTTGAGGCAAAAGAAAACAATTTTGGTGGAGAGATACTTGGCTTTGGGGCTGCAGTTAATTCTACTCGTCAAGCTTCTCAGGCTTCACAAAAAATAGTATTACAGAAAAAACTGGGGAGTAATTTAATGATTTAATAATTTAAGTTTGTGCTAGCAATGTAGTCCTATAAATTTGCATCTATCCCTATAGATATGTAAAACCTAATTACATAGATGATACTAGGCCTGTATTTTAGTGGTTCCCAGAACAACAGCTTCTGTGGAATTGTGTTTTATGTAGTACTAGCTACCCATATCAAAGTTCATTATAAAAGTTACCTTTGAAAACTATTAATACTATGTATCATGCAAAGTTGTGTTTATGGGAACCCTAGGAAAATATATTATTAGGAAAAGTAGTTCTTACCCTGAGCAAGTAGGTTGTTTTTACCTTATAGGCATTTTAAAAATTGTATAATTGATTATATTTTCCTACTTATATTGGTAGATAGAAAATTTTAAATTGGATTCGTGGCTGACGAGGAACAAATTCAAAAACTTTTATAAAAAATACGTATCTCATCTTTGCATTTAAATTTTAAACTATTTTATATTTTCAATCTTCTGTGGAACAAGAAAAAAAGAGTTAAAGGGAAATAAAACAAGAAATTAAAAAGAAAATAAATAAAATCGGGGGTACTCTATATATGTTATTAAATAAATTCTATGTTGCTAAGAACTATTCATAGAGATTTAGGCTTTGGGGTATTTTCTGAATGACTGAGTAAAATTTTGCCTTTCTTCAAAATATCCAGTGACACAATTTAACAAGTAGCAGAAGAGATGAAAAAGAAAGGACAAATGAGTGGTCATGAATTAAATGAAAATTAAGCAAGTTCCTCAAGTTCTTAATTCATGAATTACTTACAGTCATTTTAAAGTTATTTGTTTAGTGTTAAATGAACAAGCTGAGAACTTAATTTAGGACTTTCAATCTCAATTATTCCTTTCCTTTACCACTCACTATAGAAAGGAACAGAGCTGCATGAAACGGTGAATGACAGCGATTTCAAATCTGTGGATTTGAAGAGCCTCTTTAAAATGTTTTGGTTCACAGGGAATTTAGAGAAACACTTTAAACTTAAGAATAGAAAACAACCTGATTGGCTGTCATCAGAGTCATCGTCTTCCTCATCTTCCTCATCTTCCTCATCATCTTCCTCTTCATCCTCATTGGAGTCTTCAGAATCTTTGCTACTAAGAATGTCTGAGTCTGTTCCTCTAAACTGCTCCACTAGAGCTTGTGCAGGATGAGAGTGAGGCTGTGTTTTCACTGTGTTTACACTGTTGCTAACTGCTTTTTCCTTCCCTTGACTATGCAGTATGGGAGAGGGAGAGGGTATGACAGTTGTCTGACTGCCAGGGGTTCTTCTTCCACTTGTACTCAGATTTACGGGTGAGGAAAAAGGGGTGCTACTTGCAGCGGCAATGTTCTCATTAATCTTACTCTGCATTTTAGTTTTGGTAGTAAGTGCCAGAGGAGCTTCTTGAATGACACTTTGAATAACTCCATTTGGTTGGTGATTACCTAAAAGTGCATTTGTCAAGAATGGATTAGGGTTGCTGTTTTCTAATGTCTGTTTTGGATGTGCTGGTGAACTAGAGGTTGGTTTTGGATTTGACAAAGCTGCAATAACCTTCTTCAGGCTCTTAGATGACTCCTGTTTCTTTAACTGAGCTGGGAATGTCTGTTTATATTGTTCCTGTTGAAACATAAAGTAGAATACAAAACAATAATGTATCATAAGAATAAAGACTACTTTTATTTGCCTTCTGTATCTGACAACCACTAATCATATACAAATTTAAATCATGATATTTAAGTGCTGTAAATGTAGTAGAAGTGATGACTAGTTGATTGCTGAACCTTGGCTAGACATAATATATTTAAAAATTTAGTCTTTCCCCTTCAAAATGTGTGTTTCCTTACTGCTCTCCTCTCTTATTACTGCAGTTTCCATTTTTCTCAATGACCTAAACTTGAAACCTTAAAAACATCTTTACTTTTATTTTTTTCAAGTCAGCCACATTAATACTATGTATTTTGGATTCTTTCATTGAAATACTGCTCAAATTTAAGACATACTATCACTTCTTCCTACCCAACTCCCAATATATGCATATGCCAAGGGCAATTTTCTCATAAAATAAGCTACATTTTATATTAGCTCTTTGGTCAAAACCTTTAGTGCCTCTTCCTCCACTGCCAACTTTATAAACCTTAAACACTTATATCTGATATTCAAATTACTTTTCAAGTAGACACTAACATACCTCTGTAGTCCAACTGGACTATGGGCCATGCCCGGTGCATGTCACACAGTACTTTTACCGCCTCTACAGTCTGTTATAACCATTTTCTTTGCATAAAATGTCTTCCTTTAATACATTTCAGGCTGATGAAATCCTGTTCATTATTCAAAATCCAACTCAAGATGCTTCCTATATTTGTCCCAGCCTAAAGCACTCATGTCTCCTATCCTTGAGCTCTTATATGTCCCCTGCTGCTGCTGCTGTTAGTCGTTTCAGTCGTGTCTGACTCTGTGCAACCCCATAGAAGGCAGCCCACCAGGCTCCCACGTCCCTGGGATTCCACTTATAGTCTATCCTGTAGTTTTCTACAGTAACCATGATTTGAAGTTAGTAGAAAGGCTGGCTTAATATTCTGCGGAATCTACTTTGTAGTGTCTTTAGCACATTAGCATTAGAAAGGATGTAGAAAACAGTTTAGAAAAAAATTATACTTTTTTGGGAAAAATTCATTTGTAAACCATTAAACCATAAAATTTACATCTGTAAATAGCAACAAAAATTTATTTGACTATCAGGATCTTCATGAAAAGAATAACATCATATGAATTTCATTAAAATTGTATAACTAAAATATAAAAAAGAAAACTGAAGTAGAATGATTAAAATATCCAAAGTTGACAGAAATAGAAGTTAAATTTTAAGAGCTAAAATTCTACAATGAAAATGGTTGCCTTGAAATTAAAATCAACAGTATTGTCAGCACTGGACCTGGACTCTTAATACACAAGTCAGCAAAGATTTGTGGTGGGTTATTTCATAAATATAAATGGAGATGGGATGCCACACAGAATGACTTATTAAATATTTTAAAGTACCAGTACTAATTATGCAGTAAGCAATTCCCATATAAACTTTTTTATCTTATTTAACTTATCTTAATGGTATTTGTTTAGAAAATTAAGTTAACTTTTTGTAAACAAAGACTGAAATATAATATTTGTACATAAGGCAATGCTTCACAAAGAGAAAGGGCTTAATTGGTGTTTATTCAGTGAATAAAATATGGAATATTATACTACATAATTGTTTATCTTTTTAAAAAGAATTTGATAGCAAACTATTACATAAAATATTTTAATATAATTTTACTTAATATTTATATGAAACAT
Source organism: Bos grunniens (assembly GCF_055505025.1). Taxonomy (NCBI): domain Eukaryota; kingdom Metazoa; phylum Chordata; class Mammalia; order Artiodactyla; family Bovidae; genus Bos; species Bos grunniens. The sequence goes on from NC_141166.1 coordinate 99,936,297, forward strand.
AAATATTGCATAGTATATGAGTATTTATATATATAATATACTCAATACTTCATATTTTATATATGTACTGATTTAAATTTTCAGCAGAAACATTTAGTGTATTTTCATTCCTTGGAACAAAATTTTGTCACAGTCATTTTGTACTCTAAAAGGCAGTTAATATTTTTAATAGGCAGTTAATATTCCTTCCAAATATATAGGATCAAGAGTCATAAAATCAAAAACTTTCCCTTTAGTTTTATGTTTCATATTTTAATTTTCTGAAATTGCTTCTCATTCTATAACTCTGAAGAATTACTTCTCAAATATTGACATCTGAAGGTGTTCTAAGATAACCAAAAATGACTGTATTTTATCCCAAGACTAGCATCAGTTATGCTTTTACAGCAAATGTGCTATCCTTTTTGATATTAGGGGTGGGACATTAAGTAGGAGGGGAGAAAAATGAGACCTGTATGGTAGCAAAAGTCTTGCTACTTCCATATACCCTTGGGTGATCAGAGTATGAGAAGAGAGAGGTGCAAAGCTTTGTCCTACCTTGAAGCTCTTGCTCTCCTAGTCTTTACCTGACTCTCTGGAGACCGCAAAAAAATCTTCTAGGCAAAACTCCTGGTCTTTATTACAATTAATGTATACTGACTTATATTAAATGTCTACAGTATAAGGTTTGAAAGGATCCAATAATTAAATAACACTGAAGAAAATCATCAACTAGTTCGGAAAGCAGATACATAGAAGGAAGAGTGAAATAATGGAAACTGTCATAAGAAATCAAGCAAAACTCTAAATATATTAGACTGTCACATAAAGAAGGAAAGCTGATATAAGAGAAATATTTATAAAAATACCGTTTAACTCAATGCCTGCCTGCTGCCTGCTAAGTCGCTTCAGTTATGTCCGACTCTTTGTGACCCTATGGACTATAGCCTGCCAGACTTCTCTGTCCATGGGATTCTATAGGCAAGAATACTGGAGTGGCTTGCCATGCCCTTCTCCAGGGGATCTTCCTGACCCAGGGATTGAACTTGTGTTTCTTATGTCTCCTGCATTGCCAGGCAGGTTCTTTACCACTAGTGCCACCTGGTAAGCCCTTAACTCAATTCTAGATACCAATAAATAGTAAAGTCATTCACAGTTGAATCTACTGTGAATGTGCAGTCACATAAAATATTTCCCACTAACTACCATATCATTTCAGAAACACCAAATTATTTCACCTTTATCATGGGCTTTGAAATCAGAATGCTCTTGGTTTAAAAATCTGTCTTCTCGTAACTTGTTATATGATGTTGAAAAGTGACTTAACCTCTCTGAGCCTTAGTTTCTTTACCTCACACAATTTTGTAAGGATTACATACGATCACATGGGTAGAAAGCCTAGCTTGGCTACATTTATAAAGCCAATGTTTAATAAATGACTTTATAATAGATGTCACATATCTTTAAATAGGAATTTAAGAAACTCTTAAAAAATTAAGAAAACTTATGCAGGTAACTATTGATGTGGCTCTGTAAATTCATTTATCTTAAAGTGGAATATACATTCATGAAAAAATTAAAGTAACCAATGCAAAGTAATTTTTAACTTCCTTAGCTTTTCAAAGAGAGTCAATAATACGACGCCAATAACTCCTAACAATTGACCGGTCCATTACAAGTTGTCACATGTGTGATATTATGATATCACTCATCATTCCATTTGGATTAGTGGTTCTCAAATTTGGTTGCACATCTGAATCACATGGGATGCTATTTAGACATGCAATATCTTAATCTCAACACAAAAGATTCTGATTTTAAATTGTTCTGAAATGGTTAGTTCTTTTTAGTTTTCCAGGTGATTTTAATGTACACTTAGGCTTTAGAACTACTCATTTAGATTCTCAAAAGAGTTCTGATTTCCTCACTTTTCTTTGACCTTGTTCTTAAATTCTTCCCTGATAGCTTAGTTGGGTAAAGAATCCACCTGCAATGCAGGAGGCCCTGGCTCAATTCCTGGGTCGGGAAGATCTCTGCTGGAGAAGGGATACGCTACCCACTCCAGTATTCCTGGGCTTCCCTTGTGGCTCAGCTGGTAAACCCACTCCAGTATTCTGGCCTGAAGAATTCCATGGACTGTATAGTCCATGGGGTTGCAAAGAGTCAGACAGGACTGGGCAACTTTCACTTTCACGTCAAATTCTTCACTGTAAAAAACATGGATACCATGGGGGGAGGGCAGGTGGGAACTGGGAGATTGGGATTGACACACAGACATTACTATGCATAAAATAGATAACTAATGCTGCTGCTGCTGCTAAGTCGCTTCAGTCATGTCCAACTCTGTTGGACCCCAGAGACAGCAGCCCACCAGGCTCCCCCGTCCCTGAGATTCTCCAGGCAAGAACACTGGAGTGGGTTGCCATTTCCTTCTCCAATTCGTGAAAGTGAAAGTGAAGTCACTCTATCGTGTTCGACTCCCAGCGACCCCATGGACTGCAGCCAACCAGGCTCCTCCATCCACGGGATTCTCCAGGCAAGAGTACTGGAGTGGGTTGCCATTGCCTTCTCCCAATAACTAATGAGAACCTACTATACAGCACAGGGAACTTTATGAACTCTGTGGTGACCTAAATAAATGGGAAGGAAAGCCAAAAAAGAGGAGATATATATATATATGTGTAGCTGATTTACTTTGCTGTACAGCAGAAATTAACACAGCATTATAAATCAACTATATACTACAATAAAAATTAACTTAAAAAATAAAGACTAAATAGATAAGGACATTGTGATTTTCTTTTTTTTTTGGAGAAAGAAAGGCAGCATATCATAGTGATTAAGAATAAGGACTCTAGTGTTATAGAGTCTAAGTTTGAATTCCAGCTCCATCACCAACTAGCATGTGATCTTGGGTGAGTTAAGTCATACAAATCTGAATTTGATCATATGTATATGTACATGTACATGATATTATTAGTGGCACTTACAGATGTCGTTATCCAATAACTAAATACATATGCAGCACTTAAAAGAATGAATGGTTGGCAAAACAGTAAGTCTTTTCCAATGATTAGGATGCCTAATGATAGTTTTTATTAACAAAATTCAGGCGACTGTGTTCAAACAGAATATTTTTTCTCCAGTCTTATGAGTTCAAGATTAAAAAGCACTGGTCATTTAATTACTAGAATTCTTCTGAACATATGACTGTAGACTATACAATAATATAAAATTAACAGCAAGAAAACAAATATGAAAAAAGTTTTCTGATGAGTGGTTCTGGTGTTTGTATAAGTAAATTTACTCAAAGTATTTTGTGTTTTGTATAATTCATTAAGAATGGTAAAGGAAAGCAATTCTTAGAAAGGATTTTTTTGCTTAAAATTGATCCAATACAATATTGTAAAGTTAAAAATAAAATAAAATTTTTTAAAAATTGATAAATTATAGGACTTTAGGCAATAGCAACCCACTCCAGTACTCTTGCCTGGAAAATCCCATGGATGGAGGAGCCTGGTAGGCTTCAGTCCATGGGGTCTCGAAGAGTCAGACACGACTGAGCAACTTCACTTTTACTTTTCACTTTCATGCATTGGAGAAGGAAGTGGCAACCCACTCCAGTGTTCTTGCCTGGAGAATCCCAGGGACGGCAGAGCCTGGTGGGCTGCCATCTATGGGGTCACACAGAGTCAGACATGACTGAAGTGACTTAGCAGCAGAGGTAAACTACTCAAGAGTTCATTTCTTTAAAAAATAATATACTAATATTAGGAAAAAAAAGAAATTGATTCTAAACAAAAGTAACTGTGAAGTGTCCAATGCAAATATATTTATCCTCTTACTGCTAAAATACTAAGCCTAGGAAAAGATGACAAGATTGCATTTACAAAAGTATATTAAACAGGTGTATAGGTAAATATAAAATCACAGACATTTAGTTTTCTGGTGTGAATATTCTATTCGTGGTGACTAAGAATGTATAAATTTAAGAGTAGAATTCAGTTTAAACTTAAACAATTGTAAGACTATATAAGAGCTCTTTGTCTAATAATAAAAATCTTCTATAAATTATTTTTAACTCACCCGTTTGGAACGCAATTCACTGGTCAAAGAACTAGATTCTTCAGAGGTATTTTTATTCCCTGCTTTAAGTACATCAGGAGAAGGAACTATGAGTTTCATGTAAGTTTCCTTTTTGGCTTGATTTACCAAAGATAAAGGTTTCACATTGGACACCAATCCCGTAGACTGTATTACACTTGTGTGTTTGTTCACAGATTCCTCCTTTGCCTGAGAGCTTTGGAAAATAAATGGAAGCTGCTGTGACAAAACCTGAGGCTGCTTCTGCTGGGATTGGAATGATGAGTGAGTCTGGGATTCAGACAGAAGAGGTAATGGCTGGTGAATTCTTTTTTCCTGGGCTTTTTCAGTTGCTTTCTGTCCTTCTGCTTTTGGGTCTGAAACACCATGTAATAGCACCTGTAAATACAAATTAAAAGGCAACTTCTTTAACATCTGTTAAAACAAAGAACATCAAGCAGTAAACCATGGGGGCGAAAGAGGGTACCTTAAAAAAGTGTTTCTAATGATTGATAAATATATAAAACTCACTAAAAAATTCACAAAATGTCCCTTTAAAAATGTTTCTCTATCTCCTTTTTATTCTTGTGCAAAAGGAAGAACTAAAGGCAATGATAAACTTTAAACTATATAGACTTTGAGAGTTAAGATAAGCCAGTTAATTCCTAAATATGAATAATGTGCAGATACTACCCAATGAAATGATTTATACCTACCTGGTTGTTACTTTTCTGCTGTGCTTCAGTCTCTGAATCAGAATCATCATCTTCACTTTCTTCAATACTTTGATCTTCTTCATCTTCCTCTAGGTCATCCGAATCACTACTACTAATGCCTTCACTTGACGTGTCTGATGATGTGCCTGAATCACTATCACTGTTGCTAGAACTTTCCATAGCTTTTTTCCTTGGCTTCTGGATAAAGACAAGATTTTTTAACAAGATTTTTCTTTTTGGAAAAAATTCAAGTTTCAGTAATAGGTAGGCTCTTTTAATTCTTAAATGATATTTTCAATCTCAAAGTGTCATTTTAGAAAAAAGTAAAAAGCCACATGTTTTAAAGGTAATTATTTGAAAAACTGATCACATTAACTTATCTGACAGGAATGTCCAGTAAAAAAGTATAACATCCGTCATGTATAGAATATTGAAAACAGTATACAATGTAGTATGTATATGCGTAATATATATATATATATACACACACACACACACACACACACATATGTACACTCTCATATGACTGCCGTGCTTCAAAAGGTATGACAGATTAAAAAAGCAATTTACAAAAAGATAATTCCAGTTATGATAAAGAAAACAACAGTTCCAGATATGTACATTGAGTTCTACATTTAGCATTAATCTTTCTTTGTGTAGACAGTGAATCAGTAGCCAAACACACCTTTCTAGGTGCTTGACTACAATAAAGTCTATGATAGAGTCTCTGCCTTCAGAAAACTTACATTCCAGTGGTGGTGGTGGTGGTGGTGGTGGTGATAGACTAGACATAATTATTTTAAAAGCAAATAATTCCATACAGTAAAAAGTATTGTAGAGAAGATAAAATAGGCAGAAAAAGGCTTAAAGAGTGGCTTTAGTTAAGTGTCAAGGAACTTAAGTTTTGTATATTTCCACATCAGAAAAGACAGAAAAATATGATAAAGAGAGAGATTAATTTCTGGAAAATTTAAGACTCTACAGGACAAAGAAAATTCAAAGCTGAAAAGGGACGTGAGATCATATAAAAGGAAAGTTTTGTGTTTAAAGGACAGACAATGGTAGTGGATAAAAAGAGAAAAAATGAGATAGACTATAACTAAATAACTATACAATAATGAAAAAGTTAAAATTCTGCCAATAGGAAGACTAAAAGGGAGAAATGTCAAAACAACAAAGCAAGACTGACTACAAAGTTACTTCAGAACATTTCTATAGTGTTTGCTGGTAGATAAAATAGAGAAAAATCAGCAATGAATTACAAAAGCAACAAATTACACTAAGTTATGGCTTTAGAAGAAATGAAGCCTTTCATAACTATGGGGTTTGGGAATAAAAGATAATATTACACCTCTACAAGAGGAGGCTAGGTTTTGAAGCCATAGTTTCTGATGGCAAACATATATTTTCCTTTGTGTCTTCTGAAATGTTATTTAAATCATATAAAACACATGTGTGAAGAGAGTCACTCCTGTTATATTTTGCTTGCCATGATACTGTGTTAACTGCTCCAAAGTAGCACAGGCATACTCTTCAATAAGCTAATAGTCTCATCATTCCCTAAGCTCTTTCCCTTACAGTAAAGCAGAAAGTGATTTGAAATAAGGGAAATCATAGGATGAGAAAGACCAAAGCAGAGATTAAAGGGAAATAATACTAATAGAGTAATGTTAAGCATACCATTTTTGGGGCAGAGAAACAGCTCCTTCTTTGCGACCAAAATCTGTTTTGAGTCTCTAAGTATGTTTGGGCTTCCTAGGTGGTGCAGTGCTAAAGAATCCTCCTAACAATGCAGGAGACTTGGGTTTGATCCCTGGATTAGGAAGATCCTCTGGAGTAGGAAATTCCATGGACAGAAGAGCTTGGTGGGCTGCCAGGACTGCGAAGAGTCAGAAACGACTGAGAGGCACACATGCATAGCAAGACTATGAAAATCGTAAGGAACCTAAACTGAAGTTACCACTTTCAGTTTTAGAAGAAACCAAGGAAGGAAGGAAATAAGGGAGCTACTCTGATTCAGCAGAAAAAAAAAAGAAGAAAAAAACCCCCAACAACAACAACTCCCATTTCATTTTCCAAGCAATCTGTGTAGTTTTCATTTACAGTTGTTCTGATAGATGGTCCTACACTCCTTAAGAGTGGGTCGAGAGGTGAGGGTTCTAAAGCTTCAGGGACACGAAATATTCACTTGTAGACTCTGTAGCCAGCAGATTCCTGGACCCCAACTCTAAACAAGGCACAGGGATCTGCATCAACAAGCACTTAATATGATTCTAATGCAGGTGGTCTTTGCAGAGCATACTCTGACAGTATGCAAAGAGTCTGTTTTATAACAAATTTAGTCCCTGAATTAAAAAGAAAAAAGTAGATGTGAGTAGACAAGTCCAGGTATTAGGGAAAGATAGAAAACTGAGTTTAAATATCACCAATTTCATCTCCTTAGTCCCTATGAATGTGTATGTGTGGGGGAATGGTTCTTTTGAATTTTTACAATTAGGTAGTATGTCTTTTTCTGTCGTTTAAACATTTTAAAAATGAGCCTTCTTAGATTCATAAAAAATAATCAAAGGAGATTTTACTAATTACCCCCTTTCCCCCCTACAGCGACTTGGCAGCAGCAGTAGCCCCCTACCCATTCTAGGAAAGCTTTTCAGAAGTCTCTCCTTGAACTTTCATTTCCCTGGGTATGTATTTCTTTCAATAGCAAAACAAATACATATTCAAGGCCATTATGTAACCAGGCAGAGTTGTTCTAGTCTCTGGGGATACAAGGGTGTGACATACAGATAGCAACTCTGCTCTCATGGAAACAGGAAGAAGAGAATTAACAAACAATGTCAGTAAGGGTTTTTAGTGACTACAACAAGATAATTGGATACACAGTATGTGCTGGGGGTGGGATGAAGATGTAGATGTAATTGTCAGGTAAGATTCTTTTCAGTTGAGACCTAAATGGAGAGCAAGAGCCCATCCTAGAAAGATAAAAGAGCCTTTCAAGATGAGAAACAGCAAAGGAAAAAGCCATGAGCTGGAAACAAGTTTGACGTGTTCAAAGAATGGAAAAGTTAGCCAGACCTGCTAGAGCACAGAAACTTGGGAGAGAGCCATAGGAAATAAGGCTTGATGGACTGGCACGGGCAGGCCACACAGGGTCTTACAGGCCGTGGCAAAGATTTTATTCTGAGTGAGACAGAAAACCATTACAAAGAGTGGTAACATGATATTTTAAAGTGATAAAAAAAATCACTTGCATTTTTATAAGACTGTTATGGTTGCTGTGGTAACAATAACTTGTATGGCAACAAGAGTAGAACTTAACCCTGAATTGTCTTTTTATTTTTTTCTCAAAAGGCTTTATGTTTGTATATTTTAGTCTCTGTTGACTTACTTTGTTAAATTTAAAATAGCTATATTCATTCTGAATATACATGTAGGCTATGTGAGGGAATTGGACTTAATGATTTCAAGTGAGCATCACTGATATAAGTAACCCCGCCTTCTAGGAGGAATTATCAAAATTAGCTGAAGAACACTTTTCAAACTTCACATGAAAAGAGCTGATGAAGTAGTTCTTCTTTTAAGTTTTTAAAACTGAAAATACAGGGTTAAAAAGTATAGGATTTTCTTTTTTAGTTTCAGCTCCCTTCATCTTCATTATACTTGAACAATCCACTAATACAGATTCATTCTAGACCATGTATTATTAATGTACTCTTCTGAAATCGTAAGTTCTAGTATCCCTCAGACTGATAGTCAATCTCTCTCTAGTGATACTTCTATGTAGATATAAATAGACATCCCTCTGCTCAGTTGCTCTTTGCAACCCTATGGGACTGTAGCCCACAAGTCTTCTCTGTCCATACAATTTTCCAGGCAAGAATACTGGAGTGGGTTGTCATATCCTACTCCAAGACACCCCTATGGTACCCAGAATTTCTTTCCTTATATCATTAAAGAGGTACCTCTGTAAGGTTTTAGTAGCTGTTCCTGGAAATATTTTCTACTTTACCTTCACTTATTTTCTTTAGGAATGTCAGTGTGCTGTGCTTAGTTGCTCAGTCATGTCCGACTCTTAGAGATCCCATGGATTGTAGCCCGCCAGGCTCCTCTGTCCATAGGGATTCTCCAGGCAAGAATACCAGAGTGGGTTGCCATGCCCTCCTCCAGGGGATCTTCCTGACCCAGGGAATGAACACAGGTTTCCCACACTGCAGGCAGATTCTTTATCGTTAGAGCCACCAGGGAAGCCCCAGGAATGTCAAAACAGATTCCTTACTAGAACAAAGGACAGAATCTGTTTCATACCCATTCCTCCAAAGTCTTGCCTTGCACATTGTGCAGGCACTAGATATACTAGATTTTACTAGATTTAGCACTTCTTCTAAGAGGTCTGTTGTTTTTGTTTAGTAGCTGCCAACTCTTGGCAGCTCCATAGACCATAGCCTGTCTTGGTACAGTCTCTGTCCTATACCAAGGACTATCCTCTGGACTATCTCTGGATTATCCTCTGTCCTTGGTATTTTCCAGGCAAGAATACCAGAGTGGGCTGCCATTTCCTCCTCTAGGGGTCTTCCAACCTAGGGATCAAACCCACATCTTTTGCAATGACAGGTGGGCTCTTTATCATTGAGCCACCAAAGAAGCCTTCTAAGAGGAATGTTTAAAAGCTTGGGTATTTAACTTTTAGAAATACATATAGATATAGACATCCCATGATATGAGGTCTAGGACATGCTTCAAAATACCATGGGAGCAAAGAGTGTGGTTTTTCCAGTAGTCATGCATGGAGTTGGACTATAAAGAAATCTGAGTGCTGAAGAATTGATGTTTTTAAACTGTGGTGTTGGAGAAGACGCTTGAGAGTCCCCTGGACTGTAAGGAGATCCAACCAGTCATATCCAACCAATCAGATCCAACTGATTTCCTGAAATCAGTCCTGAATATTCATTGGAAGGACTGATGCTGAAGCTGAAACTCCAATACTTTGGCCACCTGTCGCAAAAAACTGACTCACTGGAAAAAACTGGGAAAGATTGAAGGCAGGAGAGGAAGAGGATGACTGAGAATGAGATGGTTGGATGGCATCACCGACTCAATGGACATGAGTTTAAGCAAGTTCCGGGAGTTGGTGAAGGACAGGGAGGCTTGGCATGCTGCAGTCCTTGGGGTCGCAAAGAGTTGGACACGACTGAGCGACTCAACTGAACCGAAGGAGTAGGTGGTGTTTCAGTCAGTATCTGGTGTGCAGAGAGGCTGACAGTAGTGCAGAGATAGGCCTTTGGAGCTCATACTAATGGGAATGCCCTCAAAACATACCATAAAGGAGAAGAGCAAAGAGTAGTTGAAGAGGAACAGGTGGAAAATATGACCCCAAAATATGTTTGTCTTGGGGCCCAAGAAGAGTCCCATTGAGTTTCTGTGACGGGTATCATCATTCTTAGTGGCTTCAGCAGATGACCTTCCCTCAGACTCTCATATGTCTTATTATGTTCTGGAAAACAATTATCTTCTGTTGAGATGGAACCGAAAGGTCTTGAGGAAATATTTCTATACAATATGCCCAGCAAGAGGAAAGAAAACTTTGTTTAGTTGTTCCTGGAAAATATATGGAACTTGATGCTGCCTTGAGAAAGGACAAATGGAAATATGATAAAATTGTTTCTTGGAATTAAAAGTCAGAGCCTGAGAGGCATATTGTTTACATTTAAAGTTCAGATCAGTGCTCTCTGCAATCAGTCGCTACACATATCCTGCTCTTAATGCGGTGTGTCAGAAGCTTCTCAATCTCCTCATATTATAGCTGAGATAATACAGAAAGTGATGTTACAGGATCATAAACTTCTTTTCTTTAAATCAACTTATTTTTTATTGAAGGATAATTGCTTTACAGAATTTTGCTATTTTCTGTCAAACCTCAAAGTGAATCAGCCATAGGTATACATATATCTCCTCCTGTTTGAAACTCCCTCCCAATCCCACCATTCTAGGTTAATACAAAGCCCCTGTTTGAGTTTCCTGAGCCATACAGCAAATTCCACCTGGCCATCTATTTTACATATGGTAATGTAAGTTTCCATGTTACTCTCTCCATACATCTTACCCTACCCTCCCCTTTCCCCATGTCCATAAGTCTATTCTCTATGTCTGTTTCTCCATTGCTGCCCTGTAAATAAATTCTTCAGTACCATTTTTCTAGATTCCATATATATGTGTTAGAATACGGTATTTATCTTTCTCTTTCTGACTCACTTCACTCTGTATAATAGGATCACAAACTTTTGACTCTCTGCCCTAAGAAATGTCAGGCCCTGAGAGTGGTTTTTATAAAATGTAGACAAAAAGGCAATGTTCTAGTTATTATCTGTCTTTCCAAAATGTTTGTAGTTGATGCTGGGGCTTGAACTCAGAATAAACCAAGACTTCTCTCTCACTCAAGAAGAAATCCCAAATGGAAGCAGTCCAAATTCACTGATACGGGTGCACTGACTAGAAATTCTGGATATAATGTGTTGGTTCAGGTAGCTGGAGGTCTCTCAGCTTACTTAGTAGGGTGCATGAAATCTGGACACAGTGGTGGACTATATTTAGTATAGCTGAAGTGTCACAACTTCCCTAGGACAATGTGGAAGAGGAAATCCAAAGACTTATAGTGTCCAGAATGCTGAGTGAATTTACCATGTGCAATCTGCACAAATCACCCTATTCCTGATACTGCTTCTAGAGCAGATAAGTTTAGTCAGGAGGTCCAAGCAGGGGTATTTGTTGGAAAGGATGTGACTATCGCCCACTGGACGGCAGAGAAACTCACGAAGCATCACAGATCAGTGCTGGCACACAAGAAATACCACCTGCTGGAGTGCCAGAAAAACTCGCTAGGGATCTTCTAGTAGGGGTGACAGAAAAATTAGCTAGAAAACTAACCACTGGCATGCTAGCAAACTCACTATTAAGCTGCCTGCTGGGATGTCAGTGAAACTCACTACATGGTGTGCACTACTGGATCTATTGAACACAAGTGGCAGGATAGCTGCCAGTGGGCGAGGAATATTCACTGGTGGCACAGCGTAAGACCAAGAAGAGAACACCTGAACCAAGAAGAGAAGCCTTTCCTCCTCCAGTGTTTCTCCAGGACCCTCTATTTGCAAGATCTAATATTGTGCCAACTGGCAAAGGAGAATTCAGACCTGAGAAGCATTAAATTGCTAACCTGCACAGTTGGGGTTATGATAAAATAAAATTGACCATGAGATGGTAACTGCTGAAACTGAATAATGGGTACACAGGATAATTATTCTATTCTATCTATTGTGCATTTTGAAAATTTCCATAATAAATGGTTTCTTGATTTGGTTTTCCTAAAGCATGGGCTGTGGAGTCAACCTGCCTGACTTCATATCCTAACCACTTAATGGCCAACTACTTGAGGACTCTTTTTCTCGATTTATAATAATAGTACCTACCTCATTAGGGGTATAGGGAGGGCTGAAATCGATATTCTATGCAAAACAATTACAGTAGAACTGGTATGTGTTAACTTCCCAATAAACCTTATCTATGAGGTCGCCATTAACCCCACCACAGAGCCATCAGAACTTATACAGGGCTGGGGAATCAGACTTTTGGAGGGCACAGACCCTTATGTGCATCAGGACCCAGGAGAAAGGAGTAGTGACCCCACAAGAGACTGATCCAGACTTGCCCATGAGCCTCCCGGTGTCTCCAGCAGAGGTGTGGGTCAGCGGTGGCCTGCTGCAGGGCTGGGGGCACTGAGTGGAGCAGTGGGTGCATGGGAACTTTTGAAGGAGGTATGGCAACCCATTCCAGTTTTCTTGCCTGGAAAATCCCATGGACAGAGGAGCCTGGCAGGCTACAGTCCATGGGGTCGCAAAGAGTGGGACACAACTGAGTGACTTCACTTCAACCATTATCTTCATTACCTCCACTAAAGTTTAGCCCCAGGTAAGTAACAGGGAGGGAACACAGCCCCACCAATCAACAGAAAATTAATTAAAGATTTACTGAGCATGCTCCTGCCCATCAGAACAAGACTCAGTTTCCCCCTCAGTCAGTCTCTCCCATCAGGAATGTTCCATAAGCCTCTTATCCTTCTCCATCAGAGGGCAGACAGACTGAAAAATGCAATCTCAGAAAACTAACCAATCTGATCACACGGACAACAGCCTTGTCTAACTCAATGAAACTATGAGCCATGTCGAGTAGGGCCACCCAAGACAGACGGGTCATGGCGGAGAGTTCTGACAAAACGTGGTCCACTGGAGAACAGAATGCCAAAACACTTCAGTATTCTTGACTTGAGAACCCCATGAACAGCATGAAAAGGCAAAAAGATAGGACACTAAAAGATGAACTCCCCAGGTCAGTAGGTACCCAATATGCTACTGGAGATCAGTGGAGAACTAACTACAGAAAGAATGAAGAGACAGAGCCAAAGCAAAAACACCAACCAGTTGTGGATGCGACTGGTGATGGAAGTAAAGTCTGGTGCTGTAAATAGCAATGTTGCATAGGAACCTGGAATGTTAGGTCCACGAATCAAGGTAAATTGGAAGTGGTCAAACAGGAGATGGGAAGAGTGAAAATCGACATTTTAGGAATCAGTGAACAATGGACTGGAATGGGTGAATTTAACTCAGATGACCATAATATCTACTACTGTGGGCAAGAATCCCTTAGAAGAAATGGAATAGCCCTCATAGTCAACAAAAGAGTCTGAAATGCAGTACTTGAATGCAATATCAAAAACAACAGAATGATCTCTGTTCGTTTCCAAGGCAATGCTAAAGAAGCTGAAGGTGAACGGTTCTATGAAGACCTACAAGACCTTCTAGAACTAACACCCAAAAAAGATGTCCTTTTCATTATAGGGGACTGGAATGACAAAGTAGGTAGTCAAGAAATATCTGGAGTAACAGGCAAATTTGGCCTTGGAGTACAGAATGAAGCAGGGCAAAGGCTAATGGAGTTTTGCCAACAGAACGCACTGGTCATAGCAAACACACTCTTCCAACTACACAAGAGAAGACTCTATACATGGAAATCACCAGGTGATCAACACCGAAATCAGACTGATTACATTATTTGCAGCCAAAAATGGAGAAGCTCTATACAGTCAGCAAAAACAGGACTGGGGGCTGACTGTGGCTCAGACCATGAACTGCTTATTGCTAAATTCAGACTTAAATTGAAGAAAGTAGGGAAAACCACTAGACCATTCAGGTATGACTTAATCAAATCTCTTATGATTATCCAGTGGAAGTGACAAATAGATTCAAGGGATTAGATCTGATAGACAGAGTGCCTGAAGAACTATGGACAGAGGTTCGTAACACTGTACAGGAGGCAGGGATCAAAACCATCCCCAAGAAAAAGAAATGCAAAAAGGCAAAATGGATGTCTGAGGAGGCCTTACAAATAGCTGCAAAAAGAAGAGAAGCTAAAGGCAAAGGAGAAAAGGAACGATATACCCATTTGAATGCAGAGTTCCAAAGAATAGCAAGGAGAGATAAGAAAGCCTTCCTCAGTGGTCAATGCAAAGAAATAGAGGAAAACAACAGAATGGGAAAGATTAGAAATCTCTTGAAGAAAATCAGAGATAACAAGGGAACATTTCATGCAAAGATGGGTACAATAAAGGACAGAAATAGTATGGACCTAACAGAAGTAGAACATGTTAAGAAGAGGTGTCAAGAATACACAGAAGAACTATACAAAAAAGATCTTCATGACCCAGATAATCACGATGGTGTGATCACTCATCTAGAGCCAGACATCCTGGAATGCGAATGCAAAGTCAAGGGGGCCTGAAGAAGCATCACTACAAACAAAGCTAGTAGAGGTGATGGAATTCCAGTTGAGCTATTTCAAATCCTGAAAGATGATGCTGTGAAAGTGCTGCACTCAATATGCCAGCAAATTTGGAAAACTCAGCACTGATCACAGGACTGGAAAAGATCAGTTTTCATTTCAATCCCAAAGAAAGGCAATGCCAAAGAATGTTCAAACTACCACATAATTGCACTCACTTCACACGCTAGCAAAGTAATGCTCAAAATTCTCCAAGCCAGGCCTCAACAGTACGTGAACTGTGAACTTCCAGATGTTCAAGCTGGATTTAGAAAAGGCAGAGGAACCAGAGATCAAATTGCCAACATCTGTTTGATCATCGAAAAAGCAAGAGAGTTCCCGAAAAACATCTACTTTTGCTTTATTGACAATGCAAATACCTTTGACTATGTGGATCATAACAAACTGTGGAAAATTCTCCAAGAGATGGGAATACCACACCACCTGACCTGCCTCTTGAGAAAATCTATGTAGGTCAGGAAAGAACAGTTAGAACTGGACATGGAACAACAGACTGGTTCCAAATAGGAAAAGGAGTACGTCAAGGCTGTATTTTGTCACCCTGCTTATTTAACTTACATGCAGAGTACATCATGAGAAACGCTGGGCTGGAGGAAGCACAAGCTGGAATCAAGATTGCTGGGAGAAATATCAATAACCTCAGACATGCCAATGACACCACCCTTATGGCAGAAAGCAAAGAAGAACTTAAGAGCCTTTGATGAAAGTTAAAGAAGAGAGTGAAAAAGTTGGTTTAAAACTCAACAGTCAGAAAACTAAGATCATGACATCTGGTCCTATCACTTCATGGCAAATAGATGGGGAAACAATTGAAACAGTGGCAGACTTTATTTTTTTGGGCTCCAAAATAACTGCAGATGGTGACTACAGCCATGAAATGAAAAGACGCTTGCTCCTTGGAAGAAAAGTTATGACCAACATAGACAGCACTTTAAAAACAAAGACATTACTTTGCCAACAAAGATCTGTCTATACAAAACTATGGTTTTTCCAGTAGTCATGTATGGATATGAGAGTTTGGACCATAAAGAAAGCTGAGCGCTTCAGAATTGATGCTTTTGAACTGTGGTGTTGGAGAAGACTCTTGAGAGTCCCTTGGACTACAAGGAGATCCAACCAGTCCATCCTAAAGGAGATTAGTCCTGAATATTCATTGGAAAGACTGATGCTGAAGCTGAAACTCTAATACTTTGGCTACCTGATGCAAAGAACTTACTCATTTTGAAAAGACTCTGATGGTGAGAAAGACTGAAGGCAAGAGGAGAAGGGGATGACAGAGGGTGAGATGGTTTGATGGCATCACTGATTCAATGGACATGAGTTTGAGTAAAGTCCGGGAATTGGTGATGGACAGGAAGTCCTGGGGTGCTCCAGTCCATGGGGTTCCAAAGAGTCGGACACGAGTGAGCGACTGAACTGAACTGCATGATGACTATTTGTGTTATTGATACTGGTGCTGACATTTTTAATTTTTTAGATGTTTAATACTAAAACTACTCGATAAAAATAAATATCTGTAAAAATAGGAGTTCATATATCATAAAAAATTATTCCATAGATTCAGGTGGTTTGATCTTTAGAATAGTTGTATAGATCTGTTATATTTGTCCCCTGAAGGTTAACTTACCTTATCTTTGATTTTGTCAGCTCTAGCATCCAAAGGCTGGGTTTTGTTTTGTTCCTGATTACATTTTCTATTTCCTCCACCTGAGCTTATACTTTTCGTTTGTCCCACAGAACTTGAAGCAGTAGTGGACAGTACAGATGTGTTGATACCAGATACAGATGATGTACTGTTTCCATTTATTGATCCATTTACACCTTGAAAGTTAAAATAAATATGTTTATACAAGAGAATGTTATTCAGCATAAAAAGGAATGAAATAGTGACATATGCTACAATCGGGATGACTTAAAAACATTATGCTAAGTGAAATAAGCCAGACACAAACTGTATGATTCCATCTATATGAGATATTCACAACAGGTACATCTATAGAGAAAGAGGGCAAGCTAGTGGTTGCCAGAGACTGAGAGAGGAAATAATAGGGAGAAACTCGTATGAAGTTTCCTTTTGGGGTGATGAAAACGTGTTGAAACTAGATAGAGGTGGCTGTTGTACAACACTATTAGTGCCTTTAATGTCACTGAATTGTTCTGTTTAAAATGGTAAATTTTACATTTATGTGAATTTCACTTCAATTAAAAAAGCTTTAGAAAAGTAATTAAATACAACTATTCCCTCTTTCAGGGCAAACTCCCAAACATCCACTTAAGTGGAAAGAAAGACAATAACAAACCATCTAAAATGGTATTATAATTTGCAAATGTATTCTAACAACAGTTATCAACTATGAAATATTAATGAAAATGTAAAAGAAAAAAGGTGTGCTAACATATAAATTTAATGCTTAATTAGAGAAGAAGTAATATATTTTATTGAGCAACATAAGGGAGGTAATGAGATACAGAGGAAAAGCAGTGGTGTTGGGAGTTAAAACCTGGGTTAAATTCTGCTATGCAATGTCAACATGTAAACAATACTTTCTTGAATAATTTATTTAATCTTGGCTGGAAAACACGAACACTTTCAATCTCACAGAGTTATTATAAAGATTAAGCCAGACAATGTGAAAGTGTCTAGCACAATGCTTTGTAACTGTTTCTAAATCTGAACTCTACTGAAAATGGTACTGAAATGAAAGGTAATACTTCACTCGAGTTAACATGGATACCTTTTTCAGGACCATTTCGATTACTTTTTCCAGAAGTCCTTGAATGGAATGAAGAAGAATCATGATTCTGGGCTGGAGGAGCAAACAGTGGTGGAATTCCCAGTAATGGTGGAAAGAAGGCTGCCCCTGCACGTGTATGAACATCTGTTGTTCGCCACCATTCTGCACCTCAAAGCCAAACACCAAACAAGCAAAAATATTTGGATTAACTTTCTAGTTAACTTAACAGAGCTTTTTATATTTTATTACTGAAGAAAAATTTCAGGTTTTATCTTGGAACAGAATTGCTGAATTACACATAGTTCTGACCATCTTTCTAATTATAAGATAACTGATTAGAAGTTATACATTCATCATTCTCCTCGTTAAGACAGTATCCAAGGTTCTTTACTTAGCAGCTTTTATGAATTCAAGTTTATGAAGAACAAAGGCAGTCTATAGGTTTTAAAATAAAATGGGAAAATTGAAATTAATATTAAAGAACTATTTAACTCTTTGATGACTTACATCATAATTTTTCTAAATTAGCAAAGAAAGAGTATTTAAGATTATTTTAATCTATTTTAAAACCTTAGAATGTAAGGCAACCATCTACAATCTATGTTAAGAATTTCCTTAAATTACATACAACAAAAATCTGGCTTTGATAAATCAAATGGTTTAAATAATAATACAAATACCTCTGTAATTCAGCATATCTTGAATACCTTTATGGAAGAAAATGTCTATACTCAAACAAAACAACAGAGATAGCAAAATCAATGTCTTTTTTTGTTTTTGTTTTTGGTTCAAAAAATGAAAAGTGCTTCAAAGATTTCCAAAAACAAGTTGCCATATTAAACTATAAAAGACTTACAATAAAGTTTTTTTCCTTAAAGTTAATTTTAAAAAGCCTGAATTTTATTTATACTTCCTCTTACAAAATATACCTGAAATTAAAAAAAAAATTAAAAAATTAAAAAAATTTAAAAAAAAATAATGTCTTATCATTGAATGCAATTTAGCTATTCAAACAGTGGCTTTTAGTTAAAACTGTTAGAAAATGAGAGAAGCCAAATTTTATAGAATACATTATTTAGGGAAAGGTTAAGATTAAGAAGAAACCTGAAATAAATCAAAGGACAGTCTTATATTGCCTCATCTAAAATCTTGGAAAGAATACTTTCCAAATGGCTAACCAGCTAGATTACCAAGTCAATTACTACCTTTTAGGCTAATCTTCCAAGAGATATGGTACATTTTTCATAGACTTGATAATCACAAAAAATTAGAGGAAAAATCCCAATAATGGAGTTTGGGAAAATTCAACATTGTCAATGTATTGTATTATATGATCTTGAGAGTTTTTCTAAGAACATCTCTTCATTAAAACAAGATGTAAAGTTATGTGCACCTTCATTATCTAAAGACAAAAGTCTAGCTTAAAAGAAAGCGAAACGTTCATGGTAACTGACATTCTAATGTCTAAAAATCAGTATAAGCAGAAAACTGCAAAAGCTATTCTACTGCACTGCAGGAAGTCGCTGCTAGTGAAATGACACCAATGTATATTCAGCAGTGCCTGAATGATGGGAACTGAACCAAGAATAACTATACAAAACTATCAATCATTTATCTACTGTTAAGATGAAAGAACTGTATTTAGATAGAAAGAAAAACTATGTTTTGGGGGCTTGTATCAGCACAGCCGGAATCTATTGCTATTTATAGGTTTGAAAACTTGGTTCTATTTAGCTGATAAAAAAGGAAATACCAGTTTCCTGAAATATTCATATTATTTAAAATAGAGTCTATAATTAAAGCAATATAGTTGAAGGTTCAGACTTTGTAAACAACCAACAAATCGGTAAGGTAATCAAAGTATAATAAGACTCAAATATTTTAAACATAATCAAACTCAGAAAAAAAACATAAAAATGTACTTTAGAATATCAATGGTAAATAAGCACACAACAGAGATTAGAAAAAAAACACAACTGGAAAACATACATGTTATAAATTCAAGTAAATAAGATCAAATAAAAAGATGAAAATGGTAGCACTTCTGAAAACAAGCTTCACAAATGTCTAATATTTCATGGGAAATAACAGAATTTTTGTTAAGTATGAATTATTTCTTTGTCAAATTAAGAAAAAAACAACTTAGTCACAAACCACCTTGTTGATAAATGAAATTTACAAAATAAGGATTATATAAACCAGAACATGAGGAATTTCTAAATGTATTCAAAGGCAGTAACTGCATGGTAAAAACATTAATCATATTCCATTGAAAGAGTCTATTATTTCAGAGGATATACTGAAACACAATTTGAACCCAGAAGACAACAGAATTTAAAAATCTCCTAGAGTTGATACAGCCAAATACTTCACAAAAATTCATAGTAATATAATATAAAAATATAATGACTAAAATTATAAATATTTTAAAATAACTTCCCATGAAATATTATTTCAATATAAAATGGAAGTAATTTTATTATACTAATATACATTAAGTAATTTTCACGTTGATTTAATCACCTGAAATGCAGACTAGTTTAGAAGTGTGTAATATTTTAAAATCAACTATTCCTGATTTAAAATTCCTAGTAATTTCTTCTTTTTGTGTTTTTATTTAGTAGGTGATTTGAAAATTTTGGCATTTTGGTTACCCTTCTAAATAAAACCAATTATAGACAATTTAAGTTATATAAAATGTACAACTTAAACAAATGAGTCCTCTAAAACAAAGCATATTCTCTTGGCAAAAAAGCATGCTTATACAGCCATACTGTTATTTGCCACTAAAGACTCTGTCTTATAATTTTCTATTTATCCATCTTCTAAAAACTATAAGAAACATAACATAGACAATGTTAGTGTACTCCTAAGTGCTTAGCCTAGTGCACAGAACATAGATGCTCAAAGAAGTCTGTACAATAAATGGATGAATGAATAGCTTATATGAATAGCTTATATAGATTAGGGAAGTTATTGCATTTTTTCCATACAGTGGAAATACCAACATTATTGAAGTTGAGATGAGTAATTCTTTACAACTGTTAACCATGTTTCAGTACAGAAGATAATTGATTTAATAATTCAATAATTACATTGTGGTTTAGAAATGCTCAAAAGCAATTAATACTACATATATATCAAACTACATCAAATATAAGAAATTGTGTTAAAACAATTTTTAAAATTTAAGATACTAGCAACTATATTACTATTACCTATTTTAATTTTTTATTCAGCAACCTATATTTCAGCAAATATCTACTGATTACTCATCTTGCTAAGCAACCGTGCTCAGAACTGCCTAAAATAAATTCCTATTAGTGTTTTTAAAGCAAATGTCAAGACTTTGTTTGACTTTTACCTTTCTAGACACATTGTTCCTTCTCACCATCCCTTTTCTGAATTAAAGAAATAATATGACTCAAAAAATGAGTCATATTAAATATATATTTAACCATCTTTCCATCAAACAAGATACTTGATTAGTTTTAAAGAAACTCTTAACAAGAGAAAGAATCATGATGGCTACCAATTATGTACTAATTATGTATGCTGAACACTGCATTCAGCACTGGACATGGATTATCTCTCTTAATCTTCACAAGAACCCTAAGAGGTAGATACTATTATTATTATTATCATCCTCATTATTCACGTGAGAAACCTGAGGCTGAGACGTCAGATTACTTGTTCAATCAAGGTCACACAGCTGAAAGCTAACAGGCCTGATTTAAATTCAGACCTACTTGTCTCTGAATTATGCTCTAATAGTAACACTAAATCATGTATCCTTAACTAAAATTTATTAAGATAAAATTAATCACTGGAAACATATTAAAGCTTAGACTTTCAAAATAATATAACGAGAAATGATAGCATGTTTGTCTAAGTTAAGCTTTAATTGGTGTCTTACTGGACTCCTGAATCCTCATAATCTGGGATAATTCTGGTCTCCCTCCCATGTAAGTGGTGCAAATCTATGGTTGTTTAAGTAAAATATGAAAAAAAATAGAAATTTAAGAGCCAAGCTCATCTTACTTACAAACGCAGAGAAATGAGAACTCAAAATAAAAGTGTATTTATTCATTATAGGAACTGGACTTTAGTTTTTCACTGAAAGTTAAATAATTTTTTTTAAAAACCAACTAAAACTGAGAAAAATTCATCAAATTTTATACTTCTAAAACACATACTTTTCTACTTCAATAAAAAGCATGATAAAAACTTGGCTTAATTATTCACTTTTGCAACAGATGCCTTTTGTTTCAGCTTAGCATTTAAATAACTAATTACACTGCCGCACAGCCACACTGTGTGTTTTATTATTTTGCACATGGTAAAAAGGACTGTGCTAATTCTTGCACGTGAGCTTTAATATACCAGGCATAAGACTATTCTTTTTGTTCAGTTTAATAAACAATTACTGCTTGCACATTTCAAGCTTTCTTCCTTTCCTTGAACACTGTTTGTAATAGATGTTTACCTGGAAAAGACGCTAGTTGGGGATGGGCGGCTAAGGCTGTGGGTGTACCAAGTGTCCCCAAACCACCAAATTCTGAATGCCCTGAGCTGGCTGAATGTAGACCAAAGACTGGGTGGCTGACCATTGGGAAGGCACTCGACACTGTGGACAGGTTAAACGGTTGATCCCCAGCTGCTCTGAATAAATGTCCTGGGAGGGAAAAAAACACACTTAAAGTTGTATTATAAAAACATGAGATTTATCTGATTTCAGCATTCATAGTGTGTTAAAATTTATAGTTTATCTATTAAATTTCTATTATACCTTTTTTCTTTTGCATTTCTGTTCTTCAAACCCTACAGAATAAAATGTTTCTAGAAACACGAATATTCTCTAAAAATAAGTCAAATGAATGACATAACTTTATAATTTTGAGATTGAGAATGATGCTTTAAGTAAGTAATTTTCATGAATTATATAGTTTTACCTGCAAAAGTGAGGCAAACTTTCTGCTAATACATGTACGTTAATATTTTATCAGGAATTTTTACTCATAAGAAGGAAGATAAAAAAACATCCTATTAATACAAAGTCGAAAATTAATCAAATAAATCCAGAATCTGTTACAAAGTCATTACTCAAATTGTCATACTCTAGACAAAGAGTTCCTAGTTTCCATGTACTAGAATTGAAGCTATAGTTTCTATCCAACATCTTTAGGTGAGGAGGGCTGATGCCAAAAAGGATTATATTTCTAGCCTGATAAAGCAATACATCCAAGAGCGTAAGTATTTAATAAATAAACCTACTAATTTGTTTCTAAATGCATTCGAGGCTAGTGATCAATATAATAATCATTTTTAAACATTGTGACAATAAGTTCATACTCAATTCAAATGTGACTTTTTTCAATCTCTACATTTACTCTAAAGAAAATGTAGTACTAAGTGTCATAACCCAAAGTTGCAGTGTTAAACAATCAAAAACACAATGAATTTTTCATTCTTTGTACGGATTTGGCAGAAGATTTGTTAATACTTGGAAATCTTCTTTTTACTTCCAGGAAATAATTAAGTTTCCTGATTTGACAGTATGAAAGCAGAATATAAAAACTCACACTCTAGGCTACCATAATTTACTGTGTGAAACTATTGTGCTCTGTGTTAAAAAAAAAAAATAAGGCTTCCTTATAATCCTGTTTACACCAGACCTGGCTACGCACTGCAATATAGTTTGAATAAAGTATGTTTGAAGTAAATTTAAAAAATGCAACTTAAAAATAAGTATAGTTTTCATTATCATTTAGTTATCAACAAAATCTCTCCTCTTTGCTTTTTTATTCTCTGAAAACTAAGAGGAAGTCATCAAAGAGATCAGAGTGTACTCTCATTGACTGATATAAGCCCTAAATTCCTCATTGAAATAACACTGTATTTTCACTGAAGTAGTAAGATTTAAATAGATGATTACATCAAGTATATCTTACATCAATCAGCCTTCAAGGTAAAAAGTTCTGATGAAGGCTGCGGTCCCACTATTACAAAGCAGTTAGTAGATCTTATAGGGAAGATACTCAAGAGTCTCTACAAGTAAAGCCCACAAATAAAACTGTGAGGGAGGAGGGCAGGGAAGGACATAAAATTGGATAATATTTTCTTAGTCAACCAATCTTAGTTTCTGTTTATCAAAGCCTAAACAGAAAATCTGTGAATTTGGTACTTTTTATCTAATCAGAATTCTAGACTGCAATTAGCACTAAAATTAAGTCAAAACAAAACAGAGTCTGCTACTAGAAACAAGGGAAATTACTCAAGTATCACTATTTTTAAGAGTATTGCTATGGTATCACAAAGATTATGTAAATTTTGAGTGGAGTGGCGTGGGTGGGCAATAGAATTCTCAAAGACCCAGCTAATTTCTCTAAAAAAATGAGCCTATATATAACATTAAGAACCATTATTTATTTTCACATGTGATTGCCTATAAAATCCCCAATTCTCACTAATCAATTCAGCTTCTGAAATCACATGTCCTTAATCAACTGCTTATTTATAAGCATACTGTGGTCAGTTTCATTTTCCTCTATATTAGTTTTCTTGATAAACAAAATAAACTGAACATTCAGTTTGTAGATTTTAGAATCATTTTAACTTATATTTTACAAAATAATAATTCTTAAATTATATTTGTCAATTGTATATATGTATTAATAGCAGTGATTTAATACAAAAAGTTTTGTGAGGTAAACTCAAAACTATACAATATATTATAAAAACTCAGAACAGATTGAAATTATAAAGGATCAGAAACGGATAGAAATATTTCTACAACAGAAGTTAATTGTTAGCAGGCATTCTTAGATGGATAGTCAGAACATTTTCTTACTGTGAAGAAATAAATGAGCAAGGTTTACCTTGGCGTCTCATGAACCAAAAACATGAGTAATATCTAAATGCAGTTGTCACTCTTCAGCAATAATTAAGAACAATTTTACACAATTTGATAATAAAAAGGTTCTTTTTTAAAAAATGTATTTAGTTTTTAATTGAATGTTAACTGCTTTACAGAATTGTGCTGGTTTCTGTCAAACATCAACATGAATCATTCTTTTTCTAACTCTAAAAAGTGTGATAGCTAGAAAGAGCTGAATATAAGATTTCAACAAAATACATGCTTTACTCACTGTAGATTCAAATGGGAAAAAAAGTAGTTTGTACACAGAGTTATATCTATGCTTGACAAAATTACGAAGAGGCTACCTTACTCTATTTTCTTATTCCTTTTTAGAAAACTCCTGGTGAACATAATTGAAGCATAGAAAGTACTCATGTGACAATGGAATCTATAGGACCTATTTATTCCTTGTTGATAAGAAAAGGTTCACTTTTGTATATAGTGAAGATCAGGCCCACATTACACTGATTATAGTGATACTATGCATTATTAAGAATACACATCAAAGATTTTCTTTGCTATACATGGATAAAGTTATACCACTGAAAGGAAATAATTTACACTACATTTAATAATCTTTACTAAATTTTGCCTATATAGCAATATAGAAGTCAGTGATAAGAAAAAGTATATCTTTCTCATTAAATGGCTTTGCAATTCTATATATATTAATAATTTAAATACTATTTTCCCACACTTTTTATAAAAACAGCTACTAATTCCATGTAAAAACCTTTCAGAATTATTCTGATCTTTATTCAAAAGTTTCTAGTAATTCAGACATTTCATGAACATATTTAATTTCATATTAAGTACAGGTGCTATGCTTAGTACTTAGCATACAGGATAAATAAGACATAATCCCGAGCATTAATGAACTCAATGATTTGAACATAATTTAGGTAGTGTAAGACTCTGGGCTCCAAAATCACTGCAGATGGTGACTGCAGCCATGAAATTAAAAGACGCTTACTCCTTGGAAGAAAAGTTATGACCAACCTAGATAGCATATTCAAAAGCAGAGACATTACTTTGCCAACAAAGGTCCGTCTAGTCAAGGCTATGGTTTTTACAGTGGTCATGTCTGGATGTGAGAGTTGGACTGTGAAGAAAGCTGAGCACTTAAGAATTGATGCTTTTGAACTGTGGTGTTGGAGAAGATGCTTGAGAGTCCCTTAGACTGCAAGGAGATCCAACCAGTCCATCCTAAAGGAGATCAGTCCTGTTCACTGGAAGGACTGATGCTAAAGCTGAAACTCCAATACTTTGGCCACCTCATGAAAAGAGTTGACTCATCAGAAAAGACCCTGATGCTGAGAGGGACTGGGGGCAGGAGGAGAAGGGGACGACAGAGGATGAGATGGCTGGATGGCATCACCAACTCAATGGACATGGGTTTGGGTGAACTCCGGGAGTTGGTGATGGACAGGGAGGCCTGGAATGCTGCAATTCATGGGGTCTCAAAGAGTCGGACACGACTGAGCGACTGAACTAAACTGAACTGAAGACTTTTTCACACCACAATGTATTAAACAAGTTAGTTAACATTATAATATTATGAACTGGTATTGTCACATACAGAAATCAGTAACAGATCCCAAATACCTAAAACAATGTCTTGTACAGACTAGATATATAATAGGTATCTGCTGAATGAATCGATTTATTACTCATTAATAACAGAAGGTGCACATGCATGGGACTAATTCCAAAGACTACGAAATTGTTTTGAATTTTCATTTAAACTTTCAAGGATCCTTCTTACTAGTTTCCTTTTGTCTTACACTTAGGCAACCTCAAGTCCTAACTTTTTAAAATTACCATTTGGCCTTTTATTTCTCCTTGATTTCACTTAGGCCACATGCTGGATTCTATCACACAAAATGCTGCCACTCCAAGATCTTAGACTCTTACATTTTACTAACCATGGTTTCCGCATTTCCATTTCCATATTTCTCAGCGTGCCTTTCGGTCGCCCTCAGTCTTCTACCACTTGACCCCATCTGTCTCCTTCCCTCTCAATTCCATCTCACCATCACTCCTCATTAACCTTGAAAGAAAATTCGTATACTAGTCTGTCCACTTCCTCCTCAGTTCTCAGAATCTTTAATACCTTGCAAAGTCTAAGTCTCCCTTCCATTTTGTCTGTAAAGGACCTTAAGTTTTCCTAACCACTAGATTTCAATAATCTCTGCTCTTCTCATTCTTAACCTGACTCTATAAATCTGGCATATGATTGCCTCTTCCTTATTAAAATCCATTTTCACCCTTAAGATCCAGGTCATGGAACTATTTTCATATTCTTATTAACTATATTTTTCAATAGTACTACTGTGTGCCTTATTGGATTTTCTTTTGTAAATATAAGTAAGATTTCTTAAGATTTTTGTCCACTTATCTCCTTCTTCCACTTTTATGCTTTCTTCCTCAGTCATTTCACGTACTTCCACTGTTTTAACTATCACTTCTATGCACATGAATTCTAAACTAGGATTTTAGACCTTGAGCAAAAACTGGATCTTGATCATCTCAATAATCTGCAATACTTGGCATAATATGAAATACAAGTACTTAATAAATGTTTTCCATTATTATATTTTTGGACACATTATTTATATAGACCCTCCATGCTTATATAACATGCGCTTTGACTTCTTTTGCCTTTTATAATCTTAACTAGTATCCCTGAATCTCCCAGATAGATATGTTTTGGACGCTCTTTGAACAATCATGATTATTCACAATCTTTTATCAGACCATCGCTTGGGTATAAGGTTATAAAGAAATGAGCCATTTCTTAATCATTTTTACTCTCTACAAAACACTGCAGAAAACAAACTGCTAACAGTTTCAGGGACAACACTTTATAATACTTGCTGTGGATAACTCTAAAAATGGTAGTTTTCAATTTTCTGTTTCTCTCTTCCTTTAAAAAGCTAGAATAACCAGGAGTCATTCTTTAAGTGATAAAAATATACCTCAGTTTTCCCCTCTGTTTCAATTATAAAAAGCATTCACAATGTTATTAAAAGCTCTTTGGGTACTTAGAAGCTGATTTAATAACATCTATGAGCGCCGAATTCTCCAAGCCAGGCTTCAGCAATACGTGAACCATGAACTTTCAGATGTTTAAGCTGGTTTTAGAAAAGGCAGAGAAACCAGAGATCAAATTGCCAACATCTGCTGGATCATCGACAAAGCAAGAGAGTTCCAGAAAAACATCTATTTCTGCTTTATTGACTATGCCAAAGCCTTTTGACTGTGTGCATCACAAGAAACTGTGGAAAATTCTGAAAGAAATGGGAATACCAGACCACCTGACCTGCCTCTTGAGAAATCTGTATGCAGGTCAAGAAGCAACAGTTAGAACTGGACATGGAACAACAGACTGGTTCCAAATAGGAAAAGGAGTACGTCAAGGCTGTATATTGTCACCCTGCTTATTCAACTTATATGCAGAGTACATCATGAGAAACGCTGGGCTGGAAGAAGCAAAAGCTGGAATCAAGACTGCCGGGAGACATATCAATAACCTTAGCTATGCAGATGACACCACCCTTATGGCAGAAAGTGAAGAGGAACTATAAAGCCTCTTGATGAAAGTGAAAGAGGAGAGTGAAAAAGCTGGCTTAAAGCTCAACATTCAGAAAATGAAGATCATGGCATCCGGTCCCATCACTTCATGGGAAATAGATGGGGAAACAGTGGAAACAGTGTCAGACTTTATTTTGGGGGGCTCAAAAATCACTGCAGATGGTGACTGCAGCCATGAAATTAAAAGACGCTTACTCCTTGGAAGAAAAGTTATGACCAACCTAGATAGCATATTCAAAAGCAGAGACATTACTTTGTCAACAAAGGTCCGTATAGTCAAGGCTATGGTTTTTCCAGTGGTCATGTATGGATGTGAGAGTAGGACTGTGAAGAAAGCTGAACGCCTAAGAATTGATGCTTTTGAACTGTGGTGTTGGAGAAGACACTTGAAAGTCCCTTGGACTGCAAGGAGATCCAACCAGTCCATTCTGAAGGAAATCAGCCCTGGGATTTCTTTGGAGGGAATGATACTGAAGCTGAAAGTCCAGTACTTTGGCCACCTCATGTGAAGAGTTGACTCATTGGAAAAGACTGTGATGCTGGGAGGGATTGGGGGCAGGAGGAGAAGGGGACGACAGAGGATGAGATGGCTGGATGGCATCACTGACTCGATGGATTTGAGTCTCAGTGAACTCCGGGAGTTGGTGATGGACAGGGAGGCCTGGCGTGCTGCGATTCATGGGCTCGCAAAGAGTCGGACAGGACTGAGCGACTGAACTGATGAGTGCCAAAGAATTGATGCTTTTGAACTGTGGTGTTGGAGAAGATGCTTGAGAGTCCCTTAGACTGCAAGGAGATCCAACCAGTCCATCCTAAAGGAGATCAGCCCTGGGATTGCTTTGGAAGGAATGATGTTAAAGCTGAAACTCCAGTACTTTGGCCACCTCATGTGAAGAGTTGACTCATTGGAAAAGACTGTGATGCTGGGAGGGATTGGGGGCAGGAGGAGAAGGGGACGACAGAGGATGAGATGGCTGGATGGCATCACTGACTCGATGGATTTGAGTCTCAGTGAACTCCGGGAGTTGGTGATGGACAGGGAGGCCTGGCGTGCTGGGATTCATGGGCTCGCAAAGAGTCGGATGGGACTGAGCGACTGAACTCAACTGAACTGAAGGATGCTGTGGCTTTAATCTTCTTATACAGCTGGGGGTGCTGTTTAGATTACACCCTTGGTTTCACTGTCAGGTTTCATAACTCAGTTGGTAAAGTAGCTGCCTGCAATGCAGGAGACCCCTGTTCAATTCCTGGGTGGGGAAGATCTTCTGGAGAAGGGATAGGCTATAAACTCCGGTATTCTTGGGCTTCCCTTGTGGTTCAGCTGATAAAGAATACGCTGACACTGCGGAAGACCTGGGTTCTATCCCTTGGTTGGGAAGATCCTCTGGAGAAGGGAAAGCCTATCCACTCCAGTGTCCTGCCTGGAGAATTCCATGGACTGTATAGTCTATGGGGTCACAAAGATTCGGATGATTTTCACTTTCACTTTTTCATTGTCAGGACAATGTCCTTAACCTTCTCCAAACCCTCTTGAAACATCATGCGACTGACTGGAGAAGGCTAAGTGAACTCTGCAACTACATTTTTTAAAAAGCATATTCTGTAGTAATAAAAAAAAAACAGAGCATCTTCCTATAGGAAAGAAAATTCAACACAAGTCAAACTGACTCTATTAAGTTTAAGAGTGCAAAATAAAATTATTTGAATATTAGAATGCTTTACTTTTGGAGAAGTGATTTTTCAATATTAATAAACCTATAATCAGAAGATCCTCTGAAATAAAAACCTGGCATGATTAACTCTCAAATTTTGCTCAGAGAGCACAATTGAAAACTGATAAATTACATCATAAAATGAAAATAGTTTGAGAAGACCATAATTATTCTTTTTTACAGATATTAACATTCAAGCATAGTTTCAATATTATGAATGCAACTTTTTTTGGTTTCCATTTTAACTGATAAGTAAAAATGTAAGCTTACTGCATAATGAGAATACATCTCTAATGCCTAAATTATTTACATTATAATAAACTGACTAATTTTTAGCACAGCTTTACAGATTTTACTAGCCAATCTATCTATAAGTGATTAAAGCAGTTACAGAAATGCCAATGTCTCAGGAACAGTGCATGTTAACTCCGAGTGCCTTTATTAATATCAAATGAACTTTCATAACAATATAATAAGGCCTTTTCCTCCCACAGGAACAAAATTACATAAATACCATACTAATGTCTTGAACCTATACTATGAGTGGACAAAATCTCCTACCAATCAGGAAATGTCTAGATAACAAATTAAAACAAAATGATTATAAGGAATAAGTATGCTTAAAGCATCTAATCTTTTTTTGTAAAATTCAAGGAGACCATTTATTATGATAGAATTCCACATATGCTGCTTTTTGTGTGCTACAAATGTCTTTGTTATTGCTACACAAACTTGTTGCAACATCTATTCTCTTATCTCTAGTTCTTTAAACTGTTAGCACATTTTACAGCATTGCTAAATCAGTGTCTAGTACGCAACCTTCAAAATATGTTTAATTGTCAAAAATGGTAGCACAAATAAAGGTTACAAGAGTAATTAAACACTAGTAATAACTGAATTCAATAAAGTGAAATTATTGTAAATTAAAGAAATGTTCAAATTATTTGCCCATATATTAAAATTACTAAACATATTAATGCTTAAATATTCTGAAACTCACAATGTACAAATTCTGCTAACTTGAACTTTGATTAAAGAACAAATAGAAAGAATTTTATAGTTAATGGTAACAAGACATTCCCCCACCAATAACTTTCATTTTATTCCTTTATTCTTACAACTTTTTCAGTAGTTAACCTTTATATTTTAACATTTAAAAAGCATGGTATGGAAGTAAAGTCTTTCTTTTTATTTTTAAATATGTGTTTTGAGATTGTTTTAGACCCACAAGAGTTGTATAAAATAGTACAGGGTCCCAACCTCCCCTTATGTTAACATTTTATATGATAAAAACTAGTTTTCAAAGCCAAGAAATTAACCCTGATTAATTAATTAATTTACTCAGATCTCAGTTTTTCCAGTAGTGTCCTTTTCTGTGCTAAAATCCAATCCAGGATCTCACGTTGCATTTAGTTACTGTGTCTCCTTAATTTTCTCTAATTTGTGACAGTTTCTCTGTCTTGTCTTTCATGACCTTGATACATTAGAGTACTAGTCAGGTACTTTGTAGATGGATCTCAGTGTGGGTTTGTCTGATGTTTTCTCACGATTAGAAGAGGTTAAACATGATTGGGAAGAGTACCCAATGTTTCCTTCTCATTGGGTCCATGATGTTGCTATGTGGTACTGGTGACATTAACTTTGACTACTTGGTTAAGTTGGTATCTGCCAGGATTCAATATAAAGTTACTAATTTCCTTTCAAACAGTCTTTTTATTAGAAAAAAAAATCATTAAAAGTCTAGGTAGCCTTGGGAACAAAA
The DNA here is from genome assembly GCF_055505025.1 of Bos grunniens. Lineage (NCBI taxonomy): Eukaryota > Metazoa > Chordata > Mammalia > Artiodactyla > Bovidae > Bos > Bos grunniens. The sequence continues at coordinate 99,967,682 of NC_141166.1, forward strand.
GCTACTACTTTATATAACACTGAACCTGGTGAACAAGCTTTTGATTCAGTTCACTCAATGATGTATCAGTCCCCAGGCAAATAACTATTCTTAAAAGACAGGAGTAGCTGCTCCTCTGGAAAAAAAGTATTTTTTTTTAGATCTAATGAAAGAATTTAAAGTTCACAAATTAAAACACTAAAATTATACTATATTTATATATTCCTATATTCAAATATAGATGTACTTTATTTTTATAATAAATTATAAAAAATGTGAAAACAAGCTTAATTCTAAAATCTTATTTTACTTATGCATCAATAAATAAGTCAGTTTTCCCATAATACAAAAATTACTAAAAGCAGCCTTGAAAAACACATTTCTTTCATTGCTACATTAATGAAAAATAGCAATTTCATTGCTACATGTCTTTAAACTCCTGTCTCTAGTCCTTTAAACTAGAAGTATATTTTACAGCATTGCAAAATCAGCTTCTAGTATACAACCAGCAAAGTACAGCTAATCATCAAAAAAGTAGTGCATTCAATAGAGATCATGTATTAATTTGCTACAGCAGCCATAACAAAGTGCCCACAAACTGAGTGGCTTAGAACAACAGATATTTATTGTCTCAGTTCTGGAGGCTACAAAATTCCAAAAGCAAGGTGTGCGCAAGGCCATGCCCTGAAGATGCTAATGAAGAATATGTTTCATTATTCTCTAACTTTGGAAACCTCAGGCATATTTCCTATGTTTCCAGATGGGCTTCTTTCTGTACACATCTATGTCTAACCTTCCCCGTTAATAAAGACACCAGTGATTTTGGTTTAGGGCACTGATGCACTTGAAACTAAGGTGGAGTTAATATTTTGAAAACAAGGTGATTGTTCTGCTGGCTTAATGAACACTTGACTGTTACTCTTTTGCACTGAATTTTGCATATTTCTGGGAAGACGTGAATTTGTCCCAAAATATTCCATAGTTCGTGAGAAAAACAGTTGTCTGTAGTATTGATGTAAGGGCACTTTCTCATATGATCATGGTTTAAAGGACTATCTTGGTTAAATATATATAGGTTAGATGTGTACATGCTCATATCATCAGCACACATTAAATAATTTTATACATAGTTTCCAGGGGTGGGTTAAGAGTAGCTTGTGAAGCAACTGGAAGTGAATGGTGACACAGAGACTATCCAAGGAAGACTTGGTGGTAAGGGTCTCTCATAAAGAGAGCAAGGGAGACAGACTGTGTAACAGTTACTGTTATAGATTCACGGCATGGAAAAATATTCTCCAGAATTATGAATATATTAACAGCCTACAATTCTTTTTTTTTCATACTTATGAACTATATAATGAAGGACTGCAATGCATTTTGCCTAGCTTTCATTTCTTTAAAATTGCTGCTTTCTAAAATTCTCTTGTTTTCACATTTTGTTGGGGAACCCAACTACTGATCAATAGCGTTTCACTCAAGAAATAGCAATAGTTGGACATTTCTGAATTTTTCAATATTGCTTTTTTTCTTGTTATATTTATACTTGATTTTGAAAGATTGCTTATTATGCTTGTGTCACTGCAAGCAATCAGGACCCAGTCATTGTGTAACACATAATGATACTAATTGTACAACAAAGCCTGAGTTTTTGACAACTGTAAACCCCTAGAGTTAGATGTCTCCCTCCTAATGCATTCATCTATACCATGGCCTTTTCTCTTCACACTCAGCGGATTCATAAGGTTATTTGCCTTTAGTGATTTTACTTTCTTACAGTATGAAATGATGAAGGTTGATAAAAGGAGAGATTACATTAAAAAATAATAATAATAGTAAGCCAGAAAGAAAAACACCAATACAGTATACTAACGCATATATATGGAATTTAGAAAGATGGTAACGACAACCCTGTATGCGAGACAGCAAAAGAGACACAGATGTATAGAACAGTCTTTTGGACTCTGTGGGGGGGGGGATGATTTGGGAGAATGGCATTAAAACATGTATAATATCATATAAGAAATGAATCGCCAGGTTTGATGCAGGATACAGGAAGCTTGGGGATGGTGCACTGGGATGACCCAGAGGGATGGTATGGGGAGGGAAGTGGGAGGGGGCTTCAGGATGGGGAACACGTGTACACCCATGGCGGATGCATGTTGATGTATGGCAAAACCAATACAATATTGTAAAGTAAAATAATAATAATAATAATAAAAAGAAAAAAAATTCAATTGTATGTTGTATTGGGAATATAGTCAATATTTTCTAACAACTTTAAATAGAATATAACCTATATAAATTTTGATCATTATTTTGTACACATGAAACTAATATTGTGAATAAAGTATACCTCAATTAAAATAATAATAATAATAAAGAATGGGAAAGCAAAGCTAAAAGAAACAGCAGCTCTAATTTATTTCTCTGTGAGAGCCTCAGGTCTCCTTAAGTGTTTTCCTTAAGTGTTTAAAATGAAGAGGTATGGTAGATGCTGTTACACATATGCACAGTTCCCAAAGACCCCAGTAGGGTAAAGACCAAAAGGAAGCAAAACTAAAAGAAGATAAAACAGGAGAGCTGGGTTCAATTTCTGGTTTGGGAAGATCTCCTGGAGAAGGGAATAGCAACCCACTCCAGTATTCTTGCCTAGAGAATCCCATGGACAGAGAGAGCCTGGTGGGCTACAGTCCATGGGGTCACAAAGAGTTGGACACGACTGAGCGACTTTCACTCACTCACTTAAGGACCCAATTTCCAAAGATGTCACATGCTGAAGAACAGGGGATTAGGATTCCAATATATCTTTTTTTGAGAGCAAAGAAACAATTATATCCATAACCTTGGGTTCATTTTTAAAATTACTTAATTGATTGGAAAGTATGGCCTTTCTTTACTAATTTACTGCTAAAATTCTAATTAAAACTCCAAGTTCTATCCATAAAAGTGATGTAAAATATATTTCAAAAATACCTGGTGCCTTGTGATCAAACCCTTCATTAAATAAATCTACTGAGAGGGAAAAAAAAAAGCTAGATAGTGAACATTCCAGGGTCTTTATTTGTGACTTACAGATGTCTAGAATATAGACAACTAAAAAAGAAAATTGTTATAATAGTTCATATAAGTACTCAGAGACTGAAATGAAAATCTGGCTTAATCCCCAAACCCTCAAGAACAGGCCTATCTCATTCTCTTGACAGTTCTCTACTGACAGTAAACATAAGTTCCATCTTTTAAATAAGAATTTTTAATTAACAACTTTATTTATTCAATGCCTCTTCAGTAAGGTCAACTCATCTTTTAGATTCTTTACCCTGAGGCTTATAATGCCCATCTCCAACTAAAATCTGCAGTTATTTGGTATCATCAGAGTAGAGCATGCTGCTGCTGCTGCTGAGTCGCTCAGCCGTGTCTGACTGTTTGCAACCCCATGGACTGTAGCCCACCAGGCTCCTCTGTCCATGGGGATTCTGCAGGCAAGAATACTGGAATGAGTTGCCATTTCTTTCTCCAGCGGATCTTCCTGATCTGAGTAGAGCATAATATAGCCTAGAAAACATTAGAGTAAATTTATCATGTAATTTACAAATCCTGTTTCTGCAATTTCATCTCTCCTTCCCTCTCTTTCTTCAACAATTGTTTCTTAAGCACGTATTTTGTGCCTGGCACTGACTGGATGCACACTGACAAAAGAACACTGTGTGGTCCCTGCCCTTTAAAGGTAGAAGGGACAAACAAGTAAATCAACACCAAATCTAGGATTATAAATTGCGAAGAGTACTATGAAGGAAATTAGGTGTAAAAACAGATAACAGAAATTACCCAGACACTATGAACTAATTAATGTTTCAGGATATTTAACCTGAGACAAAGCCATGAGAATCAGCTTATGTAATTCCTCTAAGACAAAGAGAACATGTTTGAGACCTTGTACAGTTCTTCTAAGACAAAGGGAGAACATGTTTGAGACTTTAAGTTGGGATTAGATGGTGGAGAATGTATCAGTTATTAACAAATTGAAAAGTACAAAACAATCAACTCAAAATGCCTAAGTGAAAAGGTAAATGTATTAATTCACAAACATAAAAGCATTTGGAAGATGCTTTAGATAAAGAAGACTGGTTGAAAGTTTACTAGGATTTAATTCCTCTTTCCTCTCTTGGCTCTATTTACTCAGATAGGCCCTTCCTTTTAGGTTTATGGGACAAAAAGTTATACTTCCTCACAAGTACCAATAAAAATCCTACAGTGGAATTTCTTTCCCTTTGATTAGTCTCACTTGCCTTGCTTAACCAATCACTTAACCATCATTATATGGGAAATATGATGTTTGGATTAGCTAGATTGTGTCACATATGCCATCCCAGGAGTCTAATTTTTTTGAAAAAGAAAGTGATTCATTTTGGGGGTGATAACTTCAGGTAATGAGGGAGTAATAGTAAAGTGGTCACATAAATCATCCACAGAAAATGATTACAAAAATTCGATTGAAAACAACAAAAATAAGACACTGAAAAGCAGAGAAAAGCTAGGAGAAATTTTAATCTGGAAAAAATGGTAAAAAGAAAGGGTAAGAAGTATGACTTTGTGGCTTTCTGATCCCATAATGCTGTCTAAACTTCACAGCTTTAACTACAGAAAACAGTGGAAAATGAAACAACAGGCTTGTCAACTAAAGGTGCCAGAGGTCAGACTCCAGGCTAAGAAAACATCGGGAAATCAGGAAATTTAAAGGGGAAATCCTGGCAATGATCAAACCACAGAAAGAATGAGACTCAAATTCAGAACTTAAACTTTCCAAATGTCTAACTACAAGTACTGTGTACAGGGCACCACAAAATAGCAAGCAGAAGATGTAGAGAAAGAAGCTCCACACAGCAGATATGTTCAGTTTGATGTATTTCTTAATTGAGTGCATACCTTCACCATGATTAGCTTAGACAGCAGAAAGCCTGAGGTGTCAGAGAGCAGAGTCCAAAGCTGGCAGAGCAGCTGGATATCACGGGCTAATTTTACAAGCAAGGAAACCACAAAGAGAAAGAGATGTATCTCTGCCAAGTACATGGCTGACCCAACAATTCTCACAGGCACAGAAGAGACCCACCAGGGCCAGTCTGAAAAAGTGGCATGGGAAGCCAAAACACAGAGCACAGATTATCATTAGTACGTTTTTTAACCACAATAAAACTAAAATGGACATCACTTTAAAACTGTAAATGTCAAATTACTGACTTTTAAACATCAGTGAAAGAAGAATTCACTTAGGAAAATAGAAAATAATTTCACTAGAATGATAATGAAATGAAAATATATCAAAATTTGAGGGATGCAGCTATAGTTGGAAAGGGAAAGTTTTAGCATTAAGTGCATATATGAGAAAATGAGAAAAGTCTAACATAAATAATCTAAGTTTTCCCTTTAAGAAATTAGAAGAAAAAAGGAGGAAATCACACACATTTGAAAACAAGGAAATAATAAAGGTAAAAAATCAATGAAACATAAAAAATAATATTGAAAAAAAAATCAATGAAACCAAAATCTAGTGTCAAAATGGTTGATAAAGTTGATAAAGCTCTAAAGGAAAAAAGGCACAAATCATTAGTATCAATAATAAAAGAGAAGATATCACTACAAATTCTACAGAGTCAAGGATAAGGTACTATTTGGAACAACTCTGCACTCATAATACAATTTAGATGATATGGGCAAAATGTGAAAGACATCAACTACCGAAGGTCACCCACAAAGAAAATGGTAAATCTGAATAGTTTTATACTTCTATTTTTAAAGGTGAACTCCTAGAAATTCCCTGGTGGTCCAGGAGTTAGGGCTCTATGCTCTCACTGCTGAGGGTCAGGGTTCAACTCTTGGTTGAACCAAAAAAAAAAAAAATCCACAAGTTGTACAGTTCGGCCAAAAAAAAAGTTGAACTCCTGATTTAATATCTTCCGATAACAACACTGGGCTTTCCAGGTAGCTCAGTGGTAAAGAATACACCTGCAAATGCAGGAGATGCAGGAGACAGGTTCAATCCTCAGGGTGGGAAGATTCCCTAGAAGAGAACATGGCAACCCATTCTAATATTCTTGCCTGGAAAAATCACATGGACAGAGGGGTCTGGCGGGCTACAGTCCATGGAGTTGCAAAGAGTCCTACATGACTGACCAACCGAGCACACACGCTCAACATTAAACCAAACAAAAAATATCAATCTTCCAAGCCTAGATGACTTCAGAGTGGATTTTACCAAACTTTTAGGGAAGAAACGCTATCAGTTTGATACAAATTCTTCCCTAAAAAAGGTTTTCAAGAAGCAAAGACTGGTCAATTGTGTCAATTCTTCCCAAGGGTTTAGTGAGATGAGGACAGAAAAATGGCATTGCTGTGGATTGACATACACATAAAAGATGAGGAAAAGGGGAAAGCACATACAGCTATATATTTTGAGAAGTTTGGTTATAAAGGGAGGCAGAAAAGAGAGTCACAGCCAGAAGAGTGTTTGGGTGAAAGAAGGAAGAGTTTTTGATATGTATTTCTTTTTACGACAGGCGATACCAAGTGCAGACTTTTATGCTAATGGATATGATAATAAATAGAGATAAATTAATGATACTGTATAGGAGGACTGGCATCCTTGAAAAGTCTTTCTGTAATTTTTATAAAGGAATTGATAAGTATTTATTATTGTGGCAGTTAAGAGCCAACATACAGATACCAAGAGGAGAAGCGGGGTGGGATGAATTGAGAGACTGGGATTGACATATATACACGACTATGCATGAAACGGGTAAGGAATGAGAACGTACTGTACAGCACACAGACTGCACTCTTCTCCCAGTTATCCAAGTAATGCCAGGGCTTCACTCTCCCCTGCTCAAACACTACTTTGCCCAAATCCAGTCATTATATCCCCTAACAATCTGCTTACAGTTTATCTCTGGAATCTTGTTTCTTTCTCTAACTCCAATAATTCCGGGATCTTCCCAACCCAGGAATCGAACCTGGGTCTCCCACATTGCAGGCAGACGCTTTACCCTCTGAGCCACCAGGGAAGCCCCTTATTATTTCTCACTCAGATAAATTAAGCACTTTCTAATGATCTTTGCCTCAGACCATCCTGATGCTCTATATGCTGCTAGAGCTATCATTTTCAAAGCATTAAAATTCTTCTACTTAATCAACTATGAATAAAAATAAAGGTTATAGTTTACTAGGCCCCTACTCTAAGATCTCATCTATTCTTATAAAATGGATAGCATATTTATTTTTTATTTGAGGTAACTGAAGTTTAGGAATGGGTGAGTAATTTATCCAAATTCACATAGCTAATAAGTGGATAAGCCAAGATTCAATTTCAGGGCCTTTCAATCGCAAAGTCTTTGCTTTTAGTCAATATATTCTTCTGTCTAAACTCTTAAGCATGGTGTGTGAAGTTCTAAATAATCTGACCTTAACCTACTCCCCAGCTTGACCTCCTGTCCCTCTGTTCCACTTAACCATAGCAGATAGTGGCTATCCGTTCTCTTCCTATTCCTTACTAATCCCCTCTGTTTTCTTCAGGATGGCAATATGCTCAGCTAAAAACTAATTTTCCTAGTCTTCTGGGAAGCTGAGATTACCATTCATATAATTCTGACAAAAGAGATGTTAAGTGGAAATCTCTGGATGGGTTTCTGGGAAAGCTCTTTAAAAGAAGTTGAAGTAATCAGACATATAACTTTCCCCCTCTTCTACTCCATCCTCTTCCTTCCTGGAAAACAGTACCGTAGGTGGATCAGCCTTCTAACAGCCATGATACAGATATTGAGCATGAAACTCCCATAGGTCAGAGGAGAGGATATATTTAATAAAATTAGGAGCAGGTCTGTGATGGTACTGCCCACCTCATAACTATTACCTAAAGACTAGTATATTTATTTGACCTGTGTTACTGCTCATAGTTAATTGCTGTTAAGAAGAGATAAGAAAGTCTTCTTCAGCGATCAATGCAAAGAAATAGAGGAAAACAACAGAATGGGAAAGACTAGAGATCTCTTCAAGAAAATCAGAGATACCAAAGGAACATTTCATGCAAAGATGGACTCGATAAAGGACAGAAATGGTATGGACCTAACAGAAGCAGAAGATATTAAGAAGAGATGGCAAGAATACACAGAAGAACTGTACAAAAAAGAGCTTCACGACCCAGATAATCACGATGGTGTGATCACTGACCTAGAGCCAGACATCCTGGAATATGAAGTCAAGTGGGCCTTAGAAAGTATCACTACGAACAAAGCTAGTGGAGGTGACAGAATTCCAGTTGAGCTATTCCAAATTCTGAAAGATGATGCTGTGAAAGTGCTGCACTCAATATGCCAGCAAATTTGGAAAACTCAGCAGTGGCCACAGGACTGGAAAAGGTCAGTTTTCATTCCAATCCCAAAGAAAGGCAATGCCAAAGAATGCTCAAACTACCACACAATTGCACTCATCTCAACACTAGTAAAGTAATGCTCAAAATTCTCCAAGCCAGGCTTCAAAATATGTGAACCGTGAACTTCCTGATGTTCAAGTTGGTTTTAGAAAAGGCAGAGGAACCAGAGATCAAATTGCCAACATCTGCTGGATCATTGACAAAGCAAGAGAGTTCCAGAAAAGCATCTATTTCTGCTTTATTGACTATGCCAAAGCCTTTGCCTGTGTGGATCACAATAAACTGTGGAAAATTCTGAAAGAGATGGGAATACCAGACCACCTGACCTGCCTCTTGAGAAATCTGTATGCAGGTCAGGAAGCAACAGTTAGAACTGGACATGGAACAACAGACTGGTTCCAAATAGGAAAAGGAGTACATCAAGGCTGTATATTGTCACCCTGTTTATTTAACTTATATGCAGAGTACATCAAGAGAAACGCTGGACTGGAAGAAACACAAGCTGGAATCAAGATTGCTGGGAGAAATACCAATAATCTCAGATATGCAGATGACACCACCCTTATGGCAGAAAGTGAAGAGGAACTCAAAAGCCTCTTGATGAAAGTGAAAGTGGAGAGTGAAAAAGTTGGCTTAAAGCTCAACATTCAGAAAACGAAGATCATGGCATCTGGTCCCATCACTTCATGGGAAATAGATGGGGAAACAGTGGAAACAGTGGCAGACTTTATTTTTTGGGGCTCCAAAATCACTGCAGATGGTTACTGCAGCCATGAAATTAAAAGACACTTACTCCTTGGAAGGAAAGTTATGACCAACCTAGATAGCATATTCAAAAGCAGAGACATTACTTTGCCAACAAAGGTCCGTCTAGTCAAGGCTATGGTTTTTCCTGTGGTCATGTATGGATGTGAGAGTTGGACTGTAAAGAAAGCTGAGTACCAAAGAATTGATGCTTTTGAACTGTGGTGTTGGAGAAGGCTCTTGAGAGTCCCTTGGACTGCAAGGAGATCCAACCAGTCCATTCTGAAGGAGATCAGCCCTGGGATTTCTTTGGAAGGAATGATGCTGAAGCTGAAACTGCAGTACTTTGGCCACCTCATGCAAAGAGTTGACTCATTGGAAAAGACTCTGATGCTGGGAGGGATTGGGGGCAAGAGGAGAACGGGACGAAAGAGGATGAGATGGCTGGATGGCATCACCGACTCGATGGATGTGAGTCTCAGTGAACTCTGGGAGTTGGTGATGGATAGGGAAGCCTGGCGTGCTGCAATTCACGGGGTCTCAAAGAGTCGGACACGACTGAGCGACTGATCTGATCTGATCTGATGTTAATCATTGTTAACATTACTATTCACTGACAAATACCCTACACTGAGGCCTTACTGATCAATTTGCAGTTTCCTCACTATACCATGATTTGGCACACTTCTAAAGAGGTAGGCCTGCAATTCAGATACATGTGTAACTCAGTCACTAACTTTAAAAGCAGGCATACTCCAGCTTTAACGCGTGAAGTTTAAACAGCTTCGTGTTTTATATATTCAATATTTTACAAGTCTTTGTTTGAAGAGTTCTAACTCAAAAAATGGATTGAAATCCACTGATCTATAGCATAGTTTAATCACTGAAATATAACTTCTGATATGACCAACAAGACCCCTATATGCAGATAGCCTTAGATTAATCAATCTTTGTTGCAGTGTAATTTTCTATCCAAGTTACTGCAATAAAATTAAAGGTGTGTTGTGAGAGACAGTCCTTCATGGTCCCTGCATGTTGTTGCTGGGCATGCCAAGAATGTAAGGTCTTGACCACTCTTTAAAACTGGACAGTTTCTCAGGACTGCAGTAAGCAATCTTGATGGATGAGGTGACATTTCCTTCCAGACAAAGAGTGTGTGTGCTTTTATTTACGACAAAAGCAGCAGGTTGCTAAACTAACCATTCCTTAGCTGTGACACAAATCCACTAAATGTCTAAAATTCAACTAAGTCTCTCAGTGTTGCCCTGTGGGACTTGGGATACCTGGGGAATCAACGCCAACGTGACTATTTGCTATGCCATAGTCATAAGATCTCTGACCAAGGAGTCTCAAGTCTTCTGCCAGCATCATAATAGTAATAGGCTAACTTATAGGTATGTATAATCCCAGACCCTGACAAGATGTTGATTTAAAAGAAATTAGTTGATTATTCAAACTGTGAAAGCAGGTTAAAATTAAATTCTTTGTAACTAACAGGAATTCCTATAGACATATCATTAATGAAGACGACAGAGAAAAGCCAATTAAAATAACCATTTAAAACAACAATGTCCTCAAAGGGACCATTAAAGAACTGGTAAGGTATTGATATTTTAAAAATGAAAATTCTGTTTTGTTGTCTCTATACATCAAGAAAATGAAGGAAATTCAAATTGTTTAAGATAAAGAAGGCAGGTCCATTATCACTTTATACTTTTACTTTTAAAAGGAGAGAATTATCAGACACTGAATAGGCCAAAAATAACAAACAGATAAGAGAAGACAGGAAAATTTGATAAACTGAATTAGGTAGGACAACTGAGCATTTTCCATACATTATAAGGCTCTACTTTACACATAAACCACAACACTGTGAAAGTTAAAAATAGAAAAAAATTTTTTTCTTAGAAAGTGAAAAAAACTCCTGCCATAGGTACTAAAATTATACTGTGTTGATTAATAAGTGATATATCCCAGAATAAACACAGAAATAAATTACAGTTTCTTTCAATGACAGCATCTGCACATAAAAACTACTGGCAAATAAATGATAAATTTCCTCATCCTTTATAGATGAAGAAATTTCTAATGTTATTCAATAACTAAGCATACTCTGCCTTTCTGCAACTCCCAACTACCATTACCAAAAACCAGCATTCAATGTGTGACTACTCAGAATTGTAAGCAATTCAAATGCCACTAATTCAGAAAGCTACATGAGAAATAGCTAATAGCAAAGTGTCCAGAAAACTCAAGCTCTGCACTCAAGGACTGAAATTTTCAACACTGAAAAAAGGACATTTCCCTAGAAACATTATATATTTTAAATATTAATTCACAAGTAAATACAAAGTAAGATAGCAGATTGGAAGAACACAATGAAAGGAGTTGACAACAAAGGAAAGGAGAAGAGTTATACAAAAACATGAAAGAATAATTACAAAAATACAGCTGTGTGTTATCATTTAGACAAAGAAACTTAAGGTAAAATGCCAATTGTGGTATCACTATTTTTGAACACACCATATCAAAGGCATTCATTATTTTACATATAGCCATCATTTTATACACAAGGGAAATGTGGAAGTTGCTAAATAACCTAGATTGTACAGGGTGCAGGAGAACAGGAATTTTATTCATTTATGCTTTCAATGTAATGGTATATTCTTTTAGTTACTTTACAATTACTAAGAAGATGTTAGAAAATTGTTCTGATAAAATGATGAAACAAAATCCTTGTCATACCACAGACTGGAAAAAATCAGATAATTCAACAAATATATATTTGACAATTTGCGAAGGTATTCTGTCAGCAAACATTCCATATCGATGTATTTTATTCACCCAAAATTATAAACTAATTTTGAAAAAGTGAAACATTTTTAAGCTCTAATGCTTATACACATGAAATAATCTATAAGATAATTATATATATAAGACTAAAAATCTTCCTAATGATAAAGGAAAGAGTTGATCAACTTTAGGTTAAAAAAGAAAAAAGAGAATGTATTCTACTAAATATCCAAATGTGTTTGGGCACACAGTGATTTTGAAGGGTAAAAAATACCTTTTACATAAAACTAAAATTGAGGCCATTTTCATTCTGAAATAAAGTTCCTTTAGCAATATAACTTTTGCTCATGTTTATAAAAAACTTGTCAAATATCTTTAAATATTTTTCAAAATATTTAAAACTTTAAAAATACTTTTCATCAAATAAATGATACGTTTTAGTATGTATCTTATGGATTAGGGTAGCTGAGGTTTGGTGAAGGTCATTTAAAATACTGGAAGCAAATTTAGGACAAAGAGGTCCATGGCACTGAGGCCTAATCTTACCATCCAGGTTTCTTTTGTATTTCTGTACTCTCTCATGAGCCTATTGTTTTAAAAGATTTTTCATGTATTAATTTATTAATTAAAATGGTCCCAGTAAGATATTATAATGAAATTCTTAAAAAGAGCTTCTAAAAATTATGAAAACATGGAATAAGCAGTGCTACTCCAGTGTGCTGATAAAATCCAGAAAAAACAGAGACTAGAAGTTTAACCTAGCAATTGTTCAACAGGCCAAAGGAGGTAAAGAAAACATTTTATTCAAAGTTCAAGAAAACACTCTGAATGCAAACTAGTAAAAGGATGGCACGCTAGAGTTAATAAAGAGTATTCACCACATGGGTTGATTGTAGAGCTAAGTGAAGCAGCTCCCGTGGAAAGGCCGCCTTTTGAAACTGATGAAGCCACAGAAGGGATCGAGGATGAAGTCGGTGTAGCAGAGGAGGCTGTAGAGGATGGTAACCGTTCTCCAGACTCCATGTCTATGGGAAGAGGGCAAATGTTAATTTTCAGTGTTAAATAGTAGGATTATGCAAAAGAATTAAATATATTTAAAATAAGTCAAACTTCTAGGAATACTTTTTTAAAATACGAAAATAAGTTTAGAAATACATGTTCTTCAGAAAGATAAAATATAGAGTAAATAAAAACAATGTGAATTAAAATTCCAGTTTATAAGGTAAGCTTAATACTAAGCATAACAAATCTAAAAAACTTGTATTCTTATATAAAAAAATAAGTCATTTGAATACAGTAACTTCATACAACTATGTGTTGCCATAATCTTAGGAAAATAAGCATATTAACTTTTCATTCTTCTTAAATCACCTCATCATTTTTTCACTTACAGCATAATACTCCTATTATCTTAATGAACCAAGAAAATACAACCAAATTATAGTGAAATGTAACCCTGTATTCTAAACCCAAATAGCAACATACTTCTAGGTCTTAAGCATCCATGAATCTGATCAGGTAATCTCCAGTACAGTGAGTCCTCCCAAAAACACAAATACATTTTATAGTTTATCCTAGAGTCTAGTTTGAACTATGGTCTCCAAATGGCTTTAATATGATCCATTTATAATGACTTGACTTATAAGCATTTTTATTAACTTGCTTAGCTGATCTGGGTACTATTTACATAGATCTTATTATAATAGTTTATGTTGATATTAAAATCTAGAATGGAAATGAATGAAGGAGTCAAAAGTTAAGAACTTATAAAACAAATATGTGATAGGATGTAATGGACTGTATAGTGACTACTCTTAATAATATTTTATTGTACATTTGAAAGTTGCTAAGAAAATAGAGGAGAAACAACCTCAGATATGTAGATGATACCACTCTAATAGTAGAAAGCAAAGAGGAACTAAAGAGCCTCTTGATAAGAGTGAAGGAGGAAAGGGAAAGAGCTGGCTTAAAACTCAATTTTAAAAAAACGTAGATCATGGCATCTGATCCCATTATTTGATGGCAAACAGAAAGGGAAAAGGTGGAAGCAATGACAGATTTCCTCTTCTTGGGCTCTAAAACCACTGTGGATGGCGTGGGCAGCCATGAAATCAGAAGGCGACTGCTTCTCAGCAGGAAAGCTATGACAAACCTAGACAGTGTGTTGAAAAGCAGAGACATCACTCCACCAACAAAGGTCCATATAGTCAAGTTTATGGTCTTCCCAGTGGTCACGTACGGTTGTGAGAGCTGGACCATAAAGAGGGCAAAATGCCAAAGAAGTAATGCCTTTGAACTGTGGTGTTGGAGAAGACACCTGAAAGTCCCCTGGACAGCAAAGAGGTCAAACCAGTCAATCTTAGGGAAATCAACTCTGAATACTCATTGGAAGGACTGATGCTGAAGCTAAAGCTCCAGTATTTTGGTCACCAGATGCAAACAGCTGACTCATTGAAAAGTCCCTGATGCTGGGAAAAATTGAGGGCAGAAGGAGAAGAGGGGATCAGTGGATGACATGGCCGGATGGCATCATCAATGCAATGGAAATGAACTTGGGCAAACTCCAGGAGATGGTAAGGCACAGGGAAGGGGAGTGCTACAGTTCATGGGGTTGAAAAGCACTGGCCACAACTTGGGCAACTGAACAACAGCAAGAAAACAGATCTTAAAAGTTCTCATCACATGGAAAAATACTTATAACTGTGTGATAAGGATATTAACTGAACTTACCATGGTGTTCATTTCACACTAATACAAATATTGAATCATTATATGTACACCTGAAACTAATATAATGTTATATGTCAGTTATATCTTAAAATTTTTTTAAATCTAGAATAGGTTATGGTCATTTTAATACTCTGTATATACTAATATCACAATTAAGCAAGGAAACTATGAAGTTCACAGTTGTTTAAATGAGTACACATATATAGGAAGAGACAAAAAAAATACTATTCACATATCAACCATGAGTAAACTTTTATTATTTAAATAATTTAACCATAGAAAGATTTTTGTATGGACTTCTATAGGCGATTCACATACTTACTACATATTTTCTAAGAAAAAGAATTTGATTTCATTTAAAACTATTGTCCAATCAACATATGAAAAGATGCTCATCATTGCTAATTATTAGAGAGATGCATATCAAAACTACAATTAAGTACTACCTCACACCAGTCAGAATGGCCATCATTAAAAGTCTGCAAATAACAAATGCTAGAGAGTATGTGGATAAAAGGGAACTTTACAGTATTACTGGTGGAAATGTAAATTAGTGCAACCTCTATGGAAAATTCTGAAAGAGATGGGAATACCAGACCACCTGACCTGCCTCTTGAGAAATTTGTATGCAGGTCAGGAAGCAACAGTTAGAACTGGACATAGAACAACAGACTGGTTCCAAATAGGAAAAGGAGTACATCAAGGCTGTATATTGTCACCCTCCTTATTTAACTTATATGCAGAGTACATCATGAGAAACGGTGGACTGGAAGAAACACAAGCTGGAATCAAGATTGCCGGGAGAAATATCAATAACCTCAGATATGCAGATGACACCACCCTTATGGCAGAAAGTGAAGAGGAACTCAAAAGCCTCTTGATGAAAGTGAAAGAGGAGAGTGAAAAAGTTGGCTTAAAGCTCAACATTCAGAAAACGAAGATCATGGCATCCGGTCCCATCACTTCATGGGAAATAGATGGGCAAACAATGGAAACAGTGTCAGACTTTATTTTTCTGGGCTCCAAAATCACTGCAGATGGTGACTGCAGCCATGAAATTAAAAGACACTTACTCCTTGGAAGGAAAGTTATGACCAACCTAGATAGCATATTCAAAAGCAGAGACATTACTTTGCCAACAAAGGTTCATCTAGTCAAGGCTATGGTTTCTCCTGTGGTCATGTATGGATGTGAGAGTTGGACTGTGAAGAAGGCTGAGCGCTGAAGAATTGATGCTTTTGAACTGTGGTGTTGGAGAAGACTCTTGAGAGTCCCTTGGACTGCAAGCAGATCCAACCAGTCCATTCTGAAGGAGATCAGCCCTGGGATTTCTTTGGAAGGACTGATGCTAAAGCTGAAACTGCAGTACTTTGGCCACCTCATGCGAAGAGTTGACTCATTGGAAAAGATTGTGATGCTGGGAGGGATTGGGGGCAGGAGGAGAAGGGGACGACAGAGGATGAGATGGCTGGATGGCATCACTGACTCGATGGACGTGAGTCTGGGTGAACTCCAGGAGTTGGTGATGGACAGGGAGGCCTGACGTGCTGCGATTCATGGGGTCGCAAAGAGTCGGACATGACTGAGTGACTGAACTGAACTGAACTATGGAAAATAGTACGGAGGTTATTCATACAACTGAAAATAGAGTTGCCATATGATTCCAGCAATCCCACTCCTGGATGTATATCCAGACAAAACTATACTTTGAAAAGATATAAGCACCACTATGTTCATACTAGCACAAAACCAACAGGCAAGACATGGAAACAACCTAAATGTCTATCAACAGGTGATTAAAGTCTTCCACACAATGGAATAAAACCCAGCCATAAAAAGAATGAAATAATTCCATTTGCAGAAACATGGATGGACCTAGAGATTATCATACTAAGTGAAGCAAATCAGAGAAAGAAAAATATCAGGTGATATCACCAATATGCAGAATCTAAAATATGACATACATGAACAAATCTACAAAACACAAACAGACCTACAGACATAAAGAACATTCTTGTGGTTGCCAAGGGTTGGGGGTGAGTGGGAAGGATGAGTTGGAAGTTTGTGATTGGGAGATACAACTATTATATAAATACACATACATATACATAATGCAAACTATTACATATATACATATATATTATACATGTATATATAGATGTGTAATGGAAAAACAACAAGGTCCTACTGCAAAGCATAAAGAACTATATTCAATATCCTATAATAAACCATAAAGGAAAAGAACATGAAAAAGAAATATACATGTATAACTGAATCACTTTGCTGTATAGCAGAAATTAACACAACACTGCAAATCAAGTATACTTAAATTTAGAAAGGTAAAATAAAACACTGGTCAATTAAAATAATGCAAAATTAATCTTTAAATTATTGAATCCATATGGTATGTATATGATTTTTTTTAGATAGATGCATAGGGTAAAAGAAATCTCAGGTTGACACAACAGCATCATTAGTAGGGCAATTTCGATAAGTTTTCCAGTCATACACAATTCAAAAACTTCTCTTCATATTCTGACATTGCTGTCAACCACCTCCATAGAAGATGGTACTGCCATAACTAGTAGGTATCACTATGAACAAGGCTAGTGGAGTGAGTACCTAAAAGATGATGCTGTGAAAGTGCTGCATTCAATATGCCATCAAATGGAAAACTCAGCAGTGATCACAGGACTGGATAAGGTCAGTTTTCATTTCAGTCCCAAAGAAGGCAATGCCAAAGAATGCTCAAACTACTGCACAATTGCACTCATCTCACACACTAGCAAAGTAATGCTCAAAATTCTCCAAGCCAGGTTTCAACAGTACATGAACTGTGAACTTCCAGATGTTCAAGCTATATTTAGAAAAGGCAGAAGAACCAGAGATCAAATTGCCAACATCTGTTTGATCATAGAAAAAGCAAGAGAGTTCCAGAAAAACATCTGCTTCTGCTTCATTGACTATGCCAAAGCCTTTGACTATGTAGATCACAACAAACTGTGGAAAATTCTGAAAGAGATGGGAATACCAGACCACCTGATCTGTCTGCTGAGAAATCTGTATGCAGGTCAAGAAGCAACAGTTAGAACTGGACATGGAACAACAGACTAGTTCCAAATCGGGAAAGGAGTATGTCAAAGCTGTATATTTTCACCCTGTTTATTTAACTTATATGCAGAATACATCATGAGAAATGCTGGACTGGATGAAGCACAAGCTGGAATCAAGATTGCTGGGAGAAATATCAATAACCTCAGATATGCAGATGACACCACCCTTATGGCAGAAAGCGAAGAACTTAAGAGCCTTTGATGAAAGTGAAAGAGGAGAGTAAAAAAGTTGGCTTAAAACTCAACATTCAGAAAACGAAGATCATGGCATCTGGTCCCATCACTTCATGGCAAATAGATGGGGAAACAATGGAAACAGTGGCAGACTTTATTTTGGGGGGCTCCAAAATCACTGCAGATGGTGACTGCAGCCATGAAATTAAAAGACGCTTACTCCTTGGAAGAAAAGCTATGACCAATCTAGACAGCACATTAAAAAGCAGAGACGTTACTTTGCCATCAAAGGTCCATCTGGTCAAAGCTATGGTTTTTCCAGTAGGCATGTATGGATGTGAGAGTTGGACTATAAAGACAGCTGAGTGCCAAAGAACTGATGCTTTTGAATTGTGGTGTTGGAGAAGACTTGAGAGTCCCTTGGACTGCAAGGAGGCCCAACCAGTCAATCCTAAAGGAAATCAGTCCTGAATATTATTGGAAGGACTGATGCTGAAGCTGAAACTCCCAATACTTTGGCCACCTGATGTGAAGAACTGACTCATTTGAAAAGACCCTGATGCTGGGAAAGGTTGAAGGCAGGAGGAGAAGGGGACGACAGAAGATGACATGGTTGCATGGTATCACTGACTCAATGGACATGAGTTTGAGTAAACTCTGGGAGTTGGTGATAGACAGGGAGGCCTTTCATGCTGCAGTTCATGGGTTTGCAAAGAGTCAGACACGACTGAGCGACTGAACTGAACTGACTGATAACTAGTAGGCTCATAAAGAATTTTTTTTTTCTCTTTATCACCATTCAGTATGGAAAGGCATAGTTGGTTCTGATGGC
Source organism: Bos grunniens (assembly GCF_055505025.1). Lineage (NCBI taxonomy): Eukaryota > Metazoa > Chordata > Mammalia > Artiodactyla > Bovidae > Bos > Bos grunniens. The sequence continues at coordinate 99,986,466 of NC_141166.1, forward strand.
TACATGGAACTAATGCTTAAAAGGCAAGTTTCAGGGCATCAGTTACTAATGAGTTTTGAGACATATGGCTGTTTAACAGCAAGGTACATGGCTGATAACTTCCTCTACAAACTATCTTCACCAACAAGTCTCATTTTACTAAGTATATTAAAAAAGACATTTATTTAAAAAAAATAAAAATATAGAGTTTACTGGAAAAGGCTATTTTAAAAAGTTATACCTGGTAATCTATTGTCTCAGATAATTCTAAAATGTTCTATTTAAATGTATTATGGAGGCTTCTCAATGATGTTTTGAAATTTTTAATTGGTGTATAATTGACCTACAACACTATGTGAATTCTAGGTATGTGACATAGTGATTCAATATTTCTATATATTACCAAATGATCACACCACGGTAAGTCTAGTTACCACCTGTCATCATACAAAGATACTACAGTGTTATTGTCTATATTCCCCATGCTGTACATTTCATTCTTGTGACTCATTCATTTTTTAACTAAGTTTGTAAATGTATTATTTTAAAAAAATAATGAAAGGATTTGTTTTTAAAATTGCCTTTGTACTCCACTGCAAAAGTAATTCGGGACATAAAATAGATAAGCATTTTAGCTGAGTACCTGGCATATAAGAACTCAATGAATAAAAGTCATTACTTGTCATAGGATAATAGCTTATGAGCTCTGGGCATATATCTTTCTGTTGATGTAACTTCACTCAAGACTAAAACAAGGAATACCCAGAAGGCATAATCAGCAAACTCTTACATATTGCTCATTTAGATCACTCTTCCTGAAAATATTTAATAAAATAAAAAATATACATATATTAATATTTGAATCTACCAATCTACCTTTGTGACTCTATTCTATAGAATTAAAGCACAAATAGTTTCTTTTTCATAACACTGTTCAAAAATAAAATTGAAATCTGGTTGTACAAAAGAGTAGAACTAGAGCTAGTAGTATCAGCCTGGGGGCCCTTTTTCAGTTTCAGTAAAAGTTCAAGTTTCTCTTTTATTACTGTTCATTCAAGTGGGAAAAGTTTTTGTGCTCAACTGCTCAGTTGTGCCCGACTCCTTGTAACCCTATGGACCATAGCTCGCCAAGGTCCTCAGTCCATGGGATCCTCCAGGCAAGAATACTGGAGTGGGTTGCCATTTCCTCCTCCAGGGGATCTTACTGACCCATGGATCAAACCTGGGTCTCCTACATTGACATGCAGATTCTTTTACCACTGAGTCAACAGGAAAACCTGAAAAATTTATCTCTTTTTTAAAAAACATGCTTATGCAGCCATTTGCCTTAAAAGTTCTATTATATACATTATTCATGTATTATTTTATTTCAAGTGTTTTAATTTTAGATATATACTTCTAGCCAGTATGATCTCCTAGGTGGCTGAGTATTCTTCTCATATGTAAAGTACTCTTACTGGCTTAGGGTAAAAGTTTTTTTTCCTCATGTTTTAATAGGTATTTCTTAGTTTCAGTAACCCAAAATTTGGTCAACTATTCCATGTTTATCTTATAGATATCTTTCTTTTCATTTTAAAGAAATTTAACGAATCCACTCCAGCCTTTGTTACTCTAGAGAGGATTTTAACTTATATGCTTGAATTAACAAGGACTGGCTTTTCAAGTTTTCCTTTTTAAGTTAAATATTATTGAATTCAGGTTTTATTTACTACTGTCCTCTGCTGAGCACAAGCAAAACTGGAAATAATCCTAGCCATCAACTTGGAAGTTAAAGAGGAGGAAGGCAATATCTCTGTAATACTGAATAATCCAAAAAACAATAATTGGCCTGCTAATTTTAAGAACAGCTCAAAGAAGAAAGTTTACAATACATGTGCACCAAAGGATGCTAAAAACAGTAGATAAGTCTGAAGAGAAACAAGATATTTGCATAAACTCAAAAAGTATCTCCTTGAGATAGTTACTAACTAAAAAACAGCAAAATAGTAACTTCACAGAAAAGATGCTCAACATCACTCATTATCAGAGAAATGCAAATCAAGACCACTATGAGGTACCACTTCACACCAGTCAGAATGGCTGCGATCCAAAAGTCTACAAATAATAAATGCTGGAGAGGGTGTGGAGAAAAGGGAACCCTCTTACACTGTTGGTGGGAATGCAAACTAGTATAGCCACTATGGAGAACAGTGTGGAGATTCCTTAAAAAACTGGAAATAGAACTGCCTTATGATCCAGCAATCCCACTGCTGGGCATACACACTGAGGAAACCAGAAGGGAAAGAGACACGTGTACCCCAACGTTCATCGCAGCACTGTTTATAATAGCCAGGACATGGAAGCAACCTAGATGTCCATCAGCAGATGAATGGATAAGAAAGCTATGGTACATATACACAATGGAGTATTACTCAGCCATTAAAAAGAATTCATCTGAATCAGTTCTAATGAGGTGGATCAAACCGGAGCCTATTATACAGAGTGAAGTAAGCCAGAAGGAAAAACACCAATACAGTATACTAACGCATATATATGGAATTTAGAAAGATGATAACAATAACCCTGTGTACGAGACAGCAAAAGAGACACTGATGTATAGAACAGTCTTACGGACTCTGTGGGAGAGGGAGAGGATGGGAAGATTTGGGAGAATGGCATTGAAACATGTAAAATATCATATAAGAAATGAGATGCCAGTCCAGGTTCGATGCACGATACTGGATGCTTGGGGCTAGTGCACTGGGACGACCCAGAGGGATGGTAAGGGGAGGGAGGAGGGAGGAGGGTTCAGGATGGGGAACACATGTATACCTGTGATGGATTCATTTTGATATTTGGCAAAACTAATACAATCATATAAAGTTTAAAAATAAAATAAAATTAAAAAAAAAAAAAAAGAAACTAAATCACCAAAAATTAAACATATCAATATCATGTATGCTCTGATGTCCTTATCACCTCTGTGGTATTCTTGCCCCAAACATATAACTTCTGTTGAATCATAAGAAAACATCAGACAAACCCAAATTGAGAGACCATATACGTTAATGACTAGTATTCATCAGGTATCAGGGAGAAGGCAATGGCACCCGACTCCAGTACTCTTGCCTGGAAAATCCATGGACAGAGGAACTTGGTAGGCTGCAGTTGAGGGGGTCACTACAAGTCGGACACGACTGAGCAACTTCACTTTCTCTTTTCACTTTCATGCATTGGAGGAGGAAATGGCAACCCACTCCATTGTTCTTGCATGGAGAATTCCAGGGACGGGGGAGCCTGGTGGGCTGCCATCTATGGGGTTGCACAGAGTAGGACACAACTGAAGCGACTTAGCAGCAGAAGCATCAAGTATCAAGGTCATGAAAGAAAACGAAAGACTGAGAAAATGCCATAGGTTGAAGACTAAGGAGATAAACAATTAAATGTAATGTGGGATCGACTTTTTTTTTTTTCAGATTGAATTTTAAAACAGAAAAGGACATTAATAGAAAAACTGGTAAAATTCATATAAGACATGTAGTTTATGATTAATAGTATTGTACCAATATAAATTTTCTAATTTTATCATTTTAATAATTGTACTCTAGCTATTTAAATTAATAAAATTAGGGAAAGCTGGGTAAGAAATACAGATGAACACTCTGTTTTTTAACTGTTTTTTAAGTCAAATAATTTCAAAATAAAAAGTAAAGAAAACAAAGCAAAGTCTGGCATATAGCAAGTATTTAAATATATATATATATATATATATATATGCATTGGGATTGAAGAGAGTGAACTTAAACCTAGAAGGAATGAAGATAGAGATTACATTGTATCAGTAAGATATTTGATAACAGATGTTATCTGGGTTTAAAAACTGTATTTGAACCTCATCGGCTGTGACACTGTACAGATTATGTGACTTCAATGAACTTTTCTATTCCTTCATGAGCAGTATGAAGGTGTAGTTGGGAGGATTAAAAGATAATGAATGGAAAGTTCTGAATACTTAGCTTTCAATAATTGTCAACAATTGTTTTTAATAAGTGAATGTGCATATAATTATCTATGGGTATGTGTGGCAGTAAAAGATATTTTTAGATTATTCATTTCCAGTAAATATTTCTGAGTCACATGAATTTATATTATTATAAATAGATGGCATGTTTTACATTTAGCCAGATACATTATGATAAAAATTTAAGATAAATGCCTCACAATTGCATAACTGTATAGACAAATGGTAAGGTGTTTTAAACTTTCAAAATAAGCTGAAGTACAAATATAGTTAAAAATTAACATCAATTTTCAGTTGAAAAAATTCACCCTTTGATCACGAGTTATTATTCATTATTAAAGCTACTACATAAAACTTGGTAGAAATCCATTTATTCAAACCATCTTAGAAAAATATGTTCATTAAGTATACCTGTGGTGGATTCATTTTGATATTTGGCAAAACTAATACAATTATGTAAAGTTTAAAAATAAAATAAAATTTAAAAAAAAATAAAAATAAAAATGGTATCCAAGAACCATCCATTTCCAGATTTCAGCTGTGGCCAGAGCATCTGGATCTGATCCTTACACTACTATAATGACCTCTCATTCTGACTCTCTGTGTTAAGAAAAGTACCTTCATCTCAGGTTCTAAACTATCACTATCCAAGCAATCCTTTGTGGCCAAAAACAGCCCAGACATAATAACAGACTGTACTAACATGACCTCCACCACAATACACTCACCTATGGGAGAATATCAATCAGCAGGTATGTCTTCTAGTTTAAGGCCATTTATCAGAGGATATCTTCCAATGTATAACAAAGTTAACCAGGTAGGGTAAAAGTTACTACAACTGAAAATCAACACATAACACTATAGTAAAAAAAAAAAAAAAAAAATGTTGAAGTGAACAGAGAAAAAAAAAAATGCCCAGAAGATGATGAAACGATTCTAAATGATTAGATCCATCAGAGCTCTTTCCCATAGTCTAAAACAGTAGTTCCCAGGCAGGGGTGACACTGTGATACCCCTCATCTATTAGGAAACATTTGACAACGCTTAAGAGACGTTTTTGGTCGTCATAATCAAGAGTGCTACTGATATCACATAGAAAAGAGTCTAGGCAGGGATGCTGCTCAGTCAGTTACTCAGTTCAGTTGCTCAGTTGTGTCCAACTCTTTGCGACCCCAGGGACTGCAGCACTCCGGCCTACCTGTCCATCACCAACTCCCAGAGTTTACTCAAACTCATGTGCATTGAGTTGGTGATGCCATCCAACCATCTCATCCTCTGTCATCCCCTTCTCCTCCACCTTCAACTTTTCCCAGAATCAAGGCCTTTTCAAATGAGTCAGTTCTTCACGTCAGGTGGCCAAAGGATTGAAGTTTCAGCTTCAGCATCAGTCCTTCCAATGAGTATTCAGGACTGATTTCCTTTAGGATTGACTGGTTGGATCTCCTTGCTGTCCAAGGGACTCTCAAAGGTCTTTTCCGACACCACAGTTCAAAAGCATCAATTCTTCGGCGCTCAGCTTTCTTTATAGTCCAACTCTCACATCCATACATGACTACTGGAAAAACCATAGCCTTGACAAGACAGACCTTTGTTGGCAAAGTAATGTCTCTGCTTTTTAATGTGCTGTCTAGATTGGTCATAGCTCTTCTTCCAAGGAGTAAGTGTCTTTTAATTTCATGGCTGCAGTAACCATCTGTAGTGATTTTGGAGCCCCCAGAAATAAAGTCTGCCACTATTTCCACTATTTCTGCTAAACATGGGATAATTCACAGGACATTCCCACACAGAGGTAATTACCTGGCCCAAAACGTTTGTAGTGCTAAGGTTGAGAAATTCTGATCTAAAGTATCAAAAACTGTATTACTTGGAATTCAATCAACCAAACTTTTTGTTAAGTAGTAGTTTTTTCTATAAGATAGTTCAAGCTGATTTATCACCACTAGAATAAATGATAAAATTATATTCAGCCCATCTTTATCAGCATACTTCCAGAGGTGGCTCAGACAGTAAAGTATCCACCTGCAATGCGGGAGACCTGGGTTCAGTCCTTGGGTTGGGGAAGATCACCTGGAGAAAGGAATGGCCACCCGCCCCAGTACTCTGGCCTGGAGAATTCCATGGCCGGAGAATAGTCCACTGGGTTGCAAAGAGGCAGGCACAATTGAGCAACTTTCACTTCACTCACCAGAGTTTATTATTTTACATTTTGTCCTAATTGTTTAAAACTGAGCATGAATAATACACAATTAACATATCACAATGTTTATTCACACTAGATAACTGAATTTACTGTATTTTACTGAGATGATATTTACTGTAACAATCCTGAGAACAGAAAAAAATCAGAATTTCCACAATTTCTTCCCTGTACTATTTTATGAATGCCAAAAGAATTCACTGATCAGTGATAATACTGATCAAATGTTCTTTTTTGTGTAATCATAGAGCTTATGAACACTGACAGCTGCTAGGTGTAAACCTGAACAGGTGCAAATAGGGAAGGGCAAGACAAGTTGGCTACCAAATGTAAACATGATCAGCTGCCCTGTGCTTCACCTGCATGAAGCCTTTAACAGTATGGCTGTAGAAGAGACTGAAGACTCAGAAAGTAGACATATAAACAAACATTTCTCCTGCAAGGAGTTTTCCTAGAGTGTCTTTATTTTTACCAGCAATACCAAAAGTTCTCTATGGGAGTTCAAAGCACAAAAGTAGATTTGGTAAATCCTCCCTTTTCTTCACAATTAACCACACATGAAAAACAACAGTTAAGAAGATATCAGGAGACACTGTGCTACTGCTTTTGCTTCAGCAGGATCACTAACAGCAGTGCTGCTATATATCAATTCTTTTCTCAAAGTTCTGACAAAGGCTTTTGTATAAATGTGTAAAAAATAACTTCCAGGAAACTGAACATTTGGATAAACAATATTTCAAAATATTAAGTAGAAAAAAAAGCAACAAACAAAAATTTTTTTCTGTAAAAAGCTGTAGAGAAATAGACGACACAGAAATACCTTATTTGACAACAAACAAAATTATTTTCTGAATATATCTGAAAGAAAATGATTCTATTTACCTAGATTTTCAGAAATAGTTATTTCAAGTCATTGAGTATAATATATTGTGCTTTAAAATATGAATATATAAAAGGGATCAATTCCCTTTGCTGGAAAGAGAAGGACAAATATCTGGTATTAACACATATATATGGAATCCAGAAAAATGGTACTCATTAACATAGCAGAGAATGGACTTATGAACACAGTGGGGGAAGGTAAGGGTGAGATAAATTGAGAAAGTAGCACTGACATATACACAGATGTATATGTATAAAACAGATACTTAGTAGGAAATTGCTATATGACACAGAGAGCCCAGCCTGGTGCTTTGTGATGACCTAGAAGGGAAGGATGGGGTGCTGGGAAGAAGACTCAAGAGGGAAGGAATACATATATAATTATGACTGATATGTATTGCTGTATGGCAGAAACTAACATAATATGGTAAAGCAATTTTCCACCAATCAAAATTTTTTAAAGGCTATGGCATTAATAACTGGAAAAATTTCCTTTGTTGTCTGGCACATTTTAACTACTATTGTAAACAGTCAAGCAATTACACCCCCAAACAAAAGTAGGGGGGCAATCAGATGCTCTGGGTGCAGCCTGTGAGTTGGAAGAAGTCTCTGACGATACCTCTAAATAATATTTTCCTTATCAGAAAAACAATGGCTTTGAATTAGACTAGCCCTCAAGTCTTACCAGCGTTTTATCAACTTCACATTGCATTAAAATATTTAACAATTTAGTTTCTCATTTCCCCTAGCCTCTCTACCACTTGCCTTACTTCTATCTTTGAATATCTGTCATTCTAAATTACAGATTACTATTAAACCTTTAGAAATTAACTCTTACCTTACTTACACCTCAAGAGAATTGATGATGAGAAAATCATCCAAGAGTAAAGCACTGATTTTCACACTGCTCAGTAAATATCTATTCAGAGGGTATTCTTTTCCACCCAAAGGATTAAGTATTCCTTTGCAATGAGATATCCTAGAGAAAGAGGCTAATCTAAGATATTAGATATAAAAGAATATTAAAGGAATATTTGAGTCACTTTTAACATATACAGATCAACTAAACTTTAGGTAGAGTCTGTGAATTTAAACATTGATGAGATTGGAGATTTCTAAAAAGGATAAAAATGTTAGAAGAATAAAAACAAATAAAAAGAGACAATGTCTGATTAATTGATCCTTTCACCTACAAATGCAAGGGACCCCAAGGAACAAGCAAAATGGCCTAAATCTTAGCTTAATTAAGAAACACAATTACAATTGCCTGAAATTTCTAAGACATTTCTGTATAGTAACTGAGGCAGATGAATAACAGATTGAGACAATAAAGAAGGGTAAAAAATGGGAATCAAGTAACTCAATGCAAAATATCTACAAAAACTCAGAGGCCAAGGAAAGAAAGATCCCAAGTACTACATGACTGATTAGAGTAAAAACTCCCTTTCAATGGGGAAGAAGCACAGTTAATCTAACAGGGAAAACAACCCTGATTAAAGAACAAAAGGGAAATAGTTTATGAAAATCAAGTAAAAGTATTTTTGTCTTGGTCACCCTAATTCTGTTTATTAACTATTATCACTCTCCTGTTCAAAAGTCTTAAATTTAACCATATCACATATGTAGATAAAGATACATGTAAAGAATGTTAAACATACTAACTGCAAAGACTTTTAAAAATAAAAAATTCTATTGGTAAGAAACTGATACATTATGGTACATCCCTCTAAGAGGATACCATGCAACTGTTACAAAATAATGAAGTAGATTTACACTAGCTAATTTGCTAAATGAAAAAAGTAAAGTGGGGAAGACTAGAAATAGCAAGATCTTGTGAGACAAAGAAAAAGGACTAAGCTGATTCATGTTGTTGTACAGCAGAAACTAATACAACATTGTAAAGCAATTATCCTCCAATTAAAAATAAAGACAAAAAGAACCAAAAAATACAGGTAAATGAAATTTTCTGAAGGAAGGAAGGTCAATCAACAACACACAAACAAATGGAAATAAAATTCTGGAACCTTCTCATCTTTGGCTTATTGGCCCACAAAATACCCCAGGGATCAACTGCTTGGGGATTTAGAGAAGATTTGGAACATCAAGTGCACTCATAATTTCCTCAACTATCTAATTTCAATTTTAACAAGTAAACTTCCATCACTTAAAAAAAAAGGGGGGGGTATATTTTTATGAATGCGTGCTCAGAATATTTCTGAAAAAACATATAAGAAACTGGTAACTGTGCTTCCTTCTAAGTAAGGGGACTAACAGGCAAGTTTGGCCTTGGAGTACAAAATGAAGCAGGGCAAAGGCTAACAGATTTTTCACCAAGAGAATGTGCTGGTCATAGCAAACACCCTCTTCCAGCAACACAACAGATGACTCTACACATGGACATCACCAGATGGTCAATACCGAAATCAGATTGATTATATTCCTTGCAGCCGAAGATGGAGAAGTTCTATATAGGCAGCAAAAACAAGACCAGACTCAGACCATGAACTCCTTACTGCAAAATACAGACTTAAATTTGAACAAAGTAGAGAAAACCACTAGAATATTCAGTTATGACCTAAATCAAAACCCTTACGATTAAACAGTGGAAGTGACAAATAGATTCAAAGGATTAGATCTGATATAGAGTGCCTGAAGAACTGTGGACGGAGGTTTGTGACACTGTGCAGGAGGCAGGGATCAAGACCACCCCAAAGAAGAAGAAATGCAAAAAGGCAAAATAGTTGTCGAAAGAGGGCTTACAAAGAGCTGAGGAAAGAAGAGAAACAAAAGGCAAAGGAGAAAAGAAAATATATATCCCTTTAAATCCCTTCCAAAGCCTAGCAAGAAGATATAAGAAAGCCTTCCTCATTGATCAATGCAAAGAAATAGAGAAAAACAATACAATGGGAAAGACTAGAGATATCTTCAAGAAAGTTAAGAGATACCAAGGGGACATTTCATGCAAAGATGGGCTTGATAAAGGACAGAAACGGTATGGACCTAACAGAAGCAGAAGGTATATTAAGAAGAGATGTCAAGAATACACAGAAGAACTATATACAGAAGGATCTTAATGAAACAGATAACTCACCTAGAACCAGACATTCTGGGGGCGAAGTCAAGTGGGTCTTAGGAAGCATCACTACAAACATAGCTAGTGGAGGTGATGGAATTTCAGCTAAGTTATTTCAAATTCTAAAAGATGATGTTGTTAAAGCACTACACTCAATAAGCCAGCAAATTTGGAAAACTCAGCAGTGGCCACAGGACTAGAAAAGTCCAATCCCAAAGAAAGGCAATGCCAAAGAATGTTCAAACTACTGCACAATTGCATTTATCTCACACGCTAGTAAAGTAATGGTCAAATTCTCTAAGCTAGGCTTCAACAGTAAGTGAACCGAGAACTTCCAGATGTTCAAACTGAATTTAGAAAAGGCAGAGGAATAGGAGATCAAATTGCCAACATCCATTAGATCATCCAAAAAGCAAGAGAATTCCAAAAAAACACCTACTTCTGCTTCATTGACTATGCTAAAGCCTTTGACTGTGTGGATCACAACAAACTGTGGAGAATTCTTAAAGAGAGGGGAATACCTTACTTCCCTTGCTTACCACCTTACTTCCCTCCTGAGAAATCTGTATGCAGGTCGAGAAGCAACAGTTAGAACTGGACATGGAACAACAGACTGGTTCCAAATGGGAAAGAAGTACATCAAGGATATATATTCTTACCTTGCTTATTTAACTTATACGCAGAGTACATTGTGCGAAATGCCAGGCTGCATGAAGCACATGCAGGAATCAAGATTTCAGGGAGAAATATCAATAACCTCAGATGCGCATATGACATCACCCTTATGGCAGAAAGCAAAGAGGAACTGAAAAGCCTCTTGATGAAAGTGAAAGAAGAGAGTGAAAAAGCTGGCTCAGAACTCAATATTCAGAAAACAGATAATGGCATCCAGTCTCATCACTCCATGCACATAGATGGGGAAACAACGCAAACAGTGACAGACTTTATTTTCTTGGGCTCCAAAATCACTGCAGATGGTGACTTCAGCCATGAAATTAAAAGACGCTTGCTCTTTGGATGAAAAGCTATAACAAATCTAGACAGCATATTAAAAAGCAGAGATATTACTTTACTGATAAATGTCCATCTAGTCAAAGCTATGGTTTTTCCAGTAGTCATGCATAGATGTGAGAGTTTAACCATAAAGAAAGCTGAGCACCAAAGAATTGATGCTTTTGAATTGTGGTGTTGGAGAAGACTCTTGAGAGTCCCTTGGAGAGCAGGGAGAGCAAAATAGTCCATCCTAAAGGAAATCAGTCTGGAATATTCATTGGAAGGATTGATGCTAAAGTTGAAGCTCCAATATTTTGGCCACCTGATGTGAAGAACTGACTCATTTGAAAAGACCCTGATGCTGGCAAAGATTGAGCGCAGGAGGAGAAGGGGATGACAGAGGAAGAAATGGTTGTATGCATCATGGACTCGATGTACATGAATTTGAGCAAGTTCCGGGAGTTGGTGAAGGATGAGAAGCCTGGTGTGCTGCAGTCCATGGGGTTGCAAAGAGTCTGACACAACTGAATGATTGACCTGAACTGAAAGTGACTAGGGAATTGTAATCTAGGATGGGAGAATTCTTTTTCTCTATACATTTTTTTAACCACTTGAATGATTTACAGTGTGCTAGTATTAATTGGCCTTCCCTGGTGGCTCAGACAGTAAAGCGTCTGCTTACAATGCGGGCGACCGGGGTTCAATCCCTGGGTTGGGAAGATCCCCTGGAGAAGGAAATGGCAACCCACTCCAGTATTCTTGCCTGGAAAATCCCATGGACGGAGGAGCTTGGTTGGCTACTGTCCATGGGGTCACAAAGAGTCGGACACGACTGAGTGACTTCACTTCACAGTATTAATGACAGTTAAATTTTTTAAAAAGATTTTTACAGGCTTGTTATTGCAAGAGATTATAAATCTTTTCAAAATGTTAAACAGAAGTCTCAGTTCAAAATGGTGACATAAGAAAATCCCAAACTCACCTCCTCCCTCAGACACAGTAAGTCTACAGCTTTATATTCAAGAATTTCCTGTCAAATAAGCCCCATGGCCTGGGTGAATGATGACTACACAATGGGTACACAAGAAAACCATATCAAAGTGGGTGCAAGAGGCTGGGATGCAATCCCACCATAAACCCCACTAGTGGTGCAACAACCCATAATGGAGAAGGAACTCAAAACCTGGAGTTTCTTCTTGAGCAGCTGAGGTTTTGAAGCCCACAGTGGGCATCCCACACACTTGAGAGATTAATCCCTAAGAAAAAAAAAATCAAACTTTGAAAACCATTGGTGTTCCTATCTTGAGACCCACAAGACTATAGAGATCTGGGAAAGCCCTCTCAAAGAGGTCATGTGCTTGAACCCCAGGGCCCAGCTAAGAGACATTCCAGACTTAAAAAATGAAGGAGGCTTTCCTGCTTATATTAAAAACTCAGAACTTCCCTAGTGGTACAGGAGTTAAGAATCTACTTGCCAATGCAGGGGACATGGGTTAAATTCCTGGTCCAGGAGGATTCCATATGCCATGCAGCATCTGAGCCTGTGTTCCACTACTTCTGAGCCCACATGCTCTAGGGGCTTCTGAGCTATGACTACTGAGCTTGAATGCCACAACTCCTGAAGCCCCTGAGCCCTAGAGCCTGCATGCCGCAACTAATGAAGCCCATGCAGTTAGAGCCTGTGCTCTGCAACAAGAGAAGCCGCTGCAATGAGAAGCCCACGTACTGCAACAAAGAGCAGCCCTCGCTTGCCACGCCTAGAGAAAGCCTGTGTGCAGCAATGAAGATGCAGTGCAACCAAAAATAAAGAATTAAATAAGTTATTTAAAAAATAGGTTAATAAAAATAAAAACTCAGCCTGAAGGGCAGGCATCCAATTTAACACACGCATTTAGGAGAGAGCTGGAACACTAACCAAGGACGCAGTTTCCATCTTTGGACTTTCCCTTTGCTATGGTCCAGAGCACCAGTATCTTCAGGAAGGTGTCCCAGTCTAGTAAAGGACTTTAATATCACTTGTATCATTGGATATATCATTGACACAGAAAAGTAATAAGGAAACACAGCCCTTAAATGACACATTAAACCAGGTGGGTTAACAAATATTTATAGAATATTCATCCAAAAGCAACAGTATACATATGCTTAATAAATACACATGCAACATTCTCTAAGATAGATCATATATTAGATGACAAAATAAGTCTTAATAAATTTAGGAAGACTGAAATCATATTGTACAACTTTTCTAGCCATGATGGTATGAAACTAGAAAACACCAGGAAAATTTGAAAATTCACAAATATGAGATCAAAAAATACACTACTGACCAACCAATGCATCAAAAGAGAAATAAAAAAAATATCCTGAGACAAAGGAAAATGAAAATATAACATACCAAAATTTATGGAATGCAGCAAAACTGGTTCTAAAAGAGAAATTCACAGTAATAAATGCCTGCTTCAATAAACCAGTCTCAAATAAACAACCGAATTTTATACCTGATGGAACCAGAAAAAGAAGAACAAACAAAGCCCAAAGTTAGTAGAAGGAAGGAGAAAAGATTAGAGTAGAAATAAATGAAATAGTAAATAGAGAAGAGGAAAGATGAATCAAAAAGTTGTTTCTTTAAAGAAGATACACAGAATGGGAATTCCTTGGTAGCCCAGTGCTTCAGTTCAGTTCAGTTCAGTTCAGTCACTCAGTCGTGTCTGACTCTTTGTGACCCCATGAATTGCAGCATGCCACCAGTGCTTAGGACTCTGTATTTCCACTGCAGGGTGCCAGGGTTGAATCCCTGGTCAAAGAACTAAGACCTCACAAGCTGTGCATGTGGCCCAAAAAAAAGATAAACAAATCTTTAGCTAGACTAACGAAGAAAAAAAAAAAAAAGGAGAAGATTCAAACAAATACGATAGAAATGAAAGAGACACTACAACTAATACCATAGAAATACAAGGGACTAAAAGATTACTACAAGAATGAAACAACAAATTGAACAACAGTCTAGAAGAAATGAATAAGTTCCTATAAACATGCAACCTTCCCAGATTGGATTATGATAAAACAGAAAATCTGTACAGACTAATTACTAGCAAGGAGACTGAATGAGTCATCAATCAAAACCCATCCAAAAAGCAGAAGTCCAGTACCAGACAGCTTTACTGGTGAATTCTACAAAACATTCAAAGAAGAATTAACATCAAACCTTCTCCAACTCTTCCAAACCACAGAAGAAGGAACTCTTGTAAATTCATTTTCCAAGGCCAGCATTACCTTGAAACCAAAAGCAGACAAGGATCACCACAAGAAAAACAAATTATACACCAGTAACTCTAATGAACACATATACGAAAATCCTGAATAAAATATCAGCAAAATGAATTTAAAAGAAGAATCATACACCATGAGCAAATGGCATTTATTCCAGGAATGCAAGGCTGGCTGAATATCAGAAAATCAGTCTATGTGATACAGCACAGTAACAGAATGAAAGATAAAAGTCATATGATCATATCAATTAATGCAGAAAAAGCATTTGACAAAATTCAGCATCCATTTACGATAAAAAATTCATCAAAATGGGTATAGAAAGAACATAACAAAGACCATATTAACAAGCCCACAGCTAATATCATACTCAATGGTGAAAAGCTGAAAGCGTTTTCTATGTTCAAGAACATAAAGATGCCCAGTCTAACCACTTTTATTTACCACAGTGTATTGTCAGTCCTTGCCACAGCAATGAGATAAGGAAAAAAGTAAAAGGAATCCAAATTGGAAAAGAAGATATAAAACTGTTAGTATTTGCAGATGATGCAATACTACATGAGAAAAACCTAAAGATTCCATTAAAAACAAACAAGGGCTTCCCTGGTGGTCCAGTGGTTAAGAATCTGCCATGCAATGCAAGAGACACCAGTTCCATCCCTGGTCCAGGAAGATCCCATATGCCAAGTGGCAATTGAGACCGTGTTCTGGACCCCACAAGCCTCAACAACTGAAGCTAGAGTGCCAAGAGCCCGTGCTCAACAAC
Organism: Bos grunniens; assembly: GCF_055505025.1. Taxonomy (NCBI): domain Eukaryota; kingdom Metazoa; phylum Chordata; class Mammalia; order Artiodactyla; family Bovidae; genus Bos; species Bos grunniens. The sequence goes on from NC_141166.1 coordinate 100,001,626, forward strand.
AAGAAAAGCCACCACAATAAGAAACCCTCACACCTGAACTAGAGAAAGCCCTTGCACAGCAATGAAGACCCAGGAGAGTCAAAAATCAATCAATAGATAAATATTTTTTAAAAAACTGTTAGAACTAATAAATCAATTCAGTGAAGTTGCAGGATATGATTAATATACAAAAATCTGTTGTGTTTCTATAAACTGATAACAAACTATCGAAAAAAGAAATTTAAGGAAGCATTCCATATACAAGTGTATCAAAAAGCATAAAATACCTATGAATACATTTAACTAAGGAAATGAGTACACTAAAACTATAAGACATTACAGAAAGAAATTAAAAAACACACACAAAAAAATGAGAAAATATTCTGTGCTCATGGATTGGAAGAATTAATATTGTTAAAATGTCCATACTAACCAAAGCAAGCTACAGATTAAATATAACCTCTACCAAAATTTCTACAGTATTTTTCACAGAAATAGAAGAAACAACTGTAAAACGTAACACAAAAGACTCTGAATAGCCACGAGCAATCTTGAGAAAGAATAAAAAAATTGGAGGCATCATGCTACTTGATTTCAAACTTTATTACAAAGCTATAGTAATTAAAACAACATGGTATTGGCAAAAAAAAAAAAATAGACACACTGACCAATGGAACAGAACTGACCTAGTAATAAAACCATAGACCCTGCGGTCGATGAATTTATGACAATGGAGCCAAGAATATAAAATGGGGAAAAGACACTCTTCAAAGTATGGTGTTGGGAAAACTAGACAGCCATATGCAGTGGACTATCACATTATACCATGCACAAAAATTTACCCAAAATGGATTAAAGACTTGAATGTAAAATCTGAAACCATAAATCTCTAGAAGAAAACAGAGGCAGTAACCTCCTTGACACTAGCCTTGATGAATTTTAAATCTGATACCAAAAGCAAAAGGAACAAAAGCCAAAACAGGCCGGATTACCTCAAACTAACTGCCCTCCTGTACAACAATGGAAACCTTCAACAAAATAAAATAGCAATATACTAAATGGGAGAAAATATTTGCAAATCATATATCTGATGAGGAGCTAAAATTCACATTATATAAAGAACTCAGAATTCAATAAAAAAAAGAAAAAGTCCAATTAAAAAGTGGGCATAAGATCTAAACAAACATTTTTCCAAAGACACAGATGGCCAACAGTTAGATGAAAAGATGCTCAACATCATTAATCATCAGGGAAATGCAAATTAAAACTACAATGAGATACTAAATTATATCTGTTTAAATGGCTATTATCAAAAAGGCAAGAAATAATAAGTGTTGACAAGGATATGGACTGCTGGTTGTAACATAAATTGGAGCAATCACTATGGAAAACACTATGGAAGCTCCTCAAAAACTTAAGAATAAAAGTACCGTATGATCTAGCAATCCTATTTCCGGGTGCTTATCCTAAGAAAATGGAAACACTAACTTGAAAAGACATATGAACTCCCATGTTTATTGTGGCACTATTTAAAATAACCAAGATATGGGAAAGTGTCCATTGAAAGATGAATGTATAAAGAAATATTGTAATATATAAATATATAATGGAATGCTATTTGGCCATAAGGAAAATGAAATCTGGACATTTGTAACACCATGTATAAACCTTGAGGGCATTAGGCTAAGTGAAATTAGTCAAAGAAAGACAAATACTATATTGTCTCTCTTACATGTGAAATCTCAAAAACAAAACAAAACCAAGTTCATAGATACAGACATAGACTGGAGGTTTCCAGAGGTAATGGGTGTGGAGGGGTGAAAGAAATGGGTAAAGAGGGTCAAAAGATTAAAAAAAAATAAGGGATCAGACATTATAAGAGATCAAGAATATGTACATAACTACGGGGAGTGAAAATGGAAGAGTGTAAGCCTCAACAAAGATTTCAGTTCTTGTGAGTATATGAAGTTAAGTTACAGGCCTGGAAGATAGAAAAAAAAATGTTTTAATTGTATTTTATTCTTTTACAACAAAGAATACTTTGTTAATACTTTCAATTTAAACTTAGGACTATAAGATTTTATTGTACCTTAACAATTTCTACATCGGCATCTCATGCTTTTCATGTAAAATCTTTGGTTCTTGTATCCAAAATCTCAGTCCTTGACACTTTGAGCATGCAACACACTTTGAGCATGCAACTCATTTAATTTATGACATATAAGCAATAGCCTCAGAATAACAATATCAAAACTAATATAAGAATATGGCCACTGAAACCACAGTAATTTTGGTCCACTAGGGATATACAGTCAAATTATAATATCTAAAATCACCTTAAATAGTTCTTCTGTATGTGGTTATATCTTTAACTCGATTTAAAAAATCAAGTCTTTATATTTCATTCCAATTTTTATGGACATCATTTAACTAGACAAGCAATTCTGATAAACCAAAGAGCAATGTCTCAAAGCAATGTCTAAATCTGCACAGTCCAATATAGTAGCTGTTAGCTAATGTACTTTTTTTTTTTTTTAGATTTTTATTTTTTATTTTATTTTTTTAAATTTTATTTAATTTTTAAACTTTACATAATTGTATTAGTTTTGCCAAATATCAAAATGAATGCACCACAGGTATACATGTGTTCCCCATCCCGAACCCTCCTCCCACCTCCCTCCCCAAACCATCCCTCTGGGTCGTCCCAGTGCACTAGCCCCAAGCATCCAGTATCGTGCATCGAACCTGGACTGGCATCTCATTTCATATATGATACTTTGCATGTTTCAATGCCATTCTCTCAAATCTTCCCACCCTCTCCTCTCCCACAGAGTCCATAAGACTGTTCTATACATCACTGTCTCTTTTGCTGTCTCGTACACAGGGTTATTGTTACCATCTTTCTAAATTCCATATATATGCGTTAGTATACTGTATTGGTGTTTTTCCTTCTGGCTTACTTCACTCTGTATAATAGGCTCCAGTTTCATCCACCTCACCAGAACTGATTCAAATGTATTCTTTTTAATGGCTGAGTAGTACTCCATTGTGCTAATGTACTCTTGCCTGGAAAATCCCATGGACGGAGGAGCCTGGTAGGCTGCAGTCCATGGGGTCGCTAAGAGTCAGACACGACTGAGAAACTTCACTTTCACTTTTCACTTTCATGCATCAGAGAAGGAAATGGCAACCCACTCGAGTATTCTTGCCTGGAGAATCCCAGGGACAGAGAAGCCTGGTGGGCTGCTGTCTATGGGGTCGCACAGAGTCAGACACGACTGAAGGGGCTTAGCAGCAGCAGCAGTGGCTACTATATTACCACAGTCCAATATAGTAGCCATTAGTCAATCACAATAATCATACTTGAATTATCTGGTGCTCCTTCACAGAAATGAAAACTTTAAAAGAACACAGGTACTTAGAATCACTAAAAACCATTCTAAATTGTAGATTAATTCTAACTGAATTTAAGGGATTTTTACTCTTTAGAGTCCCTTGGACTGCAAGGAGATGCAACCAGTCCATTCTGAAGGAGATCAGCCCTGGGATTTCTTTGGAAGGAATGATGCTAAAGCTGAAACTCCAGTACTTTGGCCACCTCACGCGAAGAGTTGACTCATTGGAAAAGACTCTGATGCTGGGAGGGATTGGGGGCAGGAGGAGAAGGGGACAACAGAGGATGAGATGGCCGGATGGCATCACCAACTCGATGGATGTGAGTCTGGGTGAACTCCGGGAGTTGGTGACGGACAGGGAGGCCTGGCGTGCCGCGATTCATGGGGTCGCAAAGAGTCGGACACAACTGAGCGACTGAACTGAACTGATAGGTGTAAGATAAATTCTCACAGGTTAAGTTTGTTTCAAGGGAAATGGAAAATTCTTTTTAAAACGTCTCCCCCTTTTCTGGGTTTTAAATGTCTAAGGCAAAATGTAGAAAATAGGGAGTCCTACAATAGTTTGGAAGTCACTAGCTATGTAGACCAGAGCTACAAGCTCTTCTAGCTTGTGTAGTTAAGGAAAAGCCTATTTGAGAAGTCTGGCTTCAAGTTTCTATTGTATCCTATTCAAGGCAAAAGTGCATGTTCCTTGCAGGCTTTATAAATTGTTTTAAAAAATGACTAAAAATGTACAGAAAACAATTTATCCCTTCCTTACTCAGAATAACTGGTTGACAAATGAAGATTCAAATATATTTAAATTGAAATTTATTAATTTGAGCACTGGTAATGGCCAGATACTTCTGAGTCTTAAAAGCAAAATAATTAGGTACATCCGCCTGGAAAATCCCAGGGACAGGGGAGCCTGGTGAGCTTCCGTCTATGGGGTCGCACAGAGTTGGACATGACTGAAGCGACTTAGCAGCAGCAGCAGCAGCAGCAGACATATAAAAATTTTAGTGCCTTTGTGACTGGGATGGCTCTTAAAATTGTGTATCTAATAATGGCATACAATTGTCTATAAGGTCTTGAATCTGATTACAATACAGTGTATACACACACACACATAAACTGAGGGCTTCCCTGGTGGCTCAGATGGTAAAGAATCTGCCTACAATGCAGGAGACCCGGGTTTGATCCCTGGGTCGGGAAGGTCCCCTAGAGAAGGAAATAGCAACTCACTCCTGTATTCTTGCCTGAAGAATTCCATGGACAGAATATCCTGGTGGGCTACAGTCCATTGGGTCACAAAGTGTTGGACACAACTGAGAAATTTTCACTCACTCACTCATTCAGCCAACCACACGCAGATAACTAATATTATATTAATTAAAACTAAATAAAATTTAAGTCACACTAGTTATTTCAAGTGGTCAGCAGACAGCACATTTTCATTATAGAAACTCCTGTTGTACAGCACTTGTCTAAATGATACTCTTCCCTCAGACACTGAAATCTAGGTTAGTAAGGTAGCCTACTTCATATTGAGTAGCCTACTTCATATTTAACTACAGATGTTAAAACTTTTAAAGCATGAGTTGGCAGCTTTAGGGCAGATGTTACCTAATTACAGTTTTCTATAGGAAGGTTGGTAGGCAAGGAGTTATCTGGGTCAGCAGTTACCTCCATGAAGAAATTAAAACTATTATTATGCTATCATGGTTTCTTTAGAGAGCATATTACCAAAATACTGGAAATATCATTAAAATCACTGAGATTACTTAAAAATGGAGCTGAGCTATTCATAAACTATTCACTTGAAAGCTTGAACTATTCACTTAGAAGGTAAACTCAAATAACTCTCTTGTTACATCTTATTATTACTTCTTAAATGTCTCCATTAAAATATCCCTAACACAATTCACAAGAGTATTGTACTGTCTGCAACATTTGTAGGTTCAGTTATTATTAGCAGAAGAGGACATACACATATACCTGCTAAAAGTTCTCAATGTGTTTAGTTGCACAGACAGTATTGAGCAGAAAAAAAAAAAAAAAGCGGCTTTACAGAATAGGAGTAGATACAGGGTTTCTTTGCGTGGGTTTGCCTTTGCCCCTCCACTGATAATGATGATGCTCTGTACAGGTAGGGTCTTTCAAGAGTTGGAAAAGATGCTAAAGACTTGGTGAATCACTACTCTTTATAATAGACCTTATATCAGAATTTCAGAAGAACCCACTACCCCAGTGGGAGAAGAAAAGATAAATAATACATAGGAAACACTGGCTACCAATCCTAAAATTCAGTCATTTCTATTTACTGAATTCTTTAGTCCCAGCTCCTATTTTCAAAACTGTGGGTAATAACCCATCTAGAGGGTCATGAAATCCACACACAGGGTTATAAAAATGAAATACTCTGGGTCGTTGTCAAAGAAGCTTGAAAAACATTGATCTATTTGGCTTTCCAGTAAAGTAGGGCTTTTATAGGCAAGCACAGAAGGATTTTATAATCCCTAGTCATACTAGCTGCTATATGGGGATGATTATCACTATATATACACTACAGCGTATGCTTGTGTGTCTACTTCTACACTAGCAGAATCCCTGCTTTTGGTAAACAGCCCATTAAAGTGAGAGTAGTTATACAAAATTCTTAGAATTCCTTTAGGACCTAGGAATGTATATTCTTACTTTACCAGTCGATGACAAAGAAATATGGGTCATTGTATTACCAGGCCCTTGGGATGTCACCTAAATACCAGTCTTCTACTCTGCATACTCAGCTAATTAAAAATAGATCAAAGTTCTTTTACCCAGATGCTATGTGACATGACATCAATTATATAAAGTTTAACCATTTATGAAAACATCCTATGTTCAACCTTTACAGACAGTACGTATTAAACCACGAAGGACGCTAGGTGTTTGGTATGTAACAAAGCAGTTAATTAGGTTAAGTAGTCTATCTCAAGGTTTCACAGTCTAATAGGTTGAACCAAAGGCAGAAATCTAATCAAAGCTAAGTTAAACAGATTCTTACTTACAAGAAATTGAGCTATGTGACTGTCACAGTGATACCAAGTATTGAAAGATGGTATAAACTCAGGAAATGAAGTGGTCTGTTGAGGGCCACGTATGTAGATGAGCAAACAGTCATAAAGGAAAATAAGTTAGATATGCAGTGGAAAGATACCACATGTATTCTTTCTTTTGTTAATGATTAGGTAAAGCTATATTAAAAGCTACACATTTTCTCATATTCAGGGAAATATAAAAACATTTAGTATGAAAAACTAAAATGCTCCTGTAAATAAACTGCCAGCCTAGAGTCCAATTCTAAGTACAGATTTATAATTGTTTTATTATATACAGGATGTATCATGTGCTCAGTCATATCCGACTCCTTGTGACCCCATGAACTGTAGCCTACAAGGCTCCTCTGTTCATGGGATTTCCCAGGCAAGAATACAGGAGAGGGTTGCCTTTTCCTTCTCCAGTGAATCATCCCAATCCAGGGATAGAACCCACATCTCCTATGTCTCCTGCATTGCAGGAGGATTATTTACCCGCTGAGCCATCAGGGAAGCCCATATATTTATATATGTTTAATTATTCTCCAGGGATTATACTTATGTTTCATCTATACTTGTAAATTTTAATATCTACAGAGACCACGTGGTAGTATCTCATATTGCAGTAAAGTAGGGGAAAGAGATGAGTATCCAAAACTACATATAAATTTTAATCAAAGAAGAAATACATTAAAAATTAATACTATTAAAAAATAAAAAAATAAAAAGTAATACTATTTAAGTTAAAGACAATGAGAAATTCAAGAATCCTAATAAAATTTCAAGGAAAAATTATTTTACATGAAGGATTCATCATTCGCTGCCTCTTATAACTCGTCTACTGCTAATTCATTTAACAACTACTATTGATCATCTACTTCAAAGTTGTATAATGGTGTAGTTGCTGCTGCTGCTGCTAAGTCGCTTCAGTTGTGTCCGACTCTGTGCAACCCCATAGACAGCAGCCCACCAGGCTACCCCATCCCTGGGATTCTCCAGGCAAGAACACTGGAGTGGGTTGCCATTTCCTTCTCTAATGCATGAAAGTAAAAAGTGAAAGTGAAGTCACTCAGTCGTGTCCGACTCCTAGTGACCCCTGGACTGCTGCCTACCAGGCTCCTCCGTCCATGGGATTTGCCAGGCAAGAGAACTGGAGTGGGTTGCCATTGCCTTCTCCGAATGGTGTAGTTGCTAGAATATAAAAGTGAGTAAGTCATAATCTTTCCCTTGTAAGAGTTCACCATCTAATAATTTTCATTTTAAGATTTTCATTTCACACTATTCTCACCATAATTTAATCCAAATCTAAATGACTGCAAATTTTACTCTAGTAAATAAGAATATAAGTGCTACCTTTACTAACTTCAGAAAATATTTTTAAAATATGGAAGAAAAAATTTTAAATCTACATTCTCACTTACCATATAAAATGTCTATGTCTTCAACCTGTGTTAGACAATAGGACATGTATTGCTGTCTTCTCTTAACCTCAAGATAGTGGAAGACTTTTGTCCAATTCCTCCCCATCTTTATTATCAGATTAATGAAGAAGTAGTGGGAAAGAAGAGCTAGGGTTATGAGAGTGGTGGGCAGGGAGAGAGTGGGGAAGCTTAAGATTTTGGAGAGAGATAACATCACTGATAGACTAAATAATCAGGAAGAAAAACATCTTTGCCTTCAAGTAATTTTTATATGATGACAGTTTTCCACTCCTCATCCCCACCCAGGAAGTAGGAGGTCCATGCCCCATTCAGATTTCCCTGTGTTTCCCTCATGCTTGCTCTACACAGACCATCTAATTACCAGACAGGATTTCTTGCTATTGCAGTCATCCTGATGCTCAACAGTCTATGACCCGACTCCTGTGGTCAAGGCTGTCTGAACCAGATATGAACCAAGGAGATAATGGCTGACTGGAAATCTATGTGTTAGATGGCTCTGAAAGATGCTATGATCTAATCAGACTCTCCCTGACATATGTCTTAACTAATAGAAGGAAGGGAGGTTGTTGTTGAGTGGTAGGTCATAAAGGCTGTGGCCCTAAAGATATACAAGCTAAAGAAACATGGGTTGGAAACAATGTTGAAAGAATAGATGTACAGATTGCTGAGTGGTCCTGAGAGAGGGTAGATAAGAGTGTGGCCAAACTCAGGTCTTATTCCTTAGACTGTCTTTTTGATTGCGCTGTATTCCCTGAGATTTCTCTGTAGCCTTCCAAATAGGTATCCTTTTAATTGCGTTTGTGTGGGTTACTGTTACTTGCAACTGAGATGGGCAGAAAACTTTGTAACAAATGTTGTGTTGTCTTCTTTGCTCATCTTATGTTATTTACATATTGTTTTCTCTTCCAACAATCTAAATACTACATTCCTTCAAATACAGGCCCAAGAATCACTTTATCTATAAAGCTGTATAAAGCTATATCTGACTAATCCTAGGCTACAACTTCCCATCTTTGAACTACAGAGCGCTTTAGCTTTTACCCAGGAAGCTGTTAATTACACAGACTTTTTACTACTCTCTATTTGCTTTATGAATTCACTATTTAATCAACACATAGCCAGTACATCTGTTGAGTCTTAGTTTCTGAATCAGTAAAATGGATTAATTACACTTACTTCAAAGAGCTATTGTAAAGAGAATACTTAGCACACTTCCTGCTTGGTATTTTGTTCTTAAGTGTTTAGCTAAAATTCAGAGGCAAATATCTTTATTTTCTTCAAACTAAATATATAAGAGTGGGAGAACAGCTCATTAAAAGTCAATACTCTTTCATAAATTCAATGTGAGTAAAAATAAGTTTAAAATGTCAAGAGCATTTTCATTTTCAAGCAGATTTCTTTCACAGGTAAACCTGAATAGATGGCAAAGAAGTATACTAGAGTATCCCCTGTCAATCTGCCTCTCAAAAGAATGTTCTCATTACTGTAGTTTTAAATAATACTATAAAGTTTTTTTAGGTAACAGTGACATTTTCAGGTTTGTTTTTAGATAAGCAAAATAGTAAACTGCTTTTTCCTGAGAAGATAATGCATAATTTTAAAATTTTAATTATTTAAAAAATTTTCTTTAGACTATAACTCTTTTTATTAGGTAATTTAAAGATTAAGTTTTCTCCTTTATGACTTTGATGATCTGTAAAAGTTCACAAATCATTACAATAATTCCCTACACCATTCTCTTAGCTACAAAACTTAGTCAGATTAGGCACTAACAACTTTCCAAATACAATCTTTCTATTTTCCTCTTAATTTTTTATTATTCTGAACTGCATACAATTTGTCTATTTCTTAATATACTGACAGGCCAATATATTAAAATAATAATACTCCTAATTTTTCATTTGGAAGATTCAAGATCCTTCATAATATTGCTCAGAGAGAATTTAACTATTTATTCATAATACAAGGCTCTGAGCCCATCCTGGGTTTCCCAGGTGGCTCAGTGGTAAAGAATCCACCTGCCAATCAGGAGATGCAGGGTGGATCCTTGGGTTGGGATGATCCTCTGGAGAAGGAAATGGCAACTTACTGCAGTATTCCTGCCTGGGAAGTCCTATAGACAGAGGGGCATGGCAGGTTACAGTCCATGAGGTCGCAAAATAATCAGACACAACTTAGCAACTAAACAACACCAAATATATATCCCAAACATGACCTGTAAAAAAAATATGAAAATGTCATTTAGCTGTTAAACATAATGATAAAATAAATACAAGTATAAGCCAATTTCTTGAGTATTTCTACAAAGTAAAACAAATTACCAACTCAATTAATAAGATCATTCTAAAAATAAACATTAAAGTCATAAAAAAATTTTTAAGTATCTCTTTTATAAATAGCTTGGGCTTCCCCCATGGCTCAGTGGGTAAAGAATCTGACTATAATGCAGGAGACAGAGGAGATACAGGTTCAATTCCTGGGTCAGAAAGATCCCCTGGAGAGGGCAATGCAACCCACTACAGTATTCTTACTTGAAGAATTCCATGGACAGGGTAGCTTGGTGGGCTACCATCCATTGGGTTGAAAAGAGTTGGACATGACTGAGTGACTAACACACACACATACACACACGCACACACACACACACAGCAATAACTCACTGATTACTAAAATAAATGTAGTACAACGATAGAACCATATATACCTATTTAAACTACAAAACTGTCTGCACATTAAATGCTCATCTGAATATTCCACTTCAAATGTTCAAAAGTTTAGAATGTTTGGGAGTTACCAGATGACCCAGCAATTTTTTTCCTAATTATACACACCAGAGAAATTAAAATATTATGTCCACACAAAACCTTGTACAAAATGTGGAAATAATCCAAATGACTATAAACGGTAAACAAAATATGGTATATGTATGCAATGAAATATTCAGTTCAGTTGCTCAGTCATGTCCGACTCTTTGCAAACCCATGGACTGCAGCACACCAGGCTCCCCTGTCCATCACCAACACCTGGAGGTTGCTCAAATTCATGTCCATTGAGTTGATGCTGCCATCCAACCATCTCATCCTCTGCAGTCCCCTTCTTCTCCTGCTCTCAATCTTTCCCAGCATCAGGGTCTTTCTAAGGAGTCAGTTCTTCGCATCAGGTGGCCAAAGTATTAGAGTTTCAGCTTCAGCATCAGGCCTTCCAATGAATATTCAGGACTAATTTCCTTTAGGATGGACTGGCTGGATCTCCTTGCAGTCCAAGGGACTCTCAAGAGTCTTCTCCAACACCACAGCTCAAAAGCATCAATCCTTCAGTGCTCAGCCTTCTTTATGGTTCAACGCTCACATTCATATATGACTACTGGAAAAACCATAGCTTTGACTAGACAGACCTTTGTTGGCAAAGTAATGTCTCTGCTTTTTAATATGCTGTCTAGGTTGGTCATAGCTTTTCTTCCAAGGAGCCAGTGTCTTTTAATTTCATGGGTGCAGTCACCATCTGCAGTGATTTTGGTATTCAAGAAGATAAAGTCTATCACTGTTTGCATTGTTTCCCCATCTATTTGCCATGAAGTGATGGGACTGGAGAATGAAATATTGATATGTGCTACAACATGGGAGAAGCTTGAAGATGTTATACTAAGTGAAAGAAACCAGTTATAAAGGACCACATATTGTGTGATTCCAGTTATATGAAATGTCCTGGAAAGGTAAATCCATTAAGACAGAAAGTAGATTCACAGTTGCCTTGGGTTGGGAATGCTGAGGAACAATGGGAGGTGACTGTTAATAGGTACTGGGTTTCTTTTGGGGGATGATGAAAACGTTTTAGTTGACTCTGATAATGGTGGACGATGCTGTGAATATACTTAAAACAGAATTACATATTTTAAATGGGTGAATTGTATGATATACGAACTATACATCCATAAAGATGATATATTAAAAAAGCATTTGGATATCATGTTCATAAAATGCTCTTATGACTTAATATATTCTTTATCAAAATCTTAAAATCAGTGTTCTCATTGTAGCCTCTGTATTCAAGACTAAATATAGAAATGTCCCTAGTATGACCTTTCACGTTTCACAATCAAATTCAGGTACGCAACCATTTAGTTAACTTTGCATCTCTCCCTCTCTCCCCTCTATCTCACTTCTTCTCCTCACTGTCCCCTCTCTCTCCCCCTCTCTATAGATGTATAGATATAGATACAGAAGGAATTTTTTTTAACTAAAATTCCTAAAGTTACATTCATTCAGTTTAGGAACCAACAGGTTTATCCAACATATAAATTCATAAGTTACCAGACTTGCTCCACAACTTAATTCCAGTAGTCACGTGACTAGCTAGATTTTTATAATGAAAAGAAAGAAAGTATAGAATGAAAGTGAAGTCGCTCAGTCGTGTCTGACTCTTTGCGGCCCCATGGACTGTAGCTGACAAGGCTCCTACGTCCATGGGATTTTCCAAGCAAGAGTACTGGAGTGGGTTGCCATTTCCTTCTTCAGGGGATCTTCCCAACCCAGGGATTGCACCGGGGTCTTCCGCATTGTAGGCAGATGCTTTACCATCTGAGCCACCAGGGAATTCCCAGATTTTTATAGTAGAGGGATTTTATAGAGATAACTAAGCCTGAGATTCTAAACCACAAATTATATTTATTATTTTCTGCTTATTAATTCCTAAATATTTTCTCTTTATTCCCACCATCATCTTAGTATAATACTAAATCAGTTCTTATTGGAAATACTGCAAGAGCCTTCTAAGAGGTTCCTCTGCTTCTTCAATCCTATTTATTTTAATGGTAATCTTTTAATATAAAAATCTGATCCTGCCACATTCCCACTTAAAAATCTTTCATTATCTCCATATGAAATATATGATAAAATCCCAGGTCCTCTGACATAAAAAAGCTCTTCTTAATGAGGCCTGGGACTTTATTTTTGATCTTACTCTCTTCTCATACACTAAGTATTAATAACCAAACTTCTCACCATTTCCCCAGTACTCTATGGTTTCCCAAGCATCCGTGGCACATAGTATTTGGTACTTGGTGTTCACTTCCCTCAAATGTTCTTCCTTTATTCCCTGTTAAACTCCTATACATATTCTAGGTCTCATCTCATATATTACCAACTATGGGGAACCATTCTAATTCAGTGAGCAAGTCTTAGGTACTTCTTTCTAGTTGCTCTCATATAGTCCCTAATTAAAGCACTGTACCATACAGCAATTTTCTGTTTTGATATACCACTTCTTACCACACTGTGAGATCGTTGAGAAGCAGGGCCTACTGCTTATCGTCTTTACAACCTTAAAACCTGGAATGTAAGACTTTAACAAAACGCTTTGAATGAAAATGTATAATAATCATTGAAACGTATATAGAACTTGATAACTGACCCAAAAAAGTATGCACATATATTCTAATTTTTACCTTAAGGACAAATCTTGAAGTAGGGAGATCCGGCATTATTATTTCAGTTTTACAAATGAGGAATTCTGCATTAATATCTATCACTAATTGCCAATCAGTTTAAAATAATGAGAAACTGAAGATTTAAAAAGTCTCTCCTTACTACTTATAAACTTTTTATGTAGAATAACTTTTGTTAATCAGAGAAGGCAATGGCACCCCACTCCAGTACTCTTGCCTGGAAAATCCCATGGCTGGGGGAGCCTGGTGGGCTACAGTCCATGGGGTCGCTAAGAGTCGGACACGACTGAGTGACTTCACTTTCACTTTTCACTTTCATGCATTGGAGAAGGAAATGGCAACCCACTCCAGTGTTCTTGCATGGAGAATCCCAGGGACAGTAGAGCCTGGTGGGCTGCCATCCATGGGGTCGCACAGAGTTGGACATGACTGAAGCGACTTAGCAGCAGCAGCAGCAGCAGCAACTTCTTTTGTTAATAAGTACCTAAACTGTTTATTTCAGTATCTAAAGAAGAAAAATGACCAATAAGGGCTACATTTCCTTTAATCTATCACTCCAAAGTCAACAACAATTATTAAGGACCCATAAGAGGGACAGACGTGTAATTGTTAGTCATGATCTGGATTTTGAACCCACCTGATTCTACTCTAAGTGCTGTCACTAACAATCAACTTTTCATTTGTCCTCATTTCTCTGATTTGATGGTTATATCTTCTAATACCCCTCCATAAATTTTCTATTTCACATAGTTTTTGATCCCTTTAAATTCTTTACTTTCTTAGTAGCTCAATAATGTCACATTAAGAAAAATATAAAATAGTTTATCTAATGAATTTTCAGTATAGTATTCAAAGTTTTAAGTCTACTACAATTCTGTACCAACAGACTATTATTGTATTTTGAGTTTTAACTAAGTGTAAAATTATTTCCTAAAGGTTCCTCCCTAAGTGTAGCTTTTGTTGATAATTTAGACATTCTACAACCTTGTTCTTGCTTCCTACTTAGGTGTGTAAAGACTCACTAAGCTCAAATCAATATTAAGGAATTTGCCTCAGAGGTTTGAACAAAGGAAATAAAATTATTCCATGATCTATCTTGTGTCAATATTCTTAAAATTGTTTCAAACTCCCTATGCATCAAATATTTACATGTACACCCTCTGATGAGAAACTAACTTTCTTATATCCTAAACAATATTCTTATCAGGATGACCAATTGTATCTGCTATTACTATTTCCATATTGAGTCCACAACTGTAGTTCACTATTGTATGTCCCCTTGTGGTTGTTACATATCATTCCTAGGGAAATTTGTAATTAGGTCAAAAAGCTTCCCTATCTCAGCATTGCTTCCCATTTCCTGGGTCATATGATCTCATCAAGTCTGTGCCATAATCTTTTGGCTTAGTGGTCTCTCATTGAACTATGAAAAGATACGTAAATGTTACCTTAGTAACTCTAACTGAATTTCAGAAACTATACTTTTAAGAGTCATTTTTTTTAAATGTCAACTGAAATAACTCTAGTCTTTTGTCTAAGACTTATAAAATATGAAACGATAGCCTATACGAAGTAAACACATAAAAAGGACTAAATACCATCAGTCAGTCAGTCAGTTCAGTCACTCTGCTGTGTCCAACTCTTTGCAGTTCCATGAACTGCATGACACCAGGCATCCCTGCCCATCACCAACTCCCGGAGCTTACTCAAACTCATGATCATCGAGTTGGTGATGTCATCCAACCATCTCATCCTCTGCAGTCCCCTTCTTCTCTTGCCTTCAATCTTTCCAGCATCAGGGTATTTTCCACTGAGTCAGTTCTTTGCATCAGGTGGCCAAAGTACTGGAGTTTCAGCTTCAGCATCATTCCTTCCAATAAATATTCAGGACTGATTTCCTTTAGGATTGACTGGTTTGATTTCCTTGCAGACCAGGGGACTCTCAAGAGTCTTCTCCAATGCTACAGCTCAAAAGCATCAATTTTTCAGCATTCAGCTTTCTTTATAGTTCAACTCTCATATCCATACATAACTTTGGACCTTTGTTGGCAAAGTAATGTCTCTGCTTTTTAATATGCTATCTAGGTTGGTCATAGCTTTTCTTCCAAGGAGCAAGCATCTTTAAATTTCCTGACTGCAGTCACCATCTGCAGTGATTTTGGAGCCCCCCAAAATTAAGTCTCTCACTGTTTCCACTGTTTCCCCATCTACTTGCCATGAAGTGATAGGAGTGGATGCCATGATCTTAGTTTTCTCAATGTTGAATTTTAAGCCAACTTTTTCCCCTTCCTCTTTCACTTTCATCAAGAGACTATTTCTTCTTCACTTTCTGCCATAAGGGTGGTGTCATGTGCATATCTGAGGTTACTGATATTTCTCCTGGCAATCTGGATTCCAGCTTGTGCTTCATCCAGCCCATCATTTCGCATGATGTACTCTGCATATAAGTTAAATAAGCAGGGTGACAATATATAGCCTTGACGTACTCCTTTCCCAATTTGGAACCAGTCTGTTGTTCCAGGTCCAGTTCTAACTGTTGCTTCTTGACCTGCATCTCAAGAGGCAGGTCAGGTGGTCTGGTATTTCCATCTCTTTCAGAATTTTCCACATTTTGTTGTGATCAACACAAAGGGTTTTGCACAGTCAATGAAGCAGTCCCTTGCTTTTTCGATGATCCAGCAGATGTTAGCATTTGATCTCTGGTTCCTCTGCCTTTTCTAAATCCAGACTGAACATCTGGAAGTTCACAGTTTACGTACTGTTGAGGCCTGAGTTGGAGAATTTTGAGCACTACTTTGCTCAAAATGCACTCAATTGTGCAATTGTGTGATAGTTTGAACATTCTTTGGCATTGCCTTTCTTTGGGACTGAAATGAAAACTGAACTTATCCAGTCCTGTAATCACTGCTGAGTTTTCCAAATTTGCTGGCACATCGAGTGCAGCACTTTCACAGCATCATCTTTTAGGATTTGACATAGCTCAACTGGAATTCCATCACCTCCACTAGCTTTATTTGTAGTGATGTTTTCTAAAGCCCATTTGACTTCACATTCCAGGATGTCTGGCTCAAGGTGAGTGATCACACCATCATGGTTATCTGGGTCATGAAGATCTTTTTTGTATAGTTCTTTTGTGTATTCTTGCCACCTCTTCTTAATATCTTCTGCTTCTGTTAGGTCCATACCATTGCTGTCCTTTATTGTGCCCATCTTTACATGAAATGTTCCCTTTGTATCTCTAATTTTCTTGAAGAGATCTCTAGTCTTTCTCATTCTATTGTTTTCCTCTATTTCTTTGCACTGATTACTGACGAAGGCTTTCTTATCTCTCCTTGCTATTCTTTAGAACTCTGCATTCAAATGGGTATATTTTTCCTATTTCCTTTGCCTTGCACTTCTCGTCTTTTCTCAGCTATGTGTAAGGCCTCCTTGGACAACCATTTTGCCTTTTTGCATTTATTTTTCTTGGGGATGGTTTTGATCCCTGTTTCCTGTACAATGTCACGAACCTCCATCCATAGTTCATCAGGCACTCTATCAGATCTAATCCATTGAATCTATTTGTCACTTCCATTGTGTATTTGTAAGGGATTTGATTTAGTTCATACCTCAATGGTCTAGTAGTTCTCCCTACTTTCTTCAATTTAATTCTGCATTTGGCAATAAGGAGTTCATGATCTGAGCCACAGTTAGCTCTGGTCTTGTTTTTGCTAACTGTACACAGCTTCTCCATCTTTGGCTGCAAAGAGTGTAATCAATCTGATTTCGGTATTGACCGTCTGGTGATGTCCATATGTAGACTCTTCTCTTGTGTTGTTGGAAGAGGGTGTTTGCTATAAGTGCATTCTCTTGGCAAAACTCTAAATAGCATACATTGGGAATACCTTCCAGTTAGATATAATTAAGGGTGAATTTACTTTATAATGCAAAAAAGGGCAACTAAAAAATAAGTATCTTAAAATTGGGCAGAAATAAACTAAATTGCACTAATTACTCATAGGAATAGCTGTACCTATCTACTTATAGCAGATGTCTTCGGACTGAGAAATAGAAATATGGTGACCATGTTTTTAAAATATTATAACAATGTTGGGGTAACATACAACTGCAAGGTTTAATTATTTTATTAAATTCACTTTATGGGTTAGGTCTTTATATAAAACATACACATTTTCTCATGCATAACACATGGCTTTCTTTTTGTCCTTCTTCCTTTTTAAAAAAGTATATGGTATTTGCTGAAGACAATATTCATTCAGCCTAACTTTTTACATAGTGTATATCTACAGTATAATAAAAGAAAAACTAATGCTTGATAAGGCAATTGCTATGGAAAACAGTTTGCCAATTGTTCAAAAAGCTAAACTTAAAATTTACCACATGAACTAGCAATTCTTCTCCAAGGCACATATATACCAAAAAAGAAAAAATTCAAAGAGACTTAAAAATCAAAAGATGAACAGACAACACATATATGATATGTGTATTATATATATACTATTAAATAGTTATTTACATAAATAATGAGACTGAGTATTAAAGAGCAATGGAGTCCTGACACATGTTATAACATGTACAGACCTTGAAAACATTATAATGAGTGAAAAAACCCGTGACACAATAGGAAAAATATGTGATTTCACCTATATGAAGTACCTATAATAGGCAAATCATCAAGAGAGAAAGTAGATTGAACTTTATCGGGGGAGTGAGTAGGGGGATGGAGAGTTAGTGTTCAACAGTTACATAGTTTCTGTTTAGAGCTATGAAAAAGTGTTAAAAATAGACAGTGCTGATGTTTGCACATTTTGAATGTAATTAATGACAACAAATTATAGACATAAAAGGGATTAAAACTGCAACTTTATGGTATCTTTTTTACCACCACTTAAAAAAGTAATAATGTAATTTACTCAAAACTATTGGATTGGACACATTACATGGGTGAACTGCACAGTGTATAAACTATATCACAATAAAAATGTTTTCACAATTAATGTTTGAAGTCCTTCTTCAATGTCTGAAGCTTAGGGCCCTTCTCCTTAAAGGTGCCTTCTCTGGTCATTCTATCATCTTCTCTAATTACCAACTCATAGTATATTTTATTTGTTTATAGCACTCATTTAGCAATTAATTTCATCCTGCTTTTTAAAACAATCTCTGGTGTTTTAAAATTTATTACACATTTAATATTTGATTATGCTGTTTACAAAACGAGTAGTTGCTCAAATTATCAAGACTCCTATTTAATGCCTGTACTTTATTTTCCCCAATGAGATTAGGAGTAGCTGAAATTGTCAAATCAGAACCCAAAATCCCCCTGTTATCTTCAAATCATCAAAAAATATCTCAATTTTACACTTGCACATATACATTATGCAAGAATTTCAATAACAATTGTTAAGAGGAAAGCATTCCAAGGAAAATATAATCCAAATATTCATTCTCTGAGCATTACAATTAATCAAGGATGTAATAGTCTTAGTTTTATAACTACTAAAAATAGGAAGCAGGATACTTTTAGTTTATTTATTTTAATTGGAGGCTAATTACTTTATAATACTGTGGTGGTTTTTGACATACATTCACATGAATCAGCCATGGGTGTACATGTGTTCCCCATCCTGAACCCCTCTCCCACCTCCCTCCCCATCACATCCCTCAGGGTCATCCCAGTGCACCAGCCCTGAGCACCCTGTCTCATGCATCGAACCTGGACTGGGGATCTATTTCACATATGATAATATACATGTTTCAATGCTATTCTCTCAAATCATCCCGCCCTTGCCTTCTCCCACAGAGTCCAAAAGTCTGTTCTTTACACCTGTGTCTCTTTTGCTGTCTCGCATTTAGGGTCATCGTTACCATCTTTCTTAATTCCATATATATGTGTTAATACACTGTATCAGTGTTTTTCTTTCTGACTTCTTTCGCTCTGTATAATACGCTCCAGTTTCATCAACCTCTTAGAACTGATTCAAATGCATTGTTTTTAATAGCTGAGTAATATTCCATTGTGTATATGTACCACAGCTTTCTTATCCATTCATCTGCTGATGGACATCTAGGTTGCTTCCACGTCCTGGCTATTGTAAACAGTGCTGTGATGAACTTTGGGGTACACGTGTCTCTTTCAATTCTGGTTTCCTTCGTGTGTATGCCCAGCAGTGGGATTGCTGGGTCATATGGCAGTTCTATTTCCAGTTTTTTTAAGGAATCTCCACGCGGTTCTCCACAGTGGCTGTACTACTTTGCATTCCCACCAACAGTGTAAAAGGGTTGCTTTTTCTCTGTACCCTCTCCAGCATTTATTGTTTGTTGACTTTTTGATAGCCATTCTGACCGGTGTGAGATGGTACCTCATTGTGGTTTTGATTTGCATTTCTCTGACACTGAGTGATGCTGAGTATATTTTCATGTTTGTTAGTCACCTGTATGTCTTCTTTGGAGAAATGTCTGTTTAGTTCTTTGGCCCATTTTTTGATTGGGTCATTTATTTTTCTGGAATTGAGCTGCAGGAGCTGCTTGTATATTTTTGATATTAATTCTTTGTCAGTTGCTTCATTTGCTATTATTTTCTTCCATTCTGAAGGCTGTCTTTTCACCTTGCTTATAGTTTCCTTCGTTGTGCAAAAGCTTTTAAGTTTAATTAGGGCCCATTTGTTTATTTTTGCTTTTATTTCCATTACTCTGGGAGGTGGGTCATAGAGGATCAGCAGGATACTTTTAACAGAATATTCTATTTCTATTTGACCAATCATTTTTCTTTTTCCCCAAATAAATTAAAGATACTATCCAAAACAAAAAATAAGATTAAAAAGGTGAGGAATATACATCTAATATCTATACAAATACATTTATGTCTAAGTAGAAATGTACAGGATATATATATTTAGTCCTGAACAGAAGTAAATAAAATATTAAGTTATACAGATAACTTAGTAATAACAAAAAAGGTGTTTGGGGGCCAACCAAGATTTTGTTTACTTAAAAATCTCATTTAATGAATACAGTGATCTTCAGTTCAGTTCAGTCGCTCAGTCGTGTCGGACTCTTTGTGACCCCATGAACCGCAGCACACCAGGTCTCCCTGTCCATCACCAACTCCCGGAGTCCACCCAAAGTCATGTCCATTGAGTCGGTGATGCCAGAATTTGAGGTATAATGATGAAAGAGAAGGAAGACTTTAGAGAAAGGAATAGGAAGAATGAATATATATGGTACTCCTTTGGAAAGTAGCATAAAACCTGGAGAAATACATAGCACACTTAGAATAAAATTACATATTTACAGAACATACAAAGGCTAGGTGAATTTTCTACCTATGTCCTTAGTATATGTTTAAAGTGACCTTTGAGACTTACAGGCTATTTTAATCCACAGCAGGGTTTTCTTTTCTTAATTGGTACTTTTTAAAAATATGTACGTGTTTGCTAAAATGTTTCTTTCCTGTAGAATATCTGAATGATTTGCTCTTAAGTACGTCTTTAAAAATGAATTGTAAATGTAAACAGTGTTAGCTCACATAAAATTTAAGAAATAGCCTATATTTTGATCTAAAGGCAAAAGGTTTACATTTTTAAATTATGGTATCATTACCTTAAGTGAATCTGTTTCAATGAACAATTATATTTCTATTCACTATCAAAGTAGAACAGCTGATGTTCACTTTTACAGTGAAAATACTCATTGGCATGTCAGAGAATATTGCTTTTCCAGTCAGAAATAACAGCTATTTATCAAATTCAATTCCCCAGAAAAGTCAATAAAGAGAAGGAAACAAAGATGGTTTCCATCAGACAAAATACATACATTAAAACTCATTCTTCATTAATCATAGTCCTCATATCCTTTACTCCAATACCCAATAGCTCCAATACTTTGGCCACCTGATGTGAAAAGCCGACTCATTAGAAAAGACCCTGAAACTGGAAAAGATTGCAGGCAGGAGGAGAAGGGGATGACAGAGGATGAGATGGTTGGATGGCATCACTGACTCAATGGATGTGAGTTTGAGCAAACTCTGGGAGATAGTGAAGGACAGTGAAGCCCGGCATGCTGCAGTCCATGGTGCTGCAAAGAGTCGGACACAACTGAACAACACAACAACGTACCCTTAATCTCTGAGGTTTTATAATTTACAAATGATCATACAGGCTTGGGATTCCCAAGGTCACAGCATACTAGGAAGAGGGATAAAGATGATGATGATGATAGCAGCTGTAAATTTCTAAGCACATATTAAGCACTGCACATGGGAATATGGGCTAGGAATGGAGACAGTACCTGTAATAGCGTACTGAAAGCTGTATAAGAATTCAAAAAAGACCAACAACTGATTTGACTCCATGACCAAGAATCTACAAACCCTATGTCTCAAGGGTATCATTATGCTACAATACAGAATAGTTCATGCTTTCAAGACAACTCCTTGAGACCTTAATCAAATGTTTAAAAATTTGCAAAGTAAGGATACCTATTTTTAACTTAAAAATAAGAAGCATGGGAAATATAATCTAAAGACCTACATTTGAATCCAGATGCATCACCTAATATTAATGTGTCAATCTCCTTCAGACTCAGTTTCTCCAAATGTAAAATGGAAATACAATTTACCTTACAGCACAACGGTGAGAATCAATATATGTAAAAGCACCCAGTGCAACTCCTGGATATAGCAGCTACTGAAATATTCCGAAAACTTAACTACTTAGAATAATTTTGCTAAAATAAACAATTTGTTACTTTTAAATGTTACTACTCTTTAGATGTTTAGATGTTACTCCAGTTTGTAAATATGTAAAGTAGAAAAAGCCAAAATTCATTTAAGTGTATAAACAATGCTCTCATGTTCATCATAAATCACCATCAATTCATTCTTTAGCCTCAATTTAGATGATAACTCCTCAGGAAAATCTTTCCACAATCTCCAATGGCATGTATCTATTAAACACATAATATCTACCATGTCTAAAACCAAACTCCTGATCTTCCACTACATCACAAACTTGCTCCTTATGAAAACCATCCCCATCTCACAATTGATGGCAACACCATCCTTCTAGAGGCTCAGCAAAAAATCCTGGAGTCATCTTGCCTTCTCTTTTCCTCATATCCCACAAACAATCCATCAAATAAGGTACACTTCTCGGTGTACCTTAAAAGCATCCAGAATTTAACTACTACCAGCCTTATCTAAGCCACTACTTTCAATCAAATTACTGTAAAAGCCTTCTAGCTGGTGGTCAGTGCCTCCCTATAGTCCATTCTCAACATAGCAACTGGAGTGATCCTTTAAAAATATAAGCCAGATTTACTGAAAGCCCTGCAATGGCTCTTTAAAGTGCCTATGGCGCTCTGTAAAGCCCCAATTATCTCTGTCATATCCGCCTACTCTGGTTTCTAGCTCACTCTACTTCAGTCACACTGGGCTTTGTTCATTACTCTGAACACACCAGGCATGCTTTTGCCTTGAGCCCTCTACTTGGAAGGCTCTTAAGATATCTGCATAATTAACTTCCTTGATCTTTGCTCAAAAATCAACCTACCCATCACACCACAGCATTCTTACCCTTTCTCTTACCTACTTTTTCTTTCCTCCATAATACTTGTCACGTTCAAACATGCTATATACTTATTTATTATGCTTACTGTTGATTCCACCTCCAATACACGTTCCCCAAGAGCACAGACCTTTGCAAGTTTTATTTACGTTTATATCCCTAGAACAGCACCCCAAAATATATATTAAATATATAAATAAAAGGAAACATTAGATATTTCTTTATGTCACCTTTAGTATCTTGAATTTATCCCTATTATATCAGTTATCGCATTGTATTGTAATAGCCTGTTATATTTTTGCCCCTTCAAATCAACTAAACTGTAAGTTTCTTGAAACTAGGGATTTATTTTGCTTTCCATTACTATCAGAGAATTTCCTTATAGTGTTTGACAGTAAGGATCCTAACATTTGATAAACTGATGAA
The DNA here is from genome assembly GCF_055505025.1 of Bos grunniens. NCBI lineage: Eukaryota > Metazoa > Chordata > Mammalia > Artiodactyla > Bovidae > Bos > Bos grunniens. The sequence continues at coordinate 100,024,930 of NC_141166.1, forward strand.
AAAAACGTATCTAAATCAAAGTCTTTAGCACCTTTATTATGTGTGAAATATAAACATGCTTAAAGGCATGACACTGAAGACTGAGTTCTTTATGGATTCTGTTAGATTTTTTGGTCTTGCTCTGGCACTTATTAGCTAAAAGACATTGATGAAATCATTTCAATTCTCTAAAACTGTTTCCTTATCAGTAAAAATGGGGATAATGATGGTTACCTATACCTCATGCAATTTTCTTGACTGTAAAATAATTTGATAATAGAATTCAGAATACGCTTCTTCAGAATACACTGCTCTGGCATTTTGACTGTTTTGAGTTAAGGCACTTGAAAAACTAGCAAATACAGAAAAACACTCTGACCTTCTTTCTATTTCTTAAAAGCAGGAAATCAAAGTACTATATGAAAGATGTCCTTCCTATACCAGAAGGAAAGTAACACTCTCACCATCAAGGATAAAAAGTTGAGACTGAGAGAATTCTCAACAAACAGACCTTGTTAAAATAATTCTTATCTTCCTTTAGTCTCCCCACATAGTTACTTTCCCATAACTGCCTTTCTTTGTTCAACTTAACATAAAACCAGAATATTTCACCATTTCCTTGGTCTTCATTCCTTTTGCAGACTCTCATTTCACATAAAATTTGTATTATAAATATGTATGCTTTTTCCTCCTGTTGATCTATCTTATACCAATTTAATTCTCAGGCCCAGCAAAACAGAACTCTAAGAGGGTAAAGGTAAAAGTTTGCCTTTCCTACCAAAAATTAGTCCAGTAGTTTGCACATATTATGCGTTCAATAAGTGACATCTATTAGTTGTTATTACAAATTAAAGTAGATGCCCTCCTATAAGTCCTACTTCAATAACTTGACTAAGCTAGAATAGTCAATAAATATAATCTTTAGAATTTCCTTAGAATGCACCAATAACATAAATCACCAGGTTACTTAAAATATCTGTGATATGCATTTTGCAAAAGAAGGTACCTTAATTCTCTCAACGAAACTTAATTACATTATCTCAGAATATTTTAAAACTAGTTCTGAATGTTAGGTTCTATGACCATCTTCAATAGTAGCCTTCAATGTTTAACAATTTCATAGTATTTTTTATATAATCAGGATACTTAATACTAAAGTTTAAAAATAAAACATCTTACTATTTAGATGAACTATATACTTATAGGCCTATAATGTATACATACTTTCTTCCCTCTACTCTGAATAATCTCATTTCCAGAAATAAGACTTGAGAGAAAAAGATAAATAATTAAGTGTATTTGTGACTCTTCACTAAATCACCTCCAGGCTCTCCATTTCTCATTTCAGCCATGTATCCAACAATGTATAGAATCCTCTGGTAATGTTATATTATGGATTTAGCAAAAATTACAGTTTTGCTGAAATTAAAAAGATAATAACTTGGTATTTATTTTAAAGTTTATTTTCCATTATTTTACAATAGAAATAATTTTTCTATATTTCCTTGTGTACTATTTTCCTACTATATACTCAGAGTCAGTTGTCTGTTTTATAAAATCTTATGGATAATCATTTTCTTTACAGTTTGTACTACCATAAAGGAAAAAAAAAACACATTTTACTTAGCACACATATGAACAGTAGACAAGAAAACTGAGGTAAGCAGTTTAAATAATTGTCCCAAGAACACAGATGGAGTGACTGCCAGCTTTAGGATTAAAAGTAAGCAGCTCATTATTCCCCTTCTTATATTCTGAGTACTTAATATTGTTTTTACATCACAAGGATCTCATAATTAATTTTAAAATAATTTAACTTAATCATTAAAACAATTATCAATAGTTGTGACAATATATTTAAATAGATTTATGAAATATATTAAGTAAAAATAAATTAGTTTATCCAAATATTCCCTAAACAAATGAATCTGACTTACTACATAAGTTGTTTTTTAAATTTTGCTTCGAGTGCCAAGAAAGTGACAGCTTAATATAATTTATCACTTCAATATCTTTTTTAAAAGCTAAATTCTTTATCCAAAATCTACAATAAGTATATGAGAAGATTGGATTTAATACCAAACAAAAATACTTTTTCATTAAAAAAAAAAAATCCAAACTTAAAACAGTACTTTCTACTCTAATTATAAACTTCAACTTCAGGATATATTTACAACAGATATATCTACTGAAAGACAATGATAAAAAGTAAAGAAAGCACCAAACACTATTGCATTTACAGGAGAAAAAGACATACAGTATAACATTAACAGCTTACTGTGGAGAGTGGATTTAATCAGGAAGTAGCCATTATCCTTTCGATTCAGAGCAGTGACAGCACTCCAAAACAACAAGCCGTGATATTTTTCAGTTAAAAGGCATGAAAGAATACCTACTATTGTGTCCTAGCTTTGCTGACCCCAAAGGTCACCATATGTCTTTTATCTAAAGCTATCATGAAAACATAATCCAAGCAAGCATTTACAATGCTTTATTTGTTGAAACACCTAAAATCTACCTAACACAACCTCTCTCTCTCAGTTACTCACAAAACATGGCTGTCTTATTCAGAGATTAGCAATTATTGTAATGAGATACTGTCGGAGAGGGTCAAATAGTACTTCCTGCAGTTTACACATCTTGATTTCCTGGTAAACAAACTGAAAGGCAGGTGGAGCACTTAGATCACCAGTAAATGTGAAAGCTCACGTGACAAAACTAAGCCAGGTGAGGTTGATGTCTCAAATAATTTTTCTTTTCTTAATTTTAATTAGTGTCAAGACATAAAGAGTTCTATCTTCCTTTTTTTTAAAGGAGGGTTTATTCCTGACATGCGAAGGCACAGAGTTATAATAAGGAATCCTTGATAAACAAACCTGTTTAAGCAGGTTTTAAAAATTACTGCTTGGCAGGTAAATTTAAAAACAAGGCAACGCTAGCTAACAAGGTTTTCTCTTTAAAAAAACAAAAAACCTAGGATTAAGTGTTTAAAAACCTGCTAAATAAGGAGTAAGTTTTTAAGTTTCAACTCTTTCAACAAAAAAGATAAAGTTTCTGAGTTATAATTTAAGACAAGCTCTTGCAAAGTAAAACTGTAATTCATGTAGCAGTCCAAGGAAAAAATCTCAATATATGAATTGAAACTTTACATAACTTGAAGCTATTTCTTGCATCACTTAAAACTCACATTTTAAAAAGAAAACAAAATCTAAAATATTATCTGTAAGTATTTAAAAATATATGTGGTGAGCTTGAAATTTGTTTCTCTGTCCTTAGTTTTTCCCCCCAAATTACTTTTTCACTCTCTGAAATTTCTAGTGTAGTTAAATGAAGACTGACTTAAATTAACTAAGGGTATAAAGCAAACACAATCCATCAAAATGATAAACCAATTCACTAATTTAAGAATATGGAGAGGTTTTTTTTTTTAATCTACATTTATGTTTAAAATACTTTGTTCAGACGCCCTCCGTGTCCTAACTATTAACACAGTATCATTTAATTTTAATGCAAAGAGCCCTTAACAACCGCTTCACAGTAATATAATCACAGTATTAAATTATATAACTTAAATCAGGTGTATATTTATTATATTTGCAAAATAAAACTTTAATGTATTGACGAACAGAAAACAAAACAAAGTGATAACAAAATCAATGACAACAAAAAGAACACCCAAGAAGATAAAACTAAACTAATAATACAAAATATGAGAATAGGTCACATTACAAATATTTAATATATATCATTTGAAAGGAGTACATATTTAATACTGAACAACATTAATGCTAAACAGTGCTAAACTAATACTAAACAACAAGTTGCTAACTACCATCTTTACTATGATGAAGCATGAAACAAACACCAAATTTTCAAAAAATTACAACTAAGAAGTTAAAAGTTTCAGCTGAATTTCCTGGTCCAATTAAATAATTCAAATATCCTGTTAACTACCTGGAATGTAAAACATAGCCCTATTTCCTTCATAAATAATTTGAGATATATTAATAATTCTTACTAAATAGGAGCTTTGACTATGTAATTCATATATGGAAACAAAACAAAATTTTAAATTAGAAACTTATTATTTCAACTATTATAAAGACCCATGACTATTTTAGTTTCTCATAATGGTTTTTCCAGTGGTCATGTATGGATGTGAGAGTTGGACTATAAAGAAAACTGAGCGCTGAAGAATTGATGCTTTTGAAGTGTGATGTTGGAGAAGACTCTTGAGAGTCCCTTGGACTGCAAGGAAATCCAACCAGTCCATCCTAAAGGAGATCAGTCCTGGGTGTTCATTGGCAGGACTGATGTTGAAGCTGAAACTCCAATACTTTGGCCACCTGATACGAAAAGCTGACTCATTTGAAAAGACCCTGATGCTGGGAAAGATTGAGGGCAGGAGGAGAAGGGGACGACAGAGGATGAGATGGCTGGATGGCATCACTGACTCGATGGACGTGAGTCTGAGTGAACTCCGGGAGTTGGTGATGGACAGGGAGGCCTGGCGTGCTGCGATTCATGGGGTTGCAAAGAATCGGACACGACTGAGCGACTGAACTGAACTGAATGGGTCAAATTTAAAAGATAAGGAAATTAAAATACTGAAGTAAAGAAAATAAATTTGAAATTTTGTTTCATTCAACGCAGCTTTTATCAAATGTCAGGAAATTTTGGTGTTAACAGTTTATAATTCAGTTGAAAGGCCAAGGACAGAAACCAGGGCAAACATGATACCCTTTGTGTTAGAAAAAGACCCCTCCGAGCTAATGTGAGAAAAGGAAACCTTTCGCTCCTCTAGATACATTTCAACCCTACTTGTTCTTTCAGTCAGGCACTCTTTGTAGAGTACACTTGACACAAAGAGCTACACCTGGTAGCTCTGCACAGAGAAAAATCTTCAGAAAGGATGCCCTTGCCCCTGGAAGGTCTAAGAAACCACAGAGATTAGTCTTCCATGACTTAAAAAATCCACGCAAAATGAAAATGAAAGACAGGGAAGGGGACAAGAGCTCCTACTTCTACTTGCTTACATTCTACCAGCAATAAAGAAGCTTTCCATAATTATTTATATCCTATCTATTCTAAACTAAGATGACTTAAAGACATATGATGAATAAAACAGAATGCTTTCAAAAAACAAATTAATATGAATAAAGGGAAGCAAGAAGGATGAAACACAAAGTAAAGCTAGAACACACAAATGCCTGTCATAAGGTCTTGCACAACCTTCAGATGTGGGTAGCTCAGCTCTGAGCTTCCTAGCAATCCAAGTGAAGCAGGAAATAAGATCAAATTATAAAACTCTGACTGTGTAAAAACTTCACTTTACAAATAAGCACCAAGGCTTTTCCTAGTACTTAGAATCAAGAGAAACGTCTTCATACTTTTCAGTGATGCAACACTGGACAAAACAATAATTTTCTCAAGAGCATCTTTACAGAAATTGAACAAATTTCATATGACACTCCTTTCAACCTTTCTTCAGGGCAAGCTAAAATCATAACACGATGAAAAGTTACCCAGAAAATGTGCCATCTTAACAGGAAAGTTTCTGCTATTTATCTAGGTAGAATCTCTAAAAAAACACTAACAATCCCCAAGATCTTTTGTTAAATCACAGTCTGTTTTCATATTTCAAATTCATATTTCATTTTCTAAATTCAGATTTATCTGCTGGATGAGTACATAAAATGGACATGCTTGATGATGGTGGTTCTCGATCAAAGAGAAGACCCTGGTAGAAAGGTCTAGACACTTAGGGATCTCTTTTTAATTTAAAGCAGTTCCTTGCTTTCTCTTTAGTGACCTTCTATGATCCTGATCAATTCAACAGCCTGGGCCGCAGTCTCTGACGATTTTTATTCCTCCTCAGTTTGGTATTTGTAACTGTGGTACAGAAATCTGACTTAGAGCTTCTAGGTTCCTATTTTCTCAGTTAGTCTGAGAAATTTATAACAATTTATTATAGAGTGTGAATCTTTGTATAATTTTACAGCATTTACTTTGTCTATTATTGGTGGGGGAAGACTAAAATTAATATAAGAGCAATTTCATATTTCCCATTTTATTATACAAAATTGAACAAGTTCTGCAATGGTAGCACCTCAATATACAGTATATCTGGACTGAATACTATTAAAATTTAACAAGGATACAAAAAGCACTGGGGTAAATAAGTAGGAGCAAATATATTCCGTTAATTTTGGATTGGTCTCTTCTCTGTCTTCCAAAGATGCCAAGGGTATGTGCTCTTATCTACCAGCTTGTTTATGCTGTTTCCCACTGCTTCCTTACCACACTATCAGCTTAGATCGCATTACTTTCAGGACGCCCTCTCACAGAGCTTCACTATCTGACCCCAGAAAACCTTCTTTCTTCACAAGATTTAGCTCTATATTACTCTCCAATTATTTTAGGGATCGCCCTTACTAGATTTTAAAATTTCTTGTTTTATATTACCCATTGTGAACAATAAAATGCAAATATTCTAAGTAAAAATTAACTTAGGTTGATACATTGAAAACTCCTGTACATATCTGTAACAGCTCATGCTTGTCTAACATAAAGAAGGTATTTATTAGGATTGCATCAAATGAGCCAGTCAATTTTTACTATATAGGCAATTTCTAAATGATATACAATCAACTCATGTTACATCAAAACTTTGGCTTTTCTATTTTCAAGCTTGACAATGGATTCTTAGTTGTGACAACTTTTGAGAACACTACTAAAAACCAAATAGATTTTGTAAATCATTGTCAAACCTCAAAATGACTAAAATTAAATGAGTTGTGTCCAGTACAGTTTGATCCATATTTGAACTCATATACATAACTGCATAAGAGTCATGCAGTCTCTTCCCTGATTAAATGAACTCTTCCTAGGTGGAGTCACTGAAATCTGTTATTTCTGAATTTCCTATTTTATGAAAATTTAATTCTAACTATAGAAATCTAAACATATACTTTTTGATATTGGAAAAGATAGCAGTATGTACATTTGGCAAAATATGTACAACTTGCTTAGTATTTTTTTTTGCGATAAAAAAAACCCATCCTAACATTAAAAATATGTTAGAGAGCATATGGTTAACATCATAATTAATTATCAGCTTAAATCAATCAAGATATATTCATTTAAAAAGTTATAGGATAATTTAAATGGTTACATTATTAACTGCCTCACAACTGTTTATTTCAGGGAACAAAAGTAGGAAATATATCTATATTATAAACTGAAACGCTTTGAATAAATTTGACAACAAAAGGAAGAATATAATTCAATTTTCTTTCTTTTCCTAAAGGACAAACTGAAAAGAGTAAACTGGAAAGGGTATAAAAAAAATAGGTGTGTATATATATATATTTTTCATTTATTGTAACATAATAGATACACACAGAGCCTGTAAAAATACAATATTCATTTTGCTGCAGAAGAACAGACATTGCATAACAATGAGATTTGCTAATGAAATCAACCATCAACCTGGAATACATATGTATTAAACCAAGACCTCAGTGTCATTTTCTTTTTGCATTATTTGTTCTTGCTTTCATTTTTCTTGACCTTGTCAGTATTTCTGTCCTTTAGATTTTGGAACTTTGGTAAAGCAAAATGAAGACTATAATATTATACCATATTGCTTTTTATTCATCACATTTAATTTTAATGTAAATTCCAAGTGTTCTGCTTCCATCAGCACTGTTAACGTATCTTTGGTGGGGAGCAGAAATCAATGGATGCTACCAGAAAAAACAAAGGAGGTTTATTTCTATACAAAATTATTGAAGCAGGTCTGAAGAAAACTTTTATCATTTACATACATTCCATATAAAAACTTTTATAGCAATATTAGTGCTTATTTAATAAGAAATAAGAAAATAATAATATATTTTAAAGTCACTTTGGTAATAATGTAGTTTTTCCAGTTGTTCCTACTACTGACAATTCTTAAGTGAAATAATAGAAGATTAATATAATAACCATGTATTTAGACAAAAATTGTAACCTTCCCCCAAAAAGGTTCTGCTGTTCTAGTCTACAAAGTTAATTACCAATCTCCATTCATCAAAAATATGTAATTCTGGAATTTTCTTTAAAATTTAGAATTTAAATTTATGATTTAGTTACTAACATTTTCTATAAAAGCCCAAAAACTATGAAAATATTTTGATAGTATATGTCTTAAGAAAAGCATTAATGTCCCATTCATAGCTTTTGGAGTACAAGCTATTCAACTAAATGACTCTCTCTCCTGTTGTTTGTTCACTTATAGAAATTAGGTTTTCAATTCATATTTACTACAGATAAAATTAACAGCCTAACCTGTTGTGGTATATAACTGCTACTAATTCATGACAATAATAGTTTTTAATTTAAAGCAGCACTTATACCAGCTAAAACATACTTTAGCCAAACAAAATTATTTCCATTTTAATTTTTATAATAACCATATCTAACCTCAAACAATATCCTGCAAAATAACAAAAGTTAGTTTAAGTATAATAGTTCTACTAAAAAAGTAAACCACACATATTCCCTATTAAACTGCTGAAAGTTGCCATTGACAGTCCAATAATTCTCAAGGCTAACCATCTTAAAAATACTGAAGGATAATTTTATACAAAGAACTACATAGTCACAGAGCAATCAATAATCCACACACAAAGTATTTCCCTAAAAAAAAAAAAAACAAATTTCTATTAAAAATGGCGAAGTATAAATCAGAATGTAGAGAAACAGTTAAATAAATGTCCATAGCAATACTGAAAATCTATTTCACTAAGGCAAAGGATGTAATCCTAATAAAATGTGGTGATAGGCTTTGGAAAGTTATCAAGCTCATTGCTACTCCAACTGTGGTCCACAGACCAGCAACATAGAAACCACTTGTTAGAAATAATCGCAAGCACTAGTCCAGACCTACTGAATCAGAATCTTATGAACATTAAAATTTAAGAAGCCATGATCTAGAAAATTCTTTAGCCTACCTAGCAATTTGTACATCAATTCCAATAACTTCTGATATTCTAATAATAAAAAATCCATATTAAAATTCAAAATATTTAGAAAATATACTATTTGTCATGTACAAACCCCATTTTCCTACTATTTGCTTAATTATTTGAAGTTTCATATTCACATGGACTACAGATTTTTAATTTGTAGCAATACAAAATAATAAGTGGGCAGGAATCATATATTTTGCAAGATCTTGGAAAACATTAAATAAATGGATAAAAACTGAAGTATTATACAGTCTTAGCAATTATTTTAAAATATTTTTTTTTTAGCAATATTTTTATTTTATTTTTTTTTAATTTAAATTTTATTTTATTTTTAAACTTTACAATATTGTATTAGTTTTGCCAAATATCGAAATGAATCCGCCACAGGTATACCTGTGTTCCCCATCCTGAACCCTCCTCCCTCCTCCCTCCCCATACCCTCCCTCTGGGTCATCCCAGTGCACCAGCCCCAAGCATCCAGTACCGTGCATCAAACCTGGACTGGTGACTCATCTCATACATGATATTATACATGTTTCAATGCTATTCTCCCAAATCTCCCCACCCTCTCCCTCTCCCACAGAGTCCATAAGACTGATCTATACATCAGTGTCTCTTTTGCTGTCTCGTACACAGGGTTATTGTTACCATCTTTCTAAATTCCATATATATGCGTTAGTATACTATATTGGTGTTTTTCTTTCTGGCTTACTTCACTCTGTATAATAGGTTCCAGTTTCATCCATCTCATTAGAACTGATTCAAATGTATTCTTTTTAATGGCTGAGTAATACTCGTTATGCAAAAAAATCCTTTCTTAAATAAGACCCTGAAGAAGCCCTGTATAGTAAAGAAATAAATAAATAAAGAGCTTCTTCTTGGGATTCCCTGATGTCTCAGTTGGTAAAGAATCTGCCTGCAATGCAGGAGACCCCAGTTTGATCCCTGGGTTGGGAAGATCCACTGGATAAGGGATAGGCTACCCACTGCAGTATTCTTGGGCTTCCCTTGTGGCTCAGCTGAAAAGAATCCACCTACAACACGGAAGACCTGGGTTCAATCCCTGGGTTGGGAAGATCCCCTGGAGAAAGGAAAGGCTACCCACTCCAGTATTCTGGCCTGGAGAATTCCAGGGACTGTACAGTCCATGAGGTCTCAAAGACATGACTGAGTGACTTTCACTTTCCTTGGGGCAGAGGAAGCACCCAGCAGTAAGCAGGACATCTCAACAGAATCAACTTACACATTACTCAGAGTACAGTTTGAAAAACTGATTTAAGAGAATTACTTAAGGGTCTAAAAGTGAGCTGAACAACTATTATGTTAATCACAAATAAACTTTACTATTCATCAAGGCAAGCTGTAAAGATCACTATATAGAAACCCAGTTTATTCTATACTGTTTTAAAGTAAGAATACTAGATAAAATTACAAAATTCAGCATTTTTTAATGATGAAAACTGATCTTTTCCCGAATAGTCTAAATGGTGAACTTGGATTTAACTAATATGTTATCTTCAATTAAATTATTTCAGTTAATTGTTTGCCTACCTTATACAGGACAGTATGTTAAGTGCTATAAGGATAATACAGATGAATGGACAAAGTACTTATTCACAATGGAAACCTAAGACAAATACATGAAATACAGTATGTGCCATAAAAGCAATATAGTACTATAGGAGTAAAATTAACTGAGGATACTAGAAAAACTTCGTAGAAATCTAACATCTTAAGTAGGCCTTGAAAAGCATGTAGGATTTTTGAAAGGAAAAGATGGCTAGGTGGAGGAACTACGGGAAAAAAGCATCCTAAGTGTAGGGAAGGGCTTCTCTGGCAGCTCAGTGGTAAAGAATCTGCCTGCCAATGCAGAAGACACATGTTCAATTCCTGATCCAGGGGATACCATGGAGAAAGACATGGCAACCCACTCCAGTATTCTTGCCTGGGAAATCCCACAGACAGAGGAGGCTGATGGGCTATAGTCCCTGGGGTTGAAAAAGAGTCTAGCACAACTTAGCAACCAAACAACAACAACATAGCATTACAAAAGCTTTTAATATCTATGGTTTGATGAATTAATCAATAATAAGTGAATAATCTAGTCTGGCTACTATATAAGGCATATATAGAAAATAGTAGGAGATGTGGCTGAAAAGTTACTCTAGGACCTTATCAGAAACAACTATGAATGTCACTTTAAGTGTTAAATTTATTCAACACTGCCAAAGTAGTAAACTACTTCCATTAGAAATACTGACCTAGCAGTTTTAAGTAGGATGAGTTGCAACAGAAAGAGATTTCCAAGATGGATATTAGAATATTCAGTCTGTTGAAATAGTTTAGGCAAGAATAAGGGTCTGAACTAATATTGTGGCAGTAGAGTCAGAAATATGGAGATATGGAAAATGGAATACGAATATGAAAGATAAGATGAATCAGTTCTTTTCTTACTCCTTGATTGATCAAAGAGCAAGAAAGAAAAAAATTATACTAGAGATGTAAATCTATTGGACTTCAAAGTAGATTCTACATAGATGTATACATAGATGGAATGGGAAGGCAAAACTTAAGGAAAATCCAAAGGCTGGGGAAAATGTAGACAAGGAAATCTCTTATCCACTTATTATGTACCTACAGTGTTAACTCATAACCACTGTAGAAAAATATTAAGCAATACTTCATAATATCAAAGCCGTAGATAGTCCATGCCATGGCAATTCCACTTTCAGATATATAACCCAGAAAAATTCTCATACATAGGCATAGCAAGCCATATACAAAAGTATAAACTACAATATCATTTGTGTAGTGAAATTCTACAATACAGAAGATCGTGGTGTGTTTTTATAATGAAATGTATAGTGAAGAGCCAACTCATTGGAAAAGACCCTGATGCTGGGAAAGACTGAGCGCAAGAGGAGAAGGGGGCGACAGAGGATGAGATAGTTGCATGGCATCATCAATTCAAAGGACACGAGTTTGAGCAAACTCTGGGAGACAGCGAAGGACAGGGAAGCCTGGCATGCTGCAGTCCATGGGGTCACAAAGAGTCAGACATGACTGAGCGACTGAACAACAAAACAGCAGTTAAAATAAATAAACTAGAGCTACACATGTTAACACGGATATATATCTTGAATGTACAATCACTTGAATGACGTAAAGGTTTTCTTGGTTTGTTTAGTTCTATTTATCATTTTATTTGAGATAGGACAATCTGAAATCAATCAATCAAGAAAGGAGAAGATGGCTATGTCTTATGAACGGTCAGTGAAACAAGTCTCTGGATGACACAGAAGAGGATAAAAATAAAAAAGCATGAATAAAGTCTTAGGCATAGTAAGGAAGCAAACATTTTTTCTGTGTTTATTTTTTACCAGGATTGACTTACTTTATAACTGGAAGCCTGTACTTTTTTTACCACCCTCAACAGTTTTACCCACCTCCCACCTCTGGCAACCACTAATCTGTTCTTTGTATTGTATCTATGAGTTTGGACTTTTGTTTTTGTTTTTTTAGATGCCATATATAAGTGAGATCATAGAGTATTTGTCTTTCTCTGTCTTATTTCATTTAGCATAATACCCTTAAACCATCCACATTGCTGCAAAGGACAAGATTTCCTTCTTTTGGCTGAAAAATACTCCATTTTATAAATATATAACATATTTTCCTTCTTCATTCATTCCTCAGTGGACATTAGGCTGCTTCTATGTCTTGGCTGTTGTAAGTAATGCTGCAGTGAACAGGGGGGTGCAAGGCAAACAGTTTCTTTCTCAGAGATGGGTGGAAGAGTAGAAGAAAAAAAGATAATTTTTTAACTATTAATTTGAAATAACTATATATTTACAGAAAGTTGCCAAAATAGTACAGTGAGAACCCATATACTCATCACTCAGGTCCTACTAATGGTTACAACTTACATAATTAAATTGTCAATATTGAAACCAAGAAACTAACTACAGTGTATGTATAGTTCTAACTCATCTTATCCCAGGTGTAAATTCATGAAACCAGCACTGCAATCAAGGTAGAAACCTACTCCATCACCACAAACATCTTTCTCACGCTACTCCTTTACAGTCGCACCCACCATCCATAACCCCACGTTACCACAAATACCACAAATTTGTTCTCAATCTCTAGAACTTTGTCTTACATAAATGGAATTATTGAGTGGCCTTCTGAGATTGACTTTTTTTCACTGAGCTTAATGTCCTTTAGGATTTGTGTATCAACAGTTGATTTTTTCTAATTGCTCAGTAGTATTCCATGGTTTGGACACACCAAACTGTACAGGACATTTTGACAGTTTCCAACTTGGGCTATTATAAATAAAGCTTCTATGAACAACCACATACAGTCATTTTTCTGGGATAAATGCTCTGGAGTGCAGTTGCTAGGTCATGTATTAAGTATATATTTAGGTTTTTATTTTTGTTTCAAAGATACTGCCAAATATTTTTCCAGAGTGGTTGTACCATTTTACACTTCCCCTGACAATGAATAAGAGCTCAATTTCTCCATATTCTTGCCGATGGTTGACATTGTCACTAATCTTTATTTTAGCTGATCTGATAAGTGACTAATGATACTTCGATTTTGCATTTCTCAGATGGGTAATGATGTTGAATATCTTTTCATATTCTCATTTGACATCTAGTTACCCTCTTTGGTGAAATGTTCCTTCAGGTCTTTGGCCCAGTTTTCTAATTAGACTGCTGGCATTTTTATTGTTGAGTTTTGAGGGTTTTTATATAACCTAGATGGGAGTCCTTTGTCAGATATGTGATTTTTCAGTATTTTCTCTTAGTATATGTCTTATTTTTTCATTGTCATAACAGGTATTTTGCAAACTAAACAGTTTTAATTTTTGTAAAGTCCAATTAACTAATTTTTAAGGGCTGTCCTTTTTGTGTCATGTGTAAGAATTCTTCACCAAGGTAGAACTTACAGATTTTCCCTTATGTTTTCTTCTAAAAGTTGCACATTTATATCTATAATTATTCCAGACTTTGAACTGCAAAAGAAGAAAACTGATAGATCCGTTTATCAGAAAGTATTCAACTACTTAGTAGAGTTACCCATTTAAATTATGAAGCACTTAAGATATAGATAAAGGTACAGGATATAGAGAGTGGAGTTTTACTTAATTGCTTTAAGTGCTTTGACAGAATTGTACATAGGTGTACCTCAATTAGCCAGGAAAAGCTTGAAAGTATTCTTGAAGAACAGTATCTCTGTTCTAAACTTTTAAGAATGACTACTCACAGAGGGAAGGCTGTGCCAGGAAGAAATGATAGCACTGAACAAAAGCAAAACGGCTATACACACACTACCTGCTTTAACAAAGTATACATGGTTTCAAACTTGGCACATACTAAGTATGGGAAATTTATGCAAAATTTAGACAGGAGACAGATTGTGGAAAATTTCACATGCCCTATAAATGAGATTAAATTTTATTCTGTACTAATGTGAAGCTGTAAAGAACTGTACTGCATAGGAACCTGAAACACTAGATCCATGAATCAATGTAAATTGGATGTGGCCAAGCAGGAGATGGCAAGAGTAAACACTGACATTTTAGGAATCAGTGAACTAAAATTGAGGAGAATGGATGAATTTAATTCAGATGACTATTATATGTTCTACTGTGGGCAAAAATCCCTTAGAAGAAATGGAATACCCCCATAGTCAACAAAAAAGTCTGAAATGCAATACTTGGAAACAATGTCAAAAACCAAAGAATGATCTCAGTTGGTTTCTAAGGCAAACCATTCAACATCTCAGTAACTCAAGTCTATGCCTCAACTACTAATTGCCAAAGAAGCTGAAGTGGACCAGTTATATGAAGACCTGAAATGCCTTCTAGAACTAATACCAAAAAAATATGTCCTTTTCATCACAGGGGATTGGAATGCCAAAGGAAGAAGTCAAAAGATGCACAGAATAATAGTCAAGTTTGGCCTTGGAGTACAAAATGAAGCAGGGCAAAGGCTAAGACAGTTTTGTCAAGAGAACACTCTGGTATAGCAAACACCCTTTTTCAACAACCCAAGAGATGACTCTACACATGAACATCACCACACTGTCAATACCAAAATTAGATTGATTATGTTCTTTGCAGCCAAAGATAGAGAAACTCTATAGAGTCAGTAAAAATAAGACCTGGAACTGACTGGCTTCCTTGGCAGCTCAGACATTAAAGAATTCATCTGCAAAGCAGAAGACCAGGGTTCGATTCCTTGGTCAGGAAGATCTCTTGGAGAAGGGAATGGCTACTCACTCCAGTATTCTTGACTGGAGAATTCCATGCAAAGAGGAGCCTGGAGGGCTGCAGTCTGTGGGGTCACAAAGAGTCGGACACAACTAAGCAACTAACACACATACATTCAGTAAAAATAAGACCTGGAGCTGACTGTGGCTCAGATCCTGAACTTCTGATTGCAAACTTCAGGCTTAAACTGAAGAAAGCTGGGAAAGCCACTAGGCCATTCAGGTATGACCTAAATAAAATCCTTTATACAGCTGAGGTGATGAACAGATTCAAGGGATTAGATCTGATAGAGTGCCTCAGATATGCAGATGATACCACTTTAATGGCAGAAAGTGAAGAGCAACTAAAAAGCCTCTAGATGAAGGGAAAGAGAAGAGTGAAAAAGCTGGCTTGAAGCTCAGCATTCAAAAAACTAAGATCATGGCATCTGGTCCCACCACTTCATGGCAAACAGAAGAGGAAAAAGTGGAAAAAGTGACAGATTTTCCTTTCTTGGGCTCCAAAATCACTGAGACAGTGACTGCAGCCATGAACTTAAAAGACGCTTGTTCCTGGGAAGGAAAGCTATGATAAACCTAGGCAGCATATTAAGAAGCAGAAACATCATTTTGCCAACAAAATGACTATAAGTCCATATAGTCAAAGATACGGTTTTTCCAGTAGTCATGTATGGATGTTGAGAGCTGGATAAAAAAGAAGGCTGAGGTTAATTAGGTCCCATTTGTTTATTTTTGCTTTTATTTCCAATATTCTAGGAGGTGGGTCATAGAGGATCCTGCTGTGATGTATGTCGGAGAGTATTTTGCCTATGTTCTCCTCTAGGAATTTTATAGTTTCTGGTCTTACGTTGAGATCTTTAATCCATTTTGAGTTTATTTTTGTGTATGGTGTTAGAAAGTGGTCTAGTTTCATTCTTTTACAAGTGGTTGACCAGATTTCCCAGCACCACTTGTTAAAGAGATTGTCTTTAATCCATTGTATATTCTTGCCTCCTTTGTCAAAGATAAGGTGTCCATATGTGCGTGGATTTATCTCTGGGCTTTCTATTTTATTCCATTGATCAATATTTCTGTCTTTGTGCCAGTACCATACTGTCTTGATAACTGTGGCTTTGTAGTAGAGCCTGAAGTCAGGTAGGTTGATTCCTCCAGTTCCATTCTTCCAGAAAATTACTAGAAATAATCAATGACTATAGTAAAGTTGCAGGATATAAAATCAACACACAGAAATCCCTTGCATTCCTATACACTAATAATGAGAAAACAGAAAGAGAAATTAAGGAAACAATTCACCATTGCAACGGAAAGAATAAAATACTTAGGAATATATCTACCTAAAGAAACTAAAGACCTATATATAGAAAACTATAAAACACTGGTGAAAGAAATCAAAGAGGACACTAATAGATGGAGAAATATACCATGTTCATGGATTGGAAGAATCAATATAGTGAAAATGAGTATACTACCCAAAGCAATTTATAGATTCAACGCAATCCCTATCAAGCTACCAACAGTATTCTTCACAGAGCTAGAACAAATAATTTCACAATTTATATGGAAATACAAAAAACCTCGAATAGCCAAAGCGATCTGCACATCAAAGGAAACTATCAGCAAGGTGAAAAGACAGCCTTCAGAATGGGAGAAAATAATAGCAAATGAAACAACCGACAAACAACTAATCTCAAAAATATACAAGCAACTCCTACAGCTCAACTCCAGAAAAATAAACGGCCCAATCAAAAAATGGGCCAAAGAACTAAATAGACATTTCTCCAAAGAAGACATACAGATGGCTAACAAACACATGAAAAGATGCTCAACATCACTCATTATCAGAGAAATGCAAATCAAAACCACTATGAGGTACCATTTCACACCAGTCAGAATGGCTGCCATCCAAAAGTCTACAAATAATAAATGCTGGAGAGGGTGTGGAGAAAAGGGAACCCTCTTACACTGTTGGTGGGAATGCAAACTATTACAGCCACTATGGAGAACAGTGTGGAGATTCCTTAAAAAACTGGAAATAGAACTGCCTTATGATCCAGCAATCCCACTGCTGGGCATACACACTGAGGAAACCAGAAGGGAAAGAGACACGTGTACCCCAATGTTTATCGCAGCACTGTTTATAATAGCCAGGACATGGAAGCAACCTAGATGTCCATCAGCAGATGAATGGATAAGAAAGCTGTGGTAAATATACACAATGGAGTATTACTCAGCCATTAAAAAGAATACATTTGAATCAGTTCTAATGAGGTGGATGAAACTGGAGCCTATTATACAGAGTGAAGTAAGCCAGAAGGAAAAACATAAATACAGTATACTAACGCATATATATGGAATTTAGAAAGATGGTAACAATAACCCGGTGTACGAGACAGCAAAAGAGACACTGATGTATAGAACAGTCTTATGGACTCTGTGGGAGAGGGAGAGGGTGGGAAGATTTGGGAGAATGGCATTGAAACATGTAAAATATCATGTAAGAAACGAGTTGCCAGTCCAGGTTCGATGCACGATACTGGATGCTTGGGGCTAGTGCACTGGGACGACCCAGAGGGATGGTATGGGGAGGGAGGAGGGAGGAGGGTTCGGGATGGTGAACACATGTATACCTGTGGTGGATTCATTTTGATATTTGGCAAAACTAATACAATTATGTAAAGTTTAAAAATAAAATAAAATTAGGAAAAAAAAAAAAAGAATAGCTATTGTCACAAATCACGTTACTTGCATGAATCTTGGCACAGATTAGGTACTTAACAAATGTTGATTTAAGAGAAACTGGGAAGAATTTCACTTATCACTCCAGATGGAATTTTCTGTAAATATACCATATCTCTAATAAAAAAAAAAAAAAAAAAGAAGGCTGAGTGCTGAAGAATTGATACTTTTGAATTGTGGTGCTGGAGGAGACTCTTGAGAGTCCCTTGGACAGCAAGATCAAATCCATCAATCCTAAAAGAAATCAGTCCTGAATATTCATGGGAAGGACTGATGCTGAAGCTGAAGCTCCAACAATTTGGCCCCCTGATGCCAAGAGCTGACTCATTAGAAAAGACTCAGATGCTGGGAAAGACTGGAAGCAAAAGGAAAAGGAGGCAGCAGAGGGATGAGATGGTTAGATAGCATCACCGACTTAATGGACATGAAACTGAGCGAACTACAGGAAATAGTGGAGGACAGAGGAGCCTGGTGTGCTGCAGTCCACGGGGTTGTAAAGAGTTGGACAGGACTGAGTTACTGAAGTGCTGCCTATGGCCTAGAGCTGTGCCCCAGGCCAGGGAGCTTCAGCCTGCCCTCCCTGACAGCCTGCCCTTCCTTCCCATATCAGGCTTGTCTGGCCAGCCTCCATAACGGCATTAACCAACTCCTTGCAATAAATCCATCTACTTTCTATCTACCATACTGGTCCTCTTTCTCTGGTTGGACTCTGCCTGATACAAATCTGCATCATGTTTCACAATCTCCAAGAGTAGAATATAGTTTTTAACAAAAACAACAAAAATTATTTATTTATTTTTGGTTCTGCAGTACTCTTGCCTGGAAACTCCCATGGATGGAGGAGCCTGGTAGGCTACAGTCCATGGGGTCTCAAAGAGTTGGACACAACTGAGTGACTTCACTTTCACTTTTCACTTTCATGCATTGGAGAAGGAAATGGCAACCCACTCCAGTGTTCTTGCCTGGAGAATCCCAGGGATGGGGGAGCCTGGGGGGCTGCCGTCTATGGGGTCACACAGAGTCGGACACAACTGAAGTGACTTAGCAGCAGCAGCAGCAGCAGAGTGACTGACAAAAAACAACAATGGGATGCTAGAAAAGGATTCTACTGTGACAGCCCAGGTGAGGCATGATGCAAACCTATATAAGAATTTAGGCATCATGAATAGAGAAAACAGGATGGATTTAAGAACTATTTAAGAAAACAAAAAAGAAGTACTTTTACTGAAAAAGCAGGCAAAGAGAAATGCTGGCTTAAAGCATAGAGATTATGAAACAGCAATTGTGGAAAATCCTTTTAGTAACCAACAATTAATCAGTGCTGTGCTGTGCTTAGTCGCTCAGTCATGTCCAACTCTTTGCAACGCCATGGATGTAGCCTGCCAGCCTCCTCTTTCCCTGGGGATTCTCTAGGCAAGAATACTAGAGTGGGTAGCCTATCACTTCTCCAGGGAATCTTCCCAACTCGGGACTCGAACCAGGGTCTCCTGCATTGCAGGCAGATTATTTACCAGCAGAGCTACCAGGGAAGCCAGATAATCAGTAGGACTGTATAATACAGCATTTACCAAAGCACTGAAAAACACTAGCCCCTTAAGAAATTCTTTAAAGGAAGGGACAGAAAGGCTGGAGATTCTCAAAACAACTTAGCACATTAAAAGATGTGCCTAAACACAAGCACAAGCAAAACCTTTAACCTTTAACATTAACCCTAGGTTTTGCGTTACTTGACCATGGAATCTTTTTATTAAGCAATATTCACTCAACCAAAACTACTCTGGGGATCGCTGGTTTAGCAACATGAGTTTTGGTTAAACTTACAGCATAATTTTTTTCAGTATTTTCTTTTTAAAAAGACAATTCTTAAAAGTAGATATATGTGAAATCTCTAGCTTCATTTATTACTCCCTTTCATCACTCACACCACTCCAACCACACTGGTTTCCTTATTGTTACTGGAATATGCCAAGTACAACCTGCCTCATTGTCTTGGCATTTGCTGTTTTCTTTGGAATAATCATCACGCAGATATATGCATGACTCACTTCTTAACTTTCTTAAGAACTCAAACTGTAATCTTAGAAGGGCTATGCTATAATAACGACCCTATAGTAAATACCAAACCCACAACTCACAATGCAATACGCTTGATTTTTTTTTACAGTGTTGATTGCCATCTAACACAGTAAATATTAGTTTATTAACTATTAATCTCTTTCACTCATAAACTGTAAGCCCCATGTGTGTAGAGTTTTGTTCACTGCCTTATCCCTAGCACTTGCACGTACTAGGCACTCCTTAGTTACTGAATGCTTTAGTAACCATCATGTTACCTCTATCTGAGTGTATT
This sequence comes from Bos grunniens, assembly GCF_055505025.1. Lineage (NCBI taxonomy): Eukaryota > Metazoa > Chordata > Mammalia > Artiodactyla > Bovidae > Bos > Bos grunniens. The sequence continues at coordinate 100,045,291 of NC_141166.1, forward strand.
TACTTCATATTAAAGTAGATAAAATGTGAAATAGCTACCTCTTAACCATTCCATTATAGGAATAGTATTCTCTTTTATGACATTATGGTTACTATTTTTACACCCACGTTCTATCTGTTAATAAACTACATCTGATAGACAGAGTGCCTGATAAACTATGGATGGAGGTTCATGACATTGTACATTAAGACCATCCCCAAGAAAAAGAAATGGCAAAAAGCAAAATGACCATCTGAGGAGGCCTGTCTGAGGAGCTGTGAAAAGAAAAGAAGCAAAAAGCAAAGGAGAAAAGGAAAGATATAGGCATTTGAATACAGAGTTCCAAAGAATAGCAAGGAGAGATAAGAAAGCCTTCCTCAGTGAGCAATGCAAAGAAATAGAGGAAAACAACAGAATGGGAAAGACTAGATCTCTTCAAGAAAATTAGAGAACATTTCATGCAAGGGAACATTTCATGCAAAGATGGGCTCGATAAAGGACAGAAATGGTATGGACCTAACAGAAGCAGAAGATATTAACAAGAGGTGGCAAGAATACACAGAAGAACTATACAAAAAAGATGTTCATGACCAAGATAATCACGATGGTGTGATCACTCACCTAGAGCCAGACATCCTGGATGTGAAATTAGAAAATATTTCTAATATTTTAGAATATTATATCTTAGAATATCTTAAAAAATATTGCCTTAGAAAGCATCACTACGAACAAAGCTAGTGGAGGTGATGGAATTCCAGTTGAGCTATTTCAAATCCTGAAAGATGATGCTGTGAAAGTGCTGCACTCAATATGCCAGCAAATTTGGAAAACTCAGCAGTGGTCACAGGACTGGAAAAGGTCAGTTTTCATTCCAATCCCTAAGAAAGGCAATGCCAAAGAATGTTCGAACTACCACATAATCGCACTCATCTAACACGCTAGTAAAGTAATGCTCAAAATTCTCCAAGCCAGGCTTCAGCAATACATGAACTGTGAAATTTCAGATGTTCAAGCTGGATTTAGAAAAGGCAGAGGAACCAGAGATCAAATTGCCAACATCCACTGGACCATCGAAAAAGCAAGAGAGTTCCAGAAAAACATCTATTTCTCCTTTACTGATTATGCCAAAGCCTTTGACTGTGTGGATCACAATAAACTGTGGAAAATTCTGAAAGAGATGGGAATACCAGACAACCTGACCTGCTTCTTGAGAAATCTGTATGCAGGTCAGGAAGCAACAGTTAGAACTGGACATGGAACAACAGACTGGTTCCAAATACGAAAAGGAGTACATCAAGGCTGTATATTGTCACCCTGCTTATTTAACCTACATGCAGAATACATCATGAGAAACACTGAGTTGGAGGAAGCACAAGCTGGAATCAAGACTGCCAGGAGAAATATCAGTAACCTCAGATATGCAGATTGGAGAAGGCAGTGGCACCCCACTCCAGTACTCTTGCCTGGAAAATCCCATGGACGGAGGAGCCTGGTAGGCTGCAGTCCATGGGGTCGCTAAGAGTCGGACATGACTGAGCAACTTCACCTTCACTTTTCACTTTGACGCACTGGAGAAGGAAATGGCAACACAATCCAGTGTTCTTGCCTGGAGAATCCCAGGGATGGTGGAGCCTGGTGGGCTTCCGTCTACGGGGTCACACAGAGTTGGAAACGACTGTAGTGACTTAGCAGTAGCAGTAGCAGATGGCAGAAAGTGAAGAAGAACTAAAGAGCCTCTTGATGAAAGTGAAAGAAGAGAGTGAAAACATTGGCTTAAAGCTCAACATTCAGACAGCTAAAATCATGGCATCTCGTCCCATCACTTCATGGGAAATAGATGGAGAAACAGTGGACACAGTGGCTGATTTTATTTTGGGGGGCTCCAAAATCACAGCAGATGGTAACTGCAGCCATGAAATTAAAAGACGCTTACTCCTTGGAAGCAAAGTTATGACCAATCTAGACAGCATATTAAAAAGCAGAGACATTACTTTGCCAACAAAGGTCCATCTAGTCAAGGCTATGGTTTTTCCAATAGTCATGTATGGATGTGAGAGTTGGACTATAAAGAAAGCTGAGCACTGAAGAACTGATGCTTTTGAAATGTGGTGTTGGAGAAGACTCTTGAGAGTCCCTTGGACCGCAAGGAGATCCAACCAGTTCATCCTAAAGGAGATCAGTCCTGGTGTTCACTGGAAGGACTGATGTTGAAGCTGAAAACTCCAATATTTTGGCCACTTAATGCGAAGAGCTGACTCATTTGAAAAGACCCTGATGTTGGGAAAGATTGAAGCCGCGAGAAGGGGATAACAGAGGATGAGATGGTTGGATGGCATCACTGACTCAATGGACATGAGTTTGGGTAAACTCCAGGAGTTGGTGATGGACAGGGCGGCCTGGTGTGCTGCGGTTCATGGGGTCGCAAAGAGTCAGATACGACTGAGGGACTGAACTGAATTGAACTGAGCTGGTTTTATCCTTCAAAAGAGAAAACAAAAGAAAAAATTACTTTGAGATTTTGAAAGCTTTCAGCTACAATATTTCAAATTTTTCTCCTCATCAAAAACAATTGGAATATTGGGTAATTTTACCTTTAGAAAATGCATGGACACTACTTTCAATAACCGTTAAATTTCTCTTTAACTCTACTTTTTTAGACACTGGACTGAGGAAGACTACAAATTGAAGTGTTGAATACAGTAACCTTGACATTCCAGAACAAAGGGTAGTTTTCTTCCACAATGTACAGAGATTCCTTTCTATAACTTTAACAACTGTCGAATGCTTTAGTAAGTTTTAGTTGTGTGGCGCTTCCCATTTTTAATTTTAGCCATGACTTATTACTCTTCAATATAAGTCAGCTGTTCAACTGAATAAACGCCCCATGGTAGTATACTCTCATGGGGACCTATATTCCCCTAAAAACTGGATTTCTCACTAATACATGCAACAATACTTCAAAACATCTCAGTATAACATCTATAAAACCCTCAAATATTTTAATATGAAACGCTACTTCCAAAAGAAAGGGCTTTTAAAAATATACAAATAAGTCAACACAAAATATATATTTGACCCAGGTATAAACTCCTCATTCAAGAAAATTTTTTCTGTACAGCAATCTGATGGTGATTAAAATGAGAAACCTGAATTCCTTCCAATAAAAATATGTGCAGTTGAATAGTAAATAAAAGTCTGAAAAATTATATATGCTCATTATGCAGCTGTCATGAATAAGTAGGTGTATTCTGTGTTATTCTAAGTTTTATTCAAAAAGACTAGTTTCTTTTACCTTCATAACTAAAGCTATTTTATATATGTAACAAGTCATAATTTAAGAGTCACCTAACATTTTTCATGGACTAATTTAGTGACCTTGGTTGAATCACAGTCTATGAGACTCAGTGCCTTTAAAATGAGAAAGTTTGTCTAGGACTTTTAACATATTTTCTAGCTTTAATATTCTGTAATTCTAAAAATACACTTTTTAAATTAAACTCTATTGTTTTTACTCTTGCAAACTAAATGAGAAAGATTTCTGATTCCAAAAAAATGCATGTTCCCTTAAAAGCTTAATTTAAGAATCAGATAATAAAACATATTTATATTTCTCTATAATGAAACACCTCAATTTGTACTAAAATAAGTACTGTTTATCTATGTTCCGTGAATAAAAGCTGAAGACAATTTATTAGAGGAATAAGAAAGACTCCTGAATACTAGAAGGTCACAGACTGTGTGCTGAGCTGCTAGCAAAACATCTATGATACTCCAAAGCTGCCATTTTTCTTCCTTGACAAAGACTCCATCTGCCACTGAGCCATTTACAGCCTCCAAGTCAGAATATCAATGATTTCCAACCATTCTGCAAGCCTGCTTTCACCTTGACATCACCTCTAGTAATATATCTAATGCAGATGATATATATATCCTCAACTATAAGCATGAAGCCCATGCTTTATTCACCTGATAGGTATTTAAACTGGCCTATAATGTACCATTTTTATTCATGCAGAGTTGTAAAGGAATTTTAAAGTGTATATATTTGCTATAATTTTTGTTGCTTTACTTACTTGCTTTAAATCAGATATATTCATAAAATTTTAAAATGTGAAGAGACTGTATTAAGTAGTTTTCAGTAATGGCTTAATAAGTAAGACAACAGAACTATATCATTTTTTCATTTAATATACTCTGCTATAAAATTATTTCATATAAAACATTTTATTTCTTAAAAATGGGAAACATTAAAGCAATGAACAATTGTTGATAAAGTTTCTAGTTTTGCACTCAGATCTGTGTTCTTAACACTGTAAACAAGTGAAACCCAATTATTTAGCAATGAAAGAAAAATTTTCAATTACATTTTGTTATTTTCTACTATTTTTGTTTGGTGGAAATAGATGCAAATTGTTAAAAACTATTAAAAAATTCTTCTGTTTCTTTTAAACAAAAGAAGTATAATTCCATTAATATTCATAAAAGTGGAAATCATAACCTTTCTCAAAATACTGCTTTAATCTGAAAGCAAAAGCAATTCTCTACAAAACAATTAATTAAGACCTACTCTGTGCAAAACATTAAGAGGAGTATCAGTTCAGTTCAGTTCAGTCGCTCAGTCATGTCCGACTCTTTGAGACCCCATGAATTGCAGCATGCCAGGCCTCCCTGTCCATCACCAACTCCCGGAGTTCACTCAAACTCACGTCCATCGAGTCAGTGATGCCATCCAGCCATCTCATCCTCTGTCGTCCCCTTCTCCTCCTGCCCCCAATCCCTCCCAGCATCAGAGTCTTTTCCAATGAGTCAGCTCTTCGCATGAGGGGAGTATAAAAAAGTTTAAAACAAGATTCTCGGCCTCAAGTAGAGGAAAAAATGAATACACTCCTGAAAAACCATATAAAAAGACAAGGTATTTTACGGTGAGAGGAAGTAAGTATGTGATAGAAGAAGAAATTCTGGATTAAAGATTAAAAGACAAGTCTAATTACATCTTTGCTCTGAGCCTTCCAAGTACTTAGTCATTTATCTAGAAAAACCACTTACTCACCTGTAAAGTGAGGTGACTAGAATGAGCCATGTCTAAAGACTCTTCCTGCTCTAGCACTCTATGATAATAGGATACCTTAAGTCTAGTCATTAAATGAGTATAGACACTAACCCTACAGATACCACCCTAGATTTTCAAGCGGCACTCCTTTTAGGTGGGTGCTAGCACTGAAAAGGAAATGCTATTTGTGTTGGGTCTTAAAGGATATGCAACATTTGAAAATATATGCAGAGGTAGAAAAACAATCTTCACAAAAGTAGGAATAGTATAAACAAGGACATGGAAAAAGAAATAATGATTTCAGATATGTTAATATGTTGATATGATGATGCTTAATGACTAGAAGAGGAGACATGACCCTGGAGACAGAGAAGCTGGTAAGTAAACTAAGAGAGTAATCTAAACACACCTGATTAGGGTGGTGGTGGAAATGACAGGACAACAAAGGCAAAAATACTGAAGCTACAACACAGCCAGTTTTAAGTCTGGTTATCTAGAGCCAGAGGAAGGACAGTAATGCAGAATGACAATAGGGTTCACAGACTGATGTGGGAAATGGTGATACTATTAACAGAAATAGATAAGAAATATGGTCATCTTTATAAAATAATATGAAAAATAATATATTAAAAAGAAATAAAATCATCTGATTTTCAGAAGAAAAAAAACTGCATTAGGAATTAGTTTCCTTATGCTGGACTGTCTGCTATAAATTGGCTGGCAAATATTTGGTTTTCTAAAATGAGAGTATTGACTATCAAAGACTTTAAAATTCTTTTCAGTTTTATATATAACAAATCATATTAAAGTCTGAACAAAATTGAAGCTGTACAGGCAGTCTTTTGAAATAGTCTTAATCCTGGCTGAAGATTTAACATTTTTGTACATATGAAAAGTTGAGAAATACAAAGTATTTCATCCAAAAATAATTAAAATGATTATTTTCACCTACAGATACAACCAAAACATAAGTGCCCTAAAATAAAGGGAAAAGTAGCAATTACAGAACTAACCTTGCATTTTGATTCTACACTGCATGTTAGCTAACTTATTAAACCCTTTTTACTAGGAACTAAGGGAAATTCACCAAAGGGCTTCCATAGGTGGCTAAGTGGTAAAGAATCTGCCTGCCAATGTAGGAGACGTGGGTTTGATCCCTGTGTCAGGAAGATCCCCTGGAGAAGGAAATGGCAATCCACTTCTGTATTTTTGTCAGGAAAATTCCACGGACAGAGGAGCCTGGAGGGCTACAGTCCACAGGGTCACAAAGAGTTGGATGCAACAGAACACAGACACAAGGGAAAACCAAAGAGAACAGTGTCCGTGTTTAAGCTTATTATAGTTTCATTGGTGAGATAAAAGGAAGGTATGTAAAATAATATAAAAATTGCCTTTTGATAGACTAATCCACATACAAAGAAAATCATTAGCTAATGTCATTTCAAAGGGGAGATGAACCCTGAAGTGTAATTTTTAAAATGTAATGGGATATAAACTTTGGGTAAAGGTGAAAATATTATTAAAAAGTTTCTTTAAAAAGAGAAGCTATATTCTCATCAAAATTTTATTCATATTTCATACTAATTTTCATACAATACTCATAATCACAAGAAAAAACTTCATATTTATTCCAATGTCATGATTAAAAATGGAATATTTATAAAGTGTGCTTCTAAAGGTATGTGTAAAACAAAACATTTTTTCTAAACATTAAATTACAACTAAAATCATATTCTGAAATAATTTGTACTCTAAAATAATTTTATATTGTTATAATTTTAATTTATTTCAGAAAAAGTACTTAAATTTAACAAACATACAAAAGGGAAAAGTCAACTTCTAGTAAAGCCTTATTCCTTTCTTCCATTAGGCATGCTTATAATAATTAAAATAGCGTATCAGAGCTTATTAGCATTAATTTCTCAGTACTTAATATTATTAAGATTCAGTTCAGTTCAGTTCAGTTGCTCAGTCGTGTCCGACTCCTTGCGACCCCATGAATCACAGCATGCCAGGCCTCCTTGTCCATCACCAACTCCTGGAGTTCACCCAGACTCACGTCCATCGAGTCAGTGATGCCATCCAGCCATCTCATCCTCTGTCATCCCCTTCTCCTCCCGCCCCCAATCCCTCCCAGCATCAGAGTCTTTTCCAATGAGTCAGCTCTTCGCATAAGATTATATTCAACTAAAGATATAATTAAATTCGCAGGTGCTACACATGTTACAGTGTGGTAAATTTTTATTCTTTGGAAAAAAAATTTCTATGCACTCACAGATTTTTTAATCTTCAAGAAGACTTCTTTCTTCTTAAAATATACTTTTATTGTATTTGAAGAGTATAATTGCTAATAATTTACCTTCTCCAGTTTGCCTAGTAAGTCCAATATTCAGTATACAAAAATGATCACAATACAATACTTAAAATTGACAAAATAGATTAGAAATAGTGTTTCTTGTAAAAGGGCAAGTACAACTTCAGATAATAATGAATTCAGCTTTCTTCAAAGATATAAATATCCTCTTTGAATTATTAACATTTAACTAAAATAAAATCAACTCTTTTCCCACCTCTCCAAGTGAAATCCACATTAAAAAGTGGTCTGGAATTACTGCAATTGTCCAATAGATTCTTTAACCAATGCTGATATCTGTGAGGCAATGATCTAAATGAGTTACTGCTACTATAGAGATCTGATAATTAGTTTGGTCCCCAAGTCCTCATTTATTTATCCCTCTTCAAATAGTGCTTTTTATAAAAAATTAATAGAAAGTATCTATATCACAGTTTGAGTAACATTATATACAGATATGCTGAATATGAGTAAATAACTATACTTACACGTTTAGAAACCTACTTAATCCAACAAATACCTGGATTTTTGAAACAGGTTAGAGAACTTAAGTTCCAACACCAAACAGACAAATGCGAAGAAGACAGTTTTGTCCACAAAGAGCTTATAATTCAATATTGGTAAGTTAAAAGTTCTCAAGAAGTTTCATAAATTGTTTCATAGTGTTTATATTTTTAAGTAAGGAAATAGTGAGCTTGTAAATCTATTTTAAATAATAGAGATAATAACTTTCTCAGAAAGCAATAAGGAATAGGCTGAGAACCTTAAATGTATATAACATGAACACTAATGATATTCAATCCCTGTATGACACCTGAAAACTGGCATGGTTGCCATGAAGATTTCCATGTTATTTTACATTTTTTTTAAGTTGTTATAGAAGCATGAGCTGCATTAACAGAGAAATGAAAGCCAATGAGGACACAAAACGATGTCAGCCAAATCACCCCAAGAAGATCTTCATTGAATCACAGTTGTATTCATCTCTTCAAAGTTCTTATACAGCACCTCAAGATGTCTTTATTATTGCAAAAACCAATGTAAAGAGAAAAAACTGTAATGATAATTCTCTTTAAATGAAAAGCCAAACTGATTGAAATTATATTTTTCTGAATTAGGACAAAAATTATAAAACTAAACCAGTGTATTTGTTGATACTGTAAGAAGTACAAACATTAGCAAATGAAAGTAATTTTGAAGTTTTTAAATTGCTATGATACTGTTACATTTAAACGTATGCTTAATAAACCAAATAAACGGTCATTTTAAAATGATGCTATCACAATAATGAGGACATGGAAGCAACTTAAGTGTCCACTGGAGGATGAATGGATAAAGAAAATGTGGTGTATATATGTGTGTGTGTGTAAGTGTGTGCGCGCATACGCACACGCTAGAGCACAATTGCTCAGTAATGTCTGGCTCTTTGTGATTCCATGGGCCATAGCCCACCAAGCTCCTCTGTCCATGAGAATTTTTCAGCAAATACTGGCGTGGGTCACCATCTCCTACTCCAGGGGATCTTCTTGACTCAAGATCAAACCCGAGTCTCTTGCATCTACCTGCACTGGCAGACAGATTCTTTACTACTAGCAGCACCTGGGGAATCCCAAGGACAGGGGAGCCTGGTGGGCTGCCATCTATGGGGTCGCACAGAGTTGGACACAACTGAAGCAACTTAGCAGCAGCAGCAGCAGCAGCACCTGGGAAGCCCACATATATATATATATATATATATATATATATATGTATCAGTTCAGTTTAGTTGCTCAGTCATGTCCGACTCTGTGATCCCATGGACTGCAGCACGCCAACTCCCAGAGCTTACTCAAACTCATGTCCATTGCATCAGTGATGCCATTAAACCATCTCATCCTCTGTCGTCCCCTTCTCTTCCTGCCCTCAATCTTTCCCATCATCAAGGTCTTTCCCAATGAGTCAGCTTTTCACATTAGGTGGCCAAAGTATTGGAGTTGCAGCTTCAGCATCAGTCCTGCCAATGAACACCCAGGACTGATCTTTAGGATGGACTGGTTGGATCTCCTTGCAGTCCAAGGGACTCTCGGGAGTCTTCTCCAACAAACAAAATTCAAAAGCATCAATTCTTCGGTGCTCAGTTTTCTTTATAGTCCAACACTCACATCCATACATGACCACTGGAAAAACCATAGCCTTAATTAGATGGACCTTTGTTGACAAAGTAATGTCTCTGCTTTTTAATATGCTGTCTAGGTTGGTCATAACTTTCCTTCCAAGGAGTAAGCATCTTTTAATGTCATGGCTGCAATCACCATCTGCAGTGATTTTGGAGCCCAGAAAAACAGTCAGCCACTGTTTCCCCAACTATTTGCCATGAAGTGATCGGACCGGATGCCATGATCTTAGTTTTCTGAATGCTGAGCTTTAAGCCAACTTTTTCACTCTCCTCTTTCACTTTCATCAAGAGGCTCTTTAGTTCTTCTTCACTTTCTGCTATAAGGGTGGTATCATTTGCATATCTAAGGTTATTGATATTTCTCCCAGCAATCTTGATTTAAACCAGATGCCTGGTTTAAAAGTTGATAAAGTTTGTCTTATATAATTAAATAAATTGAAATTGTATCCCTTATAAAGTAGAAGAAAATTACCTTTATATATTAAAAATTATCAAATATTAAATTTAAATGGGGATATTATATTTATTGATGTACTTAACTAACATAGTTTCTACTGAAAATAAACTTATTATATATTATACAAAAACTGATTACAGATTTTGTTTTCTAAAGAGATTCATAAGATTATACATTATTATAAAAAAGGTTTAAAACATTTTAACAATATGAAAAAGTATGTAAGCAAATAAATTATAAATAGAAACTACATGAAATAATATGAGTGGTCGAAGTTTTCCATTCTAGATGGAGCATGGTGGTATCTTGTTCAATTTGGGAATGGGAGAAAAGGCTTACTTGAGTAGTTCAGTTCAGTTGCTCAGTCGTGTCTGACTCTTTGCGACCCCATGAATCGCAGCACGCCAGGCCTCCCTGTCCATCACCAACTCCTGGAGTTCACTCAGACTCACGTCCATCGAGTCAGTGATGCCATCCAGCCATCTCATCCTCTGTCGTCCCCTTCTCCTCCTGCCCCCAACCCCTCCCAGCATCAGAGTCTTTTCCAATGAGTCAACTCTTCGCATGAGGTGGCCAAAGTACTGCAGTTTCAGCTTCAGCATCATTCCTTCCAAAGAAATCCCAGGGCTGATCTCCTTCAGAATGGACTGGTTGGATCCCCTTGCAGTCCAAGGGACTCTCAAGAGTCTTCTCCAACAAACAAAGTTCAAAAGCATCAATTCTTTGGCGCTCAGCCTTCTTCACAGTCCAACTCTCACATCCATACACGACCACTGGAAAAACCATAGCCTTGACTAGACGAACCTTTGTTGGCAAAGTAATGTCTCTGCTTTGAATATGCTATCTAGGTTGGTCATAACTTTCCTTCCAAGGAGTAAGTGTCTTTTAATTTCATGGCTGCAGTCACCATCTGCAGTGATTTTGGAGCCCCAAAAAATAAAGTCTGACACTGTTTCTACTGTTTCCCCATCTATTTCCCATGAAGTGGTGGGACCACATGCCATGATCTTCATTTTCTGAATGTTGAGCTTTAAGCCAACTTTTTCACTCTCCACTTTCACTTTCATCAGGAGGCTTTTTAGTTCCTCTTCACTTTCTGCCATAAGGGTGGTGTCATCTGCATATCTGAGGTTATTGATATTTCTCCCGGCAATCTTGATTCCAGCCTGTGTTTCTTCCGGTCCAGCGTTTCGCAAGTAAGTTTTAGGAATAAATAGATGGGGATTTTCCTGGCAGTCCAGTGGCTAAAACTTTGCACTCTCAATGCACTTGGCCGGGGTTCAATCCCTGGTCAGGGAACTAGATTTCACATGCCCTAACTGAGAAGTTCACATGCCACAACAAAAAGATCTTACATGCTACAACTAAGACCCAGAGCAGCCAAATAAATAAGTTAAAGTATTTTTTAAAAGATAAAAAAGTGGTTCAATATAAGAAAATCAATCAATGTAACATACCACATTAAAATGAAGAGTGGAGGGTATCACATGAGTATCTCAACCAACACAGATAAAAGTTTGAAAAAATCCACCAAACTTCCGTGATCAAAAAACCACTCAGAAAACTAGTAATATAAGGCAACATTCTCAGTATGAGAAGGGTATTCTGGAAATCCACAGCTGATATCACAGTAAATGATGAAAAACCAAAAGTTGCCATCGTACGATCACGAAGAAGAAAAGAATGCCTGCTTTCACTACTGAAAGATCTAAGCTCTCAGCTGAGGACCTCAGAAGATGCTATCACCAGCACAGAAATAAATCAATTACCTTTTTAAAATGACACACCCTTCAAAAAATAAACAAATCAAACTTTCTATGAAGTCTTCCTTTAAAACTTTTAGCATTTTATCTTCCCACCACACGTACGCTTACAAAAACAGGAGATAACAACTTAGAGAAAACAGAAGAGGGAAAAGGCAGCAGTAACAAAGAGCACCAGAATGCTTATTCATCCTCCATTTAGAAGAGAAATTTTACTTTCCAGTGTATAAGTTAGATACCACTTATTTATTTTGCTATATTGCTGGAAGTCATAAAATCTTTGTAAAGATTTTTCTTTCTCTTTTTTTGCAGCATAAGCATCTCTGTTCAAATAGTGATTGATACCTCCTGCTACTGCTGCTGCTAAGTCTCTTCAGTCATGTCCAACTCTGTGTGACCCCAGAGACGGCAGCCCACCAGGCTCCCCCGTCCCTGGGATTCTTCAGGCAAGAACACTGGAGTGGGTTGCCATTTCCTTCTCCAATGCATGAAAGTGAAAAAATAAAGTGAAGTCGCTCAGTCATGTCCGACTCCTAGCGACCCCATGGACTGCAGCACACCAGGCCCCTCTGTCCATGGGATTTTCCAGGCAAGAGTACTGGAGTGGGATGCCATTGCCTTCTCTGGATTGATACCTCCTACTATGTTTCAAAAAGCAGGATGAAAATCTTCGTAGAATGAATATTTTTGATGACTTTCCCACCCCCAGGTATAATACCACCTTTCTATATTCAAAAAATATTATACATATACCTCTATTGTGACATTTACCACATATAAAATGACTGGTTTGTGTGTATGGTTCTCCACTAGATAAGTAAGCTCTCAAAGAAGAGAAGAAGGACAGTATATTTTCTTTGTTTATAACCTTGCTAAGTAATTCAAAGAGTAATTCATATTCAAGAATTCTTAAGGTAACAGAAACTTCTTAACTACAATAATAATGTTATATCATTTAGGAATGAGACAGAAGAATGTCTCCAAAAACATAAATTCATACAAAACACAAAGAATTTATAATGCTTTAATGTCACCAATGTAATAGACATGGCTTCCTCCTTAAAAGCTTCCAATAGGAAACTGAATGTTGCACATTTTCAAATTAAACAAGGGATGAGGGTAAATAAAATCAACCATTAGAAAATGGCTTCTCTTCATATTAGAAAGAGTTCCACCTACTTTCAATGACATCTGTCTACCTCAGTATGCCCCGCTCACAGTGTACCAGCCTCATTGGCACTGTGATTTCCACTTCCTCAGATCTTCATGTAGCTGGCTCCTTAAAGTGAGTCACCTCGCAGCACAAGCACTGCCTCCTCACAGAGGCCTTCCCAAACTTTTATATGCATTTTGTTCTCAAGTCCATCCTGCCTATCATGTACTCTATCACATTTTCCTTACTTTTCCCCTTCCTTTGGAGATCTTATCAATATTTGAAAATATGTTCCTTATTTCTTCTGCTCTCTACTGTCAAATAAACCTAATGAGAGAAGGAGTTTTGTCTCACTGACTGTAGTATCCCCAATAGCTAGATGGCACAATATAAGTCAGTGCTCCACAAATGTTGAATGAACAAATGAATGAGTGACTGAATTTTTTTTTTTTCAGTGAACCCAGCTTATTTATTTATTAAACACACACTTAAGTAATGTTTATCAGAGTGCCAGCTGAGCACTGGACAAATACTAACTCATTTCATGCTCCTAACAACCCTTCGAGGGAGCTTTTGTTTTACTGGTGAGGAAACTGAGGCACACAAAGCTTAATCAACTGGCCCAAGGTCATAGAACTTGTCAGTGGGCACAGGGCTATGCCCTCGAACCCACGAATGCTCCCATCTTTCTGTTTATTGAAGTCCAAGAAAAACATCTATTTGAAGATAGAAGAACTTGGGCGCAAAGTTTATTGTAAGATGTTTATCAAATCCAGTGCCCTGTATTGTGGTTGTTCGGTTGCTTGGTCACGTCCGACAGCAGCTCCATGGATTGCAGCAAGCCAGGCCTCCCTGTCCTTCACATCTCCCGGAACTTGTTCAAACTCATGTCCATTGAGTCGGTGATGCCATCCAACCATCTCGTCCTCTGGTGTCCCCTTCTCCTCTTGCCTTCAATCTTTTCCAGCATCAGGATCTTTTCCAATGAGTTGGCTCTTCATATCAGGTGGCCAAAGTATTGGAGCTTCAGCTTTAGCATCAGTCCTTCCAGTGAATATTCGGGATTGATTTCATTTAGGATGGACTGGTTTGATCTCCTTGCTGTCCAAGAGACTCTCAAGAGTCTTTTCCAACATCACAGTTCAAAAGCATCAATTCTTTGGCGCTCATCTTTCTTTGTAATCCAACTCTCACATCCATATATGAGTACTGGAAAAACCATAGCTTTAACTATACGGATCTTTGTTGGCAAAGTAATGTCTTTAAATGATACAATAGACCAGTTAGACCTAATTGATAGCTATAGGACATTTCATCCCAAAACAATGAATTTCACCTTTTTCTCAAGCGCACATGGAACCTTCTCCAGGACAGATCACATCCTGGGCCATAAAGCTAGTCTTGGTAAATTCAAAAAAATAGAAATCATTCCAAGCATCTTTTTTGACCACAATGCAGTAAGATTAGATCTCAATTACAGGAGAAAAACTATTAAAAATTCCAACATATGGAGGCTGAATAACACGCTGCTGAATAACCAACAAATCACAGAAGAAATCAAAAAAGAAATCAAAATTTGCATAGAAACAAATGAAAATGAAAACACAACAACCCAAAACCTGTGGGACACGGTAAAAGCAGTCCTAAGGGGAAAGTTCATAGCAATACAGGCACACCTCAAGAAACAAGAAAAAAGTCAAATAAATAACCTAACTCTACACCTAAAGCAACTAGAAAAGGAAGAAATGAAGAATCCCAGGGTTAGTAGAAGGAAAGAAATCTTAAAAATTAGAGCAGAAATAAATGCAAAAGAAACAAAAGAGACCATAGCAAAAATCAACAAAACCAAAAGCTGGTTCTTTGAAAGGATAAATAAAATTGACAAAAAAAAAAAAAAAAAAAACTTTAATTGAAGGGGTTCAGAGAACTTCTGGGGCTTCCCTTCATGGCTCAATGGTAAAAAAAAAAAAAAAAAAATTGTTTCCTCATGCAAATAGGGAAACAATGGAAACAGTGACAGTCTTTATTTTCCTGGGCTCCGAAATCACTTCAGATGGTGACTGCAGCCATAAAATTAAAAGATGCTTGCTCCTTGGCAGAAAAGCTATGACAAACCTAGACAAACCTAGACAGCATATGAAAAACCAGGGACATTACTTTGAGTGACTGAATTTGAAGCACATAATATACAGGGTGACCAACGAAAGACTCACAATCCCTACCTAGGAATTATTTTATCAAAATTTTTGAGAACAAGCAACTTTCCATTTGACAGCATACATGATGTCTCTTTCCTTACTGAGTATCAATATTATAACTGAAGTATACTAAAATAAAGACAATTAAGTAAAAGAGAGAAAGGCAGTCTATGATTTGTTTGAAGAATGTTCTCAGAAAATCACCTCGACACATACCAGGTAATTCTAGAATTCTTTTCTCCCATAATTCTGCTTCTGTCATTCAGTCAGCTAGCAAATATTTATTGAGCATTATGCACTTTATTCCTGAATATATATACTCAGGTCTCTTGAACACAAATTAGTTTTATATTCTTTGAATAAATTATAGTAGAAACATTACTGTCTTTATTTAGAGAAATACAAACCTGAATTCCAGTTACAACCATAACTAATTAGATCAACTTGCAGCACTCATTTAACATCAGTAAGTTCAAGATATAATGATACTTTGAAACTTTCGGACACATAGTTAGCATTCATTATTAATTCTCCCTTAGAGGGCAGGAATTGAAAAGTGAAAGAAATCTTAAGAATAGATTCCCTGGTCATCCAGTGGCTAAGACTCCATGCATCCACTGCCAGGGGTTATAGGTTTGATCCCTAATCCTCCTTTTCAGGAAAGTTCCATGCGGCATGCAGTGCAACCAAAAAAAACAAAACAAAACAAAACAAACAAACTTGGAGCTTCCCTGTTAGCTCAGACAGTAAAAAATCAGCCTGCAATGTAGGATACCTGGGTTCAATCCCTGGAGAAGGGAATGGCTACCCACTTCAGTATTCTTGCCTGGAGAATTCCATGGACAGAGGAGCCTGGCAGGCTACAGTCCATGGGGTCACAAAGAGTCGGACATGACCAAGTGACTTACACTTCACTTCAGATCAAAGATATGTTTCTAATAGTCACTGCTGAACACTGTGGGTTCACCAGTTTACTGAGAAGCAACAGGTCACAAACAGAGGCAACAAAATTGATATAACCATGACTGCATTTAGAAAGGATAAAATCATATCCCTCAAATATAGCAGGCATTGAGTTATCATCTGCTGAAATAATAAAAAACAATTTCAGGACACAGGATTTGAAGCTTATAATTTCTTAAATCTTTCTTAAATTTGGTAGTCAGACATATCTCATTGACCTTAAGGTAAAGGAAAAAATTCTTATCTTATTCTACTGTGTCCTATATCTTCTGGTTGTTA
Source organism: Bos grunniens (assembly GCF_055505025.1). NCBI lineage: Eukaryota > Metazoa > Chordata > Mammalia > Artiodactyla > Bovidae > Bos > Bos grunniens. Next base: position 100,061,641 of record NC_141166.1, read on the forward strand.
ATTTCAAACCATAATCTTTGTTCTCTATACTCCAGTTACACTGGCCTAGTCTTTCCTTTGAAGTACTGTGTCTTCACCCATTTATGCAGTAATCTTCACAGGAGTTCTTTATTTCTTCATGGCTTCTAGTTACTGTCTAATGTCCTTTTATTTCAGCCTAAAGAACTACCTTTATCATTTCTTGTAGAGGAGGTCTACCAGCAACAAATTCCCTGTCTTAAATATATTTAAAATCACTAAAAGAAGCCATGGACAAGGAACAAAAGGAAACACAGAAAATGAAATATGAACAAAATGAGAATCTACATATCTAACGAGCTTAATATACTCCATGTAGGAGAAACTCAAAGAGAATCATGCCAGATACATTACAGTTAAACTGCTGAGTGACAAAGACAGAATCTTGAAAGCATCAAGAAAGAAGGAATTTTCATGTACAAGAAGTCCTCAATAAAATTAACATCCTATTTCTTACCAGAAAGCATGGAGGCCAGAGGCAGTGGAATGACATATCTAAAGTGCTAGAATGAAAACAACTGCTAACCAAGGATTATATACCTGGCAAAACTATACTTTGGAAAAGAAGAAGAAATTAAGATATACCCAAATAAATGAAATAAATATTAACAGAACCTAGCACCAGTGCAAAGAGAGAGGCAGTGTAGTATAGTAAAGACATAGGCTCCATGTCAAACTGCCTGGATTTGAACCCTGAATTTCACTGATTAATAAACACCTGACCCTGGGCAACTTGCTTACCACCTCTGTGACTCAGTTTTTGCAAATGTAAAATGAGGATACCTCCCCTCATGAAGTTAGGAAGATTAAATAAGTTAAAACAATAAACTCAAAAAAGGGTACCTTGTACATAATTAAGCACTTATATATTGACTCTCACCACCACCACTATCATAATCATTATCACTTTTACAGAGGTTCTAGAAATGTTAGTTTTTATTCCCCTGAACTTACCATATCTCTGTGAAACAAACACTGAATACTGAAAAAGTATGACACAATTGTGATCTTTTTTTTTGTAGGAGAATTATGGTTAGCAAAATCAAGAAATTATATTTTATTTATAATAATGGCTATTGCACTAAATGCTTTGTCAGTCCCTTTAGCAAATTCTCTTTTATCCAAGGTGCCAAGTAAAAAAGAAAAAATAAGGTGTTTTGTGAATACACTTTTTTTCTCAAGCGCATCCTATGACAAAGATGCTTATATTTGTCACAGACTTGTGCTAAATGAACAAAGAGCCCAACACCACTATCATATCTAAGATAATTTCTAACAACAATACTTAATAAATATTGAATCAATGTAGACATTTCTTTGTCTTACAATATTTTAAAAGTGTTTGTTTGGATCTGGACTCAAATATGATCTGTACATTAGAACTAGCTGATATTCCTTTTTAGTTCCTTTGAATCTGTAACTGTTCCTACCATAAATCTCCATGCCAGGCATTTTTTCCATTAATATTTTCAATTGAAGAAAATACATCTTTTGTCTTTTCGAGTTTCTCAGTTTGGACTTTCCTGACTTTATACCCCTGGTGTCATTTAGTATGTCCCTCTGTCCTTACTATTTCTTGTAAACTAGGGCCAGTCATATTCAGATTTTTTTCTTTATTTTTAATTTGGATGGACAGCTTCATGGGTACTTTTGCTAACAAATTTATGTTTTCCTATATAAAAAATACGAATGATAAATAAGGATACTAGGGAGGTTAAATGAGGTATCACAGGTCACATGCTTGGATTAGTACCTAGCACAGACCAAGAACTCCATAAACATTAGATAAACATCTTATTATTATACTGCACACAGAGAATGTTCAGAATTTGATGTCAGATTAGAAGAGCACTTCTGAAGAAGGTAACTAACAAGCTTTGGTGGCTGACTAGATGTTGATATCACTGACCAACACAGGGAATATACAGAGAGGGGAAAGTTTCTGGGGAATTGGAAGAGAACGAGTCAACTTTAGACATCCTGAATTAGCGTCAGTGGGATGGCTAGGCATCAATGTCACACCCAGAACTGGAAATAGGGGCTCTAAAATTAAAAAAAAAAAGACCTGTGAGCAAGAAATAAACATCAAATGTTGACAGGAAAGGAAGCTCAGTGAAGGTCACAGTTGTCATAAAAGATGATAAGACCACTTGAAGAATGAATTGGCATTTGAGAAAGAAAGGTAACAACACTTCAAGAAAGGAAATGATGTATAGGAAAAGACATGTAGACAAAATCATCATTGTATGTTGTGGCTATAGGATTGTTCTGACTAGGAAACAAACTGTGTTGGAAAAGTAGAGGAAAATGAAGTTACATGGATAGAACAGGCTAACTTTGAATGGCTTTGAAATTTAGAAATAGGTAATTCAGTTTAAACAGGAAATAGGAATACCCTGAAGAAGTTAACAAGACAACTAAACTCTATGCCATGTCAACACTATATAAAAATCTACCATAAAAGAATTGGGAAAGTATAAAATATACTTGCTGTATTATTCTAGAAGATTTAAATTTAGCTAAAGGGAATGTTCCCGAGGCACTGCGGCTTCAGGCCGTTACAAAAAAGGAGCGAGGCACTGTCTTTAGTACCTTCCCATATCCTTCTCTATTTCCCTCTCTTTTGTCTCCTCTCACCTAGGAAACCAATATTCCTAAGCTGCCCTAACTATAAAAAACTATATTTTGCAATGATGCACTGTCCTGCTACCTGAAGCACTCTGGTTACATCTCCACATTCAGTTCTAGACTGCCATGAAACCTTTATTCTGCTATTACCCTACAGATCCTTTGACTATCAAATTAAAGTGATTCATACAACACTATAAGTGACCAAAATTCTATCGGATATTTAATTTAAAAGAGGAATTTGTTAACGTGTATGAATTTTCAAACTGTTAAAGTGTATTTTTCCTATATTGTTTTCTACATATTTATCTATTCTAGTTTAACTGAACAGATTATCAAGACTAAGAGGCACATCTGCAGAGGCCAGTTTTCTGCATAAATGTCTGTTGTGCCTCTACTGGGGACAAGGCATTGTAATCAACTCTAATGGGACTGCAAGAATGAAGGCATTGTAATTGACGCTAATGGAACTGCGTGCATGCATTGCTAAGTTGCTTCAGTCGTATCTGACTCTGTGCGACCCTACTGACTGTAGCCCACCAGACTCCTCTGTCCATGGGATTCTCCAGGCATGAATACTGGAGTGGACTGCCATGCCCTCCTCCAGGGGATCTATCTGACCCAGGGATCAAACCCACATCTCTTATGTCTCTAGGATTGGCAGGTGGGATCTTTACCACTAGCACCACCTGGCAAGAATGAATAAAACAGAGACTTTCCTGTGGTCCAGCGGTTAAGACTTCATCTTCCAATGCAGGGGGTGTGGGTTCAATCCTTGGTCTGGGAGCTAAAGTCTTACATGCCCCATGGCCCAAAATCCAGAACACAAAAACAAAGTAGTGATATTGTAACAAATTCAATAAAGACTTTAAAAAACGGTCCACATAAAAAAATCTTTACAAAAACAATGAATTTAACATAATTTATGACTTTACTGTAAGAACTTTACAATCAAACAGGTGAAAGAGCCAAACACACAACTCATCTCAAGGGCAGATAAAGGCTCTATAAGAATGTTTCTGAATCTTGGGTATATATAAATCCTTATAAAGAAAGAAAAAATGTGTTGTGGACAGGTGTTAATAGACACATGATTACATTATTGAAATACCTGAAAAAGCAAAATTATGGATAAGGATAAACTCTTCTTGCTTTCAGGTCTTACTAGAGTAAAAATAGTATCAAAACAAATTTACAAACTATGTACATAAAAGCCAGAAAAATAACAGATTACAAATTGCTTGCTATCAATATGATATTTTTGCTCAAAAAAAAAAATCACTGTACTGAACATAAATATGCAGCTGACTGCTTTTTGCCCATTATTTTCTAGTTACATTTGAGTTTGGCATGCATATCTTATAGGTGACTCAGTGGCAGAGAATCTGCCTGCCAATGCAGGAGACACAGGAGACATGGCTTTGATCCCTGGGTCAGTACTCCCTGGAGGAGGAAACGGCAACCCACTTCAGTATTCTTGCTTGGGAAATTCCATGGACAGAGGAGCCTGGCAGGCTACAGTCCAGTAGGATTGCAGAGTCAGACATGACTGAGTGAATGAACATACACACACACATATGCATACTTATAACACATATTAGTGTTCCATCAACAATTTAATATTCCCACCATTTCTTTCTACTAAAACGCTGCAAAGCTATAATTTAGTCCATTTTGATGTCAACTGGCCCTAAGTTGGTAAAAATAAACCATCTGTACCTATCAAATCTATTTTTATCCTTTTCTCATTAAACTGACTTAACACATTCATAGCCCTGAAAGTCTAATGAAGTAACTGCTTATAAGGTAAGCATCCTAGATGATCCAAGAATATTTCTTCTTTCAACCCTAATAAAGGGTTGAAATTTATAAATTCTTGTAGCACACACTCTCTCTCCCACAGACAGAACATATTTATGTACTCAGGTCCAAGGACTCCCATGTTGAAGAACAATGCTATAATAGAAATAACAAACACTATACAGGCAGAAATGATGGGGAGATTAATTCCAACTGCAGAGGTTTTATGGAGGAGGTAACATTTGAGGGCAGCTCTGACATGTGAGTTTAGTGCCAAGTGTTTAAGCTTTCTATAATTTTTTTTCCATAAGATTGAAAATATGATACAAACTTGAGTAAAAAAAGACATGAATATTCATTGGCAAAGACAATAAAGAGAAATTTATCAATTTTATGAACAAAAGGTGAGGAGTTTTCTTCTAAGAAAGAAAATCAGATAATAAGATTCCAAGCAGCATAAAAATAAATGGCATACTTTGCATGTGGCAAAGTTCACTTATACTTATTGATGTAATGCTTTTTAAAGATACTCACATAAGGAAAGCATCAGGAATACTTCTATTAGTTAGACTTATTTTAACATCTATGACATGCTAATTTTAGGTACCCTTATGATGTAATACCCCCTTCAAGGATCACTGCCTTGTCAAGGTGAAGGGGCTTGCATAACTCAATGAAGCTATGAGCCATGCCGTGTAGGGCCACCCAAGATGGATGGGTCATAGCAGGGAGTTCTGACAAATCGTGATCCTCTGGAGGATGGAATGGCAAACCACCCCAGTATACTTGCAATGAGAACCTCACAAACTGTATAAAAGGCCAAAAAGATGAAACCCAAAGATGAGTCCCCCAGGTCTGAAGGTGTCTAATATGCTGCTGGGGAAGAGCAGAGGAGAATTACCATAGCCCAGAATGAACGAAGCAGCTAGACCAAAGCAGATACAATGCTCAGTTGTGGATGGGTCTGGTGATGAAAGTAAAATCTGATGCTGCAAAGAACAGTATTGTACAGGAACTTGGAATGTTAGGTCCATGAATCACGGAAAACTGGATGTGGTCAAGCAGGAGATTATAAGAATAAACATCAACATCCTAGGAATTCGTGAACTAAAATGGAATGAATGAATTTAATTCAAATGACCATTATATCTACTATTGTGGGCAAGAATACCATAGAAGAAACAGAATAGCCCTCATAATCAACAAAAGAGTCCGAAATACAGTATTTGGGTGCAAACTCAAAAATGACAGAATGATTTCAGTTCATTTCCAATGCAAGCCATTCAACATCACAGTAATCTAAGTCTATGCCCCTACCACCTATGCTAAAGAAGCTGAAGTTGATCAGTTCTACGAAGACCTAGAAGATCTTCTAGAACTAACACCTAAAAAAAAGGTGTTCTATTCATCATTGGAGATTGGAATGCAAAGTATGAAGTCAAGATATACCTGGAATAACAGGCAAGTTTGGCCTTGGAGAACAAAATGAAGCAGGGCAAAAACTAACTGAATTCTGCCAAGAGGATGCACTAGTCTTAGCAAATACCCTTTTTTCAACAACATGAGAGACGACTTTACATATGGACATTGCCAAATGGTCAATACCAAAATCAAATTGATTATATCCTTTGTAGCCAAAGATGGAGAAGCTGTATACAGCCAACAACAACAACAAAAAAGACCTGGAGCTGACTGTGGCTCAGATCATCAGCTTCTCAAAACAAAATTCAGGCTTAAACTAAAGAAAACTGGGAAAAACACTAGGCCAGCCAGGTATGACTTAAATCATATCATGTATGAATTCACAGTAGAGGCAATGAAGAGATTCAAGGGCCTAGATCTAGTTAACAGTGTGCCTGAAGAACTATGGACAGAGGTCCATATTGTACAGGAGGCAGCAAACAAAACCATCCCAAAGAAAAAGAAAAGAAGCCAAAGTGGTTATCTGAGGAGGCTTTACAAATAGCGGAAGAACAAAGAGAAGTGAAAAGCAAGACAGGGAGGGAAACATATATCCAATTAAACACAGAGTTCCAAAGAATATCTAGCAGAGATAAGAAGGCCTTCTTCAATGAATAGTGCTTAATAATAGAAGAAAACAACAAAGGGAGAAAGATTAGAGATCTCTTCAGGAAAATTGGAAACATCAAGGGAGCATTCCACCCAAAGACGGGCACAATAAAGGATAAAAATGGTAGAGACCTAGTAAACGCTGAAGAGATCAAGATGAGATGGAAAGAATACACAGAAGAACTGTATAAAAAATATCTTAATGAACTGGATTACTACAACGGTATGGTTTGTCACCCAGAGACAGACATTCTGGAGTGTGAAGTGGACCTTAAGAAGCACTGCTGTTAATAAAGCTAGTGGATGGAATGAAATTCCAACATAGCTATTCAGATCCCTAAAGGATGATGCCATCAAGGTTTTGCATTCATTATGTCAGCAAATCTGGAAGACCCAGAAGGGCCACAGGACTGGAAAAGGTCAATTCTCAAATCCTCATCCCGATTCCCAAGAAGGGTAGTACTAAAGAATATGTTAACCATCAGATAATTGCACTCATCTCCCATACTAGTAAGGTCATGCTTAAAATCTTGCATGCTAGGCTGATTCAGCATTATGTGAACCAAGAACTTCTAGATGTCCAAGCTGAGTTTAGAAAAGGAAGAGGAACTAGAGATCCAGTTGCCAGCATTTGGTGGATTATAGAGAAAGCAAGGGAATTTCAGAAACACATCTAGCTCTGTTTCATTGACTATGCTAAAGCTTTTAACTGTGTGGATCATGACAAACTGTGGAAAGCTCTTAGAGAGATGGGAATACCAGACCATCAGGTCTCCTGAGAAACCTGTATGTGGGTAAAGAAGCAACAGTCCCCTGTATGGAACAACTGACTGGTTAAAGACTGAGAAAGGAGTACAATAGGGCTGTCTGCTGTCACCATGTTTGTTTAACCTACATGCCGCACACATCATAAGAAATGCCAGGCTGGATGAGTTACAAGCTGGAATCAAGATAGGCAGGAGAAACATCAACAACCTCAAACATGTGGATGATACCACTCTAATGGCAGAAAGCAAAGAGGAACTACAGAGCCTCTTGATGAGGGTGAAGGAGGAAAGTGAAAGAGCCATCTTAAGACTAAATATTAAAAAAAAACTAAGATCATGGCATCTGGCCCCATTATTGCATGGCAAATACAAGGGGAAAAGGTAGAAGCAGTGACAGATTTCTTCTTTGGGGCTCTAAAACCACTGGATGGTGATTGCAGCCATGAAATCAGATGATTGCTTCTTGGCAGAAAAACAATGACCAACCTTGACTGTGTATAGAAAAGCACAGACATTACTCTGCTGACAAAGGTCCATATAGTCAAGAATGGTTTTCCCAGTGCTCACGTATGGCTGTGAGACCTGTAAAGAAGGGAGAACACCAAAGAATTGATGCCTTCACACTGTGGTGCTGGAGAAGACTCTTCAGAGTCCCCTGGACAGCAAGATCAACCAGTCAATTTTAAGGGAGATCAATCCTGAATATTCACTGGAAGGTCTGATGCTAAAGCTTGAGCTCCAGTATTTTGGTCATCTGCTGTGAACAGATGACTCATTGGAAAAGTCCCTGATGCTGGGAAAGATTGAGGGCAGAAGGAGAAGAGGACATCAGAGGATGAGATGGCTGGACGACATCACCGAAACAATGAACATGAACTTAGGCAAACTCTGGGAGATGGTGAGGGACAGGGAGGCCTGGCGTGCAGCAGTTCATGGAGTTGGCAAAAGTCGGACACAACTGGGAGACTGAACAACAATAACTGGATGCAATATATAAGAATTTTTCTATTTCCATTTATATCAAAATCTTTTCTCCTCTTCAGTTTTTCCTTCGTGTATTAGTAGAAAAAGAATGAAAGAGTCGAATATCATAATCCCATAACTCAGTCTGTAACACACTTCTGCTCATCTCTGAATCAGTTTCTGTAGACTCTATTTGTATTTTATCTACTCCATGACAAACATTTCAACAAACGTATATCTCACAGAAGATCTGTGCACTGGTATTCTAGAAGGTGTGAAAGGAAAAGAATAATGTGTTAATCAGATTAACTTTCAAGTAATTTTTAATTCAGAAAATATTTACCTAGTAGTCTAGGTGCTAGACTCTTTGCTGATTACAATTAAAAATACCAAACCAAATTAGAAAATTATTTTTCTTTTATATTCTCTCATGCATATATTAAGGTTACTGTACCTTTTATTTTTAGGAAGATCTATTAAATAGTTGGAGAAGGCAATGGCACACCACTCCAGTACTCTTGCCTGGAAAATCCCATGGACAGAGGAGCCTGGAAGGCTGTAGTCCATGGGGTCGCTGAGGGTCGGACATGACTGAGCGACTTCACTTTCACTTTTCACTTTCATGCATTGGGGAAGGAAATGGCAACCCACTCCAGTGTTCCTGCCTGGAGAATCCCAGGGACGGTGGAGCCTGGTGGGCTACCGTCTATGGGGTCGCACAGAGTCGGACACGACTGAAGTGACTTAGCAGCATTAAATAGTAGCTCATTTAGAATTTTTACATAAGAAGTAATCTTTAATCCAAGGATTCAGGGCTTCCCTGATAGCTCAGCTGGTAAAGAATCTGCCTGCAATGTGGGAGACCTGGGTTCAATCCCTGGGTTGGGAAGATCCCCTGGAGAAGGGAAAGGGGATCTCTAGAGAATTCCATGGACTGTGTAGTCCATGGGCTTCCAGAGTTGGACACAACTGAGCAACTTTTCACTTTTACTTTCCATCTTTAATTCAAATGAGTATGTAACATTGTACATTTTCACTTGTTGAAAGAAGTTCAGTAGGGTCTCTGCAACAGGGTATCATTTCTATCTACAGGTACTCATACTAAGAACACCATGCATACTATTAGCTCCTCTAATGTTAAAACTGCAACTTTTTGGTGAGATGCAATAGGAGTGAATGGAGGTTTCTTTTACTCAAATACACAATAGCAATAGAAAATTGATCTGTATAAAGTAATTTAAATGGCTGCTATATACTAACTTTGAAGACATGTTCACAATTCAGACTCTAGAAAACAAAATGTTTAAGACAGTTCATGATTTTAAGATGGTAGATTTTTAAATTTAATGTTTTAGATGTATTCATTGTCATAAAATATGGAAATTCTTTATTTCCATAAATTCTGGCTCAATCACTTATTATATTTTATTAAAGATATTTTAAATTTGGTATTAAATTTAAATTTTTGGTATTAGAAAAGAAGAAAAATAAAAGTCATATAATACATAGCAGACTTGTTCTTAAATGTTTGATGTTTGTAATTTCCAAATAATGACTTAACTAGCACACTGGGAAAGATACTTTACCCTTCTGACTCTCAGTTAATTACCTGTAAATGTAATACTATGCCTTCTATATTTGTCAAAGGCTCAAATAGAGATCATCTAGTATCTTAAGGAGTGAATAAATAGTTTTGTTCTTCCTTCCTAAACGCTTTGTATAAAAATATATTTATTTTAAAAATATTTAATGGGAAAAACCATGAGTAATACTAAACTTATTAACATTAGAAGAAACTTCATTAGGTACTCCGCACTTAACAAACTTTTTGGTTTGTAAACTCCTATAAGATCTGACTTCTAGGCTCATAACTTCCTCAAATTTTACATTTCAACAATAATGAACTAAAATGGTTGAATGTCCCTGAATACATGTTATTTTCAATCTATATGCTTATTTTCTCTTTCTGTATTCTCTTGTAACTCATACCTCAAAACTAGCCTAGATGTCTAGTTTTTCTTTAAATATTTAAAGATTTCCCTAGTCTTTTTAAAGATTTCCCTAGTCTCCTTTCCGAGACAAAGAGAGTGAATCATTCTATTCTTCTTCTAAAATTCAAGCCATCAAAAAGTGACAACATCAGAATGGGAGAAAATAATAGTAAACGAAGCACCAGACAAAGAATTAATCTCAAAAATATACAAGCAACTCCTGCAGCTCAATTCCAGAAAAATAAACGACCCAATCAAAAAATGGCCCAAAGAACTAAACAGATATTTCTCCAAAGAAGACATACAGATGGCTAGACATACACATGAAAAGATGCTAAACATCACTCATTATCAGAAAAAGGCAAGTCAAAACCACAATGAGGTACCATTCACGCCAGTCAGAACGGCTGCTATCCTAAAGTCTATAAGCAATAAATGCTAGAGAGGGTGTGGAGAAAAGGGAACCCTCTTACACTGGGAATGCAAACTAGTACAGCCACTATGGAGAACAGTGTGGAGACTCCTTAAAAAACTGCAAATAGAACTGCCATATGACCCAGCAATCCCACTACTGGGCATACACACTGAGGAAACCAGAATTGAAAAAGACATGTGTACCCCAGTGTTCATCGCAGCACTGTTTATAATAGCTGAGACATGGAAGCAACCCAGATGTCCATTGGCAGACGAATGGATAAGAAAGCTGTGGTACATATACACAACGGAATATTACTCAGCTATTAAAAACAATGCATTTGAATCAGTCTAATGAAGTGGATGAAACTAGAGCCTATTATACAGAGTGAAGTAAGTCAGAAAGAAAAACACCAATACAGTATGCTGCTGCTGCTGTGTCACTTCAGTCATGTCCGACTCTGTGCAACCCCACAGACAGCAGCCCACCAGGCTCCCCTGTCCCTACTAATGCATATATATGGAATTTAGAAAGATGATGATAATAACCCTATATGCGAGACAGCAAATAGACACAGATGTATAAAACAGTCTTTTGGACTCTGTGGGAGAGGGAGAGGGTGGAATGATTTGGGAGAATGGCATTGAAACATGTATATTATCATATATAAGAATCGCCAGTCCAGGTTCGATGCATGAGATAGGGTGCTCGGGGCTGGTGCACTGGGATGACCCAGAGGGATGGGATGGAAGGGAGGTGGGAGGGGGGTTCAGGATGGGGAACACATGTACATCCATGGTGCATTCATGTCAATGTATGGCAAAACCACTACAATATTGTAAAGTAATTAGCCTCCAAATAAAATAAATAAATTTATATCAAAAAAAAGTGACAACAGAGTTCAAGGGAAACAAATGAAATATAAATAAATCAAAGACATTAAAACAATGGTGTAAACTCTGTTATATTATCTTGATGTAAATCAAGGTAAATTTTGGCTATGAGTGACAGCCCAAAACTGAGTGGCTTATAAGACAGAAGTTTATCCCATTCAAGTCAAGGGTATAAGCAAGTCAGAGTGCGCAAGGTGACTTTCTGAAGTTATCAGGGACTTTCAATCTTACTGCTTTGCCCATTCTGAATTTGTGGTTTTCCCTCATTGTTCACTTATCAGATCCACATATCAGCAAGCATAGAGGAAAGGGGGAAAAGAACACATACCCCTCTTCCTTTAAGGCTACTTTCCACGCAAACTACACACAGTCCTACTTCTTATGTATCTCTAGTTAAAACTTAGTCACATGACCACATTTAGCTGTGAGACTGAAAGTGATAGTTTCATTCCAGGTAGTAATAGGCTGGGAAAAGATTAGTAGATGAGGAAAACCGACGTTAGGGTACAACAATCCATCATTGCCGGACTTGGATATATATTATTTGCTGCTGCTGTTAAGTCACTTCAGTCGTGTCCGACTCTGTGCGACCCCATAGACGGCAGCCCACCAGGCTCCCCCGTCCCTGGGATTCTCCAGGCAAGAACACTGGAGTGGGTTGCCATTTCCTTCTCCAATGCATGAAAGTGAAAAGTGAAAGTGAAGTCGCTCAGTCGTGTCCGACTCTTAGCGACCCCATGGACTGCAGCCTACCAGGTTCCTCCGCCCATGGGATTTTCCAGGCAAGAGTACTGGAGTGGGGTGCCATTGCCTTATCCAATATATTATCTGAGGTAGGTACATAACTGACATTTACTATTTAACACCAATATTTCTAGTAGTGTGTATACTATAAAATTATATAGTAATTTCTTCTAAATTTCAATTTTTAAGTTAAATATTTCTATTGGTAGAGATTAATCTCTATGAAGTTTAAATAACATTCACAGTAAAATTACCAACAGGAAAAAGAAATTTCAATAAAAACAGAAAAAGCTACTTTAATTATTATAAAAGTTGCTTTGTAACAGGTTATTAAATATGAGTTAAAATGTTAAATAAGAATATTTAAAATAAAATATAACCATTGTATTAATAAAACTACGTATAAACAAAACTGCATGTAAATGAAACTGCATGAATACTCTTAGAGAAGATACAGGATTTGGGGAGATTTGGGAAGAAAAAAGTCCATCAGTTAGTTTATTGTATCTCTTAGAAATGCTATATAGAGATTTTTAATCAAGTAGAGTGATCACAAAACAGAAGTAAAAGTTAGAATAAAGAAAAACATGGGGAGGGAGGAGGGAGGAGGGTTCAGGATGGGGAACACATGTATACCTGTGGCGGATTCATTTTGATATTTGGCAAAACTAATACAATTATGTAAAGTTTAAAAATAAAATTAAAAAAAAAAAAGAAAAGAAAAACCAGGTTTTGATCAAGATCTCGCAGTACGTGACTTTCAGCAAGTAACTTTACAGATGATGACTGTAAGGGGTCAAAAGAATTTACCACTTTGGTCTGGGTTTTGTGCTTCTGTAGTAAGCATTTTTTCATTTAGTATTCACAACATTCCATTAAACATTATTCCACTTTAAACAGAAAAAAAAACAAACTGGATAAGTGACTCAAGAGCAAAACGGCTATATTAAATATCACAGCACAAATGTAAAGGTTTTTCTAACCCAGTTCCTCTTAACCATTATGCAAGCCACCTACCTTCAAACTCTTGAATGTTGGTTTTGTCATTTGTTACATAAGCGGAATTTAGCACAACCTAAACTGTTCTAAAGTTAATTCTGGTCTTTTAAGATGTTGGTATTCTAATGAGGTCTGACTCCCTTCCCCCAATTCCCAAAAAAAATCACATAATATCAACAGATCTAATCAGTTTCTTTCCTGGATCTTATGTGAGTCAGCAAAGTTATCATTTCTATATATAAGATAGAAAGTAAAAATCCATATATTAAAATGAATAGACGAAAAGATCATAGTGTGGAAGTAAGGTAAATTTGAATATATCCCTATTCTTCATAAGGGCTTCCCTGGTGGCTCAGACGGTAAAGCGTCTGCCTGCAATGCAGGAGACCCAGGTTCCATTCCTGGGTCGGGAAGATCCCCTGGAGAAGGAAATGCCCCTTCTCATATCAATAAAAGAGCAAACCAAAAAGTTACATAAGAGGGAAGAAAGGTAACTAATATTTATAAAAATCCTTTTACATATATGCATAAATCATTTTGTGAAAATACAGAGGCACAAAGAGGCTGACTTGCTAAAGGTCATATACACAGTATACATGCAGTGACATCAGTACTTGCTCTGGTTCTAAAAGTTAGTCTCTTTCCTATCTAGCCTGCTTCCTATGGCTCAATTTTGGACATTCATGTATTCATATCCTTGTTTCAGTTTTAATGTGAGAAAACTAAAGATAATCTTTTTTCAATGATCTGATGGATGTTGGCAATTTAATCTCTGGTTCTTCTGCCTTTTTAAAATCCAGCTTGAACATCTGGAAGTTCACTGCAGCCATAAAATTAAAAGACACTTGCTCCTTGGAAGAAAAGCTATGACCAACCTAGACAGCATATTAAAAAGCAGAGATATCACTTTACCAACAAAGGTCAAAGCTATGGTTTTTCCAATAGTCATGTGTGGATGTGAGAGTTGGACTATAAAGAAAGCTGAGCACCGAAGAATTGATGCTTTTGAACTGTGGTGTTGGAGAAGACTCTTGAGAGTCCCTTGGACAGCAAGGAGATCCAACCAGTCCATCCTAAAGGAAATCAGTCTTGAATATTCATTGGAAGAACTGATGCTGAAGTTCCCATACTTTGGCCATCTGATGCAAAGAACTGACTCACTGGGAAAGACCCTGATGCTGGGAAAGAATGAAGGCAGGAGGAGAAGGGGACGACAGAGGATGAGATGGTTGCACAGCATCACCAACTCAATGGCGATGAGTTTGAGTAAACTCTGGGAGTTGGTGATGGACAGGGAGGCCTGGCGTGCTGCAGTCTATGATAGGGTTACAAAGAGTTGGACACGACTGATCGACTGAACTGAATCAAACTGAAAGATACTCTGGCTTCCCAGGTGGTTCAGTGGTAAAGAATCTGCCTGCCACCGCAGGAGATAAAGCACACACAGGTTCGATCTCTGGGTTGGGAAGAGTCCCTGCAGAAGGAAATGGCAAACCACTCCAGTGCTTTTGCCTGGGAAATCCCATGGATGGAAGAGCCTGGCAGTCTACAGTCCTTGCGGGGGAGGGGGGGGGGCGGTCACAAAGTGTCAGACATGACTGAGTACACACACACACAAAGATACTAATTTAGTTCTTTGTGGGTACTAACAAAACATTTTGCTGGATACAATTAGAAAAGATATTAAAATATTCATTTATTAAATACATATTAAAATATGCAAAATATAGGGGAATATATGTTATCAGTTACATCAGAATAATAAAAATTCAGTATTACCAAACAACTAAGGAGAGAGAGTTATTTTCAATTAGGATGATTAGGGAAAGCCTCAGAGAGATGATTACATGTGTACAGGACATTCAAGAGGAGGTTTGATTTCATCAAGAGCAATAAAAGCCTGAAAAAGAAAAAGCATATTCCAGGAACAGGGGATGACATGAATGTAAGTATGGAGACAAAATGTATATTCAGGGTGGAGTATGTAGTCCACATTGTGTGGAATGTAGTGGGTCTTCTTCTTGAATAATAAGATATTTGGGAAATATGTTACAGCCAAACTTAGGAGGGGTCTTGAATACCAAGTTAGATAGTCTGGATTTGATCATACAAGAAACAGAAAGTCACTAAATATCTTCAAGTAGAGAAACAAAAGAGTTAGAGCAATGCTTTAATAAAATTAAACTGAGGACCACATATGTATAGGCTTCAGTAGAATTACTGATGGCCAGGAAGAAGAGATAGATCATTTAGAAGATAATGACATTTCAGTGGAATATACTGGATTGGCCAAAGATGTTATGGAAAAACCTGAATAAACTTTTTGCTGAATCCAATAACATAGAGCTTAAAAACAGAAATTCTCCTGAGTTCTGAAAATTTCTGAAGAAAAAATTATATATATAAGATGTATATTATATAATACATAAATACTTAGTACAGCTTCAGCTCTGAAAAAATCTATAATATCCCCATTTCAACCACAATCTTATCTACCCTGACGAGTCCTTTAATCTCTCCATTTTCTTTGAATATATCAGCCTTCCCCTGTCTCATTTTATTCCAGTCCCATGGTCAACACTTGAACTACTCTCTCAATACTTTCAGCCTGAGTCAGTGTTGAAATCTACCCACTTTTCTTGACTTAAGGGGCTAGAGAAAGCTTCACAACCTTGACATTATGAGAAAGGGTTTCTGTTATCAGGTACTTATGAAACTCTCATATGAATACTTAAGTTTTTAACTTATTTAACATCTGATAATGTTAAATCTGAACACTACCTCTCTTTCTGAAATTCTTGAATTCAAACAGTTGTAATTAAATGTTCTCTTGGCGGCGCCCGCATCAGTGCCCCGGTCCACAGCAGCGCCCCCGCCCGCCGCCCCGGGGCCCACCAGGCCGCCGCCTCCGCGTGCCCCGAGCCTCTGACGGCCGCGCGCTACGTGAGGCGCCCCGGGAGAGGGACCGCGCGCGGGAGGGCGGCGCAGGAGGGAGCGCGGGGAAGCCGGGGCGCCCCGACGAACCCCGCGTCCCAGAATCCCGGACCTGGAGCCCGGGAGCACCGAGTCGGTGGGAGGGCAGCAAAAAAAATAAATAAATAAATAAAATAAATGTTCTCTTAATATTACTCTAAAAATGTACTGAGGGTCAGCATTTTTTAATTAAAAAAAATACCTTTTTCATACGATGTTAATTTTAACTTCCTGATTGTAAAACACTAGATGCAAAACAGAAGGATGCTACAGAAATATGTTAATATTTTGCTGTAAACCATTAGTTAGGGCCATAAAGTTCTGATTAAGAAAAAACAAGCAAGCAAAGAGCTGCAAATCAGAGATATTTAAAATGCTCCCTTAGGAAAATGAATGAACATGCCATAAAAATCTGTGGACTCAACGATGATGATAAAGCCTTTAAAAATACAATAAAAGCTCTTTCTGGACTCTGAAAAATGTTAAATGTAACAAATGAACCAGTTTTCAAAAAAAATGTTAAAACATAAAGATTATATATATACAGATTAACATTTCTGATAATTACTGCTTCTAATGAACAATTAAAATAGGATTAAAGAAGCAGACTCACTGAATAAATAATATACTCAATTTTTTCCTGTTATTTAAAAGGCATTTTCAAAAATGCTGTAAAATTTCATTACTGCAATTCAGATTTTACTAGTTAGAATTTTCTAATAATATAGATCAAAACCTTAGATAAAGTTTTTCTTTATATAGCATATTTCCTTATACACAGTAGAAATTAACATTTTAAAATTAAAGAGGAAAAGTATCCATTTCTTAAGAAAACTATCCTTTTGAACAACTCTCCATATTTGGAAGACTCTTTATACATCAATGAAAATTTTAAAAAAGAAGTCTAAGAATCCTTTCAAGAATGCTGTTTTCACAGTCCTTCGTAATATGTGATTGCAGTCCCAAGTAATTTTATTGTTATAATCTTTTTCCTAATGTGGAGTCACCTCAAATATTTTGTACCATATTTTATAAAAACAAAACTAAAAATGATGATTCAGGTTGTAATTATGATTCACACTGAAATATGTATATATAATTGGGCATATAATTTCAGTTATAAATTAAGGATAATTTTCATTTAAAGTGTTTAAAATCATTTAAAGAACTATTTAAACTATACAGTGTGAGACATGAATCATTAAATGTTAATATTCAATTGGCTGTAGA
The DNA here is from genome assembly GCF_055505025.1 of Bos grunniens. NCBI lineage: Eukaryota > Metazoa > Chordata > Mammalia > Artiodactyla > Bovidae > Bos > Bos grunniens. The sequence continues at coordinate 100,079,132 of NC_141166.1, forward strand.
AAGAAAAACAATTAAAAATTATAAATATTTTCTAACTTAATTCTCATTCTCAGAGAAAACAAAACATCTTTAAAAGCTTAATTATCATTTTAGTCTTACTGTGATCAATGTGGTCAATCTTGTGACATCACTGTTGAGAAACCTGTAATAGGAAAACAGAAATACATTCAGCTGAATCATACTTGAGTAAGTAGTTTCAAAAACTAAAAACTTTGTTTAGAATATTTGTCTGTCATGATGCCATAAGGTATTCTAAAATTATCAGGAAAAGTACAATTGGCATGACACAAATTAGCATAAAACACCTAGAGTTTATCTATAGGTCATTATTTCTTATTGCATGGCAAATTATGTTTCATTTATAATCAACAACACTCCAGAGTAAACATATTAGTAAATAAACAATAGGTCACTCAGGTTAGTTTTATTTGTTTTCAAATATTTACTAAGAAGAGAATCAGTCTTAAATATACTATAAAACAAATGACAGATAGGTATCCTTTTTTTTCTATGATTAAATCAGCTGCTCAGTCTATGCCCAAAACATGATCTACTCCTTATTATCAATCAACAGGAGAAACTCTGCATTGCAGGCAGATTATTTACCAGATAAGTTACCAGGGAAGCTTAAGAATACTGGAATTGATAGCCTATCCCTTCTCCAGGAGTCTTCCTGATCCAGGAATTGAACTGGCCTCTCCAGTACTGCAAGCGGATTCTTTACCAGCTGAGCTACCAAGGAAGCAATTTAAGGTGAGCTTTTAAACGTTTAGTGTTTAAAAGTAATACAACATTAATGGTGTTTTAAGATTCATAATTAGCTTTCATTATTATTTCATTCTCTCATAAGAATTCCTTCAAAGTGGGAAAGAGGTATTTCTCATTATACACTCAGGAAAACAGACGTTGGAGAGGATGCATGACTTGCCCAGGCACACAGAACTGAGTTTCCCTTGGTTCCTCTTTTTATCCAAACCTCCCACCCAATCCATCCTGCCAACCATTCTTCCCCATTCTGTCCTTGTTACTGCTGTTTACCTCACTAGTTCAAGATATTGCTCTCCTATATCACGATTCTAGTCTACTGTCCTTAACTCAGCGACAAATGTATCAGCTCACATCACTCCCTTACTCAAAACTGTCCAATGGCTTTTCCATCAATTAGCATATAATCTGTAATACCTACCATGGCCTATTAGTCTCTCTGTCACCTGGCTTCCTGATCACAGCTTCTGTCACTCTCTCCTTACTATGTCCCAGTCACCATGACCTTTTTGATATTCCCAAAATATACCAAACCTGTCCCTCTTCAGAGCCTTGACATTTGCTGTTCTCTCAGCCTGGAGCAATTGTTCCCTGTATCTTTACAGGACTGGCTTTCTTACTTCATTCAGTGTGATAAAAATGTCAGTTCCTCAGAGAAGCCTTCTCTTACCACCAGAGACTGTTTTTCAGCTGCTAGCTCTGTAAGAGAAGATCACTGGAGCACTAGTGTAATAGCTGGAACCCAACAACTACTCAAGAAAGAGCTGCTGAATGAATGACTGAACAATTACTTATTGATTTCTTACTGCATCTAGCACTATGCCCAGAGGGACATATAAATAAAAATGCTTACAATTTCTATTTAAGAAAAATATGCCATAACAACTTTCATATGCATTTTTAAAAATCACTGCAGGGAGAATTTGGGAAGTTCAAAAAAAAAAAGTGGACAAAGCAGGGAGTGGTGGGAAAGTGAGTACAATGAGTTACAGGTGTGATATAATGACAGTCTGGACAGTGAAGATGAGTACAGACAGAATGGGAAACCCAAGCAACATCTTGCATGGAGAAATAAGAGGACTTCACGCTAAACTAAGTACAGGAACAAGGACATCAGAGAATGAAAGATTATCGGGGATACAATGAAAGAAACCTGCAGTGGTAGAGTAGAGTGACTTTCATGTTGGACAATAAATAAACCCAATGTTACCAAAGGCTATTCAAATGGAGACATTTCTCAACAACAGGTAGAAATTGTGACACAGAATAGAAACTGGAGCCTATTATACAGAGTGAAGTAAGCCAGAAAGAAAAACACCAATACAGTATACTAACGCATATATATGGAATTTAGAAAGATGGTAACAATAACCCTGTATACGAGACAGCAAAAGAGACACTGATGTATAGAACAGTCTTTTGGACTCTGTGGGAGAGGGAGAGGGTGGGATGATTTGGGAGAATGGCATTGAAATACGTATAATATCATATATGGAACGAGTCGCCAGTCCAGGTTTGATGCACGATACTGGATGCTTGGGGCTGGTGCACTGGGACGACCCAGAGGGATGGTATGGGGAGGGAGGAGGGAGGAGGGTTCAAGATGGGGAACACATGTATACCTGTGATGGATTCATTTTGATATTTGGCAAAACTAATACAATTTGTAAAGTTTAAAAATAAAATAAAATTTAAAAAAAACTAAAAAATTTTAAAAAATAAATAAATCTTATACTGTAAAAAAAAAAAAAAAAAGAGTCATATAAAAAAGTACAACTCAAGCCAAGAGAGTGGGTGAGTTCACCAAGGAAATGAATATAAAGTAAAGACAGACCATTAAGCAGAATTTGGGGAATACCTACAAATAGGGTTTGAGCTTCCTGGTAGCTCATCTGGTAAAGAATCCACCTACAATGCAGGAGACTCTGTTTGATTCCTGGATCAGGAAGATCTCCTGGAGAAGGGATAGGCTACCCACCAGTATTCTTGGGCTTCCCTGGTGGCTGAGATGGTAAAGAATCTGCCTGCAAAGCAAGAGACCTGGGTTCAATCCCTGGGTTGGGAAGGGCATGGCAATCCACTCCAGTATTCTTGCCTGAGAATCTCCATGGACAGAGGAGCCTGGTGGGCTGCAGTCCATGGGGTTGCAAAGAGTTGGACATGACTGAGCGACTAAGCATGCATAAGTAAGGTTCATGGGAAGCAAGAGAGGTGAAAATGTCTTGTGTTTTGTTATTTTTTAAGTTCAAGAAATAGAGAAACGAAAAATACACTGAAGGCAAAAGAGGAAAGATTATCAAGGTGGAGAACATGTTAGTTTTAAATTATGCATGGATGGATAAGAGAATATAAGACAGGAAATTAATTCTCTCTGAACTACCCATGCTCCCACCATATCAAATCAGATCAGAAGCATATAGATGGATTACTTTACTCTCTGAATCCAAAAACCTGCCTTCAGGGAACTCCTTTATGCTCTCAACTTCAATCAATACCAAAAAAACAAGCTTGCGATGGTAAAGAGTCAATACAAAAAGTCTTATGAAAGAACCAATTATACTTTATACAAAACTCTTAAATGAAAAAAGATATTAAATATTTTTAAATAGTTACATTCAAATAATATAAGTAGTTGAATAAAAAGATAAATGTTTCATTTTATTTTTTTGGAAAAAAACAAGATAATTAAGACTAAATCTATGGTGTAAAATGCTACTTGATTTAAAGTCCTAATCCTCAAAGTATAAAAACCTAGCAGAGACATTCTTTCATCATGGTAGCAATTTTTACACATAACTTACCAGGTATTTGCAAATACATGAGGAAAAAACATTTGAAATTAAAACGACACTAAAGGATAAAGCCAGACAAAGCTTCTAATAAAAACCCTGGTGGCTTTTATAATCAAGGAAAAGGTAATTTTTAAAAAATCATCTTAACACTAGGAAATATATTCAAATTAGACATATTATAAAAAAGTAGTAATACATTTTATGAAAACATAATTCAACTAATGTATTGGTTATGTACTTTTCCCCTACAAGCCACCATTTTAGTAAATACACACAGAGAAAATCTCAACTATATTTACCCTCAGAAAACACCTAATAATGTTAAAGTGTGGGAAAAGAATCTTAAGTTACAATCAAATGTTTCCATTAATTAGGATGAAACTATTTTTCTTCTTTCTCTGCCCCCAAATGGAAAAAGTCTTTCCTTCTGTAACTAATTTTAGCTTTACCTTCACTTGATAACCCTACATTAAGTTTCAATATACACAAAGTTAGGATATTTATCCATACCTAACTAACCCTTATGGAGAAGGCAATGGCACCCCACTCCAATACTCTTGCCTGGAAAATCCCATGGACGGAGGAGCCTGGTAGGCTGCAGTCCATGGGGTCGCTAAGGGTCAGACACGACTGAAGTGACTTAGCAGCAGCAGCAGCAACTAACCCTTATGGCAGAAAGTGTAGAGGAACTAAAAAGCCCCTTGACGAAAGTGAAAGAGAAGAGTGAAAAAGTTGGCTTAAAGCTCAACATTCAGAAAACGAAGATCATGGTCCCATCACTTCATGGGAAGAGGATGGGGAAACAGTGGAAACAGTATCAGACTTTATTTTTTGCAGGGCTCCAAAATCACTGCAGATGGTGACTGCAGCCATGAAATTAAAAGACGCTTACTCCTTGGAAGGAAAGTTATGACCAACCTAGATAGCATATTCAAAAGCAGAGACATTACTTTGCCAACAAAGGTCCGTCTAGTCAAGGCTATGGTTTTTCCAGTGGTCGTGTACGGATGTGAGAGTTGGACTGTGAAGAAAGCTGAGCGCCGAAGAACGATGCTTTTGAACTGTGGTGTTGGAGAAGACTCTTGAGAGTCCCTTGGACTGCAAGGAGATCCAACCAGTCTATTCTAAAGGAGATCAGTCCTGGGTGTTCTTTGGAAGAAATGATGCTAAAACTGAAACTCCAGTACTTTGGCCACCTCATGCGAAGAGTTGACTCATTGGAAAAGACTTTGATGCTGGGAGGGATTGGGGGCAGAAGGAGAAGGGGACGGCAGAGGATGAGATGGCTGGATGGCATCTCTGACTTGATGGACGTGAGCCTCAGTGAACTCCAGGAGTTGGTGATAGACAGGGAGGCCTGGTGTGCTGAAATTCATGGGGTCGCAAAGAGTCGGACAGGACTGAGCAACTGAACTGAACTTAATGAAAAGATTCAAAGGAATAAATGAATTTAAAAATCTGACATTTTCTCATCCTATTCAATCTGAACACAGAAGTATATGCTGCGTGCGTGCGTGCTGTCGCTTCTGTTATGTCCAACTCTGGGCGACCCCATGGACTGTAGCCCACCAGGGTTCTCTGTCCAAGGGATTCTGCAAGGCAAGAATATTGGAGTGGGTTGCCATGCCCTCCTCCAGGGGATCTTTCTGACCCAAGGATCAAACCTATGTCTCTTATGTCTCCTGCATTGACAGGTGGGTTCTTTGCAACTGTGTTAGTTGCTCAATCGTGTCCAACTCTGTGACTCCCTGGACTGTAGACCACCAAGCTCCTCTGTCCATGGAATTCTCCAAGCAAAAATACTGTAGTGAGTTGCCATTTCTTTTTCTAGGGGATCTTCCCAACTCAGGGATTGAATTCGGGTCTCCTGCAGTGCAGGCAGAGACTTTACCATCTAGCCACCAGAAGTCCATCTTTACTACTAGCGCCTTCATTTAAAGTATTAGTCATTAAAATATTTAATCATTCATTTATAAATCAATTTAATGTTTTCTCTGTATTCTATGCAAGGTGTAGTTATATAATAAAAATTACCTCTAAAATATATAAATGAAAAGTAATCTCATAAACCATAGGCTACTTGTAGGCCATTTCAGTGTTGTAAACTTGGATTGTAGCGTGGAAAGTCTGTGTCTGTCATTCATTTTTTAGAGGATCACAACTGTGCAGAATTTGGCATATGTTTCTAAGGTTAATAACAAACTTTATAACAATCTAAACACACTTCTATCATCATCTAGCTCTTTCAAATCCTGTGCATTATTGTTCTTTTCTATTACTTGGGGAAATTATTTGGTAGGAAAAAAATCACATACTTTGATAAGCAATACTTTGGAGGGAAATGATATTGTAAATAACAGGGATCTATAATCTGAGAAAACTGGTAAAAATGTGATCTACCACTAGTGGAACACAGTATCAATATCCATGGGATGTGGTCTCCACATCCTACAGATAAGGGAGACCTGAGTGTACTATGCCACTTTATATAAGGGACTTGAGCCTCCATGGATTATGATATCCATAACAAGTCCTGGAATCAGTTCCCCACTGATATCATGGGACAACTCTATTCTATACGAAGCTGTCCAATGAAACAATGCAAAATGAAAAAGTTTAATATCTGCACTGTCCAATACCTAGCCCATAGCCAAATGTGCCTGAGTACTCGTGATATGGTTAGTGACTTTTAAATATTAATTTAAATTTAAATATTGACATGTAGCTACTATCATATTAAACAGCACAACTAGGCATTTCTGAAACTATACTAAGATCAAAGTGTAAATGATCCTTCTAAAATATTTGAAAATTTCTTTCTTTCTTTTTCTTTTTTCAGACATAACCCTCAACCATGTTGGATAGGATATGTTCCATTCAGGCACACTGCTCCAAATTTGGAGGCAAATTATCTTCAAATAACTTTCAAGTTTATGTTGAGTGGAAAAGAAGGTCTATTTTATTGTAGAATTCTTGATGAATCATATTGCCTGTAAGAGGAAATAGTCTTGGGTTTTGGAGAGCTGAGTTTTAAATCTCTTTAAATTTAAATCTAAATCAGCTGGGTAGAAGTGGTTTACTTCATTTATTCATGCACTGTTATGACTAAAACTTCAACCAAATTTAGAAAAAAAGAAATTCATTTTATTAATAATTTTAATAGTCCTGATCCTGGGAACTTCTTTTGACAACAATTATTTTCCCTGTCTTATTATGTTTTAAGAAAAAAATATGAGCAAGCTTTAACAAAAAGACCCACGTAATATGGTATGCATGAAAGAAGTCTGCTGTCTAATCTAGAGTGGACATATAAATAGAAGATTTTATATAACATGAATAGAAGTTTTGTCAAGTAGTTTTGTCAAATTATGAAAACACCAATCAACTTAATACTTGAAACGCAACAAAGCTCTGAAGTGATAGAAATCATTTCCTGATCTGTACAAACAGTGACTATGGTGGTGTCTGGCTAAAAGTTGTTTTCCTGATGTAGTGGGGGGAAGATACCAAAGGCAGAGAAAGGAAAGAAAGAAACCAGCTTGAACAGATAGGACCAATTTCAAGCAGTGTTTTGGAGCATAATATTCACTGAATAGGCTTTCCTATTGGTTGTTCCAGTGGGAAAGAATCTGCCTGGAATGTAGGTTCAGTCCCTGGGGTGGGAAGATGCCCTGCAGAAGGAAGTGGCAACTCATTCCACTATTCTTGCCTAGAAAATCCCATGGACAGAGGAGCTTGCTGAGCTTCAGTCCATCACCATGGGGTCAAAAAAGAGTCAGACATGACTTAGTGACTAAGCAGTAACAACAACAAATTCAGTGAATGCTTTCTGTCCTCAGTTTCACCTGTAAGTGTAAACAGGATATTCAGTAAAATATTAGATGTCCATCTTCCCTTAATGTTCAGAGAAGCTGTGAAGGCCGGGGTTCCAATGATTTCTGCCACTGCACATTAATCCATGTACATTAATCCAGTCCCTCCTAGACACCAAGGGATGACTGTAATTCAATACCTGCTGTTAGAAATAACCAGAAGCCCACTATCTGAAGATACCAGGAAGTTCAAAAGTGATAACACTATAGCCTCCCAAGAGCAAAGTCTGGAAATACAGCCAATGAGAGTTCTCATTTTAATAATTTTGAATTTTTATTTATTTGGCTGTGCCAGGTCTTAGTTGAGCCTCACGAACTCCTACCTGTGGCATGTGGGATCCAGCTCCCCTACCAGGGATCAAAACCAGGCCCCCGAATTGGGAGCATGGAGCCATAGCCACTGGACCACCAGGGAAGTCCCAGTTTCTCATTTTCCACCAAACTTTGTCATATCAAAACCTAAAACAAAGTGAGCTTTCCCTCTGCTTTAATTATTAAAGAAAACCAAAAGCAAAAACAAAGTATGTTGTACATGTCTTTAAGGTTTTAAAGAGATGATTTACCACGGTTCTAACTTTTTGTCACTCTTTCCCATACTACTTCTCTCTTCAGCTAAACAAATACTACTTTAGGTAAAATCAAACATGAACAGATGGCATTTTAAAAAGCACTTCTTGGAGAAAACCGTACTTTGAAAAGGTACAGTACCCCCATGTTCATAGCAGCATTATTTACAATGATCAAGACATATTAGCAACCTAATGGACAGATGAATAGATAAAGTTGTGGTACACACACACACAATGAAATATTACTCAGCCATAAAAAGAAAGAAATAATGCCGTTTGCAGCAACATGGATGGACCTAGAGATTATCACAGTAAGTGAAATGAGACAGACAGAGAAAGACAAATAATATATCATATCACTTCTATGTTGAATCTAAAAAAAAAATGATGCAAATGAATTTATGGAACAGAAATAGACTCAAAACAAACTTATGGTTGTGCTGTGTGCAATGTGCTAAGTCGTTTCAGTTGTGTCCAACTCTTTGTGACCCTATGGACAGTAGCCTTCCAGGTTCCTCTATCCTTGGAATTCTCCAGGAAAGAATACTTGAGTGGGTTGCCATTTCCTATTCCAGGGGATTGGGAAAGATGGGGCATGGATATTTTAGGAATTTGGGATTAACAGATACACACTACTATACATAAAACAGACAAATAACAAGGTCCTGCCATATAACACAGGGCACTATATTCAATATCTTGTAATAATCTATAAAGGAAGACAATCTGAAAAAGAATATATATGGATACTTTGCTGTATACCAGAAACTATCACAATATTATACATCAACGATGCTTCAATAAAAATAAATATAAAATAAATCAAATTAAAAAGCACTTCTTGTATTATCAATGATTTTACATTTCTTATGAAATAAAATTACATTTATGGAGCTTCCTTGGCTGCCCAGTGGTTAAGATTCTATGCTCCTAATGCAGGGGGCCTGGGTTCAATCCCTTGTCAAGGAACTAACATCTTGTATGCTGCATGATGTGATCAAAAAAATAATTAACTTCCATTAATTACTAAAATAAAAGAAATAATTTTACTATCCTTACTACAAAAGCTGTCACTCCTTCAAAATATATCCTATCCTTCACGTGCAACACTTGTCCTTAATGTTCTGTGTGACTGAGAATTCTCTAAAACATATAATTCTCATAGGTTAACTCACAAAATTTTTAAACAGCATAAGCCTTATTACAATAAAGTTTAGCTAGTGCTCAAATACTGGAGATGGAAATGGCAACACACTCCAGAAGACGGGGGAGCCTGGTGGGCTGCCGTCTATGGGGTCGCATAGAGTCGGACACGACTGAAGCGACTTAGCAGCAGCAGCAGCAGCAGAGCTCAAATAGCAACTTCATAAACTTGCTGATAATAAAATCCATGAAACAAAGTTCAATTGGCTATTAGATTTGGTGAATTTTTTTAAGCATATATAAAGCTGGATCTTTTTCTAAAGTTTACCACCCTATTGTTTCAACACTAATTAGTACTTCTCAAAATCTTTACTCCCTAGTTCATGGGTTTCTGCTTTAGGGCCATAAATGGGCACCCAGTAGAGGAAGAAAGTCACTGTCACTGTCAACAGGTGTTGAAATATTTTTGAGGCTAGTATATACACAATATCCAAAAATGAAGTAGTCACTTGGGTGAAGTAATATAATGAAGGGCTTCATTTAAGAAAAATTATATGCTGTTTTTGGAGAAGGCGATGACACCCCACTCCAGAACTCTTGCCTGGAAAATCGCATGGACAGAGGAGCCTGGTAGGCTGCAGTCCATGGGGTCGCACAGAGTTGGACACGACTGAAGTGACTTAGCAGCAGCAGCAGCAGCATATGCTGTTTTGGCTCTATTTTTATTTCTCTAAGTTCTTTTACTTAGGGAATTCAACTCAAATTGTAGCAACAGAGAGGTAAAGTTTTTGAAGGATTACTATTAACTAAAGTAAAATACATTATTTAAAATTATGGGGAAATTTTAGTTTTTATCAAAATTAGAATCCGTCTTAGTCTTGTCAACAAATGCCAAATCAAAATTTTCCAGTGATAAAATTGCCTTGGAAAAAACCACCTCACTTGAGCAAGCCAGCAGGCAAGAAAAACACAAACATAGCTCTATAAAGGTTTCATGTACTATAGCTAAAAGACTTAAATGAAACTATTCCATTCCAAACCTTTAAATATCCAATTCCAATTAAGGCTATAGTGCACCAATTAAGCAATTTAACAACAATCAAAAAAAATATTAGATACAAACCACCAAAGTTGCCATCACTAATAAATAACTAAATTTCAGATAACATACATTTTACTCTTCTCTATTAAAAGAACGTCGCTATGAATACTTAGGGATATTAAGTAACCATTACTACTATTTCATTTTTTCTGAGAACTCTTAAAATGATTTCATCATTAAAAAGAAATCTGGTTTAATGGTGTCAACAAAATGTTACATTACCCTGGTCTACTTTTAGGATTTTGGCATACATACATAAGATAACTTAGGCAATCTCTTAGTACTTCAGTTTGCCATACTATAATTATCAACTTCATAGGGATGTTGTAACTTTTACTTAATTGTGCTTATAAAAATTTTTGAGGTACACAGATGAAAGAGAGGTATAAGGCTCAGATGCAATTATTGCTATGTACTTGATGGGGGAAAAAAGCCACTTAAAAGCATTTAATAGTAACAACATGGATGAGATGGAGAACACTAGGGTAGGAAAAAGTTTGGTGATGGTGGTAGTGATAGAAAGTGCAATGAGGATGTATTGCATATGATATATGAGGATGCAGCATGTATGAACAACACTTTGAAGGAGTTTTGCTACTAAAAATTGTAGAGAAACAGCACTGTCGCTTGAGGGGGATGTGGGATCTTGAAAGGTTTTGTATTAAAATAGAGGAATACTACAGTAAGTCGATATGCTGATGAGAAGGATTTAGGGAAGTATAAAATGCTGATAGGGAAAATTACAAAAGCAAAATCAGTGATTACTAAGCACCTAGTAAATGTATAAATCTGACCATGCTGCTGGAAATGCAAAGACATATGAACTAATTTAATAATTCTATGGCAACTATATTAAAATCACAGGGGAAGACACTACATATAATTAAATTAAAACTTCTTTGGAAGCAATATTATTTGTAATAGAGGCTGTAAGGTTAAAAATATGAAAGCAATGTTGACACATTTTATGATGTGACAGCAATGTCCTTCTAAACTAAACATGTGCGGCTGCACAGGATAGAGATAATGCCATACACAGCTATTTGATTATGCACACTGAGGCTTAAGTAGGATCAATAATAAACAAAAAGTAAAGCCAGCAATTTCAAAAAATATCTCCACTATACTTTCCCTTTTCCCTCCTCTGTATTGACCCATCTCCATTTTTGGATTTCCAGCACCACTCTATTCATTACTTATCACTCTATTCAAAACTGAAAGCACTTCATATTATCAATCAATTATACAAATGTTTATCATTTCCAAAGTCCCATTCTTTCTGCCTATTAATTGTTGTTTTTGTTCAGTCACCAAGCTATGTTCGACTCTTCACGACCCATGGACAGCAGCATGCCCGGTCTTCCTGTCCCCCACCATCTCCTGGAGTTTGTCCATTTTCCCTTGCCTCCTTAAAAAAGTTAATTTGAAAGTTATAAAGACAATTACTAATTATATATTAGCATAAATTAATGTAGATAAGTTGCTCAAACACATTTGCATTTCAGGCTTTCTTCCCTCTAATCACAGCATCCTTTATCTCTGTATATTTTCATATTGTGACCTAGTCTAAAATATGAAGTAATATACTAATTAGGTACATAATATCCATAATAAAAATAAGAACTTGAGAATGAGAAAAGTAAGACTGGGCCAAAAGGTCAGTTTCAAAACTGCAAGCCATAAAGCCCTGTACTCTTTGTTACTGAAGGACCAAACATATGTCTTTCACTCCCCCGGTAACCAATGCAAAGATAAAATGACTGTCATAAACAACTTTTGTTTGTATGTATATGTTATTCACAGTACTCATAAAGTGAAAAGAAATTATCTTAAAGAAAGCACAGCTCTTTTTTTAACTGTGACCTGAGGAAAGTCATTCTATTGAGCAGTCAAAAATATTCCAGCAATAAGCAAAATAATGAGTTTTCAAGGACTATTTCTTTTTTAAAATTATTTATGCATTTATTTACTTTTGGTTGTGCTGGGTCTTCGTTGCTGAGTGCTAGCTTTCTCTAGTTGCAGTGAAGAGCAGGGTCTACTCTTCACTGTGGTGTGTGGGCTTCTCATTGTGGTGCCTTCTCTTGTTGCAGAGCACAGGCTCTCGGCAGTTGGGCTCAGAATTTGTGGTGTGAGAACTCCAGGGTACATGGGCTTCCATAGTTGTGGCACAGGGGTTTAGTAGCTACATGTCGCTGACTCGACTGTGGGCTCACACTTGCTGTGGCACATAGATTTTAGTTGCTCTGCAGCATGTGGAATCATTTCAGACCAAGAATCAAACCCAGGTCCCCTGCATAGGCAGGTGGATCCCTATCTACTGTACCACCAGAGAAGTCCCTGAAGGGCAGTTTCTTTTTACTTCCCTCAGAGACTGGCCTTTGGCATCATACTAGAAGAGCATTTATGCACCTAAAGCAATATGGTTCAACTATGTTACACATAAGTTTAATAAGAGATGAACTATACAGAGTGGTATTCTTCATGTTTTTCTTTTCCCAAATATTAAAATTTTAGAAACCACAATGAATTTTTTGGACAGATAAAATTTATGTAACAACAAAATTTGCCATTTTAAACTATAAAATTCAGGTTTTAGTATATTCCTGAGTACAACATTTAGTACAATGTTGTACACCCATCACCATTATTTAATTCTTGAATAAAAGACACCATACCAATTAAGTAGTCATCACCCATTTTCTTCTCCACTCTCCCTCCCAGCCTCTGGTAACCACTAATCTATTATTATCTGTCTCTATGAATTTGCCCATTCTGGACATCTCATACAAGTGGAATCATATAATGTGTGACGTTTCCCGTCTGTCTTCTTTCATTTAGCATGATGTTTTCACAGCTCATCCATATTGTGACTTATGTCAGTACTTCATTACCTTGTGTGGCTGAATAATATCCCATTATATGCACACTTTATTTATCCATTCATCAGTTAATAAACATTTTGGTTGTTTCCACCTTGGGGCTATTATAAATAACACTATGAATATTCATGTACAAGTTTTTATGTGGATATAAATTTTCAGTTCTCTTAGATATATACCTAGAAATATAAGTTGGTCATATGGTAGCTCTCTGTTTAACTTACTAATTGAAAAACTATTTTCCAAA